>NC_090926.1:15460000-16825000 GCF_040938575.1 Ambystoma mexicanum
CACAATCTATGCCATTATGGTCCCTGTAAATAAGTTTTAGGTAGCTGCAAACTCAATCTAGGCTTGTATGGTCACAGTAAATCCCGTGATGAAGTGGCAGCCGCAATCTATTAAAAGATTCTCAATATAGCAAATTGGATGATGTTGTCCAAACACTATAAGCCAACACGATCACTATCAATAACCTCCATGGTGCAGCCCTCTGACACCAAACACATGGATGCATTGCACATACCCACACATCACCCACACACGCCCCACACACAAACATCACTGGTGCAATAAATCAGCAGAAAAAATTCAAGGACATGTGTAGACTCGAACTCTGTCGGTGCAGGCAGGTAAGAACCAGAAGACAGGCCTTCCCTGTCTATGCCCCCAGACTGTGGATCCACATCTCTGGAAACAGGCACACCCTCTCACTTTTACATTTCAGGACAGAGCTCAAGAACCTTCTCTTCCAGGAATGACCCCCCCCAACACCTAGATCCACACATCCTCTACTCTCCACCTAATCTGAGACTGGGGCAATCTGCTCCACCTTGTTTCCACCCCAGCTTACTTGTAGCTCCATTGGTGCCAAAATGACCACACTTCCCCTCCCTGATTGTTAGGTTTCCCGTCCATTGTGCTGGTCCCTTGCAATCAGCTTCCCTCGCTGTATCCTTCCCCGTATGACTTACTTCTCAAAACGAGGTCCATGCTCTATAAATACCTTAATAATAATAATAATAATGATAATAATAATAATAATGATACAAATAATAAAATTCATGAGACACAAATATACATGTATTTGGGGTCACTCAAGAGTCACAATACTCACCCTTGCTGTAAAGTGTCTGACTAAGTATGAGTCATATACACCAATTAGTATCTGTGAGGCTGGCGCTGAGCAGAAAACGTCTTCTTTGACTCAAGATTAGATGGGGGAAGAGGTGTGAGTTCCATCTCAGTAACTACTTTCCTAAAATTGATCTCTCCTGCCTGGTGACGGCCTCCTTTGTTTCCCATCTATACTATCTGTGCCTCTTGCTGCCAGCTTTGCCCCCCCCTTTGTTGTTGGGCACTTCCTGCCCTCTAGCACCTGCCCCAGTGCTCTGCGCTCCCAGGCTTTTGCTCGCCAATCGGTTCTCTGCCTGCCACCTCGGAAGGCATCTTGCAGGAACTTGGCTCCCTGACTAATTGGACTCTCACCGTGTTGTAATGAAAATTGTTATACCTGCATTCACACATCACTTATGTTTGTTTCAATTGGTTCCTATATGGTTATGGACGTTTCCCCTGCTCGACCCTTTGCACTTACTATATATGAATACATTTTACAAGTCTTCAAAGATCTATTTCTCCTTCCCCTTCCCCCTCCCGCTTGCAGCGCCATGAAGTGATTGCGTTCATGTAGGGCACTTTACAAACCAACAATAAATAAATCAATAAAAACACATTTTGCCACATTTTTATTAGCAAAATAGAAGATTATTAGACCCCTGTGCACAAAACTGGACAATTATGTCTGCCTGAAAGTGTTGGAGGAGGGCTGGCATTGCTCTTCTCTTACTAAATTGGCAAACACTGCAGGTCCTACAAAAACGCAGAAGAGTAGAAGCAGGTAACTAAGGCCCAAAGATCTGCAATCGTGAGAGATTGAGAGCACTAGGGCTAATTGGCTCCTGCATGCCCCTTAGAAGAGCATGGCTAGCTTCCCCACCAACGTCAGAGTCCAAAATATCATGTTGCCTCTTCAGGTTATGCCTAGGGCTCCTCTGTGCACAAACCCAATTTAGTAGCCGTGTCTCTGCTATAGGGTGCAAAAAACAAAAGGGAACACCGGGCGCACCTCTTCATGAGTTTAACGGAATAGTGCGCTCAAAAATATTATTGTCCCGAGCGTTCGGGCATGTGGTTTTAAGCATACGTTGATCGATCGTAAAAACATTTCCTATGCACCTTACCGTAGTTTTCCTCACTTTTACACATGCGAAATCAGACAGCAGGGTGCGGCCATCTTGTGCTAATCTTATCATTCTATCCATCGCCCTAAGGTGAATTGCCCTGGCAGCACTAAATCATATCCCCCGCCCCTGAAGCTGACATCACTAGACGCGTACGGCCCATTTCACAATGCCAATGCATGTCTTGTGTCAACGTTCTCTGCGCTCCAAGTAAAGACGTGTCTCAATGGAAATGGCAGGATGCCTCTTTCCTCAATAAGTATGAACAGACCGCTTCTAATCAGATAACATCAGAGTTGCTTTTTCAAGCGTTTCACTGTCTTTTTTTGTGTATCCTGTGGCTCGTTTCTGTTCTGTTTAGCTATCTTCATTGCTCGTAGCCCGTGTGAACAGATACTAGTACTTTCATTACTATCTATTTTAATTTTGGCATAGAATGACAGCAACACAGCCGTACCAGTACGAGCCGGAGTATTCCGAGGCGGAATTAGTCGAAAGAGAAAGATGTGGAATTGATGGGGCTTCGGACTACAGTTGGGAGGATGAATCACCAGATCAAGAGCCTGAGCCTAGTCGCATGGACGATGTCTCCACCTTGTGTACCTGCAATCGGTCCAAGGTCATGCCAACCGAGGAGCAGAAATGCTGCTGCTGAGAAAACTCTGGATGCTCGGCCTAAATATTAGAAGAAGACTCACCACCGATATGTGTTACCGAGCTGCATTACTTCAGGGCAGCCTGCCGCCTCACAAGATCCGTGTTGAGGATTATGATGGTGCTTATGCACGAACTTCGTGCAACAGTTCGCCCTCAGAATCAAAGTAACAAGTAAGTGTACTCTAGATCTGATGTCACTTAGGCCACTGAAATGTCATGTTTGTCTCCTATATTGTCGTAACTTTGATCTATCACCGCCAAATTAATTTAGTCTTGCAATTCTATACTTCCCTCGTGATTTGGGGAAATCATAGTGGTCACCTTATGTGTCTTTCACGTACAACCAAAAAACAATATTTCTCTGTGCCCCAAACGTTACGGAATGCATAGCTGTTCACTTTTGTAATGTGTCTACACTTTAAAGCACAAGTTGATTGATCCATGAAGTAACATTTGTACTGGAAACTATTCCATAGGATACAAGATTGCATTTTCAACTAAGGTTTGATACACTTATCATGTTCATTTAAATACAGTTTGTATCTTTCTCTTCCACGGGTGGTACAGGCTGGTGGCCTATCGTGCGTTTACATAGTGGCTTCATGGGAGGCTCGGATACTGCATTCGACGAGTAAGATCTGCATGTGTCGTTGGTGCCATTAGAGCCGCATTCCCCAGTGACAGCGGTCAGTACAGGGGATTTTCCCACATTGTGCTGCAACCCAAAGTATACAATGTGTAGTATATTTGTGCCATCAACATCAGCAACAAAATAAAATACAACTGAACTTTTATGAATAGTTGTTACAATTTTTCATTGAATCAAGGACACGCTCACTTGTCCTGGCAGGGCTGACAGGGCTGGCAGGGTGGAAACGGCCAAGGTGACAAACAGCATGTACGCTTCAAAGGTATTTTACGCACAGGGGCCATTGTACACATGGCTTCCCCAGACCCGCTGTCTCCAGGCATGCTCCTGTGAGGCAGACCGCACCCCTGCAATCCACATAAGTGTGTCTCCATTCAGCAGTGTTTCCGGCCCTTTTCTGCATGCCTCTTGGCAATCCACCCCTCCCCCAAGCCCCCAGTATCAATGGCAGTTTGCACCTGTGGCCGTGCCTTCCCGAGGGGGATGGCAGGGCGGTAATGGCCAAGGTGCCAAGCAGCATGTATACTTCAAAGGTATCTTACGAGTAGGGGCCATTGTACACATGACTTCCCCAGACCCACTGTCTCCAGGCATGCTCCTATGAAGCAGACCGCGCCCCTGCAATCCACATAGGTGTGTCTCCATTCAGCAGTGTTCCGGCCCTTTTCTGCATCCCTCTTGGCCATCCACAACACCCCCCCTCCAGTATTAATGGCAGTTCGCACCTGTGGCCGTTCCCTCCCGAGGGGGCTGGCAGGGCGGGAATGGCCAAGGTGCCAAACAACATGTACACTTCAAAGGTATCTTCCGCGCAGCGTACATTGAACACATGGTCTAGCCAGACCCTGTGTCTACTGACACTCATTCACATACACACCCACTTTTCTAATTCTTTATAAACCCCTTGATATTTATGCTGAGAACATCTGTGAGCACTGAAAGTCAGCTCATCATCGTGCTACCTGTGAACATCTGTAAGCACTGAAAGTCAGCTCATCATCGTGCTACCTGTGAACATCTGTGAGCACTGAAAGTCAGCTTGTGATCGCGCTACCTGTTCTCCTGCTACTAACTACCCTGCTAGCTCAATCTAACTGTTTGTTAGTCAAGGTAAAGGCAGGTCACATAATCATAATCATATCTTTTTGATCTCTACATTTCTATCTATTTCGAACAAATGTCCCCAGTAGTGTAATGTTCGTTCATCTCATCGCCTTTACCATTGGCTTCTGTTTAATTAGTTCTGTTCTCGATATATAGCAAATGTCATCAGTGTAAATTGGGATAGAATTACATCCTTCGACCACCAGGGGTCGCCGGGATGTGCTCTGTTGCACCTCAGTCATCCTCTCCTCTGGGCCTGGCTAAATGGGACTTGAGCCCCCCGTACCCTCCAGTGAAGAACCGGACCTCCCTGAAAAGCTGTGCTGAACCCCCGTGTGCCTGGAGGCAAAATCCCGACCTCTGGAGGTGCGGTATAGCCGAGCAACTGAACTGGGAACTCCACGCGGAGCAGAGCAGAGCAGACTGTGGCTCCCAGCAGCCGCTCCATAACACTGCAGCCTTCTCCGTGGAGGGGGAGGGGCGTGAGATCTGCCCTTGGCGAGCGCTTTCTGACATCAAGATCCCAAGAAGTCCCCTCCTGCGGGGACCACAAACTTCGTCCTCCTCCAGGAGAACTGTAAGACATTTTGAATGTGGAGGGGAGAGGCAGACCTTAGGAGAGACGGGGGCCCTGCAACGGTGTGAGAGCGCCTCGGTGCTAGGATCTTCAACAAGGTGGCACAGCGGCAGCTCCCGGCCACGGGGAGACCGCCCCAATCGGCCTCCAGCAGGACCACAGCCCCAGCCCATAACTGGCTGACCTCGGATACCAGAGCTGCTGCTGAGGTACGTCACAATCCTTCCCCTGCAGCCACGGGCCAGAAGCTGTGCCGGGCACCACCACCTATGCCCTGAGGGGCTTTACCAACCTGTGAGTAGTGTTGCTAGTAGGACATCAAAATTACGAATTTTACTTAGGAGCCAGGTTGGGGCCCCAGCTCCCCCCCCCCCTGTTTGCTGGGGAGACAGTCATTGCTTGCTGGGCCAGGGTAATTGGAGGAAGTGGTGGGAGGCCGGCCCTGAGACCTGGGGCACGACTTGGTGCTTGGCTGGAGGCCACCCAGCGCCCTGACTTCTCTTCCAGAGCGGGGTGACTTGAGGTGGCATGCCCCTCCCACTGCCTTTCAGAGAGGTACCCCTGACATTCGGCGCGAGTTAGCTGAGGGACTCTACCATCAGGCCTCATCCCATCGGTTGCAGCCTCCCATTGTGTTTTACATTTGGCTGGACCCACTGAGGCCTACCCACCAGTGCCGGCTCTCAACCTGATTACAGTGTCAACCCCATTCGGGGTCTCAATAGAGAACCTAGTCAGCGAGCTAGAGGGCCGAGTGCGTTTATGAACTGGATAGAATCTTTGCAGATATTCCTCCGCCCAACCCCTTGCACTCCTCCTCACCCTACAATGGCGGCCCCTACGCATTTGGAATCAGCGGACGCCAGCTCTGTTGCTAAGGGTATCGCCACCCTCCTGGAATAAATCTGGGGATTCAGAGCGGACATTGCAGTACGGCTGGGCACATTGGACAAAAAAGTCGACACTATTGATGATAGGGTCCAAGCATTGGAAACTAATACAGCCTCAATTGACACCCTTGCGACTGAACTAGACATGCGCTTGGTGGAGCTGGAGAGAAGGGAAGAGAAGTGTTCCATAAAACTTGACGTTGTAGAGAAAAGGGAGCGCCGTTGTAACCTGAGAATTTTGGCCTTTCCGGAACGAGATTGCGAAACGCAAACAGACAACGTAAAGGCTGTTAACGCTGTTGTGGGGTCACTCTTCGAAGGTGCCAATACGAACGAACCAACCATCGACAGGGCTCACAGGGCTGGCACCTCCAACAGAGGCCCCAGATAAATCCTTGTGCGATTCCACTACTTTTCAGAGAAAAGCAAAATCCTAGAGCTAGCGCGTAAGAGAGGCCCGGTGGAGTGGAAAGGTGCACAGACCTCAGTATATCAAGACCTCTCAGCCTTTACCCTAGCAAGATGTTGGCTCTGCTCCCCGCTGACAAAAATGCTTCAAGCTAAGGGTGTCCGGTATAGGTGGGGATACCCATTCTCACTCTCCTTCGAGCTGGAGGGCTACAAGTACGCCTTGGTCACGAAAGACGACATCCACTGGGTATCCAGGGAACTCATGGGTGAACCGGACATGGAAATGGATGAGCAAGGCCACGAGAGAGTCCGAACCGGCCCCACGGGGTCCAAAGCTGCCATGGAAAGGACTAAGGTCCGAGGACACAGGAAGTTCAGGAGAGTTGCCCCAGCACCGCCTAACTCGCCAAACACTTGAGATTACCCTCGGTATTCTCTGTCCAAGTCTATAATCGACTTTTGTGAGCGGGGGATTCAATATCAACGATCATAAGCTTGTTTATTGGTTGGGGTGGCTCATGTTGTTGTTCTTGAAGAGTTAAAGAGCCCGGAGGGGGGAGACACTGGTGGCCTGGCTTAGCGACGAGATGAGGTCGCTGAGTATCCAGGCGTTCAGGGGGGTGGAGGGTGCGGGTGGTTGTTGGGTCTAGTTCACTGGGATTTTGCTTTGGACTGGCCAAGTTCTCTAGGTTTCATTGTATCCACAGGACATTCAAAGGGCAATTATGGGGTCCTGAAGGAATGTGGGGGGGGATGACACTAAGAGCTCCATAGATTGGGCCGTGAGCTTTCACCACCTTTTTGATGGATGATATGCTCCAATTCTTGACGGTGGGGTCCTTAAATGTGCGAGGTCTTAATTCTCCTACAAAAAGGTCACTGGTATTGAGAGGATTCGCAAGGCTTCAGCTTCACATTTTATTCCTACAAGAAACCGATTGGGTTTCTGGGAAAAGAACCAAGGTTCAGGGCTAAAACCATACAGCAGGTGTTCGATTCATCCTTTCAGGCAAAAAAAGTGGAGTCACCCTCTTGGTCTCTCCTAAAGCTCATTTCACTCCTAAAGCTCATTTCACGCCCAAAGCCCAGAGGTCAGAGCCGGAGGGACGATACATTATGGTCAAAGGGGAAGTGCAGGGCCGGCTGTTTACCCTGGTGTGCATATATGCCCTGAATGAGTCACAAGGTATCTTCTGGGAAGGGATGAAAGGGAAAATTATGGCGTTCACAGAAGGTACCCTATTGGTGGGAGGGGACTTCAGTATGGTTCCTTGTCCCAAGAGAGATAGGAAATCACCCAACTCCTGCCCTGATTGGCGACTTCAAAAGAAATTGGCAATGGCCTTCCTAGGGGTCAATGGGAAATTGGGCCTGAGGGATACACATGCCTCTGAACAGGGCCGAGACTTATACTTCATCGTTTTTTCAAAACCACATTCAGCGTTCTCCCGTATCGATTACATCCTGATAGACTCCTCGCTCCTGGAAGAGGTCACTGATTCGGGGGTAGAAATCATACCGTGGTCGGACCACGACATGGTTATGGTCAAACTAGGTATACCCCCTACCCTCCTCTGTGACCCAGTGGAGGTGCAATGACTTCCTGTTGCAGGATAAGGAAGTATGACAAACACTTCTAGCCGCCATAAAAGACTACTTTTCTATTAATGATAAAGGGAGGTGGGCATCATGGGTTTTTGGGACGCATTCAAGGCAACTATCAGGGGTACTCTTATCGATATGGGCTCAAGGAAGAAGAGGGAAAGGGGCCATGAGGAGAAAAAACGGAGAGAGTAGATGGCGGCTATCCAACCGGGGGGGTGGGGTGAAGACGCAGATGTTCCCCGGAAGGTGGGAGGAATTACAACAGCTGCAATCTAAGTGGGCAGCTCTTCTAGTGGGACAGACGGAAAGGAGACTATCTTTTTTGAAATAGAAATATATGGAGAAAGGGGAAAAAGCAGATAAGATACTGGCTTGGAAGCTTCGGGAACTCAGGAATAGTAGGAGGGTGAATTCTATTCGCTCACCCAAGGGGGAGGCAACCCTCAGGGATGGCATGATAGCCGAACAATTTAGATTATATTACGAGTGCCTGTATTCCTCGGAATACACAGGAGATGGTTCTGATGTGGACCGCTTCCTAGACTCCCTACCCATTCCCCGCCTCCCTCCTGACAAAGCTGATCCACTAGAGCTCCCCATCACTCAATAAGAAATAATCAACACCATATCCTCCTTGAAGAGCGGTACGGCTCAGGGGGACAACGGATTTACAGTTAGTTTTTATAAAACCTACCGTTCTATGTTGGCCCCGTTCATGACCAAAATGTTTAACACTACACTGGAACTGGGAACTCTCCCACCCACCATGATGTCTGCCCTTATAGTGGTCCACCCCAAGCAAGGAAAAGACCCCTCCCAATGCCAATCAGATCGCCCTATTTCCCTTCTCAATACGGACGTTAAGATTTTGACTAAACTCTTGGCAAATAGATTGGCAAAATATCTCCCTTCCCTAGTGCATGGGGACCAGGTGGGTTTCATTCCTGGCTGCCAGGGATCAGATAATGTGCAAAAGACTCTGGATCTCATGCATGAGGTCTTGAGGCAGGGGTGGAAGGCTACCTTCTCTCGTTAGACTCGGAAAAGGCCTTTGACCTCGGAAAAAGTGCTAAGTGCCTTGTCAAAAAAGTGCTAAGTGCCTTGTCAAACAAAGTGCTAAGTGCATAGCACTTAGCACTTTGTTTGACAAGGCACTTAGCAATTTTTCTGATAACCTTGATGCACTGACTTTTGTGGCCTTACTGTTGTAGATACACAGTGGCTATATACATTATAGTCAGCAGTGCCTGATTAGATAGTCTTTTAGATAGATACATTATTTTTTCCAGCATATTTTTGATATATATCATGTATTTGTATGCAATTTAGAAAATGTTATAGTGCGGATGATATCAAATTATTTTTACTGTGTTATTTGTACTAATTGAATAAAATATGTAAATTTGACTTCTGACCTGTCCATGTCCCTCATTGCCCATTCACCCTACTGAGTCTTTGAATAATTTGAATTGTTGTATTTATCTGTGTGACCCCATTTCTCTTATTTCCAATTTACTTTATAACTATACCACATTTTGCTAGACATCTGTCCCTTGTTTTAGGAGCATCATAGAAACGAATTATGAACATAGAAAAGTTTGCCATAGTGCCCTTCGAAATAAGTATCCTTTTTTCGTAATCGGTTGCTTCACATGTCAATTCTTTTAGGTGAGCATATTGACTGAAGCACAGACCTTCGGTAGTGACAACATCACCGACACGTCCAGTATACTGTCCCGGGAGGATAGCTCAGCGGCAGCGTGCGCGTCTTGGAAGCAAGACGACACGAAGGAACAACAGGTTCGATCCCCAGGTCCGCGCTTAGAAACCTCTGGGTGTTTAAGCGCGTTATAAATACGTAACTAAGACAAAAAAAACACAATTACACAACTAAGAAAAACAAACAATTCCTGTAACAGCGCCTCGATGCCTGCGGGCTGTGTGAGCGCTTTATAAATGTTAAATAAATTAAAAAAAAATATATACCAATGGTGAGCCTTGCAGACGTTCATATTATTGGGAGTTGGATCATCCCACATATCTAATGCAAATCTAATTTTAGCTTTAGCACTTTGTGACAATAAACTGAAAATGAAGGAGCAAGATTCTGCATCCATTTCTTTTCCGGAGTCAACAACAACTTTAAGCGCCTATCAGGTAGTTTTATCTTGCTTTTCGATTACGGGAATGTATGATGTATGGAATTTTTACATAATATGAAATAGTTTATGTATCCTATTGTTTGTTTACATAATTCTTAATTTATGGGTTTTAATTTATATGTACCATTGTCTGCATCCGATTGTCTCTGTTCAATTTCACTGTTTTCATCAATACTAAAACAAGTACTGTGTTGCAGGGGGATGCTGGTACTAATTACATCATACTTTGGAGCTGGTCCAAAGTATGAGGTATGCGTACTGACAGTTCCCTTGAATGAAATAATGTAAATCCTACATCTGATACTGTTAGAGAGTGACACTCAGATAAACGTGCAGTGTTTCAAACTTTTAGCATTTCAGTTCTAATGTTACAATTTCTACCCTAATGCAGACTTCAATGCAAAATGCTTGAGTACAACATTACAATCAGTAGGTTTTGCACTGTGATCTCCGATCAAGTACACTTGCCATCAATCAGGTGAAATTCAAAATGTATATTTTGACTAAATGACATACACTGTTTACGAGGGTATCTATGTAAGTGATGTGTGCGATGAAAGAATTTGATTTCAAATACGATTGATTTTTTTTAATGAATGTTATATTCAAGGGATGTATGCAAGGTTGGGAATTAGAAGTGGAGGCACATGGATCAGAGGCGGTGGACCAGCTTGCTGGTGCGGTCATTACATTGAAGAACACGGTTTCACAGAAAATCAAGAAAACAAGGGTAATTTACGAACAATTTTGTTTACAAAAAGTGTTTTGGCTGGTGTTGTCTTCACAACATCTTTTTTTAAATATAAAGTGCTATATACTGTATGTTGGATTTACATTGAACATGTTTTTACAACCCATCTTCTAGAGGCCCAGAACGAAAAGAAGTATGAAGACACAGACAACAAATGAAACCAAAGGTGCTGCTGCCAAACAGATTTCACCATGGAGCAACTATTATTTGAGGCACAGCGTGGTCCAGTTAATAAGCAGACTCGAGATGCTTATGCCCAATGCCCAGAAAAGGAATTGAATGTGACCAGCGAAGCAAGCAAAGTGTCTTTGGACCATTGCTACAGTGTGAGAACTCAACAAGATGAAGAAGAAACTGAATATAAGGAAGATGCTTTTGAATTACTCAGTGACCACTTCACACACTCTACACCCACAAAAAAAGGGCCACCCATTAAACAATCGACTTTGATGGTTTCTCCAATTCGTGTGCAAATAATACAAGCTGAAATAACAGACACTGAATTTCAAACCCCTACAGTCATTAATTGAATCGACTTCAGGGGTGGTGTTTCGTATAGACACTTTGCTTCTTCCATACCATAGACTCAGATGAGTAGTAGAGTAGCCAAATTTCACAGGGAAAACCTCCGTTCATAAGCCATTAACGTTTGTGATCTTGTTTGGATCAGTGGGGGACGTCAATGAACAGTATGCCGTTAGGGCTCCCAGAAGTATTATCTGGTGCTGATCGGTCAGAGCTAGAACATTCGTGGAACACTTAAAGGCTACGCCATCTTATTAGGAAATGCAATGGTCAAAGAAGCACGGTGAGCGGCTGGCAAGGCTTCGCATATGTATGGTCGCTTCTGTGTAGGGACTTGTGTGATCAGAGCGAAAATGCTCCGTGCGAGAAAGTTCGCTGTGTCTCCTTCGTGAGTTGAAGGAGTATAGGCTGCCAGTTTTCCCTACCCCACTGTTTCGTATTTAATGTCAGCTATAATGCGGCCAGATTTTGAAAATAGAAACCAGGACAGGGTAAAGTAGGACTAGCACTCCAGCCCCTTCAAGCACTGCCCTCCCTCTCTCCCAAGAATCCTGCCCTCCCCATGGGAACATGCATTAATATACATATTTCAAGCTCTTCTCCTGTATACCAACTGGAGGGTTGCAAAATTATAAGTCACTAGAGCGATTTGAGGAGCTTTTGCTTTGATCATTTTTACATTCTTTCCTATGTTCCTTAAGCAGTCTTCGTGGCTCAATCAGTAAATTCATATGGCCATTAACAAAAATGTTGGAAGTCCGAGGCTAACTTCGGGTGTCCAAGATCTGACAAAGGCGATTGTGGGAAGCTGGGGAACTGGGGAACTGTTTAGTGATCACAAATCAAGATCTGACAAAGGTGATAATGGGAAGCTGGGGAACTGGGGAACTGTTTAGTGAACACAAATCAAGATCTGACAAAGGTGATAATGGGAAGCTGTGGAACTGGTGAACTGTTTAGTGATCACAAATCAAGATCTGACAAAGGCGATTGTGGGAAGCTGGGGAACTGGGGAACTGTTTAGTGATCACAAATCAAGATCTGACAAAGGTGATAATGGGAAGCTGGGGAACTGGGGAACTGTTTAGTGAACACAAATCAAGATCTGACAAAGGTGATAGTGGGAAGCTGTGGAACTGGTGAACTGTTTAGTGATCACAAATCAAGATCTGACAAAGGCGATTGTGGGAAGCTGGGCAACTGGTGAACTGTTTAGTGATCACAAATCAAGATCTGACAAAGGTGATAATGGGAAGCTGGGGAACTGGGGAACTGTTTAGTGAACACAAATCAAGATCTGACAAAGGTGATAGTGGGAAGCTGTGGAACTGGTGAACTGTTTAGTGATCACAAATCAAGATCTGACAAAGGTGATTGTGGGAAGCTGGGGAACTGGTGAACTGTTTAGTGATCACAAATCAAGATCTGACAAAGGTGATAGTGGGAAGCTGGGGAACTGGTGAACTGTTTAGTGATCACAAATCAAGATCTGACAAAGGCGATTGTGGGAAGCTGGGGAACTGGTGAACTGTTTAGTGATCACAAATCAAGATCTGACAAAGGCGATAATGGGAAGCTGGGGAACTGGGGAACTGTTTAGTGAACACAAATCAAGATCTGACAAAGGTGATAATGGGAAGCTGGGGAACTGGTGAACTGTTTAGTGATCACAAATCAAGATCTGACAAAGGTGATAATGGGAAGCTGGGGAACTGGGGAACTGTTTAGTGATCACAAATCAAGATCTGACAAAGGTGATAATGGGAAGCTGTGGAACTGGGGAACTGTTTAGTGAACACAAATCAAGATCTGACAAAGGTGATAGTGGGAAGCTGTGGAACTGGTGAACTGTTTAGTGATCACAAATCAAGATCTGACAAAGGCGATTGTGGGAAGCTGGGGAACTGGGGAACTGTTTAGTGAACACAAATCAAGATCTGACAAAGGTGATAGTGGGAAGCTGTGGAACTGGTGAACTGTTTAGTGATCACAAATCAAGATCTGACAAAGGCGATTGTGGGAAGCTGGGGAACTGGGGAACTGTTTAGTGATCACAAATCAAGATCTGACAAAGGTGATAAAGGGAAGCTGGGGAACTGGGGAACTGTTTAGTGAACACAAATCAAGATCTGACAAAGGTGATAATGGGAAGCTGGGGAACTGGGGAACTGTTTAGTGAACACAAATCAAGATCTGACAAAGGTGATAATGGGAAGCTGGGGAACTGGTGAACTGTTTAGTGATCACAAATCAAGATCTGACAAAGGCGATTGTGGGAAGCTGGGGAACTGGTGAACTGTTTAGTGATCACAAATCAAGATCTGACAAAGGTGATAATGGGAAGCTGGGGAACTGGTGAACTGTTTAGTGATCACAAATCAAGATCTGACAAAGGTGATAATGGGAAGCTGGGGAACTGGTGAACTGTTTAGTGATCACAAATCAAGATCTGACAACGGCGATATTGGGAAGCTGGGGAACTGGTGAACTGTTTAGTGATCACAAATCAAGATCTGACAAAGGCGATAATGGTAAGCTGGGGAACTGGTGAACTGTTTAGTGATCACAAATCAAGATCTGACAAAGGCGATAATGGGAAGCTGGGGAACTGTTGAACTGTTTAGTGATCACAAATCAAGATCTGACAAAGGTGATAATGGGAAGCTGGGGAACTGGTGAACTGTTTAGTGAATACAAATCAAGATCTGACAAAGGTGATAATGGGAAGCTGGGGAACTGGGAAACTGTTTAGTGAACACAAATCAAGATCTGACAAAGGTGATAATGGGAAGCTGGGGAACTGGGGAGCTGTTTAGTGAAAAAAAAATCAAGATCTGACAAAGGTGATAATAGGAAGCTGGGGAACTGGTGAGCTGCTTAGTGAAAACAAATCAAGATCTGACAAAGGTGATATTGGGAAGCTGGGGAACTGGGAAACTGTTTAGTGAACACAAATCAAGATCTGACAAAGGTGATATTGGGAAGCTGGGGAACTGGGAAACTGTTTAGTGAACACAAATCAAGATCTGACAAAGGTGATAATGGGAAGCTGGGGAACTGGGGAGCTGTTTAGTGAAAAAAAAATCAAGATCTGACAAAGGTGATAATGGGAAGCTGGGGAACTGGTGAGCTGCTTAGTGAAAACAAATCAAGATCTGACAAAGGTGATAATGGGAAGCTGGGGAACTGTTGAACTGTTTAGTGATCACAAATCAAGATCTGACAAAGGTGATAATGGGAAGCTGGGGAACTGGTGAACTGTTTAGTGAATACAAATCAAGATCTGACAAAGGTGATAATTGGAAGCTGGGGAACTGGGAAACTGTTTAGTGAACACAAATCAAGATCTGACAAAGGTGATAATGGGAAGCTGGGGAACTGGGGAGCTGTTTAGTGAAAAAAAAATCAAGATCTGACAAAGGTGATAATGGGAAGCTGGGGAACTGGTGAACTGTTTAGTGAAAACAAATCAAGATCTGACAAAGGCGATTATGGGAACATGACTTGTTGCATTTCTGCCATGGCCACCCGCCCTTTCACAAAACTTGGTAGTGTTTTTTAAATTAACAAAAATTCTCAGGACAGGGGACAAAGGGTCTAATTCCCAACAGTGCCAGCAAAATGTGTCGTCTGGTTACCCTACTCAAATGACATCTTAAACTCCATTACCCTTCAAGCCAGTTCCCCTGGTCATGAGCTCAGTCTCCATATTCAACAGAGATGGAGGTCGGTAAGAAATGCAGTCATCCAGCACTCTGTCTTCAGGGGGGACTGTGAGCCAAGCGTGGACCTGGAAATGTTTTTCAAAGTTGCCCCATATTACATGGTGCGATATAGCCCAACTCCTCCAAATTAGGGTAGGGGGATCCCCCAGAAGAACATTTGGAAGAAATGGTTCAAATAGTGAAATGTAAACCCCGTTTTTTCCTATATAGGGATTTCAAATATAGTGAAACAGACCAAAGAGTGCCATATAACGGTTACTAAATGTGAGGAAGATTTATAACAAATACATCCTTTTCTTCCAAGGGATGTGGCGATGGGAGGGAGGGGGTGCAGTACATGGGAGAGAGGGTAAGAGGAGCAGAAACGCAGGGTACCCAAACAAAAGGGAGTTCCGTGTAGGCCAGTAGACCTTTGTCTGTCTTTCTTCGGTATCAGCACTATTTGGATCTGGCTCCGCGCCTTTCAGTAGTTAGTCCTCTCTCTCGGCTTAGTGCACAGAGACAGTAACGATTGGGCACTAAGGACCACTTGGCTCCCACTTGTAGTTTAGAAAAACTAGGTTTGCTGAACAACGACTACTACTTGGGGCTACTTGACTACTGGGGCCAAAACTATCTTCTACACTTGGGGCCCATTGGCCAATTCCTGTAGAAATCCTGCATCCAGCACTGGACGCTGCTGGGGCCGAGCCCCCATAAATACATTGACCTCCTGGGAATGTACCGGTGCTGTGCAAACACATCACTGCACTGCCCTGTGACTCTGCAAGAAACAGTAGCGTACCGAGCGAGGGGAAGAGGCGGGCAAGTTGCCCCTCCGGTGGCTCTTTTAAGAGCCAGACCTGGACAGTTGTCAGTGGGATACCTCTGCCATTCAGGATCTCAATGAGGGTGCCCAACGGGAAAGGTGTGCCGTTTGGCAGGACAGTGTGTACTGAGCAATTCCTGCTCTGCACGCTCATTGTCCTGGCAGCAGGAAACCTTAAACCTTCTGAATGTGAGATGTGTCCCGCTGCCAGGACAATGTCCCAAGGAGCGCCGGGTAGCGGACGGGGCTCTCACGTTGCTCTCTGTCAACAGAGCATTTCAACGTGAGCCATTATGCATTAAAGGGAGGCGGTGGGGGGGACTATTAGCAGGGACTTTTGTACCTTTAGAAATGTGAATGTGAGGAAGTGATGAGAAGTGAAAAGGGTGCATAATGTTACATGCTTTATGAAATAAATAACAATGGGCCCGATTCATAGACATTTTAGCGCTGTGTAAAGTTACTTTGCACTGTCAACAAACACCCTGATTCACAGAGCAGTGCAAAGTGTTTTATTGCTGTGCAAAGCGAAATTGCACAGAGTCACTTTGCACTGGAAAAAAACACTTTGCACTGCTCTGTGGCTCAGGGTGTTTGTTAGCAGTGTAAAGTCACTTTGCACCATGGTAAAAATTCCACGAATCATGCAGAATGACTGCACTGACTTTACACTGGCGCAAAGCCACTTTGCAATGCAAAAATACACTTTGCACTGCTTTTTTTTTAAGGAGTCTGTGAATCAGGCCCTATGGCTTTAAAAACCAAAGAGGATTTGTTGAGCAATGTTAATCTGCATAATGCTATTGTGACTTTACATGCTGGATGGGGAGAATAAAACTAAAGTCATACTCTTATTGCTCAACATATTTCTATGACAATGTATATAGTGTATAGTTAGTTTACTATGAAAGGCTTGTTTATTATGTAATATGGTTTGCTTCCATTGCATTGCTATACATAAAGTATTATTTAAGCACATGAAATGCAAAGCAACACCTTAATAAATATCTATATCAACTAAACTTGGGAAGATTTGCTCAGCTTCTTATATTGTAAACAACCTGGTTTCATCATTTAACCAAAGTGTGTGATCCTGGGCAAATCATTGAATCGCATTGTGTTTTATCTGCAACTCTTTAAGTGATTCTGATTCACTTCATAGCTTATGTTAATATATCATGCTATTAAAAAAAGCCTAGTGACTATAGAGTTGCTCCATTTATAATAATAGCGGAATTTAGATATTTGGCACCACAAAGTTATTTGCCACTTGGCTTGCTTACGGCAACTTATTCTAAAAGCCCTTCTATGGTGCCTCCAAGTATCAAAGACTTATGATGCTCCTTGCAATGTCCTTTTCTGTGAAGTCACTTCTGTTGGTGCAATCCATATGCAAATTAGGAGGTTTGCATGTATTTTGCTCCAGATCGCCTGGACAGAACTCTAATTGATGGGTTTCCTGCATCTGTAATGATCCTGCAGTTTTATTTCCGTTGTGTGTTAAAATGCCACCTGCCACTAATGTTACAAAAAAGTATATTGGGGCAGGTGGGAGTGGTTTGCGGGCGCGAATTAGACCGTATGGAATTCGGCATTTGGGGGAAAAAGTGGCAGGACATTTTTCGTGGCTCACCTTCCAGCCCCCCCCCATACTCTTGCAATGCTGGATACTCCCCTGGCAAGAGAAAACTTCTGTCTGTTGACATTCACCCGAGTCTTTAAGGACACCTTTTGTCTGTAAACAATACGCCTGAGCCTCTGACATGAGCATCCCCAGAGGGGGACATAGGGGGGCAATTGCTCCCCTATTGGCTGCTTTGCCCCCCCTCCCTAACTGGGGACTTGACCACCCTCCCCCTCCAATGAACTCGTTCCAGGAGTTATAAAGGTGCTCCTTTCCCCAGCCGTCATACGCGCATTTTAAGGCTCTATTTGCTTGCCTGTTTCCTTTCTTCTCGCCTGAAAGGGACCACAGGAATCAATGGGCCATGAATATCACTGGGGTCGGAGCCATCACTGTTAAAAGCAGGTTTTCTACATGCTAGGCAAACTATTGTTTTACAAATGTGCAGCTTACACTTGTCTAGAAAAAACAAAAGACAGGTCCAAACAGAAACATGCTTCTCAAACTTACATTCACTAGTTTTCTTTATAATCTGTTTATTTTTTGTCGACTGCCACACAAATACTCTGTGATTTTTTTGCCGCTTCCTTTGTGTTGTATCACACCATGCATTTCTAAAGCGGTTATATGCTTGTCAAACTGTTTAATCACAAATTATTGAGAAATTAATCTGTGGGTTCATGGGTGCCAACATTTGATTTTCACTATTGGGGAAAAAATTCACCCACCCTCGCCCTAAATATAATCAAGCGACCAGCCCAACCCACCACCTGGCTGACCACAATTTTAAAGCAATTGTGTTCTTTATAAGGAATTTCAAAAAGT
Source organism: Ambystoma mexicanum (assembly GCF_040938575.1). Lineage (NCBI taxonomy): Eukaryota > Metazoa > Chordata > Amphibia > Caudata > Ambystomatidae > Ambystoma > Ambystoma mexicanum. The sequence continues at coordinate 15,478,266 of NC_090926.1, forward strand.
CAAACGATTTACAGCCAGTTTTAAACACATAATATCTTAGCAAGTCACTCAACCTGCTGAGCCACCCTGGTAGCATTTTACTGTCGGGCATGTCTATGGATCCCTTAATGGGTTCAAAATCACTGCATTCCCAACAGTGCAATTTGTGTACTTGACTTCAAATTCACAGTATTTCATCTTCAGCCACAATGGCCCTGTGCATACATTCATTGATGGTGTACCAGTGGCAGATTCTCCATAATGGGGGTGGGTGGGCGCCGACCCACAGGCACTCTCGCCCATAATGGAGGAGCTAGCTTAAACTGTCAAAGGGAAACGCGGTATCTGTTTGACTATTCTGTTCCTCAGACTAGCATATCCAATGAGCTATGCAGAATCAGGAGTATTTTGCTTCCCCAACCTTGCATGGCCCATTGGGCATGCTGGCTGAGGAACTTCATGTTTGTGTGTGCAAGGGAAGCGCTCCTGTACCTCCTCACACATACAAACGCGAGCGGGGATACTTTGCATTCAGAGCTCTGGCTCGTGCACGAACCACGAAGCGCTCTTTGATTCCTTGTTCCTGTTTGTGCTATGCAGGAGCTGGAGTGCTGGACGAAAACATCAGGACCAGGGCATAAGGTACGTTAATCTAAATGTGTATTGTGGTAGGTAAGAAGGAGGAGACAGACCAATAGGTGCCATTTACAAAGCCTTTTATTTCAAAATAATAAAGAAAATTAACATTCCCTAAGGGTTTCCACACCTAACACAAATAAACCCGGGTGCTCTTTGTCAGGGTGAAAGTCCAAATGAAAAGTCTGCCCTCCATCTGAATCTAGTCTAACTGTCCCTACCACTATAACTACAAACAAAAGTACCGGGAGAATGACTCCCTTCTCCTGGATTTGCTTCTCAGCAAGGTTCTCCTCAATATGAGATTCTTATATAGACTTTTGCTATTTCTCACAGTAAACTTCTCTGTTCTTTCCAGGGGCTTCCCCGGGCACTTGTGTCCTGTCTCCTTAGATTCTTCAAACTCCATCTTCTTGGCTATCTCTCGCAGTGGCCCGAAACTCTGAGTATCTGTTCCAATTCACAGTTCTTCTATTTCCTTTATTATCCACGGACAGATTGTTGGACTAACCCTCCTTTCCATGGTTGTTTTTTTCCTCACTGAAATATATAGGTAAAGTCTCTATTTGACTTGTGTTCCTCTTATGATTTTCCCATTCACTGGGACGAGTTTGATGACTCTGTAAGCCTGTCTCACTCTTCTGGTTGTCTCGCCATACACTGGGATGACTATGATAGGTTCTTTTTTGACGCCCACACTTTATATATTCTGACCCCTCACTGGGATGAGTATGATTAACCCTTGAGGTATACTCCTCCTTTTGTTGTGCTTCTCACTGCGATGAGGAGGGATGTCTCCAATCGTTTTATTCGCTTTGCTTATGGCTTGTGAACTCTCTGCTCCTTTTTACATATCTTTCCCGGGTCTCCCACTCTTCTCGTTACCTGCTGTGTAAGGGGTCTGCATCACCAGGTTGGTGTTCTCGTTTTCCTCTTTCTGCTCCATCAAAGCCGCTCTCTAGTTTTCTTCCAACATGCTTCTGTGTCTGATGATGCTATCAGCAATGTAGAGGTTCTTCACCCGTTTCCCTTCCAGGCCACCACCTTCCTGCTTTGCTTCCTTTCTTACTTTCTCCTTCGGCAGACCGACCTCCTTTGGGCTGTTCCTGGCATCTAGCTCGTTAGGCACACCAACTTCAGGGCTCCGCTCTGGCCCTATTTGCACGTCCCTCGTGGGATTTTGACCAGCTTCCTCTAGTCTGTCGGCAGTGCCGCGTACTGCTGGCACCTCTCTTTGGTAGCTTTTCCTCAACATGTGGAACAGCATCTTCTGAGGTTTCCCATCCTCCTCAATCTGGCTGGTTTGAATCTCCCGGGTCTCACTTCCTTGTTCTCTTGGCCCTCCTCTTTTTATGACGTGGTGTTGGGGCTTCCCCGGATTCTCAGGAAAGTCCTTCCTTTGTGTTTGGGCCACGTTCATCATAACTACTCTTGGCTTCTTCATCTCAGTATTTGTCAAATGAGTATTCTTTATGACTCCTTGGTTCTTACTCTTCACAGTACTGAACTGATGCTTTCCCTCTGTCACTTTATCACAGTAACATATGTAAGAAGAGTCTAGAGATTTTTAAAGAAATGATGTTACATTATGATCTGTAGGATAATGGGAAGGGTGCTTCCAGAGGAAAGGGAGCCCTTATCCCCAGGAGGGGAGTCTCTCCCTGCAAGGACCCGCTTGCCGCCACGCCTATGGTGAATGTTGCATAGCGGGCTCACCTCCCTAGCCTCACAGGAAGGGCCTCCCACCTCGGGGAAAGGGACTGAATCCCTCAATTTGTCACAGTATGTATGGTTGTGTGTAACGAGTGAGTGTACGGTGATTGGTGTGTGCAAGAGTGGGTGCATGCTGCGGGTGAAGGGTGAGGGAATGTGTGTGTGCATGTGTTTGCACTGGACCATGGAGCGGAACTGATTTTGGCAGGAGGAGGTTTCTGACATATCCCTCCTCCCCATCAGCCAAAATCAGCACACCAAATAAGGCACTGGGGGGTGGGTGGGCAGGAGGGAGGCATGGTATTTTTTTACTGGGCATCTATGATAAATGGCTATTACAAAATACTATGCCTACCCCATGCCTACCCCTTGGGCCCCCGAGCGCCATGCATGCACACAATCATATTGTGTGTGTGCAAGGTGCTGGGGAGCCCAGAGGGCAGGCATGCCATTTCTTACTGGGCATCTATGATAAAGCAAGCATGAGAAGTGTTTACGTGGCTAGAATGGCATTTTAATGCAGCCAGCTTGATCATGTTTTTATACTGTGGTATGTTTTTTTTAATGTTAAAGCCAACTGGAGTATGATATTACGTGGGGATATTGCCAGATTTTTGCAAAGCAAGCATGAACATGTTTTCTTACAGTATCATCATTACTGGCAGTATGCACAAAGCAAACATGAATATGTGCTTATATTGGAATACTGGCAAATATTGGTACAGCCAGCATGGAAATGTATGGGTGCAGCCAGCATGAAAATATGTTTTTTATGGAATATATATGTATATATATTGTAGGCAAAGGCATCATGAAAATGTGTTTGTGAAATGCTCCTATGCATCTATTAGATTCTTTTCATAAATTATCCTACAAAACCAATTGCAAAAATTATTTGTCATTTTACCCAATTTTTCAGAAACTGTTTGCTGTAAAATGCACCTGTTAAACCACTATTTAAAAAATGTTCTTGGGGGGGCCAGTGGGTGAAGCCCCCCCAACACATCCTGATTGGTCTGACTCTCTCGCTACGCTCCATCACACTGGCATACATGGGGGAAATATTTACACCCTTCCAATTAAACATTTCCCAGCCGCCACTGGGATGAAAGTCCAGAAACTGAAAACTGTAAACAATTCTAAGGGGGCAAAGTTAGATTCCTGCAAACATTGCTAAATAACCAAGGGAGCAGTTGCCTCCTTTCCCCCTCTACTGCACCTTTAGGTGGTTTTTCATCTGTTAAACAGGCTGTCCTTGACTATCATTTGAAACTGAGTTTCAGTGATATCTCTTCTATTAAACCAACTCTTTTTGACTAGCTATTATTTAAAGCTGAGCTGGAAGTGATGTCTCTTCTGCTAAATACCACCTCTAATTACACATGATTTGAAAGTGTACTGGGAGTGATGTCCGCTTGAGTTAAAAGAATGCAGTCTCTTGCTGAGGGCAATGGCATTTTTGCAACTGTTGAACATGATTTTACATTTTAGAATGTACATTAACTTGATGAAAAAAACCTTTATTGCATTAAACCTACTCTGAACATGTTTAATGTCATGTTTTTTTAACCTGCTTGGTAAAATATGGGTATACTTGTCTCGGGAGGATAGCTCAGGGGCAACAAGCTCGCCTTGAAAACAAGACAATGCAGAACAATACGGATTCCATCCCCAGGGCGTGCTTAGAAACCAATGGGTATTGAGCGCGCCATAAATAACCAATTACAATTACTTAAAACAGTTTAGTCTGTTCATGATTATTTGATGTGTCACCACCCGCACCACCTTGTTGTATTTGTGCCTCTCTCCATAATACTGATTTCTAGTGACGCCACTGGCCTCTGAGGGCATTTCTTTATGCATTTGGAGACCTGCTTATCTTATGACATTCATTGTCATTCTATGCAATGAACTTTAATGTGCTTGGGGCTTTGGCTGTAATATGTAGAACGTGACTAGCCTCACGTCGGGTGAGTAGCAGGCAGAGAGGTACAGGGAAAGCCGCTGGGCGGGAAGGCCAGCACCGGCATGTTCTGCAAGATGGCAAAGAATGGCTTTCGAGGAAGTCAGATAAAAGTTCATGGTGAGGGATTAAAGAGACAGCTCTTCCAGCCTCCTTCTGTGTAGTTGGGGCAAGGGGATTAGGTCTCCTCCCACTTGCCAATCACTGGCCACTCTTTTTTCCTGCTCTTTTTCCTACTTAAGCAGGGCTTTCAAGCTACGTCCTCTATACTCCCTTCTATACCTCCGATCTCACCTAGGTGTCATCAGCGCTGAGCGCCCACAGCTACTGCTGTACGAGGGCATGGACACTGCCTGTTTGTGCCTATTAGGGCCTAGCAGGGTCCAGGGTCAACCACGCCGCCCCTCAAATCCTATACTAGACATCACCATGAGTCTCGCCCAGTCGCAGCGCATCCTCACAATTTAGAAGGCCTGTGCCCCATTGCGCCCTAAGCAGCCACGAGTGCCTACCATATCCAACCTCATCACTGTGCCACGCTTCCCACAACAACACCCTCACGTCATGTGCTCCTGGCCCATTATGCTGATAAACACCCGGTCGGCCGTAGCTCACGCAGCCGACATCGCTGATCTAATCACCAAGAGTAACCTTTAGGTGGTCTTCATCACGGAAATGTGGTTCATCCTTGATGTTCTCCTACCACCCAGATACAGTATTCAACATACTGACCGGCAAGGAAAGACAGGTGGTGGGGTCGCTGTCATCCATAAGTCGTACTGGCCCAGTCGAATTCCTGTTATGTCGATCCCCCCTGTCCCACAAGGACTCAATCACATTCCATCTCATATAGCGCCCGCCCCAAGGGAACGGTTTGTTCATAGAGGACCTCAGCAACATTGTCTTCTCAGCAACGATCACACACACCAGCTACATCCTCCTCGGGAACTTCAGCATCCTGGGGCCCCATCCTCTAAACACTTACGTGACCCTCTCTGCGCACTAGCCGACTCGTGCAACCTCTAACAAATCATCCTCTCTCCAACCCAGACAGGAGGGCACACACTCAACGTTGTCTTCACCCGTCCGGCACTCCTTTCTTGTGCTGACCCCATCCCACTTGATTGGTCAGACCACCTGGCAATCCCTCTGATGCTGTAATACTATGAACAACCTCATAAGGGACATGTTAAACACCCTGAGATCACCTGTTGCTCCTTCAAACACTTCCCTGTGAACCTCGTTGAGCCAGCTCTGGCCACCGTCCCCTCCACCGGACATGCTTCGGACCTCCTCAAAGCCTTCGCCATTGCCTCCACTGACTTGGTTAACACCCACGGCTGCATAACAACCACATGGATCAAGGCTAGACCATCCGCCCCATGGCTCCTAACCTCGGGGCCAACAAAAGAGCAATCAGGTTGATGGAAAAACGGTGGTGTAAACACCGACACCCGAAGGATCTCTCCTCACTCAAAACCCTGTGAACCTTGCGCAAAAAGCTGATTACTGACACCAACTCAGCCTATTACACCACCACAATTGAAGGTGCCAATAACAGGAGCAGAACCCTCTTCGGCGTCAGACACTGCACCAGGCCTACCCTGGAAGCTGAGGTCCAGGCTTTGCAGGAGAAATGCAATAGCATTAACTGCTTCTTCCTCAATAAGATTGCCAAAATCAGGGACTTTATTGACTCAGCAAAGGCCTCCAAGGAGACACCCCCACCATGCACCGGAATCTCCCCCCTTGGTCAGACTTCACCCCTCTCACCATTAAGGACCTTCCTGAAACCCTTGCATCCTTCAAACCCACAGCCTACTCGGACGATCTCCTCCCAGCCTCTATCATCAAATAGCTCTAAGGCCACGCCTTCAACACACTCCTTAATATTGTCAATGCCTCTCTCACTGAAGGCTCCTTCCCAGACTCTCTAAGAACAGGGCTGATCTGCCCCCTCTTGAAAAAGCCCTCTCTCAAGCCTGGCAACCTAGCAAACTACAGACCCATCACAAACCTCTCTTTCATAGGGAAACTCATCGAAAAGGGCATAGCCAATCAATTTCTGGTCAAAATTGACCAACTCGGCCTCCTCTGTGACTACAAATCAGGGTTCCGCCCCAAATGCAGCATGGAAACTGCCACAAATCATGTGAAAGACGACACACTACATCTTACAGACAGAGGTGACTCCTGCCTCCTCGTCCTCCTTGACCCTTCTGCAGCATTCAACACAGGCGACCACTCTACACTCACCTCAAACCTCACCACCAGAATGGGCCTAGCAGGAAAAGCACTTGACTGGTTTTCCTCATATCACGCCAATAGATTCCAAGACATCCAAATGGGGCAGTTCAGGTCCAAACGCCTACCGCTATCTTGTGGCGTGCCGCAGGGCTACATTCACTCAACCATTCTCTTCACCCTCTATGTGGAGCTTCTGGGAAACCTCTGAAACAACCCAAGCATCTCGATCCACCAGAACGCTGATGACATGCAGCTGTACCTCAAGGTTACTGGCCCTCAAGACAGCTCTCATCTCAACTGCTGCTTGGACACCATCCAGACCTGGATGTCATCCACCTACCTAAAACAACCCCATTAAAACGAAGTTTGTTCTCATTGACCCCCCTCCAAACAACTGACTGTCCACAATTGGCTCGACAACATGAACCTAGATGTATTCACCCCTAAGCTGACCAACTCAGCCAAATCATTAGGATTCATTATCGACAGCGGCCTCGCTCCTAATCTCCACACTCAGGAAAATCAAACTCTTCACCCCTGTCAACTTCCGTACAGGAGTCCAAGCATTGGGCATCTCAAACATTGACAGGGGTAACGTCATCCTCGCCGGGCTCCCAGCCATGTACCTGGCTCCCCTCAAAGCTGCCCACCACAGCGCAGTCCATCTTATTGTTGGTACCTGCAGATTCAACCACATCACCCCCATCCTCTGTGATCTCCACTGGCTCCCCCTCCCCGCAAGGATTCTCTTCAAAACCGCATGCATCACATACAAAGCGGTCTCCAACGGAACCCCATCTTACTTGGCAGCCAAACTCCATATCTCAGGAGGTCCCTACACCTCGCGTAGCCTGACCATCAAAAGGTTAGAGTCCATGCTTACCTGTAAGAAAAGGACAAGAAAGCAATCCTTTTCTGCTATTCACCATCGCACTGGAACTCACTCCCCAGGAGGCTTGTACTGCCCATTCCATCATGGAGTTCTGCAAAATCATGAAGACATGGCTCTTTCATTGCTTCCTCCCCCAGGACTGAAAGCCTGACAATCCCCCACAGTACTGCGTTACTGTTAAAAACACTAGCTTGACAGTAGCCGCTGGCTGTTCTTGAACTCTGTAAAGTGCACTGCTGCCTACAGGCCAGGTTTGTGCTATAAACAATAAACAAAATAAAAATAACAGCTCCTCCAGCACATCATGCAGGCAAGCTATCATTGTGTGTTAATACACCTGCTGTTGAGACCCGCATGTAACTTGCAGGTCACGACCGTGCTGTCAGTAAGCAGTGCCCCCCCAACTTAAACATTCAAAGACAAAGACAGGTTCTTTTGACTCCAGTCGGCTGGGAAAGTCTTGCAAACTGCAGTTTCCTGCTGCCAGGGAAAGACACTTCCACATGTAGGGCCTAATTCATGGAACGTTTAGCGTGTTGCAAAGTCACTTTGCACAGCGCTAAACGTTCCATGAATCAGGCCCTTAGAGTTGTGAACGAACCTCACCATACGCCAGGCCGCTCTGATGTTCATTCAGAAGACGGCATTAAAATGCAGAACAACAGGGGGCTCAGTTCTGTTGTTCGGCTGTGTGTCGAACAACAGAACGGAGCCCCCTGCTGCTCTTGTTAAGTGTGTTTAACAGCTGCGCCCAGCACCGCGTGGTACTTTAATAGGCGCTGGTCGGGCCAGACCGATACTTAAGTTTACATGACACTGAGCCGGGGCCTCCAGCTCAGTGTCATGTAAACTGGAGGCAAGGCGCCCTTTATTTGCTGCAGCGGGGGAAGGCGGGGCCCTTGTGCGGCAGGACCCCTGAGCGCACCTTGAGCCGGCCCTGCCAGAAAGGTAGGTCAGTGGGTTATGCACCTGCTGTGGAAATCTACGTAAAACTTGCAGGTCACAGGTTTGATTGTCAGCCCCCGACAAGGCATTTGAGCTATCTGGGGTGTATACAATGAGGGCTTTTGAGCAAAATATGACCACTGAATAAATAAAGGCCACCCTTTTAGAATGGGCCTGATGGTCACTTGTGCGTTGCCGTCACTCCCATACCCACCCTCCACAATTTTGCATATTTGCTTAACCACACCCACCACCCTGAAAAGGACAGAATCCTCTGTGAACTTACCACATTGAGGGCAAGTCAGGAACAAACACAATTTACGTTGGTTTACCTTTTGTAATCGTTTTTAATAACGTAGATAGTTGTATTTGCCCCAATAGAGATGACTGCTTCTTAGTTGACTGTGTTTTGCCATTAGTTTGACAGGAGGGCACTTCATCTGATCGGCATCACTCAGTGAAAGTGTGGGTCGCATTGTACTTTTGAGTTGCTGCTTCATCAGCGCTGGGAAGTGGTGGAATTGCACATGAGTGTCTTGGGATCTTGGGTAAAACTGTTCTGGTCTCCTGTGTGCATTATCAGTGACTTTCTTAACATATAGAAACCTCATTAATTACTAGAGGTACTAATGGAGCAAATTCAATTGTCTCAACTTGCAATCAACCATATTGCAAACAATCACATATCTGGTTCCCCGGTGCAGGCTAGTTTATTATTTTCAAACATTAGCTGTATTTATTTTAATTGTATATCGGTTACAAAAGTGTGTTTCAACCTTAACAATATAGAACAACACGTAACAAAACACGATTTGATACAGTACGAATAAAACAATACAACGCATTCATTATCTATTTTAAATATCCAGATTTTCACATCTTCAAATTACACTAAACGATCCAATCTCTTCAAAATGTATTTAACATTTTTTTTAGAATTGAGATTTTGCAGGTTTCATATTGCAGTAACAGTCTTACACTTTAAAACGAGTAACATATAAAATATCTAATGCATTGTGTGCTTACACAACCTTACATCCAACAATTGCTTGTCACCCTGCCAAAATCCCACTTCTAATTCTTTGGGACATCGAGTTTTAAAAACCTGAGAACTCGACTGATGATATGGAACTACGCCCCAGGCACTCCTGACACAATTGTTTACTCTCTACAAATGAAACAGAATTCACATAATCCTTTAAATACAGTGCTTGCGCCAGCAACACGTCTGGAAGGCATATAATGTTTCATGGTTTCTATTTCATTTGGATAATTACAAGATCGGAAGGTGTCCTCCAAGAGGGCATTTCGTCTTTTTAAGATACATTCCATACGTGCGGGGTGCCATTACCCCAAGCTGCTTCTGCGCGTGCGCCAATCCTCCCCGTAAAGAGCTGTTTATACTTGACCAGGATTACACTTAAGATCAAAAGTGGTGAGTTCCAAGTGTGGCAATATGCTTTCACAATATGCAGCAAAGTGTTCCACACGGGTTCCTTCACATGGCATCTTAAATCCCCATATAGGGAAGCCGCTGGAGGGTTTAAGATCCTATGAAATAACTGCAGGCACTTGCATTGTGCTCTAGCTGCCATCCAGTTGATCCCCAACTCATGTTATCACTACAGTAGGAACTGCATTTGGAATATGCAAAGCTCTGCGCCGGGTCTAACTTTCCAGCTTTTGCAAGCTGTCCACGACCAGGAATTGCAATACCGCAATGAGTTTCAGGATAACCTTCCCCTCAAAGTCCTTCACATGAGGGATTAGGGACTACTTACAGTGCTTCGTTTTTGTACGTTTTTAAAGGTGCTGCAGGGGCACTCTTAGCAGTCCCCCTGATTACCAGCAAGAGGGTACTTGGTTCCCACCAAAATCCCTGCCTCAGGAACGGAAGACTCAACCATAGGGCATAGGGCCCACCTTCGGATCCTCCACTTCAGTTTCATGTGAGTTGCTAGGGTAATTGACTGATTCATCAGAAAATCCAGCAACAGTTTTTTACATTGATGACCCAAAATAAAAACCCCAAGATAAATAAGACTATCCACCTGCCCCAAGCTCTCTTCATTCAATTTCCATGCAAACATTTTCTTTTTCAGGACTTTGGTCTTACCAATATTGATTTTCAATAACTTGTGTGAGGGGTCAGTAATGCGAGGCGGCAACTGCTTGTATTGCCTCAACATTTTAATTAAAGAAAAAGGTTTCAAATAAATCTTCACTAATACTACTCTATCAGGAAATTCCCTACCTAGCCTAAAGGCTAGGGGAATAACTACTATGTATTGGACATCTGTATGTTGCCTATACATAAGTGTTTCCAGACACCCCAATGCAAGTTGGGGGGTGGGGAGCACAGGAGAACAACAAACGATTACATTGGCCATGTGACATTCCTACCATGCAAGTGCAAGAAGGTGGTAAGTGTAGGGGGATAGAGGGTGAAGTGCAGGAGAGGGGGGGTGGCAAGTGCTGGAGGGAGGGGCAAGAAGACAAGTGCCAGGAGAAAGAGAGGGGGGAGGCAGGGTAAGTGCAATGGACAGGGTGGACCGAGTTAGGGATAGTCTGGGGAAGGGAGCCCGAGGGCAAGTGCTTTCAAGGGATGCTGAGGGGACTGGTAGGGGGGTGGTCTGGCCCCTGTATGACTCTGAAGGGACCAGGCCACAGTCGCAGTGGCAGAGGGGAATGTTAGCATGGAAGGAAGGAAGAGGAGAAAAGGAAAGTCTTGAGAAGTTAACAGAACTTAAGAAGATCTGGCTCAAGCCTGAGGGGGGCAGAAAGGCCATTTGCTGAGGGAGGAACCAGCTGAGGAAAGGGATCTACTTCCCACTCTCTGCTTGGAGAAACATTTGGCCAGCAGGGCGTTGGAGGCGGAAGACCAAAAGACTCTAGCCGGGAGGTATTTAGGGAGGGAAAGCTGGATGTAGAGAGGTCATGGTCCCCAGAGGGCCTTGTGGATGATGAAAAGGTTCTTGAATTTGATCCTTGCAGTCACCGGGAGCCAGTGGAGAGATTTTAAAGATGGAGAGATGCAGTCCCTGGGCTTGAGACCAATGATAAGTCTTGCAGTCCTATTATGGATTATTTGTAGGGGCGAAGGGAGGAAAGAGGCAGATGGAGGAAGAGGCTGCTGAAGTAGTCCAGCCTAGGGATAACCATTGCTCTGGAGATGTTGAGCTTCTGGGGGAAGGCAAGGGAAGGTGGAATGCCCCTGAGGAGGCAGAGCTGAAAGTTGGACTTCTTGGCAAGGTCAGTGATGTCTGGAGAGAAAGAGAGAGGAGTCAATGATGATGCCAAGGTTTTTCTCTCAAAAGTGGGTGAGGGGAGGGGACCCAGGGAGGCTGACCAGAGAGAGAGGGGGAAACAAGAAGCAGGTATCCCAATGAGAAGGATCTCTCTCTTACTGGCATTAAGGCAAAGATCATTGGCAGAACACCATGTCTGAATAGAAGTTAGACAGTCTGGAATGAGAGACGAGGGGGAGGAGGTAGAGGTAGAGGATGGCGGCTTGAAGGAGAGCTGTGTGTCATCTGCAGAACACTGGAAATGAGGGGAGAAGGTGAAGATCAAGTGGGCCAGAGGGGCAAGCTAGATGTTGAAGAGTCATGGCGAAAGGATAGAGCCCTGAGGGACGCCACAGGTAGAGAGTGATATGGAGGAGAGAAAAGGGCCCATTTTCACTTGGGAGGGTCTGTTTGAAAGGAAGAAGGTTAGCCACAATAGTGCCCAGTCTGTGATGCCTAGGGTATCATGGAGACGGTTTATGAGGGTGGAGTGGTTGACTGTGTCAAAGCAGAAGAAAGATTGAGGAGGATCAGAACAGAGGGAGTGTTTGAATCCAGATTAGTGAGCAGGTCTTCACAGGTCATGGAGGCAGCAAGCCATCTCAGTGTGAAGGGTCATTTGGGGGATGTCCATGAGTATACCCACAAAAGGGGTGATGGGGATAGGGCGATAGTTAGCCAGTCAGCAGATGGCTTTTTTTTAGAAGAGGGTGCACAAAAGAGTGCTTAAGGGGTTGTAGGAAGGAGCCAGTGGCAAAGGAGTGGTTGCAGATGTCAGCCAAGACTGGGGCACGAGAGGAATTGTCATCCTTGATGATACTGGAGGAGCAGGGGAGCACATGTTTAGATGAGACTTTCATAGAGCGAACAACTCTAGAGATCTCGTCTGGTGCAATGGGGGAGAAGGAGGAGAGTATGGGAGTGAGAGGAGGTCCATGGGAGGTAAGAGAAGAGGGGTGAGGGGAGATCAGATGACAGAGAGGACAGGATGCCCAGAGTTTTGGAGGAAAGGTGGGCATCCAGTGCAGTGCAGAGGGCCTGGGAGGCAGGAGGAGAGGAGGAGACTGCAGTAGAATTGGCAAGCTCCTTGCAGATTTTAAAAAGTTCAGCCGCCACAACTACCATACACAAACTGGCCCTCACACTAAATAATAAAACTTTCAAAGTTAATAACAAGATAAAAGAGTGAACAACAAATAACCAGTATTTTGGATAACTTCCACCTGCCCCGGGCAAATCCCATCTCCAGGATTGCTCAAAGCCAACTTCCCGAAATGTTCAAAAGAAAAATGAAAGTCTTGAACCAGTTCTCTCGTATGTTCCAAGTAAAAGAAAAGTTCAGCAAACAATAAATCACTGGTAACAGTTCTTCAGCTTTCAGTCGAAAAGATCCCCTTCCAATTCCAGCCAATAAAACAGCCCCAGTGGTAATCCTGGATCTCCTCTTTCCAGGACTGCTTTGCCACCGTTCAAAAATAGAATAATAACTTCTCCTTCTATGCTCAAAGAAAAGTGCAGCCTCTTTGCCTCTTCTTCTGACTTACTGCCACAAGTATAACCTGCCTCTGCTTCAATAATGACTTTCTCTCAAATTCAACATTACAGAGTGTTTGTTCAATCTTTTTACAAGCACCCAGCTCTCTTCCCCAGCTTTGTTCACACCTTCTTGGTTCCTATAGCTACCTTGAAGCTTTATTTCCACACTTCCAACTTCAGGTAACAATGTCACAATTGTATCAGAGAACACTAGACTTCTAAAAATGTTGTAAATCAGTTGAATACATTTGGACAGGGCGTACTTCAGAATAGAAAGGGTTTGCCTTTTGGCTTGGGCAATGCGTGTTCTTCTTTGGTTAAATAATATTTGTTCTTGATGTTACAAGGTTCATTCATCAAAGGAAGAACAGATTTAGGTATACACAACCACTCTTTAAGGTAGTTAATTAACCTTAAATAAATGTAAGTGCTTATTTTCCCACGTCTTATCACAGAGACGCTTCCAAACTCCTGTTTGGAATCACAATTGGCCACACGCGACCTTCCTTTGCTTTGATAAGTACATTCTCAACAATTGTGAACGTCAGAGTTAGGGTTTTCAGAATGTTTTAATAAGCGTTCCCTCTTTAATTAGGGACACACAACCACCCCATCAACAGTAAGAGTTTAACAATGGAAAATAAAATGCTTTTCTTCTTACGCGAGCACTCTGACTTTTAATAGAAGCGCAAGTGATAGATTTCCATTGTTGGTAATACCTTTCACACGACAGTCTATACTTGCTTCCACTCTTACACAAACCATTTCAGAGCTGGTAACAGTTACCGGCAAGGTTTTCGGAGAGAACCTGAATGCCAAGCTTCACTCACCGGCTTCTGGAACACTGCAATCACGGGCAGCTTCACCTTCCCGACTTCTTTCACTTCTTCTACGGCCATGGGCACACTTGCGAGCCACACCCCTCTGCAGCACGGGTGTATCAGGTCCAGCCACGCCAACAAGAATTCTTTTTTACTCTGTTATGCATCAGCTTGCTTCTGGCTGCGAGCCTCGGGTTACTCCAGCACTGTCACAGCTCTGCAATTACAGCGAGTAGGTGCACCTGAGAAAACCTTCACTCTCAGCACGTCTCTCTCAATGCAGCGACAGCAAAGCAGGGTTTGTGAATACAGAACCCTCTCAGAACTTACAGGTGAAATATGATGTCTCCTCATCCCGGCATACCATAGGTGATCACACTTCCTCATGAACTGCCATCCTCATGCTCTTCTGCTTCGGCTACTACTGCCAGCCTTGCAGCTCCAGCTCCATCTCCAACTTCTTCCTTCTTCCTTCTCCTAGTTTAGCCTTTAATGCCTCCTAGGTGGGGCAATTCGTATCAGGTGCAGGCCAATAATGTCAATTGCTTGACTCTTGCAAAGGATGTTATGCCTAATTGCCTCTCCTCTACTTCTACATGCTTATTCTGCCCCCTTCTTCATCTCAGTCCCCATGGGATTCTGGGACATGTAGTTCGATTTTTTCTTGTATTTGGCAAAAAGCCATCAAAAGGGAGGGATTACAGGGAAAGTTAACAAGGGGTTTAACCCAGTCTTTCTGGTCTGATGCCCCTCATGGATCCTCCCTCAGTACACCATGCCCAGGGTCAGGATCAGAGAGCGTCTGCCTTTCTCTGGCCCCATGAGGAGGGTCCCACACCAGGTTTCACATATTTACGTATTTATTTATTTATTGGTGAACGGAGGATAGCAAAGGGGCAATGTGCTGGTCTTGGAAGCAAGACCACACAGAGCAGCAGAGGTTCCAATCCCGGAATGCGCTTCGAAACCGAACTCAAGTATGGTATTAGGCATGCTATAAAAAAACAATTAAATGAAAATAAATTTGTCCACATAAAAAATTTAAAGGTTAAAGATGCAGGAGGCCAAAATACACCCCTAACTCAAGCCTGTCCTGGTATCTATTTTCCTAGAGAGAGGCCTCTTTGGTCAAATCTGACTTGGATATTTGAATGCTCGCAATGCCCTACTATTAATCTAAGCAGGTCAGATGGAATCCCCCAATTATGCAGTTTGTTCCATAAAAAATGTCTATTTACCAAGTCAAAAGCAGAGCGTAAATCAATTGATACCACATTCGCTCTCTCATATCTACCAGAATAAACCTTCTCTTGTATAGATCTCAAAATGTAGCCATTCAGAGTTGTGCCATGCTTGTTTCGGAAACCGGTCTAGTGCTTCCTGATTCTACCGATTCCTGCGGCCCATATTTCAAGATGCCGAAGTAACATACGAGCAAAAATTTTGCTATCTGCATCTAGGATAGAGATTGGATGAGAGCTGTGGGGATCAGATATTGGTCCCTTCTTTTGATAAATTGGAATGATGAGGGCGGTGCACCAGGACAGATGGAAGGATCCCCTAACAATCACATCTTTGAACAAATAGTGAGAATAATGCCCCAAATCACTACCTCCCCCTGAATAGCCGATTTGATACATTATTGGGCCCGGTGCCCTAGAATTGTTAGACTTTACAATAATGTCCTGTATGAAATATAAACCAAAGGTAATCCTCTCCTTAGTAACACTCAATCCAAGCAATTGATTAATCAGAGCGAAAAAAATGCTTTTTTCAATGGAATAAAGTGCCTCAAAATGTTTTACCCAATCTGCTTCAGCAGCGACATTGGTTTGAATCTCTGCTTGACAAACCCCCAGAGAATGAATCACTTTCCAGAAACTGCCAGCGTCATTCTTCTTCAACAATACAAACCCCAACTCCAAAAAAGCTAAACAAGGGGAGAAGATGGGTGAGAGTTCAGAGAATGGTGACATGTATGCACTGCTTCTCCAGATTGCCCAGGATGTGAAGGAAATGAAGTTTACCCTCAGTGAATTGTCCTCTCAAGTCGGTCACCTGGAGAAAAGACTCACCAAAGTGGAAGCAGAAAATACAACCTTGGCCACGGAGGTTGCAGGGAGTTATAGGGCCTACAAGGAGTTGAGATATGAAGTTTCTGATTTGAAGAGGAGGAACCTGATGTTGGAGGCTGATCAAAGGAACTTGAACTTGCGCTTGCTGGGTGTGAGTGAAGACTCTGCTTTGGACAAAAACCTCGATCACAGAGTCAGAGGAGTACTGGAGGCAACTTTGGGTAACAACATCCTAAAAGAAATGGACATGGATTACTCCTTTAGAGCTGGTAAGCTGGTCCAGGCCGGAAAACCAAGACAGATCATTATGGTGATGTCCAGAGTGAGTGCAAAGGAAAGGATTTTAAAGGCTGCGAGAGAAAAAGGGAAACTTCTGCTAAATGGAGATCAATTGGCGATCTATCCAGATTTCCCTAAGGAAATAGTGGAAATGAGGAAGGCGTTCAAAAGTGCAAAAGCTTTGGCACAAGAAAAAGGGATTAAAACTCTGCTGGTGAAACCAGCGACACTGAAGATATTTTTTGGATCAGCTGTCAAAACCACAGAGGATCCAGTTGAAGCTGAAAAGTGGCTGAGGGCTGGGGGCTTAAACTTGGATAATAGTATTGCAGATTGATGTGATGCATGATGTATGAAGCTGTGAAGATGTAAGGTTACTTTTCTTTATTGATTCATTTTTTCCTGAATTTGTTAGATGGGAATTGGTTTGTTTAGGTATCAGAGCGTTATTAATGTTTCAAATATGCTGTAACGGTTTTTCGCTCGAGCGTAGGCTTGATGTGGGCTCGGATAATGGGTGCTTTACTCTACGGCAGTACACGCTCTATAGATTTTTTATAGGTGATGGTGCTTGTTTTTTGTTTGGACGGAGTGCGGGAGGTGTTGTGCTGTCCGGAAATGTCGGCCGTGCGGCACCCTTCGGAGTGTTGCCGGCAGTGGTGTGTTGGATTGGTGGATGCGGGTGACCGGCCACTGTTGACGCACATTTGAGGTAAGGCGTAGTGGCGCGTTCTCCTTTGGGGCCGCAGCACGTGTGTTCCGGGCAATGCGCCTTGCTGCATGCTCAGGTGTTTGGGGGGCACAGTGGGTGTAGAGGCTGGGGTGCATGTGTTGTGGCTGAGGGGAGGGGAAGCTCTTTGCACGGCTTTATCCCGGACTGCTGTGGTACGTTGATCGCATTGTAATGTGTTTCCATAGCCAGAATTAGATGAAGGAATGCCACGTTTGCGAGTATGCTGCCCAATGCTAATCCCCTGCACATGTAACAGTTGTTCTTGTCCTGGTTGCACACCCCTGACATGCTGAGTGGGGTATATTTGACATGTACTTGTACAGTAATAACGAAGCCAACTGTATGCCATTACCATCACTGCATAAAGAAGGTGAGAGTTGTCACTATTGGGTACCTGGGGTTCCACTGTAGTCTACACCTTTTACTTTGCATGGGTACGTTTCCTTTCGTGCAGTAACGAAATCAGCTGTGAGAATGTAATAGTGCTGTCATCTAATGTGAACACTGACGAGGCCTATGGTTAAGATATGATTGTGCACCTCTGTCTACTTACCAAATCACAGACAGAATTTTCTATTAGGTTTTTTTTTGCAGTAATGCTTACGTTGGAGAGGGTTTGATTCCATTCTCAAAGCGCAATGAGTGATGTGCCAACACGTTATATCTGGAGTGCCCAGTTATACAGTACATTTGGATTAACACGGTGGGGGTTGCAGTTTTGTGCCATGGAAGTCACATGGGGGAATGTAGTGTCCAGGAAATACCGGAGATTCTGAGAGTGGTAAGGCCACCGGGATAGTCATGGATTGGTGTGTGAATGCCATGGAAAAGTTTAATGCTGTATCTGGCTTCTAATCTCATTTGGTAGGGTGCAGGGACACAGGTATTTTGCAACTCTCTGTACACTTGCTCACACTTTCTAGTGATGATTCACACTCAATTGCTCAGCATGCCGGCAGTAGTTGGGATTTGTGATGTTTACACTGATGGTTGTGACGGTAGGTGGATTAGTGTGATTCGTTGATGGATATAATAAGAGAATTCAGGTTTTGTCTAGGCATGTGATTGACACAGGGTGTGGTATTTAGCGTTTTTGAGTAGGGGATGTTGCATATATTCAGGAATGCTCTTATTTGTGCTTTCATTTGCTGGAGAGTTGTGGGAATTCCTTTAGACCAAATTGTATTTTCAACTTCATTTGAATTTGACCAAATGTGGTCTGTGACACCCTTTATGGGCTTTCTATAGGCTGACCTAAGGGAGGGAGGGGGGTAGTCCCTTTCAGCGTGTAGCTGGAAGGGATGTTCTGGATGGTTGGGTGGTTCAAGCCCAGGAGTGTGTTTTTTTTATTTTTTATTTTATTTCTTTACTTGACTATAGGTTTAGGTAGTATTGTGTCTTGTGAATTCATTGCAAGGATTGGGAAACGGGATCTAGCAATGTCTTACACTTATCAGAGGAATTTCAGAGTGGTATCTTGGAATGTGAATGGTGCACATTGTGCTGTCAAGAGGAAGGTGATTTTGAGTAAACTAGGGGAGATGGGGGTGGATGTCGCGATGCTTCAGGAGACTCATTTGTTGGATGCGGATATAGATAAGTGGAAAAAGGAGTGGGTTGGTGATGTTTATGGTTCATCGTTCACTACTGGTTCTAGGGGTGTGTGTATTCTTTTTAGGAAGAATCTCCAGATCACTGGGGTGAAGTGTGTGAAGGATGGGGATGGAAGGATAGTGTGTGTCACTGCACATATTCAGGATGCTCAGTATTGTTTCTGCAAAATATATGCTCCGAATGGGGGTGATGGTAGTTTTTTTGTAGCTTTAACGCAAATGTTGCAGAATGTAAATGCGATTAATGTGATTTTGGGAGGGGACTTCAATGTGGTTTTAGAACCTGGACTTGATAAAAGTGTGGGGGGTGCGGACAATGCCAACGCTCTGAAAAGAACAGCATTAAAGAGACTAATTGATGAATGGAACCTCACAGATGTTTGGAGATTGCAAAACCCTTCTACGAGACAATATACTTTCTTCTCTGCAAGGCATAATGCTTATTCGAGAATTGACCTCTTTATGACCTCTGGCCTCTGTACACAATCATTCCAAAGGGGTAACATCGGATCACTACTTGTTTCAGACCATGCTCCAATCTCCATAGACTTGCGATTGACCTTCCCGGTTCCTAGGTCTAACACCTGGCGGATGAATGTCTCCCTCTTGGACGATGATGAAATTGTGGACAAAATTGTTCAAGAGGCGAGATTCTTTATATCTGTGAACGAGGATTGTTGATTGGTTTGTCCAGCAAAAAGAAAAAAATGAGAGATGCAGAAGTGAAAAAGCTTATTCTGGACATTCAGGATCTTGAGAGAAATAATATGCAAACCTTTTCAGATGAGACTATTAAAATATTGAAGCAGAAAAGGAGACGATTGGAAGATTTGTATTCTTCGAAGGCTGAGTGGTTGCTTTTTAGAACCAAAAGCAACTACTATGAAAAAGGAGAAAAATGTGATCGACTTCTGGCACATCGATTGAGGGTTATGGACAGTGGCAGATCTGTCAATACAGTGGAAAGACAGGATGGGTTGGTGACTTTTGATCCTGTGGAGATTAATGCGGCATTTCTGTCGTATTATAAAACCCTGTACTCTTCAGAGATCAACTTATCTGAGCGTACAATTGGTCAATTCATTGATGACTGCCATCTGAAGAAAGTGAGTTTGGAATCCTTGGAGTGTATGGAAAGAGATTTGAACATGGAGGATCTCAGGTTGGCTGCTTATGCGCTGAATTCTGGGAAGTGTCCAGGCCCGGATGGGCTACCAGCTGAACTTTTCAAAATTTTCCCAGAAGAGGTGTTTGCTTTGATGCTAGAGATGCTGCGCGCCTCTTTGAGGAATGGGTGCCTTCCAAGTTCAACAAGACATGCTTCAATCTCCGTTTTTCTGAAGGAGGGACGATCACCAGTGAAAACTGGCAGCTATAGGCCGATCAGTTTATTGAACACGGACAACAAGATTTTCGCCAAGGCGTTAGCTTTGAGGATTGAGAATGCGCTGATGGATATCATAGATGTAGGCCAATCTGGATTTGTAAAAGGCAGACATGTTTCAGAAAATGTGAGAAGATTGTTGCTGACACTGTATGAAAGCAAAGAACACCATAATGATGTGGTGACGTTATCCTTGGATGCTGAGAAAGCTTTTGACCGTATTGAATGGACATATCTTTTAAGTACATTGAAAGGCTTTGGTTTTGGAGATACCATGATCGGATGGATAAGACTGCTGTATTCCCGGCCGACTGCTTGTGTTCGGACTAATGGCATGGACTCGGGCATTTTTGAACTTGGGAGAGGGACGAGGCAAGGCTGTCCACTGTCGCCAATTCTGTTTGTGATCGCCATGGAATTGCTGGCTGTGAGGATAAGAGAAGAGGATAGAATTGAGGGCGTACGCTTTGGTGCAGCCTCCCAGAAAGTTTGGTTGTATGCGGATGACATGCTGGTGGTGGTTCAGAATGTGGAGAGCTCCATTCCTGTGCTGATGGAGTTGATCGATGTGTTCAACAAGGTTTCTGGATACAAGATCAATTGGACCAAGTCGGAAGCGCTGCCGGCATCAACCACTTGCACTGTTTTGAAGATGCAGGGCTTTCCCTTTAAGTGGTGTCCGAATAAAATGAGATACCTTGGGATTTGGCTAACGAATGATGTCTCGAAAATAATGGATGTCAATATTGCACATGTGATTCAATCTTTGGAGCTGGACCTGAAGAGATGGAGTGCACTTAAATTGAGTCTCTGGGGGAGAGTGAATGCCATCAAAATGACATCAACACCGCAAATCAACTATGTGCTCAGTGTGCTTCCCCTGGACGTAAAGAAGGGCCATTGGCGGAAAATTGAGAGTTTAATCCAGTCTTTTCTCTGGGAGAACAAACAGCCACGCCTCAGCTTGTGGAAATTGCAGCTGCCCCAAGACTGTGGAGGTTTGGGGGTTCCTGACTTTGAGAATTATCATTTGGCCTTTGGAGCCAGGCATCTGGTTCCATTTATTGAAGATTCGGAGGATGTTTGGACGCTGGCGGAATCAAGTAGTTCTTCTCCGTTGCCACCTAGGGCCATACTGTCCACGGTGGATGGATCTGGTTATCGCTCATTTCCGCCGACAAGATTCCTGAGAACTTGTTGGAGGGAACTATGGAAGAAAAGTAAGTGTAAGGTATGTGATAATGATTACATCCCTATCTGGTTGAATCCAGGTATTTTGCTGAATCGGAGGCCGCTATTGTGGTTGAACTGGCTCCTGAGTGGTGTACTATGGTTGAGTGATCTGATGGAAGACGGCAAATGGATCAGCTATAGAAGACTTTCACAAATTAAAGATCCCAGAGACTGTACAATGGGTGAATACAGAAAATTGAGAGGTTTGCTGCGGAACCAGAGAACTGTTGATGGCGGTGGTTGGCAGTTATGGCTACCTGAATATAAGACATTAAGTGGTATGGCGTCCAAAGTATGTAGAAATCTGTGCCAACAGTACACGCCAGCAGAGGGGTTGTTAACTAAGTGGTCTGAGGTCCTTGGCTCTGATATGACTGTGGAGAGGTGGAGGTTTCTTTGTAAAAACGTAACTCTGACATCCATTAATCTTGGAGAACAATGCCGCCAAATCAAAATTCTTAATAGAGTGTTTTGGACTCCCCAGAGACTTTATGCGAGAGGGATGATTGACTCAGAGTCCTGTTGGAGGTGTAAGCATGATGTCGGCTCCTTTGAACACTTGGTCTGGGACTGTTATGAACTGAGGACATTTTGGAGGAGTGTCACTGAGAAGATTAATGAGGTTCTATTACTGCAAGAGGATTTTGATTATAACCCTATCATCTTGGGTGAGGATGATAAAGTGGAAGATCTCACTTATCCACAGAAATGCTGGTTTTTTAGGGCTACAAATTCTGCGAAAAAAAATTGTTTTGAGAAAATGGAAATGTGATGAGAGACCGACCTGTTCAGAATGGGTGGAGGACTTGAGGCAAGTGGCCAGAATTGAGAAGGTTATCCTTCGCAGGAACAAAAAGTTGAAATTGTTTGATGATATGTGGGGCGGGTTTTTGGATGACATGTGATAATAAGTTGGCCTGTTTGCTTTTTAGATTCTGTGAAGGTTGGGGGTGGATATGGGGTGTGGATTCTATGCAATGAGTTCTACGATTACAATGCTGATGAGGTTGTTGCTTGTATGTTTTCTATAAAATTCAATAAACTTAATAATAAAAAAAAAAACAATACAAACGTCAATTCTTTCATCCTGCTGAAGCAATCGAGCATGCTGACATTTGATCCAATTTTTAAAGCTTTGCCTCTTAAGTCTGACATCCTTTGCTTCAACCTCTGAGGCCAACTTCCTTCTTTAAATTTCTCGAATGACCTGCCTCAAAATACATTTAGCTTCTGTTATCCTTGGGTTAAAGACATGGGTATACCTTCTTGATTTCTCTGTCACAAAAATGTTTTTTTGGTGTTGCAGACACCTCAAGCTACTCACTAAAAATGATTCATAGATCGCTAGGGTACATGGAACTTGTGCCCCTGTGCCATGTGCGCAACCCTGGTAGCTCTCCCTTAATGCACTGTGATGAACCCTGCCGAGTCATTGCAGAATCCGGCCTAAAGTATCCTCCCGTATGGACAGGTAAAGGCAGACGCTACCTGATCCTAACCATGGAAGTTGTGTTAGGAGGGAGGATCTCATGGGAGGAGAATGCTGTCATGGGAATGTGGTGACTCCATCAGGAGCGATGCAGTATTCATCCTCTTGCGAGGATGAGGTTTCTCTAATTCCTGAATATTTAATGGCATGCTGTAACAGTAGGGCCTCCCCTCCCAGACTTCAACAATGTTCCAAGTATGAAGCCCCTTTAGCTACTTGTAATAGTTATAATTCTACATTGTGTTTGAATTATAGACCCAAGAGAAAACCATTATTTCCTTTGGAAACCTCCTCTAAAAGTACATCCTATAAATCACTCAAATAGAGTGAATTAAATAATCTTAAAATGAATAAGAACATTATGGATTTCAAGTCCTATAATGCTCTTAGTACTGAGACAAGGAAGACGGATCCAAAGTTACCAAACTGTGGTGAGCGTTCAAGTGGTTGTAATGAACCAAACCTGAGAGGGACCTTTATACATTTAAAGGCTTTTCAGGTGAGGGCCATTGAGAAGCAGCAGGAAGAAGCAGAAGACAGAGTCGCTGCTGTGCTGACGGCAGGATGGCGTACCGAGAACTTGGCAGAAGTCGGGAATCCTCGAAGATGCAGAGAACACGCACCAGGAAGTGTTACTGAAGCCAGCTGTCCTGAGGGAGAGAGAAGCTCTCTGTGTCCTGCAGCCTGCTCCGGTGTATGGCATTCACCGGAGTATGCGCGGAGCAGAGAAAGCTAGATTTAAAGGCATTCCTCATCTGTCAAATCAGTCAGTCTGTGTCCTTTGTCCAAGGCGATCACTGCTCGCCAGGCTGCGCCCTCATAATCAGTCCCATGAATAATCACCCTCTCTTCTCTCACTATAACTGCTTCTAATTGTAGTGTGAACACATGTCTTTCCTCCTCATCCATAAGAAATCTGGCCTGAATAAAAATTCTGCAGATAACCACAATTTATTACCCTCCATCCCAGGAAGCCATGATAGTAAGAGGTTTACTCCTTACTGAAATACTTCGGGATCCGTGAGCATGCCCTCCTGTGCTTTCTGGCCTATAAATGCTGATATATATTCTTGTGCATATAAGGAATCCGTGGAGTGGAACACACTATCACCTGGTCAGTAAATGATATGGTCATATTAAGCTTGCTCCTCATGTCCCACCCCATTATGTTAACTGGCTTCTTGAGGGAATATAATAGGGGCATGGAAAGGTCATGTTCTCCTATAGTAATAGGCAAATCATCAGTGAAGGGAACCACATTTGTAACCCCAGATAAACTTTGTGTATTCATGGCAATGCCTGACATTAGGTATTTCCCCTCCCTAACGCAGGACCTGGTAGCCCACATATCTACAAGGAAAGAAAACGTTTTGTCACCTATAGTTCCTCCAACCCGTGGTTCCTCTTGTGAGTCTGGTGTAACAGATAGGATTTAACACATCAAGTCAGTCTGTGGACTGTCCTATTGTGGGTAAAGGTTCATCCCTGTCCCAGTGAAAGGGTTCCCGCCCACTACAGTCATACTCCCTACTCTAGGTGTAGGTGTCTGTGCTCCTGCATTTGAGTTCCAGGTTGTGTAAGAAACCTGAGGGTGTTCTTACAACTACTCTCCTTGGATCATCTATACAGGTAGCCAGGGAAAGGCCATTGCTTTTTGATCCTGCCCCTGGGGCTGGACAAGCAAGGCAGGACCACCTGAATGGAGGTGGGAAGCCCCGTAGGTAAAACGCAGTATTCCACACTCTGTGTGAGAAACATGAGGCGTTTCTCCCAGGCTATTCCTGGGGATCCTTTGTTCAAGTGGCCAGGGGAGGGCCATTGTTCTTGGATCCCAACCCTGGGAGCGGACAAGTGAGGGAGGATCAACTGGGCAGAGGGTCCTTGGGGACTATGGGAGACCCGCCCTCGAGTGACACATGGTATTCCTCAAGTTCCAATACACCCCTACCCGACATCCCCTCAGTTGTCATGGGGTATTCTCAGCAGAGTTTCATCATACCCCAGTACCTTTCTGTAAGGAAAAGGAGAAAACAACCAACACAATTAAAAACTTCTATACAATCAGAAGAGCCCAATAGAAAATCCATCCACCCACCACAATACATGCAGCTCCTTCATCATGACAACCTACATGGTTTTTCCATGATCCCTCAAAAAAGCCTCAACTCAGGGGCGTAGGAGACCCATAAAATCTGGGGGGACAGGGGACACCTTGTGGGCTTTGCTTTTTTTATTTATTTATTGGGTTCTTGTGAAAGAACTCGACTTTTCACAAAATTAAAATAGTACGTATTAAATTAGATATATTTTCACTGTATAAAAAAAGAGAAGAGAAGAAAAGAAAACAGTGGAAAATTAAGAGAAAGAGAACTGCTTCTCCATCTGTACCTCCTACTGCCCCTTCAACTGGTTCTGCACCTCCACCTCCTCTTCCACTTTCAGCCCCTTCTTCACCTCCTTTTCCTCTTTTCCTCCTACACCTTGGGCTCCTTCTGCACTGACATGTCCTCTTGCTCCTTCTACTTCTTTTGCGCCACCACCTGTTCCTGCAACTTAACCTCGTCTAATCTCTCTCTGCCCCTAACAAATTCTCCTATCAACCACTCTCTGCTGCCCACCATACCTGCAACTCTACTTAGGCTTCCATAGGGCTTTTGTTCCCCAAGGACCCGATTTCTTGCAACGAGATTCATGTGTGCATGATAATACGTTGGTATTTCTGTACTGCAGGCCACAGGGTTGTGGGGTTTCAAAGAAGTCTCCTCAAACTGCCACTAGGCCCCACATTACATAGAATGGTGGGGCCTGAGACCACGAGTCACTAACGCAGGCACCCTAGTAGCTAGCAAGGAGACATCATCACAAGCACCCTTAATGTCTCCAGCTCTGGTCTTATCACCATTTGCTTAATTATATTAACTTACTCACATGACTATGTGCAGCACCCAACAATGGGACTAACCCAGTTATCTATACACCCTTTGAACAGTTTCTTGCTTTCATTTTCAATAAATAGAAACAAGGAATGTAATATGCAGGGCACAGTTCATGAGTTATGTACCATGTTTATTGACATCCACTGCACTTTAAGCAATGTTTGCCAAGAGCTGTAAAGTAGATAAATACCACCTTTATGGTAAACGTAGTAGAAGCAAGCATGTGCTTGCAGGCCACTCAACTAATCATTTGTTACTGCAGGTTGTGCTGCTGAATGGAATACCACCACACCTGTATCACCCATGAGTAAATAATGCAGCCCAGCCCTCTGGCACTGAGCCAAAAGAATGCTTAAGACACCGGGCATAAGCTCCAGGAGATCTTGAACATGGTAGTAGTTCCCCTGTGTAAAGCTCATTGCCTTAACATAAAAAGCCGAGCATGCCTGTTTTCTGTCCCCTGCTTTACCTGACGTAAACGACTAGTCCAGAGCACAACTCATTACATCCGTCACCCTTGATCTGAGCACACAACAGTGTTCCAAGAACCCTTCACTTGCAACGAAAAAAAAAGAAAATCGGGTGGCTTAACACCAGCGGTAATTCTGAGGGGAGAAAATGTGAAAAAAACACATTCCCGATGTACTTTTATTGTCTCTGCTTCCTTCACTGCTTATTGCCAACTGGGTGGGATCTGGCAGCCCCGAAATGAGCCTGCTGGAATGCCAAACAGGAGGCCAACCCTCGCTCCTGACTGTCCAGCTTTAATAGAACGGAATACCCATTGCCTCGCCAGCCACAGGTATAAATACAGAAATGCCCTATAGCCCATTTATTTCTGTATCTAATCTAAATATGCCTCCCGCAAATACCTTAGGCATGCAGCAGCAAGAGCATCGAGTGGAAATAGAGACAGAGCTCAGAAACAGGTAGAGGGATTGTGATGCTGGAAATGCATTGGAGGGACAGGGCCTGCCTGTCCTTGTCCTGTAGTCCTTTTTCATTTGTGTTCTGTATTGTTTTCTGCACAGGAGTTCATGTGGGACTCCTATCAGTGCAGCTCTTCCTATTTTTGGTTTGGTGTACAGACCCTTGGGACACCCTTATGGCACCCACCCATGGGTGGGGATACAGCCCTGTGCCCCTAGTGTATGTTTGTGGGCACCTGTGTGTGGCTCACAGAGCAGGGTATGGGCTGGTGGCAGCTCCATGCTGAATTTGAAAGGTGCTCTGAGTATCCTCCATTATTGGGGATACCCAGGCCTACCATTGGAATCAGTTGATTCCTGATAGGAAACAAGATGGCCCCTGTGGCCTCTTGCTTTCTATTGCCTGTTACCTTGTTTTCCCAAATACCTGGGAAGCCCCGACTCTGTCCCTTCCCCCTGACTGGGTAATGGGTGGACATTCCATATATGGTATTGTAGTGAAGTCCAGACCAGACTGGTTGGAGCCTTCCCAGTGACTGTATGTTCTGGGTACACCCTGTGGGTGGGACCTGGGTGAATGGAGTGTGTGACCAATATGCACCTCTTGTTGTGGATGTTTGGTTTCTGGTATGAAACACAATGACTGAGACAGCCCTGCCCGAAACTGGTATGAATGCAGTGTGTAGTGTTGAATGGCTGGGTACTTGTCCCAATACACATTCCTTGTTGTGAGTGTCTGAGAGGGAGAAGAATGGCCTGAATGCACTGTATGCCTGATTGGCTGACTGACTGCTGAATGCCCTTCTGAGTGATTGGTTGCCTGAGTGTGACCCAGCAGAATGAATGGGAGATCAACAGTATATCTAGGGGCCTCTCACTGCTAGAATACATTGAGAAGCTGAAGTTGATACTTGAAGCTTATCCTTGAAGCTCAGCTCAAAGAAGAAGATTTGCTGATGCATTTGCTTCGACCAGATTCGAAAGCTGTCGAGTTAATCGAGGACTGTTCCGAGAGAGGACCTGGTTAGGTGCCCTCTTCCTGAGCTCCGAGGGACCATTGAGCACCGCTAACCTTGGCCGAAGCTCCCTGGAAGTCAGACCCTCGACAGGCTGCCGACCGGAGACATGGACTGCCGAGGAGAACGAAGAGAAGCACCGGACATTCTGTCCACCGTCGTCAACCAGGGTTTGCAGGTTTGCCATAACCGCTGGAGGCCCGCCGAAGCCTTGTTGCCCAGAAGCGGGGACAGCTTGATGCCGTGCCTTCGATGACCGGAGCCGCAACGCTCCATTGATTGAGACATTCGAATCGAAGGAATCTCTCGACCACACCGCAGACCGCTTGGTCCCGCTGGAGAAAGTCGAGGCCACTGACGCGCCGAGGAAAATCCACCAGTGGGTTTCCCGCCACCCGAAGACCGCAGAGATGTCGGACGACTCGACGCCTTTGCTGGGCAAAAGTTCTTCATAGACTCTTTGTGGTCCCAAACTATCGACATCGAGGTTCCCCGCACGCCTCAACCTTGCAGGACGTCTTCGACTCGTCATCGACGAGCACCGCCAGGACTGAAGCTGCTGCCTCGACGCCATCAAACTTTTCATTGAGGATCATTGACGCCAAGTTCACCTTCTTTGAGGCCCATCAATGATCCGTGGCTCCTGCTTTAAAGGGAGTCACTCAAGAAGGATCCATCGACACCTCCTCGAGGAACTCTGCTATTCCAGGTATATTGGGGTGGTAGAAACATTTTAGAAGGGAATAAGACTCATTGAACAATATGTGGATTGGGCTTGTAGTATATCTTTATTTTACAGGTTGCCCAGGTGGGGGGATCTCCACACAGAACTGTGTCTAGGTAACGGGGCCAGTATTCTGCCAATTGTTCTAACCAACTGCTTTCCTCCTATGTCTATTGTTGGTTACCTTTATTAAATGATTTGTGTGACATTTGACCAGAGTACAGTTGATGCACTTTAATTAAATATTTTAATAATTGTGGTACCACTTAGAACTGTATATATTTGCCATTGTAGATTAACTGAGCACAAAGTGAGTTATTGTGATTCTGTATAACCTTGAACCTTAATTTTATAAAGACTGTGTTTTCACTAATACAGTGTGTGGACATTCCTTTGTGGGTGCTTGTACACTGTACTTAAGAACCAGCCTGCAACACCTCCTGAGAAGCTAGTCCTTGATTGCTCGACCATAGTACTGAATAGAGAATCTTGGCTGGAGTCCTCTGTGCCTCTGCTCTGCCATATAGAGAGTAGGAGTGCGGACACCCCCCTCCAGTTTTTACACTGTTGGCAGCTGTGGGATGCTTATGGTTTTAAGAATCAGTGTATAACCTTCCACTTACAAAATATCTTCACTTTTTTAAATTGAGATTTAGTTGTGTGCTAGATAACAGCATTACGAGCAAGGGAATCTATTGCCAATGGTAAATTAATTAGGATGAGCTTAGAGGCTCTCCAGAGGGCTTCTGAAGCCAGGGAGTTAGACTTTGAGGATAAGTCTAGGGCTGAGCTGATAGCTGCCCTGGTGGACTACCAGATTGATTGTTAAGCTCTTGAAACGGAGGATGCAACCATTGAGGCCCCTGCCCCTGGGGTTACTGTTGAATCAGTTTCTGGGAATGCCGCCATTCCTGCTACCTCAGGTCTGACCTCCAGCAATGTTTCTTCAGGGAATGCCTTGGAACTTGAGTTATTAAGGATGAAATTGGCCTTTGACTACCGGAAGTTAGAAATTGAAGCTGAACGTAAGAAAGAGGAGTTGGCACAGCAAGTGGAGCTCAAGAACAGGGATCTTGAACTCAAAGACAAGGACACTGAATGTCAGCGAATCCAGCTAGAGAAAGCTAGAGTGGAGACTTCAGCTAAACCAGTTGAGAGTGTCAGGTCCCCAGCCACCAGGTTTATGAAAGATTTGGTTGGTGTGTATGTGGAGGGTTCTGATATCCTCCAATGGATTGAAGCATTTGAAATGGCTTTTGCAATTCATGATATGGATAAGAGAGATTGGGCTGAGTGTTTGTGAAGCAGAGTGCCTCAGACTGGATATGACTGTATTCTGAAACTGAGTGTGGAAGAAAGGGGTCAGTATGAGTGCATGAAGTCTGCTTTGATTGCCAAGTTTGGCAAGACACCTACCCAATACCTTAAAAGGTTCAGGGATTTTAAGAAAAGAGAGAATGTGTCTCGGGTTGACTGAGTGAGTGCTGCACAAATGAACATGATGGGGTGGATTGATGGATACAAGGTTAAAACGTTTGTTGAATTGTCCCGCCTTTTATTTTTTTAGCATTTTTCCAAAGCCTGTTCACGAGAGCTGCATCCGTATGTTGCTAACCGGAACATTTTGTATCCCTTTCAGCTGGCCAGGCTGGCTGTCACACCTATTACCCCTGTTACGTCTGCTCCCAACGCTTCTTCGCCTTCGAGGGGCACGCTTTGCTTGTGGGACGGCTACATCGTTCTATATGAAGTGGAGATTGTTTACTTCATTACCCGGGAAACAGCGTTTTCAATTATTAAGTCGTTGATATCACGTGTTCGGGATTCAAGTCACGTGTTCTCCCGCTATGTACTTAGCAGCACATTGAACTGACGTTCGCTTCTTCTGATTGATGTTTCTACAGTGTTTGAAGCTTGGTTTCTACGTCTTCCTCGGATCTGTTCCTCGCAGCAGTTTTCCTGACTCCAGGAAACTAACAGCTGCTCTGTTTATAGTGGCACAATTCCTCTTCTGGTTTCCGTCCTTATACAGACACTTCGGGTTCTTCCGCTGCCCAGATCTGCAGCGGATTTTGAACACTCGGTTTCCCGCCTGCATTTTCCCATCGCCTCGAGATCAATACGCGAGGTGGCGTATCTAAGCTACAGTTACAGCTGACATCCCAGATTCCGCCGCATTTCGAGCAAGGTTACCTGTTGATACGCTACTGCGGGATTACGAGTCTGCTAATTCTCTCAAGGTACATTTACTATTCATGAGTCAACAAGCCTTAGATTCCCAATCAACCATTTCTGATTTATGAACTCAGCTAAGTACTCATTCTGCATCGTATATTTACACCAGCTGAGAGTAGCTCCCAGAGAGTGAACACTGTTGATTAAGGGCAATTGGTTACAGTTTTTCTCCTTTTCAAGAATTTTACACTAGAGTTGTTTTTTTGTCGGTTCTCTCTTTCCGCGGAGGACAAGCGACCACGAATAGCCCCGATCTGCATTGGTTCGGGCTCCTACTGGTCCCACCTTCATCTCGATGTCACAGAAATTATAGGTGTCAATTGTTCCTGGCCCCTTACTCACTATCTTCGATGTTTCGCAGATGTGAGAAACGTTACTCACTCGGGCATCCATTTAGACTCTATCCTGATGACGTTGAAGTGGAATTAAAAACCAGAGGTTGGCTCAAGGGAAATCCCTGTGCCCAAGAATAGAAGGAGTCCACAAATGTGACAAATTACTACTTTTATTAATTAAAAAGCATGGATAGGCACAGGGATTTCTGCAGTGTCCAAATGCACTCTCAGTGCATTACAGGCTGGCAGAAAGGTTTTACATCTTATAGGGGATAGATGATCTGATTGGCCTGGGCATATCATTTAGCTCTGCCTGGCATCACCCACAGGAAACCAGTGTGAGCCTGCTCAACTTGGGAATTTTACCAGTATATGAGCACAATTATGGGTGGAGAGAATGGCTTCAAGTTCCCGCTTGCTTTCCACCAATGTTACCACCTCTATGACTCCTCTGGCCATGAGCAAGGACATTCCAGACTCCAGCTTCATGCTGTGTCACATTTTTGCATCTTCTATCTTCATTTTGATGGGAACTTCCTCGGATGAAAGGGCATTGTTCCCCAGGTTCAGATCACATGTGTAGGGGCCCAGAATTGAGCTGTCTGCTTGCATTAATGAAGTATTTCAACTCCCAGCCCTTGCAGGTGTTCTATCTGTTCTGTCTACTTTAAACAGTCTCTCCCAGTGTACTTGGCAAGGTTGGGCACAGCGACTGCATTGCCAGCTGGCTTTGCGTTTCTCAGGGAAATCAGTTTGTGAGGCCTCTCCCTGTGTTTTGAGCCTTTCCAATGTCTTCCATTCATTTCAATGCAGCTGTGGCTTCCATCTTTATTTTCATAGCTGTTCATGTTAGCTGCTTTTAGGTTTCTGAAAGCTGTTCATATGTGTTCTTTTGCACCTTACTAATGCCTCCACATGTGTGTTTAGCCATGTCACCTCTTCATGATTACTTTGGTGATGTCATCTACTTATGGTCTCTGGGGCTGCTTCAGTGGGTGGCATCTGCCATCTCGGTGGTATGCTGGAGGGAGGGTTTTGAGGCCCACTTAGCAACGTCATTGAAGAGATGCACCTGCAATCGATGGAGCAAGTCGACTGACTGTAACCACGAAGAAAGCTGATGACGTCACGACCAAGACTTAGCTGCGTAAGACATGAAGCACACACACCTTGCTGCATGAAGTTATACAGACACTTATGCCGCATAAATCTTAGACAGGAAAAACATGCTTATGGCTCATTTAGTTAGAGGACAGACACACCTTTGCTATGCATTAACCACTAGATGCACAAGAATACATATGAACTGGTTGCTGATGCTTAAACTCAATTAGCATGAACAGCCATGAAAACAAAGATGGAAGACACAGCCACATTGAAATGAATGGGAAGACGCAGGTAGGGATCAAGAACACAGAAGGCGACATGACATGCTGAATTTGCTGAGACACGCAGACCAGGCTGTCAGTTCAACTATTGTGCACAGCCTTGCCAGGGACAACAGAGAGGGAATGTTTCAAGTTAACAGAAGAGATAGGACACCTGCAAGAGTAAAAGCCCAAATTCCTCATAAATGCAAGCAGGAAAATTAAGTTTGTGGTCCCTACACACGTGACCTAAAACCTGCAAAACAGAGCCTATTCATTTGCGCCAGATGGAGGCCATCATTCCCATCCAACTGAGGGCATGATGATACAAAAGTAATACGAGGATGAAAGCTTAGTGTTCTTTCTCAAGGCCCAAAGGATCGGACATGGTAACTTATTAGGTACATGCAGCACCTCTATGGCTGTTCCCACCACCTTGAAGAGTTGCTCATGGTCTAGTACGCCTCATAGGCACCAAGCTGAGAAGGCCCTTGCTGACCAATCCCTATCCACCTTCCATGCTAGCTCACACTTAGTTGCAAGACCCAATCACGTTGACCTGACATATCTATAATTGCAACATTTAGTAGGTGGTCACAGGAGGAGCCACCAGATATTGCCTAGCCAAAAGGGGTACTAACCCCCTCTGTACTCTATATGTATTTTACCTCACTAACCAATCCCCTGTTCCCCTAGGTTTTTGGTAGCGTAACTTGTATTTTGTGACGTCACAGGCCCTTAAAAGACTGTGACGGGCCTGGAAGCGATGGGAAAGTATTGGAGAATTGCTTATTGTCCATTGACTTAATCCATGTACTGAATGCTTTCAACAAATAGCACATGTTGTCACATTGATTGACTCTTCTGTTTTTGGATCGGGGGACTTCCTCGGCCCAGTTCCTCTTGCTTGTAATTAGGGAGATTAACCAATCCCTCCCTCACCTGATTTCAGTACGGTTCCAATGGCCGCATGCCACCACATGTACTTGGTCTGTCCTGTTGGTTATTTTACCCCAAGCCCCTTGGATTGGGTGTGTTTTTTTCCCTGTAAACATTCTGGAGAGACTCTGCTCCAGCATGTGCACTGCAGTCAGATCTGCCGAGGAATGTCCCTCTCATGCTAGAGGCCTGTCACCGTAGCAGGCTCTGAGACCTCCTGTTTGCCGCGTTGCTGCTGTTGATCGTGACATGGCTGGGACTACTGCCAATATGGTGGTCCCTTGACTTCAAGTGAGCAGCCCAGCTCCATGTGGGGTCTGCTTCCAGCCTCCAGCAATCCATAGTTGTGAGCATTTTATAGACCCTGGGCAGACCCCTCATTTATAGCTCCTCAGAGTTGTCTACTGCCTGGCTAGTTTTCACCCTCATGTTTCCCTTTTTCCTGCACATATGCCTGTGCTTTGATTTACGTGCTTTGTTTAACCCTTGTGGTAACCTCTGCATTTAATAGGTGGTGCTGTTCTCACTTTGCTATTGACTCCCATTTTGTAATTATAATTGTTCTTTTATAACGTGCTTAATACCTGAGACCAGTTTCTAAGTGTGAGACCGGGATTCGAACCTGTGTTGCTATGCATTGTCTTGCTTCCAAGACAAACGCGTTGCCCCTAAGCTATTTTAATGTATTTAAATAATTTAGTTTAAGTGCAGCATCCAGCGGTCCCTCCTTTTTTCATTGAATTTCTGTATGCTTGTGTTTCTGAAGTTCTGAGCACTGTTTGGGTATTCTAAACAGTTCCCCCTGTGGTTTGGGGCTGTTTTTTCTGTATTCACCATTATATGACATTTTCAGGAGTGCAAATGTGCTATAAATAAATGTATTCTGCCTTAAATTGTGTGTTTAAAAATCGCTTCTTGGACTCAAAAAGCTCCTCATTAGCGTCCAATGCTCCTTCACAGGATTGTAGGTCTGCTTGGGCCCACTGGGTTCGAGGTGTGGGAGGCTAGTACAAAAGTCCTGGCAGTTATTATATGAAGTGTAATTTTGATGAAAAAAAACTACTTTAACGGTTACAAGATCTTGATTTAAAAGATGCTGCCCTGGGTTTGTCAGCACCTTGTAATCCTAAATTATGAAACTGGCATGTTTAGCGCCAGGCTGGTCCAGGGGCGGGAGAGATAAAGAGCCCTGCTGCTGCTATATGCAGGACAACAGTGCCAAGCCTTGTGTGGGTTGAGAGGAGCTGGGAACTGTGCATAAAAGAAAACACTGAGTTCATTTCAAGTCAGGGATAAATGTGAGAAAATCCTATGCACTTCTCTGCTCGAATGAACAAACCTTCAGTGTTTGGCTTTGCGTCTAAAATAGACAGTGCATTGTAGAGTATGTCTGAACACCACACAATGCCTATATAATTGCTTGATATATATGCCAATCTGTCCACTCTTTTCCACGGTTATCCATTGTGTTGTTTATGCAAACCTGCTGCTAAAGTTTGTGCTGATTTCTATCCAAGTTTCATGGTTGTTCTTTCAGGATGCAAGTATTCATTTTTGCATTTACTTTGATGTGCCTGGAATGTGCATTTTGACCAAAGTTCCTGGCATTCATTTTCAGCTTCCCCCTCCGCTGGCAGTCTATGCCAGGCTGACCTTAAAATATTTTGTCAAGAACTTAGGTCGCTTTCCCCACCAATAGGTTTGTGTAGAACCGCCATCATTATCCCCGAAACCTTTGGCTATTGCTTAAGCCCAGTTACCATTGTGCTTGTTTGAGCGGCTACAACCTTGGATAACCAGACGCAGCATTATACTCCTGGCATAGTTATATATGACCAGGAGCAGCCTTGAATGTGATGGAACCGCAGCGTGTGACCATGTACACCCTTATTTACCTTCCCAGGTAGGCACTGCAAGGTAAGCCCAGGCCAAGGAACAACTTTGTAAGCCCTGATATAGCATTGAATGGCTAGACACAGCCTTGATGCCAAAATAAATCATGCTCCAGTAGATCATTGCCTTTTCCGACAGGGCTGCTGCATGCCCAAGGTCACCCTCATGGCAAGGTGCATGTTTATTATTCCCTAGTCAAGAGTCGTTTGCCCAATAGAGTCTTGCAAGTCCAAGTACAACCGTGGATGCTCTGCTAAATCCTGTTTGCTCCGGTACAGCATTGTAAGCTCAGGCGGTCCTGTCAGCCCAGGTACAGCAGTGAATTGTCTTGTAGTGTCATATCCCTGGAAGAGTATTGTAAGAGTAGGTACAGTCTTGTGTTTGCTGAAAGAGCCTTGTATGCCAAGGTATGGCAAGGTACAAACCTTGTAAGCCCAGCTTTAGCTTTGTATTCCTCACCTTGTCTGAGCATTTACTTCATTGATTGCTGTGCTAGACCATGGAATGACCAGGCATAGCGTTATGTCCAGGCAACTCCTCATGGCAAGTTACATACATCTTACGCCATGGTCCAGCATTATTTGCCGAGCTTAAGCCATGCATGCCAAGGCAAAGCCTTGTGGCAAGTTGCACACACTTGGTGGCCAGCTACTGCCTTACAGGGTTTGGTACAGCATTATCTGACCTGTGTTGGGATGTATTCTGGCATATCTACTATCCCCAATTCATAATCAAGTTCTAACCCTGGGAGCCAGCTCTCCTAGGCCTCCTGTATCACACAGGGCTACTTTAGATCTCATGATATCTTGCCCGGTTGTCCGGTTGGTAGCTCTATATGGATAGAGGCACAGCGCATATTCGATTATGAGGGCAGTACCCAAGCAGGCAGGACATTTGAGACTGTTACTATATATGTTATTGATTTAGCCATAGAAGACTGCAAGGGTTGTTAAATAAAGCCAAGCCTATTGGGTCTGTGAATTATTTTTTACTCGTGTTCCTACAATGATGTAACAGTCTGACATCCAGTTTCTGGGCAAGTGTCGCACCCTAACATCAGGCTCATAGAGGGTTGTTGCAGTCTGTCGCGTTCTGATCTGATGTCACAGTGGGATGTCATGTTCCTCCAGAGAAGCCACAGTCTTTTGGGATCCTTGAATAATATCACCATCTTTTAGGAGCTCTCCACATTGATGTCAGGTTCCTCAAGTGATGTTACAGTCTGATGCCAGCTTCCCGGAGTGATGCCACAGTGGGGC
Source organism: Ambystoma mexicanum (assembly GCF_040938575.1). Lineage (NCBI taxonomy): Eukaryota > Metazoa > Chordata > Amphibia > Caudata > Ambystomatidae > Ambystoma > Ambystoma mexicanum. The sequence goes on from NC_090926.1 coordinate 15,514,724, forward strand.
ATCAGGCAAAGTGATATCACACTCTGACATCAAGTCCTAGACTAACGTGAGTGTCTGAATCCCGTTCAGAGAATGAGGTTGCAGCAGGGACAGCCTTAGCAGCGGTAGTGCCTAGGGATGTTTAAAAACAAATTGTGCCTGCCTGCCGCGCAAAAGGTCGCCTGCCGTGCCTTCTCCCACTATGCCAGCTCGGGGTAGCCCTTGAAAGACTCCCCTGAGCTGGCGTGGCAGGGGTTAATGGCGCCCTGGGGGGGCATGGCGCCATGGGCGGCCGCCCAGCCCGCCCTGCCCTAAGGCCGGCCCTGGGTCGCAGTTTGCCTTGCATCTGCCTTGATCATGTGGAGGAAGGTTTCAAATCGGAAGATAAGCAGATGAATAAAGACAGATAAGACGAGCTCAATTAAAGCCAAGAGACTTCTGCCCAAGCTGGCAAGCCATCCCATCACTGTTGTTTGATTAATAGCTGGTAAACAACGTCAGAGGAAAGGCAGGACAATGCCGTGCAGATTACAGAGCTGGGTGGAGCCTCTAAACCCAGAAAGCAGCGGATGCTCCTGTTGCAATAACCAGAGGCTGCTTGGATGTCTGACAAAACAGCCGCAGCCTCGGAAAGAGGAGCAGGAGACACCCACAGTATACATTTGGATGACAGAAGAGATCTCGGGCCAGATTACAGCTGCAGGGGCAAGGTTGCACGGTATTAGCTCTAGTGCACAAAACATTGGGGCCTACTAGAAAACCTTTGCACCATGACAAGTGCAATTTTGCACGGTATAAGCACTAGGGCATACATTGCCCTTGTGCAAAAAACCTACACCTTAATGCATTTTTGCACCAGGTCAACGTTTGCTCTCGTGCTAATACGGAATGGTGTTAACGCTAGGGCAAACTGTACCCCGGTTAAAAAATGCATTGCAAGTGTATGTTTTTTTCACTAGGGAGATTTGTATGGTTATACCATGAGAAATTGCACTTGTCATGGTGCAAAGGTTTGCTAATACACCCCCAATATTTTTTCAATTGGCCAAACATTGCCCCTGTGCTCACAACATGCAACTCTGCACTTGCACCGGTGCAAGGTTTCTGTGATCTGGCCCCTAAAGTCTTTACGTACTGTTGAATTTCAGTGCTCATCTGATGGCCACAAAATGCTGGGCTACCTGCGCAAAACGCACGTGAGAATTCCTGGATCATGTGGAAATCAGAGGAAATGCTATGGCAAGAAAGAAGCAGCGGTGGAGCTGGCAAGGGGGTGGGTGGCTTACCCACGCGGTGCCAGTGTCCCCGCCCTCCACTGCTCGCTTGGCCGGTGCTCATTTTGCAACTGGTCTGCCAGCACTTGCTGCACAGCGGGGGGTAGCCAGCGTGGTGCAGGGGGCGGGGGGAGAGTGGGGACTATGAAATAAAGTTGATGTTGTCTCCATGGCCGTCCATGCTCCACTCTCCCAATTCCACCGCTACAGACTAGGTTGCAGCTGGTTGAAATAGTATAGCGAAGGTTGTAAAGGTTGTCTCTGAATTTGCCCGAGTGAGCACACCTGAACTAATCCAGTAACGGTTTGAGTGGTGCTTCCCCTTAGACATGTTCTAATGAATGGGTTGAACTACTGCAATTTGGCAGCAGAAACGTCACAAACCTGACTAAGAATGTGGAATTTACTCTCAGAGCTGCAAGAGAAAACACACTCGAATAGATGTCAGGTCACAAATAGTACACAGGAGCATTTTGCAACAAGTGTTGATGCTGGCTGTCCAAAAAGAAAATCCATGAGGCAACGATCAACAATATTTGCCAGCACATACTTGCCAACATGACCCATTCCATTCGTTAGCTGCTTACCCAGTCCTGGTCTGCCCCCCCAAAAAAACAGGACTGGATGAACACCTACAGATTGGAATTGGTCATGTTGGCAAGTCTGCCAGTATCACCTCACTTTCAAGCAGGTTCTGCCCAACCCCCGATCACAAGGTCTGTCCCCTTTTTATATTAAGGTTACAGATGCACGTTGCCCTTGTGACGTTATTTGTAATTATTGTTGCATCTTTGTACTTCAAAACATGTACTGAATCTGCCCGGTATTTTTATATTACAGTATACAAGAAAGGTTTGAAGAACTACTGCGCCAATAATAGTTGAAAAGGATTGTTTTATTCCAAAAGATTCTTTTTATTTTTGTTGTTTTCCTTGGTTGGCTAGTTATGCGTTCTTACTCTTAAAATGATTCCTCATTGTCTTTTGAAAATCCTTGTTACTCTCTAAGATCCTTATTATTCTCTCTAGTGAGTTTAACGGATCCATAATCCTCTAACAAGTGCTTGACCCTCGACACGTGTTTCACCACATTAAGTGGATCATCAGCAGAATCATATTTTGTAATCAAAATTACACATATAGTTCACTCTTAAGTTTCTACGCTGTTTTTTGTTGGTCTATTATTTTAATACACAATGCATATGGATGGATTTTTACTGACCTTTGATTGTTATCTAAGATCCTAAATAAAGTTTGTTGACTACATTTAAGTCTTATGTGGTTGTACTGGTGTTCATTTCTATTCAAAGAGATGTTGCCCAACCCAGTTTTAATTATAGTGCATGATGTGTAGTTTTGACAAATTATAATGATGTGGAAATAATTTTCCATAATTCAAAACAGTGATGCAAAAATCTCATTGTGGAATGCAGTTTTTTCGTGAGATAAGGTGACTTGATGAAGTTATCGCGCGCAGCGTAGCGCAATTATATCATCAAGTCACCCGACGGCCATCTTTGATGCAAAAATACCGTAATCACATTGAGTCTAAAATCTGACTCCATCTTTAATGTCCAGTTATATTAATAGTTGTTGTGAAAATAATATCAGATTGCTTTTAAAATCAGATTACGGAAAAGACATTAAATACAGATATCTTAATGTAATGGCTTCTTATTTTGTATCTGAATTGGAAGGTGAAGGGTGAAACATATATATCAAATGTAATAGTTGTATTAGACATGCTAATTATTGGGATGTTGTGGAAATTCTGCAAGTAATCGCAACTCAGAAAAAATAGTATGGTACCCATGGTGTTCCATGTCTGATATGACTTACTCCATTTCTTTTCTAAGGGTCAAGAGGAACTGTAGTGACAATCTAGAATATGCCAAACATGCACAAGAAACAATAATCAAATCCCACAAACAAAACATTATACTTAAGTCACAAGCAAAATCCAAGAATATCAGCAGGATCCCATTGCTTCAACCTAAACAAGCCCTATTACAACATGCCAAGAAGGATAATAAAACCAGATTCCTGGCTGCATACAGTAGTGACCCTATCGAGTGAGAAAAATGTTAACAAAACATTGGAAATAATCCTGACGGACAAAGATATTTGATCACATCTACCAGAGAAACCGTTATTAACATACAGGAGAGCACCAAATTAAGAGTAAAGTCAGCCCCAGCTTTTTAAATCAGGTGCTAAGAAATCAACTTGGAAAATACCACAGAATGTAGGCAACTACAAATATGGTCATTGCAACATTTGTCCTCTCATGTTAGACAAATTTAAGACAGTAACATTACGCAAGGGAAGAACCCCAAAAAATTATGAGCTTAATCAATTGTAACACAACATTTGTGCTTTAGGGGATTTGATGCACCAGCCAGAAATGGTACATCAGGAGCACCATACGAAAACTTAAGCTAAGACTGCAGGAACATGTGCAAGCTATCGAAAATACAGACCCGAAGTACCCACTTGTACCACATTGGAACACGCTGATGAACAGAGGGAATTTGTCCCTTTTCCCCAAAGGGGAGCCCCCCCTGTGAGGCTAGAGAGGTGAGCATGCTCCGGAACACCCTCCCTAGGGGTCGAGGCAAGTTGGACAATACCAGGAGAGTCTCCCCCTTAGAGGACAAGGACTTCCCTTCCTGTGAGGAACTCCCTGATGCTGTGCACACCATGGCCTACATGAGATGCTCCACAATACCAGAGACTGTTAGACACCAAGACTGGGACGAAGAAACACTTGATAGACATAAGTATCACATAGGAAAAGAACATGTCCCTTTAAATCAATATATTCAATCCATTGGGACGAGTACATTAAATATAATGTACTCAATGAGACCAATAGAGAGGAACATACACAGAGAAGGAACCGACCTGCATAACACCAAGTGAGAGAGAGAGGAATGTACACGAGGCAAGGGCAGGCCCTGATGTGCGTAACATCTGCAGCAGGCAAAGTGAGAGTAAGCGAGGAAGCTCACGAGTTTCAGTATATTTTATATTTTTTCAAATAGTGTGAACTTAATACATTTTGAGGACTCCAATGTGTGCAGTTAAGACACAGAGAGTCGACATGCGGAGTGTGGAAACCGAGTGTGGTCAGCAGTGGAGGCTCTTATACTAATACATTCACAGACGCAGTTGCAGTGTTTTTTCAGTGTTCGTTACTATTAGACGGAACTGCCTTCCTTCATCACCCTTCATAATTATCAATGCTGCGCGGAGCGTAGTGCGGAGTGTGGAAGCCGAGTGTGGTCTGCAGCGGCCAGCAGTGCATCAGAGTGCGAAGAGGCTCCATGACCATTGTGGTAAGTCCACTCGTTCCACTGTAAAAATCAAGTGCATTTATTCACCGCTTTGACTGACTTTGGGCTTTCTCATTCCAACTTAGAGGGCAGCCTACCTGATTTCTGTCCCTGATTGCCTTTATTGTAAGCGTTATATTTCCCATCGGCTACCGCATGGGTATGGGGAAACGGGGAGACGACGAGGTCAGGGAAACACCAAATGTTTATTATCTGCGCAGTGGTGCTCTAACAGATGACCTGCAAGCGCCTGAACTGGACTATGTTCCTGAACAACCGTGGCAGCACCCTCTTGAGTCACTAATGGAAAGTGCCAGACCAAACAGTGTGTCAAATGTGAATAACATGACAAAGGCACAGGTGCACAGGACAATGGTCACACCGGAGTCCAACCCTAAATTGTATCCTGCGCTGGATCAAAACGATCTCTCAGTGCCTCTGACTCCAACTAACTCAATTTTACAGTTAAAGGCACACTGTTAGGTGGCCTTGAATAAATGGTCAATGCAAAGAACATACAAAAGAAAATAATGACTGTTTCAAGGCACGGAAGTGCTGGAGTCAGAGTGACGTTGATATTTTTGAGACTGTTACCAACACCAGCTTTCCGCTGCAAAGCAATGCCATTACTGGGGCCCATGCGCGATACTCTTCAGGTTCAACTATGGGTCATTAGAGAAGCCCAGGCCATCAGATTATAACCACGGCAAGACCAATTTAACCTCCGCATATGTTCCCTTTATTCAGTCATCAATGTCGCCAATGGTGGGGCACCCTCAGAGGGACTTTGGATCTCCCCATAAGACTTAAGGTCTGCGGTTGTGAGACAGGAAACCAAGGGTTTCTACTTGCAAAAGGATATCGCTGTAGCTAAAGAAATGGACAAAGACCAACCATTTGCGAGGGGTTGTATGCATCGGCCTGAGGTAGCTCCTGCAACGGTCCCAATGGAAGATGAAAGGGGTTTCATCTTTAAATCTGATTTCGATGATACTCCACTATCTGAATCTGTTTTGGAGGAGTTTAGGCGGCTTCCACATGCAAGCGACGATCCATTGATATGTGAGGGGTTTTTTCTCGACCGGAAAGGAGCCAGAGGAGGTGAAGCACCCTGATGCATCGGTCCCCCCTAGAATCTGGACAAAGGGGAAAAAATGAAAAATAAAAAGGTTACAAACCGAAGCGCTTCGCACTCTGCTTCCTCTCAGGTTCCTAAATCTAAGAATCGAGAGGATCTTAAAATAAAGAACACTATTAAATCCAAATTTATCCTAGGCATACAGACCCAGACTGCACACCGAAATCAAAGCCCACAGAGAATGGTGTCTCTTACCAAGAATGGGGAGCAACAACTATCTGACATTGAAGTCTCAAGGGCCCAAAAAAAGAACATCACAACACAAATTGATACAGCTCTAAACAAAGTATTGGACACAAAAAAGCCTGTATGCTCACAAACATCAATCAGTTTAATAGAGGCAAACCAAAACATTTTGCGGGAATTACACTAATATCTGCAAACAATATGGGAAAACAGGATTCAGGGCCTTTGGTGAATAAAGAGAACCCATCACAAAAAGTGAACACACAAACAACAGGCTGTAAAACAGATGCAGTGGTCGACCTAAAAAGATTGGAGCCAATCTTCTACCAGAACAAAACATATAAGGCACTGAATCCAACAAAGTTTGAAGTAAAAGCTGCAAAAGGCCTTAATACGGACTATGAAAGGCATCTAATCATAATGCAATGATTTCTGAACTCACCTCAATGGTAACCATAGAGGCGACCTCATGTTCAGCCTTGGCGAACACATATAACAGCTCCCTTCAGTGAGATTCTGCGAAAAAGACAAGAGAATTTAGTTCTGCTACTAGCAACCTCACCTTATCAACATTACACCAACCTTTTGCAATACCGAGGGTATGGCTGAAGATGGATAAGAGAGGTGAGATACAAGGTCTCTTAATAGTAGCAGAATTTTATCGGTTTTGAAAAATAGTCCAATGCTATATTTGTTCTCCTCGACAGACATGGAACATGTTCGTTCTCCTCATGAAAACTGTACTTACATCACGGAACTAGGTTTGAAATCATGACATAGTGCATATGCTCTATTGGCAGCCCAAGCGGAAATTAAAAGTAGGGGCCTTGAAATGTCTTCAGTCATAATCGAGAAGGTTGACAAGAATGGAAAGAAGAAAAAGGATAGTACTGACTATAAGCATTCTGAAAGACATCCTGTTCCGTTTTCTGCACCGTCGTTAACATCTCTGCTGTCTCCTGTTGAGGAAGGAACTGCTTCAATGGAGGTTAAAAACAAAATGTGGGCTATGCTCCCCGATATAATTGGTCAAGTTGTTGAGAAGCTATGGGCATCTGAAAATGCACTTTAGTAAAACATGACTTTAAAGTGTTGGATTGGAACACGCAGGGTTCCACTTCTTTCTCTACGGCAAGCATAAGAGAGTATATATTTAGTAAATACGGTATGATATTGTTTCAGGAGACTTGGCTAACTCAAAGGTTAAACTTGGATAGGTTCATAATCATCTAGCAGCCAGCTATTAAAGGAACAAGTGGTCGTCCGCTCGATGGCTTACTTACAACCATTCAAACGGTGCTACTCTCTCATTTAGAACTCATGCACACTTCAATAAATGGCCTCCTTACCCCCTTAATTACACTTAGATGATTCGATTTCTTCAGACAAATTGCGGTAATAAACATTTATTGGAATCCTGTCTCTTCCTCTCTAACCGACTATTTAGAATCCCTGTCGGAATTGCGGCTAAAAATCAAAACTCATCATGTCTCACTGGAAATAATTCTGGCTCGTGACTTAAACTCACAGTGCATTAGATCCTTTAGATCGGACAGAGACTCGTCAATTAAACATCCTAATGCCAATGGTGAGAGATCGCTTACCTTTCTTTCTAGCTGGGATCTAATAATGGCCAATGGTGATATCCCTCCAGCTTTTACTTGGTCCCGTGGTAGTACAGGATTTAATTCTCTCTCTGAATTTATTTGTCAAATTGCACTGACTTTCAGGTCTGTTCTAGGGGCACTAGTGACCATGAGATGTTGATAGGATCCTTTGCTTTAACACAAGGCAAAAGTGAGGGAGTTTTTGACACACAAATAAGAGTAAACCATTCTAGAAATAGAGAGGCCAAATTCAGACAAAATTATGCGTGCTTAAATGCTAAACTAATGTGTGTCATCAAGAACTAATCGGAGGATGAGTTATTAAGACCATGTCCCCCCTCAAATTTTGTAGACTATCTTTGGGAACTGGATTACCCAGATAAACTACTTAATTTGAAAACCATCAAACATCCTAATGCCTTCGACGAACGCACCTGTCAGAGGAAAAAAGAACTGAGGGCGGCTATTCAAATTTTGAAATATTCCACCAATTCATTATCAGACTATAATATGGAGGTAAAAAAGCTGCATAGTAACTATCAATGGCCGTCTCGCTTGAATAGATACCTACGACAGCAACAAAATGCTAAGATAATGCTAAACGTTTTGCAGAAATAATAATTCTCGCTGCTTTTGGGCCCTTGTTAACAACACGAATGGCACATAAAATCAAGTACAAAGCAATGTTATCTCTGACATAGTCTGGTGTGAATACTTTGGAAACATGTATAAGAAACCGTTAAAGAATCGCATATACTGAGGCTGGAGGTTAAGGGGAAATTAATCCTGAATGAGGATCTAATCACAGACTAAATAAAAAGGTCCTTTGCTTCCAGAGCCTCGGGCCCTAATGGCCTCACAAACGCCATGTTGAAATCAAATGCATGGCTCTGGTCAAAACCCTTGTCATTATTTATGGAAGTATTGGATAAGAAGATACTTCCAATTTCCTGGAAATCGGCAGTAACTATACCGATCTCCAAAAAAGGGAATCGGGTGAATCCAGCAAATTAGCGTCCCATCACCTTGTTGGATCCAGACGGCAAGATTTTTGCTGGCGCCTTGTTATGAGACTTGAAAGAGTGGGTCAGCAGCAAGTCAAGGGTCATTTCTAAGTTTCAGACAGGCTTCAAAAAAGGTCTGTCCACCTCGCTTAATGCTCTGGTAATATCAATTGTATCAAATAAATCTTGGAAGAAAAACGGCCCTATTTCATATGGAGCTTGGTTGGATCTGTCGAAGGCCTTTGATACAATTAACAGGGGGCGTATGTGGCAGAAATTGTACTCTTAGGGTCATCCCAAACCTCTGTTGGGAGGAAGGATAGCTCAGGGGCAATGTGTTTGTCTTGGAAGCAAGACAAAGCAGCACAACACAGGCTTCAATCCTGATCCCATGCTTAGAAACCACTTGCTGGTATTAAGCAGGTTATACAAGCACAATTAATAACAATAATAATAATAATAATAATAGCCTATGCCGACAATATCGTTTTACTGGACCATACACCAGTTTGGCATCCAACGTCTTCTAAATGCTTTTGGAACATATAGCAAGTAAAACAATTTCTTGGTAAATCTTCAAAAGTCAAAAATAGTAATTTTTAAAAGGCAACAGACGATTGCTCATAAATTGAACTGTCAATTATTGAACCAACAGATGCTGTGCATCAAAGAAGTCACATATTTAGGTATGAAATTACGACCAACTCAAACAATTGGAACAGGATTTGGACTTCAAGATAGTTTGTTCCTTTGGTGGCTCAAATGGAAAAATTATATGCGGCCTATTTTAAGATCTCTATGACCCCTATAATAAGATACTATAAAATGAAAGTCATTATTTTGTTACTATACGGTTTGGAGACACACTTGCATTCACAGGTATTAAACTGGTCCAGGATTGAGGGTAAGATCTGGAAAAAAGCCCTAAATCTGCCCAGGTCTCTTCCTATAGTGAGTTTGAAATACGAACTGGGCCTACAATGAACGATGGTGCACATTGACTGAAAATACATCTCTTCCTATAGGAAGATTGTGTCTCCGCAAGCTAATTCTCTATACGAGAATATTAATCTTGAGTTGCAGAAAGGTACCTCTTCGGTTCTGACTCAGATAGAGAATTATGCTACCAATATACTGCACCAATGTAATTGCACCAATGCTGATCTGGTGGCAAATCCGACAGGTGTTAAAATAGCTTTGTTGCGCCTGGATAGGAGTGAAACCATTGACAGCATGCGGTCCCTGGTCTTAGCAGAATCTCTATCACAACATGAAAAACCATGTGGATGCCTACCAAGATATTTAATACGCTTCGCAGACAAAAAATTGAGGATGGATTTACTGAGGCTATGCCTAAATTTAATCAGTACTGTGGAAATACAAGCCATCCGGGAGAAGTCAATAATCAGAGACAGTTCATGTTCTATATGCAAGGAGACGGTCGTCCAGACACTAAGGCACATCTTGTTAGACTGTAAGTGTTACCTTTCAATTGAGATGCTGCCTCCTGGGCAAATTTTTTGACAAATTAGACTGGTTATGCACTGATGCTTTCTGGGATAGGTTATCATCTGGCCATGAAACAGGACTAACAAAACAGGTATTGGAGGTATTACGATTATTGGGTTTCTTGAAAGTATAATTGAATGTATGGTGATTAACTATCCCGTTTCTTGTTTATTTTTCTTGTTTATTTTTTCTTATATATTATTGTTTTTTTTTATTTAATCCTGATTTCTTTTTATGTAATGTGGTTTGATATGTGAAAAGTCAAAGGTTTGCCTATATCACAAGAAAAAAAAGCTTGAGGACTCAAACCTATGCAGTTAAGACACAGAGAAATTAAATTATTTGCCCAGGATAGCAAAGTTTGATTAAACGGTAAATTCAGATTTGGGCACTTCATCATTTCTGAGCTTTACCTGGTGCAAATACTTAAGCTTTGGATCTCAATATTACTGTCTTATGGTGTATCCTTGCAAAATACACAAATCACACAGTAAAACATCCTGACAAAATGCAAATCCTTATGGAAAAGGACTACAACTCCCCTCAGCTGTACCCAGCATAGTCAATGGTGATGCATCACAGTTCAAAATATCTTCAGAGCCCTATATTACAAAACCCTGTTATAGAAACATGTGAAGCCAAAATAATATAATTATAGCTTTATTTTGCAAATCCTGACTGGACAACTGCAAGTCTTACGATGCAAAGTAATTCGTCTAAGATTATTCTGCATTACAACATTGTACGTTCAGCACTTTAAGACACATACTGAAAGACATTCTGTAATAAGGTCACTTGAGTATAGAGATTGTCACAAACCTTCTATGCATCATGTTTAGAACAAAGTTCCCAAAATGTGGGTACTCCTGTCCCCTGCACACTCTTAAGGGCCGAATCTCAGTCAAACTATTACCTGATGCAATTATGAATGTGTACAGTAAACAATTTAAAAGATTTTGGGGAAATATAAATATTCAAACAAATAAACATTCCTGGAGAAAGAATACATTCCAACAAGTTCCTTTTCTCTTCACAGTCGCTACTTTAATGGGAAACCCAACGCATATCGTGCTGCAATGCTGTTCATTAGGGGTACTGTACTTTGAGGTTTACTGTAATTTAACAAAAAGAAAATATCCATGTAAATATTTGCAATCATAATTCTTGAACTACAAGTCTTTTTATTTAAAATCAAGATCACCTAAAGCTTGATTAATCAGCTTTTGGGTAAAAAAAATCCAGAAATTCTCTGGTCATGTATACGGTATGTGGATGTTGTCCAAGTATTTTCATCTGTTATAACCATTGTTTTGAAGGAAACAAAGGTAAAATGTAATTGGACCTCTATATTCATCAAATAAGACGGCCCCACTAAAAGCAAAAACATATGTACTAAAGAGAAAGAAGATAAGTAAATGGTCCCTGTCTTACCACTATGCTGGTAGTGTCCACAATAGGGAGGCTGTGTGACCCTGTCAAGCACAACACTTCATTCCTGTTATAATAAAAAGTTTCTGAAAGAATAAACAGCGCCTTCTAAGTCTAAGGAAGAATCCCTTAATGCGCCCCCAATGAAAGCAACAATATAAAATTCACTATTAGTTCTATGTCTTACCCATGAGATCCCGTGCTGCCGTGTAGAGACCATCTCACGTCTATCAGATTATAGAAGGTTCATCTCAATCCATAAGTAATCCTTTAATATCATCAGGATTATGTCTACAGGTAAAAATAAACAATGTTGCTCTTGAATATAGAACTAGAGCAATATATTATAACTAGTGTAAACCTTTGTGACCTAAAATCCACACATTCTGAAAGCAAACCCTCACCTACATATCTTGCGGAAACCAACAGGAAGTGAAAAAAGATCTCTCTATATTGGGTTGGGAAGGTTCTCTATAGTCTGACCTAGAAGATATGGGTTATCATAACTCGGATGCTCATGCTCCTGTTTTTTAGAAATAGCCTTCCACTGAGGCTTATTAGAGGATTAGATCCAATGTTTCTCACCTAGTTTGTTGTCAAAATGCCGCTCACACGTGATCTGCAGCTGCCATTAAAATAGCGACTGTGAAGAGAAAAAGAACTTGTTGGGATTTATTCTTTCTTGAGGAATGTTGTTTGTTTGAATATTTATATTTCCCAAAAATCTTTGAAATTGTTTACACATTCATAATTGCATCAGGTAATAGTTTGTCTGAGATTCGGCCCTTGAAAGTGTGCAGGGGATGGGAGTTGCCACATTTTGGGAACTTTGTCTGGTATTTCATATGTATACAGTCCATGTGTCAGGACTGTGTGTTCTCCCCTGCACCTTACATTTTATACTTAATTTGAAAAGATTACACACAACATTTATGTAACACTATAGGTTTGAGACCCTGAAATAGGTGTGCATTGTTGACTATATTTATTACTATTCACATATTAGCAATGTTTTTGCATTTCAAGCTAGTATACATCATGGAGCTCATGTTCCACTGAGCTTTAACGTGAATGGAAGGCGTAACACCCTTGAGTAAATCCTTAACGCCTTCCATCCACGCCACGGCTCATTTTCAATCATTTGTATGGCAGAGAGGAGGGGTGGAATGCAACTTGAGTTTCCGCTGCCTCCCTTCTTCTCCGCCAGACAAATGCTCCAGCATTTGTGCCAGCATGGATTTTTATGCCGGTGCAAATGCTGGATATCTCTGTGGGGTCCGCCAGCTTTATGCACTGCCATAAAGCAGGTGGAACCCACAGGGATCCATTGTGTATAATTACAATTAAACTCTCGCCGACATACTCGCATGTCGAGGAAGGTTACTTTGTAATTGTGAACACTGCTGATCATGCGCTCATGGCAAGCAGTGTTCACAACAGAAATTAAACATTCCCCAACATGCAAGCATGTCAGGGAGGGTTTAAATGTAATTGTGCAAAAACGAAAGTGGGGACTCCTACATGGGCATCTGGGGTGAGTTCAATATATACAGTCCAATTGGTCCAGTCCGGAACAGCTGACTGCCGCGGTTCTATTGCTCTGCTGTTTTTCGTGTGTTCCTGAGTAGCGAGGCCCTTGTTTTTGAAGCCAGCATTCAAGTCTAATACTGGTGGGTGAATTTGACAGCGGGGAAGCAAGTGTGTCCCAGCGTGCTAGAACACTTTTTGAAGTTACTTACTGTTGAGCAAATTGGGTAGCAGGAAAGCAAATGTACCCCAGCTCGGTAGAAACTTTTTGAAGGAATTGTATTTAGTGGAATACTTTGCCTTTGAGGTGGAGCTATAAATATTTCACTCGCTTACTGAACGCTAGTGGAAAGACACAGTGGGAAACCACGGGAATCCGAACTTTTTGCAAAGCTGCAAATAGAAAACTTTTTCTAAATGTACGTTTAAAGCACTGAGAAAGCCTTTGAATAAGTCTACTAATCCTGAAGAAGACGTTGACTAATGGTTCTGTAAAATCTGGCCAATTGATGTCAAGTCGAAACTATACAAAAGGAAATCCAATGATGAGAGGAATACTACTAGAATAATCTTGGATACTTAAAGTTGATACATAATGGTGGACTGTCAAAGTAGGAATATTACTACTGTAAAAGTTATTTAGAATGTCTCTATACAAACTAGATTTGATTGTGAAGATGAATGGTGTGTTAGTGATATACACATAGGAGAAATGTCTACACAAAAATGTGCTATTTGCACAAAATACTTTTGTTCACAAAAATATATGTTGATTGGAAATGAATTATTGTCTTATAATTGTTTAAAAATGATGTATTTTATGAAATTGTAACAGAATAAAATGATATATTTTTAATAAGAACACACTCTCTCGTCCTCAGCATGCGTTTTCTGAAACACATTTATTGAATTTTTCAGCACATAGGGCATCCTCTCTGTTTAGTATGTAAATGTAATTGTGAACACTGCTTACCAAGCATGCATGGTAAGCAGCATTCACAATAGAAAGTAAACCCTCCCTGACATGCAAGCATGGCAAGCAGCACTCACAATCAAAAGTAAATGCCACGCAGCGTTTACTCACTTTGCACGATGGAGTGCAAATGCGTCCCGCCTTTTGCCCTGCACTTTTGCACACTGCCATGCAAATGTCGAAAATTAGGTGATGGGAAGCCGGTTATGTTGCAGTGCAAATGGAACAACTAGCCCGTCACATTACTAATTTCTTGAAAATTAGCTTACATGTGTATAAATTAATCTTTAAAAGGGAGCTTTATTTTGTCACCCACATTAATCATATTGGAAGCAGGCACACACTTGGTAGGCAACTGGAGCTAGGTGGAGTCTTTCTGTGGGAAATATCCCATCACAGTGCCCATTGCCTAAGCATTCAGCATAAGAAAGTTGTTGCTGATAACAAAAGAAATATTCTAAAAGACAATGGAGGACATTGTTAAGGTGCTTTCGATAACTTTGAATGTGAGGAGGTCCGTTCAGCAACAGCCCAGCATTTCGGGGTGGGTGTGGAGAGAGCCGCTATTAAACTGTTACCCATCAGCAGGACATTGCTTGATACAAAGTCTAGTGTGAAAATGGATTTGCCACCCCAGAAGCCAATGGGAGGCACAGCTGTGGCCCTTTCTACCAGCCGCAGTGCCCTCCTACCCTTGTCATAGACTGCGAATGTTGCCCTTGAAATGCTACTTGTTTATCATTCTGATTACAGCAAGAATGAATAGGGTAATGGGACTGAAAGGGAGTTTTCCATGCTTATTTTGATCTCTGCAAACAGTATATCAAGCTATGGGTTGTGATTGCGACGAGTAGGATGTGGGGGCGCACAACAAGATATTCTATATCCCTTAATTCCTTTGGTCCAGTGGAGAGGGGCCCCAAAAGGGCTTAAGATGGCCCTGTCTGCCAGCTCGGAACAAAAATCCCAGACAGCTCCAAAATGTCCCAAATCTCTCCACTCTGAAGACTGTACAGAGGTAAGCCGCCCCCTGTGCCGCAGCAGTCAGTACGCTACTGACGCACAGGACCTACTCCTCAGGAAAGGAGGTTTAGGTGAGGTCCCATGCGTTTTTGCAAGACAAGGATACTGGCTTTGCTTTAGTTTGCAGCATGCCCTGACTGCAACCTGCCCAGCCTAGGACTCGGGGTGCATGGTGGGATGGAGTGGACAGTTGATGATTTTGCATCTATTGCATATTTTCATGTTACCCCAGAGAACCATTTTGTAAATTGTGTGGCTGTTCAACAAATATATCTTAAAAGTTCACGATCACTTGCGATGCTCAGTCACTCACACTAATTTGTAGGAAATATTTACACAGCTCCACTGAAAATAAACAGCCACCACTGATCTTGCATATTATAATGAAGGTTTCCCCTGTGAATCCGCCCACCACCCTGGCCCACGTCGACACCAAAAGTTGCCACTGGAAGGAAGAAAATGTACCTACGACCACCATTAATTACTGGAAACCTCTATTTGAACGCGTTTGGCAGAAGATGCACATTTGTATTTAGGCGTTGCATAGCGCACTAGCTGTCCCCCTTTGCAGCAAGTTCACAGAACGTATCCACTTTGTGGACTGTGCCAAGTTGAACATGTTTGCCTCATGGTAACTACATGTTTCTTACAGAGCCAAGCGCAGTGAGGCCACCAATTGTGACAGAAGGGCGCTATATAAGACCACTTACATTACATAATATTACATGAACTGGCCACCCGACTGTCTGATTCAGGGCTGGCCTTAGGATTTGCAGGGCCCTGGGTGGCAAAAGAGGTGTGGCCCCCTTAAATGCATAAATAGTGACATGAGTTATATTACATAAAATGATATCACAGAATGAGTCTTTAATACATATGGGTTATCATGACAAGTTGCATTAGAATCACTTTGCCATGAGTAAGACAAAAGACAAATACACTGTGACGTCCAGTATATGAATTGTCACTCTTAACATTCATCCATTTGGCCGTAAGAGAAGTGAGGCTTTTTTTGAAGTAACAGACAGTTTGAGCAGAATACTTTGTAGAGACTTCTCATTTTGGCAATTAACGCATAGTGAGATAACAGCATTTGCCCAGGAGCACACACTTAGTGGCGAAGTTGGGATTTGAGAACAGTCTGCAATTCAGGCACTTGAACGCATCTTTTTCCAGAAGTAATTACATTGTTTGCAAAAGGTCTTTTTGAAACTTTGCATTGGAAACACACCTGACTGTGGAAGGCATTGCAGAAATATGCTGATTATGTTTTTCTATCTGAAGCTAACTGCTATTTTTTTGCAGAAGTTTCACAATTGTTTTTATTCTTATTGTTTATACATATTTTGCTATATTGTCCAAACTAGCAATATGCTTTTATTTCAGAAGCTGAAGATTAGGATTATTTTGACTGTCAAAAGAAATAAACTCCAAGCAGGTTCCAAGGATGTCCTGTCAGGGGAAGGAATGGGCCTGGGTCAGACAGGGCAGGTTACGCATGCGGCATGCATTGCTTTATAGTGTAGTACAGCCTGTTCACCTGGGAGGTCTTGAGGCAGTGAGAGTAAGCAAATTCGCAGATTTTCAAATGTTAACAAAAGGAACAGGACTCGAGCCATAAAAAAAAATAAGGGGCTCAATAATATACCCGTATGAGCAGAGTACATAAAGGCAGAGGGTGCAGTTGCTCCGTTCTCCCTGAACAATGGGGGCAGGAGTGTTAAATTGCCCCAGTGAAGATTCTGCATAGTATTTGCACGGGGCGACCAAATACGAGAAAATAAAAATATCCGGATTGAGTGCTGTGCTCCTCTAAATCACTGCGTGTAGCAGGATTTCTGTCTCCTCTCCTTTTGGGTTCAGGCTTGGTGACGTGTCAGCATGCACGTTTCAAAATGATCAAGTGTAGCTCACTTCAAAATAAATGATAAGGGGGCCTCATCAATGTGCCTTGATTGGAGGGGAGGAGCAGGACAAAACTGTTTGCCAGGTGCAAGAATAGCAGAGGGAAGCAGGGGATCCTATAGCAGAATGTTTCAAAGGGAACTCAGCAAGTTAGGTGACTGTTGCTGAGATGTTATATGTTTATATCTTCCTTTAAATCATAGGGATTATGGTTTCGGCCAAAAAGACCGAGTTGAAAAGACCTACCCAATCAAAAGTCCTAAAGAAGATACTAACAAAATGTTCTACCTTCTAAAAGGTTGACTTTTGGTTGGGTAGGTCTTTTCAATTCAGTCTAGGCTGCAGGGGTTTCGGGGGTGTCCCCCACAACCCCTGCTCACTATACTGTGAGTGGGGGTTGTGGGTTCCACAAAAAGGCTGCAGAGATTGTGGGGTACACCCCCACAGCTGACCCGACAAAAAGAAAAGAAAAGAACAGGACCCTGTGGCGCCGGTTCCTGATTACGGAAGTGAAAGGGAACAGGAATTGCAGGGACAGAGCGAGACAGAATACAAGTTAAGTAGGGGGGTGGGGGGGTGGGGTGTGTGTAGGGGTGTGTTGGGGGTGTGTTGGCGGTTGGGTAGGGGTGTGGGTATGGGTTTGGGTAAGTCAGTAATGTTCAGGGGAGAAAAGACCGAACATTATTTCGAAACAATAATCTCTGGTCTTTTCTCCCTCGAACTTTTCTGCTTCGGTCATTCAACACCAAATCATGGATTATTTGTTATTCCTACTGTAAAATGTGCTGTAAAATGTGGTGTTTCGATCTGGGGATTGGCAGGGCTCTTTTGCTTCACTCAGTGTGGGAACTTCAGCCCCCAATAGCGAAAATCAAAAGCTGCCAGTGACACCCATTAATGTATGCACAGTAAGTGAATATATCTTAAAGTGAAATATACAAATTTAATTCAATTGACCTTTCCCTTAAGAAGAAAGTACACCAGAAAAAAAGGGCAATGGCCTTTAAAAAAAAAAAACATGGCGTCTTTTGGTTCCCACTCCACCTGTCTAGAACAATACTTGGAGAAAGTGTGCAGGGGGACTAGGGAGGTGAGTGCTGGCACATGTGAAGTGAGACTGTTTGACTCACTAGCAGGCTGGCAGTGCTACTCGCTCCCACAGGGACAGAGTCTGGCTGGAATAGCAATGCTACCTCTGAAAGTCTATGTTTAGAGCCCTGAAGCACAATCAGCAACACACCTTGAACTCTTCTAACGCACGGATAGTCTTAAAACCTGGAGAAAAAAGACAAAGCATGAGCTTGGCAGATTAAGGATAGAAATCAAGGATAAGCAAAAGTTACTGAATTGTAATCCTCCTTCTAGCCCACTATAATGTGATCTTACTGAAATCAATAATCACTCAATAGCTCCATCTGTGGGGAGGATCTCTGGACACTTTACTAAAGAGATCAGATTTGTTCCCTTCATTTACAGGCAACTGTCCATTTTAAAGGCCCACATTGCTTATTTTTTACTTTTTTTAAGTGTTTTCTAATAACTTCAAGTGCGCCGAAGCTAGTTAGCTAGTCCGTCATGCAAAAAGCAAGCAAAGCACTGAAATGAGGCCGCCACAGCCTCCCAGGACTCTGCCAGGTGAAGGCCAGTTCACTTATTTATTTATCGCTAAAGAAGAATCCTCTTCACTTCCCCATCTCATTCCCAACAGGTCTTCTCCGGGCGGGAGGGCGGGCGGGTTAATTCAGAATTAACAGAAGAACATACAATGAAAACCTTGGATGACCGTTAAGTAACTCTTCCCTCTCTATCACAGAATCTTCCTTAATAGTAAGAAATGCTGACCAAAATAGCAAACCTATCCCACGCTGAGGAGCAGTGCAGGAAGGAAAAAATCCTGATGAGAAAAAGAGAACATGTTTTAAAGATATCGGGGCAGGGCCTTTGCCCGGCATCTGAACCAGGACAATAAGGGTCAGCAAGTTAGGTACTGAGCTCCAGGTAGCAGCATTTGCATATCTCAGGTAGCCAGATGTTTCTTAGAGCGGATGCAATGGCCACCATTCCTCCGGTGGCACAAGCCCTGGGCTTTTCTGGCGTGAGCATGTTAGCCTGCAATGAATTGACCATTTAGAAATGGGCTGCTTTGTATCAGGGAACACTGCTCTCATCTAACCACGCCATAAGGGGCAAAATGTTGCTCGGAGTTGTCAGTGTCCTTTGTCCTCTGAGGAGAAAATCTGACCACCCTGCTCTACATTTAGGGTGGGACTCTAAGCAGGTGCAGACAGGTTTGGATTTTGATTGATTACAACTAGACACATATTTTTGAATTTAAGATTTTATATAAGTGAGAAAAATATTTTAAAACAGGTTGTTTATATATGATGGATTTCTATATTGTTTTAATAGAATAAATGATTTGGTTTGCACAAAGGCCAAACATTACTATGGTAATTGCCATTGATGTTTAATCCCTGCAAGAGTAAAGACAGACTAGGCATTAATGGCTATTGAAAAGCATTTGATGCATAAATGTGCCTCTTTTAACATTAGAAACATATTATAATTTTGGCTGAATGAAACGTGGTAATATTTATAAAATCTCCCTACACAGTTATGTCATATAATGTTGTTAATCACTGTGTGAACAAAACTGAGATCGAAGTAACATTTTAAGATTGTTAATTGCACTGTGGCTTTAGGGTTAAGGTTGAGGTTGGAAAGATATTGCTCTGGGTGCCGACCTTTACGAAGCCTGTGTGAGGCGAAACATATGTCGGCGTCCCCAATGTATTGCAGCACTGGTGTTGTATATTTTTTAAAGAAAATATAATAATTCAACGTAACTATCATGAGCCTTCCAGGAGTGTATTCAAAATTGTACTACGGTCCTGGACTGATAGGTTTGGAAAGAACGATGCAAATTAAATGTTTTGATTAATCTGGAAATCTGAAGCAAACTTTGACAGTAAAGGATGCTGTAATGGCCGCCATATTATTGTGTAGCCCCATATAAGGCTTTGAGAGGACCTGAATCTCTTCAATCCCGTTGGCCTTCGTTATGGCCACTTGTCCAGTCAGCGTAATTGAAGGACCAATCAGCTTAGCTAGAGAAATGTTTAACTCAGGGGCGCTTGACAGCCCGAGCAAGATTTTTTTAAAAAAGGTAACAGGCGCCCTTCTGCAGAAAAAGAACATGGCATGATAACCTGTTCTGTGGTTTTTTTTCCCACTTTGAGAGTCTGCAGCCATCGCTTTTTGCTCACTGTACCTTTCACCGATAGGCAATAACCATTTGCATATCAGTCTTTGTCCCGCCCACATGGGCAGTCCAGCACTGAAATGCTATGGCAATTCCCTTCTGAACAAGAGTACCTACAGCAACCCCATACACGTGTTCCAGCCTTGTTGGGCCTCATCAGTGAGGTGGAACTGTGCCTCCCTGAGCACAATGAGCAGGGGGTCCACATCTGGGTTCCCCCAGGTAACTTAGGGTGACCAACCCCAAGTTCCTTGCAAAATATTTTTAAAAAGGTAGAGGCGCCCCTCTCCAGAAAGAACATGGCATGATGTCCTGTTTTGTGGTTTTTCCCCAGCCCGAGCAAGATGGCTGCTGTTTGACAAAGCTCTGAGACCAGAAGGCAGGCCCGATCACTATATGCCTGCTGAGGTATGACCGTGTATGCTTTAAAAGTCAGCCACAGGGCGTGGAACTTTAGGGCAGCTATGGCCCAGATCTGAGCCAGATCCACTGATTGAAGATCGCATAACACAGTTCAGAGCGGTACCAGCTCTAAGATTGGGAATGCTGGAGCGGGCACCGGAGGTCGGACAGCTGCGGCTGTATTGCTGCAGAGACACTCATGGAAGAAACACCCACTGTAGGTGACACATTGACTTCAGCGGCTGCTGACTGGCTGCGGAGTGCACTGACTTCACGCTGTGGCTTGGAGAAACTGTGGAGGCCGGCCCATGTGACGTCCCTTTGCCAATTATCATGGCGCAGCGGCTCCGTGCAACGCTGACGGGCCTGACCTGACAGGGAGCGTGTACACCAACTCCAGGGTCAATTTATGAAATACAAGATCGTGCGGCGCAAGGAGATTTGGAAGCCAGCTGTGGCCCTTCTGCTATGTATTTACTAAATGAAAAATAATGACAATGTTTAATAACAAACAAATAAAAGAACCAACGCTCATCGGCTTCACACGCAGACTGGGTCAACGAGCCTTATGAATCCTGTGCTTGTGACTCTGAGCCGATGCCCTTGGGCGCATCAGCGATGGCTGCACTGCACATAACAGCACTTCTATATCTTTACTTAGTCAATCTTGTACATAGATGTGCCTTGCAAACGCGTGAGTGCTATAAGCGGGTCCATGTCACAGTGAGTACCTCTTGCCTTAACACAACACTTGAGAACAGCCCTTGTGGCGGGCGGCGTGGTGCTTGGTGACCTATGGCCTAATGGCTGGATGCACTTGGATATAGGAAATTAGAGAAACGGTGGGCCGCATGCATTGTGTGGAACTTGGTATCCACATGCTCTGAATAGACTCAAATATTCAACCACCAACTGAATACTGATTAATGAAGATATGCCCCTTGATACTTCTGAATCTGGAGCAGAACATACCGCTGGAGGATGCCATTAAGACACGCAGATCATCTAAACAAACAAGAAAAATGGGAGTCACATCACAACTATATCTTCGCCTAGATGAGTGGAAATTAAAATGTTCTATTAGCAGTCTTAACGGTGATGACATTTTTAATTTTTGTTGCAATCATTTTTATGCCAACAGAGTGCCCAAATGTTCTGTTGAAGAATGGATGTTGCTCACCATTTCATTTGAAATGCACATTTTGCTCATTGTACACAAAAGATTGGGGACCCCTGGTCTAGAGCACTCATTTGCAGTGGTGTAGCAAGAGTAGGGCCAGAGGTGGCACTGGTCTCCTCTGCAAAATGCTGTTCCCCCTTTGTGCTCACCTTCCCCAGGGACAGGTGAAGGAAGACCTGCATTGGGAGTGTTGCCAAGTCCACTTAAAGTGGGCTTGTTGACTTTGCAGCAAAGCCCTTTACATCTCACAGCTGAACAGAACTTGCCTGGCCTGCACGCAGCCCTGCCCTGTATTGTGGCCTTGATGGCCTGCAATTATTCCTTTGTCTTATTTGATGGATTCTGTATTCCATCTGAGAGACTCCTAACAGCTGGCTTACCTGGCATGCTTCCAAGATAGTTAAAGTTCCACAAGAAAGCTTAATTTTTCAAAGATAGAAATTAAGTCTACTACTTTAACATGGAAAAAATTGGATTGCTTTATAGGGATAGTTAAATGTTCTTTAAAAGTTGCACAGCAAGCTGGAGGTTTGTGAGAAATGTAATCTTTATCCTAGCGACTTTACCACAAAACTTGTTTTAGTGATTCTTAAAGTGAGAAAAGTACAGTTGTGTAAAAGGAAGGCTTTTTTTCAGGCTTCCATTATTTTGCATTCTGAGATTTCAATTTTTCCTTTCAGGATGTGGAAAATAAAATTACAACAATATTCATTTGGCTTAACATGTTTCATTAAGGATTTACATATTGTAAGGTTACCTTAATTTGAGATATGTGTATTTTTCAATCAAACTATCAAAACTCTCAAACTTCCAGTGGTCAGGCCTGGGAACTACATCCAGTCGTGTCTGTTCGCCTCTGGGACTTGTATTTTTTTTCTATCCCATTCGAAATTTAGTAAAACTACACGTCTCACAATTGCAAGCATAAACAGGACTGAGTTGCCTTCTCGCGCATGCCCACAGGAAACTTCAGCACTCTGCTCTATTAGGCAGTATTATTGTAGGCTTTGAAATCCAAAATGTACAATGTAGCAAGCTGAGCGTGAAAGTTAGGTGTTCAAATGCCTAAACTGTAGATTGGGTTAAGATCCCAGCTTTACTGTTTAACCAAAGTGTGTGATCATGGACAAATAATGTATTCTCTTCATGTATAGTAGACTGACCTCAGCTGAGCCAACTATTATTTCCTCCTCTACTGCTGCCAATCACCAAAATGGCATGGGCCGTTCTCCCTGCAGACTAATGAGTGAAACATTTTGCTGTGCCCTGTTACGCTATGTTATTGAGTTTTGTTTGGTACACAGTCCACCATTTTGACGTCTTCTTGGGTTTCTTCAAGAGGTGGGGTAGGAGACTAATGCAGAAGCAGAGCAAGGCTGCTTTGTTGCAATGTTGATGTGTGCATGATCTGAAAAGGTAGGGTTCTCTGTGGTGTGCAAGTTTTATATATTTTGGGAGCTGTCTGCAGCAGTGGTGAATGTGCGCTTGTTTGTGTAATTATTGTGTCGGTCCTTGTGGTGTTTATTGTGTGTGTGGTGAGCTGTATTAGTGTACCTGTGGTAGGTTAGTGTGCTATTTAGGGAATTTCTCTGGGTGCTATGTGTTCTATTGTGCAATCTGTGTTGATTCAGTGAGGAGTTGTATGTGAAGATTGGTTGTTTGTTTAGAGGGTGTGGAATTATGTGCAGGTAGTTACTGTTAACATACATTGCTCAACAAACCACATGATAAGAACTGCGAGCAACCGTTTTCACTTTGGAAACATCACAGTCATTTATTTGCATTCATCAATGGAAAACATTGTGATGAGGCTCTGATGCTGTGGGGGAAAGGATGACAGGATTGGGGATTGTGTTCTGGCCTCTGGCTGGTGGGGAGACAGGATGCCAGGTATGGGGCTTGGGTTGTGGTGGTGGGGCAGAAGAATGGCAGATATGGGCCTGAGCTATGCTGGTGGGGAGGCAGGATGCCAAGTACGGGGCCTGAGCTCTGGTGGAGGGGAGGCAGAATGCCAGGTATGGGTCCCGCATCAGTTTGGGAAAGCACTTTTATAGGCAGCCTCCCTACCTTTACCTGTGGCCCCTTCTGTGAGCCCCTAAATGTGATTCCTGGAGATGCCACTGCTCATTTGGTCCGCCATTACGGTAACTCCAGACCAAAATCACTACAATTTTGCAGGTCTGTCATTGTGGACTCCAAATGATCTGACTTTGGATGGAGTCTCTAACATGTCCTGGAGCATTCTCTCCGCTTTAGTTACTTCCCTCAGTTCTGCAGTATGGGGCCCGGCAGCAGAGCCTTGGCTGGCACTGGCCATTCTGTGGGCTGGGGCTGTGGACTGTGGAAAACTCCCTTTATTTACTCTGGGATTGAGTCTTTTTTCCACCCCATTTCCGTGGAAGCAAAGAAGGTGTTTTGCCGGCCTGTTTCGAACACAAAGATGCTTCCCATTTTTTAAGCAAATGCTTGCAGGAGAGGCAACTAACTAAAGACTATAGGCATCCTGTGCAATATTTAGCAAGCAATTGCCCTTTGTAGTATCCAGCCAAAGTAGAAAGTCCCCCCTAAACCTGAGTGCACTTTGCCGCGGCAAGGGTTGGAAGAGCAATGCTTTTTTGAAGGGGTACATGTTCCTACCACTGCCAGAGGCTGCTGTTCTTCTCTATGCCTATGTAGTTGGACCTAGGACTGCTCCTTCTTGACAGCGGTTGCCCTGAAGCTGAGGACTAAGAACGCATCTCCAAGATGTCTTCACCCTTAGACTTACCACTTGCGTGCCCTTCCGCTTCCTGTAAGCCATTCTCTGAGAAATGTTGCACTCCTCCATGGGGTGGTTCGGCAGCACTGCTATACACACAGGAGGCAAATCCTTCCATGAGATTCAGTCTCCACAAAAGTCACATTTGCCAAAGAAGGCTGACACAGTGCATGCAAAATGAATAAACTCCTGAACTCTCCCTTTTAAAAGCGAAGAGCTAAGCCATAAAACAAATTAAGCAAGTGTCTGACTTGACAACATCAAAAGTATCTGAGCTGCCACTCTTGTGCATCATGGGATGCTGGAGAAGTGCCCTATTTTCACATTTGCATGACAGCATATCTGTATAACTGGGTGTCTTATTTACAATAATAAGGTAGAGGGTCATTTCTTCAAAGGAACACAATACAGTTTCCAGGGGTTCATTGTTAATTATTAAACACACAGGCTGTTAATATTTATACTTGGCTATCAATTAACAGAAAAAATGGCTTGCCTTAAATAATGTTCCTCCTAATGTAAACTGTAACCCAGCCACAGATTCCTCGTCTTCTGAGATATCCTCTAGGTTGTTCTGCAAAGTTGGTTCGTAGCCATTAGGGGCAGCGTCCAGTCGATCGATACACAGACGGCGCTCGGAGAGACATACGCAGCGTAAGTACAAAACTGGGCAGGCGCTATGAATCCGTTTTCTCCCTGGATGCAGACACTGAGCAGCGATACTCTGCTCGGAGGGAAGTTCTGAGGGTCACTGAGGAATCTGTGGGGCTAAAGCCAGATTCATTAGGAAAAAAAACAATACTGAGGCTCTGTAACGTATACTTCTAACAATATACTTCATTCAACAGAGTGCCCATCTTCTGAAAGAATCCAGCAGCTGTAAAAACCAAAATGGCAGGAAGATTAATTTGGCCTAGAAGTAGGTCTACAGAGACAGTCAAAAATGAGCACCCTAACTCGCTACCTAAATAATGCTTTGTTAGTGTGTGTAATGGGGCCACCTGACATAGCTTTATAATGTTGACGCAGCTAGTTGGCCACTGGTCCAATAAGATCTTAGGCAAACAGAATCCTCCTTCTGTGCTAGAGTGTAACACGTTTTGATGACCAAACCCCAAAACAACTCATCATCTTGGTGAAATCCTGGGGCCTGGTGACATCCAACCTGAGCATTCTATTGGCATCCTGAGACCACTTCATGAAATGCATCCCCCACCTTCAACACAGTGCAAGGGGGTGTATTTGTTGGAGAGCAGATACGGGAGAGGCAGATGAGTGACCAGACCCCTTTCAAAGAAACAAGACCGGGGCGGAGGACCACTCAGAGCGTGAAGATCTGAAAGCCCCCCCCCCACCCCCGGCTGAAGCCATTGCGATCTAAGAGGCAATATTGGATGCAAGAACACCAATATTGCATGACGGTGAAGGCTGAAATGGAGTCACCAACGAGATAACTCGAAAACCAAGCTAGGGTCCCAAAAAGGTGCTTCAGCCATGCCGTGCCCACTCTGGCTTCTGAAAGGGACCATAGATATCTATGTTGCCATTAGCAAACAGCAGACCACACATGCAGTTTGCACACTAATTCATTATAATGAAGAAAGAGAACTGATATAGCAAGATATAGGATACAGAAATGTAAAAGCATAAAATGTGAGGATACTTCTCCCTATACCCCAGACACCCTGCAAGAGACCCCCAGGGCAGAGTTGGCAGACAGCTTTAGGGCAGGGCAGGATCAGCAGCATGCACAGCTGCGGTCGGGAGCGTCACTAGCCCTCCATATTGGAGGTCACTCCTTAATACATTCATTTGACTGAACACCTAAAGTCAGCATTGGAGAATCTTCTGTAACTTTCTATCTGTGCGAAGCGAGAGCCTAGTGAGGCATACAAGCTTATAAACATACGTGTAACAGCCTCTGCATAAATGAGGGCTACGGACTACAGACATGTGGAAGATACATGTAATAATGTTTAAAACAGAACCATATATATATATATTTTTTAATGGTGCATCCCGCTATACCCAATGGCACAACCTCCACAACTTGTGGGCCGCTTGTGACACTATTAAAAATAAAAAAATAAAAAGGCTTGCTGTACGGTTTCAGAACAGGGCAACATTAGAGAAGTTGCACCTGACCCTCCTGGGGCTTTGTGGTGATGGTGGGACGCTCCGGGTACAGGAGGCCCCCCATCTGTGGGCCCAGTTCATGCTGCTGTAAATACCTGCTTGATCCGACGAGGCGACCTGGACGCCTGCCCCGTTTTTGATTTAATTGTTTAGAGCGCGAGTCTAGCTCTAGAGCAGAGAAGCACTTTGCCACAGAAGGGTGCCAGTATTGTGGCTTGGCATTTTATACAGTAGCTCAGTACTATTGGTGGAGAGAGAAATATTTATTCATCCGGCAGGCAGTGTTGAAAGTGCCACCATTTTCGAGTTTTCTGGAACTGGAAGATGGTAGCGGGATATGGACCCTCAGCTGGGATTGAGTTCCAGGTGAATGTGGCAGGAGAACGACTGCTTGTGAGTCCTCTATTTACAAGCTTGCTTAAACTCCACCCTTTTGATAGTTTTCCTATGTGAGGTACAAAAGCTTCCAGAGGTGTGGAGTTCAGTCAAGTATGTTGGCGCTCCATCCGAGAGTGCTTTGTAGGTGATGCATGTAGTTTTGAACATTATCTATGAGGGAGGGTGTGTTAGTGAAGTTTGGAAAGAAACAGTCAAATGTATGGATGCCTGTAATGAGGAGGGCTGCAGTTGCATAAGTGTGGGCTGGAAGTCGATTAAGGGGTGCATTTCCCATATCGATGTGTGAGATCACAAGGGCTTGGACCACCATTCAGAAGTCAAGCAGGGGCATGAAGGATTTGGTTTTCTGGAGTATAACGATCTCTAGCCGTGTGATTTGCACCTTTTTGGCTACATGCTTTTGGAGGAAAGGCTACTGTCAGCAATGAAGTCAAGGGGATTGGCTGAGTTTGACAGCTGAAGGGTGACTCCTTCGAGGCACATGTCGACCAGCCATTGTTGCACACGTTGTTTGGTGTGGAGACTGATGAGGACGAATTTGGCTGTGGTGGGTTCAGTCTGAGCTCGGCATTTGACATAAATGTTTGGATGGTGGCCAGACATTTGCGAGGCGAGTGCTGAGGACCAGAGACATTCGGATACGGCTGAGTGTTGTCAGAGTACTGATGAAGGGTAAATTAGAAGAATTCCCAAGTGTTCCGTGTATAGATTGAAGATGAATGAGGAGAGGATGGGACCTTCAGGGGATCCAAAACATGACTGAGAGTCAGTTGGATTTGAATGGCACATCAGTATGGCCTGGTGACTGCTGGATAGGTAGGATGCAAACCATTTTAGGACAGTTCTGGAGCAACCCACCCTATTGGTGCGGCGGGAAGAGGAGTATTAGGTGGTCAGCTGTGTCAAAGGCAGCTGAGACATCTAAGGGGACTAGGAGGCATGAGTCTCCTGTATCAGTAATTTTCAGTGCAGTGGCACCTTGAAACACTTATGTATGGGTGCATTGTAAATAACCTATCAATCAATCAATCCAGCACTACATGGATGGTTGCAGTCTCAGTACTGCATTTGGGGTGGATGCTAGTCTGGTAACCAAGGAGGAGGCCAAGCTGGTTGATTTTGGCCAGCAGTTGGATCACAAATACTTTCTCAACAAGCTTCCTGGAGAAGGGAAGACCCGTGATGGGTCTGTAGTTGGCTTCATCATCTGGATCAAGCTAGTGTTTTTGAGAAGGGGCCTTATCAGACCTCCTTCATTGTGTCTGGAAATGCACCTTTGCTGTGGGAGGTATTCACAATACAGAGGAGTACGTTGAGTGCTGGGCGATTGAGGTGTTTAATAATGGAGGCTGGGAGTAAGTCGTCCATGTAAGCGGTATGTTTAAGGGAAGAGAATGAGAGATCCTTTGGAGAGAAGAGGGTGAATTTGGTCCGGGAGGGCAGTGCCTGGGGTGGGGATCTTATCAATTTGTTAATGATGAAGGGATTTATTCAGTTGCATTTCTCATGTGAAGCGGGCACCTCGGGGACCGTTTTGAGTTTGACACAGTGCTTGACTTATTGAAATAAGGCTTTGCTCCAGTTAGCGACTGCCTAAATAGCAGAGGTGTACTAAGCCGACCTAGTCTTGGAGATCATCTGTCTGCATTGGGAGCCCAGGGATTTGAGCCTCACTCTCTGTACTTGTGGGAGTACAGCTAAAATCATGGCTGCAGCCTGGGCTTGGTGTCACCCCCGTCGTGGGCCTGATCCCCCGGCAGTCTTCACTCAGGCCACCCTAGAAACATGGCCTGGGCTAAACATTCACCCTGTCCATGTCACCCTGCACAGACACCAGTGTTTGTTTACCGCCCCACTGCTAGCATCCACACAGTACGCTCCTGGCATAAGCGACCTGGGACCTGGAACACAAAGAAGTCCTGCCAGCCCCTACAGCCACTCGAGCACACCCAACTCCACTGATTCCAATTATCAGTGGCCAGGTTTCTGCAGAGTAAGGCAACTCCTGTATCTTCTCGTTAAAATGCACACTTTATATATTCTCATAAACTGCTGTTTAGGTAAGGTTAGTTGTATATATTTGTATAGGGATAGTTAGGTTCATTGTGTTTGTATAAGTACTACTGTGCGTGTTTGTGGGTTATCACCTTTTTAATGTAAAAAGATAGAAAACACTGCTGTGTTGAGAGAGGCTTTGCTCACATTTCATATGGGACAAAGCTGGAGACATTATACTAAAATCATTACTCAAGAAACCATAGACCCGAACAAAGTAGTCTTTGTGTAATAGCCTTGTTTTACTCTGTACATATACACTCTTCATACTGTGCTCACACTATTATCTGCATTTGAGGGCAGATGGGTCACGTTTCTTGCACCTTGGCCCATCATTCAGCCCCTGTTCTTGCCTTCACCTTCCCTACATTCTGCTGTGGCGCAATCTATGGGGGGTCCTTGGACATCGGGGAGTGAGGCAAGAGGTGGAGCAAGGGTGATAAGAGTAAATGAGCAAAGCTTGTAGGGAGCATGTCCTTTTCCCCCTAGGCCTGTCTTTAGCTCAGCGTGCCGCAGACCATCCCCCTGCTATGTATGTTAATGAGGGTTTATAGTCATTGCATCGAATGCAATAGCATCAAATGCCATACCAGAGAAAAAAAGCATCGAAAAAAAAGCATCAAATGCATTTTTTTCATGGTTTTTTAATGGGGGGTCCCCCTCCAACTGCCCTGTTTCTCCCCAACATTCGGCTTAGCCACCATTGTATCTGCAGGGTGTTGGCAGTTGCTCTACAGTGGTTCTCGGGTCTCCCAGGATCTTCTGCGGCTTTTCCAGCTACCCAGAGCCTTCTCCGGTCTCTTGTGAGCCTCTCTAGCAGCCCGATGGGGGGGTTTCTTGTGCTCCGTCAACCCTGGCTCTCAGAGAGAGTACTTCATCGTCTGCAGGCACCTTCCTACTACGTGGGGCCCTTACAGATGCGCTTCTCTTCCCCGCTCTGTCTGCTTGTCTAGTCTGACCTCCTTCGCGCAGTTTGCCTAGCTCTCGGTCCGTGTGGAGAGGTAGAAGACACCATTGTTCTGTTCCCTCGCATGTTTTAAATGTCAGCTGGCAAATCGCTTGATTCAAAAGACTAGACTGCATGACCTGGTTCTTAGTATCGATCCTTCTTCATTCCAGTACTGCCGTTAGAGACCTTATCATGGCTTTCCTTTCCAGTGGTCTCTACCTGAGATGTAGCAAAACTACATGGTGCAGGTGGTGGGGGAGAAGAGAAGGGTTTTGAGGGAATGTGGGATGGTCAAAGGGATACTGCGTTTTCCCAAGATGGTCACTACTCCCAATGGGATCCTCCCCCCATGAGTTCCTCCTTCTGAAGGAAATGTTGGGGGGAATGTTGGGTAGTGGCCTGGCCTCATGGAAAGGGGCTGCTTTCTCATCTAAAGCAGCAACGACTCCTCAGGATTCGTTGTAGTATACAAACAACGAGCAAGCGAAATGCAGCAAATACAGCCACATTGTAAAAACTAAGATAAAGTGGGACCAGAGCGGGGGAAGTGGCTAAATGGCCACCAGATAGGACGTTGATCCCGGGACCTCCCGCGGTCCGAAAACTGATCCGGCAACAGAAAAGGCACATAATACTGCTGCGACTGCAGCACTCGAATTCAAGGCATCATGAATATATGGGGCGTGCAGTGGCGTGTCTTCTGAGGAGTATCGTGTGGGTGGTCATGGAATATTGAACTTTGTAAACGTCTGGCCCCGGAGTGAGGACACTAAAGATGGCACCCGCTGACCATTAGAACAAAGACACAACACATTGAGCGGCGGTGGCGAATCGGAGCGGACACCCGAGGTCAACATTCAGGAGACACGGGAGGCGGAGCGGTGAGGGGCTGAATATGACGATACATTGTAATTGCTGCAGTGGAAGCCGCGCTGCTAAGAAGCATGCAACGCCTCTGAGATACATTGTTGCAAGCACCCGAACCCTGGAGGGAGTAGGTGATCAGGTCTGAAAATCAGCTGGTCGGAGAGCATACCTGCCTAACCTCCGGAATTTTTCCGGAGACTCCGGAATTTTAAGCATTTCTCCGGGTCTCCGGAAAAATCCCTTGAATCTCAGGAATTTTGAGATTCTTTCCGGGTCCCGTCATATTCTCCACCTGATTGGCTACCGGCGGCAGCCAATCAGGTGGAGAATATGACGGGACCCGGAAACGGCGCGAAATGTTCGTGCCCACTGCCTGCAACACTATAATAATAGTGCTTCCAATCTACGTCATTGGATTGTAAGCAGTATTATTACGGTGGCGGTGCCACGTTCATTTTACTTACCATAGCACTGAAAATCATTCATTCAGTGCTATATTCAGCAAAATGAAGGCGGCGCCGCCGCAGCCGAAATAATGCTGCTGCTTTCAATCCATGTCATTCGATAGAAAGCAGCATTATTTCTGCTGCTGCGGCGCCGCCTTCATTTTGCTGAATATAGCAGTGAATGAATGAATGATTTGCAGTGCTGTGGTAAGCAAAATGAACGTGGCAACGCCGCCGTAATAATAGTGCTTTCCATCCAATGACATGGATTGAAAGCAGCATTATTTCGGCGGCTCTGCTTACTATAGCATTGAATGAATTATTTTCAGTGCTATAGTAAGCAAAATGAAGGCTACAACAATCGGGTTTACCTTTTTGAAAGGTGGGCGCGGCGTGTGGGCGGAGTCCTGTGTAGATGTGGGCGGGGCTTAAATCTCAGGAATTTTGATTTTCAAATGTAGGCAGGTATGTCGGAGAGACGGGTTACCGGGGACACAACAGGCTACTTTGCGTGCAGCTGTAGGAGGTGCCGCTCCGGAGCACAAGGTAGGCACCAACAGCAAAGAAGTGCCTCGTGCGCACGAGGATCAGGAGCAGCAGATGAGACTAAAAGGAGGAGATGGCGAGTGCTGAACTGTGCAGTAGCTGAGTCCGAGGTACACGGGCGGACACAGGGCATTAGGAGAGAGGAGAGCACGTGCGGGGGCTGCACCACTGCAACAGACCACGCGAAGTTGAGTGGACATTGAGAAAATGGCGACGGGCAAAAAATGAAACGAAGGCACACCTGAGAAGTGCCAACAGACAGGCCCAACACCCCAGTGGCAAGCACTTGTCACACGGAATGCCACAGTACAGAACTACGCAGGCCGACGTATTGTGGAGGGCACAGAGGGGAAACAGCAGCAGGGCTGGCTGGTGGCACCAGAGGGCACAGAGACTGGCAGCAGTGGAGGGTCCCTAGGCAAGATGGTGGCGCATGAAGAATAACAGCCCTCTGAGCACCAGACCTGACAGTCAGACCATGGTCTTCTGAGCACCAGCTACACACCCACGACGGGAAGTTGGCGAGGCTGCACTGGAAGGCGCCCTACTCACGCTGCATAAGCGGTGTGTGAGGTACACAAGCACTGAGGAGGAACAACCCAGACTCACGCAGCAAGAAGCCCCACGTCACCGGGGGGACCCCAGAGCAGACGCCCCAGCTGCGGGTGGAAGAGACCAGGGTCGGGTGCTGCCCCGGACCGGTACCTAGGAAGGAGGGGGATGGTGGAGACTTGGTGACCCAGTTGCAGCGGCCAGGACCACATGATGATAAGGGCAGAAATGGCGATGAAAGTGGGTAAATCCAAAGGGAAACAATCCACGTTGGAGGAGTTCGCCAAATTATCACCGACCATGGATGTGGTAAGACCCAAGAAACACGAGGTGCAAGGGTAAGTGACCCCGGCACAAATGACCAACAGATTCTGGATGCTATAGCACAGTTGAAGATATCATGGGCGAGCAAAATGGACACAGCCATTGCAGAATTGAAAACCTCCTTGGAACAAAAGATAGACGCGGTCAGCATGGATGTAAATCTCCTAAATCAGGATTTTAGGAAGCTGGCAGAACATACGGGCGCACTGGAAAGGGATGTGAAAGGCAACACAGACACTTGTACTCCGAATGCTAAGGAGGTCTCAGTGCAACCTTGAGGACAGAGCCAAGGAGGCGGAAGGGCGAGCACGTAGAAACAACATTCGCATCATAGGTTTTCCCGAGGGCGAAGAGGGCTCAGACCAGACTGATTATGTTGAGTCTATGCTACTGCAAGAGAGATAAGGGAGCGCACTCACCCAGGGATTCGCCGGTGGAAAGAAGCGCATAGGGCCATGACCAGGAGACCAAAATCGGGGCACCTCCGACCACTTATCTCCAAGATATTGAACTATAAAGACACGGAGAAGATACTGGAACACTTCCAAAAAGGGGGGACGATAAGCAGAGGTTCAGCGAATATCACGGCATACCCGGACTACAACTTTATGGTGCAGAGGCAACGAATGAGCTTTGTTTCTGTCAAAAGGAGGCTACGTGAGGCGGGATAGAAATATAGGTTGCTATATCCAGCAAAATTGAAAGTGATGCAAAACAACAAAGCGCACTTCTTCGACACCCCGGAGGAGGTGACGGCATGGCTGAACGCATGGAACTGCCCAGCGGGTGCAGATGACCAGACTGAGAGCAGACCGGATAAGTGAACTTTGGGTATCTCCGGGGAATACTGTAAATGGAGCTTGGGGGAGGGGGTTGTACTCTGCATTGACACTGACTTTGGACTACAATATGAGAAAGTTGCGGGGAGCGGGGAGTGAACTGTGCACAAATAGGCCAAAATTCCAAGAAGAGGATAGTTAAGTTAATGCGGGAGACCCAGATGGCACACGTTCTACCCCTAGCAGTTAGTTTAGTCGGGCACCAGTATGGTGGTGCCCCCCGCGGAGGCCGGAGTAGCGGCTAGGTCTGAGAAAAGGTCTAGATGCGGGGTAGCCTGAGATCCATATTTGGAGCTGGGCATCAGTTTGTGGGGGCTAGGGAAGGGGGAGAGCATGTAGTTGGGAGTTGGATGAGAGAGTGGGGGTCAGGGGGAGGTGGGCTAGCCTGAGATCCAGGAATGGATCTGGGCATCAGTTGGGGATGGGGAGGGTGGGGGATTGGAAGGTAGTTGGGGAGTTTGAACGGGTGTTAAGAAAAGTTGCGGAGCGAGCCTATACCTATATATCACTGCACATGGAGCGGAAGACAAGGGAGGACAGGGGCGGAACTGGGTATGGATGAGATGGGAGGCCTCAAGATATCTACCTGGAATATCAGGGGGCTCAAACATTATTTGAAGAGGAACAAGGTGATGATGTGTTTGAAGAGACAGATATTGCTTTATTACAGGAAACTCACCTGACAAAAGAAAAACAGGAAGTGGTGGGGAGGAAATGGAGGGGGACCACCATAGGAGCAACATATTCAGCGTATGCCAGAGGGGTAATTACGTAAATAGCACCGCATGTCCCTTTTAAGCTGTTACAGTCTATCATAAAGCCAGACGGGAGAATGGTGCTAATAAGAGGATTAGTGGAAAATAGAGAACTGAGTATTATCAACACGTATACCCCGAACCAAGATACTACAGGCTATTCAGAACCATATACAACAAGATCAGTCCATATATTGGAGTGGACTTTAATTGCACGTTAGATCCCAGGGTTGATAGATCAGATGAGAAGATGGAGAAGCCTACCCCGGTAGCTAAAGCCCAAACAACCCTGTTGAGTGATTTTTGACTAGTGGATACATGGAGGATGCACCACCCACAGGATAGGCAATATTCTCACTACTCTGCCCCACAAAACCTGCATACGCAAGTTAGATTACATATTTGCTGCACCGGAAATGAGAGGGGAACTAGTGCAGTCGGAGTACAAAGCGAGAGTCCTCTCGGACCACTCGCCATTGATTGTAGCATGGCAGTCCTCGCCACCCAGAGCACAGATCCCAACATGGAGACTTAGGGCCAAAGCTTTGAAAGACACAGTGTTCAAGTAGCACCTGAAGAAAGAAATAGTGGAATACTTTGAACACCACCGGGAGCATAGAATTGGCTGGCACATTATGGGAGGCATTTAAGACGGTGGTACGAGGGGCTGCAATATCTAAATCCAAAGGCCTACAAGGTGGAATAACGCATGAGTTACAAGAAGCAGAAAAGAAATTAGAAACAATAATGTGCAAGGGTGGGCATTCCCCAGAGGAGGCTGGAACCATACGAAAACTACAACAGGATTGCGGGGAGCACTGGGAGATTATGCAACCTGAACTGTAAAAAATAATAATACTTTGAAAGGCAACACGCAGAAGGGCATAAGCCGGGTAGGGTGTTAGCCTGGTTATATAAAAGGGAGACATCCAGACAAACAATTAGAGTGGTACGGGGGATGGATGGACAAATATTAGACACCCAGGAAGGAGTGAACAAAGGCTTTTTAGAGTTCTACCAACAACTGTATATGGATGTTGACAAGGGAGAAGAGATTGATGTGATGGAAACAGTGAATGATATCGGCCTTCCTAAACTTGAGGCAGCGGAGAGAGAGAACTTAGAGGTCCCAATTACATAAGAGGAATTAGAAGCAGTGATCCAGCTATTACCTACTAGGAAAGCTCCAGGGGCGGATGGACTCCCTAGTGAGTTCTACAAAATGTACAAGGCGGAGTTGCTCCCCCCACTACTAGCAATGTTAAATGAGGTGTTAGATAGGGGGATGCTGCCGGAGTCTGAGGGAGGCAATTATCATCCCGCTTCTTAAGCCTAACAAACCATGCACGGACTGAGGGTCATATAGACCGTTATCCATGCTTAATCAAGATAGCAAGATACTTATGGCAGTGCTAGCACATAGGCTGAGACCGGTTATCAATAAACTCATACATCCGGACCAGACCGGGTATGTACTGCACAGACGCATATCCAACAACCTCAGAAGACTCCATCATGTTATAGAACAAACGGAAAAGGACCCCCAGGAAGTTCCAATAATTTCATTAGACGCAATGAAGGCCTTCGACTCTGTCAAATGGCCTTGGTTGATGGCGGCCTTGAAGGAATATGGGGTTGGGCCCACGTACTTAGGGTGGGTCCAATTGCTGTACAGTAAACCGCTGGCTCGGGTTAGGACAGGATCGACCATTTCAGATCGATGGCAACTCAGAAGAGGTACTAGACAGGGATGCCTGTGGTCTGTTTAGCGTTGGAACCCCTGGCGATATATTTAAGGCAACAATATGGAGAGGTGGGGATCAGCACGAAGGGAGGCCAACATCTGATATCAATGTATGCTGATGATATGCTTTTGTATTTGTGATATCCTGAGGAGAACCTACAATATATTCTGGAAGTAATGGAGCGATATGCAGTGCTGTCTGGCATAACAGTGAACCCCAAGAAATCATGTATATTTCCCCTGGGAGATATAAAGGGATACCACAAGAGAAACTGCCGGTATTACAAATACAATGGAAGACCAGGACCTTTAGATACCTGGGGATTGATGTACATCACAGTGTCGAGGTCGAACACAAACAAAACACTGAGAAGGCGGTGGCTAACATTGAAAACAGCATGAGGTTCTGGGCCAAGCTCCCCTTTACCACGATGGGCAGTGGCACTGCTAAAGATGGTGGTGCTGCCTAGGCTGTTGCACTACTTTGTGAATATACCATATATGATACCCAGGTGATTCTTTGTTAAAATCCAGGGCATATGTAGGGGGTTCATATGGCACAATACTAGGAACAGAATAGCATTATGGAAACTGCAAAACACATATGAACAAGGGGGCATTAAATTGCCCAACTTCGAGATTTACTATCTGGCCAGCCAACTACAATACGTGGCAAGGTGGTTATCGGAAGACTCCACATCGGAGTCCAGATTGTTGAGGGCTGAATGTGTCCCGTTTTTCCTAAAAGAATTGATATGGCTGCCAAATCACAGTAAGAAGGGAAGACAAGAATGTTAGACTTGGGGTGCAAGGTATGGCGACAGGCCTGCATGGTCATGGAGAACCCGCTCCTGTGTTCCCCACAGATGCCGCTAGTAGCACTGAGTGGAGTGAATGAGCAATTAAGGAAGATAGCACGGAAGCAATGGGAACCGATTGGTATAACAACGCTGGGGGATGTGTGGCAGGATGGGAAAGCGGTGGAGTTTGACACACTGGTGGGAAACACTGGTTTGCATCAGGGACGGTATATCACTTATACTAGGTTGGTGCAGAAGATAAAAGACACTTGGTCAGAAATAGTGTTGGAGAGTCAGCCCGACACGGTCATAGACACAATTCATGATGTGTCAGAAGGAGGCCACGAGGTCGCCCGAATTTACTAACTGCTGATGTCAAGGGTGGGGAAGGAGGTGATTCAGTTGAGACGGGATTGGGAAGAGGAAGCCGAGGAATCTATGAGTGATGGGTTGTAGGTGAAGGTACAGGGATAACACAAAAAAGTGTCCAGGAACGTGAGGTTGCAACAAATCCAGTTATATGTTACCCATAGAGCGTATATGACCCCTCAGAAGATTGCAAGATTTAAGAATGCAGGAACATAAATATGTCCTAAATGTGGAGAGGAGAAGGTGGGACTGGTACATATGTTCTGGGCATGCCTGGAAATAAGGAGATTCTGGGGATATGGCACCCACCTCTTGACCGAGAAAGGGATTAGCCTGGAGGTGGAATTGTTGTGGGCATGCATGGTGGGGGGGGAGATCTCTAGGCCGTGTAAGTTGAAACATGTGAGTTAATTCAAAGACCTGGCTTATATGCTCGCCAAGCGCAGAATTGCCATGAGCTGGAAAGCAAGCACTAGACCAAAAGTAGAAGTTTGGTGGCATGACCTTCAGAAATGGGTGGATGCAGAAACGGTGGTGTGGAGCGAAGCGGTTAATAGAGGGGAAAAGGAAGAAGCAGAGACATTGAAAGCTTGGAGGCACTTAGTAGCTACACTATCTGGGTCAGCCCAGACTTTCCTAGAAGACAATGGTTCCTCAGGCGGAGCGGAGGGAGGGGGTGTCCTCAGATAGAGTGGTGGAAGGCGGTGATGTGGGGTAGGCTCGAAATAGGGGAGAGGGTAACGGGGAGGCAGTGGACACAATGGGAAACTGTATATGAGACTTGAAATGCATAAGTGTTGTTCACTGTCTGTTTTTTTGTGCTTGTTTTTGTTTGTTGAAATTAATAAAAAAAACTGTTTTTAAAAAAAAGGTGGGACCAGAGCGGCTGCAGTTTATTTCAAAGTTCTAAATTGCAAGTCTTCGGCTGAGCAGTATATATGATCTATTTGAACAGAAATATATGGGATCCATGGGCCTCATTAAGAGTCTGACGGTAACCCACTGGTACAACTCACGGGTTGCAGCCGGATTCCTAACACTCTTCCGGCGCCTTATATCCCGGTGCCACCGGGACATTACAAGTCCTAGCGGATCAGGAAGTCAGGCGCCAGAAAATGGTGTTCCCCATTCCCGTGGAGTCCCATAAGACTCCATGGGAGTGGGGAGATGGAAGCCCCGACACTGTTGTTACCGGTGGCGGTGCTTCCGTGACAAGTCTGCCTAGCGGAACCATTGCGCCTGACAGGTCAGACTAGCCGGGTGCAACGGCCCCTGCAGGCAGACTTGTAGTATTGCAGTCCGGAAAGGGTTCCTGTATGTTGCTACGGGCACCCTTATTTCCAGACCACCACACTTGTAATAATGCCCCATGTCTGGATTTTTAGGACTTCTGAATTCCAAAACTGCTCCGTTTTTCTTTGTGTGTATCAAAGTGGTATCAGAAACATATGTAATACCCTTCGCTTCTCAGAGTTTCCCAGCTGTGTTTCTGCTTTTACTTTTATTTGGGTCGCCCAATGGAAATACCAATTGAGTTACACAACCAGGGGAGATTGTGGGCCTGAACAAGATGGAGCTGTTCTCTGACAAATGTTTTTTTTTGTTTGTTTGTTTGTTTATTTATTTATAATGTGCGCCAGACCCGAGGGTATCAGGGCGCAGGTACATGAATATTTTCAGCTTGCGGATACAAAGTTACATAGTTACAAAATGGCAGTTAGATTACAATAGTAAGATAAATATATACAACATATATATATATATATATACACATAGCAAGATTGGACGACCGAGAAAGAGGTGATCAGCATAATATGAACATGTAGGTATCTATTTACAATGGAGGTGAGAGGGGATGGTAGTGTAGTCGCTGGTGAAGGTTAAGTGTCATTTTCTTTGAACCAGTTAATGATGTTAAGTCTGAAGTTGGAATAGGTTTGGTCTGCCCTCAGAGAGGAGGGTAAGGAGTTCCAGAACTGAACTGCTTTGACTGGGAAGCTGCTTCCTCCAACTTTTGTCAATTTGAATCTTGGGAGTGTCAGACATGTTGTCTTGCTGGTGTGAATTCCCACCCAAAGCCCTTGGGCTAGGTCTCCAAAATCTGTCACTGAGGGGGGACCGAGTGATTCATTTACAAGCTCTTAAATCATTTTGGAAAATGAGACGTCCTCCGCTCAAGGGAACAGCCCAAGCCTCACATCCATGATGAAGAATTATACAATATGTGGCTTGTGATTTAGAGACATCCTACTCTTAGGGCGAGTGGTGTGACAAATTAAATGCACAAAGCACAGTTTGCAATACTTCCTCTGAAGGATTTCATGCTTGAATCAGCATCACAGCCATATTTCAAATATAAAATCAGTGCTCATTCTTATGTTTCCACAATGCTCTTCATTTTTATGCAAATTGCCAAGACTGAGTTGCTCCTGCTGGTGCAAACAAACAGCACTTGATTCCTGTTTGGCCTGGGCTGAGCTGCCACTCATCACACTCCTCAGATCCATCCACATCACTCTGACCATTCTCCCGCACCCACCACGAATCGTGTGTGGGCAGATCCCAGAGTTAATTGTGTGGAGTTAATTGTATGATTTTCCATCACTGTACACAACCCACTCATTTCCAATCGAAATGTGCCCCAAAAGTCAAATTAAAAAGGTACCACTACAGCCTGTCCTCTCCTTGATGACTAAAGTGTAGAGCAGTGGTATTCAAATGTTTTCATATGAACCCCAGGGCTTTAAGTGAGCTGGGGGTATCCGGGGCAAGCCCTTGCAGTCTTAAAAAAGGTCTCCCGAGCCGGGGCCCTGCCAGAGCCCACCCTGACGAGCCCAAGCCATGCTGACATCTCAGGCAGCCGTGTAGTCGAATTACTGCACAGTTACACGGACTGCCTGCAGGTGTCAGCTCTTCGGAAGTACTGACATCTGCAGACAGCAAGTGTAACCATGGCTTCAGCTACATGGCTGCCAGATGACTCACAACTCCGAAACAGGAGGTGGGCTGGAGAGCCCAGTCTCTTCATTTATTTCTGAGTGAAGAGTCATCATGCCGCACAAAGCCTTTTAAACGAGATTTTGTGCTGCGTGATGACTCTTTACTCAGAAACAAAAGGAGCCACTAGGCCCTCCAGCCCTCCTCCTGTTTCGCAGTACAGAGTCATCACGCAGCAGGCAGCCCTTAATTCAAGGACCCTGTGTTTTTTAACCATGCAGCGCCTTGAATGAAAGGGCTGCCAGCTGCATGTGAGAGGTGGGGCACACTGGTGGCGCACCAAAGGTGATAATGCCACTGCGCCTCAGCTCACATGATTTCACCAGAGGGGGGGGGGCTCTCGTTAGGGGGCGTGACCTAAGTACATACATACTTAGGTCACGTCCCCTAACGAGAGCCCCGCTCGATTGAGCATCTGATCCCACTTAATCCACTGACCGAGCCTACCCTTGAATCAAAATGTTGCTCCTGCCTCCCAGCCCTTCCACCTAGCGATTGTCCCCCATAGGGGGCCCAGAGGATGTCCAGGGGGTCCAGGCTTTTTATAATAAGTGATTTTAATAGAAAATATAAGCAGTTGAAAATGTGCTTATATTTTACATTGAAAACAGTCATCTTAATCCCTTTTTAAAGAGTCTGCTCCCT
This sequence comes from Ambystoma mexicanum, assembly GCF_040938575.1. NCBI lineage: Eukaryota > Metazoa > Chordata > Amphibia > Caudata > Ambystomatidae > Ambystoma > Ambystoma mexicanum. The sequence continues at coordinate 15,555,636 of NC_090926.1, forward strand.
CCAGATGCTCCTGCCCCACTCCCCCCAAGACATCCGTCGGGTCCGCATAGGCCAGTTTTGAAGAGATATGCTTCGGCAATGCTACGTACACCGCACAACCTTTCTCCTAAGGGGAATGGGTGGAGTGACGCAGCATACAAAGATGAAATGTGCCCCAAGCAGGGGAGCCGACTTATGAATTTCTGGGGGTGGGGGGGCAAATACAGGAAGTGACATCACTGGCAGTTATATGACTGCAAATTTGCATGTAGTCGCCAACTTGGTGCAACGGCGCGCGGAGGGGCGGGTGTTGGCACGCGCAGCGCAGAACAGTGGAAACATTGGCTAGCATGCACTGCATATACTAAAGTCAAGAAAGAAGTAGATTTAAGCCTTCGAGTTGCATTCCAGTAAGACATCACTGCCCCTACTCCACCGCTCTATAATCGTTCAGCAACACAACTAGGATGGGAGAATGAAATGCTTGCTAAACAGAAGGTTCAGCTGCAAGGTGGAGTACAACCACCAAAAAAAAGTTCCCAATTCAAGGGAAACGAGAAGTAAAGAAGTCTCCCGATTAAAAACTACCAAGCAAGACGTGTGTGGTGCCATAGTTCAGTAAAACATCAACAATTCAAACGTACAATAGTGCTGCTGTAGATTGGCCAGCCGAAAGTGACATTTGCTCAGATGTTACCTCTGGGTAACCAGATAGAGTTAGGGATGTAGCTTAATCTTAAACCTTTCAGTGGACAGATCAGATGTGCTGCTGAAGTATAATGCAATCCTGGCTGATGTATAATGCAATCCTGGCTGAAGTATAATGCAATCAAGTGTGCTTTCAGACTTGGGGGGAAGAGTGTTACTGCTTTTAACATTGTAGTTTACCAGAAATTCTGGTAAAGTAGTGTACAATGTTAAAAAGCAGTTACCCAGGCTCACCCTGGAGCCAGGTGATGTTTGGGACTGATGGAAGCACTTGAGTCTAAATGTTGTAGCCATGGTTGTCTCCATGTTTTTAAAACTCCCACTTTCCGGGTTTTCAACATTCATTTGAAACACCCCTTATTCAAAAAATGAAGGAGTCAGTCAAAAAAAGTATACCCCACTTATGCTTAATAACGTCTTACCTTTCAAGAAACCTTCAGTCAAAATTCACCCACTGCAATGTTCCTAAATTCAGATTGCAGAGTAGTGTCTGACGGAACTTCAATCAGCTCTTCCTGGGCATCAAATGGATGATGCACCACCTCCTCTGCCAGAAAAGTCTGCATCACCCAGTCATTAATGCTTGCATTTTCTTCAGGGAAGTATTCATCAAAGCTGGACCTTAATGTTGCTAGGTGGCTTGCCCAGCTGCAACTGTTCTTTTGCAAAGGTCTAGCTTCCTCTTGAAGGCAAATACTTTTTTATTCATTCTTTCCTCTGTGTTCCCATGTCCACAGGAATGCCCCCAAAGGCAGGATTGGGAGTTTCTGGGGTGGTGAGTTCTAGTGGTCTAAGTTTCCTTTATAAAATACACAAATCACATAGTATGTCAACCAGACAATGCAAGAGAGCGATTCCCCCTTATTTGTATGGTACCGTAGGACAGATAGGAGAAAGAGGTTGTTTTGCTCTGGACTTACATCTACATGTTCAGTAGCACACCTGGGAGTGGGTAGTTGAACTGGCTTTGCGGTCCCTGTTTCTCTGTGATAGCATACTCTTGAGGACATACTTTTTTAATGAACATTTAATTGCAACTGCATGTGTATACCAAGTGCTTAATTTGTAAAACAGTAAGTAGGTGCCTGTGCCCAGATATGTTCTAGCACTTCTGTGACACTTGGGCAGTTCCACACCACTGCTGCCACCACCCATAGTGCGACAGAGGCCTGGCCTTTGTGGGGCCTCACTCAGGCTCCATTAGGAGCCTATTAATGAAGACAAAAAAAAGCACACACCTTCTTTTGCCGTGATAACCATCATCCTGGCAAAAGAAGGTGTGCGCTTTTTATTTTGTCTTCATAAATAGGCTCCTAATGGAGCCTGAGACCTCACAAAGGCTGGCCCTTGTCGCAGTAGGCATGTGTGGCAGGGGCCGTGGATCGGGCTGCTGCTTGTTAATGAAGCAACAGCCCGACCCTTTGGTCATTTATCCTTTTTTTTTTCTTTTTTCTTTTTTCAAACTGTGGATGTGCGCCCCCGTGGGCATGAGGCTGTGGCCCACCAGAGTGGCGCGCCCCACAATTTGAATGCCGCTGCGCCTAAACCCTCCCCTCCAGGACCATCCACCAATATGAGTCCTAGAGGGGAGGGCTTAATCGCTCATTTTCGCGATTATACCCGGTCGGAGAGAAGTGATGCAGTATCGATGGAAAGGGCCATCGATGCTGCATCACTTCTCTCCGGCCGGGGGACTTGATTTTGCCGGGGGGGCTCGGGCCCCGGAGCCCCCCATACTCAGTGCCCCTGGCCCCAAGCGCAGTTCTAAACGAATGGGTCACACCAGAGCTGCGAAAAACAAAACAAAAAACCTGGAAAGTCTTTGGGGGAAAGCCTACTGTTCTAAAGTTTAACTGGCGTGCAGTATTACATTTTGGCTTACTGCACAAAAACCCAGACTCATTTAAAAGTGGAAAAGGTCGCTTTAATGTGACAGGCCCAAGCTTACAATTAATGCTCACCTGGCTCCATGGCCTTACAGACTAACGAAATATTTAAACCACCAATTAACTAATTACACATTTTCATTTCCCCAACAATTAAACAATGAAATAAAGCCATTTCCTCCCTAAATGTCCCTTGGACCCTACCATCTCCTTACCCCTTTCCCAGGCGTCCCGCTTTCTCCATGGTGCCATCCCCCTCCAGGCTCAATACCTGTTCCCCCGGGGTGGCCCGCTTGTGCAAACAGCACCACCCCCTCCTTTGCCGTGTCATTCCCCCATTGTGCTTCCCTCCCCCCACATCAAAAGGGGCCATGCCCCCGGCACCAGAAAAACCCTCCCCCGAGGTGTTCTTTCTGCTCCACCCCCCAAACCTTTACCATTTATTTCCAACTCTTCACCCAATCTCCCAGCCAACAGCACAAGTCCGCCAAATAGTGATTGTTCCCATAAACCGACAAATGCACCCCATCCTCCCTCAAAATCATAAAGCCCTCATACACTATTTCCTTATGATCCATCACCTGTACTGCCACAGAGGCACAAAACTTCACCATCTCTCTGTTGATCCCCTTCCTAGCCCACTCTATAGCACCCTCGCTCCTTGCTCCCCTCCATACCCTACACGGCAACAACTTAGTCCACAACACCTCCGCTTGCGGCCACATTTCCCGCACCCAGACCAAATCCCTTTTCATTTTCCTTAGCAGGGCCACCCCAGTATCCCTCACCAAGTCATTCTCCCCAGTGTGAATGATCAATACCTCCGGCGCCCGGTAGCGCTCCCGCAATTCTGCCAACATAGGCAGCAACTGGTCCCAGCGCAGGCCCCCTAACCCGTGCCATCTTACCACCGCATCCTTATAGCTACACCCCAGTTGCCTGCCCAGGACCCTTTTCTCTGCTTCTTTCCCAGCCCATTTAACAATTGAATGGCCGACAATCCACACTTGCGCCAACTCCCCCTCCTTTCGCACAGCATCTGAAAAAGAAATTACAAAATTACCACCACAATACAATACCCCCAACCCCTCGTTGTTTGCAGCCCCGCTCAAACCCCCCATCCTTCAACAATTTCCCTTATGAAAATCCCTGACGTACCCCTTGTATCTCCCAGACTTCCACCGCCCCCACCTTTTCACCTTATCCTCCGTGAAACCCAACCTCTTTCCCTCCGATGCCGCACCCATCCTGAATGAATGTGTCCCAAATTCCTCACCCTTTTCTCCCAACACCCGCAGAGCCTTACGCAGTACCCCCAAAACTTGTGCTGCTGCAACCGCTGCCCCATCCTCATGCTTGAACACCAGGCCCGTCTCCACCCCACACCGCTCCTTGCACAACCTGCCTGCCAGCACTGGGCATAACTCCATACTCCCCCGCCCCAACAAAACCCATGAACCCCTTCCCTTCTGGTCCATTTTAGACTTATTAATCCTTATGTCCAATCCCGATTCTGTAATGTGCACATCCTCCCACTGCAGACCCCCAGATCCCTCTTTTCCACCCACCAGCTCCGAAACCCGAAAGGCCCCGAAAAATAGCCACGTAAAACATGTCGCAAACAACTCCCCTTCCCATACCGACCAGCAAATTCCCCCTACTGCCTTGACCAACCTTTGCAGCAATTCCGCCGATATCGGCCTCCTCCCGTCCTTGTCCCTCTTACCTTCCCTTGCCCATCCTTCCAACATCCTACTCGCCATTTCCCCCCCACTCGGCTGGAAACCCCAAAACCACTTCCCGTAAAAAGCTATTCCTGCTAACTTCCCCGCTATAGTCGCTCTTGACCATCCTCTGTCCATACACCTCAGGAGGAAATTCACAACATCGTCCCTCCTCCTCTCTTCCGCATCCCCTGTTCCTTTCCAACTATGCGCTCCCCCCCAATAAAATCCTCCCATGCCCTCCTGTACGCCTCCTTAGACGACCCGGCCAATGAACCCTCCACCAAAGCCAACGCTCTCATCTTCCTATCCTCCACAGCTCTTCGGGAATCCGCTGCCCCTCCTGATCCGCCTCTGGAGCCAATCCATGGAATCTCTGCCATTGAAAACGAGATAATGCATCAGCGATGCCATTATCCTTCCCCGGCACATGTGTTGCCTTAAACACCACATTCAGTTCCATGCATCTCAGCACAAACTCCCTCATGATTCTCGCCACCCTCTGATCCTTTGCTGACTGCCTGTTTACCACGTGGACCACACATTCATTGTCCACATTAAAATTCACTTTCCTATCCCGCAAATCCTTCCCCCACAGCTCCAAAGCCACCAATAGTGGGAAAAACTCCAGGAACGCTATACTCCTTCCCTCCTTCAGCCACAGTTCAGGCCATTTCTCCGCACACCATTTTCCCCCCAAAACACTCCGAAACCCCCCGCTCCTGCCGCGTCCCAAAATATCTGTACCTCCCATGTCACCGGGTCCCCCTGCAACCACACTGACACCCCATTAAACTTCTCCAAAAAACGCAGCCAAATTCTGCAGTCCTCCCGCACTGACCCCGATACTCTTATCCGGTGATGTGGGCACTTTGCCCCCGCCATAGCCCTCGCCATGTTCCTACAAAACGTCCTCCCCGGGGCTACCACTTTACATGCAAAATTCAGATGCCCTACCGATCTCTGCATGTCAACCAGCGTCATTTTCTTGGCCCCCATTGCCTTTTCCAGCAACACTACCAGTTTGCTCACCTTGTCGTGCGGCAAGCGTGAGGTCATAGCCACTGAGTCCAGTTCAATTCCCAAAAATGTCAATACCACTGCCGGCCCTTCTGTTTTGTCTTCCGCTAACGGCACACCCAACTCCTCCATTAGCTCCTGGAACAACTTGAGCATCCCTCTGCACTCACCCTCTCTATCTGCCCTGCTAATGAAAAGAAAATCGTCCAGATAGTGCAGCACACTCTCCCAACCCGAGTTAAATGAAAAAAACCACTGCAGAAATGAACTGAATCTTTCAAACAGCGCACAGGAAATTGCGCACCCCATTGGCAAGGCTTTGTCTATGTATATGCGATCCTCAAACTGCAAACCTAGCAACCAAAAATCCTCCGGGTGCACCGGGAGTAGCCTGAATGCCGCTATGATGTCACACTTGGCCATGAAGGCCTCCCGCCCTTCTTTCCTCACCAGCTCCACTGCCTGGTGAACACTTGCATATGCAACCCCACAATCTTCCGGGGCAATGAAATCATTCACTGACATGCCCTCCGGCCAAGACAAATGGTGTATTAACCGTAACTCCCCCAGGGCTTTCTTGGGGACCACCCCCAATGGGGATATTACTAGGTCCCCCGGCAGGTCATCAAATGGCCCCACTATCCTTCCCGCCGCTATTTCTTTGCTCAATTTTGTCCTTACCACTTCCACATTTTCCTTGGCCGACTTCAAGTTTTCAGCCCACCGGCGCACCCTTGGGCCCTGATACCCCAACCTGAAACCTTTACTGAACCCCTCACTCAAAATCCTCACCCTGTCCCTGTCCGGATAAAACTGCAACCAATGTTGCAGAACCCCCACCTTAATTGGCGTAAAAGCCTTTCCCCACAACCCCTCTGCCCGAACCTCTCCCCCTCCCCCTGTCTCACTGTTGGAAGCACTGCATAAGCGGGTGTTTTCCACCACACTTGCTACACTCATGCCTAAACCTACACAGGGTCCTAGTGCAGCCATCCTTGTTGAAAGCCCAACATGCAGCTGAGGACTGCCCTCTGCCCCCTCCCCCCGCCCCTTCATCGGCGGGGTGACCAAGAAAGGGCCGGAAGGGCACCGGCAGCCCGCTTGCTGTGTGCAATGTCGGGGCAGGCCTCGTTGGAGCCATCCATTGCAGCCAAAGATCCATGTCTATCTCCCCCAGACGGCTTGACTGTCTTCCGCCATTCTCGCTCTGAATTCCTCGTCATACCTCACCCATGCAAAGCCCCCAAAACTCGTGAAAGCCTTCCTAATTACGTCCATATATTTTAGTAGGGCCACACAACGCTCAGGACATTTTTCACAATAAACACTGGCATAAATGATAAATGCCGACGTCCAATTCTCAATGGTCACCGGTACTCTTGGACGTGCAGCCAGTTCCCTCTCCTCTTCTTTCGACCCCTCCTTAGCTCTCACTTCCCTATGGAGCAATTTAAAAACGTCTACAAATTCCCCCCCTGAATCTTCTCCCTGGTCGCCGCCATCAAATGCGCCCCCAACGGTTTTGTTATCCCCATGTATGGCAATTTTTTCTCTTTTCCTTTCCCTTCAACCTCCTTTTCTTTTCCCCCTTTCACCTCGAGCACCAATGGCTCCACCACCTTGTCCGTCTGAATCTCCACTGAGCAAATGCTCTTCTCAACCCCCAAGGCTCCAATGGCCTGTACACCAACTTCTTTCATCAGCCCATGCAAACCCGACCCTTCGTTTCCCATCCCTCCCCCTGGCACCCCTCTCTGCCATGCCGATGACCATTCCCTTTCCCGCTCACCTCTTTCTGCACCCGCCGTCTGCTGCCTTGCGTCCACACCAATCCTCCTCACTTCCTTCCTTATCGGGCTCCTACTGCAGGGACAAAACATATCAGCAGACTCAACCAGCCAACGTTTCCCCCTCCCGCTTGCCCCCGACACCCCTGCACCTGTCTCTCCATATCCCAAGCCCAATTTCTTCTCTCGCCCCCTTTCCCCCGCCGACCTATAACCATCCACCTCCCACTGCCCCACATAATCCTCCAAACCCCTTTTGTCACCCATCAAATACCATTGTTCCTGAGATTCCATGCCCCAGTCGAGTTGCTCATCCTCTTGCGAGCCCGGGGTGTCCACCCCGCCACTCCTCTGACGTCTTCTTGGCGGGCCGTGGAAACCCCTGCCTGGTCCTCTTCTCTCGGGCGAAGCGCTCCAACCTCCACCCTTGGTTCTTCATTGCTAGGGGCCGTGCTGCACCCTCTAGGCTCTCCGTACGTTGACCGAGCAGGGGCCACTCTCAAGCCCTCTACTTCCATTTGACCAGCGGGGGCTGCACAGCGCCCTCCGCCCTCACTCATCCTACCCGGGGGGCCGTTCCGCACCCCGCCCTCCCCACCTCTATTGATGGAGACCTCACTCTCCTCCCCCCCGCACTCTTCAGTAGGGATTTCCCCCCTCTTCCCCTCTGCCCTTGCACCCCCTTCTGTACCTCCTCCCTAACCCCGCTGTGGTTCTTTTGAGCCACCTCCCTTTGCTCACTCGCTGCTCCCTTAGTGCTGTCCCTCAGTCCGTCCCCACATGGCTGCCCACCCGAGATCCTTACCTCCCCGGACGCCCTCCTGTCTATCTCCCTCCTCATCTTCCTGCCCCTGGATTCCCAAACCTACCATCTCCCTGCTGCGGGGGCACAAGCCACCACTGCCGCAAGGGCCCCATCAGCTGCCGCCCTCCACTGCGGCCTAGCCCCACTTGTCTCCCCTTCACCCGTTACCTCTCCCACCGCCCCCACCAGCTGGGCCTTAGATGCCCTACTAATTATGGCCAGGGCCTCCCTCAGCGCCCTCGCATCCACCAACACCTCCCTGCCTGCACCTCGTCCCAACATCGTGCACCGACCTCTCTGGCACGCTAGCAATGCCCCTTGCTGCACCCTGCTACCTAAGCCCCTGAGCCAGAACCTACCCGGGGCCAGAAAAAACCCCTGGACGCCGATAAACCCCCCACAAAATTCGCTCGGAACACTAAATACTAAAATAGATCAAATAACCCCTTCTTACCACAACCTACTTATCTAATAAAAAAACTTTTATTTTATTTATTTTATTTTTTTAAACCCCCCCCCCAACTTAGCCAACCACCCCCTGAACCCGGATAGCCCCTCCTTCTCACCACTCTCTTGACGAGCTACTTCTAATCAGAAAACCCCCACAGGGCCCCCCCACCATTCACCACTGAATGCTAATGACCCCTTATCAAAAACCCCTTCCTTTCCCTATACTGCATTTACCTACTTTCTTTATTTCTTTTTTTTTATTTATTTTTTTATTTAGGCCCCACTCCGGGCCAAACCAGCTCCACCGCCGGCCCCCTGGTGGCCCAACCGCTGCACCGCAGTGCCTTTCCTACTCTTAAGGACAAGGGGGAGCGGTCCCTTTAAGAGGGCCGCTCTGCCCCCCTCCCTGCATCACGCCGGCACCGCACGCGAGGAACCAGAAGCCCAGCACACACAGGCTCGAAACCAACGGCCCTCCCACCCGAACCACTGCGCCCCCGACGAACACGCGCAAAGCGGGGCCGGCACCTGAAATGCACAACCCTCCGGGCCCACACTACGGCCGGCGAGGGATACCCACTTCCCCCGCTCCCCGTGTCACACAGCTCCCTCCCAGGAAAAGGAAACCGCGGCTATAACTGGCACCGAACCGCCCGCCCTGATGCAACCAACCCGCGGACGGCGGCTCCGGTAAGGGGGGGTACCTTATGTACGATACCCCCAACTATGCGGGGCCCGCGACACCACCCTTTTTAAAAAAATGTTTTAATATTTAATATAAGGCGCCGCCGCCGACACCCTCCCCCTGCCCTTATAACCTGACCCCCGCCACCAAAACCCTGCTAGTCCCTACCTCCACCACACACGCCCTAGGCCCAGCTACAGGGAAGGCTCGGGAGCAGGCGACAGGACTTCACAATCGCCAAGTCCAACCGTCGCCTGCCTCCCGAACCTTCCCTGCCCCCTTAAATACCCGAGAGGGGTGCTCTGCCCCCATGGCCACTCGCTGGCCATGTGCAGCACCACAAATTTCCCGGGGGGGAAACGCTTTGCGTTCCCCCCCCGGATCCCCCCTTTCAAGATTACGAAAGAGCCCCAGTTGGCCGGGAAAAGCCTACTTCCTTTCCAAGATCGTCTAACCACAGAACACTGAAAGGGCCTTTTTCGTAGCACTATCAACGAGTGCCAACAGCCCCCCCCACCAATTACTTTGCATCCCTCCCATCCGCTGAAAATGTCCGCACAGAAAGGTCCCGTTTCTCTGCAGCCAACGTTGAAAACATTAGAGCTGCCCAGCCTCGTACCGAGCCGGTGGCGCCAGTGTGATGCTTCCCAGGCAAGCACAACACGATCCCGCGCCTCTAACACGAGCACTTACTGACGTTTTCTTCTGCCACCTCATCGTTTCCCGCCAACTCTAGCCGGCCTCACAACAACCAGACCTTTGCCCTCGCACGCGCCTTGGAAAAGCAGCTGGCGCCCACGATAAATTATTAATTTCTACGCACTGCTCGCGCAGCTCTGCAGCTGCTCCTCTTACACATTCTCCCAGGTTCTCTACACACCCACGCCGCCAGGTACGGCTTACGGGTTCCAATTCGGATTCCAACCTAGCCAGGTGTGTGACATTAAAAAGGGCTCGTCCAGGGAGCCTTTGAAGTGGGGCTCTCCCTCAAGCCCTGTGGCAACATGCGGCTTGTTTGCTCGTTTACCAAGTTATTGTAAAAAGGTTCTTAGCACCCTGAATAATTTCCTCCTTCGTCTTGGAAACGTCGGGTGCCGCAAGCAGGGGTGGACTGGGAACCAAGCGTTAATGGACATGATGTTCAAAGCAGCCCGTTGTTACACATTTTCCTATGAGAAAATTTGGAAATAAAATAGGTTACCACACAAAAGAGGCCCAGGGTGCAGAGGCCTTCAGAGAAATCTCCAGAGTTCCCTAAAGGCCAGTCCACCCCTCACCCCAAGTCTGAATACTTAGGAACTGGCCGGCTAAAATAGGTCATTGATGGCACCCGTTCTCTGCTTTCGGGGTAGTCTGTTATGCAGTGGTCGAAGTGTACGAAAAGAAGTAGTAGAACTATGTTTCCTGCTGGCCTGCCCCGCTTAACACAAACCCCATCACCATGTCCCCTCCAATACAACATACACACCCCCAACACGTGCACCTGTTGTTTAAGGGAACGTTCAGGGCAGGGCACTGAAAGAGCAAGTTTCAATTTCTTCCTACACTTTTATTTTAAAACGAAACCATTCCGGAACTGTTTATTTTTAAAATAAAAGTATAGGAGCTGTAAAAGGTCATTAAAAAAAGTAGAGGAGCACCGCTCCCGCTCACTTCGACCACTGCTGTTATCTTGCCGAACAAGTGACACGTAAGAGACCAATAAAAGAGGAAGCAGATGCAAAGACGAGAATCGGTGCACACAGGATGAAGCCAGCACCATAATCACAAAGAATCCTGGGGACCTCCAGTGACCCACTACTAACGTAGGCAGGACGCGTGGAGGGGGAAAGTGCAGAGAAGTCTTTGCCACCAGTGTAGAAGAAAAGCACACCACAGACAGCAGGGTCTTCACCAGTGCTGGAAATTGAAATTATTAACTGAGGGATCCCACCAGCGACACGGGTAGAGGGGTGCGATATTGCGCACGCGTGAAATCTAAACCCACCCATAAACATTTAATTTCAAGAAATAATGAATTATCGAAACCTGGAAAATAACCCAAGAGAGGAGGAGGAGTGGAGTGTTTCCTATGTTGTTACAAGCCAAGTATAAAAGGTGCACAACCTTTAAGCCTACAGAGCTTGCTAAATTATTTTCTGCAGCGTGCATTCCTGTGTGAGAGAGGGTAAGCCCAGACGTGGGTCCCTTGCTCGCTGCGCCATAGGGAACCAAGCTGAACCTCACTGATGAGGCCCAACAAGTCTGGGGTTGCTTGTATTTCCGTGCAGAGGAGACCTGGCCTAGCAGTTTGGGCTGGGCTGCTCCCATTTGTGGCAGTAGTCAACTGATTTGCATACGGTTTGACCCTTTTTTGGCACAGACGGGCTAAAAAAGAGTGGTGTGGAAGGTTGACCAGAGCAGTGCCAGTGGTTCCGATAGATTCAAAACCTTCCACTCATGACTTTTTTGGTTATAGCTTGTCTTCCTGAGTCCAATCCTAACAAGCATATTCTGATGTATCCTGACCAGACGTTCAAGTGTTCTAGTGGGTAAGTATCCTATTTTCACCTGAGGATGTGTGATCAAAACCTGGCATCGCCATCAAAAAAGCAAATTGAAAACATTAAAGCACTTGAGGGTCAAAAAATTAAAATAAAAAAACACTTGAGTGTTACATCTACTTCCTTACATGGCACAGAAATTGATTACGAACAATTTGAAAACTATGTTAATACAACAGATAAATTCTATATGGGTACAATAGCAACACAGGAACCATGGAACAAAGCATAATACATTGACAGCAAAAAAACTAAAGACTGAAAACTAGAAATACTGCTAGTCATAACACATGAACATACATAGAATCTGTAAATGGAAAATAGATTTCTAATCTGAATCACTTGACAATTTCAACCAGATACACAGGCCTCCCTCTTTCTCGTCTAGGCTTATCAATCGTACTACTCCCTGAAACACGACCACTAGACGCGTTCTTCTCATTGCTCTGCACTTTACTTTGGTCACAATTATAATCCATGCCCACATCTTTCTCTCCACTCATTTCTCTCCATGATAAAAAATCTTTCTGCACATATTCTGCACATATTCACTCTACCCATATTCACTCTACCCATATTCCATTCCCTACCACCAGAGGTTTCAACTGCTCATGCAATACATTTATCACCCTTATTGGTCTAGACCAAGCACCACCCTGTTTCTGCAATGCAGCAGGTAACTTAATCCGCTCCATAGCACCTACTAAACATTGCACACATTGAAGGCCTTGCAATGTCTTACACAACTTTGTTACTTTGCTGTCTTTTTCTTGTATTTGCCTGGACATTCTCTAACTTCATTTTGCTCACACTTGACCTACCCATCCATGCAGGCAGTGGAGTAACGTTGCTGAAAATGTTGGGGGGACATGACATCTGAAGGAAAGTTGCCCCAGCCAAATGAATGGGGACAAAATGGTGTGCCATGAAAGTTGGGGGGGACAAACACCCCAGTCCCCCCCTAAAATTACACCCATGCATGCAGGGCATGCCAGCTGTGGAATGAGGTGCAAACCTGTAAGCCACAGTGTAATGTACTGCTCTTTCCAGTCCTTCTTCTCTACTATGGCTCCTTGGATACTTTGCTTTATCACCCTGTTAAACCTCTCAACTAAACCATCAGTTTACAAATGATAAATGGAACTTGTGCGATATTCTATGCCATTACCCATAAGAAAGCTCTCCATCTCACTTGAAACTAGTTGTACCCCATTATCAGTCAACACAATTGTGGGATAAGCTTCTCTCTGAAACACAGTATTTTAAAACACAATAATGTCACTATTATGTGTCCACTGCACCCTTTTTGACAGAAACTCACTCAGCACCATACGATATTCTTAATCACCTTGAACCCTCATAGGGCCCACAATATCCAAACCAAACCTTTCCAATGGTACGGTTGGAATTGTCATGATAGTCATGGGACTGGGTGGGCTAATGCAACCCTTATTAGAATTCTCACACGTTTCACAATCCCGGAGCATTCTATCAACCTGTAAGTCCATCCCTGGCCATCAAGAATCTCGCCTAACCCTTGTTTGGTTTTTTACATTCCTTGATGCCCCTCATGGGCAGCTAATGATATTTCCTTCCTTGCACCTTCAGGTGGAAAACTGATATTGCCCCTCAACACAAATCCATTCTCAACATGTAATCCATTGTACACCATTTTACCCACCTCAGATTGAAATCCTCGACATGCTTCCTCATCCATCCATCTATACTCTAAAGTTCCTTTACATTTCTTCAACCTCTCATCAGAATGCATGGCCTCATCCCACTCTTCCTTAGATACTGGTGCCCTACTTCCTCCTCATCCTCATCATGTTTTACATTGGTTATTCTCGATAAGCAATCAGCTTCCTTGTTCTGAATGCCTGGTACTTTTTCCACATCCCATGTATGTTCTTGCAGATTAGTGATCCATTTTCTTATGCAGAATGTGCCTTTGTCCAACCCTTTAGACGTTAAAATCTCCTTCAAGGGAGACTACCGGGGGCGCAGGCGACATGGTCGCTTGATCCGTTGTCCCCTTCACCAAGTGAAGCTACATGGCAGCACAAGCATGGGAGACACTGCCCAGACAGGTTTAAAGAATATCCAGGAATGTCCGAAAGGATCAGGAGCAACCGGGCCAAAGTTAATGGCTCCAGTGTAAAGCGAACTGAAGTTCTGGGCATCAGAGTGCAGGGGGCCTAGCAGAGAGCTGAGATGGCATAAACCGGGAGGCTGGAGTGGGGAAAAGCGCCGCCAACCTGGGTGTAACTAAAGGGTGGAGGGAGCTCTGGCAGACCGAGACACTGCCCGTGAGGAGAGTTCGCCATGGAGGATATCACCAGAGGCCAGGTTGAAGAATTGAGAGTGGGGTTCACCCCCCTGGGTTCCTGGCGCAAGGCTGGGAATGCAGAGAATGGTGAGGGACATTGCGCAGGAGCTGCATGACTTACCCAATGGTCAGAGGTGCACCGAGTGCAGCACTGGTGGTAGAGAGCACACCGTCCAAATCAACAAGGACCAAGGGAGGTAAAAGCTGCGGTCTAAAGAGGTGGTGTGGTTGGAGGCAGAGCAAGCTGTGGAGGCCACTCGAGTCTCCTACATGTGAATCTCCCTGGAATCAGGGGGACACTGTCATTCCCAAGAGAAGAACAGCTGTTCGTACTCAGGCTTACATCAAACATCAGTCGTGAGGGGCAGACTGGACCCAGCCACGGCAGCAATCTTGAGGGGTTTTCGCCACCAGGCATGACGATGGAGAAGCACCGTGCAGAAGTGTCAGAGAACCCAAATGATGATCAGGAAGCTTCCGATAAAGCCAATGTGCTACTGCTGTTGGGGGAGATAAGGGCAATGAAGAGCAGTATGACGCCCACCGTAGCGGTTCTGCAGTCAATAGTGGACAAAAGTGGAAGACAAATTGGAGGCTTTATAGAACAATCGGGTTTCCGCAGACTTTCTGGAAATGAAAATGGAAGATCGCTTCCAAGACCTGGAACAGAGAGAGGCCGACCTCACGTCCAAGACAGATGATTTAGAAAACAGGGAACAACGTGCTAATGTTTGCATATTGCGGCTGAAGAAGACACCTGGAGAAACAGTGCTTTCTTTGGAGCGACAGGTGAAGGCCTTGCTAAACTTGCTTTTTGTGACACCACCATCGCCTGCAATAGATTTTGATCATATTAACAGAGTCCAGAGGCCCTCTGTTCTGGCAAAATGCCACTGTTTGAAACAAGAGATGGGCATTGTCTAAAAGGCGAGAGGAAAAAGGTCCAATAAACTTTGAAGGATCGCGCATCTCAGTCTATCAGGACCTGTCCACTGCCACACTGGCGAAACTGAGAGATTGCCTTCAGCTAACCACATGGCTGCAGGAACGAGACATTCCCTATAGATCGGGGTTCCCCTTCTCCCTGAATTTTGAACACAGGGGTGAAGAATGTTTTGTTGTATCAGGGGAGGATGCAACGACCGTCCATAAACAACTGACTTCGGAAGATCGGAGCCTGGACTTGGGAGCCGTGAACCAAACGCAGGACAGTGGAGAGGGAAATCAGAAACCCCTGCCTCGGATGGGTTGTAGCTTTTGGTTCAGGATGTTCCAGAGATATAGCACTCCGTGAATCGCGGTGCGGCAGCTGAAACTCTGTAACCTGGCATGAAATGTGCTGTTCGGAGGTTCCGGTTGACCAGATGGAATGGTGGGTCGGTAAAATGAGGCCAAAGGGCTTCATAGAAGAGCGAGGCAAGAAAAGATGAAGTGTGGGAGGTTGAGTTGAAGTTCATGAGTTAACGGTCTAAATGGTCACAAGCATGATAATGCGGGGAGGGAGTGCCATTTTAAGGATTCATGGCAGCTCACTGAGGCGAACGACTCTGTTGTGTGGCCCTAGATGGATAGAGCATCTCTAACCAGACGAGAGATGGTACACAGCATTTCCGTGGTCAGGGGGTGGCAGGGTGGCGCTGGGTTGGACAGAACACCAGCAATGAAGAGTACAGTGTGGAGGGAGTCATCCCGTGGCTATGGCTAGCGTGCTGATTAGCTTTGGGTCACTAAACATTAACTGTCTGAACTCACTGCAAAAGTGGTCAATGCTCTTGAAAGAATTTAAGCATTCGGGATTGGAGGTGATGTTTGTCCAGGAGACAACATTTAAGAAAGGGGAGGAGTGGGCCTTGAAATGTCAGAGCCTGGGTGGAGGCATTTTGGGCCTATGGTCCTAAGAAGAAGGTGGGGGCGAGAATACTATATTGGGCTTCCCTGGGTTTGGAGGTCACGCAGGTTTACAGACATATTGAAGGTCGATATTTAGCGATAAATGGGACAATTGGGCTGACAGCAGTGACACTTTGCTCAGCGTACGCACCCAAACAGCAGCAGCTCCCCTTCTGTAAAAATCTTTTCATTTTCCTTGAAACTTGGAGAACGGGGGCGCTCATTTGCGGGGGAGACCTAAACATGGTGCACAACCCGATGTTAGACGGGGCCTCTTTCAGAGTAGGAGCACATCCCCCTCTTGTGTCAGAAAGGGATAATTTGTCTGCACGGTCACGGGACCCTCGTAAGGAATGCGGAAGCCGTCCCTGAAACCCTTGTACAACAAAAAGCGCTCTTTTTCCCTGGTATAGTTGTTCAAATATACGTGAAGCAGATGTCTGTTTATTGAAGAGAGCCCTTTTTCCAAGAATTCCTCAGCGCACCCCTCTGTCCTGGCCCCTGCTCCTAACCCCTGCATGGACCCTTGGGCACACAGTAGCTGAGTGGTCAGTCCTGCATTTAGGACATTCATGTGGAAAACGGCATTTCTTACCAAAGTGGCATGACCCTATTGAAACGCCAGCACAGGGTATCCCTGAAACCCTCTCCACCTGCACCTCTCCCACCTGAACCCTGTAAACCACCTTTGTGGGGCCACTCCCTGCCTCTTCGGGCCTGTACGGCTTGCCGAAAAGGCAATAAGTGTCCCTTCTCACATCCTGATTCCTGCCGTACAATGCCTTCCTGAGAGGCGTACCTGCTTAGTAAGGGCTTAGTCCAGCAGCTTCAGCTACTTCAGAATATGGCTGCCCGGGTGGCTACAGGCTCTCCTTACGGAGCGCACATTTCTCCGGTTCTGCGTCTGCTTCACTGGCTGCCTGTCAAACAGCGCATTGCTTTCAAGGCTCTATGCTTAGTGCATCGTCCTTTGCATGATCAAGGGGCAGAGTATTTACGTGACAAGTTTACTCGCTATTTCCCCTCATGGCCTCTAAGATCAGTGGCTGCAGGTCTACTTGTAGTCCGCCTTTCCATAGCACTCGCATTGGAGGTTGGGCCTTTTCAGTCGCTGTGGCGCAATTGTGGAATAGCCTTCCCCTGGCTATGAAAAGTCTTCTAAATCATTGGACTTTTAGAAAAGCAGTAAAAACATACTTGTTTGACTGATCATTTTTCTTCTTGGTTTTTGCTTTTCCTCTCCTCCAGTGCCATGATACCCTCAGGTGACTGTGCGCTATACTAGTTCATGTAACATAACATAACATAACATAACATTGCTGTTCACCTAACTGGACCTTTCTTTGCCACCCACATAACCTACCCAGTCCCCCATATCCTTTTGGTCCCACGTTATTTCAGGGACCCGTGCCATCTTGGACCTGAAATCCCTATCATATTGCAACCACACTGTTGTCCCATACGTCCTCTGTTCATTAATTATCGTGTCCCTATACGTCCATAACACTACTCCCTGTTCAGGGAACCTTTCCATTATCACTGGTGCTAATAAAGAGAAGGCCTTGTTGCAATAATCAATCGCCTCTTCATGCCTGTACCTCTTTTGCCTCTTTTTGTCCTCTTCCTTGCTAACAGTAATGTCTGGACCAGCCATATCTAGTGATAGCAATGAAAATAGGTCAAAGTATTCCCTGGCCCAGATCTGCTCTTTAACCTCTTTTGGAATATGCCAAGCCAAAGTTGACCTGCCTGATAATAAGAGGGCAATAGTCACCAACTTGCTGTTATCTTTTGCGTCCCCTTGGGTATTAGGTGGGTCGTCCCTTTCCGTGCTGCTCCCTGATGCACCCCCTCCCCTGAGACTGTACCTTCGGTTAGAGCAGGGGGAAAAGGGGACCCACATTCCACAGGTGTGGTGGCCCACTCTTCCCCCCGATTCACCCACCTCTTGTGTTAGTTGATGAAGGTCGGCTGCCCTCATAACTGTGTCCCCAGCTGTCCCATCCACAGATACCCCTGCGGGAGCGGTGGCCTTGTGGGGCTTCTTCCACACTCCCCTAGCACCCCCAAACCAAACTTGTTTGCCAATTGCTCTACATTTTGCATCACCATCAACATTTCAGCCATAGCCGTTACGATTTCATTACTTGACATATCCTATCCTGCACTCCCACTCGGTGGCGCCCAAGTAATAGAACAGGGAACAGGCAACCCCAGTGGAGGGAGTAAGGCATGCCTTTCCTTCTCCACTGCAACCCCCTTAGACTTGGGTTGACACGCAGCTCTTTTCCTCTTGGCCAGCTCTTCAGCCCTCTCTTCCGTAATTGGGGGAATCTCCAATGTAATCACAGGGAAGCCGTGTGTGGGCCTCTCACCTTGCAGTTCCAGCACCCTCTTTCCATCCTGTCCCCCTGCTGTGGACCTTTTCCTGGAAGAGAGCCCAGAGCTCAGTCGTGTCGTCAGCGTTGCCCCCAATCCTGCCGCTGGAGCTGCCTTCATCACCAGAGAACATGCTTGGAGATCCTTGGCTTGACATATTTGTCCCAAAAACAGTCTCTCTCCGCGTTGGTCTCCAGTACACAAAGCACCTGATACCAAACCTGAGGGAGATAAACCTCAATCTGTTCTCTTTCCTGTGATGGCACACAGCAAAATCTTGTCATATTCTGATCATAATTGACGAGACCTGCACTCTGCATACCTGCAGTACATTCCTCCCTCCAAAGCTTCAATTAGAGTTCCCTGTACAAACGCAGTTTGCCCAGCAAGATCCAACATCTCCATCCATTACTCCCATCTCTACTCGCTCTGTATACCTAATCCAAGCCTGAGCTAGTGCACCCGAAAGGGGAAGTTGGTCCAGACAGTTTGAGAGCAGCTGCAATATTACCCTGCACTGACCTCGCATCCTTTCAGGGTGCTGCTTCAACTCCCATCTCCTACCCCTCCCGGGACTTGCCCACTGTTTTCATCTTCTGGACTGCCTCATTCATAGGCCTTCACTCCCTGCATCTGTGGCCAAAGCTATGGCTCTAAGACCTCACCATCCTCCGTGACATCTGAACCTGCCCACCTGGTCTGAAGTAGCCCGCTGCTCCCGAGTGCGGCTTCCCAGACCACGACTTGGATCCACTTTGTAAGTTTCATACCTACCTACAACCCTGGTGCTTACCCAGAGGCTGACTCTCTGGTTTGTGCGGGTTGAAAAACTGCTGCAGTGTTTCCGCTCTGGCTGGATCGATACGGTCCCAGCCAGATGGGCATGTTACCATACTTCTCTACCTACAGACCTGCTCCACATCATTCATCCTTTAACTGCTCCCATCCATACACCTGAAGTAGCCCCCCATTAACATACTGATTGTGTCCACTCCCAATTTACCTCCATGCTTAATTGGAAGGCACCTTAATCGCACCTATAATCTACATAATTTGACCGTACGCAGCTTGTTGCTGTAATTGGATCTTATTAGGAAACACCTGCTGCAACTGGTCTTGAGTTGCAAACACCTAATTCGACCCTTTGCAGCTTTATGCAGCTCCCTGCCACAACTGGATGTTAATGTGGCAGCACTTGTTGTATAGGTCCCTAATCTGTAACCTTCCTAATTTGACCTTGTGCCACTCTCTGAATGTTACTGTGACAGCACTTGCTGTAATTGGACTCACAACCTACTTGTACTTGCAGACTTGGTGTAACCCTTGCACCATGAGGTGAGGATTCCCCAATCTGTGCACCCATACTAATGTAATTCTTTACCTATTGTTCTTGCATAACTGATGTATCCCCCCACACTATGAGGTGAGGCTTCCCCAATCTGTGCACCCATTCTAATGTCATTTTTAACCTATTTGCACCTGCATAATCGATGTAGCTCCCCACACTATGAGGTGAGACGCTCCCATTTTGTGCACCCATACTAATGTCATTCTTTACCTATTGTTCTTGCATAACTGACGTAGCCTGCAGCACCATGTGGTGAGGCTCTCCCAATCTGTACACCCATATTAATGTAATGTGTTTCCTATTTGTACTTCCATAACTGACGTATCCCACCACACTATGAAGTGAGGCTTCCCCAATCTGTGCACCCATACCAATGTCATTTTTACTTATTTTGCACTTGCTTCATTGATGTAACCCCCGCACCATGAGGTGAGGCTCTCCCATTCTGTGCACCCATTCTAATGTCATTTGTACTTATTTTGCACTTGCATAATTGATGTAACCCCCGCACCATGAGGTGAGGCTCTCCCATTCTGTGCACCCATTCTAATGTCATTTGTACTTATTTTGCACTTGCATAATTGATGTAACCCCCGCACCATGAGGTGAGGCTCTCCCATTCTGTGCACCCATTCTAATGTCATTTGTACTTATTTTGCACTTGCATAATTGATGTAGCCCCCGCACCATGAGGTGAGGCTCTCCCATTCTGTGCACCCATTCTAATGTCATTTGTACTTATTTTGCACTTGCATAATTGATGTAGCCCCCGCACCATGAGGTGAGGCTTTGCCAATCTGTGCACCCATACTAATGTCATTGTTTTCCTATTTGTACTTGCATAATTGATGTGCCCCACACCATGCGGTGAGGCCTTCCTAATCTGTGCACCCATACCAATGTCATTTTTACTTATTTTGCACTTACATAATTGATGTAGCCCTTGCACCATGAGGCGAGACTTTCCCAATCTGGTCACCCATACTAATGTCATATATTACCTAATCGTACTTGGATAACTGATGTAGCTCCCCGCACCATGAGGTGAGGCTCCACCAGTTTGTATTCACTCCACAATTCTGTGGCAACCAATATGCACATTCTTGCACTTCTCTATTGTACTATGCACTTTCTGTAACTAGCGCCTAGATGCCTCTGGGTTTTGTGCGCTGTTAGAAAAGATTTCATAAATGTATGTAATTTTCCCTCCATGTGTACACCCCCAAACATTTTGCTGCTGTTTACACACCATAGACTGACTTTGCCAGAGAAGAACAACCTTCAGCTGCACTCCTCTGGGCTTTCCTTCACTTTTAATGGGGAAACTGACATGCCCTTAAGACAGTCAGTACTGGGAGACTTGGTTTCCCTTAGTCCTTTTCCAAAGTTTGCAACTTTTGAGCAACATGTAACAAGTGTGCAATGTATCTTACCATACAGCACACTTGGGTCTCTTAGTCATTTCCAAAGGCCGTAGAAACTCCTGATGGACTTTTTATGAACTGTGCAGATGTATCATGGACAGGACTGGTGGCAGCTATCTTTTCGCATTATTTTGAACTCTTTCCTGCCATGTTAACCGTGATTACCGCGTTTGGCACGAATAGGTGGCCTGGCTCCAAAATGGCCATGCCACGAGGTTCTTTGTCCTGTCCTTTGGCCATCTTGCTCCTTCACCCTCCCCAGGTCGGGTCAACCCAGGACAGTCCTTATTTGGTCATGCATTTTGCCGTGAAACGCAATTGCTTTTGCAGGCTTCTGCATGCCTTGTGTGTGTGCCTCCAGGATGTGGGCTGGAACGTCTGAGTCCAATACACATCGTGGGTGCCAGAGAGTCTGGAGTGCCATGAATGACTGGGACCACCGTGGTCAGTGATTGGTCCACGTATAGAGTGTGTGTTTGTGAGCAGATCTCCCATTGGATCCTCTTTGTTTTGGCACGAAGGGAACTTTGGATAAGAGGAGGCCAAAAACACCCATACCATGTCGATCTCCTGAGTTCTCACTGAATGAAGGAAGGGATCCAAGTATCCTGAAACTAGGAAGCTGGGTCGAGGAACCGCTGGTGATACACTGGAAGGTTTGCCATAGTGAGCCCACTGTCATCCCGTGGGACCCCTCTGCATCTGATCGTCCTAGAAGGTCTGCGAAGACGCTTCGACCTATTGGAATAGTGGGATCAACTACCTGCAAGTAAGCTTTCTCGGAAGTGTTCCTGGGCCAACCAGTGGACTGACCAGCTTACCCAGGTACATTGGTCTGTCACCGCCGCTGTTTCGAGGAGGCCCTCGAAACTTGGTATACTGCTAGCTCTGTGTCCACGGCACCCTCACACCGAATTTTGTACACTCGGCATTCCGCAGTCTGAAGTGAGACGAGTGTGCCAGGACCAGAGTAAACACGGCTACTGTGTTGCCCTGCCAAGGCAACGATCTCTGCAGGTGCACTGCATTTGTGACCCTCTTGCCCCTGAAGCCTGCTGCAGTGAAACTGGGTCGATTCATCCACCCAGAGCGAAGAGATCACAACTGTCCTGTTTGGGAATCATTGCTGTATGTCAGGAACTGAAAGCTGCAGAGACATCCCTTTTGCCACATTCGAACCTGCAACCCGAGTGGACTGAACTGGTGAAGTTTGGGTCCAAGTGCACCTGGGACTGGCGAGTACTTACAACCCTAACCAGCGGTCCCTGGCACCAAGGGCCCTTTTTATGCATGAGTGGCCCCTGGGGGCCCCTCTCCTTTCCACGGCTAGTGCGAACTAGCAAATCCATCCCGAACTCTGGAACTGCCTCTGCCTTTATGTGGAGGTCCTCCCTGAATAGAGGGAACTTATTCTTCATCGCCTCATCCACCATCCTGAGCTGCTAGAGACCCCTGAAGAGACCCTGTTTTGCCCATTGGAACAACCGCATGCCCTTGCATTGCATTTACTATTGAGCACAAGGCTCCTCTCTTCTTAGGGCTTGCACTGCCTCTTAGTTAGGTGTGATGTCGAAGGGGCCTAAAGACTACCTGTGCAGCTTGTTTTCTCCCCATCTAGGTTGTGGACATATTTAGTGCATTTAATCCTTTAGACCCCAATGGTCTTGTAGAAACATTGTATTGATAGTGTTGGTTTACTTAGTGTTACTGTGATTATTTTGCTATGGTCTGAGTTACAAAGGCCTTGTAATAAATGTGTCTATATTTTTTATATAACACCTATCTGGGAGTAATTTGTAAGTGTCCTTGCTCTGTGCGCTCATTGAGGTCCTTCAGTCACCCTCACCCCTCCTGTGACCTAGTCTTGACCACCTGCCATAGCTACCTTGGTTGGTCTGGCTTGTCCAGAGGTTACCCTGTTCCAAGAAACTAGGCTGGCCTTCTGAACCTCTGCCCACCAGGTCAGAGTTCAGAAATCCATTTTAACATGCGCTGAAATTAATGCAACAATAAAATGAAAATAAATGCAAACAAACTGTGAGAACAAAGAGTACTATGACACTTGCAGTGCAGAGAACAGCTGAGAAGCACAGGTTCTGGTGGTGCAGCCATAATAAATCCTGGTGCTCCAGGTATTGCCCCTCATTCGTTCTCATCTCACATACCACCTTGAGTACAGGGCGATGGGGATGCACTGTGGTCTTATGTGTGTTTGTTTTCCCCAGAGCCGTGGAAGATGCCAGTAGCCTGGTGCAAAAGAAAGGTGGGGAGTGGGGTGTTGGCTCCTTAGCCACCTCCAATACTATGCTTGCTGCCTGTCCACTGCTTACCACCTTTGCAGTGAGTGCGACTACCCTCCACACTTCACATCCTCGCCACCAACCTACACCTAGGATGACAATTATCCAACACCTTTAGGAGTCTCGAGCAGACATATGGCAATTTCCATTTACAATCCCCTTTTGTTTCCATGTCAACCTTTGGCAAAAATCTAGTTATGTGTCAAAAACATTGTGATTTACTAGTAACTACCATAATATATACATATTCTGCTTCAGCTTCCCCTCCTCTCTTCCCTTGGCTACTTTGCACTCTCTTCCCTCCACCACTGCCCCACCTTGGGCTCCCTCCACACCTCCGCAGGGTGTACCTCTTATTTGTACCCCTCCCCGGAAGGTCTTTAAGGCTGGCCACCTTTTCCATCTTGCCACTCTCAACTCTCGCTCTGCTGTCAAACACTCCTCAGACATCTGCCACCTCTTGGAAGAACTTGACCTTGATGTCCTCTGTTTTACCGAGACATGGTTCATGGCCAGCTCTGTCACGAGCTTTGACAATCTCCTCCCTGATGGCTACACGATCCTCTCCATGCCCAGATCCACCCCACCAGCAGGGCGTGTAGCCCTGATCTTTCCTGAGTGGATTCCTGCTTCTAACCTCCCCACTCAGACATACTCCTCTTTTGAATGCCTTGTCTGTAGGCTCTCTCTCACTCCTAGCCACTCTCTTACTGTTACTACTCTCTACCGGCCCCCTGGCCAAATCACCTCATTTCCCTCAGAGTGGGCAGACTTCTCATCTTCCCTCCTGGCCTCAACCAATCAACTCCTCCTCCATCTCGACCTCTGTGATTCCTTCTCCCTCTCTATCCTCCCCTCTGGCCCGACTCACTCTGCAGGACACACACTTGATGTCTTGATCTCCTCTGGCCCTCTCTATTCCTCTGACAACTCCTCTCTCCTGGAGCGATCAATGCCTCCTCTCCTCTCATCTCTGCCTCTCTTCCCCCCAAAGCCCAGCTTACCCCAAGATTGCCACCTACCTTCTTGGACATCCGGCCCATGAAGCGTGTGTCAGTTGAGGCTTTCGCTGCCAGCTACTCAGCCCCCTCCACCCCTGGCTGACTCACACCCTGACACAGCCCTGTCCCTGCTCTACTCTTCTACTTCTGCTACTCTCGATGCTCTCGCCCCTGCCATGGGGATCTGTGTGAAGTCCACAGCCAAATGCAATTCCTGGTATGACTCCAACCTAGCTACACTTAAGCGCAAGTGTAGGGCAGCTGAGAGGAAATGGAGGGCTTCTTGTTCATCCTCGGACAAACTGTTGCCTGCTCCAAAGGCAATACCGACTCTCTGTCCTCACCAAGATGAGAGACCACATTTAAGCCTGTGTCTCAGTGGCATCTAACAACTTGGGCGAACTCTTTAAAAATCTGCAAGGAGCTGGTCAACCCTGCTGCAGTCTCTACCCCTCCCCTTGCCTCTCACTTTATCTAAAAAAAACCAGGACATCCTGTCCACCCTCTCCTCTTCTTCCCCTCCTCTCGCCTCTCCGTTTGCGCTTGCTAACCCTCCTTCAGCCACCCCCTCGCTCACTCTCATCTTTTCCTCTTTTCTCCCCTGATGAGGTTGCTAGACAAGATCGATCTATGAAAGACTAGTCAAAACAGGTTCATCCCTGTTCCTCTAAAACCATCAAGTACCACATCGATACCCTCATTCCTGCCCTTGCCGATTTATATTTGCAACCTCTCCTTTGTCTCAGGATCCTTCCCCTCCCCTCTGAAGCACTCCCTTGTGCATCCTCTTCTCAAGAAACCCACAGCCGACCCTTCTTGTCCGGTAAACTATCACCCAATTTCCTTTACTCTCTTTTTGGGTAAACTCCTGGAAAATCTGGCCTTTCTCAGCTTAACCTTCATTCCGATTCTGTTGGCACTCTCTGTGACCACCAGTCTGGCTTCAGAGCTGCCAGAAGCATGGAAACGGCTCTCCTGAACTTCTGTGAAGATTTGCTCTCCAACCTTGACTCTAACATTCCCTCTGTCCTCATCCTATTCAATCTCTCCTCTGCCTTCGACATGGTCAACCATATCACCCTGCTCAATCATCTTCGCTATAATCTGGGTATCACCGATCAGGCTCTGGCCTGGATTACCTCTTTCCTCTCTGATTGACCCTCCCAAGTCCAACTTGGGTCCTTCCTATTATCTATCTCCCTCTCTACCTGTGGTGTTCCCCAGGGGTCTAACCTCTCACCCTGGCTTTTCGACCAATACCTGGAAACTCTCGCCCACCGCATTGCCATTTTCTGCTCAAATTTCCAGTGCTACACTGACGACACTCAACTCATTTTCAGGCTGCCCTCGGCCACCTCCTCTCCCTTTCTCATCTTGGATTGCCTAACTGCCATTCAAGATTGATGTGCCGCCAACGATCTTTGTCTAAATGCCAACAAGACAGAGATCCTCCTCATTGGTACACCTTCACCATCCTTTCCCCTCACTCTCTGGCAGGCCTCCTCTGGCCCTCCTCCTACCCCTGTGCTTGCCTCTACGTTTACAATATGGAGTGAGCTCAGTACCATGAAGTGTATATTAAACAATGAAAATAATTGGCATATACGCATATAACTGTTGTACCTAGCAAAGACATATATTTTTGGTTACCCACACAGTCAACTGTTCAAGACTGTTTTGTATGTGTATTGTATTGGATGTATTTGTTGATTTATTTGAGGACCCCAATAGGTCCCTTTTTGCTTTATTCTATGTGTACATTAACTTCTGCACTGGGCAACAGTGAAGTGTTAACTGCTGACAACATTCAGTAAAGTTACTAATAATCATAAGTAATCAGATAAACAGCTGAATAATAAAATATGTACAAACACTACTAAGGTTCAGTGTTTGAGTGAACATTTTGCTTTGTTTTGCTTGGCTAGTATTGAGGCAAAGAGTTTTCTTGTTTTAGCGAGACTACACAGAGATGAACAGGCTTTCATAAAATAATTGCAATCCATCTACTTTCATTGACAGGATGCCCCCACTGTTCAAATCCTCCTCCTACCCCTTCCTGTGAGGCTAAGAACCTAAGGGTCATCTTTGATTCCACACTTTCCTTCTCCGCCCACATCTTTGAAGTCTCTAAAAAGTCAAACTTCCCACTGCACCTCCTAACAGGTACTCTGCCTTTCCTCTCCTTCCCCCAGAAGCTCACTGTCTCCCGAGCTCTGGTTCTCTCTAGGTTGGACTACTGTAACAGCCTCTTTCTAAATCTACCTGCCTCCACCCTCCGTCCTTTGCAACTAATCCAGAACAGGACTGCAAGACTTGTCCTTGGTCTCAAGCCCTGGGATCATATCTCTCCAGCTTTGAAATCCCTCCATTGGCTCCCAGTGGATGCAATGATTAAATTAAAAACCCTCTGCATTGTCCACACGGCATTCTGGGGACTGTACCTAAAATACCTTCAAATATCCCTCTGTAAATACCTCCCCTCTCGAGCTCTTCGCTCCTCTACCTCTAACTTCCTCAGGGTCAGTCGTTTTTCAAAGAAACGAGCTGGGGCTAGATCTTTGTCTTCGGCTGGAGCCTGTCATGATGCCTACTCCCGGAGAACCAGTCCAGGACCAGCGTTCCCGGAAGCAGACATCATGTTCCCGGGGAAAAGGCCAGCAACCCCTAGTAGGGGCCCTTTGGACACTGTCCTGGCGCCTTTGGCGCCAGGCTCATTTTGGACCTCAGTCCTGGCGCCACAGGCGGCAGGCTCATAAAGGGAGTGTTTATGTGAACTTACCTGATGCAGACCGTGCTGCCAGATCCAGACCTCTTTGAGGCCTGAAAGGGACTATTTTACCTGTGGGACTATTTTGCCACTCAGGCGTGGCCGGGGAAGAATACGTACCTGGAACTACTTTGGGGGCTATTTAAGCCACGCCCAGACAGCAGCTCACGCTTTGCGTTGTTCTGCACCTAGCAGCTGGATGCTCACCGTGTCTGCTCCTGCATCCTGACTCCAGCCACGCCCGCCTCCATCCTGGAACACCTGAAAGGAAAGAAGAGAAGGGAAAAGGTGAACAGAAGAACATTACCTGCTTCTACCCAGAGTCCGGAGTCATCACGCCGGCGATCCTAAGGGAAGACATTTATCTTAAAGACGCATCGCGTTGCTCGCTGCAGCGCCGCATTCCACTCACCTGTTCACGAGGCATCTCCGTGCTCCTTAGCGACCATCTGCACGATCCGCCGCATACCTGCGCCTAGGGGGGAAGAGAAGAACAAAAGGTGAGCAAAAGGAACATATTGAGGAAAGCCAGATTTTCGCCATAAGACTTACCTGATTATTGTTGGGAGAATCTTTCCTCATCTCGGGTCAGCGCCGCTTCTTCGGCAGTACCGTACCCCGGCCCCTATGGGGAAAAAAGACACACGCATTAGTGGGTGAATATAAGGACATTAAAGGAACCACCCATCATAAACTCACCTGAGTTTACCTTCGGCGAATTGTTTCCTCTACGCGAAATCTTCACTCAGCACCTGTGATAAAAGGGATAAGAGACGGACTACTGAATATAAAGGCAAATAGAAAAGGAGGCCAACTCTTGAACTTTTACAACAGTATACTTACGGCACCTTGCCAGGAAAGTCAAGTAAGCTTGGATCCTCACCAATCCGAACACCAGTGAAGTAACTGGATATAATCGCACCCCTGCACCAGAAGCAGGATGGAGAGCTCGTCCTTTGAAACCTTAAGGTGCGAGTTAACGGGGAATTTCGGAGGTGGTCTTAGGAGAGTGAAAGAGGGAAGTGGGAGGCCGACGCGCTACTCCGCAGGTAGTTAATCCCCTTTCTCCATCTGCAGAAGGATTCTCCTGCGAGTCAGACAAGCGAGATTTGGGGGTCCTGTCCAGTCAGTCTTCCGAGTTCAGCGCATCACCTTAGAAGAAGCCGCAGCAGTCCAGACCTGGTCAGCGTCTCCGTGGGAGTCAGCGAGCGTTACAGAACGCAAAGCCTTCCTACAATTTCCCACCCAGGCGCTATGGAGACTTCCGAGACTGATCAGTTGGCCCACCTATTGGGGGAATTACGGGCCGAAGTGCATTCCGCTCGTCAGGAGACTAACGCTCTCAGGAGAGAACTAATTGTATCTAAGGAACGAACTGATGACCTTGCCAGGCAGCTATTGCAAGGTCAGGCTGGGCAAACTCCCCTACCAGGTTCAGGAGGTATTCCCGCCCCAGTGGTTTCAAGTAACCCAGTGCAAATTAATCTACATGGAAATATGCCGTTGGCCCCACCTGAACGTTTTGCCGGAGACCCCAAAAGATTCGCCGTATTCATGAATCAATGCCGATTGCACTTCCTCTGCAGAGCTGGGGCCTTTCCTAACGACCAAACAAAGGTAGCTTTTGTATTATCATATCTCAGCGGCTGTGCTGCCGATTGGTCAGTTCCACTGGTTACTCAAGATGACCCAATACTCCGGGATTTTCAAGGCTTTCAGACACGCATGGAAAGATTATTTGCTCGCCACTCTCAGGGACAGGCCCTGGACAACGAACTTCTGTCCCTACGACAGGGTAACCAGGATCTCTTAGCCTATATCGCAACCTTCAATAGGTTGGTTGTGGAGACCGGGTGGCCAGAGGATAAAAGAATCACGTTATTTCATCGAGGTCTACGTGCAGAACTTAAGGATGTCCTGGCCCAAGTTGTAAATCCACCCCAAGACTGCATGGAATATATAGACTTAGTGGTCCAATTAGATCACAGGCTTCAAAACAGAAAGGCAGATCGGTCCAAGTTTGAGACACGGGTGTTGGTCAAGACTCACGTTAACCCCAAGGGTGCCGATGTTTCTGAACCTATGCAAATTGGAGGGGTTAAAGGACCTTTAACTCAAAAAGAACGTGAAAGAAGACGGCAGATGCGATTATGTCTTTATTGTGGGGCTTCTGGACACTTTTTACGAGATTGCCCATTAAAACCGCCCAAGAAGGCATTAGGAGCCGTGGATAAGAACCATATGGAACCTGATTCGGGAAACGACCACGCCCGACAAGCGTAGGGGTCCGCTTGCCGAGCCTAAAAACTAACTCTCAGACCTCTCACTTCATCATGCCAATGGTCCTCGTAGATCCGGAACAGCCTGGGCGGTTGCATCCAATAAAGGCATACATCGATAGTGGGGCTATAGGAAACTATGTGGATCGTGAATTGGCTTCCAGGATCAACCTCCCTCTTCGTCCTAAAACCAGTAAAGAGGTCATCACCACAGTAGATGGAACCGAAATCGCCTCTGGGCCGGTAACACATTCCACTGCAGAGGTGACACTAGTGGGTCAGGACTGGCATCGAGAGGCTGTTGTGTTTGATGTAATCAAGGCTCCACAGTTTCAGGTAATTCTAGGAATCCCTTGGTTAGAAACACATAATCCTCGAATTGACTGGCGAGCGAAGAGGATAACCTTTCCGGATTGTGCACAAACCTGTTATCCAGGAAATCCAAATATAGGCCTGGCTACAGTAACCTCTGCCACTTTGCAAATACCGCCGGAATACCAAGAATTTCAAGACGTCTTCCAAAAGGAACAGGCCAACACGTTACCCCCTCACAGGTCGTACGATTGCCAAATCGATCTGGTGCCTGGTGCACAACCCCCTTGTAGCAGGATTTATGCTCTTACTGAACCCGAGAATCTTCATTTGCGACAATATTTAGATCAGTACCTAGCCAATGGTTTCATTCGCCCGTCAAAGTCTCCTTCACCCTCGGCTTTGTTCTTCGTGCCAAAAAAAGAAGGCGACCTCAGAACTTGTATCGACTACCGCGCATTGAACCAGATAACTGTTAAAAACCGTTACCCTTTGCCTCTGATCCCTGAACATCTTGACCAGGTGAAGGATGCCTGCATATACACCAAGTTAGATCTCCGGGGGGGCTTACCATCTGGTGCGAGTAAAGGAAGGCGACGAATGGAAAACTGCCTTCCGCACCAAATATGGACTATTCGAGTACCAGGTGATGCCTTTCGGATTGTGCAACGCACCTGCTGCCTTCCAAAACATCATGAACGATGTCCTTCGGGAACTCATCGATGTTTGTGTTGTCGTATATATCGATGACATTCTTGTGTACTCCTCTTCGGAATCTGATCACAAAAAGCACGTCAGGGCAGTTCTTGAGAAATTGCGCCAACACAAACTGTTTGCAAAACTTGAAAAGTGTGTTTTCCATACCACAGAGGTCGAGTTTCTTGGTTTCATCCTGACACCTAAAGGAGTCCGAATGGACTCGCGAAAAGTGGAGGCCATCCTCAAATGGCCATCACCTAGCTCTGTGAAAGGCGTTCAAAGCATGCTTGGCTTTGCCAATTTCTATCGCAGATTTATCCCGGAATTTTCACGTATTGTACAACCCATCACTGCACTCTTGGGGAAAAATAAACGCTTCGAATGGTCTGAGGAAGCCGAACAGGCCTTTCAGGAATTAAAAGCTAAATTTACCTCCGCACCTGTATTGAAACACCCGCGTCCAGATCTCCCATACATAGTCGAAACCGACGCATCCAGCTTAGCCATGGGAGCTGTCCTGTCTCAAAGAGATACCGAAACTAACCAACTGCACCCCGTAGCATTTTGGTCCAGAAAATTCTCGGCACCTGAGGTCAATTATGCAATCACCGACAAAGAGTTATTAGCCATTAAGTCTGCTTTTAAGGCTTGGAGGCATTATCTTCTTGGCGCTAGACATACCATCACGGTGATCACTGACCACCAGAACTTACAATATTTGAAAACTGCCAAAGCTCAATCATCACGTCAGCTCCGATTGGCTTTGTTTTTTGCTGAATTCGATTTTGTAATTACCTACCGTCCTGGCAGCAAGAATGGCAAAGCGGACGCTCTATCCCGAATAGGAATGGGAGAAACAGATACAAACTCAGAACCTGTACCGATAATTCCCGAACAAAGAATTCTGGGCATGACCTCTTTACAAACACTGGAAGACATTCAAGCTAGAGTTAAACAACTCCTGAACCCTACAGCCTTGCTGGATTGGATTCAAAAGGGGTCTTACTTTACTGTCAATGATGATCTTCCTTACTTCCAAGGGCGCTTATTTCTACCACACAAAGAATTACAAGAACTGGTTATTTCTCGTTATCATGATACTCTAATAGAGGGACACCCAGGTATTGCCAAGACGGAAGAAAAGAATAAATGACAGTTCGGGCGGCCCTCTTGGCGAAAGGACATTAAATCCTTTGTGATGTCCTGTGGTGTTTGTGCCCAAAATAAAGGTAAAAAAAAAAGACCAGCCAGCCTTCTTCAACACTTAGACATTCCACCGGCACCTTGGCACACCTTGTCACTGGATTTTATTACGGACCTGCCTCCTTGTTATGGATATAACACTATTCTTGTTATTGTGGATTTATTTTCCAAAATGGCCCACTTCATTCCATTAAAAGGTTTACCTTCAGCTTCTGTCCTAGCCAAGGAATTCCTTGAAAATATCGTTCGTTTACATGGATTCCCGTTCATACTAGTTTCTGACCGGGGAAGCCAATTCATTTCCCATTTTTGGAGATAGTGTTGTCAGCTGGCACAAATCGACGTAAGATTATCAACCAGCCACCACCCTCAGACCGATGGTCAAACAGAGAGGACTAACCAGACCCTTGAACAATATTTACGGTGTATGTTGCATCAATCTGAAAGTAATTGGAAGGATATTCTTTGGATTGCCGAATATGCATACAATAATTCGGTACATTCTGGAACTGGGCAAAGTCCTTTTTATACCTTATATCGGCATCACCCTCGAACCTCAGATCTTGACTCGCCTCAAAGCCTTGAAATGCCCACAGTAGACCATCTGCATTCTACAATAACTCAAGCTTTCAAAGAAGCAACTGCACATTTACAGCAAGCCAAGAGAAAATACAAGAAGAATGCTGATCTCCATCGAAGTGAGGCACCTCTATACCAAATAGGAGACCAAGTCTGGCTGGCTTCTAGACACTTATCGCTCAAAGGACCTCGAACTTTTAACCCAAAATATTTGGGGCCTTACTCAATTACGGCCATAATCAACCCGGTGGCCGTCAAACTCGACCTACCAGCTAATATGCGGATTCACCCTGTTTTTCATGTATCACTTTTGAAACCAGTACAACCTGGAACCCGATTAATCAAGCCACCAGAACCTATCCAAATAAATGGAGAACCTGAATTCGAGGTGAAGAACATTTTAGATTCCAAGGTGTCAAAGTCAAAACTTTTCTATTTAATAGATTGGAAAGGATACGGGCCTCAGGAAAGGTCTTGGGAACCTAGTGACCATGTACATGCACCTCGGTTAATAGAAAATTCCACCGGAATTTTCCAAACAAACCGAAACCCCCGGAGAGAACAATCTTGGGAGGGGCCTTGGGGGGGAGTGCTGTCATGATGCCTACTCCCGGACAACCAGTCCAGTACCAGCGTCCCCGGAAGCAGACATCATGTTCCCGGGGAAAAGGCCAGCAACCCCTAGTAGGGGCCCTTTGGACACTGTCCTGGCGCCTTTGGCGCCAGGCTCATTTTGGACCTCAGTCCTGGCGCCTATGGCGCCAGGCTCATAAAGGGAGTGTTTATGTGAACTTACCTGATGCAGACCGTACTGCCAGATCCAGACCTCTTTGTGGCCTGAAAGGGACTATTTTACCTGTGGGACTATTTTGCCACTCGGGCGTGGCCGGGGAAGAATACGTACCTGGAACTACTTTGGAGCTATTTAAGCCACGCTCAGACAGCAGCTCACGCTTTGCGTTGTTCTGCACCTAGCAGCTGGACGCTCACCGTGTCTGCTCCTGCATCCTGACTCCAGCCACGCCCGCCTCCATCCTGGAACACCTGAAAGGAAAGAAGAGAAGGGAAAATGTGAACAGAAGAACATTACCTGCTTCTACCCGGAGTCCGGAGTCATCACGCCGGCGATCCTAAGGGAAGACATTTATTTTAAAGACGCATCGCATTGCTCGCTGCAGCGCCGCATTCCACTCACCTGTTCACGAGGCATCTCCGTGCTCCTTAGCGACCATCTGCACGATCCGCCGCATACCTGCGCCTAAGGGGGAAGAGAAGAACAAAAGGTGAGCAAAAGGAACATATTGAGGAAAGCCAGATTTTCGCCATAAGACTTACCTGATTATTGTTGGGAGAATCTTTCCTCATCTCGGGTCGGCGCCGCTTCTTCGGCAGTACCGTACCCCGGCCCCTATGGGGAAAAAAGACACACGCATTAGTGGGTGAATATAAGGACATTAAAGGAACCACCCATCATAAACTCACCTGAGTTTACCTTCAGCGAATTGTTTCCTCTACGCGAAATCTTCACTCAGCATCTGTGATAAAAGGGATAAGAGACGGACTACTGAATATAAAGGCAAATAGAAAAGGAGGCCAACTCTTGAACTTTTACAACAGTATACTTACAGCACCTTGCCAGGAAAGTCAAGTAAGCTTGGATCCTCACCAATCCGAACACCAGTGAAGTAACTGGATATAATCGCACCCCTGCACCAGAAGCAGGATGGAGAGCTTGTCCTTTCAAACCTTAAGGTGAGAGTTAACGGGGAATTTCGGAGGTGGTCTTAGGAGAGTGAAAGAGGGAAGTGGGAGGCCGACGCGCTACTCCGCAGGTAGTTAATCCCCTTTCTCCATCTGCAGAAGGATTCTCCTGCGAGTCAGACAAGCGAGATTTGGGGGTCCTGTCCAGTCCGTCTTCCGAGTTCAGCGCATCACCTTAGAAGAGGCCGCAGCAGTCCAGACCTGATCAGCGTCTCCGTGGGAGTCAGGTGAGCGTTACAAGCCTCCTTTTGGAACAGCTTCCCTACCACTCTGAAACTTGAGGAGAGCCATTTCTGGTTCCAGAAGCACCTCAAGACCTTTGTCTTTGCTTCTGCCTCTGCCCCCCTTGTCCCCTGCTGATCTGTTTCTCTCTTGGCACTGTGCACCTGGCCACCCTCTGTCCTTCGGGCCCAGGTACCTGCTCACCCTGACACCCTCCTGCACTGCCTCTGGGACACCCCTTGCACTGGGGTCTGTATCTGTACCCATGCAGTCCCCCACCCCCTTTTCTTCTGCATTTGTCAGACATACCCTGTCTGCTAAACCCAGCACTTGCCACTTGGTCGCTGGACTACCACTGATTATTGCTTTTATTTATACATTTTATTCATTATGATTTATCTGTTTTCTCCTCTGCTCCGCACTTTCCATTTCTCCCCCCTTCTATGCACTTTCCCCCTTTTCCCTTTCCTGTGTACTTGCGCGTTCACAATGTCACTGGGCCTAGTAAGATCATTGTTTTTGTTCTTTCCTGTTCCCCTCCCTTGCCTTGTCATGCTCTGAAACACTTATATAAATAAAACATCAATCAGTCAAACTAATCATGGGGAATTTAATAAAACAACAGCCGGGTCTGCACCATGTTGCATGGCCGTTTGGCCATTTTCCACTGTTTTTACAAAAAGCTTAATTGTTAGGAACATGCAATTTATTCCCCACGTTCCTAATTTTACCTTCCACCAGTTCACCAACTCTCAAATTCGGAAGATGTTCAGAGCAGCCAGGAACACCTTTTAGCTGGTCATTCCAATTCCCTAAGTCACAGATGGATCAATTTTATTCCGACAAAATTGCCTGGAAACTATCTAAAAAATGAAAGATAAATGTGATCAGGGCGACTTGTGGTTTGTGGGAAAATGCAACAATTGTGATCGTCCATTTAAACAAAGGGAATCTTCATATGTGCAAATATGAGCATCCCCTGCCCCAGGTCATTTTCCACTCCTAACCAGCCTGTGACCAGAGTTTTAAAATGTTTGTATTAGCCTCTATATTGTTTGAATTCAGAGTTCAGCCTTGATTGCAGCCCATGTTTTTACACCTACCCCCTACATTCTGGCCATGTACCGGCTCGGACATTTGGCCTTCACAGAACTGCCTTCAGAGACAGCAGGACCAGGGAAACTTGGTTTTCAGCACCCTTCATGCAGGCCACATATACGGGCCGATTCATGGAATAAATGTACGCCGAAAAGGGGAGCGCAAGCGGGAAAATCTCAGCGCAAACGTGAAAATCGCAGCGCACGCGTGCCAAAGCCATGCACATCGATTCATGGAATTCAGTGCACGTGTAAATGCTGGGATGTGCGCTAAAATCCTGGGTGACGCACGCGGGCGCACACGTCATCAAACAGCATGCGCTATGCGCACAGGGAAAGGCAGCACATCGACCCCTTCTAACTGCAGAGTGTTGCTGTCAGGCAAATGTCTCAGTGTACTGCATACAACATGAACTGCATCTGCAAAGGAGACGGCCTTGTGAAGACATGAAGAACCTACATGTATATAAGGAGAAAGACATGGATGCACAAGCATATATCAATACACCATGCAGTGTAGAATCCAACAAAAATCCCCACTAGGGATGTACACACAGTTTTGACTACAGACTGCCCACACAACTCATGGGAGCCCAATGTCACTGTGTAAGTTACTGCCACTTGGTCACACCCTTTGCAAGCCCATGGAAAGGGGAGGTAGGAGGGGTGTGTGTGTCAGGAAATCAAGCATCTAACCCAAAGACAGGACAAGCCTGCATGTGCCCAGCTGGAATACACAGTGGATGCCCACGGGAGCCATACAAAGCCACACTGTAAAAAAAAATGTAAATAAAAAAAATCAAAAATGGCCATGTGTGGACCAGGGGGAGGAGGGAGGCCACCCAGGAGGCACGAGGTACAGGGTGCTTCCCAACACCCACATGCGTGGATGTTGAAAAGAAAAAAAAACCTACATGGGCTCATGGCCTGCACGGCTATGCTACCGTGGGAGAACTGCCGTCGCTGTCATCACCCTCAGCTGCTACATCAGGAGGTGGCCGTGATATGGGAGGCAGCCCACGCAAAGCCCTGGTATGGTCCTCCATGGCAGCAAGCATGCAGGTCTGGAAGGTTTGGTTCTGCAGGATGATGGTACGGCGATCCCCATGCAGCACCTCACGGGTAGCACGCATTTCTGCCTGCATGGCCTCGCGTGATGCCCGGATCTCCTGACGGGTTGCCTGGAGCTCAGCTGACAGTGAACGTGTGAGCTTCTCCAGCTGCTGTTCTGACCTAAAATTCCAGGATACCTCAAGTTCACCCAGAGTATCTCTGAGGGACCCGTGTTCTAACCTCAGGGCTTCCCTTTGGGCCTGTGACTCTACAGATATGGCTGCACGCAGAGTCTCCAGTGCAGCCCGTCAGTCCCTGTTGGACGCCAACATGTCCTCCCTGTGTGAGTGGCAAATGGAGTATGTTGCCTGCTGCTGGAGCTCCATCTGCCTTTCA
This sequence comes from Ambystoma mexicanum, assembly GCF_040938575.1. NCBI lineage: Eukaryota > Metazoa > Chordata > Amphibia > Caudata > Ambystomatidae > Ambystoma > Ambystoma mexicanum. The sequence goes on from NC_090926.1 coordinate 15,592,262, forward strand.
GGGGGGAGAATGGAAGTGGCCACCCTATCCATTGCCTGAGCCATCATTTCACACGATGCCCCCTGTTCTGCTGCTATACTGTACATGTAGTTCTCCCACACAGTATTGCCTGGTGGGGCACGGCTACCGCGTTGACGGACACCACACCTGTTTGGGGCAAGGCGATCTGCACCTTGCTGTGCTGGCACTGCTTGAGGCTGCAGGACTGCATTCCTCCTTTGATCTGCTGGCCGAGGAACAGGAGCAAATATTGTGGAGTGTGACCCTGCATCCGTAACCGCCACAGGCGGACTTTCCAACACTGAAATCCCCATAGAGGGGTCTACCCCTGGTACAGGTGGGTTGGACAGAACAGCATCCCTGCCAGAAACACTCACCTGCGATGGCACATATGTCTCACTGTCCGATTCAGCACCTGATTCATAGAGGTCTGCGGAGGTGTACCCAGAGACACCCGTGGACAGTATGGTCTGCAGGAGGATTGGGTTTTCACCCACCACCCCATGTCCTCCATTGGTGCGCGATTGTGGCTTAGATTCCTCCTGGGTCTGCACCATCTCCTCCTCCTCAACAGCATCAAGTGCCTCATCAGCTGCAAAAACATGAAAGACAACAAATGGAAACAGGCATGAGCACCATAGCACACACATAGGCCTGAAGAGGCAGAAATCCAGTACATAAATTTCACATGTCCCACATGACTATAACCCTGGCATGCATGCACTGTCAATGAGTTGGAAGGGGAGGCAAAAAGCACACACTGAGGACTCCAAGATGGAAAAGCAACACATGTGCAGCATGCTGGATAGCACTGGCAGCACACATTAGCCTGTGAGTGGCATGTCCAATACACATACATGACACATGCCATCACACAGATGTCACGTAGCATAGCCATGGCACATTTGACAAGTACAGCCATATGGTAGAAAATCAGTACTGTCACACATCCATGTGAGATGGACATGATGAGATGAAACATGCAAAATAGTGTGACAAAACACACATGTGCCACACGCTGCAACAGATCCAGTGTTCCCTTCAACATGACAGAAGACAACAGTCATGTTCAACATTCAAACAGGGCCCAAAAATGACTGTGTGCAGCCCATTACTCAATCAGCCTGAATGGTTAAATCATTCCCATAAAAAGGTAATAAATGTGGGCCATTGTGGGGTGTAATGTATGACAGAAGTATGTCACATATGTGACAGTACGTCAAAAAAATGTGTGCTAAAATTGGCAAGGATTGAAACAATCAGGCTGAATGAACAGGAAAACATTTTGAACAATGGAGTTGCAAGATGACAGTTGAAGGGCAACTGCAGTAATCTGGTGCAAATTGGCAACTGTGGTCAGAAGGGATACTATCATACCCAAACCCAAGGCCGGGGAATGGTTTTGAAGGACCACATGGGTGGCCCATACCAGTCATGACTACACAGCCTCACCTGGCACTCAATCAGAACACATCACCCAAGCAACATACACATGGATTGCACACACATGCATGGGCACTCATCGGACAATGCTTCAAAATCTGGTAGGTCTCCCACGCCTCGGATCTGTTCCTCTGTGATGAAGGCTCCAGTGACAGACTCATGTTCAGTGAGTTGGTCGTCCTCTGGTGGAGACCCGCCGCCAGTCACCAGAGGAGAGGCATGATTGGTAGCCAGCTTGTTCTTTGCTCTGTGTTTCAGGTCATTCTACCGCTTATAGCAATCATCAGCTGTGCGCCTCACAAATCCAAGGGCACTAATGTGGTCTGCGATGGTCTGCCAGTGGGCCCTAAGTTGAGCAGGCGTAGTCTTGCACCCTGCAATCACCACCATTTCGCGGCTATGTGCCAACACATAGGCCACAAGTGCATCTAGTTCGGTGTCATTTAAGCTAGGCTTCCTTGACGTGCCGGAGTGTGTAGCCGTGTCTGGGGTCCCAGCCTGTAGTGCAAGAGCACCCTTCTTCTTCTTGGAAGGTGGTGCGGATCCTGAGTGGCTTACGCTGCTCTGGTTGATAGGGGCAGAAGCGCAGGTGGACTGGGTACTTGAAGTTTGCAAAGGCACAATGACCAAAGGTCTCAATGCAGGCATTGGCTGCAGGATGATGTTGGCAGGACAAACCTCGGTGTGAAGGACTTGGACCAACACTGTCCTGGCTGGGAGACTCGGAGCTGGGGTGGATTGAGCTGCAGCTGTCCCTGCAGCCTCCTCACCCTGGCTACTTGGGGCAGCAGATGACATTGCTGCCCCAGATCCATGTGGCCTGGTGACAGCAACTTTCACCGCCACACGTGGCTTAGACTTGGTGACACGGAAGTCAGCCTGGGAGTCATCCTGTGCCGGTTCAGTTGACAATATGGGCCGGTTTAACAAGGGCTGAACTGGGATGGTGTCAGCTACATTTCCCACAACCATTGGGGGGGAGGGTATAGGTGTGCCCGATTGGACCCCCACACAGTGGCCTCCTGGGCCACCCTGCACATAATGGCCATGTCCCCTACTGCGCCCACCTTTTGGAGGTCGGCCACCTTTGCCTCCCTTACTGCTTGGTCGCCTCCCAACCATGGCACTGATGTTGTGGTGCGTATGGGAGTTGCAGCAAAATAATTGTCCTGGGCAATTGGGGTGAAAGGGTTAGGGTACTAGATGGAATTCGTACCCTAGTGCTCTAGCAAAGCTGTCTGTGACCCTTGGGGGAAGATGACGGGGCACGCAACGCACAGGCACCCCGAAAACAAAATTAAACATGCACGCAACCCCTGGTAGACCACGTGCGTGGAAAAATGAACCCGCACTAAGCTGTCGCACCCAGAAACCCAAAAATAAGCATACGCGTGATACACGCAGCCTACAATGACCTCTGAAGGGGTACGCGACATACGGGGGCAACCACAGTTGGAAAATACGTGCGCAACTCACCGTCTGCCTGGAAAAAAAACGTTAAAAAACACGCGTGTGCGCGTTGGCAACACCCCTGCCAAAAGAAGAAATGAACGCTGTCTGAGTAAACAGGGAGTACGAACTGGAACCGTTGTGAAGTAATCGTGTGTGAACCGACAAGAAGTACAAGAATCACCCGCTCGCTCTCCACAAAAAGAACGTCCAAGAAAATGGCATACTATGCATACCTTTTAAGCCAGCCCACACGTGCCATGTCACTTACGGGCATACGCGCTAAGGGACTTTCCTCCAATTACACGCAGTGCCACCCGGACGTGCAGTTTTTTCACGTGTACAATGAACATGCACCCGTGTGGTGGGAAACGCCTGTGCGCGTTATGTCACACACGAGCTTACGCGCTAAGGGCCTTTCCTCGAATTACACGCGGACGTGCACTTTTTTCACGTGCCAAATCACCCTGTATCAAGCTGGCCACGTGACAACACATGGAAGGCCACGCTCCTGCCCAAAAGGCCATTTTCCTGCCCCCCAAAGCCCCGAGCACGCTTCCACCTGCCATCTGCTGCTGCCTGCCTGCCTGCTGCCCACGTGCCCTGCTATTTGGTGCCTGCATGTCAGCCATCTGCAGGGGTCGAGTTGCTGTGTCCACCCCTGCTGGAACAGAATACTCCCGACTGGTATACCATCGCTCCAAAGCCCAGCCCCAAGATCCAGTTGCCCACCCACACCTGCCTCGGGGGTCACCATGTCAGGGCAAACACCATCTGAGACCACTGGCGCCCCCAGCCAGAGAGGCAGAGGGCTACCAGCTTCAGCAACAAGGAAGTTGGTGTCCTGGTGGAGCAAGTTCTGGGGCATTATGATGCCCTCTTCACACCATTGCACGCCAACAAGGAAGGACGGGTAAGGTTCTGGGAGGACGTAGTGGTTGGCATCAACGCGGAGGGGGTGGCAACCCACGACATCAAGCACGTCCGGAAGCGCTGGGAGGACTTCAGGTTCAGGACCCTCACCAAGGCCCGGCGCCTCATGAAGGCAGAGGATGCAGAGGGGTGCCGGGTCAGCCTGAGCAACATCTAGATGAGGGTCCTGGAACGCATTAGCCCAGCGCTCCACGCCCAGGTCCTTGACAGGCAGACCCGTCTGGAGTTGAGCGGTAAGTGGCCATGCATTGCTGTGTGAAACAGGGCATGTTGCAGTGTGCTGGTAGTCAGCGGCTTGCCTGTATGTGTGACATGGGCCATGTATGGTTGTGTGTGTGCACGTGAGACCAGTCATGCAGGAACCACATGGATGGTGCATGTGTTCCGATGCAACATGGGGAGCAGCATGCGGAATGCACACATGAATGCATAGCTGTCTCTGTTCTTGGACATGTATGGGGAGTGGGAGATGGGTGCTGCTCTCATGTACATGCATGGTGTACATGTCTGTGTGTCTGAGAAGCGTGTGTGACTTTGAAACGCCATGGATGCATGACACATGTCCGTGACGATGTGTTGATTCACTTATGCAGTCTAGTCACCATTGTATCCACTGTGTCTGTGGTGTACGAGCCCTGATGCATGACCCTCCAGTGATGTGTGTGCATGGGCTATCAGTATGAGCCATGATGCATGTGAGTTTGAAGCCAAACCTTTATGTCAATAGAGGCCCTTGTACATGGATGCTGATGTTGATTGCATGCGCCGTGCCTGCTTCTGCATGTGTGTTGCCTGCATTTGTTGCCTGTGTTGTGGAGGGACAGGATGGAAGTGATGTTTGACAGTGCCACTCATGTGTTATTGCTTCCTGTTTAGGGGACTATTGTACAGTAACCTGATGCTTGTGTTCTATGTCTCCCTCTACGCAGTGTCGAGTGAAGAAGAGGGTGGAGACGGCGCTGTCGAGCAAAGCGGCGGGGATGCCTCCACCAGGCAGCGATGCAAGGCCTAGCCACCATCCCAGGAATTGCTATCATCCGGGAGCGTGGGGACTGGTGCCGCGTCTGCCACTACGGCTGTAGCAGAAGGGCCGGGTGAGCCCCCACAGGGACTTGCAATGGCGGAAGACGATGCAGAGACATCCAGGTTGGTGGTCTCCACAGAGGAGGAGGAGCCCGCTATTGAGCCGCACATGGGGCCTGGTGGGGGTAGTACCACTGGTGCAATTGGTGCAGTCAAGGGCCAGGGGCAGGAGGCAGCACAGGTCGCCGCGGAGGGGCCTGTGCATGTCGCTGTCCCTGACCCTGTGACTGCACCACCAATCACCAGCATGGATGCCCCGTCCCAGGCCTGTCCGCAGGTAGGGGGAAGCCTCACGTCATCTGGATCTCGACTACCTGCGGACGAGGAGTCCCATAACCATATGGGCTCCGTCCTGATTGGTGTCACATTGCGCACGCCTGTCATTCATGATGAGGTGCGTGCTTCCTGGAGGGACCACGCATGCCATCACGAAGAGCTGCGTGGCAACGTGGCACAGTTGGGAGGGGCCATGGTCAGAGGGTTCCTACATGTGTCGCGCACTCTGGCGGACCTCTCCTCCTCTGTGGAGACTATGCGCCAGTCGTTCTCCCTGCCGTCTTCCGGCCCAGATTCCACCAGGGCCCCCTGTGGACCTGGCCTGACCAACACAGCCAGCTTGGTGGAGATCCCATCCCTGCCACAGTCGGGAGTCAGAGGTCCTGCAGGGGTGGACACCCCACCAACTGGAGACCAGCAGATGGAGGATGTGCAGTCATCATCGGACAGGGCACATGGACACCAGCAGCAGCAGGCTCAAGGTGGGAGCGATGATGGCTCGGGGCCATCAACATCAGAGGGGCAGGCATCGGCCAGAGGGCAGGAGGAGCCTGGAATGGAAATGTCTTCCGTGTTGCTGCGGTTGGGCCAGGGGATAGATGCGGAGCGGCGGCGGGCAGAAGAGGCGCGGCTCACCATAGCCAGGGCGGAGTTCTCCATGCGCCGGGTGTTGAGGCGGGCAGAGTGCCTCGAGGCAACTCGCAGGGAGTTGGACCAGGCCATGACTGCATCCCTGTGAGACCTCGGGGCCAGGGCAGAGGCCCGCCTCCGGGACATCGACATGGAGTTCGATGATGCCGTGGCCCGGAACATCACAGAGTGAGCCGTAGGACTTGCCCGCTGCCATTGTATATAGTTAGTCAGTGTTAGGTTTCCTTTCTCTTTTTATTTGTTTTGGGACGCTTGGACAATGCCCCACATTTTTATATATAGTTCTTCATTAGGTAGTGTCTTTTTGATAGGCTTCATTTCATTCGTTGGGCTCATGGACCCTGGAATCAATCGTTGTACATAGTTGAACTGTGGATTTATGACAAAAAAATTATTTTGAATCACCATGGATCAATGGATTTTAAAATGTACGTTTCATTTGGATTTGCTTTGGTGTACGGAGAGTTTGGACTAACTTTCTTTTCGATTACTTTGGATTGAGACTTCATTTCTTTTTTTCATTTTTGGACATGCATTTCTTTTCTTGTTTAAAATATTTTTCATGTTTTCATTCCATTTCCTTCAGTTTATGGTAAGTACATTTTGATTTATTACTTCCATGTGTGGTATTTGCTAATTGGTTTACTGCATATCACCATGTGGGTTTACACGATCACTGGCACCCAGTGTGTGTGTGTGTGTGACGGACATGTGTTGATGTATATAGTTGACTTTTGGTTTGTGTCATGAAATAGGCCTTTCAGTGTGGGGTGGATGGGAAGCTTGATTGGGTCTCAAGGCTGGGGTGGCGTGCAGTGGTATTTTGGTGGACATGAGGCCCATGAATGTGCATCTTCATGACATGTTGGGAGGGGACATGAGTCGGGGCCTGCTGGCAGGTGCCCGTCAATGCTGGATGGGTGGGGGTGCAGGGGGACATGAGCCGGGGCCTGCTGGCAGGTGACCGTCAATGCTGGATCAGTGGGGGTGCTGGGGGACATGAGTCGGGGCCTGCTGGCAGGTGCCCGTCAATGCTGGATGGGTGGGGGTACAGGGGGACATGAGTCGGGGCCTGCTGGCAGGTGCCCGTCAATGCTGGATGGGTGGGGGTGCTGCGGGACATGAGTCGGGGCCTGCTGGCAGGTGCCCGTCAATGCTGGATGGGTGGGGGTACAGGGGGACATGAGTCGGGGCCTGCTGGCAGGTGCCCGTCAATGCTGGATGGGTGGGGGTGCTGCGGGACATGAGTCGGGGCCTGCTGGCAGGTGACCGTCAATGCTGGATGGGTGGGGTGCTGGGGGACATGAGTCGGGGCCTGCTGGCAGGTGCCCGTCAATGATGGATGGGTGGGGGTGCAGGGGGACATGAGTCGGGGCCTGCTGGCAGGTGCCTGTCAATGCTGGATGGGTGGGGGTGCTGGGGGACATGAGTCGGGCCTGCTGGCAGGTGACCGTCAATGCTGGATGGGTGGGGGTGCTGGGGGACATGAGTCGGGGCCTGCTGGCAGGTGCCCGTAAATGCTGAATGGGTCGGGGTACAGGGGGACATGAGTCGATGCTCACTAGTGCATGGTGACATGTGGGCTGGCTGGGGGGCATGCCCAGGGTGGATGGGCTGCCTACTGGACATGACCAGGGGTGCAGGGTTGTCCCCTGTGGTGTGGACTGCCCCCAGGGGCTGGGGAGGGAGTAGAGGGCACACCTGGGAGGACCCACACTGCCAATTCACATGTGAATCTCCCCGCGCACCCCTCCGAATACACGTAGCCCGCTCCCCAATCCCTATCGCGTGTGATTCTCCACACGCACCCCCGAAATACACATACCCCGCTCCCCAATCCCTATCACGTGTGATTCTCCACGCGCACCCCCGAAATACATGTACCCCGCTCGCACAAGGCTTATCGCGTGTGATTCTCCACGCGCACCCCCCAAATGCACATATCCCGCTCGCACAGGGCCTATCACGTGTGAAACTTCCCACGCACCCTAGAAATACACGTACCCCGCTCGCCCAAGGCCTATTGCGTGTGATTCTCCACGCGCACCCCTCAAATACACGTACCCCGCTCGCACAAGGCCTATCGTGTGTGTGATTCTCCACATGCACCCCCCAAATACATGTACCCCGCTCGCCCAAGGCCTATCGCGTGTGATTCTCCATGCGCACGCCCCAAATACACATACCCCGCTCGCACAAGAACTATCGCGTGTGATTCTCCACGCGCACCCCCCAAATACATGTACCCCGCTCGCCCAAGGCCTATCGCGTGTGATTCTCCACGCGCACCCACCAAATACACGTACCCCACTCGCCCAAGGCCTATCGCGTGTGATTCTCCATGCGCACCCCCCAAATATACGTACCCCGCTCGCCCAAGACCTATCGTGTGTGATTCTCCACACGCACCCCCCAAATACACGTACCCCGCTCGCACAAGGCCTATCGCGTGTGATTCTCCATGCGCACCCCCAAATACACGTACCCCGCTCGAACAAGGCCTATCGCATGTGATTCTCCATGCGCACCCCCCAAATGCACGTACCCCGCTCGCACAGGGCCTATCGCGTGTGAAAATTCCCGCGCACCCCACAAATACACGTACCCCGCTCACACAAGGCGTATCACGTGTGATTCTCCACACGCATCCCCCAAATACACGTACCCCGCTCGCCCAAGGCGTATCACGTGTGATTCTCCATGCACACCCCCCAAATGCACGTAACTCGCTCGCACTGGGCCTACTGCGTGTGAAACTTCCCGCGCACCCCAGAAATACACATACCCTGCTCGGCCAAGGCCTATCACGTGTGATTCTCCACGCGCACCCCCCAAATACACATACCCCGCTCGCACAGGGCCTATCGCTTGTGAAACTTCCCGCGCACCCCAGAAATACAAGTCCCCTGCTGGCACGAGCCTTGTCGCGTGTGATAATTCCAGCACACCCCAGAAATACACGTTCCCCGCTCGTGTGATTGCGGTGTAGGAGACCTGTAAGCTGGTCCAGGGTTAGCGCGGCCCTTTGCGCTGCATTGGGGATTTCAATGGCTTTTCCTTGCGCAAGGGGCGTTCTTGGGGGTGTAACTGGTGCTGCGGGATGTTCTCTGCGCCAGCGCTCATTATGGCTTGGGAATTCCATGAATACGCGGTGCGCCAGAATGCTGTTTAGTGCACACGGCTGGCACACGCTGGCGCACGATCCCTCTCTGCGCTGCCTCTGCGCTGAAATCTATGTATTACCCCGTTTGTTGCAATTGTAAACAGTTGGGATGCAAGCCAGGCTTTCAGTGGGGGAGTCCTTTGTGAATTTTGCTCAGAGACCCACCATTTGTCCTTGGCTGAAAGGAACTCACAAACTGCATTTTCTTACACCAGCCAGGACTCTTTGACAAACAGTTTAATTTACTGATCCGGGTTCACTTTGCGTTTGCGCTGAAAGTACAGGGCTGTTTTTTTCGATCATTAATAAAATACACTTTTAATTATCTGCTGTTCATTTTTCTGCAGAAAAGTGGGTCTGAAATGTCACAGTGCACCACCTTTTGATGAGTGGCAGTTTCAGTGAAAATGCTGCACTTATTTCTCAGCCGGTAATGTGCGGTGCTTTTCCAATCTGCACTTGGATTAGATTTTTGTTTTTGATTTCTCTGGATTTCAACTGCAGAAAGACACCCACATAGACTGCCTAAATAGGCCCCTTTTCAGCGTGCAGGTTTCTGAATACTGGGTGGTCATTTCCCCAGTGGGCCATTCAGTTCTGTTGGTTTGGGGCCTTTGATTACATCCCACAATCTTCATTACTAGTCCCACTCTTCATCATCGCAGTACTTACCTATGAGGCAACATGCCTCATAGGTAAGTACTGGGACGAGAACAGGGACATGGAGGTAATTCTGAGCTGGGGAGCTGATTTTAGGGGTTGGGGCTGGGGGTGGGAGGGAGAGGGCACGTGCAGGGTGGGGGTTGTGGGCTAAATGATAAGGGTCAACCATATCCAGGCTAAATAGGCATGATATGTGTTATTAGTGGCTAGACTGGCATTTTGGTGCACCCAGTCCAGTCATTTGTTACTGTGCATTGATTTTTTTTTACTGAGCATCTCTGATAAAGCAGTCCTGCTAAGTGTAATTACCTGCGTAGACTGCCATTTTGGTGTAGCTAGTACAGCAGTTTCTTACTGACTGTGGCATTGTATATTTTTCTGGGCACTTGTGATCAAATAACCATGATAAGCCTAATTGCTTTGACTGGCATTTTGGTGCAACCATTCTAGGATTATTGTAATGTGGACAGCACAGCATGCTTTACTGTAATATGTTTATTAAATGTCTAGACTGGTATACATTGTGCAGCCAGTTGGACATGTTTTCATTTTGGCAGGCATTTTTAATAGCAAAGCCTTACATTATAATTAAAGGAATGGTTCGGTCAAAATATTTTATTGTCCCTACGGGTCAGCCATGTCTTTTTATGCCTAAATCGCTCGATTTTAGAAAAAATTCCTATGGACCTTACCCGAGTTTTCGTCCATTAAACGCATGCGAAAACAGGCATCAGGGCGCTGCCATTTTGTGATACTCCTATCGCTTGCTGCATCGCCCTGGCTGACCTGCTTTTGCGGCACTAAATCATATCCTCTGCCCCTGAACCTGTCATCAGCAGATGCGTACCGCCCATTTCACAACGCCAGAGCACGTCTCGGGTCAACAATCACTGCGCTTCAGCTAATGACGTGTCGCTATGGAAATGGCAGAACGCCTCTTTCCTCAATAAGTATAAACAGACCGTTTCACAACACACAGCAGCAGATTTTCGATTCCATTCCTCTCTCTGTGTTACTTTGAGTATTCTGTGACTCGTTTCTGTGCTCTGGTCAGCTACCTTCGTTGCTTGTAGCCCGTGTGAACAGATACCAGTATCACCACTATAAATTATTTTAGTTTGTTTAACACACAATGGCTACAATAATGCCCTACATGTACGAGCCCGAGTATACCAAGGAGAAACTACTGGAAAGGGAAACACGCAAAAACTATGGGTCTTCAGACGGCAGTTGGGAGGACGATTCAACAGCTGAAGAGCCTGCACCTAGTCGCATGGACAGTGTTTCCACCTGGTGCACATGCAATCGGTGCGAGCTAATGCCAACCGAGGACGAGAACTGCTGCTGCTGTGAAAACTCGGGATGCGTGGCCTACATTTCGGAAGGCGAGCCACGACCGCAATGCATCACCGAGCTGCCAGACTTCAGGGCAGCCTGCCTCACACGGTCCGTGTTGAGGATAATGATGGTGCTTATGCACGAACTTCGCGCAACTGTTCGTCCTCGTAATCTGAGTAACGAGTAAGTATACTCTGCTTGTCATGCCACTCCTATTTCATGGTCTTCTACTATATCCAAAATTACATATCCTTATCATTGTAACGCATGAAAGTAGGTCAATAGTGTGTAGTGTCTAAATAGCATTTGTCCGAGCAGAATGCCATTAGTTACAAGAATTGTCATTGACAACAAACGTTTATTAAACTTATCTTGGTCATTTAAAAACAGTTTGTTTCATTCCTTTTCACAGGTGGTACAGGCTGGTGGCCTATCGTTCCTTTGCATGGTGGCTTCACGGGAGGCTTGGACACCACGTTCGAAGAGTAATACCCGCCTGTGCCGTTCGTGCCATAAGAGAAACTTTCCCAAGTGACAGCGGTCAGTACAGGGGATTTTCTCTCGCTGTGCTGCGCCCTGACCTGTACAATGTGTAAAGTCTTGTATTTTTGTATCATCAAAATAAGATACAAAATAAAACACCACATATATTTTAACCACGGTTTCAATTTTTTAAATGAATCAAGTGTGTCTCCATTCAAGGATGGACGTCAGACATCTGTGCTCCGAATGGGTGAAGGTCAGGTCACTGTGAAGCAGGGTGGTCACTATCTAAGCTAACATAATATATTCTCAATAATGCATGCACTAAATAACACTTGTTCAAAGTCTTTCAGTCGGTTATGTCTCTATAAAAGTCACACATATATCTATACTATCAATTAACATTGGATTATACCAGCCTTAGGTTAAGGGTCTTGACCACTATAATACGCTGTTTGAAGTGTGGGTCTGTGCTCACAAGAATCTCCGGTATGTGGCATTTGTTATTGATAGGCAACGATGTACTGCAGTAGGGGTCTAATGTTAGTTGGGAATCTGCTAGGTGGGCATCATGGCGTGGTCAGTGGTCTGGCACATGAAGAGAATACCTTGCAGGGACACAGGGTCAGAATGGCAGTAAGTTTCCACTGGCGAGGGTGCGTGGGCAAGGACACGTTTGTGGAGATGAACGAGCTATGTGCTTAGTTCAGGCTGGTTCACATGCAGGACAGTGATCTCAGAGGAAGAGTGATGTGTTACATTTATTAGCTGTTGCAAATACCTGTGGAGTTTTCCAGTCAGAGTGGGAACGAGGGTGGGGGCCATGTGCTCTGCGCAATGAGGCCTGGTCACCAAGATGGAGTGGAAAGGGGGTACAAAAATGGATGCCCTGTGTCCTGCTCAGTGGTCCCATCTACGCGAATGTCAACCAAAGTTAACATCACATAAGGGCAAGGGGCGAACCCACTACTGGAGGCACTTGGTCCGAGTTTCTACTGAGAAGTAAAGGATGAGAGGGGCCTGATGGCCCCTCGCTCCCACACACTTGCCTGCACGCCCGCCGGCCCATCCATCCCACCCCCCTCTATCAAAGGCGGTTCGCACCCGGGGATGAGCACTGGCATGGGGGGCTGTCACGGGCGCAAACGGCCAAGGTGCCAAACAGCATGTATACTTCAAAAGGTATCCCACGCCCAGGGACCATCGCTCACATGGCCTCCTCAGACCCCGTGTCTCCAGGCAGCCCGCCCCCCTGCAATCCACATAAGTGTGTCTCCATTCAGCAGTCTTCCTGTGCCTTATCTGCACGCCCCAGGCCCATCCATCCCACCCCCTCTATCAAAGGCGGTTCGCACCCGGGGATGAGCGCTGGCATGGGGGGCTGTTACGGGCGCAAACGGCCAAGGTGCCAAACAGCATGTACACTTCAAAAGGTATCCCACGCCCAGGGGCCATCGCTCACATGGCCTCCTCAGACCCCGTGTCTCCAGGCAGGCCTCGCGTGAGTCAGGCCGCCCCCCTGCAATCCACATAAGTGTGTCTCCATTCAGCAGTCTTCCTGTGCCTTATCTGCACGCCCCAGGCCCATCCATCCCACCCCACTCTATCAAAAGCGGTTCGCACCCGGGGATGAGCGCTGGCATGGGGGGCTGTCACGGGCGCAAACGGCCAAGGTGCCAAACAGCATGTACACTTCCAAAGGTATCCCACGCCCAGGGGCCATCGCTCACATGGCCTCCCCAGACCCAGTTTCTCCAGGCAGGCCTCCCCTGAGGCAGGCCACCCTCCTACAAACCACATAATACCACGACATACACACGTCATTCATTCACAAACACACCCCTGTTTCTAATACTTTATAAACCACTTGATATGTCTCATGAGAACATCTTTGTGCTTTGCAAGTCAACTCCTGAACCTTCTACCTGAGAAGCACTGAGTGCTATGCTAATCTGCTCGTCGTCGTGCTATCTGTGACCGCTTCGAGCAAACTCGTCAGTGTGCTACCTGTGGCCATCTACCTGTTCTCCTGCAACATACTGCTCGGCCTGCTGAATCCAACTGTTTGTTGGTCAAGGTAAGGCCATGTATCCTAGTCATATTTCGGTCATTTTTACATTTCTATCTATTTACGATTACAGTACCCAATAGTGCTATGGTCATTGGTCTCATTGCTATTGACTTGAGTTTCAATTGTTATGCTATCAATAGATCTATTTATTTTCATCTGTGTCAATTGTCATCGAATTGCATCCTTCGGGGGTCCAGTCTATAATGTAAGCATGTTTCATTCTCGTGCAAGACAGAACATCCAAGGGACGAGTCACATGTTCAGAGTTTAGTCACATCATTTAAAAAATGTCTGTAACTTATGCAAATACTAAGCCGCACATGATGAACTGGTGTAGTTCCGGCGACCAAAACAAACCTTGCATTGAACATGTTATGGTTCATTTACTTTTTTATGACATTTTTATTCATCAAGGTTTTATAATAATCTTGATATTTACTTTTCAGAAGTTTCAACAATGCCTGCCTGTTCGATTAGCGGTTCCCTTCGAAGACCCATGCTAAATCTGAAGGCACTACAATGCATGTATTCCCTAAAACTGTTGATCGAATAAGAGAATGCGTCAGACATTGCGGATATCCACCGGAAGAGCTTGAAAGCAGAGTCCAGCAAGTCTTTGAGGATAAGAGGGGTGATCGATACCGCATCTGCAGCCGGCACTTTTCCTCGAACATGTACGCCACATCTTGGGTAACAAAGAAGAATAAACGGCGAACGACACGAAAATTGCTCGCAAACGCTATTCCAACTCTATTCGTCCACATTCCGCCACTGGTGAGTCAAGTGTCCGGATTTAGCTTTAGGCCTTGCGGTAGTGTGTAGCTAGCCGAATGGATTAATTGATTTTTTAGGTGTTGTGTCCCTTGTAATACTTTCGATATTGATATGAGTGTATAGCTTTTTGAATAATGACATTTATCAATAAATTATTTTTCAATTTTATAACCCCCAAAGGAAATCTATTTATGGGCACAGGGAACTGTGCTATATTGCGCATTTTCAATAGCATTATTATCAAGTATTCTGTCGGTTTACATGGCAATTTTTTAATATTTGCATTTCATCATCAAACAATAATTTACCTTTACAACTGCTTGACTATCCACTGAATCTGAAGCAAGAACATTCTACATCCGTGACGTGCCCGCAGTTATCAACCACTTCTAGCGCGTATCAGGTAATCATACTTGGCTATTCCGCTACAGACTTGTTTTATGCATGTCAAGTAATAGTTTTTATGTATCGTGTGATTATTTTACCAATTGTTTGGTTAGTGCTTTCCAATTGATATACACCTTAGTTGTCGTCCCCTGGTGTTTGTTTTCAGTTATAATTAGTGTTAATCATACTAATGCAAGTACTGTCTTTCAGGGAGATGCTGAAGCGTCCACCACATTGAAAACAGCCCTAGATGTTCTTCAGCAGCACAAGGTATGGATACTGACAGCTCCATCGACCGTGATCATCAGGACTGGAACACTTGTCGTTTGATTGTTCTACACCATGTTTCATTCGTGGTTAGCCATTGATATGTACCTGTGCGGTCGACCCCAAATGTGTGTTGTGTTTTCAATATTGTAATCCTTACTAATGCAAATACTATGTTTCAGGCAGTTGTTGAAGCGTCAACCCACGCTCTTGATGCAGAGCCTGACATTCAAGTAATTCCAGGGGAAGTGGAAGCGGGACCATGCGGATACGAATCGGCGCAACAGCTTTCGGAAGTGCGCACCACATTTATAACATCCATAGATATTCTTCAGCAGCACGAGGTATGGATAATGACAGCTCCATCGAGCGTGATCATATAACGTGATTCCATTTGCTATACTTTCTTCCCTATTAACGCAAGTACTGTGTTTCAGGGAGACGATGGAGCTTCCACTACAATCACAAGATCCCATTTAGATGATGCAGATGTAATGAAATCGGAGAAATAAGTCGATTAAATCTGATCATAAATAAATATTCCTTGATTCTTTTAGACAATGCATCATTTGTGGTTATCTCTTTATATGTACCTGTGCCGTCGGCCCCAATTGTGTGTTATGTTTACAATATTGAAAACCATACTAACGCAAGTACTGTGTTTCAGGGAGTTGCTGATGCCTCCTCTCCAATACAATCATTCATGGCAGTCCATGCAGAGCCAGAGGTATGGATACTGACAGTTCCATGGAACTAGGTCATCAGAGCTCGAATACTTGATTGTTCTACACAATGTTTAATTTGTGTTGAGCTATTGAGATGTACCTGTGTGTTCATCCTCAAGTGTGTTTTCTGTTTATAGTAATGAAAGTACTATGTTTCAGGGAGTCGATGGAGCCTCATTCCGTGCTGTCTATGCAGATACAGAAAATATAGTCGTTGCAGCGCAAGAGGAAGGAAAGAGATGCGGAAACGTATCGGAGCTACAGCGTGCAGATGTTGAAGGTCGAGTCAAGAAAGTTGCAAAGAAAAGAAACTAAAATAAGGTTAGTTACAAACAGTTCATAACTTTAGAATTTCTTTGTGCTGGGGACTATTTTATGTTTTTTCCAGTCAATTGTACTATACTTTATCTTGTGTTTAAACTGAACATCCCTTTTCCACTCTGTCCTGTAGTTTCCCGTGGGTCTACGAACTATACATACACAGACAGTGAAGCGAATGAGAGATGTTGCTTGCCAGACCATTTACACTATGGAGGAACAATTAATTCAGACGCCGCGTGTTGAGACTAGAGATGCTCATATCCAATGGCCAGAACATGAAATGAATGTGTCCGGAGAATCCAGTAAAGTTGTAATGGACCATTGCTACAGTGCGACTGCACCACCACAAGAAGATGATACTGAATGTATTGAGGATAGCTCGGAAGTAGTCGCAGATCAATTCACACAATCTACACCCGCAAAAAAATTGCCACCTAAAAAGCTGTCGACAATGTTGTGTTCTCCCATCAATGTTGAAGTAACAGATGTTGAAATTAAAGAGAATGAACCAGCAGCAGCATTCACCGACGCATCAGAAACTGATATTGGCGATATTTCTTTCAGTTGTGGTGAAATGTCCTCAACGATGCAGTCCGAAACAAGTGTGACACCGGATGACAGTCTAATGAAAGAGGGCAAATACATAGTATTCGACAGTTTTTTGATGGATATTATAAGGATGCTGAAATGTGGGCATTCAGTTGGAGGGGAAGTATGTGGGGAGCCATTGATTCATGTGACTCGTCAAAAACAAGGCAGTAACGTCAAAATACATGCCGCCTGTAGATTAAATCATTCGTTCTCATGGTCTGCACAACCGATGCTGGGGAAGCTGCCAGCAGGCAATCTACTGTGTGCAGCTGCATCACTTTTTAGTGGGTCCAGTTTTAGAAAGTTAGAGTCTTTCTTTCAGTTTGTGAGACTTCATTTCATTTCTAAACCGCAGTACTACAAATACCAACATGATTATCTGTTTCCGGCCATTAGTGATGCTTGGAAAATTGAACAATTGTCTCTAGCAAGTACATTCGAAGGGAAACGATTCAGGCTAGCCGGCGATGGACAGTGCCACAGCCCTGGATTTTCTGCCAAGTACTGCACCTACCACTTTCAGGACATGGATAGTAAGAAAATTGTGAGTTCAGTGGTCGTGCAGGTAACACAATGTACATCCTCAGTGGCCATGGAGAAACTAGGATTTATAAAATCAGTGCAATATCTACAATCGAGGGGAATGCACATCAACCTCATAGCCACGGACAGACACGTTTCAATTGCCAAGACAATGAGAGAGCAGTTCCCACATATTAAACATCAATTTGATATATGGCATCTTGCTAAATCAATCAATAAGAAAATCTCGGCTGCAGGGAAAAAAAAAGGTTTGGAAAGTATTTCAGAGTGGTCCCAATCTATCAGCAACCATCTTTGGTGGAGCTCCAAAACTTGTGAAGGGTCAGTGGAAATACTACTTGAAAAATGGCGGTCACTGATGCACCACTGTACCAACGTGCACCGCTGGTCAGAAAAGCTAAATTTCCACCAATGTGAACATGGCCCTTTATCCCAAGTGGAGGCACGGAAGAAGAAGTGGTTGAATCCATCTTCACCGACACACAAAGCCATTGAGAAGATTGTTTTCGATAAAACTCTATCAAGAGATTTGAGGGGACTGACAGAATTCTGTCACACAGGAGGTTTGGAGGTGTTCCACAATATGTGCCTAAAGTACAGGCCAAAGCGCTTGCATTTCAGCATACAGGGCATGAAAAATAGGACTCTACTTGCGGTCCTGGCCCATAACGAGAATCTCTGCCGTGAACAATCTAGGACTACAGGTAATGTATGGATGCCTCGCTACACTAAGGTGTTTTCTAAAAGAAGTAAGCAATGGGTCATCAAACCAGTCTATGAGGAAACGAAGTTCGACTTTGTAAAAAGCCTTATTGTTGCTGTACTCGAGAAGCACAGATACGGAATTTTGAACGTTTCTGTGCAGAGCACTGATGCATTGCCACCAAACATTGCCACTGTGCCAAGTCCACCCAAAGCAGAGCTGGTTGTGAAGTACAAATCTCGGTTTAAATAATTGTAATATGATTGTTCATTTGTAAATAAATGTTATTGTACAGTGTACATACAAAGTATGCTAACCCTAACCCCTCCCTTCACCATCCTGGGTGGCGAACAACCTGGGTGTCATGTTTGACTTCTCTCTCTATTCACCTCATATCGCTGACCTTGTCAATATGTGTATGTATATATTTCTGTTGCTGTAACTAAGTTTTGCAAGGCTTGCGTATTGCAAATAATAAAACAAACAAACAATAAATCTCACTTTCAACTCAACTCCTCGGGTACGTTATACTTGCCCTGACCTTCCCCCAAAAAGTAAATGTCTCCATAGTTATGGTTCTCTAGGGCTGCAAAGCTCGCGGACGACGAGGACAAAATTGGGGGCCTCAGAACGCGCCAAGCGAGCCGTTGCAGATGGGAGAGAAGCCAGTTCACATTTGCACATTGAGGCCTAGTACATAGATGGATTCGAAAATTCAAGTTCTCACAGATGGCTTTACTACGGGATGTTGCAAAGTAAGAATGTATGCTCGTTTAGAGTGAAGGTCAGTGGCTTTGATTTTCAGCTGGCGGCCTGAAGAGGCCCACAACTCACACTGGCAGTATAAGGTTCTATTGTTTTTTGACCTTGAGAGACAGGGACCATGCCCAAAGGACTTCATTTGAAGGAGGGGAGCAATAACGTAAAAGACGATAAGGCAGAAATTCTGAAACTAGACCGAGTTTCATGTTAGTTCAGTATACGAAAAATCGTTGTCAAGAGCACAGTGGGATTTACGGACTGCATTACGCAGAGACACAATGGAAATTGCAAATATAATGTAAGTAACTCTTTAGACGCTTTTATACCGGAATGAAGAATTAATGAATGGATGAATGAATGAAGAGGAAGTCAAACGTTTGTGGGATCGCCTTTGTACTGGGCACATGGGCATGCAGGTCCACATTCCACACGCATGTAGACAAACAGTCGTTTCTCATTGTGTGTTAACCTTGATTTATTTCGTTAGTTTTCGCATTGATTTTAGAGCCGAACATACTCCATTGCACTATCCTTGAAAGCAAATAGTTTCAGATCGGCGGAAATAAATAAAATTAATAATATTAATAAAGATCGGCTGGCGAGACTAATTATAATTTTTATGTTTTCCAAACAGGTATATCCTACCCTACTTCTACTGCCACCAGTTTCAGACCCCGGCAGATGGTTTCTTCAACCGCCAGCTGCAGTTTATCGTAAACAACTGCACCACTTTGACGATCTTATGGGACGATCGCCAAGGGCCCATATGCCCTTACGCGGTACTAGCGGCTAGAAGCAACATATCAACCTTTACGCTGGCCTAGTGCCTAGTTGATGGAACAGCCTTGCGGTTCACCGTGCGATCAAAGTGCTTCTTTTAACGAAAACCAACACCCTGTGTACCATAAAGTAACAGCGTGTGACTCACGATAAAACGGAACAGGATTTGCGGATAGAGAGAAAAGAAACAAAATGACGTTCCAATTTAATATGCCAATTGCTGAATATTCTAGAAACATTTAATGTTAAATAAATGCACTTTACCAAATATACCGTGTTGCTGTTTGATTTGAAAGTACAGTTTCATATTCCGAATTGTGGCGGGCTGTGTTGTGAGTTGATCTGTGTTGGTTTCCGGGTTCTGTGTGAAGTCGCGTAGAAGACGACTGGGCGCGTTTGCCTATGCAGCACAGTAACGTCATGGAGAGAGGCGGGGAATATGAATGTTTTGATAATGTCAGGCTCAGGGGCGGGGGATATGATTTAGTGCTGCAAAAGCAGGTCAGCCAGGGCGATGCGGCAAGTGATAGGATCATCACAAAATGGCAGCGCCCTGATGCCTGTTTTCGTGTGCATTTAATGGACGAAAACTCGGGTAAGGTCCATAGGAAATTTTTCTAAAATCGAGCGACTTAGGCTTAAAAACACATGGCCGACCCGTAGGGACAATAAAACATTTTGACCGAACCATTCCTTTAAAGCATTACTGTTCCTGTGCACTGTTGGTGGCTTGCATGTTTTGGATTTTTGGATTGGTGTTACCCATCAAAACAATTGCAAATGCTCTGGGTTTTATAGCCAATTTTTCTCAGAAAGTGAGGTGTGTAATGCATTAAAACACATATTTATATCTTTCTCCTAGTGCAGTGGGTGGCGTGCCCCTGCAACAGCATGATCATTGTGTTTATTGCGCAAGCGTGGTAGTCTAGGCCGGCCCGGATGTGGCGCGACTCGGATTTGTTGCCACACCTGGAGCAGGGCCCCCACACCACTGCCCTTCACTGTGGAATATGGAACCAAGGGCATTTCATATTCCACTTGATGCATATAGAACTTGAATACTACAACGTATTTTGCCAAATCCAGTCCAATGACCAGCACTGGTCTTCGCTCGTTCTGAAGTGTACAAGTAACATGTGAATTTCTGGCTGAAGGCTAATAAGTCTGCGCTGAGAAAAAAGCCCTACGAGTTAAACATATCTGTGACCACCACATCATTTCTGAGATTATACAGCCGTTCTGCTAAGGAGATCCATTTGATTGTTGTAACCAGGTGCACTGTCAAAGTGCTTTATAGTCCAAGTCTACATTTCCACTGTCAAGAGGCACATATGATGGGAAATGTTATTGACATAGAACACTGCAGGAGTTTTGTCCATTGGATTCAGGATCCCCTTGATCCATAGACAATAAATGGGCCTGCCAGCAAAGACCAAAAGACCTGTAAGGTGGCATGGGGAGCAATGACCAGCTTGGCAGCTCAATAAAAACGTACTAGAATGGTGGTCCACAGAACTGTAATCATCTTGGGGTGCTGGATCCAGCATGGAGACACTGGGTGTCATGTTTGGCATAGCAATTGGGGTGCCAATGTTGAAGTCTTTTAAGACATGAGGGATGACATCTTGTGGGTCAGATTACTTTCCAGCAGTGAAAGGGGTCTTCCTTGGCATACGAGGTCTGCTGTGGATTCTGGGCCTCAAAGAAGACTTTGGGTTTACTTTGTTAAAAGAGAAAGAAGAAATACTATGTTCACACACTACTAGTTGCATCCCATTATCAGTTTGTATAAAACCATCGCAAGATGGCTGACAGGCTATTGTGGATAATGAATCAGTACAGTTCTATCAAGGTGTTACTTTCAAGGCACCTTCTTTTTCCTGTCATATGGTTCTGGACTAAGTTTACACCCCAGAGGCATAATGGCTGTTGCAAGGCCCCCAGTTCCCCCAAATAGTTGTTGCCAGATTCCTCCTGCCTGTTCTTCTGTCTTTTCATTGCTTTAAGCTCAAGCCAAATTCTTCCCACAAGTCTCTTTCTGCCTTTAACTTTTCTCCCTGATGGATACCTATTTCGGTGAGCAATCGCCCCCATTCTGTGCAACACTCAGAATATGTGGGTGCAAGAATAGGGCATCCCCTTCATTGCAAACCATGAAGGTGAGAGTGATGGCTCAGATTTCAGGCTTTGACACAATGAATTTCTGGGCCATTAATGTGTCTTCAATTCCCAAAAGCTTCGCATGTAAGGATCTGCCATGGGTATTAGAGAAGACACAAGCCATTGAGAACTCCCATAATAGATCGCAACCCATACTCACAAGAGTTGGTGGTAGAGGCGTAGCCAGCATTGTCTAGCAAATGGGGCCAGAAGCTAATGTAGTTGGGTCCACTGCAGTGACATTAACATCTGCAAATGCACACATAGCGCTGCTGAGTGGGCATTTACAGATTTTGGGTGGGCCTTGCCCTCAGGCCCTACCCTGCCTACGCCTCTGGTTTGTGGTCATGGTAATCCAGGGAGCCTGAGGAACAAATAAGGTATCCACAAAGAGACTGCATCCTTGGAGGCAGCAGTGCATGACGCCAGACCCTGTCGTGAGATCATCCTTTTTGGCCAATTGAGGATCTGTTTCCCAGCTGCAGAAGGATGCTAGCTAGTGTCAGGGGCACAATCTTCATGCATGAGATAATATGTCTTAACTCTCTTTGGATCTTCCAAACTTCATGGAATGACAGCTGCTGAAGCAGAGGTAAACTTTGATAGATTGTCGATGCCCTCTTTGGTGTAGTAATTGCACATCCAATGAGAGACAGCCTTTGATAAGGAATGAAGAAAGACTCGAGTACATTGACTAACAGTTCCCAGTGAGACAAGAAGACGACTTGTCTAGATAGGTTCCAAAAGAGACCCAGCAATCCATTTGACCAGGTAGGAAAAGGTGTGAGGCTTTAGGTTGGGGCCCACTGTAGCATCTACCTTGGATATGTCTCTGGTGCACTGCTTCATCTACATGGCAGCACTTTGTATTGTTTATGCACTTCTCCTGCTACAAAACGCAGGAACATCCAGTCTGGCTTTCACGCAGGGATGTGAACATATGCCTTCTATCAAAACCACAAATACAATAATAAATTGTTCCTGGTGGAGACATACAATTTTTAAGAGAATTAATTAGTTGGTGTCTGAATTAATCCAAGAGACACTCTGAACTGTTACGAGTGTTTCATTTTTACTCATAGGTAGTTGCCTTTATACCTTATTTGTCAATATTTAGAAATACAGACATTTATCAATTTATTAACATCTGTTAAATTCTTCTATGAAGCATTTTATCATGGCAATCAACTATATCATCATGATGTGCATAGAAAAGGAAAGTATCCTGATTGATCCCAGTGTGCAGAGAAGGGAGATGGGATATATGTGCATCAAAGGTTGTTTTAGGTGCAATGAGTAGTAGCAGCCTAAAGAAAGGAAATGGGTCCAGGGCGCCTGTAAATCAACAACCAGGGTAGATGCTAAATTTATTTTTCTCTAATTTTTTAAACCTCACCAGGGAACTTTTTTAGTCTTGAGGAAGGCGATCGACTGAAATCAACGAAACGCTCAGCTGAAGTGCATCTATCTTAAATGTGCTTGAAACCTTTTCCTTAACTTGTTAGCGTCAACCCGGATTGTTGATTTAGGGCCACCCTGGCCCCATTTCCTTTCCTTAGGCTGCTATTACTCATTGAAACTCATTTTTCTCACTTTCCCCCAGAGGCTCACTGTCTTCAGAGCCCTGGTTCTCTCTAGGCTGGACTATTGCAACAGCCTCTTCCTCAACCACCCTTCTTCTGCCCTGCGCCCTCTGCAATTCATCCACAACAGAACCACAAGACTTATCCTTGGCCTCAAGCCCAGGGACCGCATCTCCCTGGTGCTGAAATCCCTCCACTGGCTCCCTGTAGCTGCAAGGATCAAATTCAAGAGCCCTTACTTCAAGATGGCCACCGTGAAGGGTGTTACGGGCCAGCGTTCACATCGTCCTGTGCGGAAGCCCCTGCCACCTGCATCCTTAGCAGCTCGGCTCCCTAGTGCAGTCGGTTCCCAAGTACGGCTACCAGGAAGGTCAGGAGGTTTGTAGCGCTCCCCAAAGGGATACGGCATAATGCTGCTCCATTCTATACACGATGGCAGCTACCGTGGAAGTTAGCAACACGAAACTACACTTCCCAGAAGACCTAGCTCCGTGCTTTAGTTCGGCTGTGGAGCCTCGCATTGGCTTGTCCCGCCTCCTTTACTGATGTATTCCGCGGTTGCAGCCAGGACGCTGCTTCTGTTTACAGCTACTCCCGGCTACTAGAAGTTCCTCCTTCAAGTGCCAACCCTTTAATTCTTTACGGTATCGACCCGGATTTGTTTACTGGACTCGTTATTGGATTTCCCTGGCTTACCTGTCTACCCGTGTACCGGACCTTTGCTTATCTTCCTGGAAACCGCACTAACGTTTTGCCATTGTTCCTGTACGTACGTGTACCGAACCCCTGCTTGCTTCCACGGACTCCGTAAGATAAGGTTCTGTCTTTGTCTTTGCCTGCATGTGTATCAGACCCCTGTTTGCTCCTGGACTGCTCTTCTAGACGTTTTTGCCATGGTTGCTGCCCGCTAGTGTGCCAGACCTTGCCTGCCTTCGAACTACCTTCCTTCCTGAACTACCATTCCGTCTGGTTTTTACCTTCATTCTACAGTCACCAGTGGTAAGACTATTCTGCTTTTGTGAACTGAACATTTTGGATTGAACTTTGTTTTGCCTGTGCACTTAAGGACGCTCTGCAGCTGTGCACCATCTCGAAACCAGTGCGACCCTCGTGCCGCTCGGGTATTAGTATCCTACTAACATTTCCCTTTTTCTTATTTTATCCCTGCCGTTGTGTTCTGATTTCCTCCAATCCTTCAGTCCTTCTCCACTGGTAAGATCCTGTCCACCTCCTATGTCATAGCTTAATCCAGTTAGGTTCTAAGTCTTGTTATTTTCCTAGGTGATTTCCTGTGTTGTGCCATACTTTCCATACAACGGGGGGAAAAAGCTCAGGTATTCCATTGGTTAGTAAGGCTTTCAGGGGATAAGTGCTACCTTCAAAACACTTACTTGTTGTTCTTTCCTTTGCAGCCTGGTCCGTGGCGGTGCGTTCTCCCCGCTCTTTTGGGTGATCGGTCCACTTGCCTGGTTATTAGACAGCAAGAGGTCATATCATTTAGAAGGTCTTATTCCCTCACAGAGAGGAGGCTTGGGTGGAGGCTCCACCCAAAGCTCTTCAAGCAACTTCCCAGTTCTCGGTTCTATTCTCCGGTTTCATGCACTCATCTCACCGGTGAGTAACAAAGGGAGAACGTGCGTGAGCTTAGCTCTGTCTCCTTTCCCGGCCTGCAACTGAAGCAAACACTCAAAGCGGACTTCTCGAGCCTCGCTGAGAATTAAAAAAGGAACCAGAGAGACCAATACATGCAGCTGATAGTCTCCACAATACAGCGCAGTCAAGGAATCCACAGAAACTCAATCGGCTCGTGGTGCCTCCATACAGAAGGAGGAGCGCTACAAAAATGGCTGAGACTCCCGCGCTACATGCAACATAAGCTGGAGGTGAATACACAGTGACCCGGGGAGGAACCTCCCAGCCACGGCGCAAACCAGCGGTGCCAGGAGCCCAGCACCCCTTGAACTGCAGGGAGCCCACACCTCCAGGAACAATGCAGAAAAGAACGAAACGCCTCGCGGCGGGGGAAGGGAGTAGGGAGGGAAGGCCCTGGCGAGACCCGCCCGGGATAGAAACCACGGACCGACCTGCACCTGAGAAGGGATGATTCACCCAGGGTGGCAGCAGCAGCGGGAGCCCACACGAGCAACCCACAGAGGAGGTGAGCCTCTCCAAGCCATTGTGGGGTGTGGAGACAGGACGGCCATCCTGCCCCCGGACCGCTTAGCAGGAATCTGCCCCGGGATGAGGAATCAGTTTATGAGCGGGCGCTGGCGGCCGGGGAGCGGTGATAAGGGGACCTAAAGTGAAAACACTGCCTGCACCCAGCGCAATAAGAACACGGAGGGGGGATGAGGGGGAAACAGTATTGCCTGAAAACCGGTAATACTGCTCGGCAATTCACCCCCCGGATCCACTGCCCCCCCCCTGAAAATAAACCCATCCCCGGGCCCCGATCATAAAGAGACAATTGCAGAGGGGGATACTCCTAGCCAGTCCCCCTACCGAAACACCTCATACCTACGGACTTAAGACACTCACCATAGAGTGCAGTGCCTACACCCGAGATAAACAATATAGCACTAACGGAGTGATTCAGAAGTATTGGGGGCCACGAGTGATCCATCCATACCAGGGGCAATAGCTGGGGATCTGAGACCCCGAGACAGCAGAGGGGGTAAATCGGGCAGAGGCGGACACACTCTCCTGCCCCCCCCAAGGCATAGATAACAGAAGAGGCCCAGAGCGGAAACATTGAGTTACAGACCTCGGGATCAGCTGGAGAGTGACCAGAATACAGGCCCAAATGTTAAAGTCCAGAGGAAAGCAAGCTCAGACAAATATAACGACCCAGCAACAGAAGCAAGACCAGAATTTAGTACATCCCTGGGGAGGAGACTAAGGGAACCCAGAAAAGGCAAAACCACATAAAGATAAAAAAAGTGATCAGCACACGGACCCCCCCCCCCCCTAGACGAGATGGCCACAAGAGAAGACGTGAAGTCGTGGTTTGGGGAATTCCAGACACAATTCATGGACACTATGAATAAGCACATGGAATCAATGAAGGGAGAATTTAAATCTGCACTGCAGGAACTGAAGACGGAAGTGGCGGAGTTAGGTGACAGGACAGACACCGTAGAGAAGGTTGTCCAAAATATGGAAGAGGAGACGCAACAAGTGGCGGAGACCGAAGAGCATCTGGTCCGCCTAACACATAACTTGGATCTCCAGTACGAAGATTTAGAAAACCGATCGCGAAGATCTAACATAAGAATTAAAAACATGCCGGAGACCGTGGAGGATAAAGATCTCAGTTCGGCAGTACAACAGGTTTTCAAGGGGATCCTAGATCAGGAGGAAGAGGAGGACATTCCGATTGATCGAATTCTCAGAGTGGGTCCAAAGCGAACAACGACTCAGAACGCTCCCCTGAGAGATGTACTGGTGGCCCTCTCTAGGTACACACAAAAGGAACTGATACTCAGAAAAGCAAGGGCATTGGAACACATAGGAATGAACGGGGAGGAGGTCCTCCTGTTTCAGGACCTGGCCCAGTCCACGCTCCAAAAAAGAAGGGACATGTCCCAGGTAACGAAGGAACTAACCGCGTGCCAAATCAGATATAAATGGACATTTCCCTTCGGCTTGCTGTTCACTTGGAAGGCGGGGTGCAAAAAAGAATAACTTCTAAAGACGAAGGTCTGAGATTACTGAACATTCAAGATCAGGAAGACGAGCTCCCACAGTCCGGCGGCACAGATCCAACTCCAAGAAGAAACAAATGGGAATGACAAACAGCCAACAGAAGGATGAGACGTCCCAGTAACCCAGTAGGAAAAAAATGACGAATAGGACGCTCCCTGTCAGCTGGAGCAGATACCTACCAGCACAGGAAGCTCAACGGATCTTAACTGCAGCAGAAGAGAAGCCGAGAGCCCATTAAACAGGTGCCGGGAGGGGAAGGGGGGAAATGACCCGGTAGCCACGGAAGTCCTGGGGAAGGGTTTAGAATTCCCTTCAAAGTTAACCCTGAGAGTAATTGAGGGTGTGACCTGCAGGGCGATACGCCTGAGCGACCATAGGGAATCATGCTATCCTCAGGGTAGTTGGGGGGGAGGGGTCCGCACCATTTGGGGGTTGCGCGATACCAAGTTGGGGGAGGGAAGGTTGGGGGCAGGGGAAGACCGGGGGGAATTCCGACTATACTAAAAATGGGATTTATCGACATGGGATACTTCACATACAGACAAAGGGATGGGGCTGAAAATGCTCACATACAACGTTAGGGGTCTCAACTATCCGGTCAAGCGGAAGAAGGTGGAGCGATTCCTCACCAGGGTGCCTTGGATATTGTAATGCTCCAAGAGACACATATAACATCTCAAGACAAACATAAAATTCGTTTTAGAGGGTTCAATCTAATCCAGCTTGCCAACGCCCAAGAAAAAAAGGCAGGGGTACTTATCACGATTCGAGACTCTCTGCATGCGCAACTAAAGCATACCTGGGGAGACAAACAAGGAAGATGCCTGATAGTGACAATAACGATCGATGGAAGGCCCTTGACAATAGCCACAGTCTATGCCCCCAATTCAGGGCAAGATGGCTTCCTAAGGGATGCACTAGACAAACTAGAAAACCAAGCAACAGGGGACATAATATTGGGAGGGGATTTTAACACGGCATGGGATCCCTCACTAGACAGATCAGGATCTAACAAACATGACCAGGGCACCCCGTCAAAAACACTGAAGCAGAAAATGGCAAACGTAGGACTAATAGATACATGGCGCAACCTGAACGGGAATATGAAAAGCTACTCCTACTTCTCACATGTGCACAACACGGCATCGAGAATGGACTATTTGTGGATCTCGGTGGGTCTATTAGGCAATGTTAAGCAGACAGAGATAGAACCAATAACACTTTCTGATCACGCCCCTGTGTGGGCCTCTATTGACTGGGTCAGAAACTATCCCCGGCTCTGGGTCTGGCATCTCCCGGAGGCTATTGTTAGAGACCAAGTGCTGGGACAGACTCTAAGAGAATACATCACAGAATATCTCAGACAATGACCTACCGGACACAGATAAGGGAATTCTGTGGGATGCCCTGAAAGCGGTAATTAGGGGACACCTCATAGCACTTAAATCCCAGAAAGAGAAAATGAATCGTCACTGGGAAAAAGAACTTGAGGCAAAAATAGGCGTGATCCAAGCCGAAATGATAAAGACCCCAACCAGGGAACTTACGCGATCTCTAAGACACGTCCAAGGGCAATTGGAAGCTCTCCGCACGAAAAAAGCAGAGAGGGCTCTCCTCCAAACTAAACACTGGTACTATGTGAAGGCGAATAAAGCCGACAAACTCTTAGCGAGACAACTAAAGGGCAAGCAACAGGCACAGACGATAAAAGCATTGAAAGACGAGGCAGGACTCCTAAAGACCCAAACCTCAGAGATAGGTAACATTTTTCAAAGCTACTATCAAAAACTATACTCATCGGATCACCCGAGAAAGGACCAGCAAGAAGCCTTTCTAGCAGGTGTACAACTTCCGGTGATAACAGAGGCAGAAAAACAAGCCCTTGACATGGATATTACCATAGAGGAAGTATATACAGCAATTCAGTCCCTCCCGAAAAATAAAGCCCCGGGTCCGGATGGATATACAGCACTCTTTTATAAAACCTATAAAGATATTCTGGCCCCACCACTCACAGCCTTATTTAAAACGTTCAAGAAGAAAGGAAACATGACCCAAACCATGAATGAAGCAAAGGTGTTAGTGTTTCATAAAAAAGGAAAGGAGGAACAACCTCCCACCGCGTACCGCCCAATAGCCCTAATCAATCTGGATGCAAAATTGTACACGAAAATCTTAGCATCCAGATTGGCTCCCTTCCTTTCTAATCTGATTCACCAAGGTCAGTCCGGGTTCATCGCTAATAGGCAAACACACGTAATATACAGAGAGTAATGCATCAGGTGGAAAAAATTGGTATTAAACAGACACCAGCGGCCCTGATAGCTATAGACGCTGAGAAAGCGTTTGACCGAGTAGAATGGTCATTCCTTTTTCGAATACTCGAGAAAATGGGGATGGGTGAAGGTTACATAGATATGATCCGAGCTAACTATAATTCCCCGTCCATAAGGGTAGCAGTAAATGGAGGCCTTTCGGAACCAGTGCGATTAGAAAGGGGAACGAAACAGGGTGTCTGCTCTCCCCCCTCCTATACGCGATATACTTAGAACCCCTACTGGCAGAAATACGAGAAACCCCTGATATACAGGGTATTGAAATGGCGGGGCAGGCACACAAAGCGATAGCGTGCGCAGATGATATGCTGGTGGCACTGGGAAACCCGGGGAAATCCCTCCCGCACCTAATGGACATGATAGAAATGTTTGGAGAGATCTCCGGACTAAAAATAAATAGGCAGAAAACCGAGATTCTGATTTTGGCAGGGAATAAAGAAGAAATTCGAGCAGCTGCTTCGGTATTCCAACTGAAAATAGCGACCACCGGAATAAGCTACCTGGGAATCACACTAACCGGGAAAATGGCCGATCTGTATGTCCACAATTATCCACAACTTTTAGCTAAGATCAAAGAAGATCTTCTTAGGTGGAACCCGCTGATGACATCCTGGTGGGGTAGAATAACATCCGTAAAAATGACATTACTTCCAAAACTAATGTACCTATTCCAAGCCATACCGATAAGAGGCTTCCCCCAGCGTTTTTTAAGTCTCTTAGGAAAATGGTGACACACTATGTGTGGCGGGGCAAAACCCCAAGAATAACAAATGCGGTCTTGACGGCTCACAGAGAGGAGGGGGTGTGTGCCCTGCCTCACTTCAAGAAATACTACAAAGCCGCTCAGCTTTGGGTTCTAAAGGAGTGGATACCCGAAAAAGGGGAAAAGATATGGGAGATGCAAGATAGGGCTGTGGCTACAACTTCCACTAGACATCTCCTATGGACAAACAAAAGATACAGACATGCTAACACACACATTAGCGAGATAATGAGGGTGGCACTGGGGGTATGGGATGATGCCACAAAAAAAGAAACTCTCACAAAGGACCCGGCCCCGTTTATCCCTCTGTTTGGGAATCCTGACTTCCCATCAGGAATGGAAAAGGGAGCATACTGGAAATGGGAGGAGGCAGGGTATAAGATAGTTGGAGATATGCAGTTCGATCAGCAGATCAGGTCTTTTGAAGACTGCACAACACTATTGAATTTAACTCCCAAAGACCGTTTTAAATATGAACAACTGCATCATTGGTTAAGAACACCTCACATGAAAGAAGCAGCATCCATAGATCTGACCCCCTTTGAAACATACATCATCACGCACACTGGAACACGCAAATTTGTCTCCAACACATATAAATATCTAAACGCACAACCTGAACCAACCACATGGCAATATATGAAAAGGTGGAAGAAATCCTTGGGAGCCACACTCCACACGGAACGATGGGAATATATATGGCGCATGATTCCAAAATTGACGAGAGCTGTCCAAACCAGAGATATATGGACACAAGTAATCCTACAGTGGCATTACACTCCGGAGAGACTCCATAATATGTACCCTAACTCCACGGACAATTGCTGGAGGGAATGCGGCGGGAGGGGGGACTGGAGGCACATATGGTGGGACTGCCCGAAACTGCAGGCATATTGGGATGAGATAAAAGACCAAATGACAAAAATGTTCCTGGGGGCGGCACAAATTGGAGAAGAAGTGTCGCTAGAGGGTCTATGGGACCCTAGAGACAAACATCTGAGCGCCATACAGAAAAGGAGTTTCATGGGCCTCCTTATAGGGGCATGGCAGTAACTAGCATATAATTGGAAGAAAAAATCCCCTCTACTCGCAGTCGATTGGACGAGAAGGGTGTGGACTCATCTGGCCATGGAACTACTAATCTACAACATCCAGGGAAGCCATGAAAAAATCAGAAATGAGTGGGGTATGGTGTTGGAATACCTCCAAGCAGACTATAAAGAACAGTGGTGCCCACATAAAATAAGGATATTGGACCTATTTACGTGAAAAAGGAAAAGGACTATGTCGTGAAAATTAACAAGTCGGACAGCACCCGGTTGGGGGGTAAGGGGGGAGGGGTTATTACCAGGGAGATATGTTAATGTTTTGCTGTTGAACCTTACATGTTCAAATTCTAATAGAAATATTTTTTACAAAAATAAATAATTCAAGACCCTTTACATTGTTCACAAGGCTTTCTGGGGCCTGGGACCTACCTACTTGCAATGCTGCCTACCTAAATACTGTCCCTCATGAGCCCTCCGCTCATCTACCTCCAACCTTCTACGTGTGAGTCAGTTCTCCAAGCAGAGATTTGAAGGGAGATCCTTATCCTCAGCAGGGGCCTCCCTCTGGAATAGCCTCCCTGCCGCCCTACGTCTTGAGCCGGATCTCCTTAAATGCCAGAAACTCCTCAAGACTTTCCTCTTCTCCTCTTCCTTCTATCTCCCTCTACCCTGCAAACCCAGTTCTCTGTTTTCCCTCTCTCCCGACTTTCCTTACAGCACGCTGACTGGCCATCGGGTGTACCTCAGAGTCTCACTGATCCCCGGCACCCTGCGCCAGTCCTCTTTCGCACTTGCCTCAGGGCCCTACACCTCACCCAACCTTATTGCACTTTAGAAATTTACCCCAGAGAGTGGCTCTCTCTGCAGTTACCCCATTCTCAACCAATCGGGTGCACTTGATCCTCCCTCTCCCCACCCCGTGACCCTCTGTGGACTTGCTCGATTTGTACGTACCATGCCTGAAGATCGTATGTCTGTTCTCCCTTGTCTTCACCCCTTAATTGCACTGTTAAAACTGCAAAATCGCCATCAGGACTATTTTCTATCTCCCAAACTGTTAAATGTATTTTTTACTCACTTACTCTGCCTGTGCAGACTATTATTACCTTTCAAGGGCTCTGAACGACTGTTTTTTTTTTTGTACTCTTGTTCACACCCTCCTTGAGCACTTTGAAACACTTGCCTGTGTAAAGGCGCTTCATAAATAATTAATTCTCTTAAAAATATGTTTCCACCAGGAACAATTTCTTGTTGTAATTGATATATTTCCCAGTTCCTGTGTGAGTAGGGGTAACCTGCCTTCTGTTTTATTTCTTTCAACTGCACGGCACACATCTTCCCACTGCAATATAGAAAGGCTTAAACCCACCACCACAAATGACTTGTTTGGGAGGGACATGTTAAACTGGTGGAGATGCAGGATCTTTTGTAGACGCCCACCGATCTTGTCCACTCTTAGAAAGTGAGGCTAAAACCCTGTACCCAAACTCCCTCAAAGGAACCCCCTCTACTTCGCAGTAACTTCTGGTTCTCCAGGAGGTGATCCAGGAATACTTGGTGAAGGGGGAAAAAGAGGAGGTTGAGTTTGAATTCCGGGGAGATCACAGAGTACAAAGGGTGTTGGTGTTCTCCCTCCATGCGTGAAGATTTTGAAAATGTATGCCTCTCACTGAGAAATGGGGCTTCATGGCCACAGGTAGAATGCCAGATTCTTTTGTTGCGAGGCAGAGTTGGTGGACAAGTACTCACAAGCTTTTGCTGCTTTCTCACCTGATAACTAGTGGAAGGGCTATGCCTACTTCACCTGGTTGTAAAGACCTGGAAGCAGTGGAAGGACCATCACAATTCTTAGTAAGAAGTGGAAGCTGGAGATTATATTCATGAACTATTTGGTCTAAGCTCCTGACTTAAATTTTGTCAGTGGCTTGGGGATAGATTCTGCAAACTATTAATTTTCATCCAAAGAAAGCCTGCACATCTTTTCCTGGGTTTCCTTTGTTGAGGAGGAACACAAACATTCCTGACTTGCAAGCCCACCCCCAGGTTCATGCCACTAAAGCAGGGATCCACCACCTTTTTCTCTCCAGCTGTTTTGGAATACAGCTCCCATCACCCAAAGCCAGCATTGCCAATGGTGAAGGTCTATGGGAGGCATAGTAAAGAAAAATCTGGAGACCCACAAGTTGAAGAAGACCCCTGCACCAAAGCAATGTCTACATGTCCATGTGTGGCACCCATCACATAAAGAGCTGTCAATTTTTCTCTTCTTAGTATTAGCAAGGATTGCTGCCTTCGTAGGAGGAAGGCGGTCACCAAGCTTGGATACAAGTAGCCACATCTTGTTGTAAAGGTCTGGGAGCACCCCATTGCATCAGTCTGGCTGGATTACAGCAGTACGATCTGGTTAAGTTGCCATCTTGTTGAAGTAGGTGCACTGCATCACAGTCTAGAGGACAGAAGGCTGGCATTGCTGGGTTCTGAGCCACCCTTGCCCAGATCCACTGTGATCACAAAGGACGGTGACAGGGGATCAAACTAGACACAGCAGAGATCATCAGTTTTGTCAATCTTTCAGATCATAATTTGCATGGGCATAATTATAGGGGGGACAGGGGTGTTTGCCCCCCCCAACTTTCATGGCACACCATTTTGTCCTCATTCATTTGGCTGGGGCACTTTTTCTTCAGATGTCATGCCCCCCCCAACATTTTGGGAAAAGTTACTCCACTGCTAATTTGGGTAGCGCAGGAATTTTTGAAGATGGTGGATGCCTTCAAATAGTTAATTCTGAAGCACAATCTATGTTCTTTCTCATACCAAGGATGTAAGTACAGGACCAAAACACTCATAGTGGAAAGATGGAGCAGGCCATTTTCCTCTGAACCATCATGTAACCCTCCTTCCAATTGGGATCTGGTTAGGAAAAGGGGTTAGAGGCAAGGAAATGGTAAAGGAAGTAATACAAGAAATGAATAAAAGACAAAGATACAAGGAGGTTTCCCAATAGTTTATTAAATATAAATGTGTTTAACTGTAATGACTTACCAGACTGTGTCATGCATCCCCACCATGGGGGACACATAGAACTCTGGAACAATGGGCAGGTCTCCCCTGGCAGCAAGAGTGGACTTACCTGAGAAAGATTCCAAAAGGGAAATAATTGGACAAAAAGACAGTTGGAAAAAGGAGAAAAGACAAGTAGGCAGGCAAAGAGAGAAATAAATAAGACAGAAAAAAAGAGAAGAAAGAACAAAGAAGATTAGTGCTCCTTGGAGTGAGGGCACAACCTCAAAAGGCTCCTCAGGGCATCCAGAAGGAGGTAGGCCAAACCTTGTGTGCCTGCTGCAGCCCAACGCATATCTGACGCCTCAGGCCATGTGTGGGGTGTGGCCTGAGTGAAGTTATGCCCCAGCCTGCGGCCACATGTGCGTGTCGATCCCAAGACATGAGCGTGGCCTGAGAAGTAACAACCAGACCGGACATGTTGATGGAAAAAAAACAAAAATCCGGGCCTTGTAATGCGAGTTGCCTGGTGAGGTGACGGGCCAGTCTGGGGGTGTGTGAGTAAGCCGCCCACTACCAGAGCGTGGCCTGTGGGGATACGGTTCGCTAGGGGGCCACACTGTGCGCCACACCGTGTGCACTTGAAGAAGCAAAAGTCCTGTGGCTCGTGGACCCACGGGTGAAGATGACGGTGTGGGAAGAACACCCACCCCGAGGCCAGGAAAGGCGGGTGGTGGAGAGGAGGAAACGCAACAGCACCAGCAACGCGAATGTGGCTGCTAGCACCGCCGGGGACCTTTGAAGTCAACACCCTCCCTGGGGAACACACATGGAGGGCAGTGTGGGTAAGACATGGAGCATCGGCCGCTCTCTTCTTCGTGGCGGGGCTCAACACAAAGTGCAGCGGTTCTCTCGCAGGCTCCAGCTGGGTAGGCAGGGCCTTGGAGGAGCCCAGGAGAAATGTTGCCTGCTGGCTGTGTCTGGTCAGAAGAAGGAAGTAGACTCTGATTATCCATCTCACTGAAAGTTTACTTAAACAAAAGAATAAATGCCTATCTTTCCCTATACTATGGGGATTCCCTACCTAACAAAACTAGCTAATGTGCTCATCACTCGTCAGTGAGAGTCTAAACAGAATCTGTCCACCATCCGAACTAACCTATTCAGACCCTACCCCTATTATAATAACTAAAAACAGGAGAATGACAAAGTAGTTCAGTTAAGTTAACTATCCTCAGACAGTTCCTGGTGACCATTTTTATGAATTCGTATAGTTCAGTTACAGGGTTATTTAACGTCTGAGTCTTCTCCCTTTGGCGACTATTCTCTGTTTCTTGCTTGTACTTCTCTTAAAAGTGTTTTAGTTATCCTTCCCTTTTCCCAAGTTAGCATTATCCAATACTTAGGACTCTCCCATCGGAGTCTCTGGTCTTTGGTTCTTTAGTTCACAGTCTTTGGTTTCTCTTTGGACTTCACTCTTATTCTCTGATTCAGCCTTATCTTCAGGCTTTTCTTTTCTATTATGTCTCATCTCTTTAATTAGACCTTCTTTTTCTGGCCTGACATCAATATAAATATTCCATTGTAGAGGCTTGTGCCCTCTCTTACTTTGTAGTGTGCCAAGGTTTTCTCCTTGACTGGGACGAGTATGGAGTATCCCAATAATGGTTCTCATTCCCTTCTTAAAATGTCAATATTTTATCTAGACTGGAATGAGTATGAGCACTCCAATAAAGATTCTAATTCATTTCTTTAAATGTAAATGCTTTATCTTGACTGGGACGAGTATGAGCATTCCAATAATGATTGACCATCCCCTTCCCTGGTCTCTCGTTTTCCCTGTACCTGCAGTTGGTAGGGATAACCTCACCAGGTTTGTGCTATTGGTGAGATCGTCTCTTTGGGTTTGTAAGGTTGGTCTCTCATGATTCTTTGGTTACTTTTTCTTCATGTTGCTGCATAAACAGGCTCCTCAGTACTCTGTGTGCCGGTAAACTCTGCGTTAGTTCTATTGGAGTGCTCTTGGCGTTAGTCTGCCACAACTCTGTTGTGGTCACGCCACCACCACTTGGCTCTCTCTCTCTGGGTTGCAACATCCCGTGACCGCCTTGACTTCTCCCCTCTCTCTGGTTTCCTGATGCTGTGAGTCTACTTTTACAGTTTGCTTCCTTGTGGACACTTCATACATTTCTTTATTGGATGTATTTGAAGAGGTACTGTTGTAAGATTTCTTTGGGAGCTCCTCACAGGAACGAGAGTCCTTGTACCCAAAGGGAAAGTCTCTCCCGGTGAGGTCCAACTTGCCTCGACAACTAGGGAGGCCAGAAGGGACGAATTCCCAGGATTC
Source organism: Ambystoma mexicanum (assembly GCF_040938575.1). Lineage (NCBI taxonomy): Eukaryota > Metazoa > Chordata > Amphibia > Caudata > Ambystomatidae > Ambystoma > Ambystoma mexicanum. The sequence goes on from NC_090926.1 coordinate 15,628,614, forward strand.
GTCACACTGCTCCGTCACTGCCACAGAGGAAAATGGCTCTGCTCAGATAGAGACCCAACAACAGACACACCTGCTTGGCCCGACAAAGCCAGAAAGTAAAATGAGGAAGCGCCACCACCAAGGAAATAGATTTAGGGCAGCTACAGCCCTGAAGACAAATATAAACACACCCCATGGAGGAAATGGCAGTTTTTACAAGACCTTTCTGTGTGAAGCACTGCTACAGATGAAAAGATCAGGGCTTTCAAAGCCCCACCAATCAAACACAGCCACAGATGAAATAAGATCAGGGCTTTCAAAGCCCCACCAATCAAACACAGCCACAGATGAAAAGATCAGGGCTTTCAAAGCCCCACCAATCAAACACAGCCACAGATGAAATAAGAGGGCTGCATCAGCCCAAATAAATGAAACAGCAACACAACGGAATAGAGCTGAGGACACCAGCCAGCCAGGCCCTGAGCGGTGTCACTTCTTTAACGTGTTGCTGCCACCCGCTGCAGAGTGTGGGCTTTGCAAATTGGTGACTGACAGCAGTAAATGGCCATTAGGAAGGTAAGCATTCATGTTCTCAGGCAAGATGTCTCTTAGTAATGATTTACATCACACTGACATGGGTTACCACCAACCAGGCTTCACTCCAGGGTGGCATAAAGCATGCCCGTGACGCAGGCCAACCGGTGAGGACATGTAAATAATTGCCCTTCGATGGAAATATTCTGCCCCGTGCCCTGGCAACAGCCCGAAAACCCACGAGTAGTTTCAGCACAGGCAACCCCATCAAAGAGCCATCACCGGGCAACACACCGCAGTGCATTTCTACTTTTTGATGGCACAAGAATGTAGCACTATGGGGGCAGCACACTCTCAGATGCCAGCTCCAGTAACAGGCAGCAGGGTAAACTACAAGCAGGCTGTTCTTCTCTGACCCTTTGAATGAGCCAGATCTAGGCGGTTCCAACAGTATTTAGCTCAGATTTCCCGAACTGGCTCTAAAACTACCCACATTATCAACGCAGGGCAGTTATCCAGCTCCTGCATGCCCCGCTGCTTATTCAGGAATCCACACACCATCACGTGCCCACTGTGTCTCTGCTCACAGATGTCAATTTGTAAAGTTTAAAAACCACTGAGCCTTTAAAAAAAACTTAACAATACTTGCTGTACCAGGCGTGACATATGCCATCCTAGCCTTAAAAGTTACTAATTAAATATCATTGCACTTTTATTTATTTGTTCACATATATTTCATTGTAAAAACAATTAACAATCTCGTTTTACCAGATACAACACTTAATGAGCCGAATGATCGAACTCTTGAGAGCAATATATAGTTGCCGTGACTGAATACAGATTTCAGAAGGTATAGGCAGATCCTCTCAAAAGTCTGTCCGTGTGGCTTATTAATGGTCATTGAAAAGGCCAAACGTACAGGAAACGGTCTTCTTTTGAATATGAAAGGCATATTTGTATCCGATAGAATGAGAAGTACGCGCCTTATAAGAAAAGTATCTATAAATTCAGTCCATTGATTAGACATGTAATTGTCAACCTGGTTCCATTGCAGAGTCCGCGTGATGGCATAAGATTTTGTAGTAGCACAATTATAGCACCTACTTTCAGTTTTAGCTCGTCAGGAGGCATTCCTGTTGGTGTTAAGCTGTTGTGGAACTCTTCAGGGTATGATAGATGATCACTTGGTTCATCCCCTGCTACAGTAGCTACACTTTTGTAAACAACCTCTTCTCCTGGCATACCGTTTAACACTTTGTTGTTCAGTTCCAAAGAATGCTCATTTGTTGGCCTTTGAATTGCTGAGCTGTAAACAGTGTTGAAGGTAATGTCACCACAGAGTTCATGTACAGGGTCTACTGTGTTTAAACAACAGGCTGGAGACAACTTTATAGTTGCACCACTTCTTCCATCGCCTACTTCTAATAGCCAGTCTGAAAATCCGTTCTCACATGATATTGTTCGCATATTACGTGTAAGTTTCAGTACTTGGATTTGGCTCTATAGCCTATGTTTCTTTATACAACTGGCAACAGTTAGAGATGTTGACCCTCGTAGTATCACTAGTAGTACTGGCCTGAAGTCTCCACCTAGTAGCATAACTTTCCCTCCCAAAGACTTGTCTAATCCTTTCAGATTGCGCAGTAGTCTGTCTACTGCTTGAAAAGTGTGAACGTAGGTCTTTGGTGCTTCATCCCACACTATTAATTTTGATTGGAGAAGTGCCTCAAAAAAGAGGTGCAGTTTGACATTTGGACAGCAGAGGGAAACCTAACACTGATAAATGCATCTGCTGAGTGCGAAAACATACCTAAGCATTTTACATAAATACATATATAGATAGATTTTGATTTTAAAATATTTTTATTGGCATTTATGTTTTACAATTACTCAGCACATTTTATTGCCACTTTTTGCTATTGATATTTATAACCAATGCATAACAACACATAACAAATAACACTGTAATAACAGCAAACCGTCTTCACAGCTGTAATTGCATTTTAAGGTCCGAGCCGCTTTTCATAGTATAACAAGCAGGTGTGGCGCGCCCCCCAAAAAGCCCAGGCATGACAGCAGATAGCTTGTTAGCGCTACATCCTTCTTGAATTACCTAACTTGTTGACAACTGTCTCAGGGGTGTCTCTCATGTTTCACAGTGGTTTATCATCTGATGGGTGGAACATATCCCAGACCAGTGTCTTCCAGGCCTCATAAACAGGGCTTGCATCACTCCCTGCCCTGGCCACGCCATCTCCCCACACTCTGGTTTCTGCCTGCGCCCAATGTTCCAATTCCTTTTGCCATCTTGTGTATTGTGGGCCCGCTGGTGTTTTCCGAGCCATTGCAATGGACCTTTTGGCTAATATGCATACCATGTCCATGAATTTGACAACATGCCTGAATTTGCTTATTCGTGGATAGGCGCCTAACAAGCATTCCTTTGGTGTCCAATTGTACCTCGCTATCCGAATCTTTCTACAGACTCGTTCTATTCTGTCCCAGAAGAGCTGTATCTTCGAGCCCCTCCAGAACATGTGTAGCATCCCTGCTTCACTTGAGCCACACCAGGGGCATAATGGGCGTGCTTTGCTACTAAATTTGGGTATCCTTGCTGGTGTCAGGTATGTACGGTATAGGACATTTAGCTGTATCAATCTAAATCTGGCGTTTTGGGACACCTCTTGAGGGTATATACATATATAGATAGATGTCTCATGCTTTGCAGACATTTTACTGTCAGCGTTACTGTTCTGACAGAGGAAATGAGCACCATACCAAGTGTGCATTACATGCTCAGAAGGAATACACATTTGAATTACTAGCACAGACATGTTTGATAAATTGGGGGTCATTTTTATGTTCCCAAAATGCACCTCGTTTTTATGCAAAGCAGCCAGCATCGTATTCAGGGAATGTACATCATTCAACACTTAGCTCGGCCCCCTCAGTTCCACAGACACCACTGACAATCCAGCGCAAGTCCCGCCCAAAGATCTGACAATCCACTGCTGTAAATTATGTCCATTTCCAGCACTGAAACAGACCTGCTTGCGGCTGCGGGTACTTCCAAACTACACGCATTAACACAACAGCAAAGCTATCTTGGGTTTCCCTTTGTCTGCACTGACCAAACCCAGCTCTTCTTCCCCTCTTTTTTCAGGTCCCTCAGTGCCAATCGAACGTGCAAATGGGAGTGCAACACTGTATAAAACCCATAACATGAAAGATCTCAGCAAGGCAGAGTGGGGGGTCTCTACCATACATGAGTCACACTGTGGCATTCTGGGACTTCTAAAGCAGCAGTGGCTGATACAATGCACCAGATAGCTCCAGCCTCAAGACTTCAATATGGAACAAGTAGAAAGGAGAGGGCTTGCCGCAGTTTCCAGAGTTTAAAGAATGCTTCCATCTAGACCACCGTGATCCAGGATAAGACCTTCTGGAGGTTCCATACTCACAGAAGGCACACATTGGAGGAACAGGCTTCTGGGAGTATTGCTGCAGGATATAACTAACATGCTTTTGGGCAGTGCGAAATATCCGGCAGCCCCTGCAGCATGCAAATGGTAATGGACTCCCTGGGGGCAACTATGGGTCAGCGCCAAGAAGCCGCCTAGATGGAGAATAAAACACTATGCAAATACCTGATAACCAAACTAAGAGGAAACAAAATGTGCTTGATAAACACACATATAAATCCATTTACTTAAGAAAGCCGAATGCTAGCTTGTGAAAGGCCTTCTAGATTCCTTTCTTTACACAATCTGGTGGTACATGCAAATGGCCAATGCAGGACTCTTGAATGAATTACATTATCATTAGTTCAGGATATCCAGCCCACCACACGAAACTATTTCATCTAAAATAAACAGTTGAGATGACAAGGCTGGTGTGGGAGTGAGAAGGGATGTGATAAAGTCTTAGAGTGGTGGCAAGTGGATGGGAATCCAGTGGGGGATCGGCGCAGGCCACAACGTAAAGCTGACCCCAAGTTTCCTCACCATCCCTGGCCTTGTGCATTATGTGGTTATGTCCCATCTCACTGCAAAGAACATGCACTGGGTACCTTGAACCAACTGCCCTACACATTTAGAAACTGTGTACATGTTAGGCTCACAAAGTTCAACTTTTAAGTTCCTGGTCTTAACCATCAAAAAATAAAGCTCCCCATGTGATCAATGAGGAGCTGCTAGAGCCAACGCAGGCCTGGAAAAGGTAGTGGTCTAAGCCATAGGGTGAGGGAGTGCATCAACAGGGAGGTTCATCCATAGGAGCGCTGGGCAGCGCGCGTCAGGGACACAAGGCAGCCTGACTCCAAGATGGCAGCTGGTATTTTTCAGTACACAGAGCCAGGGCTCAGCAAACAGTACAATTCGGCTACATTGCAAAGATGTCGCCCAATTATGAGATCACTAATCAAAATGCCCCATCCCAAAGGTCAAACATGGGTTCAATGACAGGTCGGGGAGGATGTAAAAGTGGCCCGAACAGGATTATACTGTATCAGGAGTCGTTTAGCGAACACAAAGAAAAGAGATTAGAAATATTAAGGATAGTGGAGGGAGGGGACTGAGTGGTGCAAGGGAGAGAGAGGAGGCTGCACAGATGGAGAGAGGCAGAGGAGCGGGAAGATCACAATAGAATGAGGAGCGAGAAGGAGGAACATCAATATACAGAGAGGCAAGAGGAGGGGTGAAACATGGAGGAGGATCATATCGGTTTCTAAACCATCAATAAGCCCCACACCTCTAGTACACGAGAAGGGATCTGAACAGATCGGAACACAAGTCAATTATAAACCTCCTGGTCCAATTTTCGTAACGTGGACGGAACAGCAGGCTTATCTCTGCAAGGTCGTGAATCGTTGGTTAGTTGCAACACAGCGAAAATACAATTATTAACCAATGATAAAAGGGACTGTCCAGTCAAGGTTGTATAAAATATCGACTTTATTATTATTATTACAACAGACAGCTCCAGCACACTACAAAATACAACCCACTCTCTAAAGGAACACAGAGGACAGACAGTTTCTCGAAGGAAATTGATGTGCTTGGGATACTGGCAGGAGGGTAGTTGGTAAAGTAATCAGTCTTACTGTTCAAGGTTATTTGGTTTCAGCATCAAAGGGGCAAAGGGTCGTAACTGTCTCTAGGAGCCTTCGAAGAAGGACCGGTGGGGTGGGGGGACAGAACCACAATGTACCTGGTGCGCAAGAAGGTCTTGATGCTCGACTGCATCAAAGCGGTTCCAGTGTGCTCAGCAGCTCCTAAAACAGAGTTCGAGGCGGGAGACAGCTGCAGGTATCAGAAGGCAGGCAGTTCGGGCAAGCAAGGCTGGACAGACGGCTGCAGGCTGGCCTACACGGTGGCTCAGGGCCTAGAATCATTGTCTCTGTGCTTGTTGGCGGATCCGGAGGGCTGGTCGAGGCGTCTCAAATGACTGTGATGACTACGGCGTGACAACAGTCAGTGGTGCAGCCAATTGCAGTTCAAGGACTCGACTTCCCCCGAAAATGTCCTTAAAAGATGGACGCTGGTTGATGCTTGTAGGGGCATGCCTCCTGGCTTCTTCTCAAGGCTTGTGTCGTCCTTTCAAGGCAGATTGCCCAAAGCTTAGGAGAGTGTTTGTAGACAGCGGCCTTGTCCTTTTTCAGATACTCTCTGGCACTACCCACTGAGGAAGCTTGCTGACAGAACCTAGCAGGGCACACTGTTTGCTTGCTGGGTACCGGTTCTGGGGATGCTGGATGGCACCTCTGAGTCTGGTATCTCCCTCTGTTCCCTGGGAGATGTTTAGGGGTGGGATCTTGCTTCCCTCTTGGAACTCCTGGCCTTCCTTCACTGGTAGAAGATGTAATGTAGACTGTGCCTTCAGCCCGGGTCCAAATGAGTTCCTCTTCTTACTCCTTTCGATGTCATCGGATGATCTCCTAATTCAGGGGTTCTGGCCTCTTTTAAAGGCAAGTGGGCCCTAGTGATTGGTGCAGGCTAAGCCTACCTTAATGAACCAATCCAGGGTCCCCACCAACAATCTTCTGTTATGCATGAGGTCAGGGCCAGACTGCTCTGCAACAGGAAAGGTAAGGGGTGACAATATATACCCAAGTACCTATGGTAAGTAATGGACCCAGACATGCCATTCACTGCCTTTCATACAGAGGAGTGGGAACTAGCTTCAAGTTGACACACTGCAGACCAAGGGGTGTTAGCCCGCCTTACGGTTATCTGTTTGGCGACCAAGCCCCTTCAACAGGCTTGCCTCAATTATCTCTCATTAGTATGCAACGCCAACAGCCAAACTAAACAATAGGAAAGCAGATCCATGGGGCCTTTGATATTTTAATTAGGTTGCCCATGGCCGGAGGACAGTGTGCCCTCCGCTTCTTGAGATGCTTTGATGTACCCTTGGCTGGCACATTCCCGCTGAACATGACAGGGGAGGGCGGTGCCTGTAGGCTGTGTCCTCCCAGAGTACACATGACTATGCGTTTCAGGCGGTGAACAGAGAAGATGTCTGCAGAACAGCCTCACACATTTTTGGAGGTTGATCGCCCATCATTCATTTTCATTATCAAAAAATCAAAAAAACCCAGGCGAGTGCACACTCCCCGTGCGGATGGTCAAATTCCTCAAAAAAGCACTGAACAATTTAATGAATTGGTGCATTAGCACCCTTAGCGGATACGTCAGCCAATCAGGTTGCTCCAAACCTGGGCTGAATCTAACGATGCAAACCCTTGATCGAAGCAACCCGACTGCTCTGCGCACCCACCCTCCATTCAGCGCTAACTGCTCTCCCCATCTCCCTTGCCTCCTGCCTCCATCTATAGCCCCTAAACACCCCAACCCCCTCTCGTTACCTTAATCCAGGTGCCTCCGCTAGGGCTTCACCGATTGGCTTTCTCTTTTGCCTTGGAAATGGAAGAGGGCTTCCTCTACTCTGCTGCCTTCTGCCTCCATCTCGAGCCTCTCGACAAGCCCACCCCCCTCTTACCTTAACCTAACTCCTCTGTCAGGGCTTCACTGCTTGGCTTCCTCTTGCCGCCATGGAAATGGAAGAGGGGCCCCGGCTTCCATTTCCATAACAACCATGACTCTCCCCGTCCCCTGCGAATTAAGCAGAGTGAGCGGGTTTAACATTATTTTTATTGCTACTAGCACCTTAAGGGTTTCCCTCTAGGTGCTAATGGCAAAAGTCACTTGTTCAGTGGGCTTCACCAGCACGGTGCCGGCACAGGGTCGTGTGTTAAGGCTTTCGCTTCGCTCGGGCCTATAACTTGGGGCCTAGGCCCTTACCTGCCGGTGAATCCCACTCAACGCGTGATTATTGGCATAATAATAAATGTAGGCAATTAAGACAACAAACTCAGACAGTAAGAAAATATGGTACAGAGATCAGTTAATCAAAAAGTATGAAAGGAGGTTATTTTTAAGGATGGTTTCGAAAATGTGTGGGGAAGAGATGAGCAGACAGAGAAAGGAAAAGACTTCCGGTGCTCGGGGTAGGAGTGAGAAAGATCAGAAACGGGAGGAAGCACATGGAGGTTCGGGGACAAAGAGTAAGGGCTGGTTTTGGGAACTCAGAGCGTGGAGGGGAGCAAAGAGAAATTAAGGAGGGAAGATAGAGAGGAGCAAGACCCTGGATGCATTTGAAGAGAACAGAAAGAAAGTGGAAAAGGATATGGATGCATGCGTTGGAAGGAAGAAAAGCTATATATAGCAGGAGGCAATTATCGAGGAGCGGGGGAGAGAGAACATGGAAGGGGGAGTGAGATGGGAAGCGACAAGTCCAAAGTGAAGGGTAGAACAATAATCAATATGAGAAAAGTCAAGAGAGGTAATAAGGAGATAAGCTTGCAAGGATGAACGTGGCATAGACATATTAAATACAAATATAACGGCAAAAAGACATAGGAACCAAGGTCTAGACGGTGGTGGGGGTGGGAGACAAGGTTAAGGGGTGTGGGGTTAGCACGGTGATGATGAGGCAAGGCACTTAAAACAGGGGGAGTAGGGCTAACTAGTATCACTGAGGGCATTAGTATGTATATAGTAAAATAACATTTTTTCTTCACATGTATACGATGGTCTTGATAATGTTCATATTTTATGTGTGCAACACATGGGTGTGAATTAGGGAATGGCATGTGTTGGATATATGATTTTTCGTTCCTAGAAAACAATGATCCGTCTCCTGGCAGGTCATACATCTCACACCCATCATGATGGACTGGACCTTGATGAGGATCATTGTCGTCATCCATACTGCCATGCAGGATGCCCTCTTGTGCTGGCATTTCAACATGGCACCTCATGTATATGATGTGTAGCACACAGTTGAGTATGATGATTTTCCCCACCTTCTCAAGACTTGTCATTAAGTGTCTGCTTGTTCAGTGAAAGCACCTGATCCATGCCTTGAGCAGGCACAAAGACCTCTCAAAGGTTCTAAGTATCCTGACATGGTCCTCAATGTACTGCTGACCCTGTTGCCTTTAGAGGTCCAGCATAGGTATCCTCAGCAAGGGCAACAGTGGCCCCTCTGAGTCACTTGCATGAAATATGACATTGGTGGATGGTGGGAGAAGGAGAGGGAAATGTCGCGACTTGAAACTTGGTCAGAATGGGGGCCTGGTAGTTGAAGATTTTTAAATGTCCCCTGCTCTCCTCTTCTTGTCTGGGTTGGGTCTTTCCTGACATTGCTTTGGTCAGGATGTTGATTCTACAAAGAGGCCATCACCTCCCCTCAGGCTTGGTCCTGGGCTAATCAGTCAAATCCCAACAGTTTGTTTCGAAGCTATGCCAGAACTTCATTGGGCTGGATACCCGGAGCACTGGTACCAGTGACAAGGTCAGTACCGTGGCCTTTTTAAGAGGGGGACTGGGAGGCATGCCACAAACCAATCCAGATCCAGTCCTGCCCATGAGGTAGACGGTAGCAGCAAAGAGGGCCCCATTCCTGTCCCCCATGCTAACTGCAACAGCGTGGCGGCATAGGAAGCCATGCTCTGCTCAGCGGCAGAGAGCACCCTACTCCAGAGTTGGTGCTATGGACCCTAGACCACCAGAAACTATTTGACAGAGTATTAACATGGAAAAGAACGGTACTTACCATAGGAAGCTTTTGACAGCAGCCCTCTAACTTTCAAGCGGAAATTATGTTTTTCAGGCTGCAATGGCTCCATCGCAACAAGCCTGTGCAGAGAAAGTGGGTGGGGCATAGCCATCTATTTGATACTTACACAACTTGCAACACCTCCTGGGTGGGAAAAGAAAAAACAGATTGGCTATGGCCAGAAGGCCAATGACAGGAGGAGGGAAGAATACATTGGGGCAACAGGAAGCAGGAAGGGTGGGTTGTCCGGGTGAGGTCATAGTAGGTGGTGGACCAAGGGACCAGCAGGCGAAAGCAAGAAGCAAAGAACTGTAGAGGCAATTTCAGAATCAGATCAGGTGTTGGTTGTTCAGAGCAAGTGGTGCTGCAGTGTGAATGTGCGTGTTTGTGTGTTGAATGGGTAGTGCAAGGAGTGGTTGTGAAGCTAGCTAATGTTCCGGAGAGAAAGCGGATGTTTGAATAGTTTGGAGGGAGGGTAGTAGTAGGGAAGAGGTATTTAGTAGCAGTGAGGCGGGGAGTAGTAGAGAGGAGGGGGCGTAGTGGAGAAGAAGAAGGAGGAGTACCATCAAAGGGTGGAGGCAAGGACAAGACTGCGAGACATTGGAGGGACAGGAAAGAGGAGAGAGCATGAAGGAAGGAAAGAAGAGAGATGGAGTGTAGAGAGAGAGAGAGAGAGAGAGAGAGAGAGAGAGATAAGGAAGAGTTGAGAGTGAGTGTGATATAGAAGATTGAGTCAAAACTGTGAGATTACAAGGCATCATCCCTGTGGATTACGAACAACTGGATAGAGTAGGGACAGTTAGAAAGCCCATGAGGGAGTTTAGACAGCCACCTTTGAATTACCATTTCTAGAACAAGCCAGTTATTAGAAAGTAGGGATTGCCATTTCATAGCACTAACTTGGGGTTGCCTGAGAGAGGGAGAGGTCGAGGGAAAGGGGGAGGGAGAGAGTTTGGCCCCACAAAGAAGACAATACAAAAAAAACCTTGAACCATCTTTGAATCTCAGAGTGATTCCTGTGCCATCTGTGAAACGCCACAGTGCATTTGGTGGACTCTGCCACCGTCTTCTTAAGCACTAGGCAAGGGCTTGGTAACTTGGCCCTCTTGACCTCATGGATGTTTGGTCCCCGTCTTTGTACCTCTGCTACTCCCACTTATACTTGATGCCTCAAAGGCTTGCACTGTTCTGGCCCAAAGACCCTTTAACACCAGTTATGTTGCCCCTTTCTCATTTCTCCTCTCACTCAACTTCTTTCTTTCTAAATGAGTATTTACATTTTGCCCCCCCCTCTTTCTCTCGTCATCTTCGTCTCTTGACTTGTTCCTTCTTTCCTCCTACCGCTTCACACCTGTTCTCCCTTGTCGCATCTCCTCCACTCCTTTCTCCACAGTTATTTCCTCTCTCTTTTCATTCTGCTCCTCCTCTATTCTCAGTTATTTACAGCTCCTTTCCTTACTTTAACCACTTCCAGATGTGTCCACTCTCTTTTAAATAAATGAAAAACCCTTCTAATAGATATTCATCAAGTCGGTATGTTTTTGAAAGATATATTTATTTTAGAACATATAAAACAACATGTATACACTTACTATTCTACAATATATAGCTCTGGGGCTGTAATTACATCATAACATCTCATTATTTTTAATAGATTTTCTTTAATGTCCGTAAATATTATTTTCAGATACATTCTTTCTGTCTCTTGTCAACTTTAAAAATAGCACATTATACATGCCAACTTGTACCCATGGATGCCAATGTTACACACATTTAATACTCTCATTGGTGGAATCTTGTTTTCCAAATTACTTCCAGTCTATACATTTGACACACTCACCCAACATGTTTCGTTCCTCCCATACACAAATTCACATGAACTTCTTCAGATGAAAGCCTACTACAGAAATCTTCAACTCTAATATTAGTATGTAATCTCGTTGTATTAAGGGTATTTAAAAATGTCAATTGTATTTCTTAATAGCTCCAACCACCATCCATTCAAATTTCTCTCATGCTGTTTTTCTGTTCTTCTATTTCCGTCTGCGCTATAGATTTTTTCAAACATACCACCTGTGAAATAATAAAGAATAATCTTAGTATTTCTTTATTAAAGGGATTACTCTTATCGGGAGTTATAATGACTCATTCGTCATCTATATTCACAGAATGCATGTCTGCTCAGTGATAGTTTGCACAGTGTCCTCCTGTTCTAGGAGGCCACAACTATTATTAGGCTGTCTTTTAGAAAATAAAAAATGTTTTTCTTAAGAAGTGGATGGTATACTTTTCTGTGCTTCTAGATCTTCTCAACACACGTTTTCCACTCTAAATACAGAAGGCACAGAGATATGCGGAGTTCATACCATTAGTGCACCCTGCTTGCTTAGCATAACATACTTCACTGCCAGTTTTCTTTATCTCATCTTAATGTGTTTGATTTCCAGCGCTTTGCCGTATCATGCTTCGCTCTCATTTTTTTCTCTTACAGTTTTCGTACACTCTCCTTATTGTGCCACTTGTTAACATTTTGTGCAACTACTGTAGAATAATTAAAGGGTAACCTGTAATTACTTCCATGGTCTTACGCTGCGCAACCTTCAGATGTCTTAATTGCGCTAATTCACATTGGTTACCTCCCAGATGGGCGTTGTTCATTCCTCGCCATTATCAGTAGTCTACCCTGTGTGCAGAGGCATGTAAAAGCTTCCTAGTGGACTGACTGCTTTAGACTTGAAACGTCATCACGTCCTCTTACACTCGATGGTTCTTTACTCCAAATTTCTTCATAATGTTCGAGCATTTAACATAATACGATGCTATTCTACCGGACAGATATCTTTTATTACATTAGCAATCAATACTATGCACCATGTACATAAATGCCAAAACACTTCCTAGCAGGCAAGTTTGACCTGGAAACGTCATGATGTACTCTCACGCTCTAAGTTCTTTACTCCAAACTTCCTTGTAGTAATCGAGTATTCCTCTAGAGTTTTCATCAACAGATGATAGTCTGTCAGCCACATAACTTTATCATAGTAGCACTCCTACTTAACAGATTTCTGTCGCTATGGCCCACCGCCCATTGATCATAGAGAACATCATTATAATCTCTGCCACTCTATCTGTGCATTGAGTCCTTTCTCTTCATTTCGGATCAAAAAGATGAATTCTTGTTCTTTCCTGAATAAACCCTTTTTTATCAGGGGTGCTGTCTTTTGCAAATTTGACTTGATACAATCTGGTCTAATGTCAATCTGCTGATGAATGTCCTTTTACTATATAACTTGTCACCAAGGGTTCTGTCAATGCAACTTGTGCATTCAGTTATACTTAGCTCTACCTTTATTTCAGTCTTTCCAATATATCATTTGCTACATTGGCATCACATTGCATAGATCACCGTTCTAGAATTGTAGTTTGCAAATTTGGTTTGTTGCCAAGGCCTAGAGAGAACTAAATTCACTTCTGTGCTCCAGCATGTGTGTTCACAGCATTTACATATCCCACATGGGGCATGTCTCACCATTTGCTCTAAACCCCAAGCTTAAGTGTTGGTTGTTTCTTTTAGTTTAGACTCATGTCATTTTTCATAATTAGTTCCTTTAGATTTGCATTCCTATTGAATGCAAACAGGGGTAGTTGCCTCCTTCTAATATACAGCAGTTCTTTTCTTATGACTCTACTAATTTTGTTTGGGACTCTTGCTTTTGTCAGTACCTATATAGATCTGTCAGAGTCTTCATGTATAATGGTTTCTCCATATAGAAGGAGGGCTGCCCTGTTATTATTTTTAGCTCTTTTCAGGGATCCTCATGTTAGCCTGTCTGAATACCCTTGTTTGGGAAATTGTATGCTTCCACAATACAATCTTGCTTATTTGTACTGTTTCTCTTTAACTTTAGAAACGGTCCCAAGGGAAGATGACCTCTTACATGCTTAGGGTGAAAACCTGTATAATGGAGAAGCGAGTTCTTACCAATGGGTTTGTGGAACGCTATTACTGATAGTGAATGTTTCCTTTCATCCACTAATATTGTGGTATCCAAAAATGTATTTCCTTGTTACAATTGAATGTGAATTGTAGATATCGATCTTGGACATTTAACCAGTCTATGAACGCCATTTCTTCATCCTCATTCTCTGTCCAAATTTTGTCTATATAGACGATCCACAATCTGATATTATTTCTATATGGATTACATTCTGTATAGACCTTCTATTCGTCTAGCATCTCCCCATACAGGTTAGCCACGCTCGGTGCCAGTGTGGCTCCCATAGCAGTACAATAAAGTGGAGTTACATTGCAAACAAGTGTGCCAGAGGTGGATAATTCTAATAATCGATACCGCAAAAGAAATGACAGATAACATTGCAATTGAGCTACACACACTGGAGGAAGACATTTTAAAAACTAGTATGACTGGACATTTTCGAGAAGCGCCTAGAGGAGATAAAAATAGAAATGGAAGAATTCAAGGATTATACAGCCCGAGAACAAATAAGTGGAATGAAAAAAGGCCTGGCAAATTTCTGTCCTGAAAAAGCATTCAAATGCACTCAGAAAAATGACGATCCAAGTAAAAAGAGTGATTACACGACATAAGACCTGAACAAAAAACGACTTAGGTTTAGAGAAACCTCATGCAGTTCAAGTGAGGATAGTCCATTGCCCATCCGCCGTTCTCTGCTTCTGCATCTACACCACCTCCACCCTCCTGTTCACGCTCTTCTTCGCTCTGTACCAGCACTGCTATACTCCTTCCAAAATATACACCCGTCATTCAATGCAGGCTGCTTAAACAGCAGCATGAGCCCATTCATGGGACCCGCAGATACCCTGTTGATATCAGCTGCAGTGCTTCGGATGCTTAGCACAGGATTGGCTGACTTTGAATGATACTAAAAAGATGACCCCCACATTCCTTCATTAGCTCGCAGGTCCCACTGCCATGGCTTGGCCCTCTTGGATAGGACACATGTGACTAGCCAAATTACCAGTGCCTTTCTGATTAGTCGCAAGCTTATTTGCTTAGAGGGAGCTTTGTAATCCCACAATAATGCGATATAGGTGTTTGGGGAAGCAAGGGAGTGCAGGATCAGTCCACCTTACGAAGCTAGGGGATGGGCCAACACCTACACGATTTGGGGAATCCATGAACAAAAGTGATGCATTCCTTCTAATGTGGGGAAATCAACAGGGTTAGGGCACTCACACACGGGAAGAATGTTACCCTGGTGCTTTCCGTGCTCTCCTATCCACACCAGGCTGCCCACCACTGCCGTCGCTACCAGGACATTTCCTTCAGCGCTGGTCTTTCCCTCCATTAACGGATCAGTTTTCTTTCCTCTTGAGGTTCCTCTGAATCTGAGCGAGAGGTGGGAGTGTTTCCTCTAAGGCTGGTGTTGGGCCAGGGGGTTGGGGAAGCCTCCATTCACCTCCTCCAGGGCTACATCATGGGGCTTGTGCTGGCATTGAAAATAAAAAAAGAAATGCACTGCCACTCATGGATGTGTTCCTTTGCCCTACCACTTGAAAGCATAACTAAATGCCGCACAAGCTTTTTGCACAGGCTGCCCCCAATACCTCATATGTGTACCTGATTGCGCTTTCTGTAAAGTTGGCACGATGCTGCCTGTTGCTGGTCCGTCAGACTCCAGGGTAAGGGCATGGGAATGGGGGTGTGGGACTGATCATCAACTTCACGTCTCCTCTCTTTTTGTATCTCCTGCTGCCTGCCTCCTGTGATTTGCACAGTGAGCTGCTGAACATCTTGGCTATCACTCTTTAACCCTGCATGGTGTTCTGTGGTGTGCTTCCATATGCTGAGGGAGTGAATGTATTCTATTGTATTTAGGTATTTATATAGCGCTCTTTCCCCACTTGTGTGGCCTCAATGCGCTTTTTCCTCGGTCAATGCCCTTGGTGACCGTAGTCGATGTGGTTGGAAATTCTAGGGAGTTAAGCTTAGGAGATGCGTGTGTGCATGTTGCCGCTCTAGGACTTGGGTGGCTGGCAAGGCGCGACTAAGGAGCCCCAAGAGAGGTTAGGCACGTGGGTGGGCGCAGTTGAGAGATTGAGATAGATTGCTATTGTTGAGAGAGTCTATGTGAAGCCAGCTATACCGGGTTCCTTTCGGGTGGTGGTTGCTGTATCCTAGCGGCAGAGGTGCTGAGGTAGGTAAGGTGTTTCAGTCTGCCCGGCAATGTGAGGTGCGTAAGGTGTTTCAGTCTGCCCGGCTATGTGTGATGTTAGACCGGATGTACTTAGCATTAGGCGTATTATATCGTGCATGGATGCTTTGCCGTGCCTGCACCAGCGGCTGTTTCAAGTATATGCTACTCGGGTTGGTGATCACTGTCTTCCTGCTGGCCTAATGCTGTGAAGAAGCGACATTTCATTTCTTTGGTATCAAACTACATTTTCTGTGACGTGTATGCTCATGCATGTAGAATAATAATGTTCATGATGTGATTATTGTGCTTGTATGTCGTATTTTTGTAGCAGGCTCTGCTGCTAATTTACAGATATAAATGTTCTCTTCCCTTGCCTGGATTACAACCTCCTTAGAGCTGAACATATTTTTTGGATGTCTTTTAGTGGAGTTCTAGGTTTTAATAAGGAGGTATTCAACGCTCAGGGATAGTTCAAGTTTACCCGCTGCACTGACAGTATTTTGGAATACCACCAACCGCGTTTCAGTATCTCGGTAGGATAGCTCATGAGTAACGCGCTCGCCTTAGAAGAAAGACGACGTGGAGCAACACAGGTTCGATCCTCGGTCCGCACTTAGAAACCTCTGGGTATTAAGTGCGTTATAAATAACCAATTACAATACATGGGCCGATTTCGTTTACAGTTTTCCGAAACTGTAAGGGGATGGGTAGTATAAGCAAGCAGTTTTGAAGAATTACCACCCATTTCTACCATTACCACTGGGGCTATAATATTTCCATTTAGGGAATGCAGCCCTGCCAAAGCCTTACTGATGTTGCAAAATAGCACATGTCCAGCAGTACCGGCAGGCTGACACAGTGACATGTGGGGTGAGTAGTAATTCGATTACACAGTGTTTTGTGGTGTGGTCAAAGAGCTCGCCTTTAGGTCAGTCTTGTATATTGCCTCTGTGAGATCACCAAGCCCTGGTCCCCAGCCAGTGAGGAGCAAATGACAAGGTGTTACTGCATGCTGGCTAAAAGGATTGAGTCCTTAGGCGGGAGGAGTAGGAAGTGCATGTTGTGTTCCACACACGTGCATGCCTGAGGAGCAGAGCCCAGGGGCTTAGTCAATCCCTTGTTAATGGCAGACCCACTTCAAAGTACTGCTATGCTGATATTGTAGGATTATAGGGAGGCCCGCCCCTGCAGCACGACTTGTATGCTGTAATGTCAATCATATTTCCCTCTGACAAAAGCTCGTTCTATGGGCCCCATTGAGTTAAAATAGTTCCCCTTGATAGTTGGGCCTGCCCATAGAAGGCTCTACCTGGGTATACACAGCTGGTTCGGGCCTTAAAATGGAGGTACATAGGCACCTGAAGCAATACACTGGTACAAATGGTATGGACTGGTGATACCAGGCTTTCCCTGGGCATATGGTCAGGCATGGCAATTACTGGGCGCATGATGCGCACCTAGACATACAAGGAAGTTCTTGGGCAGAAGATGGAGGTTCTCGACAAGTTGAATCTTTGCACATGATGAAGGAACTTGGCTATATGAAACTATACCTAGGAATACAAATCTGTTCCTGATTTTTTAGGGAGTTTCTAGCATGAGAAACTGTCTGGGCATATAATGCCTTTACTGGGCAATGGGCGTAGAACAGCTTAACTTACAAATGCACATTGGGATGTGAGACATTGCCTGAAAAAATGATGGTCTCACCTCACACACATATGATAGTTGAGAATGAGTTTGAGGAAGTTCCTGTCAATATGAAACAGTCTCTGGTATATATATATATATATATATATATATATATATATATATATATATATATATATGTACCTGGGAATACGACACCTTGGCATATCAGGCATTGTGTATAGAAGGTATAGACCGTATAGAAGGTGCCATCAGAGTCAGACTTTCTGAATCATCACTTATTTCTATTTCTATTTCTAGGTATTTATGGTATTTATAAAGCACATTTAGAACTAGAGGCATCAAGGCGCTGAGGGGCCAAGATCGGTAAGTTCACCACAAGTCAACTAGAACAGATACGTCTTCAAAGCCCTACGAAACTGGGCATGATCATCCATCTCCCACAGCATCGGGGCAGGGCGTTCCACAGAGTGGGGGCCAGGACTGAAAAAGAATGACCGCCTAAACGCACTCTATGGTGATGTGGTATTCTTAAAAGATTTTGGGAGGCTGAGCGTAAGTGCCTAGTCGGAAACTGGGCATGATCATCCATCTCCCAGAGCATCGGGGCAGGGCGTTCCACAGAATGGGGGCCAGGACTGAAAAAGAATGACCGCCTAAACGCACTCTATGGTGATGTGGTATTCTTAAAAGATTTTGGGAGGCTGAGCGTAAGTGCCTAGTCGGCTTATAACGAGCCAGCTTATTTTGCAAGTACTCTGCACCAACATTATGGATAGCTTGGTGTGTGATGCATAGTCTTGAATTTAATTAATTAATTTACCCAGAGCCAGTGCAACTGATGTAACATGGCCTGGGCCGATGTGAGGTGCTGGGCCTCAAGCGCCAGTTGCGCTGCAGAGTTCTGCAGAATTTGCAGTCGCTGAATCGGAAAGGCCGGTTGGCCCAGATATATGCCATTACAATAATCCAGCGACCCCATAATGGACGGGGTAACCACCTGCGTACTGCAGTTAGAAGGAAGACAATGGAGAATCTTCTTAAGGGTTTTAATCTGGGCAAAACCAGCATTGCATATTGCTGTAATGTGTGCATGTCTTGAGGCCGAAGGCAACAGCTTCACCCCCAAGCTCTTTACTGAGCTACTAGCAGCCGAACATGAAGCCAGAGTATCTGGCCAAAAATCAGCATTCATGTTGGTAGCGAGGGTGGGGGTCCCAATCACCAAAACCTCGGTTTTCTCCCCATTAAGTTTTAACCAGTTCTCTGCCATCCAGCTCCCAAATGCAGCAAGACACGTTTTTAGTTTGCCCCGGGGCTGCAGAGTTGTCAAGTCCAAGTGGAACACAAGCTGCGTATCATGAGCAGAAGTGTAGAAGTGAACCCTGTGCTGAGAAATAACATCCGCCAAGGGGTGGAGATAAAGATTGAAAATAAGTGGAGACAGAGAAGAACCCTGGGGGTGCACCACATGAGAGGACAGACTGAGCAGAGGTAAAGGATCCTTGGGATACTGTTTACAGCTGACCTGTTAGAAAAGAAGATATCCAAATAATCGGGGGAGCCCTGAAAGCCCACATGCTCTAGTCATAGCATAGAGGTATAATTTCCAAAGAAAGCGATTGGAGAAGGTGAAGGGGAATTGGGTCCAAAGGGGAGGCTGACTTAAGTTTATTGATCACAGTACCTACTATCTCGTCAGTAACCAACTTCGAATTCAAAAGGTTCCTTCTAGCTAGTAATCATAGATGAGGTGGCCTGACATGTGGGCTCAGGGTCCTTCAGCATGACGGTCTCTATGGATTGCCTAATTTTTACCAATTTTCTCTGAAAAGAAGGCACTAATTGCGTCACATTGGGTTTGACTGCTAGACTGATGACTTCCTGATGAAGGCAGTGAGGATAGCTCTTTCTCCACTCTAAGGAGCTCTCGCGAGAAACAAGACACAGAGTTGATGCGATTGCCAAAATATTTGTTTTTGCTTCTTTAATTGCACCATGATAGGAGTTCACTGCTTGCTTATATAGTTTAGCGTCAGGCTCATAACCATGCACCATCTCTGCGCCGCCTGTTGACAGGCCCGCTTACAGGCCAACAGATTTGGGCTGAACCAAGGTGTCAAAGGCATAGACCGGCATACTCGCGTCTCCATGAGGCCACTTATGCTACTTTTGAACTTAAGTCAGCAGCGATGATTTGCATGGGGGCAAGGAAGTGCAGGTGATGAGAAATTAGAGCATTTAACGCCAATTGAAAGAGATTTTGGAACAACAATGTATTTTCAGAAAAAAAACACAAGCCGATCTTTGGGAACAAAATGTGTTGGTTCACTTGTGCCTGAAAATGGCAAAAAATATATTCGCCAAATAATGAGTACATTTCTTAATTATTTCAAGCTGCATAGGAATGATAATCCGTTCTTATTAATTTTATTGTTGAAAGTGGGGACCAAGTTTGATAGCAGCGTAGTGCTGTGCAGAGTGTGGGTAGCCAGCTCTCGCTCTGATTTTAACAGTAGCACAGCACTGCGAGTTGAGGTCTGTGCGTTGGTATGTTCGTCCATTGGAATTAGTCCTTGGTGCTGTTGAAAAGGCCATGTTTTGAGAGATTTGTGAAATTGGAGAACTGTGGGGGCATTCCAAGCCGACGCAGGGATCGAGTTTGAGGATGGGTGCATGACAAGAGAAGTATTGTTTGCGGGTCTTCTCTTTGGGATGAGCTGTAATTCTAGCCAGTCGGTCGATTCGCTGCGTGAGGACTCCCTTGCTGTTGGCATGGGTCCAGCTCCTTTGGGCAGCACTTTCTTGCTGCTAATGTCAGGAGTCCTACTGAGTGACTTCATGATCTCTAAAGATTGTCCTTCTATCACTCTGATTTCACAGAGTGATCAACAGTACACTTACACGTTAGCCGCGCTTCCCAATTCTGCACCATAGGATCTCAGCAGCAGGCCCAATGGTAGCGCATCTTGGTGATCATATTAGGTAGGGGAGGGTGTTCGCTATATACATTAACCCCACACACACAAAGTAAGTGCCAATGCCATGGAAGAGAAGGAAGAGGTGCAACTCAATGGACACCTTCACAAAGGTCATCATTACCCGTTGCCCTTCTCGAGCAGAGGGAGGAAAACTCAAAAAGCATTCGCTTCCTATAGGCCTCTGTGTCCACCACCCGAAATCAGATAATGTGACCTAGGGAACACAACCAGAGGGACCAGGAGGCGATAAGAATGAATCACAAAGGGATTCCTGGTCAGATTACAATGATCTAAAGAGATATCAGAGCATGGTCCAAGGTGATACCAGCAGGTTGGGATTACAACACTCCCTTCTTCTCAGAGCCTGGGGATGTTTTTAAACATTTTCAAAACGATTCTAAAACCAGGCTAATGATGTCAAGATAGTGCGAAGCATGATAATCGACACATGAGGTTTGCCGCGAGCTCCTTGGTGGGATGCATGGTTGGATTGCTTGCAAGGAGCTGCTGGGCTGGGCTGGACAGGAAGTGTGGGAGGCAAGGAGCATGGCTGAAAGCAATTTGCTTCATTGACGCACAGCCAGTGGGCTCCTGAGGGTCATGTGATATGTGCGTATTGACGGAGACAGCAGAGCATTCATGCGATGAAATATTGAACCATCCGTAGCTTATTAGTTTGTTTTCGTGGCCGCCTGTGGAACAACGTTTAAATACATCACATCCAAAACACAGCGTTCTTCATGTGCTGCCGTCTGTATGATGGATGGTATCGCCATTACATTGATTTCTACCTCGAAAACTCTGCTTAGATTTATAAATTCAGAACCTGCCAAGCAGGCAGTGCCAGTGCCTACTCGCCTTATCGGGGACACTGAATTCAATTCACTAGGAACCTCAATTAGAAGGCCTGAGAGCTTCCTTCTCAGCTAGGGGCAGGACAGAGGCGTCGCCGGCGGGAGGTGGGGCCTAAAGCCCCCTGATCTTTTAGTTGCAGCCCTGGATAATTAATTGTGAGTCCTGACATAAGCGTAGCCCCGGTCTTTTATAAACCTAGCAACACCCCTGGGGCAGGATGTGGGTGAGAACACGTTTCATCCTCACTGATCGCAGGTGCACTGCCCTGGCTGCCATGCAGGGATTCTGGCGGGCATGCTGGGAGCGAGGACCTCCCTTTTCTGACTCTTGGGCACCATAGTCAGGATTGTCTAACAAGTGGAGCCAGAAGCTAATGTAGTTGGGTCCACTGCAGTGACATTAACATCTGCAAATGCCCACACAGAGCTGCTGAGTGGCCATTTCCAGATTTTGAGTGGGCCTTGCCTGCGTAGGCCCCTGTCTACGCCTCTGTTGGGCACGCCACGCCGGCTGCGGGGTGTAAAAGAATTCATGGCCTGCTCCCCGAATGCAGAGAAATATTGTGAGCAGCACAGCTTAACTCAACAGTGCTGAGTGACCCCATTGTATACTAAACAAATGCAGTCAGGCACTCTTCCCACCTTCTTCCAAGAATATTTTTGAAAATGTCAGGGCTCCAGATAAGGTTTTGAAGTGGGAATGTTTGGGAGTGAAAGTCAGTTATAGGCAGCAAAAGCGATTCCCCCAATCCCAATGGCGGTGTTTATTAAGGCTAGTAAAACATTTATTCAAACTATAAAACAGTTCTCATGTTGCATTGTATACTATTTTTTAATGCATGCAAAGAAAAACTTTCATTTTCCCTCCAAATTACTTTCGTCTTCAGAACAGTCTATTATGGTATGAAAAGCGCCCCTCTGCCATTTGCATGGTCTCTGGCTAAGGAAGAGAGGGGGGTGGCTTAGGGTAGTATGGGGAGGGGAGGGAGGTAATGCAGGATAGCTTTGCTGCTGTGTGGAAGCATGCAGTTCGGCAGTTCGGCAGTACTCTGTGCAGATCTGTTTCTAGGTCGTGCATGTCACAGAGGCATCTGTGTCAAGCTGGGAGTCTCGTGTGTCTGAGGTGCTAGGGTGCTTTGGCTGTGGCAGTGTTATATAAGTTGGTTGTAGAGGTGTAGAATGCCTTCTGATGTCTGTAGGAAGGGATCTAAAATTGTTACGTGTGGGTGGGCCTAGTTGATCTGTGAGCAGTGTGCTTGGGTGAGATGAGACGAGTGTTAATTCATGCCATTCTAGCATGCTCACGAGGAAAATTCAGTGGGGCAACAACTAAACCAGGTCAAACAATTCGACTGGAGCGCACAAGTCACTCAGTGCTACAAAGCCAAATGCAGTGGGGCCATTGTTAAAGCAGGTCAAACAATTCATACTGTGGTGCAACAAAACACAAGCTGAGGTACAGACAAAAACACGCACCTGCACCGTTTAGGCAGTAATAGCATAGGCCCTTTCTTGTGGCACTGCTTCCTTGCTAACGCTGATTCGAACACATGTGGGTATCTTCGTGGGCGGAATCAGTGAGCAGGCCCTTAAGTTTTGTTTAGTTTATTATTTGTGTAGCGCACAAAACCCAGGGGTATCTAGGCTCTTTTACTTAAGAAAATGGTTACAGTGCTCCAGGTGTCGTTTTTCTTTGAAATTGGCCAATATTTGTACTTCCATTTTATGTTGGAGTGTTTACCACATTTGGGGAGTAAAAAGAGCGCGCATCTGCAAGGCTCAATAAAGTCAGGACCGGGAAATAGACCCTGGATGGCATCTGAGGGTCCCTTGTTTCAGATTTTGATAAGTGCGAGCAGCCGTTGACAAGTCTCATGGGTGGGGCCCACGTGTGTCTAGTCGGCCATCTTGACTAGTGGGCAATGCTAGGTCAGCTGGGTGCTGGAAAGAGCACTGGGAGGGTCCGGCCGATATTTTGCGAGGGAAGCGCATAAGGACATCCTTGACACTGTACAATGACCATAGGCCTCTGGTATAACATTGTTACAGGGCTCCATGCATTTGTCTACACTGGCGTCACCTCCTCCCTTACACCTCACTCACTGTGCAGGTTGCAGGGCCAGGCTGATGGCGATGCTGGTTACAAGAGTATGAAAGCTTGACCCGATACAAACTGTTCATGCTAGGAATCCTATTATACCGATAACCAATGATCAGAGAGAACAGCCTTTTTGCGCAGTGTTCGATCTGTTCCAGTACAAAGCACCCCAGACTTATCCCAGGTCTCCACAGGACTCAACCATGCGAGGTAATGTCATGTAAATTAGTTTTGTATAGTGCCCTTCTGCCATTATTGGTGGCCTTGATGTGTGTGCTCCTGTCAGAAAAGGAGGAGGTTGTCAGGGGATAGAGGAAGAGGCAGATGCGAAACCTTTGCAGTTGATGAGTGCAGGTTGGAAGTTCCCGAATCCTAAGTGCTGCTTTGCTGCTGTGTGTTTAGCAGTGAAATTCAGGAATGTTTATCCAAAGAGGAGAGCCTATGATCTCATCAATTAAAGCAGTGTGAAGTGAGTAAATATGTGGGGTGGGAGGTACCAGCGCTAAAGAGACCAGCTCTGTCATAGCTCACCTTAAAGTTATCGTGGTAACTGATAGGCCTGAAGTGGCCACATGGAGGGAACCTCTGTGTAGTGTAAGGTGGCAAGATATTTTAGAGGGGAGTTGGTTTATCAGAGAGAAGAGGGGAGTAGCCAAACAGGTACCTGTACTAGCGGGCAGGGGGTGGAAGTATTTGCCACCATCTTGGAACACACATGGGTTTGTCTGTTAGAGGTTTGTTTGAAGTATTCATTACGTTCCCTTTCTTTTGCTTGGAATCTGTTTTGATTGAGTCGTTCTCCAGTAGTCTCCCCAAGAAGTTGCATGTGGATTCCTGATATGTTAATATAATTTTAGGGGGCAACTACCTTTGGGTCCAAATTGCAGGGAGTAGGGGTATAAATGGCTGAGGTTTTGGTGCGGGTCTCAGGGTCGTGATAGTAGAAAAGGTTTTGGTGATAAAAAAAAAGTCAAAAAGCCACGGTTTTATCTGTTTTCTGAAGATCAGCTGGTCTTCTACTGCAGACTTATTTAGGCAAAGAGTGTCAGGATTTGGTTGAGAGGAAGGAGGAGGAATATCCTCCATGGCATTTAAAGCCGCCACATGCGTGAAGGTCAGACAGAGCATGATGCACCCGTTATTACAGAGCTAGATGAAGCATCTTGACCATGATCATGACCATCAGTCTGGCTTCAGAACTACCAGAAGCACAGAAACTTCTCTCCTGAACATCCGTGAAGACCTGGTCTTCAACCTTGACTCTAACATCCCTTGCGTCCTTATCCTGGTTGAGTTCTCTTTCTGCCTTTGACACTGTCAACCATGCCATCCTGCTCAACGGTCTCCGTGATAACCTGGGTATCACTGGTCAGACTCTGGCATGGCTGACTTCTTTCCTCTCTGACCGACCCTCCCAGGTCCAATTTGGGTCCTTCCTCTCCGCTATCTTTTTTTCTACCTGTGGTGTCGCCCAGGGGTCTCCTCTTTCCCTGGCGGCTCAACCAATACCTGGCACTCCTTGCCCACCGTATTGCCACTCTCTGCCGCAACTTTCAGTCTATGCTGATGACTCCCAGCTCATTTTCAGGCTATCCTCGGCCTCCTCCTCTTCTTCCCTCATCTCTGACTGTCTGTCTGCTATCCAGGGGTGGTGTGCCACAAATGAACTCTGCCTTAATGCCAGTAAGGCTGAGATTCCCCTCATCAAAACACCCTCTCCCTCCTTTCCTGTAGCTCTCTGGCCGGCCTCTCTTGGCCCTCCTCCTGCTCCCACCTGCAAGGCTAAAAACCTCAGGGTCATCTTCGACTCCAAACTCTCCTTCTCTCCTCACTTCTCTGACGTCTCTAAGAAGTCACACTACCAATTGCAACTCCTCAGAGGCATTCTTCCTTTCCTCTCCTTCCCCCAGAAGCTCACTGTCTCCAGAGCTCTGGTGCTCTCTAGGCTGGACTATTACAACAGCCTCTTTCTAAATCTGCCTGCTTCTACTCTCTGCAACTTATCCAGAACAGGACTGTAAGACTTGTCCTTGGCCTCAAGCCCAGGGATCGTATCTCTGCAGGACTGAAATCTCTGCACTGGCTCCCAGTGGCTGTGAGGTTTAAGTTCAAAACCCTCTGCATCATCCACAAGGCCTTCTGAGGCCTGGGTCCTCAATACCTTCAACTCTCTCTTTCTAAATATCTTCCTTCTCGAGCTCTTCGCTCATCCGCCTCAAACTCCCTCAGGGTCAGTCACTTCTCCAAGCAACAAGTTGGTGGTAGATCGCTTTCTTCGGCTGGTGCCTCCCTCTGGAACAGCCTCCCTGACTCCCTTAAATTTAAGGAGAACCATCTCCGGTTCCGGAAGCATCTCAAAACCTTCCTCTTTGCTTCTGCCTTTTCTCCTCCTCTCCTCTGCTGACCTCCTTGCTGTAACCTGAACTGCACTGGCTACCTGGACACCCTCTGATCTCGGGCCCAGGTCCCTCCCCCGCCAGCGTCACACACCTGCACTACCACCTGGCAACCCTCGCACTTGGGGACTGTTTCTGTATCCCTACAGTCCCCCTACCAGCCCTTGACACTTGATGTCTGCACTTACCCATGCACTTGCCACATGCTGGCCATTACTTACCTATTGTTATTATCTATTTCCATGTACTGCACTTTCCCTGCCCCCTTCCCATGCACTTGCGCAATCTGAATGACACCTGGCATAGTAGGATCTTTGTCTGTCCTCCCTTTGTTCCCCTCCCTTGCCTTGTCGTGCCTTGAAACACTTGTGAATAAGCACGTTAGAAATGCCATATCATATCCTGTTAAGAAGGCTTTAACGGGCAGCTGTTTTGCTTTTGCTCTCAGTGCGGCTTTATGTCTTCAGGTCCTTTACGGTAGCCCGTCCAGCCCGTCGCTAGAGGCTGCTTGCCAAGGGACTATCCAGAGCTGCATGGACTGCGGAAGAGATTCTGTAAAAGGGACGCAAGGGCGGTCAGAGGACCATTGCTAGACCTTCCAGCCATCACCTCTGTTGTTTTGCAGTAGACCTTAGCAGGGCTGCAGAAGGCTCTTGTGAGTCCCAGCGAGCCACTGAGTTCCAGGGGGCCATTTGTTCCAGTGGGTCTGGCCAGCCTCATGCCTTTAGAGCAACCCCCCTCACTTACTCTTTGCAATTCATGCACAACCACTCTACTTTTCTGTACTAAACTGACAAGGCATGTTGGTGTTTCGCTGCTCTGACCACGGTTGGCCTTTCAAACCCCTAGTGGAACATTGCGGTGCATATGCTCCATCCATTTTGACTCAGCTGGTGCTAGCCAGTTTTTCACACATGGCACTACATCCCTATCAACAGCTCTTGCTGTTTGGCAGTTTTATTGATTTCACTGTGCAATTCCAGTGGATACTCAGAGCTGCATCTGACGGCGGGTTGGAATCCGGACTCCAGCTTCTAGCTCATCTTAATGGTGGGGCCGTAAAAATGAGCATTACCCTCCTTTGAACCACAAACTCCTCAGGGCAAGGTGTGCCTCAGAGTGCAGAGGAGTGCAGTTGGTTGTAGTTTGAGGATGGGCGACATGTTTTGTCATATAATTCAATACATCTTTTGAAACGCGGACTTATAGCGTGTGGGTTTTCTGGAGAGGAATCCCCTTGTGGTAGCGGTCATTCTCCCTATAGTGCCTGTGACAGGCTGATTCTTCCTTCAGCTCGCTGACAGTATGTATTGTCTAAGGAGCACATCTGTTAATCATTTTGAGAACGTGCAACTACAGAACGTTCCAGGAGGTTTGGAATCGCTCTCTTCTACTTCAACATTGCTCTGTTCTAATTCTTTGCAAGTAAAGAGGTTGCACGAACATCATGCCCATACAACTTCAGCACCCTCTCTTGGTGGTTTCGCCTGTAAAGGACTGATAATTCTGGCGGGCAGCGCCAAATAGAAGAGCTCGCTCAAGCCTTTGAAGGTCATCTGCATCTTCAGGCCTGTTGACCACTCCTGTGGAAAAGGATGAAACAGTCACAGAAGTGGTGGAGGCTGTAGGAATAGAGGTGACGACAACCTCGAATCTTAATTCTTGTGGCTTTATGTCCAACCTTTTACTGAACAATGACCTAAGCTCTGTGGCCAGTATCACGGACGAAGGGCTGCTTAGCGCCTTAGAAAAGGTGCCAATGGAACCATTGATGAGGGCCCTTCGAATACTGAAAGTTTAAATGCAAGTGTACAGTTAGGGTTGGTTTTGACCTTGGGAGAACTTTGCAGCAAAGGCTAATTTTCTCAACCCCTTCTACTCCTCTTTTCTCTCCCCACTTAATGGATGGTTTGGTCCATCGAACCACCTTGGGCCCTTTTTTGCTTGGCTGCTCTGAACTTTTGTTTGTTTATTGATTTATAAGGCACACCAAACCCAGAGGTATCGGGGCACATTTACATAGAGTTGCAAGTATACTTTTAGCTTAAGTTACAGTAGTTACAATAGTTACAGTTGAATTGTACATAATAAGAACATAATACAGATAGTACATACATAATAAAACACAGGATATTACAATACAGGTGCAGAAGAAGATACATTAACAGTCAGTGGTAGAAGTTGCAGTGCCAAGGAGTCATGAACAAAGGCTAGGGCTATCCAGTTATGTCAAAGGACTTTAGCAACGAGCCAATTTATAATGTTTCGCCTGAAGTTATGAAATGGTTGGTGCACTCTCAAGGAAGGAGGGAGGGCGTTCCAGGATTGCGCCATCATAAGAGGTAAACTACTCCCCCCTGCCTTTTTTAATTTGAATCTAGGAACGACCAGACAGAATGAGTTGACTGTCCTTGTAGGTCATGAGGAGGATTTTTTGATGATTCTCTCGGAAAGGTAGAGTGGGGTCGCTTTATTAAGACATTTATGGGTTAGTGAGACAGTTTTAAGCATAATTTTATTCTTAGTGGATAGCCATTTGTTCTGTCTCCTCAACTCTGAGATATGCTCTCTCCTTGGTATGCCAAGTGCTATTCTGAGCGCATTGTTTTGAAGAATTTGGATTTTATTGACAATTTACTTACTCGCGCCCAGGTATAGTGCCTTACAATAATCCAGCTTAGAGAGGATGAGGGCTCTAGCTAGGATCGTGCAGCTTTCTTTGGACAGAAAGGGTTTACAGGCCTTATCAACTTGCAGGCATATGCTGTAGAGGAGATGATAGCATTGACTTGCTTACTTAGTGCGAGGGCTAACTCAAGGTAAAAACCTAGGCTTTTTACCTCTTTTACCAATTTACTGTTATTCCCATCGATATTGAAAGAAGTGTATTTTGTACTAAGTCTGTTGAGGTTGGCTGCAGTTTCGAGTTTCTGGAGCTTCGTCTTATCGTCATTCAGGCATAGGCCGTGTGCTGCCATCCATGCCTGGATGATTAAGTAAATTTTATTCACTAGTGCCATGTCCTTGTCGTAGTCTCCTGTAAGAGGTATGAGGATCTGGGTGTCATTTGCATAATTAGTGTAGGTGACACCCAGATGGTCCAAGTCATCGAACAATGGCTTCATGAATATATGATACATTGTTGGTGAAACGCAGGAACCTTGTGGCACATCACAGGTTATTGGAATAGGGTCAGCGGCAGCAGAGGGAGAGAAGACTCTCTTGGTCCTATTGTTCAAAAAGGATTTGATCCAAGTAATAGCATCCTGTGAAAAGTGAGCAGCTAAGGCGAGGTGTTCACATAGTACTTTGTGATCCACCAAATCGAAGGTGGTGGAAAGATAAAGGAGGAGTAGCAGGGCCATTTTTCCTTTATCTTTGAGTTCCTCGTTCTGGCTCTTTATGTCTATTAATGCCGTTTCAGTACCGTGTTGTGACCTAAATCCCGATTGTCGGACTCCTAGGAGGTGATTGGTCTCTAGGTACTCCTGGATCTGGATGTAGGCCACTTTATCTATTATATTAAGTAGGAAGGGTATTGTAGTAATCTGCCTGTAATTAGTTGGAATGGTAGGGTCCAGCGATTGTTTTTTTAGGAGGTGTAAGACTCAAGACTCCTTTAAATTGCTAGGGACAGTGCTGGATGAGAACGAAGCGTTAATTCATTTAGTGATAAAAGGTGCCAGGTCTCTAGCAGCGTCTTTAATTATCTGGGCTGGGCAGCTATTGACATCTTGATGGTTTGAAGGAGGTGATGATTTTTTCAACCTCATGGATAGAGACATGTGAGAATCTGAAGCGATAAGGAGGTTTAGTGGAGGGAGCCGGAGTTGTGGCGTTCTTGCCTATGTTTGGTAAATTAGCTCTTTTGTCAGCAATCCTATTCTGAAGGAGGGAGTTTTTATTCGTTAGGACATTCTGGATATTAGTACAACAGAGTTTGTCCTCATTTGGCAATCATCTGACTGAGGTATGGGAGCTTCCAATTCTCTTAAGAAGGTGAACAGTTCCTTAGTGCTTGAACTAGTTTTATTAATCCTATCATTGTAGGTTTCCTGTTTAGTACGTAGTATTTCTTTTTTGTAGAAGGCAGCTATATTGATCAGGTTAGTTTTGTATTCCTCAGTGGGTAAATGTCTCCACAGGACTTCCAGTTTTCTTTTTTCCGCTCTCAAGGATTTTAGTTGGGGAGTGAACCATGAGTTCAGGTGAGCTCTAGGTTTGCTTTTACACATTTTAAGTGGGGGAATGGTGTCTAGTGCTTTATTCATGGTGGCATATATGCATCTACTAAGGCATCTGGATTCAATGAGTCAGGCAATGAGTTGAGGGTGGGGGTTATGAGTGGTATTCCATTTGTTCCTTGTGAGTGAGTAGGGGGGGTGCTACTAGGTTGACCTTGGTAGTGGGGATGTTAGCTAATAAGGTGAAGGAGAGAAGGAAGTGATCTGTCCATGTTTGGGGAGTAATAGAGGTAATTGATGCTTCACAATTGAGGTCCGCCACCCAATCTAAAGTTCTACCATTGTCATGGGTAGCCAGGGTCACTCTTTGGGTGAATCCAAGTTCGGTAAGCGTATTAGATATGGCCAAAGCATGTTGGTCGTTGGGATCATTGAAGCCCAAGTTGAGTTCCCCAAGCGGAAGTATTTGAGAGGAAGCTTTGGTTTTATCAGATAGTATTATGGAGATGTCTTCTTCGAATGAGCCGATCAGTCCTGTGGGTCTGTAGATTAAGTGGGCTGTTAGAGTACCGGAGTTGGAGGTAGGTAATTTAACATTCAGTAGTTCACAAAAATGGACAACTGGTGAAGGGGCTATTCTCATAGCTAGGTTAAACTCAGCGATGAGGGCAGTGCCTCTACCTCTGGAGTCAACTCTGTCTGCTCTTAGGATATTATAGTTGTCAGGTACTGCAAGTAGGAGGGCCGGGCCTGCAGCTGCATGTAATCATGTCTCAGTTACTGCTAGGAAGTCAAGGTTATCGGCTGTGATCAAGTCCGCTATCTCAGTAGCATGCGCCACCAATGATCTAGCATTAATGAAGGCGTCTTGATATTTAGGGTATTAGTGTTGGTTAATAGGTTTGCCCTGACTTACTTTATTGTAAGAGTTTTGAATAGGGGCTGTAGCATTATTTTTCTTTCTGTCATTAGATTTGGTGTTATGGTTGTTCCCCATATTAGGTGGTGCTGTTTTGGCAATATTGGTGTTGGTGGAAATTTGATTAGTGGCTGTGGCATATTTTATCTTTCTGTCACTAATTTTGGTATTGTGGTTGTCCCCCATATTAGGAAGACCTGTTTTAGCTAGAGTGTTAGTCAGTGGCTCATGAAGTCTAGTTAATCTAGCGCAAAGTCTATTATTTCTCACTGTAATAGAACAGGGTATATTTGTTTTGTTTAGGGTGTGGTTAATTTTTAGATTAGTTGGTGGCAGGTAGTGGTAGCATACCACTGGTGTGTTCTAATTGGGTGGGGTTGATATCTGAGATCAACCTAGGTAACAATCTAGTGAGTTTGATAGTTAAGAACTGATTGTTAAACTTAAGCCGTGGGAGGAATGTAGTCAGTTTGATTCCCAATAGTGGAGAGGTTTTGTTGGCGATAGTGAGGTACCGATAGTCACGGTAGTTGGAACCTACTGTATTAGCCTGTAGGCCTACAATCAATAGAGAGCACAGTAGTTTTAACAGCAGGTAGGCGGTAACATGCATAGTGCTAGTGGAGGGCCGCAGTAGTTGACTGTGACACTGTAATTTTAAAAAGATAGCCTACAGCGATGCCGGTCCACAGCGCCAAGCAATTGGTGGTGCTAGACAAAAGTAAATGGTATGAGCAGTAACATTGCAGTCTCACTGCACAGAGGGCAGAAATAGGCCAAAGGTGGTACTACGAGGTGCCTGCTAGGTCAAGTTTGGGTGGAGTCTCACGCTGCCTCCAGTGATGATGAGGCGCAACAAGTTAGCATAGTAACAGGTCAGGTACAACATGCATCTGTCAAGAAGCAGAAACTAATAAGGCACAACATGTTGGCATAGTAACAGGTCAGGTGCAAAAAATGGAGTTGTTCAAAAGCAAAGGAGGAAAGCAAGTGTAAGTCACAGTTGTTCAGCGTAACAGAGTGATCATAGCCATTAGATAATGTACATGAGGAGTGCCACATTAGAACACGAATACTGCACTAGATGATCACAATGAGCAAATGGCAAATGTACAGGACAGTAACAGCACAGTGCAGTTATAGGGCACACTTGGTGGACGGCGTGGTATAATAAAAGGCAATGGCGGGTGTGCACATGTACACATAACGAGCTTCATTGGAACGGAGTCGCTGCCCTAAAATCTCACACATACAAGTATGCCAAGTCTAGGATAGGTACGGTGCAATGCAGTTATTAATCACAGTTGGTCAGCGTGATAGTAAGAACGCAACAATAAACACATGTACATAGACCTTGCCGCATTGACACAGAATCACAGCACTTAAAATAGCACAGCACGCAAGCATGGAAGTGAGTTTGGGCAATCAACAGTAGATCTTGTATGAGGTTCGTGGTGCAAGTAGACAGGATGAAAAGCCTCACATGCGCCAGAGTTATGTGGAGCGAAGTGATCGGTAGTGGCCTTTGGTAATGCAGTTAACCAGGGTACAGTACCCAAGCATAGTAGCGGTGTGGGACCCTACTTTCTTGATGACGACTGGCACAGGTACGGACATACGCATGGGCAAAACGATATGGCGAAATGGTATAGGTAGTACTTTGTAAGGGGGATACGCTTACCCATTGTTGATGTTCTGTTGAGCGGAATAATGGTCGTACGTCTATTGGTCCATGTTAAGGAGGGGCAAACAGGCCTACTTAAGGTGTGCTCGCCGGTATATGAGTTTAGGATTTGAAAAGCGGCAGAGTTACTGGCTTGGGCAACTGGCGAGTCTGGACAGGCGCCTCTAGCGCAGGGCCTTCAGCAAAAGGGGCCGGCTTCCGCCTACTGGTCGTCAGGAATGCTGGACATTGTAGGCGGCAGCCAATCGACATTGCCTGTATTCGAACAGCTGTTTAGCTCTTATTCACGGGCCGCCATCTTAGTAGGGCATGCAGGTACGCTTCTACAATGCGCACAAAGGATAGGTTGCTGGGCAACTACACGTGAATATGATAAAAACCTCTGATTCTCCAAATCGATGTAGCAGTGTGAAATGATGCAGTTTAAAATCAAATTTAGCCTCGGTTTAGATGGCAGAAAGGAGCGTAAACTTTCGGTACTCCCATTAAGCCCCAAGGCTTACCTTGAAGCGGGATGGCTTCTGCACTGCTCGGCAGCACGAGTCACAGAGGGGAGACCTCCTGCTCGATCCCAGGCAGCATGTGCAGCAGTTTGTTCTAAATTCTTTAGTTCTGTTGTATGAAAACATAAAGCACAATCAATTGGAACAGAAAGCCCTGGTAAATTGAATGCTAAGACTTCTTTTATTGACGGCTATATCCTGGGTGACACTCAATCTCATGACGCTCATAAGGCTTCCTATTCCCACCTACAAGAAGGTTCATATCTTTGCAATCTAAACGTGAGGGAGAGAGCTCCTGAGGAACAGCAGCACAAGACTACAGTGGAACATAGCATAGGTTTGGAAATAGATGGACGCAACCAAAATAACTTAGCAGAGAGGTGGATTGCAATTTTATAGAAGACTTTTGAGCGTTCCCCCTACATTGGTGACAGAGAAAAATTCTGTCCAAACCTTAGCCAATCATCAGTTGGGAGAGGTGGTCTCAAGTGACCATACAGACTGGTTAATTTCTTCTCCAGGTTGAAACCAAAGCAAACTAACTATGCCATCTTTTATCAAAGGAACAATAGACAAATGCAGTCTAAAAACAACTCTAAACCACAAGTGTAAAAAATAAAGAAATGTAAACGGTTCTAAAGACAGTAGCTCATGTGATTCTCGTAAGCTTCTTCGGGCACTGGCTGACATGATAGTTAATCCCTTAATGGAGGGGGTAAAGTTAACAAAGAAAGGTTCAAATACATCTAAAAAAACCAAAACTAAAAACAACAACCAAAAGTAGCTGCGAGTATGCAGAACAATGAACCAAAAAAAGATAAAGAACAGATGAGGAGACTGATTTAGAAAACATCAATGAGAATGAAGTGCAACCTGAAGATATAGCCTTACTTTTGAATATATCGACATATTAAAATGACCCAGAGGTCCTCATGGTGAATGTGGCGAATGTTGAAGGAAATTCTGATGAGGACAGAGATCACCATGTGCTCAGAAAGACACTTCCACCAGTCTTCATGACATTGGATTAAAAACTAGAAAGTCAACTGTTTTTCCCTCAAAAAGATCAATCTATTAGGAATATTCAGCTGGCAGCTGTTGTACACCAGCAGTGTGTTCTCTCATCTTATTCTGTAGAGAGCATTGAACTTGGAAGAATTTATCGGCCAACCATTTATGCACCGTTTAAATTGATACTCAGCCTAAGATCGATAATTTCAAATGACATAGCCGTAATAGAATATCTGGACGATCATGCATATGATTCAGTTTGCTTACATGCCAGATCTACAATTATCTTGGAGGCACTAAAATCGGCAATGCCTTCTCTTCTGAGTTTGAGTTATGATCTTTGTGAGGAATTAGCTCAAACAGTGAGGGACAAATTCAGTAATAAGAGTAATCCTAACATTTCTCTTGTAGCCATGGACAAAGAGGAAGTAACCCTAAAGATTCATTACGATTTGCATTAATGACAGAAAGGTGTCCTATGCAAACACGCCAACTGTACCCAAAACAATCTGATATGAGTGATTGGTCTTGGTTGCCCTGTGACCTGCAACCCAGTCAACCTTCTAAGCAACCAGTCCCGCAAGCAACTTTAGTTCTGAATTCATAAGCATATTGTCTTGGAACACCTATGGCCATACCCAGCTCCTTAATGGAAAACTCTTGGATGTAAGTGGTTCTGTATACTAGTACTGCAAGATATCTGGTTAAGGGAATGCCCTTTTTTGATGGCTTCACCGCAACATTAAATCCTGCCCATAAGGGTACTCATGGGAAACCGTATAGTGTTCTATTAACAGCAGTTAAGAACGATAAGGGATTTACCCTGACCAGCTGGACCATTGAAGTCCCTTATAAGGAAGTTATAGAAATTAAACAGGGCCTAGATAATGTTAAAACCAACCATATTTTCCTTATTATTGTTTACTGGAACAATCTGTACATTTCAACAGACAATTTATTGAAGGGGATATCGTTCATTCTGTATAGGTTGCTATCAATTAATGGCTCAACAAATGTTTAATTGTGGTGGACTTGAACTACCCTTGTGGACTTGGGTGGGGTCTTACGCAACTGTTCTTTGCACTACTCTAAAGAATCTTTGTGCAGAGGCCAGGTGTGGTTTAAACTCATGGACACTTGGTGACTCCATCAGCTTAACAGTAACATTCAGGGGGATATCCATCTAAGTTCACCTGGCATCAAGGAAGCTCCAAATCTCTCATAGATTATGTTTTCCACAGATTTTCTTTTTGAGACCTGCTCTAGCTTTAAGGTACTTGAATCCTCGGCCAGTGACCATCTACCACTGTTGGCCCAACCTCACCTCCTTTAACCATCAAAATATCTGGGGTTACAATTAATAATGGACGAAACCGTTTGAGATGGAATAATCACTTTGCTTTGATCTATAATGAAAGATTACTCTTGACAATCTTGGGATGGCCCAAGCAGAATTTTGAAGACGCCTTCACGACCGAGAAAGTTGTGGGTTCCTTTGTTAACTGTCCCATTGCTTTCGGATCAAAATCACAAGAGGACCCCAAACGTAAACATGGCTTTGATATTAATATCAGTGATAAAAAGCGGGAACTGAGATGAACTCTAAAATCACTGTCCCCTGCATCAACTGCTAATGTTAAACAGGAAATGACTAAGCTTAAATTGCACTACAAAAACTGGTTGAGAAACTAAAAATACTGAATGCTGCAGTGGGAGGATGAGCTGATGCTTCTTAGCCTATCCTCCAATAATATAGCAGCCTTCTGGAAATTAATTACCAGCCCTTTCTCCATTCAGGCATATAGGCTGTGCAGTACAATTGCAGGAGATAAACTGGATCCAACATTATGATGAGATCTATTCAAAACCCCTGCATTCTACGATTGATATAGACACTTCCGATATGCCTTGCACCGTGGACTTTGATACTGACGATATCTACTTTTAATACAAAAAAGAAAACCGTTGTGAGCGCCAAGACCCAATTCACTATCTAAAATCCTTATTTGACGAGATAGTTTTCTCTAAAACCACTCCTGCATCCTGGAAACTCTCCCATATTGTCCCCATTTTTAACAAATGAGAAAGGGCACTCCCTAAGAACTATCATCCTATAGCCTTGCTGGTTGACCCCAGCAAGCTTTTCTCATCTGTTCTTTCTACAAAATCTGGAAAAGTGGGCAATTCAGTGGAAGATCTATGACATAAATCAATCTGGGTTTAAAAAATATTTAGCAACCTCCATTAAAGGGGTAGATGTGTCTGCCCTGCAAACTACAGCATCTGTTAAACAACAACCTATTTTTTATTTTTTTATTTATTGATATAGTTGATTAATCAACTTTTCAAAAATTTGATACAAAAGTTAAATAACATTTCCAATGCGACATTATCAAAACTTGCAGAAAAACAAAAGAGAGAAAGAAAAAATAAAAGTCACATTTAGATTAAATAGATACAATTCATATTTGTTAAAACTCAAGATCAACTGATTGCCTACAAACCATGATTGTTCTTGGTCATTAAAAATCAAAAATTAATTCTAACACTTCATGCTATCAGCATCTAAATTCAATGATAGTAAAAAATGTACTAGCGCCACTCTTACTTTGTTCGCGTTCGCATTATAAATGTAGTCCCATAGTCTTTCGGGGGTCAGGCAGTTGTATCCTACAAAAAGGTGCTTGAAATATCTGATTCTAGGGCCTGCAAGAGCTGAGCACATGGCTACCAGATGTATATGTTTTTCAGGCACATCGGAGTTCTTTTAGAAACAACAAGTCGTGAAAGACGCAGGACACAGTTTCCATCTTGCACGAACTTCCCTCGTGTGCCATTTATTTAACCTATATCGAAGA
Organism: Ambystoma mexicanum; assembly: GCF_040938575.1. Classification (NCBI taxonomy): domain Eukaryota; kingdom Metazoa; phylum Chordata; class Amphibia; order Caudata; family Ambystomatidae; genus Ambystoma; species Ambystoma mexicanum. The sequence goes on from NC_090926.1 coordinate 15,665,565, forward strand.
AAGAGGTCACAATATCTGGCTCCTGGAAATGTGATTAAGTATGGCTCAGGAGTTCTTAGCTTTTTTGGCCAGACTTTAAATTCCTGGCCATGCTTACGCTGCAGACATTGCTTGCATGTGTTAATCCAATCTTGTAACATGATTTTTTCCTTGGCCCTAGTTGGATTTGTAGTAAGTAATGTATCTGGGACATCTGCCTCATGCAAGAATTCCTGAATCTTCACTCGCCATGTGGTCATGCTCGTGTTATTAGTTGACTCTTTATACCTGGCTAAGACATTTAGAATAGAATTCGGTTTAGTACACATTATGCATTTCCTTTACAAACTGCATAACATCCACATGTACATGGAGTATAAAGATGACAAACCGAGTTCTTATCTTAGAATACACATTGATGTACCTTTTGGTAGGTTCAGCACTTGCTTCCAGAACATACCTTCAATACACGTCCAAAACAACTCCCCACACCAAGCTCGTGATTCAGCACCATATGTAACAGTTGGAATAGCTTTTTGACAGTAGAATATCATTAATTGCTTTAGCGTAAATTTCCCCAACTTCCTATTTAGAATTTTCATAAATTCTAAAGGAATAAATCCTGACTGAAAGGGGTCATTGATGTTATTATTTCTAGACCATTTATTAAAGTCATTTAAGATTAGTCGTGCAAACAACTTTCCCGGCACTTCAAGAATAGCCACTGGTAATTTTTTGGGGAGTGTCTGTCCCCTTTCTTGTAGATGGGGACTATTATTGATTTTTGCCATGTATGAGGTACTTTCTGAGTTTTTACTATTTGAGTGGAGATTACTTTCAGAATACTCGACCAGGCTTCTGGGTGGGCCTTCATCATTAAGTTAGATAGCCCATCCGGGCCTGGCGCTCTGGACGAGCTGAATTTCATGATGTTCATTAGAATATCTTCCTGAAGTATATCTAACTGAGATTCACAGATAGTCGGCACTGAGGCAGTGTGGTTAGGCCATGGGGTGTCTGCATACAAGGAGCTATGATAATCAACCCACGCTTCCTCAGGAACTGCATTTATTTGAATCGTTGATTGTCTGTATACATATGCTGATTTGATGATGCCCCATATAAGAGCCCAGCCTTTCGATGTCAGGGTTTTTAACATTACTTGGGCATCATTCAACTGCATTTTGGCTTTTTGTAGTTTTAGCCAGTTTGCATATTTATTCTTAAGCTTTTTAGTTGCTCGATGTTTGTCTAACTAAGGCAAGTTACTCAGGCTGCGAATATCCGCTTTCAACGTGGTTTTCACTTGCCTAATGCAGTCATCATAAACATGAGAATTAATTTTTACATGTTTCCCCGACACCTGGCAAGGAGTTTTAAAATGTTACAATACAGCTACATAAGCACTGTCTACATACTAAAAATTTGGGTGTAAGGTGTCAAGAGGATAGGAGACGGCTATGAGTAGATTGTGCAGTGTATCAGGTGACCATTTGAAACAGTTACCCCAGGCATTTAGCATGAGCTGATGTCTATATGCTTCAGCAGAATCTCTTTGATCAAATTCAGGCCAGGACCAGGTAAATTCCAGAATGTTATGGTCACTAATGTTCTGTTCTAGGACTTTAAAGGTCTTCATTTGAGCAAAGAGATTCTTGTCTACATAGATATAATCTATCAATGACGTCTGCGTACCTCTCCCCCACGTATGTTTGGGCGGAATGTCATCAGCAGTACATCCATTTGCCATTAACAACCCTCTCGCTTTCATAATATGTTCCCAACGATTACTTGCTGCATGGTGCTTCGAGCCTTCCCCCAAGATACAATTCATATTCAAATCACCAGCGACAATAACAAAGTCTGTTGACACATCATTGGGCACTATATCGAGTAAAGTTTCCAAGTCTTTAAAAAACAACCTTTCGCTTACAGCTGAATGATTCCAATACAAATTTAGACATGCAATATTCACAGATTTAGCTCATATTTTTACTAGCTGCATATGTTCATTCGGAGTCACCCAAGGAATTAGAGTCAGGCATGCCAAGGTTTTGGTCGCTACTAGCAAACCCGCCAAAGGACGACCTTTTGCCAATACTTTGGCTGGAAGTAGGGTGATTTCATGGTTAGCCCAAATGGGGGGAGACGTAGGACAAACCTCTTGCAGTAAAATGATATCAAAATCAGCCAGCAGGGTGCAAGATGATGTAATAAGGTGCTTGTGACCTTCAGTATTCCAGGATCGTGTGCCTGCTTGGTCTGTGGTGGTGTATGATACCATCATTGGCGTTGTAGCCCAGGCTCTATCATTTAGAGGTTCTTGAGCCCTAAGCGTGTCTGGTTTGTGGCTGGGAATTAACTCATTCATATTTAATAGCATAAAACCTAATTGATATATTTCAAGTCTGGCCTGCCATATGATGTTTCTAACCATCCCCGACTTCATCCAGAGTTTTACCACTGATGTATCATAATGGTGTAGAAATTCGGTTTGCTTGAAGTCTCCTGTGGTAATGTCTTGTAGACTCTCTATTGAAGTCATTATGTTTAACACCGAGGCCCTGTTCAGCTCATATATCCCAAAGTCTCCCCGCGACATTGCAGAATTAAAGAAAAATGCGCAGGGTGACTGTCTTTAGGTGGGCTGATTTCATATTTGTCTTGCTCTTTTCGTAAGCAGATGTTACTTGACTGTATTTGAGCCATGTGGGCACTTGTCTCTTTGGATTTCATCTTTACTTGAACTGGTAATGGTTTACGCTGCGTCTGGGGTTCATTACAGTGTTTCCACATGGTTTGGTCAGAATTTTTCACGGCACTTTGGAGATGCTCTCTAGTGTTAAAAGAAGTTGGAGCAGGGGGGCGAGTATTACATTATTTGATCGATTCATTTATTTCTTCACGTCTTTCCTGCAAGGTTTTAAATCCAATCACTTGTCCATCAGTAGTTATAAGTTGACCTTTGGACTGACTAGATGTTATGTTATGTTATGTTATTTTGCATTTATATAGCGCCTTATATACCATTGGTATGGTCTGAAGGCGCTGGTAGCCCTTGGGAACCGAAGTTCAGGTCAGTAGAGAGAGTAGAGAGAGTACAAAAAGTGCGTGTGCGCACCAGGTATGTGTGCAGCTGGTGCGGAATTCAAGTGGTAGCTGCTTCTTAGCGGTAGGTGTGGTGGTTGGGAGATCAGGAGTATGTGTTCGCTCTGGCCGGCTTTATCCAGGACGAGTGTGGCTGCGTTAGGCCTGAGGAGAACGCCTGGCTGGGGGGTGTGAAACCAGCAATGTTTACTTAGAGTGATGGGGAGTGAGCGGTAGATGTTGATATGAGAACAGTTATACCGAATGGTGTCATAGGATCTCTGTGTGTTCTAGTTGAGTGGTGGTGTAAAGGGGAGAGTAAGCATGGGGTGTGGTATGATGTATGTTGCTTCAGGTGTTCCCTGTATTCCAAAGCCTGTTATGGACGTCACGCAATTCCTGCAGACATGTCCGTTCTATGCATATTTGTTTGTTTCAGGCGTTCAAGATTGTCCTACACATTCATGTCTGCTCGACATATTCAGGTACTCTGGTTCACTTTGCGTGCTCAAGCCTATCCTTTATTCTCCAGTGTGCTTCACGCATGCTCTCATGTGCTCCATATGCTCCGTTCGGCATACTCATCCGCTCTTCTAATCAATCCGCCCCATGCGTTCATCTGCTCCACACACTCATCTGCTTCGTACATTTATCCGCTCCACAGACTCATCGGCAGCACATATATTCATCCGCTCCATATACACTCATTTGTTCCATACATACTCATCCGTTCTACACATTCGTCTGCTCCCCATACACTCGTCCGCTTCACACATTTGTGCGCTTCACGCATTCGTCCGCTCCGCACATTCGTCCAGTCCGCACATTCGTCGAGTCCACACACTCGTCCAGTCTACACACTCGTCCAGTCTACAGCCTCGTCAGTCTACATCCTCGTCCAGTCTACGCGCTCGTCCAGTCTACACGCTCGTCCAGTCTACACGCTCGTCCAGTCTACACGCTCGTCCAGTCTACACGCTCGTCCAGTCTACACGCTCGTCCGGTCTACGCACTCGACTAGTCTACGCACTCGACTAGTCTACACACGCGTCCAGTCCTCAACACTCATCGGCACAGCCTACTACTCGTCCGCTTGACAATACTATTTGTCTGCTCTGCGTGTCCATCCGTCCCTCACACTCATCCGCTCTATGTATTTGTCCCCTCCACACATTCCTCTGTTCCACACACTCATCCGTACCACACATTTATCCGCTTCATACGCTCGTATGCTCCACATATTCATCCGCATCAGACATTCATCTGCTCCATACACACATCCGCACCAGACACTCATCTGCTCCATACACACATCCGCATCACAGACTCACCTTTTCCACCCAATCATCCGCTCCATCAACTCATCCGCTCCACGTACTCATCCGCTCTCCACACTCATCCGCTCTCCACACTCATCCCCTCTCCAACACTCATCCGCTCTCCAACACTCATCTGCTTTCCACACTCATCCGCTCTCCATACTCATCCGCTCTCCACACTCATCCGCTCTCTCCACACTCAACTGCTCCCTACGCTTCTGTGATCTCCATACTCAGCTGCTCTCCACACTTGCTTCTGGGTACACTCGCTTCTGCGCTTTCCACATTCAGTCGCTCTCCGCTCTCAACTGCTCTCCACGCTCCTCCGCTCTCCACGCTCCACTGCTCTCGACGCTCCTCCGCTCTCTATGCTCCTGCGCTCTCCATGCTCCTCCGCTCTCCACACTCATCCGCCCTCACACTTATCCGGTCTCCACGGTCAGCTGCCCTTGACGCTCATCCGCTCTTCCACACTCATCCGCTCTTTCATGCTCATCCGCTCTCCACGCTCATCCGCTCTCCACATTCACCCGGACACTACATTCACACGGTCTCCAGATTCATCCGCTCTCCACACTCGACCGCTCTCCACACTTAACCGGTCATCCGCTCATCCGCTCTTCACGCTTATCCGCTCTCTATGATCATCCGCTCTCCATGCTCATCCGCTCTCCATGCTCATTCGTTCTTCATGCTCATTCGATCTCCATGCTCATCCGATCCCCATGCTCATCGTCTCTTACATGCTCGTTTGCTCTCATACGTTCGCCTGGCCAAACGTTCATCCAGTCTATACATTTGTCCATTCAATATAGTTCTACGCCCTCTTGCGTTCTGTTCGCTTCTCTGAATTTGCTTGCTAGTTAACTCTACACGTACTCATCAACTCAATATGGTCGACCGCTCTACACAGCCAACCATTCTACATACTCATTGGCTTTAGTATGTTAATCTATTTCATCCGGTCTCCATACTTATTTGATCTTTCTAGTCGTCTGATCTTCCACTCATGCACGCTTCCACTTAGTGTATTCATCTGTTCTATACGCTTCATCCATTTTAACTATTTCATTTATGTCATTCACTGTGTTCCCTCCTCATTCATTGTGTCCATTTCATCGGTTCAGATCTCATTAGTTTCTCATTGATTTATTCCTATTATCCGCTTCGAGTTTTGATCTACTTTACTCGTTTAGGTCTGTTTGCCTTACTAGTTTACATTCGAGTTTATTTAGCTGTTTTCTCGCTTCAGGTAGTTTGATGAGTCAGTGTTATCGTGATGATGCTGGTTTGGAAGCCGGTTGGTCTTAGGGGAAGAGCCAGGTTTTCAGCAGTTTGCGGCAGGACGTTAAGTCCTCAGTTAGGCGGATGTGGGGTGGAAGCGAGTTCCACAGGGTTGGAGCCAGGGCTGAGAATGATGATCCGCCTAACCTGGCAGAGTTTGTCTTAGGAATTACTAGGAGGCCGGCTGAGTTTGATCTTAGGGTGCGAGCAGGATGATAAGGTATTAGTTTGTCTTGAAGATATTGAGGTCCAGTTTTATGCAGTGCTCGATGGGAGAGGCATAAGGTTTTGAAAGCCACCCTACGGGCTACTGGAAGCCAGTGCAGTGTCTTAAGGGCTGGGGATACGTGGTCTCTTGGACCGAGCGCAAGTAGCATTTTGGCCGCTGCGTTTTGTGCTCTTTGGAGTTTATTCAGTTGGTAGGCATGGATTCCGAGGTATAGGGGGTTTCCGTAGTCCAGTCTGGATATAACGATTGATTGGACCGCGGAGACTCTGTTGGGAAATGAGAGGTATGGAAAGATGCGCCTAAGGGTTTTAAGGTGGTAGTGGCAGGACTTTGAGACATTGTTGACTTGGCGCGAGAGTGTTAGGTTGGAGTCCAGGGTGCATCCAAGATTTTTAACTGAGTTTGAGGGTGTCGGTGAGTTGCCCATGGCTGGTGGCCTGGGTAGTGGGCGCGGAAGAAGATCGGAGTTGCCGCAAACCATGATTTCTGTTTTGGAGGGGTTTAGCAAGAGGTGGCTTTGGGTCATCCAGCGTTCTATGTTAAGGAGGCAGGATGCCAGGTCAGGTCGTGAGTTGGGTTTCGTGTTCAGGAATTTTAGAATTAGTTGAGTGTCGTCGGCGTAGTTGTAACATAGGATGCTGTGTGAACGGATTATTGGTGGGAGGGTGATCAGGTAGAGATTGAACAGGAGGGCGGATAGACATGCTCCTTGAGGAATGAAGGTATCCATTTGAGAACGGTTCCACAAATTCCTAGGGAGTGGAGGCGGTCTAGGAGGATTGAGTGGTTGATCGTGTCAAAGGCAGCAGATAGGTCGAGAAGGATTAGTGCGGCAGAGTCTGCTGTCATTTTAAGGTCGTCCCAGATCGAGGTTAGGGTGGTTTCAGTTCCGTGACTTGTTCTGAAACCTGATTGGGCGGGGTCTAGGAGATTGTTGGCTTCGACAAAGTAATTTAGTTGAGAGTAGGCAGTTCGGTCAATGCGTTTGGCAAGGAATCTGGTGTTTGAGATTGGGCGGTAGTTTTTGGGCTCGAGAGGGCCGAGCAAAGGTTTTTTAATTAGAGGTTTGATGTGTACCGTTTTGAATGCTTCGGGGAAGATACCGGAGGAAAGGGAGGCATTTATGATAGATCTTGTGTGTTCTCCTGAACAGGTGGAAGCAAAGATTTCTTTAAGGGTTGTGGCTGGGCAAGGGTCCAGTGGTGATCCAGGTGGTTTGCGGGCAGATAGAAGTTTGAGAAATTGTTCTGGTGATATTGGACTAAAGGATTCAAACGTTGGTTGCGTAGAGGTCGTAGCTGACGGGCTGGCCGGTACGGGCGGAGGGTTGTCGGGTGGCTGCAAGAGAGCCAGTTTGGTGTTTAGAGTTTTTGTCCTTTCAATAGCCGTGGTGTAAAAGTGGAGGGAGAGTGAGTCACACAGTGATTGTGACGGGGTCGGAATGGTTGTATTACAAGCTAGATTGGTGAGTTCGGAGATGATTTTGTGGAGTTCATTGCTTGGGTTTTTGCAGTTTAGGATTCGGGTGTTGTAGTGGGCTTTTTTTGCTTTCCGGATTTCGGCCTTGTACCGGTACAAGTGTCGGGCCAAGGTGGTCCTGCTCTCGTGGGTTTTCTCTTTCTGCCAATTGCATTCTAGGTATTTGTAATGTCGTTTAGTGGTCTTCAACTCAGGAGTGAACCATCTGGGGAAAGGGCCACGGCGGGTTGATGGTTTGCACAGGGGGGTGAGTCGCATCAGAGATGCGTTGAGCCATGAGTCAAAGGCCTCAGGTGTTAGTTGGTTGTTGGGACGGCAGGTAGGTGGTGGAGACTGGAGGAGTGCCTCGGCTAGGTCTGGGGTGATTATTAGTTTTTTCCAGCATTTGCGTAGGTTTGGAGGTTCAGCTGAGAGTACGGGAAAGGGGCCGGGTGAGGGGATGGCGAACGAGAGAATGTAGTGATCGGACCAGATGATAGGGGTGGGGGGTTTTAAATGAATCGGGGTGTTGGCGCTAAAGATGGCATCAAGAGTGTGTCCTTTAAAATGAGTCGGGCCGTTTATGTGGGGTTGGAGGTTAATTGCATCTAGACCGTCAACCAGGGCGTGTGTCATCGGGTTGGTGGGGATGTCGAGCCATATGTTGAAGTCTCCAAGAAGGGTGAGGTTGGGATGGTTTATTTGGAGGGTGGCAATAGAGTTGCAAAGGTTGTTTGCGAAATGTCTATCGTAGCCAGGGGGCCTGTAGATTATTAGGAAGCTGTGTGAGAGCGACGGGGAGAGGGATAGTTTAACGAGGAGGGATTCGCAGGATGGAATGGAGGGTTGGTTGTCCATGATTGAGGCGCGGAAGAGAGATTTGAAGGCGAATGCTACACCCCCTCCTCTGGCCGGACGGTTAAGTGGGATGAGGGAGTAGTCAGGGGGAAAGGCTTCATTAGCGATTGGGCCGAAGTCAACAGAGAACCAGGTTTCAGTGATGAAGACTAGGTCTGGTTTGGCAGAGGCAAGGAGGTCGAAGATGCAATGTCTGTTTTTTGCTACAGAACGGGCGTTAAATAGGATATAGTTCACGTCGGGAGGCAAGGTTGGTTTTGGTGCTGGAGCGGGATGTGGCGGTGGGGGAGAGAGTGGAGGGAGAGGGGTAAGGTTGGTGCTGTTAGGGAAAAGCGGGCAAGCAGAAAATGTTTCAGATACCGATGGAAAGAGCCCAGTATCAATAGGAGGATGCACCTGTGCCTTATCGCCTTTTTTGTATTTCATCACAAGATTATCCAAAGGAGTATACAACAACTTCAAAGTAGGCGGTTTAAGGCCAGGTTGTGTTTTTATTTCCGTTTGCCCCACTACGCTTTTGCCCTTGGACAATGGTGCGTACTTTTTAACCACAACTAGACCAGCTTACTGGGTTCTTCTGTTTGGTAAAGTTAAGGAGCGAAAAAACTGGTGTGTACTTCTATTCTTGTGTGCCTTTATTAATTTGGTATTTTTCGTTTTCTTTTCACCTTGTAGGCTCGTTGTCATATCATTTTTTTGTGCAGAAAAGATGTTGGAAGATTTGTTTATTACATTCTATAGGGAAATGCAATTTGAAAAAGCTTGTAGCTCTTTATCATCGTTTGGTAGTTGGGGTTCATTTTTTTTCACATGCAATTATTTCTCACCAACACATCCACCCACTCTAGGCCCATCTTCGTTATCCCTTTCAGGGCTTCTCGTTAAAGAACAGTTTACTTTTTCTCCCGCTTTCCCATGAGTGATCAGGATGTGATATCCTCTTGGTCACTCAAAACATTTTTCTGTAATTTTTGCATGGGGTGTAGGATTCATGGATCCGTCCAAGTGGACATGTGGCCGATTACGGGCAATGGCTTTTTTATTTCTAATTGTTCTTAGTAAAAAGTTCTGGTCGATAAGACACGAGTCCAAGCTCTCATAGAGTTTCGCTAGTGAGAATAATGCGGTGTTCATTGCTTGCAGGGATATTTCAGCTAACTCTACAGATGAGGAGGCAGCCATGTCTTGTCACAAATTGGGCTGAGTGAGCGGTTTTCTCGGAGTGGGATTTGTATATGACTCGAAAAGTGCAGAAGAATCAACTGGGGACTGTGTAAACATTATAGGTGATTGCGATAAGGAGTCATGGCTCATTGAGCGTTTCTGCAAGGATGAGGGGGTAAGTGGCAAGGGTGAGTAGTTTATAGTATTCGGAGCAATTACCCTTTCATCCATTATATCATGCTCACGTGCGTGTATCTGAGGCTACTATAGAGCACAGAGAAGGTTGTGATTGGTTGTGCATCCCGTGCACCTGAGCTCGCACTTTGACGAGGCCAGGTGCCGGCTGGGCAAAGTCTCCCAACAAATCTGGCTCAGAAAATGCCGCCAGCAGAGAACCCGATGGCGTGCATAAATCAACACGCATTACTTCTTCAGGCGGCAGATGGTTTGCTTGTGTGATTTGGCTGGAAGATTTTTCCGATGTCATGCGAGGGAATACCTCTGTCATCTCGGAGGTCACTGCTTTATCAGGATAACATTTCCTGATGTCTGTCATGAGAGACAAGGAACGTGCATTTGTTTGCAATTTAACATGCCGTGTGGAGTTTGTTTTATTTATGGGCCTGTTGGGAGTTTTGTGTGTTTTTGCAATGGCTTCTGCCATTTTAGACGGTCAAGGCATACCTGTCCTCAGCGTAATCAGCGGAACCATTCGGTTTTCCAAATACCTCGTCCAACTAGGGTTGTAATTGATCCACTTTTAACATGAAATTTAAAGCTTTCAGACAGTAACAATTTCAATAATTTGCAAGAAATCACACAAAACAAAAATAAATACATAATTAAAAACAAAAATACAACACTTATTTGAAGCGTTATGAGTGGACACGCAAATTAGCCAACTCTCACCTCACGCTCCAGCCATATCAGCCGTATCAGCCCTTTATCAATGCCCTTCGCGAATGCGCGAATGGCTGATAAGGGATTCTGGGAGGGGGCGGAGTAAACAAGTCCACTGCAGGGTGAAACAAAACACACTAATAGTCCGTTAGACTACAGCACGGTGCGTTGTATCAGTTAGTAAAGTTCCAGAGTTTGCCGTGGTTATAATACCGTGATGCTTGGAATCCTCACACAATGGTTTATAGTGATAATTTCGAATGACATTATGTCGAAAGTCATAATGTCGAAAAAAAAAGTCGAAATTTTTTTTTCGAATGTACTTTTTTTGTTTGTTTTTTGTTCGAAATGGGGGGGTTCCCCCCACCCCCCAACCCCCTTAACCCCCTTTTTTGGTAATTTTATTTTTGTTTTACCCCTTTTTTTTACTTCTGAAACCCAAAAAAAAACATGTAAAAAAAAAAATAAAACATTCGAAGAAAAAAAATTCGATATTTTGTTTTCGACATTATGACTTTCGACATTATGTTTTTGACTTTTTCACTGCACACCTCAGACAATGTCCACATAGAAGCCGCAGCAAATCAGCAGAAGCATAGTCTCCAGCCGTATCAGCCCTTTGTCAATGCGCTTCGTGAATGCACACCAACCTATTTATATGGCCTTTATAGATCTGTCAATGGCCTTTGATTGTGTCAAGAGGTCTCTTCTCTGGAAGAAATTCCAGTCAAGAGGATGCGCCTTAACATACCTAACCATTTTACAACATCTTCATGAAGCGACAAGCGTACAAATTAAGCAGGATGCTCAGGGAATTTTATCCTAACCAATTCCGACGTGCAGGGGCTTACGCCAAGGCTGCGTACTGGCACCATTTCTTTTAAACATTTTTATCGCTGACATTGGATATTGGATGGGGCCTTAAAATAAGATTGATAAGATCGTTTCCACCGAAATTTGCTGATGAGTTGGTTTTATTGGATTACACCCCCATTGGGCTTCAACGTCAAGTAGATGATCTAGGCACATATTTGAAAACCAACAGCCTATCTACCAACTCGACAAAAACTAACATTCTGTCCAAAAATTGAAAAAAAAGTAAAATAAACAAGTGCACATTAAATACAAACTGCCGAAACGTTGTCCATCTTTAAAATAATGGCACATTTCACTCCTTTCCAAGTCCAACAACGGACTGCGAAGGATCCCGCCATAAGCTCTAGGCAATTGATGTGTAGACCCAATTCCTCGCTCGACCATCTCCCCCCGGTCGATTGATCTCCACATCTGGCACCCCATCGACTGGCATCCGACTCTATTACCAGGTCCGGAGATGAGCCATATATTGCCCTGCCATTCCATGCTTTCATGTGGCAATACCACCATTCCAGCTCCATATTCACCTCTTGAGATATAGACACTTTCTGTTCGTAAAATAGACCCTTGATAGATTCCTCTGTAATGCTTTGTAGTGCAGAGGTCCTGGAAATATTGCCTGTATCGACGATGACAGACGACCTACAAACCTTGCTATCTCTCTCAACGAGATTACCTGTCTTGTCATCATACTCTTTATTTCCTTCTTTATGGAATTCACCTTCTCTAAGGGTAGTTTGAGTGAACCCTGAGTTGTCTCTAAGATGAAATCTAGAAATTCCATCTCCTGCGCTGGTTCTAATTCTGACGTCTCTCAGTTTATCAGAAAAACCAGTTGTTGCAGCAAAACTGTTGTTTTTTTAATCTGTTCCACAAGAATCTCTCTGTCCTGGCACATCAGACAAATGTCATCCAGGTAAATATTCATCCTGATACACTGTTCTCTAAGATGCCCTACTACTGGTTTCAAAAGTTTGGTGAAGCACCAGGGAGCTGACGCTAGAACAAATGGAAGGCATTTGAACTCCCATTTCTCTCCTTTCCAGGTGAATTGTAATAGCTTCCTCTGATCCCGTTGAATCGGTATCGTTAGATATGCATCTCTGAGATCTATCCTTGCTAACAAATCTCCTCTCTGAAGGACATCCCTTAAAAGGTGAATCCCTTCCATTCTGAAGTGTCTGTATACTAGAAAATAATTCAGACCCTTTAGATTTATTACTGGTCTTACCTTGTTTCTGCATTTCACTAAGAACAGGTTACTTACGAAACCTCCCTGTCTGTCTGAGGCTGGGCCTATTGCGGTCGTTATCTTGAGTAACTCTACTTCTCTGTCTAACAGATCCTCGTATTGTTTGCTGAACCTTATCTGCCTTGGTGAGGTTACCTGTGACAGTTCCTGCCAAAATTCTAACTGAAAACCTCGAACTGTGTGTCTCACCCATGCATCTGAGGATATCTCCTCCCATTTTTCTACATGTAACTTCACTCTACCTCCTACTGGAGGAATGTTTGATTCCACCTTTTTCGCTGCTTTTATTTCTCTCATCTGGGTTGCTCTGGTGTTGCTGTCTACCGTTTCCTCTCCAACCTCTGCCCCTGCCTCTTCCCCTGGAAGGGAAAAAAGGGTCTGACCTCTGGTCCTCTTGCTTCCAGTTGCTTCTGTCGTTATGGGACCTTCTGTATTGATTGTGGCTGGACGAGCTGCCCTTTCCTCCTCCAGTCCTGTCAAAAAACCTCCTCCCTAAGATTTTCTTAAGGGATGATTGTGCCTTGTCCATGGACGCATATGTGTTGGCGAACATTGCCATATCCTTAATGAAGAGATCCCCAAATAGTTTGCCCTTCACTGCTGCTGCCTGCTCAGACGAAGCCAGCTCTGCCAGCCTAGAGTCCAACTTCATTAATATGGACCTCCTCCTTTCTGTGGCCAACGCCCAGTTGGCATTCCCCAACTGGCATGGGGTTCTCTGTGCCCATCCACCCACTATCTCAGGGTCGATGGGCTCTTTCTTTGCCTTGGGTCCTTTAGCGAGTTGCCAAATCCTAGTGATAGGCCCCAGCATGTCTAACAGTTTGTCAGATTCACCAGAGTAACCACTCATCTTCACTTCGTGCCGTGTAATAGTCTGCAGTTTTCTTGGGTTGCCCCCGTCAATATGCTTATCTTTTGTTTGTAGCTAGGCGAGTCTCTGGTAATAATATAGTTTTTCCTGGGACTATGCCCGTCTGATAAGAGAGACTTAGTTATTAATCGATATCTTAAAGGCATCACCTCCCCAATAAGGCAGTTAATGAGGGGTCTGCTCCTAGTTTCACTTGGGACTGAGCCCGTCACTTACTTGCAGTGCAGCAGTGGCTAATTCAGCCTGTGATGCTGCTTTTGGCCACCAGGTGGCATCTGCAGTCTATTGAGCAGAGCTTCTCCTTGCTCTCTTCCCCCTAGCCGCAAGCATTGAATACAGCTTATTAATATATGTAAATGCACTGGATCTGGCCCTTTTATCTCTGTTCCGTAAACTGAATTCCTCCTACTCCTTATCTGACAAAATCCGCAATAGTGCCACAACCGAAAAGTCCTGTTGCGCCGTTGCGAACTTCCGTCATACAGTGCCTCCTAACGAGGCGAGATGAGACACCGGAACGAAAAATCCTGTCGTGTCCTATCCATGCGGAAATGTTCCGCCACTTCTACCTGACGCGCTGGATGCTTTGTACAATCCTAACCTTGCACGCGCCTACCAAGTCCTAACATCATAAACATTCACATCTTAACATCATGTAATGATAAAAAATAATGCACGTATCTCGGCTGCTCGAGAAGCAAAGAAAGAGGACGGACTGTGGTTCAGGCAGTGGTTATAGGTGGAGATGAGATAGGATTGGACTGAGGGAATCACATGGATTTGTGAGTTTATGAAAAACGGACTACCAATTCACTGCAGGTTTTTGAGAATTGTAGTTTTTGTGTTCATGGTTTTTCATAATTGTTTATTGTTACTTTGCTGCTCGAGTAGTAAAGGAAAGATCAGAGCATAATCTGAGCCTCCGAGTCTTGACATAGAATCTATGTTTTCCTTATCATTGCTGTCAGTATTGCAATATCATGTCATTTGTCTAGCTGCGCCTAGCATCAATATTTGTCTAAAACTTGCATAACTGTAATCAGCTTGTACTGGAGGGCGGAGCGACCTCTGAACGGGCCCATGAGATTCAGAGCTTGCCCTCCGGCACCTTAAAACGAGATAGCTGCACCTTGAGGAGGATGGGGTGCAGGATTCTCTTACTCCGACACCAATCAATAAGGACAAGTCAATGGTTTGGCAAAGGGGAGTCTGTTTAATGACAAGTACAAGAAACAGGGAAACAATTGGTAATCAACAGTGATGCAATCGCCTGTCTCGCTTCAACTTCCAACGTATTCATGCAAACAGTAACTTTTATAGCAAATTCTCATCATCATTGACGTGCAACACTCTAAAGTTTGTCATGCAATTCTATTGGTCGTAAAAGGTAACTTAAGTATAGGTGCACAAATCTCCTCTTCAATTAGCAGCATGCCGAATGGACACCCAGGTGCCTTGTGCCCCAAGATTCACCCTGCCTCCCTTCCATCAATCAGTACTTTAGGGCTATGTGTCAATTAGTTGGCCGAGGATGGCCTCAAAACTGTAGCTTCTTATCAGGAAATATTATGGCATCCTCGGGTTCTAGGTGACATCAGACTTTGGTACCTCTTCGCCCTTGGCTGGTCACGTGTCTGTTCACCGTGAATCTGCTTCATTTTCCTTCTTTTCGTGTATTTGATTCTTCCATAGCCTCGCCACCTGCCTGGGGCCTCCTTATCCCGACCTTCACTGGCTGGCTGCTATGCTCTGAAGTTTTGATTCTTCAAGGTTGCCACTCTCCTCCCTTCTTGGAGTTGACCTTGAATTCCCAGGCATGAGCTACTTCTTACTGAGTTTTGATTCCGCTCTTTCATCTGGCTTTAGCTGGAATATGAATCCTGGCCTTTTTAGCCCCTTGCACCCTGGGCTTAATTCTGCTTTTACAAAATGGAGTCGCACTTGTATAATGTGCTTCATTGAGGTAGATATATAATTGGCACTTGCCGCTCTATTCTTCTACTAAGCATTGCAGGCAGTTCCGTTTCCCTGGCTCCTTGCGTTCCAAGACTATTTACAGGCATTTTGGTCAGTTACGTGTAATCATCCTTCCTTCATGGTTGTGTTCTTTGTACTGCAACGTTGTTTCTTCTTTTAAGTCTGTCGCACCATTATTCATACCTTGTTGTCTTGTGTGTCATCCTTTAGGCGTTGTTTCGTTAATCTGTGAGTCTGTCCGGGCCTGTGTATCATCACCACTCTCCTTACATTATGGTTCTATGGTGCCTCTTCGGGGACAGTCTGCAAGTAGTTTTCGTTTCGTTTGAACTGCTGGTACGGTTGTCTCAGTGGGTACTCGGCTGCCCATGGTTGTCTAGTTATAGGCACTTCAACAGGTATTGCTCTTCTGATGGATCCTGGGCAGAATCCCAGAGCTTCTCTCTGTTGGCTCATTTGTTCCTCATACGTCACAAACCTTGGTGAATATGTTCCTGGTACCTCGACCTGGGGGGCTGGGGTGCAGGTCATGTTTGGGACCTTCTCTACACTCCCCTCTCTGATCGGTTCATCGACCACTTCTGCATCCTCCTTTGGGTCTGTCTTACTGGGCTGGTGCGAACGTGTGTTTCTTTGGAGTCCATATTTTTATAACTCCATTCAAACTTCCTGCTGTTGTTACATGTTCATCTTTGTTCCAGGTCATTAACTGACATTGTCCATTTGGGCTGCAGTAGATCCATTTCCCTAATATTTTCTTCGTTTTCTGGGATACACAAACTTTGTTCATTCTAGCGCGAATTCGCTAGTCCACACACAGTCTCTGATTTCTTCATCAGTCAGGTCTCTGGGCTTCCATCCTGGTTTGACATCAATCATGATCTTCATTCCAATGGCTTTCTTCGCAGTTTTCTGGCATTGTGTGATGATTATCTTGACAACACAAAATCCTAGTAGTATCATAATTAGCAGGGCTCCCAAAATCTTGAATATGTCTGCTATCCATTGTGGGACCCATGAAAATAGTGTTCCAAACCAGTTGTCATCATCAACTTCATCGGTTTGATTGATCATGCGGTTCTGCAGGTTTGTCAGCATACTTATGGCTTCTGTTAAGGTTCCATTTTCCACATCATGCGAAGGTATAAATGTGCAACATGATTCTCCGATTTTTGCGCAAACACCTCGATCCATCGCAGAGATCATGTCAAGTACATATCTGTTCTGGAGTGTCATCAATCGGATTGCTCTTAATTCTTCTTTGATTGTGTTGAATCCTTTTATGGTGGTGTTAATGGTCTGCAATAACTCCCATCTGGTTATCTGCAACCATTTTGTATTTACTCCGACTTGAATGTGTGGCAGGAAAATCGTTGTGAATACTGATGAGGTGAGGCTAAACAGCCAGTGTTCATATGGGATTGCGTGAAATGCTTCTTCTGATTTGGCAGAAAAGTAGTTCTCTCTCTTCATTCGAGATACCAGTTCCACAGACCTCCTGTTCCTTAGGTGAGCATCTGCTTTTGGGAAACTGTCAATATTCAGGTCACTTTTCGGGATCACAAGTGGGGGAACGTGGACGTTCACAATTGTGCATATGCCTCCCCAGTTTTTCGGTAGTCTTATGTATGCTTTGGATCCACACGCCCAGTAATGATCCATAATTACTGCGGTTCCCTGAGTCATTCCGGGAGCTTCAAAAATGTGTCTGCAGTTTTGATTCTCTCCCATCTTCCTTGTGCCATTGTTCCTGAAGCACAGTATTGGGCTCTCCAGTGGTACTATCTGCAAGGGTCCTCCTCTATCTTCGGCCCATGTCAGCAGCTTTACCAACTGAGGCCATAGAGGTTTACACAGTTTTTGTGAGTTTTCTACTGCTTCTTTGCAGGCTCCAAGGACCATCCACGCTCGGCATATCACTACTCGTTCTTCCCATCCGTTTGGTGAAAGCACTGTTCCCCAAATTTGCATCTGGCCTCTATTCTTCCAAATTAGGGCTTCCTCTGGAGTTTTTCTTTGGACATTCAATCTCGGGTTAATATCCCATTTTGTTCCTGCTCCTTTCGCTTCTGGTTTTGCATACCTGATCAAATGATTCCTGGTATGAGCTCTGTCTTAATGTCCTGGTCATAATCATCTTCATCGGGATATGCTGTTTCCATTGCCCACATAAGTGAGGCATCTTTTCCCATGAACTGTCCTCTGGTGTTGCACATTGCTACGTGTGACAAACATTGTGCTGTTGGGACATCAATTTCTACAGCCAGGAAGATCTTGGATTTCCCCATACTGTACGGTAGGAGTGCACAGACGTAGCATTCTACTTCAGCTTTCTTCTTCCGACCTCTTTCATGTGTTGGTACCAAATGTTATTTCCTATATGTGCTGTCCAGGTAATCGTTCAGTTCATTGTTATCTTCATGTGGGCTTCTCTTGATTCTTAGTGTCTTTCTGTAGTTAGCTATAACCACATCCTTAAATGCGTCTGTGTGGCTTTTCCATGCTGGGGGACTCTCAGGCATGCTTGTTGGTGAAGCAGGTTTCATTATCTGTATTTCTGTGGTAAGAGGCGGTTTTGCATTTCTCTTCCTCTCCTCTTGTAATCTTTCGTAGAGTACCCTTACCCACCATCCGTTTGACATCAGCCCAACGTAAGGCCGCATCATGGGCCTTGAGCTTGTCATTGTTGTTGGAACTGGTATGCTTATCACTATAGTCTCTGTGGTTTTATTTTTCAGCTCATCATGTAGTTTCCTTGCTTAAGCTATATATGGGAATAAATGGTCTATCAGCATTTGTGTCCTTGCAGTGAATTCTCTCGTAGACGCTTCTCTCTTCTTGAGGGCTTTTGATATATCTTCTTTAGTCATCCTTTCATTTGCTTCTTCCCGGTCACCTTTATTATTTTCAGGGACTGGTTGTTCGGTAAGCAGTCTCGTGCCTTCAGATGTCTTTGTTTGAGGTTCTGTAGCCATTGACACTTGCCCTGTTCATGTGCATTCAGTGTGTGTGTGCGTGTAGTGGTCAGTACTATATTTTCATTCATTCATTCCGCGCTGACCCTTTCTCCAGCTTTTCTCTTCATTCGTTACCTCATGTGTGTATGAATCACTGGCAATTACATTCAATTTGAGTTTGTTTACATTACCAGATTTTCTTGGAACCGGAATGACTATATAAGGTCTGGGAGCATTCGTGGGATTCATGCGTACATTATCTGGTGGGTGCACTGAAATTGGAACGCTTCGTTCACAAATAAAGCATGCAGTTCTGATAGTTAGTGACTGGAAAACAATAATAATCACTATGCATATACACAAAATTGTGTGGTATGACAATTTGCAGCATTTTCTTCCAGGGAAGTGGGGGGGCCCTTCTGTTTGTGGGAGGACCAGGTTACTGTTCTGGGCCCCCATCTCAATCATGTCAATATCAGTGTTTAATTCTTTTCACTTACTCCATCATTGTTTCTTGAGAGGTTTGTAACATAAAGTGTCTTGTGCTTCGTAAGTGTCCCCCCTTTTGCGGGTGGCGATTGTCTCTGGTTACGGGATACAGTTCCCTTGCTAGACTATGGAAAAAGATTAGACTAACACCTTTGGTGAGGCACGTTCATTATGCATATTCAAAATAGGTAAATTCCCAGTCCATCCCCCGAATTTGCTTCAGTCCTGAAGACATGCTGGATCCTGGTTAATGAAGAAGTGGAAAATATTGCAATTAGTCAAAATCAGAGTCAAAGTAAAATAAAAATAAGAATACAAAATAAAACGGTGGCGTTCTCGTCCCTGCTTTCTCGATCTGTACCTCGGCAGGAAGACGAAGAAAAGTGTCTCTGTCACTTGGGATCTGTCCCTCGGCAGAAAGATGAAGAACAGTGTCTCTGTGACTTGGATCTGTCCCTCGGCGGAAAGATGAAGAGCTGCCTTGGTTTCGATCTGTCCCTCGGTCGGGAGGTTTCACTGGAATCTCCTCATGTAGACTCTCTGAAAGTTAGACAGCTCCACTTGCAGCATTATGCCATCAAGGAGTGTTCCCATATGCGCGACATTAGCTGGATCTCTGATGAAGGTGATGACGTCAACCTCAGCAGGTCTCCCCACCATTTCTGGAAAGTCAGTGACTAGACGAATTGCTGAGTTCTGGATCAGAGGCCTTTGCATTTGTGTCTTTATCACTGTGTTCGGGTAACTCAGCGAAGGCTTCCGCAATGACAGTCAGTAGTTGCCGGATTACCTTCTTGTTGGCAGGATCTTGAACAAAGTCTGTGAGACTGGTGACTCTCCCTACACGTGACGGATATGATATTACCACTAACTGGAAGTAGGTGAGTACATCCCTTGTGAGATTTCTGCTGGGAGATACCATGCGTTCTGTGAAACAAAGTCTTGGTGTTGGTTGCTTCTGGACACTGTTTTATGCTCTTAAACGAAAAGACTTGCTCACAGTCTATCAGAGTCTTCTTTTCCAACAATGCTTAAGTATGGCTTGATTCAATGGTTCGCATTACCAATGTGTCGTGGCTTAGATGCGCAATTCTCTTCTTCACCCTGCAACTGTGATGCACAGAGTGTCCGTATTATGTGTTTATTCCCCTTTTTTCTGGTGGAAATGTCCAGTTTTAAGCCACAACTTGCAACAGAATTCCTTTGTCTTGGCTTTTGCTGCTCATGCGTCCTTCTTCCTCGTCATGGATCTCGTCTGCACGTGCTGAGGTTCTTCCCGTTGTCTGTGGTTTCTTCGTGGTGGGGTGCAGCTAGAGGGATTTCTCTGATACAGGGTTTAATGTCATTCATGAAGACCCATGCTCTCCTGCCCTGCAGTTTAACGGCTGACGGAGTGCAGTTCTCTACGATGAATGAGCCGCTGAATCTTGGCTCGTCCCACTTTTTTCTTGTGTGGTTCTTTACCAACACGGCGTCTCCAGGGAAGATGAGAGGTGCACATAGACCTTGAACTGTGTCTGTTTCAGCATCTCCCGCTGTGCCTTGTGCTGTACCCTTTTTGTCGTTGCTGTAGTTGGTCTGAAATGATATGAAGGCTTGATGTTATACAGTTCAGGTATTCCAGCAGCTCGGTTCCCAAGACCTGTCTGGTTGCCTGGGCATCACATCTAGCTCTACCACGAGTAGTAAGGGGGGTGTTCATTCTCCGTCCCGTGACTATCCCGTGCGGCGTAAAATGATGGCCGGAGCCTGGTTGGTTCCAAAGAGCACACAATGCCAGTGGTAGACAGTGCAGCCATCCCTTCTTTAGAGTAAGCTTCAACTTGGCTATCCTTTCCTTTAACAAGCCGTTGAGCCTCTCACAAATCCCATTACCTTCTGGATGAAACGCAGACGAGAACTTGTGCTTTATACCAAGCAGCAAGCTAATCTGCTCAAAGACAGAGTTTAGAAAATGAGCCCCATTGTCTGACCTCATCACCTCACACACTTCCATCACCAGGAATTTGGCAGCACAGGTTGAGTCTGGGTGTGTAGAGGGACCTGTTTCTATCCATCTAGAGAACGGACACACCACTACAATTAAGTACCTGTACCCGTTACATACTTGAATCATGTCGACATAGTCGATATGTAAGTGCTGAAAAGGCCCATTTGGCGGGGGGATGACTCCTCTCACTACTTTTAATGTGTGCCCAGCGGTGAATTGCTGGCAGATTATGCAATTCACCATAAAGAATGCAACATGCTCCGCTTAATTCGCTATAAACCAGTCATCTGCGAGTGTTGCAGCAAGATTTTGACCTTTTTCCCTTCATGTGAAATTAACTTGGCTATGTACAGCACCTCTAGTTGACAGTATTGTAGCTTTTCCTTGTGAATCTTATATTCCTTCTCAGCCAGTGTAGTCAGAAGCTGGATAGAGTCGTGCCTGCATTGTTCTTCAGTGGTGCTGCAGATTAGACGGTCATCCACATACTGCAAAACAACACTTTCTACTGCAATGTTGCTTAGGTCCATTTGCAGGACTCTGTTGAAGATGGATGGGGATTCACAATACACCCCTGTGGCAACCTCGTGCTTTTCAGACGCATTTGTCTGAACGTGAATGACGTTAGATCTTGAGAGTCACGGTGCAGCAGGATTGAGAAAAAAGCATTTAAGTCAATGACCGTGAAATATTTCGCCTCAGTCGGTATGTTACATAAAATTGTAGCTGGATTAGGGACTAGAGGGAACTCGGCTTCAACAATATTGTTTAATGCTCTTAAATCTTGGATTAAACACCAAGACCCTCCCTTTGATTTCTTGACGGGATAAATCACTGTATTACAGGGTGATTCTGATGTCACTAGGATGCCCTGGTCCATCATGGCAGCAACTGTCTTCGCGATCCCTTCATCCGCTTCTCTGGACATGGGATACTGTCGTACCTTTGGTAAAATTGCTCCTGGTTTCAGTTTCATTTTCACTTCCCCCGCCACTTTCAGGAGGTCTACGTCATAGGGCCCTGTAGTCCATAATGAGATATCACCATATCATCATCAAAGTATGCGGGACGGATCAGCACCAACATCATTTTCTGTGTCACTTTTCTTTTGATCATTTTGACCCAGAATATGAGACTTACTTCTACCTTCGTCTCTTCTAAGTCTTTTCACTTCCCCCGCCACTTTCAGGAGGTCTACGTCATAGGGCCCTGTAGTCCATAATGAGATATCACCATATCATCATCAAAGTATGCGGGACGGATCAGCACCAACATCATTTTCTGTGTCACTTTTCTTTTGATCATTTTGACCCAGAATATGAGACTTACTTCTACCTTCGTCTCTTCTAAGTCTGGGTGTTCTTCGAACAGATCATCATCAGTGATGTCAGTCATTCGATATCCTTCTTCAATGGCGATAATCACACACCATTGTCTGCCTTTGTCATCAAACCCTTCGATCATTGCTACTTTCCCTCGTACTGCTGTACTATGTATCGTAAAGGGAAATACTTGTCCCCCTTCTTCATGCATAGGTATTCTTGGTCTGAATAGAAACTCATCAGGGGTTCTCATAGTCCTATCTGCAAGACCTGGTAACCCCGCCATAAGCACACGTATGCCATATGCGAAGACTTCTGGTTCTAACGGTAATGCTCTCATGGCTACGTGTCCTGAGTATGCTCTGATCATTTCGCACACGTTTGAATAATACATTTCTGGAGTGGACCATACTATGCCCTCCTCCATGAACGAGATCGTCATATTCAACTTTGTCATTAAGTCTCGACCCAAGATGTTTACTGGGGTTTGACGAGAATACAATGAGGGTACATTCATCTCACATTCTCCTATGGAGACGGGGAGATTGTCCATAAAGGGAACTCTACTGTGAGCTCCTGTAAAACTCCGAGTATCTATGGCCTGGCCGGACAAGGAAAACTTGCCTTCTCGTATGCACGAGCGAGTTGCACCCTTGTCAACTAAGAAGGAATATTCTTTCCCCCCTATGACGACATTCACCCTTGGTTCCCTATTAGGGTCTGGTGTCACTGATAGGATAGAGCACATCAGAGTTCCCAGTGAGCTGTCCTAGTTCATATATAAGTTCGTTCCGCTGTATGCTTGTGGATTTTCTCCATTCCCAGGGTTGCCTCCCTTTCCGGAGTTTGTGCCCGGAGACATTTGCGGTGGTGCATGTTGGGATTGCCCCTGTGGCGGGTTCCCCATGTTCGAGGGTTGAGCCCCTCGCTGTGCAGTTTGCTGCAAACCTGGTGCTTGCAGCTACACTGTGTGATTTTGTGCACCGCCTTGTTGTGGGATAGCAGTCGGATTCACCATGCCTGCTCCCATTCCTTGTCCACTTTGCCATGTGCCTTGGCTTCTGCACGAGCGCGCCACATGTCCTGTCATTCCACACAGCCAACACACTGGCGGTGGTCGGGCTATCTGTCCATTTGACATATCTGGACTGCTCATTTGCACGTTTTGAAAGCCTCCTTGATTAGTCTGGAAACCTCCCTGATTATTTTGAAACCCTCCCCGATTACTCTGCCATCCTCTTCCTCTGAATCCCCTTCCCCTCGGGTAAAATCCCACGTTACCCTGGTTATTCTGCTGCGAGCTAGTCGCCTGTTGTATGTTCGGTTCAGCTGGGCTTGTTAGCATGGCTCCCTCGAGAGCATACTTTGATAATTTATTTTGCACCAGCTTTGCTTCCTCACCCCTACGAGTTGCTTCTTTTTTCCAATTCTTTTCTTGCATCTATCTACAGTAATGTGCAATAGTCAACTGTATTTCGGCCCATGGTTTAGCTTCTACTCCTACCAATTTCTTGAGCTCTTTCTGCACCGGTTCTGGCAACCCTTGGCACAATATATGGTAGACTATAGGGATAGATTTCGTCCAAGATTCATGTGTTTTGAGCACCCACGCGTCTTGGAAATTCTGGACACAAATCAACAGATCTTCTGACTCCTTAATTTTCCGAGTCATTATAGCGCCCATATCGGAAGTAACTGGGTACAGCACTCGTAGTGCTTTCCACACTGCTGCTCTAGAGTTATTAAATGGTGCTCCGTCATGGGTAGTGTTAGTTATGGTTATACCAGGGAACCCTGCTTGTTTCCACTCATCGTCTGTTCTTTCACCAAGTATGGCGATCAAGAGGCCTTTAATGTCCCCTATAGCTAACGTGACACCCCCTGTAATTTTTTCCAACTCGTGTATCCACTTTCCGGCTCCCGATGTCAGCATTGGAAGCTTGGTTTTCAGATTCTCTCGATCCATGTTTGGCCATGGAATATATTGTGGTCTTATTCCCCCTTTTTCTAGCAGCGGGAATTGGAATGTGCAGTCTTCCTTCTCTTTCCCCCTGGCTCGCCTGTCTATCACTGGGGTAACATTCCCGCATCACCCACCATCCTCTGCCCTAGAACCGCCTAAGGCCTGTAAAGTT
Source organism: Ambystoma mexicanum (assembly GCF_040938575.1). Taxonomy (NCBI): domain Eukaryota; kingdom Metazoa; phylum Chordata; class Amphibia; order Caudata; family Ambystomatidae; genus Ambystoma; species Ambystoma mexicanum. Next base: position 15,689,715 of record NC_090926.1, read on the forward strand.
ACATTCATGCCAGTGTCCATTCTTGAAACCACTAACATTGTCAAAGGCCTAAAATCCTTGAGATGCAAAGGAAACACCAGCCCTGCATCCTTGATAAAAGAATGAGTAGATGAACTAGCACCTTTCATAATCAATCTCATCAACAGCTCCTTTCCCACCAACACAGTACCGGATGACCAAAAGAAACATGGGTACTTCCTCTCTTAAAAAACCTAGTCTGGACCCAAACATTCCTACAAATTTCCGACCTATCACTACAGTTCTCTTTCTTTTAAATATTCTTGACCGTGCAGCATAGCTGCAGATCCACAAATTCCTGGAACTTAATCTCCTAGGGCCAAGACAATCTGTGTTCAGACCCGGCCACAGAACTGAAACAGCACCCCTGCTTTTAAAAACACAAATGGGCCAATTCAAGGACAAAGGAGTTCTATGCATCCTCCCCCGACTAGACCTATCTGCAGCCTTCGATTTGGTCAATCACAGAATCCTTTGTCAACATTTCGAAAAGGGCCATGCTTTTCTCCCCTGAAGCAATCAAATGGATTGAATCCTTTCTCTCAAACCGGACCATCAGAGTCTTCTCCAATACTTCAGCAGCCCCCCCCCCCTGTTTTAGTGACTTGAGGCATACCACAAGGCACCTGCATATCCCCTACCTAATGTCTTGATATGGGCAAAATCTTCCTCGGGGCCAGCCCTTTGAGAGCAAAAATACCCAATTCAGCCCAAAATACAGGTTCTATTGTGCTGAGCAGTGATCTCATGCTAGTGACAAATGACACTTTCAAAGTTTTAGCATATTTATTCTAAGCAGTGAATTTCATATACATTTGGGATTCAAGTTAAAGAATATTACAAAGCATAAAACAGAGCAATGCAAAATATAGTGAAACATGGAACTTAGATAAACATAGAGAAATATAGAGAAATATAGAGAAACATAGAGAAACATAGAGAAACACAGTCTTACGTCCCTTTAATCAGCACTGGGAGACCTTGGCTTTTCATAAGCTAGCTGTAAAAACAAGCCCCGCTCAGAAAAACAATACTGGAGGACACCGTCAGAGCCAATTCCGGGCACTTGACCGTGCATGAATCAAGTCCACAGGACGATCTCCCACCGAGTCATGTGTGCATGGATATTTTATAATCTCGTGCTGTCAGTCACCATGACGCACAGTTCCAGAACTTTCCCTGTGCAACTGGCTCATGGAAAAAACCCAACTCTCTCTGAGAGGCTCCCTGCTCGCTCCTACCCCTCCCTGGTTCCCATCTGCGAAGGCTGAGGAATGTCTTATCAGTACCTTCCCAGAGAAAAGGAAGATTAGCTTGGAGCCAGGGCTACCGTTAGTGAGGCTGAATATTCTAAGGGAAGCAGGGATGTATTAACCCCATCTGCAAGCTCTAAAAGGCATGCACTCATAGCTTAGTGTTTATAGCGCTTAAGACTGGCTATCTAAGCGCTATATAGGTGCCATGATGTTCCAAACACTCCAAAAATACCTATTAGCTACAGAGCTAGGGGCCCTCTCCCTGCCTGTCTATCAACAATGCATAATGTGACCTATTTCATACTAGGCCTGCATATTCCTTGTAGCTCACTACTGCATAATGGAAGTGCTACAACAGACTACTGTCAGCATTTTTAGCACATACTTTGAATACACTATTGGCTTTCAGCGGCTAATGCTGTCATCTAAAGCCCTGATTGGCAAGGTTGCAATTTCGTGTATCACTACATTCCACCCCTATTCAACGTTTGTGCGACAAATGCTGACTAATACCTATCAATATAGTATTTAGTGCAGTGATAAAGACCTTGGGGCTTTGCAAGAGGTTTAAGCAAACTACCTTCTAGCGGTTAGTTAGCGTGGCATGCAAGGAAAAACACTACCTAAACAAAAATGTACACAAAGTGAACAGTGACATATACCCTTGCCAAAACCTGGCCTACACAAAAATACCTAAATCAATTTTGTATAACTGATTGTCAGTTAAAAAGCAGCATGCAGTTAGAATGTCAAGGCAATCCGGTGTAGTCTAATCTACAATGCACTATTGCATTTATGCATGGTTACCAATTCTAAAACCTGGCAGCCTTTCACTCTAAGGGCTTACCTCCCCCTGATCCCAGGGCATTCAAGCGTGACTGTGGGCTGTGTGACTAGACACTTCCCCCAGGTAGGTGGAACCCAACCAGAAACCATCTAATTTCGTGAACAAGGTGAACCCATGGGCACCAGGTTATCTAAATAAAAACAATTCTACTAATTTACCATCAAGCATGGCATGTGTTATTCATGCAATCAAAAGCAAGCAATTCAATCCATATGTATGCTGGTAACTGTAGCTCTGCGTGCCAGTGTGTGGAGGATGGTCGCCCCCACTCAGTAAAAAGCCAACACCTGCTGATTAAACAATGTTTGCCATACAATGCATCGTGTGTATTTAGCAGTCTTGTTGACCTGCCCTATGGCAGACAAAAATGTCTTCATACCTAAAATTCTGCCATCTTCAGTGGTTGTCAATACTTGTAGCAGTGTTGGGCGTATCAATGGGCCCCACTAGGCCAGAGGTTCTATAGCAGAGCTGGCATCAGAACCCATAGTGGCTAGCTTATTGTGCACAGTTTCTATGTCACAAGCATATAAAGCTCCTGCAATTAATGAATCTAGCTCCCTAGCTACGCACACTCTGGTGATGGGCCATAGAAATGGACTCCATTTGTAGCAGCTTGGTAGTACTAAGGAAACATTGCCTCATGATAAACCTATGTCTAAGTGTATCACTGTAATAATGAAGGTGTGCATTACCAGCCTACAATTTACATGTTGTCTTACTACTGGAAAATCTAACAGGTTCACAGTGTCTACCTATTGTGACTTGGAGAATACTCTTCTTCAAGTGGGATATCTACCATATACAATAATAACTTTAGCCACAAACACCATACTACTATCCGGCAGTGGCTGTTTCATCACACCATGGTAAAATGCCTTAGTCAAGTTATAGTTCATAAAATTTTGGCGAGAAACTCGCTGCAGTTCTTGGTCAGAAAAACATCACATTAAACAAATTAAACAAATCGTATCCATTCAGTGACAAAAGATGCCTGACAATGTGCCAGGCCAGCACGCTAGCAATTCCATGTGGATACTCATTTGTAGCGCTTTTCCAAAGAATTATTCCAAATGTCTACAATCAAAAGGTGACTCTTTGCATTAGTGTGCTGGAGACAGCTGTCCCCACAAAAACATGAAACTGGTTGGTTTAACAAAAACCGTGTCACACTCTGTGTCATAAAATCAAACATCAAGTCAGTCATGGTTTCATTTACCTGCCTTAAGCTGGCTGTAAAAGTATCCAGTGTTTCAAAGATTACCATTTCAAATTATAGCTCACACACTTGGTAGCATTACTTCAATTAAGAATCTTAACCTACGCACAGGTGACTTTGATGTGCGCACTCATCTTATCTCAAAATAAATTACGCTCCTGCTTGCATAATTCTGCTGCCCCAACAATTCATAAATCATTCTCCTGCCTACGTGTAACGTAGAAGTTTTTTTTTTTTTCAAAGCAAAAAGCAAAACATCTCTGGTTAAAGCAATTCAGTTGGAAGAGTAAAACCATTTCGTTTTTTCAGATTCATCTCAACAGTGCATTTACAAACCATTTTTCAATGTGTTAGCATTCAATTGCTGTGTCACACAGCTGTTTGTGGTGCCTGATGTTACAGTCCACAACTCATTGTCCACAGTCCTTTAAACAAGAAAGGGCAAGTTATGTCAATTAAGTTATTTCCAGCAACTGAATCATTTGAATGTGTAGCATCAAATATTTGATAATTAGCCAAGTCTGCACCGTGCCAGTTCAGCAAAAGTTATTACTCTGTTGGACACTTTTCGCAGGTTGCAGCATTGAGTGCGGTGCAGGGCACGTTGAAAGTTGAAATAGCATGTCGCAGTGGCTCGCTTTCTCTGAGAATGCGTCTGTTTCCTTGATCAGTGTCACCCGGCATTTGCACACGTCTACTCCCCAATCTATTTCTTGGTTATTTGCCTAGGCAAAATACAAACAGAAATGTTAGGATTTCATCAAAACTTCAATATCAGCGTTATCCACCCCTTCCCATAATACCACCCCCATCTTCAAAAAGTCTCATCAGGTAACTACACACTTTGTCATTGCTACTGCAATTATTTATCACCCTTCTGCATGTTTCTGGGGGCTTATTTACACTCAACCATACGGGGTGTAACTGCCTAATCACAAACTCATTTGTGCAATGCGATCATAGTTGGTCAATGGTACCTCAGACTGATCTGTGCTTTTACAAAGCCATATAATAAGTACCCAGGTCGCACAATGCTTTTCTTTTTTCACCAAAGCGATCACCAATGCCAGGCGCCAACTTGCTTCCAGTGTCTCATGATCTTGATTTAGTTTGCCCTGCTGGCATCACTCCATTTTTCAAAGGTAAAGTCCTTCAGTCCAATAACGCCTACAGTTGTACAAGCAGCTTTGTTTATTTTTTTTTCCATACAGGCAGTGTCTTTCAAGCCTCTGGTTTTTTCACTTGTCATTTTTTTCAAAGGGGGTTTGCTGTTTCTTGGACTACCCCTTTGAGTGCAACAGTCTAAGTCAGTTTCTTTTGTTGCTTCAACAAATCATTCATTCTTGCACTAAGCCATGAGGCTTCTGGATCATGGCTAATGTGCAGTGTTCATGTTATACTTCAAAGCCCCGCTCTGCATGTTGTCTCTTGCAAAACGGCTAAGCACTTTTGTCAGTTTTGCTTCCATCTGGAATGCCATAATGTCTTTGTCAGTTACTCCATCCCTGGCAATGTAGCTTGCAGTTTGCCAGATGTGTATTTTCTCTTCTCAAAGCGCCTAGAGGTTTCTTCTCCAGTGCACAGCGCTTTACTTCAGTTCACATCACATGGAGCACTGGGAATGCAGCTTGCACAGCAATAGCGTTTCACTTCACATCACATCACATCACATGGGAATGCGGTTTGCACAGTAATGTCTGTTGGAATGGGCAGCTGTCTTTTCTTGGCCCATTCACAGATGCATAGGTAAATGTTCAGATGTGATGTGCCCGTCTGCCATCCTGCATGCCTTTGTTTCCCACCACAGTGTCACTGGGCAAATTCTTTACTTCTGAACAGTTCTCTGTCTTTGCACCTCCTTCCTCAGGAATGCAGGCATTGTTTATCTTTCGTGTGCACCTGGCAGCGCCATGAGCACGCAGCTTATCTCTTTTGCTCTATAACTCTTACACTGTGGCGGCTTCAATGGAGAGGCACTCGTTTCAGACAGTTCATCCAGATTAACTCTTTCTTGTACTGTTTCTGTCCAGTAACTCAGAAAAGCATCATTTCACTAAACAGAAGTGCTGTATTCTGCTTTTGTTTGCCTTCCTTTCGCGCACCTCGCCCAAAACAGCTTCAAGGCACAAGCTCTGCACACACAGCAAGACTCTTATTTTCAAAAGAGGCACTTTTCTTGTCATCAGATTCTACTCCATGTAATTTTGCAAAATGTCAAAGCGTCTTTTTGCCTGTTTTAAACTGATTAATGTCCCATTTAAAAGCATACGTTTTTTTTTTCCTTTCCTTGTAGTTTTGGCTTCACGAGCTGCTTCCAAAGTAATGTGCGATCTTTCAAGAGAACTCACAACCCACTAAATCTTTGTGCTATCTTATCACACACAGATTTTTCATTCTGTTGTACCATTGCCAAAATATAACCACTTATTTCAGTGCATTTAAAAAAAAATAAAAATGCCATGTTTAGTGCAGCTCTCTGCACTGTTTTCCTGCAAGAGCAACCCACACTCTATATTGCTTGTGGGCTGTTTAATGTGTCAACAACATTTTTTCACCATGTATCACAGTCAACAGGACACTATTTCCAAATCATGCATCACTTATAAGGCAACAGCACAAATCCATGGCATAGCATGGGAACAGTTAAAAATACTCCAGGGGCAATTTAGAAAAATATAAATTGTTTTTTCCCCAAACCATTGCAAACTGATTCTGCAAATTCAAATCAATACACAAAAATCGAAAATCCAAATAACATTCACTCACTTTCTTTTTAAGTGAGTCTCTCACCCATTAAAAGCATGGCACAGCTTAAAATGCAATATAACCATTTTAGTGTGTTTCCTTTAAAACAGAATTCGCCACCACCAGCACATGGAATTTTACAGTTGCCAAAAGAAAAACACAAACCCTTTAGGCTCTCAGCACAGATGTTACTCATTCTCCTAAGCATGGCTCATTCCCCTCATTATTCAGGAATGCCAACACTTCAAAAGCATACATCAAAAAAGCGAACCTTCGCCTCCGAACATTACAGCCCCCACTCGCTAGCACACTGGGGCTGAGTCAATGGTTAAATCACTATTCACAATTTGCATGTCAAATCCTTGCAATTATTTTTCCCTGCCCTCATGACAGAATAGAGATGAGAACTCCGTCTCACTATGCATTCCAAATTACAACTTTAAACTGGGGAAACCGCATGATAAAATTCTTTTCTAATTGAGCATACATCTTTCTTGACCATTCATCTGAGTGCTTTAAACAAAGCCATTTCCCGCTTGTTTATCGCCTTGTACTCCCTGGCTCCATCCCAAGCAATAAGTCAGTCACGACTGATTTACTGAAGGGAGTCTTAACCACACAAGCTATCGGCCACGGCAAGCCGACACAACATTGCTGCCTTTTGAAGTCTCAGAGCTGCAGTGAGACCACCAAGGAAATGCGACAGCCTGCTCTTCACTCTACACTGTGTTCTCTCACACAATTTGTCATGTCACAGCACGGCACTGCTCTTCACAAATCCCACAAAGCTGCCACCAAATGTCTTGATATGGGCAAAATCTTCCTCGGGGCCAGCCCTTTGAGAGCAAAAATACCCAATTCAGCCCAAAATACAGGTTCTATTGTGCTGAGCAGTGATCTCATGCTAGTGACAAATGACACTTTCAAAGTTTTAGCATATTTATTCTAAGCAGTGAATTTCATATACATTTGGGATTCAAGTTAAAGAATATTACAAAGCATAAAACATAGAGCAATGCAAAATATAGTGAAACATGGAACTTAGATAAACATAGAGAAATATAGAGAAATATAGAGAAACATAGAGAAACACAGTCTTACGTCCCTTTAATCAGCACTGGGAGACCTTGGCTTTTCATAAGCTAGCTGTAAAAACAAGCCCCGCTCAGAAAAACAATGCTGGAGGACACCGTCAGAGCCAATTCCGGGCACTTGACCGTGCATGAATCAAGTCCACAGGACGATCTCCCACCGAGTCATGTGTGCATGGATATTTTATAATCTCGTGCTGTCAGTCACCATGACGCACAGTTCCAGAACTTTCCCTGTGCAACTGGCTCATGGAAAAAACCCAACTCTCTCTGAGAGGCTCCCTGCTCGCTCCTACCCCTCCCTGGTTCCCATCTGCGAAGGCTGAGGAATGTCTTATCAGTACCTTCCCAGAGAAAAGGAAGATTAGCTTGGAGCCAGGGCTACCGTTAGTGAGGCTGAATATTCTAAGGGAAGCAGGGATGTATTAACCCCATCTGCAAGCTCTAAAAGGCATGCACTCATAGCTTAGTGTTTATAGCGCTTAAGACTGGCTATCTAAGCGCTATATAGGTGCCATGATGTTCCAAACACTCCAAAAATACCTATTAGCTACAGAGCTAGGGGCCCTCTCCCTGCCTGTCTATCAACAATGCATAATGTGACCTATTTCATACTAGGCCTGCATATTCCTTGTAGCTCACTACTGCATAATGGAAGTGCTACAACAGACTACTGTCAGCATTTTTAGCACATACTTTGAATACACTATTGGCTTTCAGCGGCTAATGCTGTCATCTAAAGCCCTGATTGGCAAGGTTGCAATTTCGTGTATCACTACACCTTGTAAAATGCTTTTACTATACTTTTATTTGACAAACTTGACAATTTGGGCATCACGTATACAAACTATGTGGATGATACTCAAATACTTATACCCATCACCGGATGCTATGACACAGATACAAAAAATCTCAACAAAATCTATCTCGCAATCCAGGCCTGAACGGCGCAAAATTAATTATGCCTCAACGATGACAAAACCGAGCTAATTCTAATTGGTAACAAATCCAAACTAAACAACCTCTCCAATTAATACAAATCATTCGACATTGATGGCAACACCATCACTGTCACAAACGAAATAAAAACCCTAGGGGTTTACATTGACTCGGCCCTTACACTAAATTGACAGGTCAATGCCATTGTCTCATCTTCAGCCGACACATCAAAATTAATCAGAGCTAGCAGGCCCTTCCTCTCATCGTATAACAGTATCACCCTGGCCAGAGCCTTGATCTTCTCTAGGTTAGATTAATGTAACTCACTCTTTGCTGGCACCAGTAACAGAAACATCAGAAAACTGCAAATTGTACAAAATAATGCCATCAGAGCTGCATTGAATATACCGAAGAATGAACGTATTTCATCTACCAGACAAAATATCCCCCGGCTCCCAGTCCAACATAGGATTAAATTTAAAGTCCTCACCCATAAATGTCTCACTAATAATGCACCTGCCTACTTTAGCAACCAGAACAGCAAAACTCAGTCCAACAGACCAACACAGTCTTCATATACCAACCTTATTGTGAGGCCAAGATATAGAAGACAGAAAGCAGGCGGGTCAAGCTTCCCCGTAATTGCAGCTAAACTGTGGAACATCCTCCCGACACAAATGAGGAACACTTCCCTATGGTCATTCCAAAAAAGTCTAAAAACCCGACTATTCAGCTTAGACTCATAACAATAAACACTGAAGTCCATCAACAAGTCCACTAACTATTCAGCCTAGAGCCCCAACATTATGCATCAAAGTCCATCTGCAAGTCAGGTTCCTCCCATAGGCCATACTCTTCCTTCTGTACAATCTGTCTGCCGCATTTTGATGTACATAGCAGCCTCTAAGGAAATAATGCACCTATGTTATTGATTAACTACAACTATATCCGCCTAACTGTAACTGTTTCATGGAAGCACAAAACTGTGCTAATTGTAATTCAATTTGTCCAACTGTAATTGCATTAATGAAGTACCAACTGTAAGCAAGTTCATAAAGTTCCAGCGCCTAGATGCCTATGGGTTTTGAGCGCTTTAAAAATGTACAAATAAATACAATAAATAAATTGCCAACATTCTGTAAATAAATAACCAATGGAAAAGGAGACACAAGAAGCACCTGGCTGCTTTGCATAAATCAAAGAGCACTTTGGGATCATAAGAATGACAACGTGTTTTTATATTTTACAAATATGTCTATTGTAATGATTTAGCTGAAACACCTCTAAACAGGTATTGCACATTGGGCTTGGTGCCCATTTTATATATTACAACACTCACCCTGGCGGTGAAATGTCTGCAAATCAAGAGACATATATATACCCGTTTGGACACCGTTTATTTCAGTTATGAAGCCTCCCTACTGTCCTTCTAAATGGATCCCTAGCACTCAGCGAAAGGGTAGGGTGGAATAGTTTGGAGGGACCAAAGGTCATGTTCCTTATTTTGACAGAGCCAGGACACCCTTAACCCCCCTGGTAGTTGCACCTATGAGTAGGGAGGGTGGCTGATGGGTCAAAAACAACTTAATGTTGCCAAACCCCTAATAATATCGGATGCCATATATGTTTTACAATGTGAATTATGTATTTTCTAGCCAGGTGGTTCCCACCTTGACATCTAGGAATATTCAATAAGCATGTGCATCTATAAAAAGATTAATTGCAGGTCAAAAGAACCTTTACTTACTCTTACATCCCTCTTCCTTTCATCCATACTTATGGGGAATGAAAAGCCCTCCCCCACAAAAAGTCTCAAAGGATGGATGGCTATAGTAGTGATAGAAACTTGATCCGGGAGGAAGAAAATTACAAAGCCACAAAACAAAATGACCAAAGTTTGCATCAGCCCAAGAGCTAGTATCTATTTGTATTTGTATTTATTTACCTTGCCCGAAGGCTTGCGGGCGCATATTTGAGGCAGTTACAAGTTGCGGCAGATATCAAGCAATATACAGTTACAGGTTTAAGTTACATGGCGTCAGGTTTACAGTTACAGTGTAAAGGCAGGAAGAAAATAAGCAGTAACAAGTTAAATTTACATAAAGTAATATACAGTTACAAGAGTCGTGTAATATATAATTTAAGGATAAACATATATAATATACAAGTTGCCCGGTCGTGTCGTGCATCAGGAGGAGGGCGATCAGCAGTGCAAAACAGTGCTAGCAACTGCCAGTGGCTGGGGTGGCGGCTAGAGCATCATGTTCGAGCAACCAAAGTTTGGTTTTGACTTTGAATGAATGGCCATGCGGAATGTTCCTAAGGCCATTCGGCATGGAATTCCAGAGCTTGGCGGCCAGGACAGGGAAACTCGACCATCCAGCAGAGCGAAGCTTAAAGTTGGGAATATCCAGAGTGTATACCTGGGCTGATCTAAGTGGTCTAGTGGCAGTGTGTTGCGCCAAGCATGATACTAGGTAGGCAGGAGCTACATTATACTGAGCCTTATGTGTAAGAACAAGAGCTTTGAGTGAAATGCGGTGATAGATAGGTAACCACTGTAGGTTGCGTCTAGTATTGGAGATGTGATTCCATCTAGGTATGTTGAGTGCTGCCCTTATGGCGTTGTTTTGTGTAATCTGGAGTTTGTGAAGGTTTCTTTGGCTTGTCCCTAAATATAAGGCGTTGCAGTAGTCGATTTTTGACAAGATGAGGGTTCTAGCGAGTATCAGACAGTTTGCCGTCGTCAAGAAAGGCCGGCAGGCTGTAATCAGTTTGCAGGTGTAAGATGATGCAGAGACAACTGCATTGGTTTGTCGATTGAGGGACAGGGTGGAATCTAAGTAAATTCCTAATGTTTTAGTGACATTGGAAACTTTAATATCATTGCCGTCGATGGAGAAGGATCAAGTTTAGCGAGTTTGATTTGTGCGCCAAGGATGATTAACTCGGTCTTATCATTGAGGCAGAGCCCATGATTTGCCATCCAGGCCTGGATGATAGTGTAGACTGTATTAAGAGATTTGGAATCAGTTGCGTAATCACCAGTGATAGGGATGAGTATCTGGGTGTCATCCGCATAGTTGGTGTAGGAGACACCCAGATAGTCAAGGATATCAAAGAGTGGTTTTGTGAACACGTTGTATAGGGTGGGAGATGCACATGATCCTTGAGAGACTCCACAAGGGACATGGGCTAGATCAGCTAGGTGGGAGAAAACCTGCATGGTTCTGTTGGCAAGGAATGAACTAATCCAGGATGTAGCTGCGTCAGAGAAGTGGGCTGCAGTTTTGAGGTGGTGACAGAGGATTTGATGGTCGACCAAATCAAAGGCTGCTGAGAGATCAAGGAGGAGCAAGAGCGCTAGTTTGGCCTTGTCTTTCAGGTCCTCGATTTGGGTTTTTAAGTCTAATAACGCAGTCTCTGTGCCATGTCTGGGACGGAATCCAGATTGTCTGAACCCTAGTAGGTTGTTGAATTCGAGATTTGGAGGTAGGCGGCGCAATCAAGGATTTTGAGCAGGTAAGGCACCGTCGTGATGGGCCTGTAATTGGAAGGGTTGCTGGGATCAAGATTGGGTTTTTTAATTAGAGGTACAACCCAAGTGCCCTTGAGGTTGTCAGGCACAACGCCTGATTCGAAGGAAGCATTTATAAATGTGGTGATAAATGGGGCGAGTTCCGGAGCAGCCTCCTTTATGAGGGCTGCAGGGCAAGCATCACCCTGACAGTTGGAAGGCTTGAGCTTGGTTATGATGTTTTCTACTTCCTTGATAGAAAGGGGATAGAATCTGAAAGGTTTGTGGTCGTGTTTGGGCAAATGGATTTTATAGCTCAGGGCGACTCTGGTGGCGTCTGAGAGGTAGCTTTTTTTAGCGTTAATTTTGGCTTGGACCATGGCTATTTTGTCCAGCAGAGCTTTTTGAATATTTGCACACCATGTGGTGTCCGGAATGCACGTGTCAAGAGGAGCAATAGGGGACTCAAGTTCCTTGAGTATCATAAAAAGTTCCTTGGGTTTGGATTGGGCTTGGGTAATTCTTTTGTTATAAACTTCCTTTTTTGCCTTAAATATGGCTTCTTTGTAGGTAAGTGAGGCTGACGTAAGGTTGTTTTTGTTTACTAGAGAGGGCACACTTTTCCCTAGAGCGTCAGTGAGTCGGTCCACATGGCCACCTTACCAAGGTCTATAAGGGAAACGTGCCCCTGAAAGGCCACACAGATGACCATCACTCTGACCAAATGGGCATGAAGCCTGTTGAGAAGGGACCTTTGCGAAAGCATAACCTTAAAGAATGCAGCTCGGTCGTGGCTAAAATGGCCAAAGAAGCTGACGCGTGAACAGCAGCTCCGACAACTACACCCTGAAGGCATGCCAACATAATGGGTTTTGTCCCTCCATGTGACCGGGTCTTGCCTGCGGCACACTGAGGAACGAGGGAGCCACTGGAGGATGGGCGGCGTCCCGGTGGACTGGAGCAGGAGGATCTCCAAAGGCCATGTCGGTAGCATGTCTGTAGGATGGTGGTCGCAATGCCTGTGGTGGACTAAGTGGCAGCGGCATGCAGCAGCACACTGCGGCACCAAAGCAGCTCCAGACCGATCCACAGAATAACTGCTTGAGGGGCAGCGGACAAAGACCCTGGCATTCAACAATACTGTTGGACACGAAGTTGTGCGGAAGTGGCAGTCTGCAGTCGGGGTGGGATTGTGCAGAACAGCGCAGTGCTTTTTCCATTGACCGGAGTGTGTGGAAAGGAAGCTCTGCCTACTAACATTCAAAATCCCACTCTCCCACGAAGCGGACGCTTGTTATTTTTAATTTTGGTTTGAACATAACCCTTTATAAAACAAGACATCACATCTTTCATCTCTAAAATGCATGTGTTTACTTTAAATTCCCACTTCATGGTAGCAACAAGGTTCTTGCATACTGGAGCACACTCAAGTGTCACGATCACAATTCATTGTCCCCTGCTCCAGAAATAGAATTTCTTTCATCATCTTTGTTATTGCTAACGTCAGGCTTACTTTGTTGCCTAGCACCATCAACTCCCACCATTCCTTGGCTGAAAATGTAGAACAGTCTTGCATGTGAATGCTCAGATGGTTGGTTCTTGCCGTGGTAAGGGATTTGTATTAGACTAATAAATTGAATAAGGATTAATTTTGGTTCTTGTTATTACAGAATCTACAATGGTCTTGGTCCTTTCCCAACTGTTTGCGGAACATCAGTACCTCCCTCGTTGGTAATGTGTTCAATCCTAGTCTCAAAAACAGATTGCAATGATGTGACAAGGGGAATTTGGAGAGGTAGACGGGCAGATTGCCTACAGATATTCTCTTGTGCGTTAGAGCCAGGGCTAGTCTGTACTTAAGTCACCCTCTTGTGTATCGATCCAGTCTTGAATCCGTAGTTTCATTTTGATTTTGTCTGGATTGTTAATCAACATTTCAACTGAACCACCCAGATGATGTAGCCAGGCTTTGCATCTTTTTTTCCATTCTCCTAATTCCCATTCAGTGTTATTGAATTTTGGTTTCCGCAAAATCATGAATGGAACTGAACAATCTGTGGTTTCACATTTCCTATATAGTTTTAGTGATTTCCATAATATAATGGAGCACAGTGATTGTAGTCCACGTTCATATCTCACTGTACTCATTGGGATGCCCATTGGGAGTCTTAGCACTCCTTTCCAGAAGACGGCTCAGAGTCTGGTCCATACAGACCATGAAAGATTTGGCACCGACTCAGCTCCATATGTTAGCACTGGTTGCACTTTCTGCTTGTAGAAAATGATAAGAGGAATTAAGGTGAACTCCCCACATCTCTTATGTAGGCTCTTTTCTTGTGCTCTTAAATTCATAATTTTTTATCTAAATACGTCCAACCATGGTTTCCATTTATGCTGTCATTCAGTAGTACACCAAGGTATCTCATTGTGCGTACTTTGTCAATTGTACTCTTTCCTAGGTGCCAATTAGGTTCTCTTCTCCCACATTTGTGTGAAGCACTGTATTTTAGGATTTTCGATTTCTCAACATTAATCTGTAAATTATTCTCTTGTGTGTATTCCCAATATCTATTCATGCTTCGCTGCAGACAGATTGGGATCAGGTCGAGGATGACCAAGTTGTCTGCATAAATTATCCAAGGTACATGGAAGCTTTGGATTCTCGGGGGAAGCTTTTTACCGCTATTTGTGATTCTTGCAGATCTGATAAGTAGAGGTTGAACAGGAGCGCAGATAAAGGGCACCCTGGCTTCAAACCCCTGTGCGTGTGGATGCCCCTTGACTAGATCCCTTGATCTGTTAGGTGGATCTTGACTGAGGCTTCAGAATACAGCGTTTTGATTGCTTCCAGAAGATCTGATGGACAATTCTAGGATAGCAGTTTTCGCCACAGGTATTCTCCATTTACACGATCGAACGCCTGTTCCAGGTGAATGGAGGCTATGTAAATTTGTGTTTTTGTTTTCATTGCCTTCACCTTCATCAGATTTAATATGAATATGTTCATGTTCGTTCCTACTCTCTTCACAAAACCTAATTGTCTTGGGTCCTATCGTCCAGTGTCGTTTGCCCAATTTTGTCGTTTTTCGAAGGGCATTTTTGCAAAGATCTTCCCCCAATATATCCGGGAGCGATAACTGTTTCTATCAAAGATAACATCGAACGCTTAAGTGGGGGAATTTGAGACCTTCAGAATCAGTGTTGCTGGGAGTCACAGAGCCACAGCACCTCAGGTACGTCTTAGAGGCTAGGGACAACCTCCATAGTGGGCTGCCCCTCTGGCCATCCCCCACCCCCAAACACCAGGGGGGGGGTATCCAAAGCCTCAAACCTCCCTGGGAGTCAGAAGGGGCATCCCTGTGGGCAGGCAGCATCGGGCTCTGGGCTCCATGAACAAAATAATCTAATTATTTGATTGATTCTTTTTTTTAAAAAAAGAGCACTATTTAATGGGGTAATGTCTCCCTTGTCATAGGTTTCCGCTGCATTCTGAACTCAGAGGTGTTGAAGAGCTGTTAACAGTTTATATATATGTTGCAAGAGTGGAAGAACATTTTAAAATATGGATATAATGTCCAGGTCAGGTATTCAGACCTGTAAGGTGGGTACATTGTTACCGGGAGTTCAGTATGTCACCGGGCCTGGAAATAGTACAGGATCACCTGGGAGCTTGGGCCATTTGTGGGATATTTTGTCTCTACCGGCACGTACAGAAAAAAGGATTGATGTAACGTGCATTGACTTAACTAGCTACTCAGTTAAGGTTTTTACTTAAGAGTAACTACCCCAAAGCTAAAGATGGTTTGCGACGTTCATGGATGCAATAAAGCAGAAGGAAATTATGGTAACAGGGCTATATTTAGTTCTGCGTGGAGGGCTCATCACTGTATGGTGCATGGCGGGGGGAGGGGGTGTAATTCAACAAGCTGAAACAATGTGTATCATTGACACAATACTTAAAGAAATAAGGTGCGTCTAAGGAAGCTGAGGAGATAGCATCGCAGCTTCCCGCTGGGAGGTGGGAGCCAGAGGGCTCCAGAAAACGTAGTTTGTTAAGTGCAATGCAAAGGGTACCCTCAACACAGCCAAATTCAGTAGCTGAGGAAACGCTGTGCTTCAGCGCTTATCGGTTTGGTGCTTTGCTGGGTTCAGTAGCATTGAAGGAAATTCCGTGGCACAGCTATGGCATGTGCCCACTAACTGAAAAATTCTCGGCTGCTGCCAGGGTTGAGCCCACCCAAGGTTGCCAGAAATATGTAGTTCCGTCGGGACACAGATAACTATCGGATAATTAAGCGAGTGAAAGTAGGGAGCAGAAGCAGTGTCTGCGGGGCAAGAGAGGGCCATGCACAGGACAGTTTTATACTGGAAATTGGAGGGTTTTTTCTCCTTTAAAAAACATATCTCTGGATATCGCTTGCATATCGAAGGAATCTGGGGCCAAAACAGCCGCCCTACAGTGATCCTAGAGCTCGCTATGTTTTCAATGCGCCCGAATTTGCAGTAGTCTCTGCAGCATTTTAATGTCAGTGTGAGCAGTCTAGTGTAGGTACGTTGAGAATGTGGACCAGCACGACTAATTTTTGCCATGCATAAAGGCAATGTAAGCTTTTTTGTTTAAAGAGCTGAGATAGCTCAGTGGGTTGGACGCTTGTTGCAGCGATGGGTGTTTGGGATCTGCAAGTCGCAGGTTCACATCCTGGCAAGGACAAGTGAGCCTCCCACATTTTCGGAGGTTGATAAAGGAATGCCGACTACAGTTGGGAGGGTAATTATATGAACAGCATTTTTGTGGAAAAAGTGATATAGGTAACAAGGGATTAGCATTAACTAAAGCATTAAGGCTCCAGTGCACGGAAAGTGACTTGCATCTATCCGAATTTTGGCAGGAGGCCCATTTTGTTTAATTATGGGAGCGGTTAAGACAGCTCAGTGGGTTGAGCACATTTAATTGAATTGCTGTGGGAGTTCTGGTGAAATAACACAACCAGTCACTTGGTGTTTGCTGGGCTGGGGCTCTTGCTAAGTTTCAAGAGGGCCGACATGGATGTAGGGAGCCAGGGCCAAGGTGCTCATAGTGCACACCAATAAGGTAACTAAGCGAGTTAAGCACCTGTGAGCAACACGCCGGTCATTGGTTAAAATCACTGCATGTTTACTAAGACTTCTTTCTCTCCAAAAGGTCCACAGTTGACTGGGGTAATGGGAATGTCCCGCCTCCCCACTTAAGAACAATTTAATTTGTGCTATGCGCTGGTCACCTGGCCATCAACTAGTCATTTATTATTAATTTTGCTATGATTATTATTAAGCCTCCCAACAAACAGGCACATTTTGAAAATTAGATATGCTGAGCACCTGCTAAAAATCTTGCAGGATTCACAGGGGCAACCAGTTTGTCATGGAAGTAGGAGAACCCAGGGCAACACAGGTTCCATGCCAGAGGCATGTCATAAAAGATCAAAAATTGATCTGAGTGGAGACATGTGAGATAGTGTATTGATTTCACCAATGAAATAAAAGGGTGCAGCACGACACTGGCGGGTCACGGGCAGGTCCCGGTTTCAATACCCAGCGCAACTGTTAGTGAGGAGAGTCACTTTTGGGGATCCCAATAGCCCAGCTGTAAGAGCATGGTTATACCAGCTGCAAAGTCCTGGGTTCAGACTTCCTCTCGGGCATGGAGAAGAACAAGTGAGATGCAGGTGCATTTTTTCAAGCAAGCAATTCCGTGTTTGGGAAAGTTTACCAATGTGGACTATTGTAGTAATGGGATCACTACTTTTTTAGGTTATGTCGCAGGACAATGGACCAGCAGGAGGTTGTGGTAGATCGGTTTCTATAGGCGACGGCCCAGTCATAGAAAGGGGGAGTTGGGCACAGGTATCAATGTTGCAGGCCTTTGCCCGGTAGGTATTAGAATGAGTACAAGGAACATTGCATGGCAATGTGAAAGGTAAGATCGCTGTAATGTTGTATGCTCGGGAGAGTGAGTGCAGTCCATGACCGTGTGGTGGTAGCAGCAATGGCAAGTTACAGGTTCCATTAATGTCTGCATGGTCCAGGTAAACCCTGCTGTTCCAGGTAAGACATTCGTATTGGAAAGACAAGTTCCATAGGATTATCAGTGCTATTGGGGTATACCGTCCAAGATGGAAGGGCGGCAGCCATGCCAATGCCAATTTTATTCGTACAATTATAATTGTATAGAGCTATGGCCATGTCGCTTTGGCAAAAGGGTACATAAAAAAAAAAGTGAGGTGGCATATCAGGTGCTTAATGGTGGTTACCACATCAATGTATACTGCTATACATGGTTGCATTAGGATATCTGCTTGGTCCAGGGAAATGTGGAGTAATGCGTAGAGGGGTAGATTAGAAGCTCCAGGTAAGACATGCAAATTCCAGAAGGAATATCGTTAAGCACAGTGGAAAAGGAGCATTTCAGGTACATATCATGTCAGCTTGTGATGTGGATCACACGATCTGGGAGCGTATGCTCACGCCAGGAGTTAGGTCCAGATTTCAATGTAGCTGCAGAGGAGGAATGATACTCCAGGGCGATAGGGGCCAAGGGCACCATGGTAAAGGGACACCCGGTAGGAAGTATGGTGAGGTAGATGGCCTGAAATTGGTGGGGGCATTGCTATGGGAGAGACTGACCTGGGAGTCAGATACCAGAGGTGGGCCATTCTCGCAAGAACAGAAATAGGAGCGATACATACAAAGGTTATGGGAGTGACTGGTCTGGCAGTCGGATAACAGAGGCGGGCCATTCTCACTGGAATGGAATCAGAAGTGATCCTTACAAAGGGTTATGGGAGTGACTGTCCTGGCAGTCGGATACCAGAGGCTCTCAATGCAGGGATTTGTGTTATACATACGTAAACAGGTTTCCCTCGTGGTGGTCTTCACAGCTCTAAAATGGGCAGGATGTGCCTAAGATGACATTGGGAGTATAGCTGTAAGACGATAAGGAGCATAGAAAAATGTACTAAATCCGAGGGCTTGGTTTTTATTAGGCATTGTTGTTTTGGTCAGCTCCCATCACATTTTGAGGGGATGGTGTGAATCCACCCGATAAAGGGCTGGACGTCTTCCTCGCAGCAATACTGGGGTTGTTAAGAAAGGCAGGGTATGAGTAGGTTCCTTGTAGAGTAGGACTTATACTGTTTTGGGGGCGTTAGGGGCAGCGAGGGAGCCACACCAAAGCCTGGCAGAGTTACGGGGCGATCCTAGCGGGGGAGGAGCTTTGAGACGCTGCGGTTTCGGTCGCGAGCGGATCCCGCTGGCCGCACTAAAACCAGGTTCGGGCACCGACTCCTTTACGGACAGTTGAAACTCCTTGTAATCTGAATGCAGTGGTCCCGGGTCTATTACTGCCTGGCAGTTGCTAACCAGAGGCAGACGTCCGCTACTTTACAAACTGGAAGTGACACGTGTCACTTGTGGGCAATAAATCTTGTTGCAAGTCCGTGAAAATCGAAAGGGCTACCTTAGTTGAACTTTGCTTTGCTTTGGTGGCTGGGACCACCCCCAATCAGTTTGCTTGACTCCAAAGATGTTATTTTTTGTTTCCCAAAATATACATAGTTTCTGTGGTTATTATGATTGAAAAGGTAATCATTGCATCCATGTCTAGGTTTCGGGGGGGGACACATAGTAGTGGATGGCCACGCTAAGAGGCTGCCCAGCCCCTGAGGGGTTACTAGAGGGACAGCCTGCATAGTGGGCCTCCCCTCTGCATCCCCCCCCCCCAGGGTATCCAACGCCTCACCTCTCCCTGGGAAGCGAAAGGGGCATCCCTCTGGACTGGCTGCATCCGGCTCTGGGCTCTTGTCAGAGCAGTCATAAGGCTGGGGGCTCCTGGGCCCACTCACCCTTTTGAAGGCCCTGCTTCAAGTCCCACCCTCCCTTCTCCCTTGTCTCATGCACCCGGCAGCTGGTTTGATCTGGGTAGAATAGGTTAGGGCCTGGATGGGTACTGCAAGGGGCAGGTAACGCTTTGTTGGCTAGATAAGGGGTCAGCTGAGGAAGTGAGTTCATTTGTGAGGAGTTAACGATTGCTTCTGTCAATGGTTGGTGTCATTTGACGCTAACATTTCTTTTCCAGTGCCAAGTACTGTATGTCAACAATTGCTTCTTTTCATAGATTGTGTATTTTTGTTGCTAACATTTCTATTTCTATCACAGGTGGAGGTACAGGACGGTCCTAGCCGGGGAGGAGCTTTGACACTGCGGTTTCAGTCGTGAGCGGATCCTGATGGTCGCACTCGAGCATGTTCCGATGACAGGCACTGACTCCCTTACAGACAGAGTGGTATGGAGTGTAAAAAAAAATCTATGACCTCAGAAGCGGAGCAATAGCACGGGCCGGGTTCACCCAGGCGTCCCAGCTCAATGCATCGGCAGCTCTAAATATGGCAATTTATCTTCCCGCGCCTCATTCACAGGTTGACTTGGGGGAATCTAATTTGGAGAATGCAGGAGATCAGTATCAGATGAATGAAAATGCAAATAAAATGTCATTGAGGGGATACAAAAGGAAAAAGGTCCTGGTTACAAAAATCGATAGCTGCATATTTTATCTCTGTGCAAAACGGAAACGTAGCAGACCAGCAGGAGCCAGGTCTGCCAGGTTTCTTAGGGGGTAGAGAGGAAATAATTAATACTTTACCCTTCGAACCACCACTGGTCTCAGACCATGAACTCTTAGCAGTGTAGTTTGGGGTTATAAATGGTAACCATTCGCAGGCCAAGGATTTTTACTTCAACACCCCTGCAATTTTTTCAGAAACTGCAAAATCTGACTCAGATTAATATAATACCTCCTGTTCATCCACACCGGCTCCGGCCCAGCAGAAAAGACATTCGGTATTAATAAAGCACATCGACCAGGCAGCAGTAAACTCACATGATCCTATATTACAGGAAATTTATCAGGTTTCATGCGCCCTATTGGCTCTGTATTAAAGTCTACAACACGACTCAAACTCATGAAGCATTCCTTGATTTGATATCGTTAAAATTAAATCACACAGGGGCGAATCTACAAAGCCCTAAACTGGAAGTGGATAATTACCCAAATAAAATCCTGGAGAGTAAAGGGGTTGTAGTAGCTGAAACAGCTATCCCCTCACTAGACGGTAGAACCTGTGAGTGTTCTCGCAGTACCGGTGACTGGAGTTGACATAAAACTGCTGCAGAGCAATGGAACAGAAGTGAAAGGAATACTGGTTAAAGAGCAGTCTTACATTCCAAGAAAGTGTCATGAAAAAAGAAAGGGGAAAACAGACTAAAAAGACCAAACATACGAAGCAGTCAAAGATAAATGACAGCAGTTCGAGATCATTCTTCAAATCTCTTAGTGTTCCTAAGACCAAGGAGGGTAATCATTGCAAAAAGGATGGACAACTTCCTGCAGGCACCCAACTCAGTAGCAGTGAATGAGACAGGAAATTCGGACTCCGACGGAATTGAAGAAACTTTGTATATGGCTGCTCCTTGTGTGAACACGAGTCGGACTCAGAATGAGATGGCGGTCCAAACAGAGCAGAAGACTAACAAACAAACGCTATGCAGCCTTTATGATTCCGTCTCTAATGCCTGCTTGAACCCGAACAAAAACCTTCTATTAGGCAACTCAGAAGGGGAGGCTCGGACAAGGATGCTGGGAAATGCGCATGGGCAAAAGGGCGATTGGGCTCTGTCTTCGAAAAACCTTGTGTTCAGAGATTTGGGGAGGAAGCAGGTAATAATCTAAACACTCGACAGTGTGGTATTGTTTATAAGGGAAACACATTAAGCGCATCAAACATGCAGAGAGCCCCAGTCCAGGGTACTCTTGAGAAAGTGGCTGCTAATATGAATGAGAGAGAGTGTGACAGTGTCAGCGAGAGATTTGAATCTGGTCGGCTCAAGAATAAGGGGGCACGTAGCTTCCTGAGGGGAGCTCGTGGTTTGGAGTTCCTGATAGTAGAGGGCAGACCTCCAATCGGGAATAAATTCAAACACCAGGTTTATGGGGGAGGTGGAGAAACATGAGAACAAGGGTGTTAATACATCTAAACATTGGAAGATTTGTGTGAAGTGCCTGCTCCCCGAGAATAGGAGTACGGTTATGAATAGGGCATATTCGTTCACTTTTATCCTACTTTCACTTACTGCGAGCCATTTCCTCCAAATATCTGGACAGAGTGGATTTTACTAATCCAGACAGAACAGATGTGGCTATTGTACATATACATTCAAAAAATAGTCTGATCTTATTTAAAGGAATCAGGCCTCTTACATCAGTATAGGTATGACATATCCCCGGTTGTGCAGGAGTGTCAAGGTCCTAGGTATGAGTATGACATTCCTGGGGTTACCAGAAACAAGGATCTAAAAGTTGCTGTATTCTGTAACAGGTGCAATGAACGTAAAGTTCAATGGGCAATGTCGGAGGATCAGCTGGGCCAGAAATTAGAATACTGAACTTGGCTATCAGGATCTCTTAATCGATCTAGTTCTTTTTCCCAGCAGCCCCTTTAGTAATGAGAGAAGCCTGAATGTATTGTCCTGGAATAGTTGTGGCAATTCAAATTTATTTGATAACCGGGCACTTGGCAAAATACTAAAAGGCTATTCAATAATTCTCCTACAGGAGAAATTGCTCACGCAATGCCCCGTATTTGATGGTTATACCAAGATATTCCAGGCAGCAGCAAAGGGAATGCGAGAGAGACCGGCGGGAGGCTGCATTATTTTTATTAAAACATCTTCAATTATTGCTGTGGATCACGTAGTTCAGGCAGGGAAGGGCTTTTTAGCCCTTCAGGACTCTCTCATTGTCGGGGGGAGCTATGAAAAAGATGCTGATAATAAACTCGTACTGGCATCAACATTTGCGCAGCATCGAATTCATCTAGGTTCTGGTGACATTTATCTCAGATTGGTAAACAGAGGTGGAGGGTGGAATAATACTTATAGGTGGGGATTTGAATTCCACATGTGTTGGCACTGAGGCTAGAGTAGAAATAACTAAAGGCAAGAAATCTCTGAGGACTGACGGTCGGAAGTGGCAAGCTGACCTAGAAGATCTTGGTTTACAACGGCTGAATGGAACAATCGTGGGGGATATCCCTAGTCAACCTACATGGTCACCAGGGGAAAAGCGGTTCACCATGGACTATATGTTTGCAAATGAGAATCTATATAATTGTTGTAAGCAGTTCAAGGTGGTAGCTTGTGAATGGAGTGATCACGAGATGATCAGAGCCAATTTTGAGCTCCCCAGATTATTGAGAAATGACACAAATGAATCAGGTCTGACGATAAGTCAAGGAAGCAACCGTGTAACCTGGAATCAGGGGAAAGCCTCTGTTTAATAGAAAGCTAGTGGAAACCATGGTGTCGACATCAATGGAGTGGACGTTGGACACATTTAACTTAAACAACTTTTAAACACTTAATTGAAGATCAACTAAAGGGTATTGAGTCAAAGCCCTCCTTACGTCGTGTTAGGTATATATGATCAGAAAGTCATGCAGGAAAAACGCATACTTAGAACAAACATCAGCCCATAAATAGTAAATACAGGGACAATAAGGTCTGGGCGATGGAAGAAGTAAAAAATGTCAAACAGTCTTTGTTATTACCCAGCCCAGCTGCTCTAGAATGATGTAGAGGCCATGTTACAACTTCTATGTAAAGGTGATAGTGCTTCATTTTGGCGAGTAGTCACTGAGATGGGAAGGAGTCAAGTTGACATGCAACTGAATCCAGTAAATGAATGACATTGGGTCAATCATTTGGAGATGGTATTTGGTCAGGAGAAGGGGATACGTTTAAGTCAACATTTGGTAATAATATTGAGAAATGGCATTTTAATCTTGATCAAGAAAACATCTTCAATATTATTCAGGACATTAGTAGATCACGTGCCCCAGGTCCAAACAGGCTGTCGAATATAGTCTTCAAAGATGATTTTGACCAACTACTTCAAGTAAGTGGTCGAGTGCCAGATAATGCCCACCTCCCAGCACACTGCTTTTGCTGTCCCAATATTTAAAAAGGGAAACCACAATGACCCTAAAAGTTATAGGCCGATTTCAATACTTGACGCCGACAGCAAGGTCTTTGCAGCCCTGCTTTTACAACATATGGTGCCATGATCTTGTGGGATAGGGAGGTCACAAAAGATGCAGACAGGATTTCAAAACAATCATAGTACCAACCTGAACGGGTTTATTCTTAGATCTGCCCCAAAACGTACCTCTAGTAGAAAAATCAGATCTCTTTCTGTGGCGACCATTGATTTGAAGGCAGCATTCAACCAAGTAGACCGAAACCTTTTGTGGAGTAAGTTGACAAGATGGGGAATTCTGGGAGGGCTGTTGTGACTCATTATTGCTTTACATTCACAATCAAATATTAGTCAGAATGATTTATCCAGGTTCCCTGACACAAAAAAATACCAACATATATAGGGGTTAGGCAGGGATGCATTCTTGCCCCCTGCCTTTTCAACCTATAGGTGTCGGATGTAGGAAAGTCATTAGGATAGTGGCATTTGCATCACCAAAATTCAATAAATAAAAGATAACAATGTTCTCATACGCCAACGACTTCTTGATGTTTGAAATGACGCCCCTAGGATTACAAAAGTTAATGTATGCCTTTGGGAAATATGCATCAGTAAATAGTCTCTCAAACACAAAGAAAACAAAAAGTAATCCAGTGTACCATGAAAAGAACGGTGAAGAATCATGTATGGTGGATTGGTGATGGTGATGATGAATATCATTATGGTATTTATTGAGCACGGACCTAGCTTTGAGAAGCAACAGAGTGCTTTATAGAGGTGTACAACATTACAGATGCATAACAGAGCGCTTTTAAGTGGTAACAACAGATATACAGCGGTGGTAGGATACAGAGGGACACACAGGAGGGCTACAGCTGTACCAGGAAGGAGAGGGGCGGGTGGCGGCTCGCGAGTCAGGTGGCACGAGGTGTGATGTGATGGCCTAGGTGTTGAGGAGAGACTCCTTGAAGACATAGGTCTTGTATTCTTTTCTGAATTGTAGGAGCGTGGGGGTGAGCCTGATGCAAGCGCAGAGGTGGTTCCTTAATCTTGGATGGTAGGCAGAGAAGGATGATAAATTGGAGATCGTGAACTACTTCATCAATTTGGGATTTCCAATCTTTAGTAAATCGAATAAAGCCGAACCAAAGGAGTGCATGCTGGTTAAGGCGAGGGATTTGGCCAACCAAATTTGAAAGGTGGTTGGGAAATTTCCCAAAATCTCTACGTTGCTGGCAATGAAATATTATGAGGGTAAGGTTGTGCCGAAATGTACATATGGCATTGAGTTATTCGACTGTTCAGTTTTGAATTTGTTGCCGGTCCTTGAGGCTATGATTTGGAGAAGAGTTTTAAAACTGCCAAACTCCCTCCACGTTTCGGCAATTCGTTATGAACTAGGGATCACATCTGCAGAGGTATATGGAATTTCCTAAACTTATCTGGTAAAATCTTGAATGCCTCTTTTAACATTCTTTATAATGACCTAACTGAATTGATGAATAGTCATCATTCCATGGGGATGGTGTTTCCTTTGAAAAAACATTAGCATTGTGTGTGTTAGGATATTGAGTGACATTGGTTCAAACAGAGAAGATTTAATGAACAGACCTGATAGCACTAAAAGGAGTTTGGGTAATTGGGACTGGATTCAGACAGTGGAAAAAATGCATAGCTATACATCACTGTCAGGAGATACTAGGAGTTCTTGCACCGTTTTTGTCAATTTATCCAACCTGTGGAGTTCAATGTCAATTTCTTAGATTCAGATGGAATCTAAATTCCACCAAAGAAATTCTGCAGAAATAAAAGGTTTCTTAATTTGTATTTATTGTGTTACAACACTGAAACATTCAGAACAAATGTTACAGGCTTTTCACAAACTTTACAACTTCAGAAACAAATTATACAAATGAAAATCTGTTTGATTAGCCTAATGCAAACAATTCTCCTAAAACATCCTTACAAAGTTGATGAAATTAATTTTAAAAAGTTACAAAGCGCTAGGATAAGGGAGAGATTATCTGCCCACATAACACTAGCCCAAAACATGTCTACCAAGAGTTCTTCAACCCCATACTTCTCAAAGTGTATTGATTTAACATCCTTCTGGCTAAGGCAAAAAATTACCAGATGTTTAAATGTTTCTTTGGAGGAATCCTCTTTTCAGAAATGACAGCTGTGAGACCTGTTGCCCTTCCATTTACTCATCCAATCTGATGTGTGGAGTATGTTCAACTTGAGCCGCAAGTATGTACTTTTATCCCCCGCCGAGGGAAATAAGGTCAGGTATCTTGGTAAGTTACCTTGTTTCCTTATAAAGTTTGCATATTACTTGTGAGATACAAATGAACCCAATTCGTCAACAATTTGACACCAATCATAAGCACACAACCTGCGCTTTGTCTTACTTGGCCTATTAGCCAATTCCTCCTCTGATGAAACAATTTCCCTGAGGAGACTAGACTTGTTGTTTTTAAAAATAACCAATGATTTTATCGATTCCTGTTGACATATTGTTCCCAGATCTTCATACAAGGATTGCAGGGGCGGTTGGACCATTTTGGCATAAAGACTCCATTGTTTCCACAAATATCTGGAACGAAAAGAGGTCAGCCCCAATTCGTGTCTTATAATTGAGTTTGGCAACACCCAGGGCAATCTTAAGGTCTTTTTCCATATCACCCTTTGTAGAACAAGGATTTGTTTCATATTCAGCAGTAATAAGTCCAGACCATCCAGAAATATTGGCTCGACTTTTGCCAGATAGAAGTCAATTAATGGCACAAGAGAAAAGCTGCAAATACTAAAATAGATTCTTTTGAGCTGTGATATCAGTGGCTTTGCTTTCTGCTTTAGGTGAAGACCCAGTTGTGTTAAGGACATGGAGTTGGTTAGGATGTAACCCAAGTAGCGGTTGGACAGAACACTCTCTAGTTATTGTTCGACCCACCACCCAGAGCATGGTTTTTGGCCTTGGCTGATTAGAACAAACCATTACCTTTGATCTAGCCCCGTTCACCAAGAGATTTATTTTCACTGCATAGGTACAGAACAAGTCAAGCCTGCGCGGAAGGCCTATAGGTGTTCGGTCCAAAGAAATTGCATCATCTGCAAAAGCCAGCCAATCCAGTTTCATGTTACCCACCTTGACCAAAAAGGTATTGTCGTTCACCCACAGCTTGTCGATGTCGGCAATGTAAGCATTATAAAGGAGCAGGGCCAACAAACACCCCTGTTTAACTCCTACATAGGACTTTATTGATTTCGAGTACGTCCCTTCCTTGGTAAGCCTTACTGTAAGGGATGTGTGTTTATGTAGACACTCTAGCAATCTTATCAGGTGAGTGCATCCTTGCCACTTTGCCAACTTCACCCACAGTAAACTGCGGTCAACCCTGTTGAATGCAGAGTACATGTCTACTGAGGCCACATACGCCTCCCCCACTTGCCCCTTTTTTATATGGTCCGTTAGGTGGGCCAGGATTGTTGTGTTCAAAGAAGCATCCATCCCTGCTCGAAAACTCACCTGATAACAGGAAAGTACCTATGCCTCGCAAGGATCCTATTCAGCTGTCTCAAAAAGAGTGTTGAAAAGATCTTACCCGAGGCGTCGAGCAGAGCTATTGGTCAATAGTTGTTCAGGTCTTGAACATTGCCTTTTTTGAAAGTGGGGTTGAAAAGTGCTTCTTGCTGAAAGGCCAGTATCATGCAGGAATCCCAAAAGGCCTTAAATAAGGGACTCACAACACCATCCTACAGTTGGGGATCTGGTTTGTACACCACTGGAGCGAGTCCATCCGGGCCCGGCACTCGTGAGGCCTTAGATCTTTTAATAGCCCAAATTAGGTCCTCCTTGTTCCATGGGTAGTGGATGGAAGCCTCGTCCCCCACCATATCTGCGTTTCAGCTCCTAGACTGAGCCGGGCAGAGTATTTAAGCAGAAAATTATTAACTCAGGTTTCCTCTAGTATACATGATACTATCTGTGGCACGTCAATACCAGTCTTAGACTTTATAGTGTGCCAGAAAGCAGCCATATTTCGGGATTTTAGTATCTCCACCATCCCCAGTTGTGCCTGTTTAAACGGCTCACCTAAGATATTGTTTATAAGTTTGCTGGATTTGTTTTTTCCTTTCCACATATTGATCTTTTGTAAGGCGACCATTTCTAGGGTCTCTTAGCCGTTTCCTTTTTTCCTGTTTGGCCATGGCAATCCCCACATCCAGGACATGCAGCGTTTTGCCCCCAAAGGAGTCTAGATCTACCCAACACCATCCTAAAGCATCCTCTTATCAGCTTGCAATTGTGTTTGCCCCCTTCAAAAATTCCTCACCAACAATCGCAACCCAAAGGGCTTTCACAAAAGCAGAGCAGCTAGAGATTTTCCATGTTATAGTAAGCCCTGCTCTACCTACTTCAAGAAAGGCCGATGGAAGGTGAACTAGCGGGGCATCCACCCAGAGGTTACAAGTAAGATGCAAGGTTGAGTGGTCGGTAAGCCTAAGTCTGTTAGAACTAGGGGAGAACAGTAGCCTTCCAGTTCTCGAGAAACATAGATGTAATCTATCCAGCACTGTTTTTCACCACGATGCCAACTGTAAATAGTATCCTCCTGCAATGGGACTTCTGGAAGACAAATGCTCAAACCCCAGTCTGACAGAATCGAATGACACTTCTGACCCATGATGGTGGTCTGTGTCCTCCCACAGTTCATGCTTGCCAGAAAAGTCTCTTGTAAAGAGCCATGATAACAGTCCGAGTTAAAATCACACCCTACTATGATGATGTGATTGCTGCCAACCTCTAACCAATCTGCTATAACCCCTTCCACTACTTTGAAAATATCTCTTTTTACGGTGTACAGCAGGTTCCAGTAAACATTAATAAGCAAAAACAACCTCCCCCTTAGAACACAGTCTAAACGGACTCCCAACAAGTTTTCCAAGGGCGCAGGTAATTCAGAACATTGTCCTATGAAGGCTGTATCAATTACTGTAACTAAACCCCCACTAGGACGTCCTCTGTTTCCTCTCCTTGCTTGTTTGGTAAAAGTCCTGAATCCGTCAATATCCACATCGACAGCCATGGATTTTTGCAGTTTAAGGATATTGTCTTTGTGCTGCCATTAGTAAATTATTGAGACCACACATGTTCCATGACACAATAGACCACTTGCTATTGATTCAATTACCATTCTTTGGGTCACTTGATTTTTTTAAAATTTCTATTACTGCCTCCAACTATGACCTGTCCCGAGTTTGGGTAGATGGTTCGGCCATCAATGCACTAGTTGCCTCTTGCGAGAGTTTGTTTACAGTACATGTCTCTTGTATACTAGTCCTTGGAACTTGTAGAAAGGCCTCAGTCTCCTTCAAATTGTTTAGTGCGTACAGATCGTAGCCCAAAGTTCTTAGCAAATCTCTGTGGTTCCAGATTAGGCAAGCAACTAAGTTGGAATGGGGGTTACCAGCCAGTCTGTCTCCTACCTCTTCAGGGTAGAGCACAAGAGCGATATCATCCGAGTGAAACAATGCAGGAATGTTTGAAAAGGACAATATCCCAGCAGATAATCGGGATGGAAACCCAACCTAGGGAGGTAATCAGAGGACCAAGAGGAGGAGTAACCTCTAATAGAGGTGTAGGAGATGTGCCTCCAGTCGAGTTGCGCGCTGACTTTTGAGCATTTGTAGGCTCATTAGTACCAGCTCCACAGTCAGCCTTTGGCGAGGCCTGATGAGCATTTTCTTCACCTCTCATAGGAACTCACGTCTCTCCCAGTGTCACTGGTTCCAGATGCGTGAGTTCTTCTCGTGATTTGAATCCCTTTTTTTTTACCCTTAGATGGTTTCACAAAGGAGGTAATTTTTGTTGGTAAGTTTTTTTCAAATCCTGACCCGTTTCCTCTGGTGCACCCCTTTTTGGGGCCTGAGTTACTCAGTCCACAATGTTTTTGTTTCCCACCTCTGTCTGCAGCCTCTTCTTCATCGTCCATGTTTTCCTGGGTTAAGTCTACCAGTTGGTCACTTAGTGTTATTTTTTTTTTTTGTATTCAACTTTATTGGCATTTTGAGTATTATGTATCATACAACTGCCAAACAGAAAAAAAAAAAACAGCAATCAACAACATTGGCCCTTCACAAAGCAAATCCCATACATATTTCAACCCCCTTAGCCCCCGCTACACTCCCATCTTTTCAACTTCTGACCCAGGGTAAGCAACAAATGTTAACAAATGTCGCATCCACCCCAACCAACCCTCTGAGAGTGCATACATACCCTCTATTGGCGATCCCCCCTTGTGCACCCTTTAGCTTCCAGGCCCTCCCCCACATAGCTCCCCTCCCCTGTCAGGTGTCCCCCCCCTCTCAAATCCTGGCTCCTAAAGCATTTACTTGGACCAAAATCCTGCCCACCCTGCTTCCTGGCTAGCCCCTTTGCCGTGAATAATTGCTGTAATCCTCTCCATCATGTATATGTCCTTTCCTGTACTTATCCACTCCCTATTAACTGGGAGCAACAATTATTTCCAACACATCACTAGACAAGCCCTCCCCGCTAACAGCAAATAATGCAGCAGACGTGGGAGGCAACTATATTCCCCCTCCAGCTCTTCCAACCCAAAGAGAATCAATAACGGTGTCTTCGCTCTAGTGGTCCCCTCCAAATGCTTCATCCACCCAAGCACCTCGTCCCAATCGACCTGAACCTTCTCGCAGTCCCACTACATATGCCAGTTATTCGGCCCTCTCCCTACATTAATGCCAACAAAGGGGGCTCAATCCCAGAAACATCTTGGAGAGACGCACTGGATCATACTGCAATCTATGAAGCAGTTTAATCACGTGCAGTATATACTGGCAGGCGATAAAGACCCTGTATGCCCTGCAGCACATTTTACGCCACAATGCCTCGTTCACGTCTAGCCCAAACTCCCCTTGCCACTTGCTCAGGAGGTTCTCTGTAGTCCCCTGCCCACTTCCACTAGTGCCCTGCATAGGGATGAGATCAGCCCCTTAATTTCCCTACTAGAGTTCAGAACCTTCTCCACAGGTGTTAATTCTCTCTGTATCATGTTCTTCCATGAATCGGCCATAAGTACACCCTTCAGCTGCAGGTAATAAAAGACAGTTGTCCTATCCCCAGTTCTCCCTCCAATTCTGCCAGTGAGATGAACTGACCATCCCTCCACAACTGTCCATCCCTCACAAGGCCCTCCTCGAACCAAGTCTGAAACCTATCCAGATTCGGGATATGGTCCCTGATCCCCGGTGCCCCCAAATGACTTGGGAGCGGGGGTCGGCCAAGTCTTGAAACCCCTCATCTCAGAGCCCCTGTGCCATATATTCCAGATGACCCCCAAAATTGGGTGTTCCTTCTGGGGAGTTGGTCCCTAGTGATCCACAGCCATTCCCCCAACGTTACTGGTCCAATGTATAGATTATCTAGCTCCACCCACTGACAGTCCCTCGACTCCCTCAAGTGTGGAATCAGGACCCTAAACTGCCCCGCCTTGTAATACAAATATACGTCCGGAAGACCCACCCAACCTCTTTCTTTTGGGAGGACAAGAACATCATATGCAACCCTAGCTTTCCTGCCCTGCCACAGAAACGTTAGGAGGCAGGCCTTATTCTCTCAGAACATAGATTCCAGGACTTGAATGGGGAGCATCTGCCACAGGTAGAGAATACTCGGGAGAAAATTCATCTTTATAGTGTTTAGCTGTCCCAGCCACGAGCTTGTCAGTTTACCCCATTTCTCGAACAGCTGCGTAAGAAGTGATGGAAAGAATGCATCAAATAACCCCCAATCTCCCTCGTAATATTTACTCCCAGATTACCAACTGGCCCTTTCAACCCTCATCCCCAACTCTGACATTCTCCACCTTTCGTGCTCCCCATCTGAGCTAACAAACAGGAAAGACTTCCCCCTTATTGATCTTGAAGCCTGCGATTGACCCATTTTGTTCCACTATTTCCACCACAGCCGGGACCAAGGACAGTGGATTACTAATATGCAACAAAATGTCATCATCATACAGACCCAGTTTATATTTCACCCCTCCCATAAGGTAACCCTCCACACAAGGGTCTCCCTGTATATGCCACATCAGATGCTTCAAGGATAGCGCAAAGAGTAAAGGTGAAAGGGGGCAGCCCTGTCTCGTACCCCGGCCCAGCTCAAACCACCGGAAAAGTCCCCATTGGCGGCCATGCATGCTTTAGGTTACGAGTACAGTGCCATAAAACCCCTCATGAACTTAGGCCCAAAACCAAACCGGAGCAGAGTCGCCTTCAAGAAGCCACATTCCACTGTCAAATGCTTTCTCTGCATCGACGGACAAGAGTGTGGGGACCCCCCCTTTACCTCTGACCCCCTCAATCAGGTGCAGGGACTTATGCATTGCATCGGACCACTGCCTCCCCCTTATAAAACTCACATGGTCTGGATGCACCAACCGGGGCATATAGACGTCGAGACTTGACGCAAGAACCCGGGTAAATAACTTAGTGTCCATGTTGAGGAGTGAGATCGGTCGATAAGAACCACATGATCGTGGGTTCCTGCCCTCCTTATGTATCACAGAGATTTGAGCCTGCACAAACGTCTTTGGAGCCCTTCCGGTATCCAAAATGTGATTGAATAATTTGACTAACTGCAGGATCAAGACCCCGGAAAAGGTCTTGTAGAAGCCTGCAGTGTACCCATCTTCTCCTGGTGCCTTTCCCATCAAACGCCTCCTAAAACCTCATCCCCTGTAATAGGGGCATCCACTGCTCCACTCTCCTCCAAGGTCAATGATGGCAGGGGCACCCCAGCCAGGTAAGCACCTATCCCTCCCAAATCTTGCTGGTCGCCCCCCACTGTACAAGGTTTCATAAAAGTCAGCGAAGGCCTCAACTATGTCCCCTGCTGAGTTGACGTTTCCAGCGTGCCCTCAGGGCTCGCCACCCACACTATCCATCTGTCAGCACACTAGCCACATAACCTCGCTGCTAATAGGGCATTTGCCATATCCCGTTTTTCATAGTATTTCTGCTTCAGAAATTGAAGGTTCCTGACTATCTTGTCCTCCCCTAGCAGCCGAAGCTCCTTTCTCTTACTCCTCACATCTTGTACCAATTCTCCCATATCCTCCTCCTGTGTTGTATCCGGCTCTCTAGGGCCCTCTATCTCGCCATGTAACCTATTTTCCAACAGAGTTCACTCTCTCTCCTCTTTCGTGCCACCTCCCTAATCAGCAGGCCCCGCCAAGTCGCCTTGCCCGTGTTCCATACCGTTCCCAGATTCACCTCACCAATGTCGCTCATGTAAGGGAGGCATGGAATCACAAGTATGACACTGACACAAAAGGTACAATTTGCAAAACCTTTATTAAAGGTTTCTGGGTTTGGAAAAGCTCCTACTTTGCCCTATAACTAGGATGGGAGTATTCTCTACCATCAAATAATAAATAAAACAGTCCTAGTTTTGTCCGTTAAATCAAAATGGCCCATACTAACAATATCTAATGCCTGCCCTACCTCTTGTACAAAAAGTGTGTAAAGGAGAATATGTGTGCAAAGGAAAATCAATATTCAAATATAAAGAATAAATGTGACTGAGTCAGCTCTCCTCCCCACGTTAGACGGTATACACCAAATCGTTCGTTTCCAATTGTTCGAATGAACAATTGACAGATTTTAAAGGGTCACAATTGAATATGTATATATATATATATATATATATATATATATATATATATATATATATATATATATAGGGTTTTGGGGGGGTTTGGGTTGGGTGGAGGGGTGCGGGGGGTTTCCCCCCACATATATGTTACAATTGACCTTCACAATTCGGTCAATTTTGAAAAGGTCAATTGTAATTCGAACAGTTGTAAAACGAACAATTCGTATACAACCCGTTAGACAGCACAGAGTAAGGCAGTCCCCATAGATAGGATGACACACTCTGGCTCAGGTTCTTAACACAAAGGCAGTTCAAAATGTTGGTTGAGGCCCACCTGGCCTTCCACGTTCTCTTTCCAGCTTTCAAAAACACAATTCAACAACATATTCACGCCGATCCCCCTCTGTCGGGCTTAGACCTTTCAAAGCAAAGGTTCACGTCGGTCCACCTCAGTTGGGCTCTGACTTTTCAAAGCAAAACTTCACGTCGGTACCCTTCAGTCGGGCTCAGGCCTTTCAAAGCAAAAGCAAAACACTTCCAGGGGTTCCCTTATCAAAGATTAATACACCTCGTTCGGGGCTACCCATTCTCTAACTTATTACACTTCCGGTCGCCCTCAGTCAGGGTCGGACATTTTCCTGATGTTGAAAGACTTCTGAATGTACGTGGCTTTTACTAAAGACCTCCTCAGGACCACTACAACTTTTCCTTCAGGTCACACTCTTGTGTTCTTTGCCCCAGTGCTTGTTGGTCTGTGTAGTTCAATGCCATAGGCACCCAAGTTCAATGTTCACTTTTTACACTCCTCTTCAATGTTCACCTTTTTACACTCCTCTTCCCTCTGGGTTAATTTTGATCACTTCACTTTTACAGTTCATTCACTTTATCGCTACAAACATTTCACCTTTCACAGGGACTTTCGAGTGGGCTACTTCCTTTTCACTGGACCAGTCCATTACTCCGTATCGCTGGTTTCACAGCTATCCTTACTTCCTAGTTCATTCACAGGTCTGCCTTTCTTCGCGTCTCATCTACACGTGTGCAGCCTTCAATTGTGCAATATAATGTTGCAATTTCAATCTTTCCTTAACACACACCGGGCGTTCATGTTGCTTGCCAACTCACCGGCTGTGTGTGTTTCTTTCTTGTCTTTACAGTTTTCGCCTCCCCAGTGTTCGCCTCCCCAACTATGCCATTCACCTGGCAGGGTCGCTGGCGTCCTTGAAACACAATGCACCCTTCTTGTTTGGGATGTGGCCTTCTCCATGTGTCATTCGAGGCATTTTGGAGGCAACAACCTCCTATAGGGAATTCCTGGGGTTCTCCACCCTTTGCTCTTGTCTCTCGGTCCGTTGCTCTGCTCCAGTAGGTTCGCCTTCGCCCCAGAAGTTCTGCTCTTGCTCGTGTCCCACCTTGCTCAGAGTGTGTCTCTGTGTTCTGCCTTTTAGCCGTGTGAGGAGAGCTAATTGATATGAGGTGTGCACTTAAAGTCAAGTGCCTGACTTTGCCTGACCCAATTAGCGGGACATGTCTAATGCAATATGTAAGGGTTAGCCTCTTTAGTCTCAGTCGCCCCCTTCCTCGCCCCAGTGTTTGTGAAGAAAGGGAGCTGGGACATTGGAGAATCCTAACAAATGGGGTGGGTTAGGTGTGCCTGAAGGGGGTGGAGGGGGGGGGGAATACTGCATCTCACCATCAGTCGCCTCACCCCGACTCCCCAAAGACCCCTCACCCAAGTGATCCTCCCGCACTGGTCTACCCCCAGGGTCTGGATCCAAAGGCGATGGCTATGCCCTGGCCCCCAGAGAAAGAGATCCCCAGAGACTAGTCCCCAATCATGTGCCCCCTCCACTCCCACTAAAGTTTAGTCAGCATTGTTTGTTTGTTTGTTCATTAATTAATTTATATAGCGCTCCTAACCCAAAGGTATCTGGGCGCTTTTGCAAAAAGTTACAAGTATGTATTAGCGTGAGTTACAATCGTTGCAGTACATATATACAAGTATGCATTAGAGTAAATTACAGTAGTTACAGTAAATATGACAATGCATTACTTACCGTGAAAGCATTTCTGATGGTTGTATCTGCTTAGATTCACATGCTGTGCATAGTCCGACATCCAGTGGTCACTGCGGAGTATTGCATTTTGTTTTTCTTAGTCGAAAAGGGGACGTCGACAAGGCGTGTCTGTAACACTATCCCTATAGTGACGTGCTGTATACCCAAAATCCCTCACGCGTCGAGGTCCCTCTGTTTCTATTTTTTCTGCCCTGAGGGAGCCTTCTAGATATGAGTGAGTACAGAGAAGAGAGATATAAAAAGATGTCTATGTTCCTTCCATCTGTAACGCTCACCTGACTCCCACGGAGGCGCTGGTGTAGTCTGGGTTGCTGTGGCCTCTTCGAGCGTGATGCTCAGAACTCGGAACACCGACTGAACAGGACCCTCAAATCTTGCTTGTCTGGCCCGTAGGAATATCCTTCTGCAGATGAGAAAGGGGATTAACAGTCTGCAGAATAGTGTGCTTGCTCCCCCCGTCCCCCCTTCGTTCTTCTCTAACTTCCTCCGAAATCCCCGGTTGACGCTCACCTTATGGTTTGAAAGGATGAACTCTCCATCCTGCTTCTGGTGCAGGGGCGCGTGTTAGTCCAGTTACTTCACTGGTTTTCAGAATGGCGCTGGCAAAATCCACTTGACTTTTCCGAGCGGAACGCCTTAAGTATGAAGATTACAAAAGTTCAAGTGTTGAGCCTCCTTTTCTGTTGCCTTCTTAACCTGTGATCTGTCCTTTATTTCAGGTGCAGAATGAAGGCGATGCGTTGAGGGATTGAATTGCCGATGGTAAACTCAGGTGAGTTAGCGATGGGGGCGATCCCTCTTAATGTCTTTATATTCCTCCAGTAATGTCTTTTGTCCTTTCCCCATAGGGGCCGGGGTGCGGTACCTGCCAACGAAGCGGCGCCGACCCGAAATGAGGAATGGTCCAACAACAGAAGACCGGTAAGTGTTATGGTGGAAAATTAGGCTTTCCTCATATGTTCCTTCTGCTCACCTTTTGTCTCTTCTTCTCTCCCCTAGGCGCAGAGATGTGGCGACCGGTGCAGACAGTTGCGGTGGAGGCAGAAGAACTCCCGAGGACAGGTGAGTGAAGCGCGGCACTGCAGCGAGCAACGCAGTGCTTTTAAATGAAAGTCTTTTCTCAGGAACAGGAACGCTGGCGTGAAGGTTCCGGATGCATGTAAGAAGTTTGATAAAATTCTTGGTTTTCACCTTTCTCTTCTCTACTTACAGGTGTTCCAGGATCGAGGCGGGCGTGGCTGGAGACCAGATGCAGGAGCAGACACGGTGAGAGTTCAGCTGCTTGGATGCAGAACAACTCGAAGCGTGAGCTACTGTCTGGGCGTGGCTTAAATAGCCCCCAAAGTAGTTCCAGGTAAGTATCCTTCCCTGGCCACGCCCGAGTGCCAACATAGTCTCAATGAAATAATAGTCCCTTTCAGGTCTCAGGGAGGCCTGAATCTTGCAGCATGGTCTGCATCAGGTAAGTGCACAAAACACCTTCCTTTATGAGCCTGGCGCCTATGGCGCCAGGACTGATGTCCAACATGAGCCTTGCGCCAACGGCGCCAGGACAGAGTCCAAAGAGCCCCTATAAGGGGCCGCTGGGCTTTTACCCAGGGGCATGATGCCTGCTCCCGGGGGTGCTGGGCCTGGCCTGGTGCTCCGGGGGTAGGCATCATGACAGCACTCCCCCCCCCCCCCCCCAAGGCCCCTCCTAAGGTCGTTCCCTCTGGAGGTTTCGGTTTGTTTGGGAAATTCCGATGGAACCTTTTTACCAGCCGAGGTGCATGTACGTGGTCGCTGGGTTCCCAAGACCTTTCCTGAGGCCCATACCCTTTCCAATCAATTAGATAGAAAAGTTTTGATTTTGAGATCTTAGAATCCAAAATGTTCTTCACCTCGAATTCAGGCTACCCATCTATCTGGATTGGTTCTGGTGGCTTTATTAATCTGGTTCCTGGTTGCACTGGTTTCAAAAGTGACACATGAAAAACGGGGTGAATCCGCATGTTAGCTGGTAGATCGAGCTTGACTGCCACTGGGTTAATTATAGCTTTGATCGAGTAAGGGCCCAAATACCTTGGATTAAAAGTTCAGGGTCCCTTGAGCAATAAGTGTTTGGTAGCCAACCATACTTGATCCCCTATTTGGTATGGAGGCGCCTCACTCCGATGCAGATCCGCATTCTTTTTGTATTTCCCTTTCGCTTGCTGCAAATGTGCAGTTGCAACCTTGAAGACTTGAGTTATCGTGGAATGCAAATGGTCCACTGCGGGCATTTCAAGGCTCAGAGGTGAGTCCAGATCTGAAGTACGAGGGTGATGTCCATATAGGGTATAAAAGGGGCTTTGTCCTGTTCCAGAGTGTACCGAGTTATTGTATGCATATTCGGCCGCCCATAAAATATCCTTCCAATTACCCTCCGATTGGTGCAACATACATCGTAGGTATTGTTCAAGGGTCTGGTTCGTTCTCTCCGTCTGATCATCGGTCTGTGGGTGGTGACTGGTTGAGAGTCTTACGTCGATTTGTGCCAGTTGACAACACTTTCTCCAAAAATGAGAAATAAACTGGCTTCCCTGGTCGGAGACTAGTATGGACGGGAATCCATGCAAACGGATGATATTTTCGAGGAATTCCTTGGCTAGGACAGAAGCTGAAGGTAATCCTTTCAACGGAATAAAATGGGCCATCTTGGAAAATAAATCCACCACACCCAGAATAGTATTGTATCCATTACAAGGGGGCAGGTCCGTGATAAAATCTAGTGACAAGGTGGGCCAAGGTGCTGGTGGAATGTCTAAAGGCTGAAGAAGACCGGCGGGTTTTGTCTTTTGGCCTTTGTTTTGGGCGCAAACTCCACAGGACATCACAAAAGATTTAATATCCTTTTGCCAGGAAGGCCACCAGAATTGTTGTTTAATTTTTTCCTCAGTTTTGGCAATGCCAGGATGTCCTTCCATCAGGGTATCATGATGACGGGAAATAACCAGTTCTTGCAACTCCTTTTCTGGCAGAAATAAGTGTCCTTGGAAGTAAGGTAGGCCATCGTTGACCGAAAAGTAAGACCCCCTTTGGATCCAATCCTGCAAGGCTGTAGAGTCCAGGAGTTGTTTTACCCGTGCTTGAATCTCTTCAAGGGTTTGTAAAGAGGTTATCCCCAAAATTCTTTGTTCGGGAATTATCGGCACAGGTTCTGAGTTTGTGTCTATTTCTCCCATTCCTATTCGAGATAGCGCGTCCGCTTTGCCATTCTTACAGCCGGGGCGGTAAGTGATTACAAAATCAAACTCAGCAAAGAACAAAGCCCATCGGAGCCGACGTGACGATTGAGCCTTGGCAGTTTTTAAATATTGTAAGTTTCGGTGATCAGTGATCACGGTGATGGTATGCCTGGCGCCAAGAAGATAATGCCGCTAAGCCTTAAAGGCGGACTTAATGGCTAATAATTCCTTGCCGGTGATTGCATAATTTACCTCAGGCGGCGAGAACTTTCTGGACCAAAATGCTACGGGGTGCAGTTGGTTGGTTTCAGGGTCTCTCTGAGACAGGACAGCTCCCATGGCTAAGCTGGACGCGTCGGTTTCGACTATATATGGGAGATCGGGACGCGGGTGCTTCAAAATAGGTGCGGACGTGAATTTAGCTTTCAATTCCTGAAAGGCCTGTTCGGCTTCCTCGGTCCATTTGAAGCGTTTATTTTTTCGCATGAGTGCAGTGATGGGTTGTACCACACGTGAAAATTCCGGGATAAATCTGTGATAAAAATTAGCAAAACCAAGCATGCTTTGGACACCTTTCACCGAACTGGGTGATGGCCATTTGAGGATGGCATCCACTTTTCGTGAGTCCATGCGGACCCCTTTAGGTGTCAGGATGAATCCAAGATACTCAACCTCGGTGGTATGGAAAACGCACTTTTCCAGCTTTGCAAACAGTTTGTGCTGGCGCAATTTCTCAAGGACGGCCCTGACATGCCTTCTGTGATCAGATTCCGAAGAGGAGTACACAAGAATGTCATCGATATATACGACAACACAAACATCGATGAGTTCCTGAAGGACATCGTTCATGAAGAATTGCAAGGCAGCAGGCGTGTTGCACAACCCGAAAGGCATCACCTGGTAT
This sequence comes from Ambystoma mexicanum, assembly GCF_040938575.1. Lineage (NCBI taxonomy): Eukaryota > Metazoa > Chordata > Amphibia > Caudata > Ambystomatidae > Ambystoma > Ambystoma mexicanum. Next base: position 15,729,281 of record NC_090926.1, read on the forward strand.
TCGAATAATCCATATTTTGTACGGAAGGCCGTTTTCCATTTGTCGCCTTATTTTACTCGCACCAGATGATAAGCCCCCGGAGATCTAACTTGGTCTATACGCAAGCGTCCTTCACCTGGTCAAGGAGTTCAGGGATCAGAGGCAGAGGGTAACGGTTTTTAACAGTTATCTGGTTCAATGCGCGGTAGTCGATACAAGTTCTAAGGGCGCCTTCTTTTTTGGGCACGAAGAACAAAGCCGAGGATGACAGAGACTTTGACGGGCGAATGAAACCATTGGCTAGGTATTGATCTAAATATGGTCTCAAATGCAGATTCTCAGGTTCAGTAAGGGCATGAATCCTGATACAAGGGGGTTGTCCACCGGGCACCAGATCGATTTGGCAATCGTACGATCTGTGGGGAGGTAACGTGTTGGCCTGTTCCTTTTTGAAGACGTCCTGAAAGTCTTGGTATTCCGGAGGTAGTTGCATGGAGATAGAGGTTACAGACGCTAGACCAATCTTCAGATTTTCTGGGTAGCAGGTTTGTGCACAATCTGGGAAGGTTATTCTCTCCGCTCGCCAATCAATTCGAGGATTATGTGTCTCTAACCAAGGGATTCCGAGAATAACCTGAAACTGTGGAGCCTTGATTACATCAAACACAACTGCCTCCCGATGGCCGTCCGGACCTATAAGTGTCACCTCAGCAGTGGAATGTGTTACCGGTCCAGAGGCAATTTCGGTTCCATCGACTGTGGTTATGACATCTTTGCTGGTTTTAGGACGCAGATGGAGGTTAATCCTAGAGACCAATTCACGATCCACATAATTTCCTATAGCCCCACTATCGATGTATGCCTTTATTGCATGCAACCGCTTAGGCTGTTCCGGATCTACGAGGACCATTGGTACAATGAAATGCGAGGTCTGAGAGTTCGTTTTCAAGCTCGGTAAGCGGACCCCTACGCTTGTCGGGCGTGGTCGTTTCCCGAAACAGAGTCTTCATGGTTTTTATCAGCGGCTCCTACCACCTTCTTGGGCGGTTTTACCGGGCAATCTCGTAGAAAGTGTTCAGAGGACCCACAATAAAGACATAATTGCATCTGCCGTCTTCTTTCACGTTCTTTTTGAGTTAAAGGTCCTTTAACCCCTCCGATTTGCAATGTAGGATAGAAGGTCCTGATTGCCCTGTCGCAGGGATAGGCGTTCGTCATCCAGAGCCTGCCCCTGAGAGTGTCGAGCAAATAACCTTTCCATGCTTGCTTGAAATCCTTGAAAATCACGGAGAATCGGGTCATCTTGAGTAACCAGTGGAACTGACCAATCGGCAGCACAGCCGCTGAGATATGATAATACAAAGGCTACCTTGGTCTGGTCATTAGGGAAGGCCCCAGGTCTGCTTAGGAAGTGCAAACGACACTGATTCATGAATACGGCGAATCGTTTGGGGTCCCCAGCAAAGCGTTTGGGTGGGGCCAGCGGCATGTTTCCAGGTAGATTAATCTGCACGGGGTTACTGGGAACCACAGGAGCGGGGTTCCCCCCGGAACCGGGTAGAGGAGTGTGTCCAGCTTGACCTTGCAAAAACTGTCTAGCCAGGTCATCAGTTCTTTCCTTTGATTCAATCACTTCCCTCCTGAGAGCATTAGTCTCTTGACGAGCGGCGTGTACTTCGGCCCGTAATTCCCCCAGTAGTTGGGCCAACTGATCAGTCTCAGAAGTTTCCATAGCGCCTGGGTGGGAATTTGTAGGAAGACTTCGCATTCTGTAACACTCACCTGACTCCCACGAAGGCGCTGGTCTAGTCTGGGTTGCTGTGGCCTCTTCGAGCGTGATGCTCAGAACTCGGAACACCGACTGAACAGGACCCTCAAATCTTGCTTGTCTGGCCCGTAGGAATATCCTTCTGCAGATGAGAAAGGGGATTAACAGTCTGCAGAATAGTGTGCTTGCTCCTCCCTTCCCCCCTTCGTTCTTCTCTAACTTCCTCCGAAATCCCCGGTTGAAGCTCACCTTATGGTTTGAAAGGATGAACTCTCCATCCTGCTTCTGGTGCAGGGGCGCGTGTTAGCCAGAAGAACTCCCGAGGACGGTGAGTGAAGCACGGCGCTGCAGCGAGCAACGCAGTGCTTTTAAATGAAAGTCTTTTCTCAGGAACAGGAACGCTGGCGTGAAGGTTCTGGATGCAGGTAAGAAGTTTGATAAAATTCTTGGTTTTCACCTTTCTCTTCTCTTCTTTCCTTACAGGTGTTCCAGGATCGAGGTGGGCGTGGCTGGAGACCAGATGCAGGAGCAGACACGGTGAGCGTTCAGCTGCTTGGATGCAGAACAACGCGAAGCGTGAGCTACTGTCTGGGTGTGGCTTAAATAGCCCCCAAAGTAGTTCCAGGTAAGTATCCTTCCCTGGCCACGCCCGAGTGGCAAAATAGTCCCAATGAAAAAATAGTCCCTTTCAGGTCTCAGGGAGGCCTGAATCTTGCAGCATGGTCTGCATCAGGTAAGTGCACAAAACACCTTCCTTTATGAGCCTGGCACCTATGGCGCCAGGACTGATGTCCAACATGAGCCTGGCGCCAGGACAGAGTCCAAAGAGCCCCTATAATGGTTCCGCTGGGCTTTTACGCGGGGGCATGATGCCTGCTCCCGGGGGTGCTGGGCCTGGCCTGGTGCTCCGGGGGTAGGCATCATGACACCATCCGAGCGGGGAGGAAGGGTGGGCGCATGTGAATCTAAGCAGATACAACCATCAGAAATGCTTTTACGGTAAGTAATGCATTGTCTTCTGATGTTTGTTAATCTGCTTAGAATCTCATGCTGTGCATAGACTAGCGAGCAGTACCCGGAGTTGGAGGTGGGTTGTGAGAAGGAACAGTAGAGAAAAGATGTCTTAATACTGCTTGTCGCACCTGGGAATCAGATCTAAAGTGAGCATCTAGACAGTAGTGTTTTGTAAGGAACAAGTTACTTACCTGTAACTGTTGTTCTCCAGCATGGGTCTGGCATGGATTCACATGCTCATGAATATTCCCCGTCGTCAGGCCGGGAATCCTCAGTATAGAAAAAAATCAGTATCAGTTTCGTTTCTGATCTGTCCTTCTTAGTAGTAACCAATCACTGGTCTCTGGGTCATACTGCCCCCAGCCAATGACTGCCCTCTCCCTAAGCCCCGCCTCTGGCAGCCAGCCTCAGATTTGGTAGCACGTAAAGTGGCAGTAGTTACCAAGTGAAGAGCCGCAGAGGGGTAGGCGGGAGGGTTTGCATGTGAATCCATGCCAGACCCATGCTGGAGAACAACAGTTACAGGTAAGTAACTTGTTCCTTCTCCAGCATGGGGTCTGGCATGGATTCACATGCTCATGAATAAGAGAATACATAGCAGTACACACATGCACAACCACGGGAGATAGCAACAGGCTCAACATTAAGCAATACAACAACTCAACATTAAGCATCTCTTACCTCCTCACCAGGCTCACCTTAAGCAAACAGGTTGCGCAGCACTGCTTGGCCGACCCTGGACTCCTCCCTGGAGTCCCGATTGACGCAGTAGAATCTTGTGAAGGTGTGCGTCGACCTCCACGCCGCAGCCCTGCAGATGTCCAGCAGGGGCACACCAGACAGCAATGCTGTGGTAGCAGCGATCGCTCTGGTCGAATGGGCTCTCGGACGGCCGGGCAGCGGTCGGTTTGCCAACCGGTGACAGTGCATGATGCAGCCGGAGAGCCATCTGGAAATGGAAGTCTTCGAGAGAGCCTTCCCTTGATTCACAGTCCCAAAGTTCACAAACAGCTGTGATGTCTTCCGAAAACTCTTTGTGCGGTCCACGTAGAACTTCAGCACTCTAGCTACGTCCAGCGAGTGCAGAGTCCTATCAGCCGGCGACGAAGGAGACGGGAAGAAAACTGACAACACCAAGGGTTCGTTGAGATGGAAGTCCGATGGCACCTTGGGCATCAAGGAGGGATGCGTCCTCAGCACCACCCTCGTGTCGTGAAACGTCAAGTATGGCGGCTTGCAAGATAGGGCCTGGATCTCTCCCACTCGTCATGCAGAGGTGATGGCCACGAGAAACGCTGTCTTCCACGACAGAAACTTCAACGGTGCTGAATGCATAGGCTCAAATGGGGGCCGCATGAGCCTGGTCAGCACCACGTTGAGCTACCACGCCGGGGCAGGGGCCTTCACCGGTGGGAATGTTCGGAACAATCCTTTCATAAATTCCTTCACCAGTCGATGAGACCACAAAGACGCCCGTCCCGTAGTTCTGGTGTATCGTGAGATGGCGGCCAGATGTATCTTGATGGAAGCGTGAGCTAGTCCAGCCTTGGCCAATGAAAGTAGGTACGGAAATACTTGGGGGGCCATAATCCGAAGAGGGTTCATCTTCTGTGCACGGCACCAGACAGAGAACCTCTTCCATTTATGTCCGTAGCACTTGAGAGTTGAGGACGCCCTGGCCTTTGCAAGAACCTCTCTGCAGTCGGCCATGATTTTGTACCCTCCAAACTCTAGTGCTGCAGGAGCCAGGCCTGCAAGTTCAGCGACTCCGGGTTGTGGTGAAGAGTGGCGCCTCCTTCTCTGGAGAGATGGTCTGCATCCGTCGGCAGCTTGACTGGTGTGGACGTTGACAAGTCCAGAAGGTCCGGGAACCAGACCTGTCTCGGCCACGCCGGTGCGACGAGGATCATCCTGCACGGGACCTCTTGAGCTGGTTGATGAGCCGGAGCAGCAACGGCAGCGGAGGGAACGCATAAAGAAATAGGCCATCCCAGGGGAACGAGAAAGCATCGCCCATGCTACTCAGCTGGGGGAACCTGCTGGCGAACCTCTGGCACTTGGAATTCGTCGCCGTCGCGAAGAGATCGATTTGGGGTTCGCCCCATCGTCGGAAGAGTCGATTCACTTGATCCTGGTGTAGTTCCCACTCGTAGCACGAGCGCAGCTCTCTGCTGAGTGAGTCGGCAATCGTGTTTTTTATTCCTGCCAGATGAAGAGGCACCAGAAACATCCCTTGGGCGACGGCCCAATGCCACAGATCCTGGGCTTCCTTGGATAGGACCGGGGATCTGATTCCGCCCTACTTCCTGATGTAGAACATCGTGGTGGTGTTGTCGGTGAAGATCCTCACCACCTTGCTCTTGAGGGACGGAAGAAAGGACCTGAGGGCCCAGAACACTGCGCGGAGCTCCAAGATGATGTGTAGTGACTTCTCCTCTGGGAGCCAAAGGCCTCTCGCGTGAAGATCTCCGGAGTGTGCTCCCCAACCTTCCAGGGAGGCATCCGTCGTCACCGTCACCTGGTGAGCTGGGGTCTGAAAGTCTGTGCCCACCGACAGATGAGAGCGTGTACCCCACCACCAGATCGCCGACGGAACGTCTCGTTGAGAGGGATCCTGTCCTCGAAGCTGCCTGTCGACTGGACTCAGCGGGCGTCGAGGAACTCTTGTAAGGGGCGCATCCGAAGCCTGCAAAGGCGCACCAGATAAATGCAGGAGGGCATCATCCCGAGGAGGGACTTGATAGATCTTACCCTGGCCATGTCCGTGGCCAGCAGATGCTGCACCTTGCCCAGAATGGTCCTGGTCCTTTCCTCCGACGGCGAGGCCAGCCGCGCCACTGTGTCGAGCTTGGCTCCCACTAACAGGGCGACTTGCGACGGAACCAGGTGGGATTTTGGAAAGTTGATGGAGAATCCCAGGTCCGTGAGCAGCTGGACGGTCTTCGCAGTGCGCTCTACGGAGAGCTCCCTTGTCCTTGCCCGGATGAGCCAGTCATCCAGGTAGGGGTAGACGTGGATCCCCTGTAGGCGCAGCCGTGCCACCACCGGTGCGAGGCACTTGGTTAACACCCTGGGTGCCGACTTCAATCCGAACGGGAGGACCTTGAACTGGTAGTGCCGCCCTTGGACCCCGAACCTGAGGAACTTCCGGTGTCTTTTTAGAATGGGGATGTGGAAGTACGCATCCTCCAAGTCCAACGACGACAGGAAATCGCCCTCCTCCAGCTGTCCCAGCACGTGCTGGAGGGTGACCATCCGGAACTTCTGTGCCTTGATGGACTTGTTCAGTCGTCGCAGGTCCAGGATGGGGCGCCATCCTCCTGTCTTCTTTTTTACGAGGAAGTACCTTGAGTAAACTCCGGAGCCCCGAAGCCTCTTTGGGATGAGCTCGATGGCACCCTTCTTGAGCATCACCCTTACTTCCAACAGTAGTTGAGGGATGCGATTTTCCTTCCTGGCCACGGGTGGAACGCGAGGGCACTTCTTCTGAAACTCGAGGGCGTGCCCTTGGGTCAGGGCGTCCAGCACCCAACGGTCAGTGGAGATGGACTCCCACACGCTGACGAACCTCGCCAGCCGGCCTCCCACCGGGGTGCTTCGGTGGGGGCCCGACCCCACGGTCGGTTCAATCTTGTTTGGAGGCCACCTTGCCTCCTTGACCTTCCTGTCAACGACGGGCACCACCTGACTTGCCGCGTCCCCTGTAGGCTTCCTGGGACGAAGATCTTGCCGCTTGGCGGTACGTGGAGGAGCCACTGCCGGATCCCTTGGAGGCACCTTGTCTGCCTCCGGAGCTCCGAAAGGACGGCTGTCGTTGTTGGAGCACTCCCAGTGCCCGGGCAGTCTCCGTGTCTGTCTTGATGGCCTGAAGGGACTCATCAACCGCCTTCCCAAACAGGTTGTTCCCGTCGAAGGGCATGTCCAAAACCTTGGTTTGTACGTCCTGGCGGAAATCCGTCGCCTTGAGCCATCCTCGTCGTCTCAGGTAAACGCCGTTGCCCAAATGATGGAAACCGATGTCGGCGATGTCCGTTGCCACCGTGATGGCATGGTCTGAAGCAATCTCACCTTCCTGTAGGATTTCAAGGGCCTCAGCCCTTTTGGCGTCCGGAAGGAAGTCCAACAGAGGGGCGATTTTGAACCACAACTCCCTGTCGTAGCGGTCTACGATAGCCAGGGCGTTGGCCGCCTTGATAGTCGTTGCAGCGGATGAGATGACCCGTCGTCCAATCATGTCCAGCTTCCTGCCCTCGCCATCCGGCGGGGAAGTTGATGTCGAGGCCGATGCCCCCCCAGCTTTCTTCTTTGCCGCCGCCGAGACGACCGAATCCGGGGTAGGTTGCGCCCGAAGGCACAAGGGGGCAGCGTCGGGGACCCGGTACTTCTTCTCGTACCGGTCCCTCTTTGCCGGCGCCGTGGCAGGGTTCTTGAGGAGGGTGAGCCCCTCAGCCCAGATGTCATCAAGAAGTGGTACGGCGAGGACCGTCTTCCTTTTAGCCTTGCGCCGTTGGTAAAGGAACCCTTCCTTCTTCTTCTCTTCTGGGCAGAGCTGGAAGAGATCGGATGCCCTGGAAATCATGGCATGAAAGGATCCAATCTCATCGGGCGGGGACGCCCGAGGAGGGGGCGACGGGGGATACGCTCCGTCGTCATCTGTACCTGTTGTAGCCGTGTCCGTGCCTGTATCATCCCCGTGGGTAGACCGGGGGGAAGGCAGAGCAGGCTGCAGAGGTGGCGTAGGATGCGGCGTCCTCCTCTTATGCGGTGGACTTTCTGAAGGTCCTGGCTCCGGTTCCCCCATCGGGTCTGGCTCAGGTACCTCCGTCGGGGGGAGGGGCAACCTTGTCCTTATCTCCGAGCATAAGGACTGAATCGCTGACAAAACGGCCGCCGAAGTGTCCTGCGGCGCCGGAAACAACGGGCGCGAGGGCTCTTGAGGAACCTCGTCGGCGACACTGTCGCTCTCGTCGTCGCCCTCGTCAGGATCCCTCCCGATGGGCTGGGCCTCTTCCACGACTTCGATGAGCTCTTCTTCAGAGGTTGTGTCCGTATCCACGATGGCCACCTGCCCCTTCCCCACCTTTTCCAACAAGGACATCGTGGGGGTCTTCTCAATGGGCCTGAAAGACGACTCCCTCCGCAGTGGCAGGGAGACTCTGGGTCCTGAGGTCGCCTCCACTGGCGTAGCCTCCACAGGCTGAGCCCGGGCCGCTGCGACATCCTCAATCGAGGTCTTAGCAGGGTGAATTAAGGCCATCGTCACATTCCGTACGCCTGGGGCCTTCACCTTGGGGGGAAGGGTCCAAGCCTCGCTCCCCCTCTGCCGGAATCTTCGAGATCGACCGGGGCCTCTCCAAAAGCTTTGCCGGGTTCTCAGACTTCCTCTTACCCGAGCCAGAGCGTTGGCTCGTGGTTGATGGCGCCGGGGAGGATGCGCCCTGCCTGGCAGCCAAGGAGCCTGACCGTTCGGCGCTCTCGGTGCCTGGGGCGCCCTCACAGGACTTAGAAGACCGCTCTGACTTCTTTTTCTTCTTCTCGCCTGACGGGCTCTTCCCTTCCAGCCAGTTGGCGAGACAGAGATGGCGAGCCTTCATGGTCCGCTCCGACATGTTCCCACAAAACGCACAGTCCTTCTCCGTGTGCGTCTTGTCCTCATGGAGACAGTAGAGGCATAACGAATGCTCGTCCTCCTTGAAAACATTCTGAAGCTGGCATCCAGGGCAGGTCCTGAACAGCTTCCGGGCGTCGAGCTTTCTTTCTCCTGGGCCATGACCGGGGTAGGCCTCGGAACTTCTGGAATCCTCCAAAAGCGTAACTCGACGAAATCTTCACCCTTGAGGGGCGTAGAAAACTCCGAAACGGATCCCCGTTGATCGGATGTGGAAACGGTGGAGCTTGAGGCTCTATTTAACTGAAAAATGAGAAAAATCTCCTGAAAAAGCGCGAAAACACAGAAAAAGCTCGAGAGCTACAGCACGAGGACTCCCAACACTTGAACGTGCGGTAAAAATCTGAGGATGGCTGCCAGAGGCGGGGCTTAGGGAGAGGGCAGTCATTGGCTACTACTAAGAAAGACCGATCAGAAACGAAACTGATACTGATTTCTTTCTATACCAAGGATTCCCGACCTGACGACGGGGAATATTCATGAGCATGTGAATCCATGCCAGACCCCATGCTGGAGAAAGGTGTGTACAGAACTCCAGGTTGCCGCTTTGCAAATGGACTCGAGGGGAACATTTGCAATGAATGCTATGGATGCACCAGTGCCTCGAGTAGAGTGTGCTCTTGGCTTGAAGGGTAGTTCTCTCTTAGCAAGAGTGTAACAGAGAGTGATGCATTGAACAATCCATCTAGATATAGTGGACTTGAAGACTGCACCCCCTTCTCTTCCTGCTGCCACCGAGACAAAGAACTGATTAGTCTTTCTTAGTGGTCTAGTTCTTTCCATATAAAACATGACAGCTCTGCGCACATCAAGTGTATGCAGGCTTTTTTCTCCCAAATATGAAGGGCTTTGAAAGAACGTTGGTAGTTCTATTGACTGGTTGACATGGAATTTCGAGATGAATTTTGGTGCAAACCTTGGGTGTGTGCGTAGAACCACTTCATCTTTGTGAACTGTTATGAAGGGTTCTAGAATAGAAAGAGCCTGTAGTTCACTTACTCTCCTAATGGAGGTGATAGCTATTAGGAAAGCAGTCTTAAGAGTGAGGTCCTTAAGAGTTGGCTTGTGCATGGGTTCAAAGGGTGAGCCCATGAGCCTGGTAAGTACCACATTTAGGTCCCAGCCGGGAGCTGGGTTTGCTATCGGAGGGTGTATTCTCTTTACCCCCTCCATGAAGGCTTTGAAAACTGGGATTTTCCACCATGACACTAAGTTGGGAAGTGGTGTATGCAGAAAGTGCCGCTAGGTGGACTTTAATAGAATTGAACACTAGACCTGAGTTCAGTAAATGGGTCAGGTACAGAACAATGTGCGTGGGAGAGCAGTCAACCGGGTTGATGCTTCTTCCTTTACACCAGACGACAAATCTCTTCCATTTGCTAGAATAACAGTGACGAGTGTTAGGCTTTCTAGCCTCCCTGAGGATGTCCATGCATCTCTGCGGGAGCTGTAAATGTCCAAATTCTATGATCTCAGGAGCCAGGCTGCTAAGTTCATGGTCTGAGGACATGGATGCAGTGTCCTGCCCTTGTCCTGTGACAGCATGTTGTACGGGCAGGGAAGTTTCACTGGAAAAGATAGAGACATCTCCATCAAGTGAGCGAACCATGGCTGCCGGGCCCACATAGGGGCCACTAGTATCATGGTAACTTGTTCCTGGTGCATCTTGTGCACAATCTTGTTGAGAAGGGGAGTCGGGGGAAAAGCGTAAACAAATTTCCCTGACCATGGAATCGATAGACGGTTCCCCTTGGATTGGTTCTGGGGGTACCTGGAGGTGTAATCCTGGCATTGTGAGTTCTCCAGAGTTGCAAACAGGTCTATTTCTGGGAATCCCCTTTGTGTGAAAACGTCAAAGACGATGTCTTCGTGTAACTGCCATTCGTACTCTGAGGGCAGAGGGAAGTCTCTGCTGAGTTTGTCTGCTAGCAGATTGAGTTCCCCTGGTACATGTGACAGTAGGAACATGTGTTTGAGAGCCCACTTCCAGATGTTCTGGGACAGCTTGGACGGTCCTGGAGAGTGAGTGCCCCCTTGCTTGTTGAGGTAGTACATGGCTGTGGTGCTGTCCGTGAGGACCATCACTGTCTTCCCTTGTAGGTGTGCCTGGAAGGCTTTTAGTGCCTTGAACACAGCCAGTAGCTCCAGTAAGTTTATGTGCTTGGATGCTACGCTCGGAGTCCACACTCCGTGAGAAGTCTGATGGGATAGGTGAGCCCCCCATCCTGTGAGGGATGAGTCTGTGGTTAGAGTGGCTTCCACTGCGGGGGTGGCGAATGGTTTCCCTATTACCAGGTTTTCCTTCGACCACCACTGTAGCGAGAGAACCAAGGCCTGCGAGACCACCACTAGATCGTCCCATTGTCCGCTGGCCTGACACCACTGGCTGTTGAGCCACTCTTGCATTGGGCGCATGCACAGGCGCATGCACAGGCGCGTGTGAGGTACCAAATAAATACATGACGCCATCATTCCTAGCAAGCGCATTGCTCTGCGTACCATCACCTCTCGACCTGCCACATATTGAGGGATCTGAAACAGCATGTTTTGGACCCTCTAGTTGGAGGGGAAGAGGAGGCCGTCCTTTGTTCGAATTAGAGCCTCTAGGAATTGTTTGATCTGGCTGGGGTCTAAGCTAGACTTCTTCTCGTTGATGGAGAAGCCCAGTTGGAACAAAAGGTCTACAGTCTTTTGGGTATTTGAGAAGCATGTTTCGTAAGAATCCCCTGTTATGAGCCAATCGTCGAGGTAAGGGTATACTGGGATGGACAACCTGCGCAGGTGGGCCGCTGCCACTGCCAATACTTTCGTGAATACCCTTGGTGCTGATGCTATGCCGAAGGGTAGCACTCTGAACTGGTAGTGTTTGCCCTCTATCATGAACCTGAGGTATTTCCTGTGCACTGGCAACATTAAAATATGAAAGTATGCATCTTTCATGTCCAGTGTTGTCATGTAATCTCCTTGTGATAGCAGGGGGATCACTTCCTGTAAAGTCACCATACGAAACATTTGTGGTTTGACAAATTTGTTCGCTGGGCACAGATCTAGTACAGGACGCATGGTTAAGTCCTTTTTGGTTACAAGGAAGTACACTGAATAAATACCTTCTGTTACCTGAGATAGAGGCACGACCTCTATGGCCCCTTTTTCCAGTAGCTGGTCCACTTCTTGCAGGAGGATGGCAAGGTGTTCTGGTGTCATGCGTCGTCCCCTTGGGGGTCTGTACGTTGGGGGAACTGTTGAATTCTATACAATAGCCGCGGGCTTTGGTTGATAGTACCCAGCGGTCTGATGTTATTCCCTCCCATGCTGGAAGAAAGGATGTTAATCAGTCCCCGACCGGCGATGCATGGGAGGGGACCCGAATCTTCGAGTCATTTGGTGTTGGTGGCTTGGGAACCTCTAGGGGTGGAACCCCAACCTCTCCCTTTGCCACGCCGGTGTCCTCTCTGGTTGTATTGTCCACTGCTACCTTGGTTAGAGGACCAGTTGTTTGCAGAGTATTGCTGCTGCTGATTTTGCTGCTGGCGTCGGCCTCGAAAAAAACGCCTATTGCCATAGCCACGTCTGTTAGGAGGCCTAGAAATCTGGTCTAGGGTTTTGATGGTGTCAAACTCTTTCTTTGCTGTTTCTAGTGCCTCATCAACCGCCTTCCCAAAGAGGTTGGCATCTTCTATAGGCTTGTTGATTAGAGATGCTTGTGTTTCAGGTTTAAACCCCAAATTACGCAGCCAGACATGGCGTTTGAGGAGTATTCCTTGGACTAGGGAACGGCCAGCCGTTTCTGCAGCATCCAGAGTGTTCTTTACGATGCTTTGGTTGACTAGGGTCCCTTCAGTAATCGTGGGCAGAAGCCGTGTACGTAGGGGTTTTGGCACCTCCTCGATGTCCTTATGTAGCTTGCTCCATTGTGCATCTGCGTAACTTGCTAGCAAGGAGTTGTTGTTTGCAATCCTTGCGGAAAAAGCAGCAGAGGCTGTGATCCTCTTCCCTAGGGCATACAATTTTCTACCCTCTTTATCTGGTGGTACCTCGCTGGTTGACAGCGGGACCCCTGCTCTTTTCCTTGTATTTTTCACCACTGGGGAGTCTGGTACAGAGTGGCCCCTGACGTAAAACGGGTCTGAAGGAGAGGGAATGAATAGTTTTTCTATCCTCTGGGTTGACCCCTCTGACCAACGCGGGGGTAGATAGTGAAGGGATAATTCGTCTCCTTATTGAGGCGAGGAGGGGAATGGTTTGGCTGACAGGGGGTTTCTCTTTGATTACCTTCTCCACAAAGTCAATGTCAGGAGAAATCTCCCCAGTGTCTATTTCGAAATGCGCTGCTGTCTTGCGTAGTAGTGCATTAAAAGTAGGTTGATCATCTATAGGTGACGTGTTCCTATTAGGTGAGTCCTTGGGAGGGGACAGGTTTAGGGCATCAGGGTCCGAAAACGCTGATGGGGACTGCCAGGGCTGTGAAGCACCTTCCTCTGGGTCTTCTCCGAAGCCCCCCTCACCTATATCTGGATTATCTTCAAAACCCTCCTCCTCTAGGTTTTGTTCCTCTTGGTTGCCTAAAATTGGGGGTCCTCTCCAGTGAGGTCATATAAATCTACATCCTCTTGGGAGGGATTAAACAGCCTAGGGAATTTAGCCGTGGGGTCCTACTGAGGTCCCTCTCTTGCCCTTTTGGGTGTTGGTAGGTTTTGAGTCTCCGTAAACCTCTCCATCTTCTCCATACAGAACTGGAGTATCTCCAGGGTCTCATGAGGTACCCCTGGGCGGTCTGGGGGGGGGAAAAGGGTATTCGGCCTGAAAATGCTTTGACCTATCCCATAACGTCGAAGAAAGGTTTCCATCGCCGTCTGAAAAGCCTTCTGGCAGGCTAGGAGTCCCTCTAGATGAAGGGAGCAGTTCCTTCCTTCTTTCCAGCCTTTTCGGCGTTTCTCTAGCCTTCTGAGCGGTATTCGATGTAACTTTCGCCATCCGCCTCTGGCTATCGGTGGAAACGATCCTCTCCAGGCTCTCGACAATTAATCTAATCTGTCTGTGGAGGGCTCTGGTCTCGACGTTACGGGTGTGGCGTGTTCTACGGCGATGGGCACTCTCTGACGGAGCGCTTCGTCTGGTGGTTTGGGGGTAGCGCTGGTCGCGTTTGCGAGGGTGGCTTAAGACTCTTACAGTCTGAGGAGGACGCCGGTGGAACCTGCATCTCCGTTGGCGCTGATGGTTTCTTCGTCTTCGATGAAGAAGAGCCGTGTGTTATGTGTTTATGGGAGTGTTTTTTGTATGCGTCAGTGTTGCCGGGATGGTCATCCCCATAAGCAGGGCAAGAGCTGAGCTTGTCGGGGCCGGGGCCAGACGAGGAGCGCGAGCGCTCCTTAGAGAGGTCTACGACTTCCGAAACGGATGCCGTGTTATCACATTCCTCGTCACTTTCGGCGGCGGCGGGTGAGGAATCGGACCTCGACATGGCGTAGGCCGCCCACCTCTTGACCCTGCGGTCCTTTAAATTCTTAGGCATATAAAGCTGACAAGCCGCGCAGCCGTCTTCCTTGTGATCGAGGGGCAAGCAACAGTTACACCGTTTATGCTCGTCTTTCCAGGTGAACTTGCCCTTGCAAGGCATGCAAAACCTAAAGGGTGTCCTCTCCATAGCCGAGGAAATATTTAGCTGTGATAACAACCCCGAGGGAAAGGGAGGGGAAGGGGAAGGGGAAAGGCATTCTCAGAGAGAAACAAGAAATGTCCCACAACCCCACTCTCCCTACTGTCCCTACTGTCTTTTGGCCGGCGAGGCCAGGCCACGTGTTCGGCAGCGCCGAAGGATCTCTTCCGTCTCGTCCCCGCCATCGCAGTTCTTGCTTGGTGGAGAAACGGCTTCGCAGCTACGTCGAGGGAGGGATCTATGTAATGGATATTAATAAGGAACGACCAAAGGTCGAGTAAATTAATTTGCAATGTCTCTCGAGGAGCTCTGCGTAAAGGAGACCAATATCTGGGCGGAAAAAAACAATCTGAGGGACCTCGACGCGTGAGGGATTGTGGGTACACCGGACGTCACTATAGGGATAGTGTTACAGACACGCCTTGTCGACGTCCCCTTTTCGACTACGAAAAACAAAATGCAATACTCCGCAGTGACCACTGGATGTCGGACTATGCACAGCATGTGATTCTAAGCAGATTAACAAACATCAGAAATACATGATATTACACAAGATAGAACAGTGAGGTACAGAAGGAACACACACTTTGACAGTCAGTAGCATTGATTAGTTAATTGATCGAGTTAGTGCAACTGTCTCTGATTGGGAACGTATAACTGCATAAAAGTAAATCGGACTTCCCTCACTGAGCCAACCAGCAGTAATGCCCTCCACTCCGGACACCTCCAGATCCTCTCCACCTCCATGTCAGCCTTTTGTGGAACAGAATACCAACCCCCCTTCTTCTTACCCCCCCCAACCTTCAGAATACCTGCCCCAGGAGACCACATTGGATCTCCCTTTCCCCCACCTTCAACAACCTTGTTTCCCAGAGGAAGAGAACATCCGCTCTCACTCTCTGAAACACTCTAGGAACCAGCAACCTTTTAGTGCATGAGTTGAGTCCTTTGACATTCAGTGTGCAAATCCTTAGGCGATCACCCCTGTTCCCCCTGTTCATGTCAGCCATTGCCTCACAACAAACATATCCAACTGGGCAAAACCTTACCTGTATGCAGCCATGTCCCAGTGGGTCATAATACCATGAACTACACCCCCCTCTTCCCAAACTATAACCCCACCCCAACAGCCCCGCCCTCCCTCTACCTCTACCTCTGAGGCGCCCAGTCCCCTCCAATCACCATCACTGGAAGAGTGCTGAACCACCAGTAGGGCCTGAACCCCTGGGCCATCTCCACTCACTCCCCCGAGACTAGAGCCCCCACCTACCTTCCTTCCATAACTCCAATCACCCACCTCAACAATTGCACCCCACAACTCCATTGAGACTCCCCGAATCTGAGTTGGCGCCCCACCCATAGGCCTGCTACGTAAGCCAGTAAAACACATTTAGGTCCCTCTTCCCATACAACCCATCAGTTTGTAGGAAAAACAGTCCCAACCACAGCCTCTCCCCACCGCACCTCCCAGCCAGTAACTTCAGATAGCCCATCTGGGGCCTCAACTTTCTTGAGACGGGAACCTTGTGCCTTTTTGGGCCATGTATACCCCACTGTCTTATCTTCAAGACCCTTCAAGAGCACTTCCAATGTGGACCCGCCTTCTCCGATCAGTTCTTGCATGACCCTATGTATACCATCCTCTGTGACCAGCCTCTAGTCTTGTCTGTCCACCTCGAATGAGAAAGAGAAGGGAAAACCCACCTGTAGCGCACTCCCTTTCCATTGTGCCATTTCGTCATTTTGCCAGCGTGAGTGAGGACAGGTCCTGAAAGACTGACCTTCGGAGCACCCAACATCCCCTCACCTCACCCTCTGGCCATGATCTTTTGCTTGTCAGGGTAGTTATGAAAATGGACCAGGCCCGATCTGGGGCCTTTGACCGTCCCACCCGCTCTGTGCTCTGTCAATCTTTGGTTCATATATAGTGTCATCCTCAAATGAGCTTTGCCACCTAATGCACAATTTTCTGCAGGTCTCTTTCCATTTCCCCCTCTCTCTGCAGCACCCCAAAAAGTCTTACGTTGTTTCTCCTTACACGATTTTCAAAGTCACCCAATTGGAGAGCCAGCTCTCCTTCCCGCCTTTCCAGTTCTGCCATTCGCATCTCCAGAGTTTCAAGAGATGTCTGATTATTTTCCACTGCTTCGAGCCTCTCGTCCATTCTATCAATCCTCACGTTGATCTTGTCCACCTTCCTCCAATGTCTGCCCTCATGCCCCGAATCTCTTCCAGCAGTGAGGCGATGTCCCTCTTCGTAGGCACAGGGTCAGTGTTCTCTTCCTGCATCCTAGAAGCAGGGACAGGGTCTCCAGCCCCTGACATCTTGAATATTCAAACTTCCCTAACTTCAATCTCCAGTACATGGGCGGGGTGGGAGGCCCCCCCGACATGTCCCTCCACTTGACAGGAGCTCTCAGGTCAGACATCTGTGAGCCCCTGTCCGAGCCTATGGTCCCCTGTCGGTAGGCGGGTGGACACTGCTGGTCTACGAGCCATAAATCTTCTCCACGACAGACACCCCTGTGGGTCATCTACCCAACCCCCTCTGGCACCTCCACTTGGGTCACAGCCCTCTGGAATCCAGCACCCCCAATTCACTTACAGCACACCACTTTGGATCTAACCTTTGAGCTCTCATCACAGATCTCAGCCCCAGTCCTTCAGTTCTTTATGGGTAACTATATTGCGAGATGGGCACACGCCCTGGCTGTGGTCCGGGGGCCCACAGCCCACCACTCGGTCCCTGGTCCTGGTTTCCCTCCTTATCGGAATTTAGCAGGAGGGCCTGTTAATCCATATCCTCTGGTGATTCCACCCCCCTTGACTAGGGAACTGTAACTTCCAGAAGGAACTCTGTATGCAGATCCCTGCACCTCCTCACCCTTGAATCAGGTTTCCTTGCCACTCCCTCTCCAGACTCACAGGCCCCCCTCAGGGCGGGCATTGGTTATCCTGCTCTGCAGCATCCTACTCCCGCGTCTCTGAGTCCTGGGGGCACCCGTACCTATGACCCACCTCTAGACGCTCCCGCTTGCCTGCATTGGGGGGCCGGACTAGCCGTGTCCTCTCCTGGGCTGGTCCTGGGACAAATCAGTGAGGTGGGGGGCAGGCGGGAGACCCGGAGTCACACGGTGGCCGGGTCTCTGCAGGCCCGCTCTCTTCACTCTACCTCCCCGCTCTGTGTGCCGCTGGGCACCGTAGACTGCCGGAGGGGCTGGACCCTCCCTCGCTGCGGGTAGCAGGGCTTCAACGCGGGATGTCCTGCTGCGGTGAGACCGACCCTGCATGCCCCCACCTCGGGCCCCTCAGTTCGCCTCCGGCTCTGCGCAGTCACAGCGTGGGCCTCAGCTGGGTCAAGAAGTCAGGTTTCGGAGGCCTCGGGATGCCGCAACATATCTCAAAGTGTGCCTCACTTAGGCACAAGAAATTTCACCCCCTTTTGCCACAGAGGTTCCGCTCCTGGGGGAGGGGGGTCACTTTACCATCAATTTGGTGGGTTTCTGGGGGGCTCAGACTCCTTATATGTCTGGCGGGAAGGGAACCACAGAGGTGCTACTACATACCAGCGCCCCATGGTGGCCAATCCCAGTGTTAGTTTGTTAATGAAGTTCTTTGATGCATTGCTTTTCTTGTGGTTCACTGGTAATTCATTTTTAGACTTCGTTAATTGCCTGGCTTTCATCCCTTTCTCCCTCTTTGCACTTCCCATTGTTGGTCTAGGCTGCTACCCTCTTCAGGCCCCGTAGGAGATGCCGTCCCAGAGAATAAGAGCAGTTCTCCCGATCATGTGTACATCACTTCAAGCACATCTTGTGAAGAATCAATAACTACGCAGGCATTTTCCCTCTGCATGTGTCCCCTGTGGGTAGACTTTGCTCTAGGTTGTCGATTAGGGGATTGATTGCCAGTTGAGTTGAACAATTGGGTGTTTGGATCTTCTGTATTGCCTGGCAATGGCAGAGTTTCCACCACAGATTTTCCTACACTCTGGAGCCTGACACTGGTTTCCAATTCCCTCTGGTGTTCTACTAAGGGGGTTGGACTGTCTGGGGATTGGTGCCTTTCAATGTTTTCCTCTTGGTTATCCCAGGCCTGGTCTCTTCCATCCATCACAGGGAATGGGTCCATCTGGCTCCATTTGTTAGTATATAGAGATTTGTTCACCAATGACGTAATTCCTAAAGTCGGGTGCAAATGCTCTTTTTTCTGGGCCATAGCATCCTCAAATTGATCAAACTCTGCTGCTACAACAGGTCTCATCCTGTCATGGGCCACACAATCTATTTTAGTCCTCAATTCACTTCTGGTGTTTCTCTGCTCAAATAAAGGGTCCAGGATATGTTAGAAGACGGTAGTAATTTTTCTCTCGGTTTTCTCAATTTCTCTTGAACTGCTGTGATGAACCCTTCTAGAAACACCGTTTTCGAATGGGTCATTGCAGTAAGTGTGATTGATCTTTAAGTTGATCACTAATTGTCTCATAAAGCTTAGTTAACAGAGCCATAGTGATTGTTAATACTGCCATCAAGTTGGTATTTATTCCCATGCCATTTGTATCTTTATTACAGCAATTGCGTCGATCGTTGGTAGTGGAAGCAGAATCTGACATATTGGCTACGCTTGTGGGAGAGGTTGAGTCGGCTTTTCCCCGTTTTCTACTCCCCTGATCATCCAAGGCCTGACCACTCTCACCTGTCTCCTTGGCGGGAATCGGATGCGTTAGCTGATTTTGGATCCCTTGTAGCTCCTCATCAAGAGGCTCAGTCTGATTGACTGGTTGTTGGTAAGTCGCCCAGCTTCCCGTTCCTGTAGAAGAAATATAGTTTGCCCCTGTTTTAGGGGCCAAAGCATCCATTGTCTCCTTGGAGTTACCCTTGAAAGCGAAGCCGCAGAGCAATTCCTTTGCCCAAAGAAACACTTGCGGGAAGGTTTAGCACATGCAAGGCAAGAGTGGGCATTTGGTCCTGTTCTAGCAATGTCCAACTTTCCATGAGCATTTCGTCATCTGCCTCACCAAGACAGTTTGCGTCTCTCTTGGCGGTAGTTCCTTTTTTGTTTTGCGCCGAAGGGGCCGATGTTCTATAATGGAAAGTTTGTTTTTGGAGCCCTAACCCCTGTGACTTCCAGAGGGTGGTCCTTTAGCATGAGCCTGTGTAGTTTGTTACCTCCGGGTGTCTCCAATCTTTCAGTTTGTTGAGCCTTAGTTGAGTCATCTTCATCGTTTGTCAGTATTGGGTGATCTCTCCCCGTTCTACATGCATGGGGTTCTGTGGCTCCATAACCCATGCCAGTACCTGTAGCCAAGATTGACAAAGGGGCAACATTTTGTCCTCTGTTCAGGTTCATATTGTGCTGTCTTGCATGTAACATCCCTGTTGCGTCCCAGAAGACCAGCTTTGTTTGAGTTCAGGGACCAAGTCGTTTACTACCCCCCCTTCCGGATCCAATGAAAACACTACCCTCAATATCGTTTTGGTGGCTAGGAATGTTTATTTTTCCTGGAATGGGTTAGTCCAGGATAACCTGTCCCCAGTCTTTCATAACTTAATGGGTAATTCAGTGGGATTTCAGGGGAACTAGCCCACCAGGAACTCCGAGCAGCTCCCTGCCGCAGGCTTGCTACTTGTAGAAAGAAAATAAAAAAAGGATAGGGGTACAATGCCTGGTGGCAGGTAGAGACCAACTATAGACTCTCCACACTTTCCTCGGGGAAGGAAATCTCACCTGCTCCAAGCACGGACGTTCCACAGCCAGCCAGCCCATCGCTGTTCCCAGCTAATAAACCACTCTTTGTCCTCAACCCCCCCCCCCATGAGCATAGGAAAAGAGCGTGAGGGTGAGGTGTTTGTTGGGCACACACACAGCGGCAGCGGTTCTCTCCCCCAACCACTTGCTGCCGGCTAGTTGTCCTCACTCTAGGCTGGACGCTGAATACTGAGTACTCAGCAGCTCAGCGTGATACCCTGCTCGAAAAAAGCACCTTGTGGCATCAAGCAGCACCATAGAAAGAATAGATAAAAAGAGAAAGGCTGTTTCCGACACTCTCCGAACGCTATCAGCATAAGAGATAGACTTGTGCATTAGAGGTGGTGGAAAGTATTGGGGCGTGTGGGGGAGCGTAGGAAACTGCAGGTCCAACCAGCAGAAATATAATAGGCTGGGATCAGATAATGTCTCGTGCAGATTTTGTGGGGCTGTGAATATAATGGAAACATTAAGACATCTGATAAGAGGCGTAGCCAGGATTGTCTAATTAGTTGGGCCAGAAGCTAATGTAGTTGGGCCCACCGCAGTGACATTAACATCTGTAAATGCCAACAGAGCGCTGCTGAGTGGCCATTTACAGATTTTGGGTGGGCCTTGCGTTGCCTGATCAGGCCCTACCCTGTCTACGCCTCTGCATCGGATCCTTCAATGTCCCCAACAACAGACGAGTAGACTAAGATACTTTAGACACTTCTTCCTTTCAGAAGCTTTTATTGATTTGGACTGTTCTTGGAACAGATGTTTAAGGGGTAATGTAACCACAGACATGTTGGCAATTGTTGGATTCCTGAGATCACTGAAATTGGAAGATTGGGAAGTTGACTCAGTGTAATATTGGAAGAGTTTTATTTGTTTTTCTTGTTTTATTTATTAAGTGAAATGAACAAGTTACTTTCTTACCTGGTAACGTTCTTTCGATGGGATGGTCCGACGACGTATTCCATATCTATGACATGTAATCACCACAGCTGTGCTGCTTCGGAAACTTTTTTCGGCGACTGCGTCCTGCATCGACGTTGATGCGCCGTCGTCGTGGACCTCCTCCGACGTCATCCGATGTGATAAGTAGGACGCACGACGCCCGTAGCCTCAGTTGTAGTTTTTTCCCCCAGAACGTGTGACATTAGTCAACTGCCAGTCAGACACAAAGCCTTGCGGAACGTAAGCTGCAATCGCAAAAGAAATTCTGCAGCGGGGAAGGCAGGGAGGGAGCGATATGGAATACGTCGTCGGACCATCCCATCGAAAGAACGTTACCAGGTAAGAAAGTAACTTGTTCTTCGAGGGGATTGGGTCCTCCGACGTATTCCATATCTATGACAGACTCCCAAAGCAGTACCAAAGCAAGGAGGAGGGAAAGAATTTAGAATCAAAATTTAGAATTGCCAATCAAATAGCAGAGCAAAGGCCTTGCCAAAGGCCAGATCCTGTCCTCGGATGGAATCGAGGGAATAGTGACGTACAAATGTATGTACTGAAGCCCAGGTGGCTGCATCACAGATGTTGCGAATAGGAACACCCCTCTGCAGGGCAGTAGATGCAGCCATACCCCTGGTAGAAGGGGCCCACAAGCCAGCCGGTGGGTCCTTACCCGCCAAGCGGTAACACTCCGAGATGGCCAAAATAATCCAGCGAGACAAAGTCTGTTTCGTCACAGCTTGCCCCAAACGCTTTCCAGCGTAACCAATAAAGAGTTGGTCATCCACTCTGACCCGGGACATGCGTGAAACATAAAAGCTTAAAGCTCTCCTAGGATCAAGCCTATGGAGCCTCTCCTCTTCCTTACCAGGATGCGGAGGAGCATAGAATGCCGGAAGAACAACCTTCTGTGCCAAATGAAATTCCGTCACTACCTTCGGGAGAAAAGAAGGACGAACTCTAAGTACAACCCTGTCCTTGTGAAATACAGTGAAGGGTGGCTTAACTGAAAGTGCCTGTAACTCACTCACTCTGCGAGCAGAAGTAACCGCAACTAAAAACACAGTTTTCAGAGTTAACAGCCTCAAAGGGCAAGAATGTAAAGGCTCAAACGGAGCACCCATGAGAAACTTAAGAACAAGGTTTAAATCCCAACCGGGCACCAGGAAAGGTGATTGAGGGAACACATTAGTGAGCCCTTTCAGAAACTGTGAAATTAAAAGGATTTTAAAGTAAGAACACTCTTCAGACGAGCGCTTAAAAACGGACAGCGCCTCCAGGTAACCTTTAATGGTACCCACTTGCAAGCCCCTGTGGGCCAAAGAAAGTAAAAAGGACAAAACCATGGGGAAGTCACATGCAAAAGGATCCACATTCTGAACTCTGCACCAGTCGCAGAACTTACGCCAACGGCAACGGTACAGAGACTTTGTTGCTGGCCTTCGGGCCAAAAGCAACACCTCCATCACGTCTTCAGGGAGGTCGCAATCCTTATACCTAGACCTTTAAGAAGCCAAGCGTGAAGGTTGAGGGATCTGACCTCTGGATGGAGAACCTGACCCCCCTCCCGTGAGAGCAGATCGTCTCGGTAGGGAAGACGACGTGGAGAGCCGATGGACAAGTCGAGAAGGTCCGGGTACCACGTCCTCCGAGCTCACGCCGGAGCAATGAGGATCATCCGGGAACCGAACTTCCGTAACCTCCGCAGCACTTGCGGGATGACGGGGACTGGAGGAAACGCGTACAGCAGCGGGAATGACCACTCCACCACGAACGCGTCCCCTAAGGCTCCTTTTGGAGGAAATTCCCGCAAGCAAAACCTTTCGCACTTCCGGTTGACACTGGAAGCGAAGAGATCCACTTGAGGGGTCCCCCAAAGGGCGAAGATCTCCAGGAGAATCTCCTGAGCCAACTCCCACTCGTGAGAGATCGTGCTCTGCCTGCTCAGAGCGTCCGCCGTCACGTTTTCGTCTCCGGCCAGATGAACTGCCGAGATCAAAACTTCCTGCTGGATGGCCCAGAACTCGAGCTGCATCGCCTCCCTGCACAGAGGAAGTGACCCTGCGCCCCCCCCCCCCCTTTTTGTTGAGATAGTGCATGGCCACTGTGTTGTCCGTCAGGATCAGGACACTCTTTCCTCGCACAGTCGGCAGAAAAGCCTTCAGGGCTAGCCTGACGGCCCTCAGCTCCAACAGATTGATATGGAGTCTGGACTCCGACGGAGACCAACGACCGCTGACTGTCAGCCCGTTGGCATGAGCTCCCCATCCCGTGAGGGATGCATCCGTCACGATCGTCACCTCCGGCCAGGGAAGCCAAAATGGAGCCCCCTTCATCAAGTTGCCTTAGACAGCCCACCACAGAAGGTCCCGGGCGACTGAGGGCGGCACCTGAAACGGGTCCGACACCCTGCCAGAGGACTGCGGCCATTGCATCTTGAGTGCCCACTGCAAAGATCTCATCCGCAGGCGAGCCTCTGGCACCAGGAGAATGCAGGATGCCATGAGGCTGAGCAACCTCAAAAACTCGAACGCTGGGAGCGTCTGGGCATGCTGAAACTTGTGCACCATCTGCTGAATGTGAAGAGCCCTCACCTGGGGAGGAGAAAACTGCCCCAGGGAAGTGTCGAGCACTGCTCCGATGTACTGGAGCCACTGTGTTGGCGTCAAATGGGACTTCTTTAAATTGAGGGAGAAGCCCAGCCTGTGAAAGGAGTGGCAGGTGACGGACAGATGATCCAGGACCTGCTCGTGAGAGCTCCCCCTGATCAACCAATCGTCCAGGTAGGGGTAGACATGAATCCCCCCTTGCCTGAAATGCGCTGCCACCACCACCACCACCATGAGCTTGGTGAAAACCCTCGGGGCGGAGGTCAATCCGAACGGCAGGACCCGAAACTGAAAGTGCGAGTCGCCAACCGCGAACCTCAGGTACTTCTTGTGCTTGGGATGGATCGGCACATGGAAATAAGCATCCTTGAGGTCGAGAGACACCAACCAGTCCTGAAGCTGAAGGGCCTGGAGGACTTGAGAGAGAGTAACCATCTTGAACTTGTCCTTCCTTAGGAGTTTGTTCAAATCGCGCAAGTCCATGATGGGTCTCAATCCCCCGTCTTTCCTCGAAATCAAAAAATAAGGGGACTACCATCCTTTGTTCCTCTCCGCTACAGGCACCAGTTCTATGGCGCCTTTCTCCAGCAGGGCTTGAATTTCCTGTGCAAGGAGCGGATCCGGACTCTGCAAAGAGAGGTTCCCCGGTGGATTGTCACAAGGCCTGTGCCGAAAGGGAAGACAGTAGCCGTGGGTTATGATCTCCAGAACCCACACATCTGAAGTAATGGCACGCCACTCTACAAGATGCTGCGCCAGCCTTCCCCCAACCGGCGAACCATGGGGCATGGCCTCATGACTGAGTGGTAGCGGCTGCTGCGTTACCTGCGGGCAAAGAGGCAACTGCCCAAATGGCCTTGGCACCACGGGTACCCTGTCGTCCACCTCTGGTACCCCTGCGTTGGCCTCTTTGACTGCCAGCTCCTCTCGCTTTACTGAAGGACGAGTAATAGCGAAAGGAACCACCCCTCCATTGCTGTCCCCTAGGAGGAAAAGGCGGAGGTTGGCGAACTGCAGCGCCAAATGACTTTGCTGCAGCTTTTGAGGTCTGCAACCTCTCAAGGCTCTCGTCAACCTTGCTGCCAAAAAGGTGTTCACCATCAAAGGGCATGTTGAGGAGCCGGGACTGCACATCAGGAGCAAACCCAGACTTCCGCAACCATGCAAACCTGCGTATCACAGTGCTCGCCGCCATGGACCTGCTGACGCATTCAGCCAAGTCCAAACCCGACTGAACGGACTCACACATGGCATCCTTACCATCCTGGACCATAGCAAGGAAACCATCCCGTTCGTCCCCTTCGGGAATATGTTCAGCCGCTAACGCAACACAGTTCCACAGAGTGTGTGTGAAACGAGACAAGGCACAAATGGAGTTGGCCGCCTGAAGCGCCATACCACCAGAAGAAAACACTTTCTTCGCCCAGCCATCAAAACGTTTGTCGTCCCTATCAGGAGGGATGGTAGGGTACGACGCCTGCTTTGCCAGGGCCGTGGCCGTCTGCACCACCAAACTCTCCGGAGTGGGGTGCCTGGTCAAGTAGCAGGGGTCGCTACTGGCTGGACGGTATTTTCACGACAAGGACCTGAGGGAGACTCTCCGGAGCAGTCCAAGCCGCTGCCACCCTTCTCTGTAAAGCCATATGGAACGGCAGTACCGGGTCAGTTGGGGGACCAACATCAAGGATGTTCGTGAGATCATCCTGCACAAACTCCCCTGGGGGAGCAGACCATCCCAAGTACTCAGAAACCCTAGCCATAAGGCGTTGTTACGAGGAATCGGCATGAGAGCCAGGCTCAGGCCTACAAAACTCCACCTCCGGAGAGGTGTCCAGTCCACTGGCATCATGCAGTGACTGCCTCAAATCGTCAAACTGACTATGGCCCGAGACAATTTCATCTGGAACCTGACTAGGAACCAGGCCATCAGAATCCTCATCCGCCTCTGAAATATATTCCAGGTGGCAAAAAGAAGGCACCCGAGAGTGCTTGCTCTTAACGAGAGCCTTCCTAGGGGGTTCCCCCGTGCCACGGGGTACCTCCGACACGAAAGGCGTCGAGGGCGTCGAGCGAATCGGCGCCGGCGTTGAGAGAACAGGCATCGGCGCCGAGAGGATCGGCGTCGAGGAAATCGGTGTCGACGTCAGATGCAGCGCCGCCAGCATCGGCAGCGTTGACACAGTCCTCGAAGCCAGAGCTCTGAGCGTGTCCTTCGACGACCTGAGCGTCAATGGCTTCCTCGGAGCCGGTGCCTCGAGAAAGCCCGTCGACGCCCTCGACGCCTCAGACATCGATGTCTTCCTCGAAGACATCACAGGTGCACACGGTCTCGAACGCGTCGAGGACCGGGATCTGGAACGGGACGTCGAGAACGAGTCCCTTGTCCGAACGGGACCTCTCCCGTGACTCGTGCCGACCACTCTTGCTAGCGGTGTCTCTCGACCTCTCACGACCGACCCCACTCGGGGGCGCAGACGGCTTAGTACCCTGCGACTCGAGAATCGCCAGCATTTTCTTCCCGAAGGAAGCCCATTCCTCCGGCGTCGCACGGCTGGTGGGGTAAGCGACGTGCCGGGCAGAGTCCTCCGAAGAGGACCTGGAAGACGACCGGTGTCGGCGCTTCCGAGAATGCCTCGAAGAGGCTGAGGAGTGGCGAGACCGACTCCTAGAAGGAGACCCACGAGACTTCCGACGATGCCGCGGAGAGTCTCCTCTCGAATCATCCGTCTAAAGCCCCGCAGACTTCGACTTCCGGGGCTTGGACACCCGACCTACCGACAACTTCTTCTTACGTTCACGTAAGGCTTTGGACGTGAGCGACTGGCAGTCGATACAGTCATCCGTGTCGTGGGCCTCCCCGAGGCACCAGAGGCAGGCGTCGTGCGAGTCCGTCACCGACATCTTGGACCCATACTCCCCGCACTTCTTGAAGCCCGGACGCGGGGTTGAAGACGAAGTAGAAGACATCTTCACACGAAGGATTTTCACAAAAACGAACAGGTTTGAAGAACCGAGAAGAACAGAACTCCAAAGAGTCGAGGCGTTAACCGAGATTCACGAAGCAACACGTTCGCGGAAAAAACAGAACTGAGGCTACGGGCGTCGTGCGTCCTACTTATCACATCGGATGACATCGGACGAGGTCCTCGACGACGGCGCATCGACGTCATCGACGCAGGAAAAAGTTTCCGAAGCAGGACAGCTGTGGTGATTACATGTCATAGATATGGAATACGTCGGAGGTCCCAATCCCCTCGAATTGCATTTTTAGAAAATGTGATAATTAATTGGTGTAATCTTTTATATATATATATTGTTAAAGGTTTATTTTAACCAAAAAATGATAAATTACTCACTGTAGTGACTAACGTACTCCTAGTCCATAGTTCACTTTCCTCCATAATGTATAGGTCTCCCTTGCTAGGGACGGGAGACAGAACCTTTTTCACCAGAAAAAAAATTCTTCCCTTTAAATTTTGAGGCACGTGGGGGCACAGCCCTGGGAGCATGCGCTCCTCTGACTCTGCCCACCAGCGCCACTTCTCAGTCTCCATTGACGCTTCGACAATATTACCATTGCCTAATGACACCAGTTTTATTAGGAGGGGGGGATGGCAAGTACGTTAGTCACTACGATGAGTAACCTATAATTACTCCTACGTCCCGTCCCCTTTCCAACATACTGTATGGGCGATTACACTGAATGTAGCCCCAAGGTGGTGAGTAGACCCTCTTTAAGAGAACAAGTTCCTTAAAACTGCCTGCCTAAATGCTGCGTCTGACCTGGAGCCGGCATCCAAACAGTAGTGCTTGCAGGAGGCCGATGGGGTCCTACGTGGTTGCCCTGCTGATGACCTGCCACAGAACGTCCATCTGGAACGCAACTGCCGTGGCCTTGGCTCTGATAGCGTGGGCATGCATGTTTAACGGAAGCGGTTTGTGCTGCCCCTCATAGGACTCCTTGATAGCCGAAACCATCCACCTTGCTATGGAGGCCTTAGAGGCCCGATATTCCGGCCTTGACCCCCCAAAGGTGACAGAGAGCCTCTGACTTGCAGAAGCTCTTGGTCCTGTCCAGATAGAATTTCAGAGCGCGCCTGACATCTCGACAGTGCAAAACCCTCTGAGCATCGCCCTTAGGATTCGCAAAGAAAGTAGGTAACACTATTTCCTCATTTAGGTGGAACGCAGAAAATACTTCAGGTAAGATTGCGTGATGAATTCTCAGGACCACCTTGTCTCTATGAAAGTTAGTGTAAGGTTCTGAAGCCACCAGTGCTTGGATTTCGCTAACCCTGCCTGTAGACGTAAGACCCACCAAGAGGGATGTCTTAATGGTGACTAGCGTGACATCTGCAGATGCTATTGGCTCAAAAGGTTTGTGTGCCAGTGCGCCCAACACTACGTTGAGGCCCCACATCGAGTGCGGCTTCTTGATAGGCGGGTAGAGCCTGGTGAGGCCTGCCAGATGTCTTTTAACCACCGGGTTTAAGGATGAGAAAACTCCTCAGAGTTCCAGTAGGCTCCAATAGCCGCCAGATAGGTACGGCATGTGCCTATTTGCACCAAGAGTGTGCGAGGTGTGCAGAGAAGGAAAGCACCTCATCCAATGTGCAAGTAAGCGGACCAACTTCCCTTGACTCTGCCCAGTGGCAAAACCTAGTCCATTTGCTTTTGTACTGGCTCCTAGTAGCATCGCTTCTATCGCCCTGTATGATGTCTAGGTTAGTCTGCGACAGACGCAGGTGCTTTAGTATGACCTGCTCAGGAACCTCTGCGGGCGGGGTGAATTACCCTGCCTCCTTGCTGCGATAGAAGATGAGCTGGGCCCAGTGGAAGGTGAATCGGAGGCTGGTCCGAGAGGCTGAGGATCTCCGAGAACCATGGTCTCGCTGGCCACCACGGAGCTATCAGAAAGATGCTAAGGCAACGCGATTCCCTTATTTTGCAGATCAGCCTGTGAACCAGGGGAGTGGGAGGAAATGAATATGCGCTCATGCTGTTCCACTGTAACTGAAAGGCATCGCCCAGTGACCCTAGGCCCTGTCCCTGCCAGGACAGGAACTGAGGGCACTTCCTGTTGTACCAGGTGGCGAAAAGATCCACCTGGGGCTGCCCCCATCTGCTGAAGATCCCCTGAAGGACCTGATCGTTCAATTGCCATTTGTAATTGGCCGGACCCAATCTGCTGAGTCTGTCCGCGTCCAGGTTGGACTCCCCCTGGGAGGTGGATTACGCTCAAGTGAATGTCATTCTCCAGAGCCCACTCCCAAATGCTGACTGCCAGGCTGCATAGGGGAGGAGACCTGGTGCCACCCTGCTTGTTGATGTAATGCATGCTGGTGGAATTCTCCATTTGAACGAGGATCATCTTGCCACTGATAAGCAGCAGGAAGGCTTTGAGCAAGCCAGATCGCCTTCAGCTCTAGCTAATTGATATGGGACTCCTGCGCCTGAAGGGACCAGACTCCATGGATGCTGTGGGTGTCCAGGGCAGCCCCCCAGCCAAATAAGGAGGAATCAGTGGTGATAGTAAGTTGTGGTCCTGATTGCTGGAAGGGCCTGCCTATCTGCAAGTTAGAGTCCGTCCTCCAGTCAAGGTCCTGGTGGAGAAAAGGGGGAATGCTGATGAGCTCTGCTTGGGAACCCCGCTCCTGACTCCATGAGGCTGCGAAGTGCAGCGGCAATCTTCTCATTTTGAGCCTCGTGCGAGGCACTGCCAGTAGAAATGCCGCCATGATACCCAAGAGTTGCTGGTACCACCAAGCTGAGGTCATTGCTCTGCTGAGAAAATGCCCTGTGGCCCTCTTGATGGCTGTGATCTTGTCCTCCAAGGGGAAAACTCTCGGAGCTTGTGTCCCAGATGAGGCCCGGGAAAGTCGGACGATGCTTGGAAAATCCCAATTTGTGGAGTGTATTCATGAGGGCGAAGGAGGTGTGCTGGACCGCCTCTGGGGATCTCGCCCTGACGAGCCAGTCGCCCAGGTACGGATAGACATTGTGACCCTGAGCCCTGAGAAGGGCTGCCATTGCATTCATCAGCCTGGTAAAGAACCTGAGGGCTGAATTGAGGCCAAAGGATAGCCCGCTACTCCCGGGTCTGGTGCGCCTTATAAATTCAATAAACAAACCAACCTTGTATTAGAAATGGAAGCCCATAATCCTGAACCTCAGGAAGGACCGATTAGGCTGACAAAATCAGGACGTGTAGGTACGCAGCCTTCAGATCAAGGGAGCACACCCAGTCTCCCCTGCACAGTGTCTCTGCAATAAGCGCTGGGGTAACCACCTTGAACTTTTGAAAAGGGAGGGAGATGTTCAAGGTGGAAACGTCATACACAACTCTCAGGCCAGCCTGGTACTTCTTGTGTATTGCGAAAATCCTGGAGTAGAAGCCCATACCCCGCTGGGAGGCTGGGACTTCTTCCACTGCCTGCTCTCTACGAGCGACTGAATTTCTGCCAGCAGAGTTGCTGTACCTATCTGCAGGATTAGAGGAGAGGGAGAGACCAGTAGGCGGTATCCTGTGGACACCACTGCGGGTATCCAGGGGTCAGCAAACCTCTCACGCCAAAACTGTGCGTTAAGGGCAGGCCTGCCTCCACCAGAGACACGTGGACCTGGAGGGGCATTTCATGCCTTCTTTCCCTCTGAGGATGGGGCTGAGGAGGAGGACTGAAAGAAGCTCTTGCTCCGCCGCCTTGCGTTGTTTGCACCAGTGCTGACTAGGAGACAGGTCAGGCTGTCTCGACCTCTGTTCCTGGATACCCCGGAACCCACCAAAGGCCCGCCCCTTGTCGGAACGCTGATGCATCTGGCTGTACATCCTGGGCATGGACTTTGTGAGTATAGATAAGGATTTTGCAGACTGGGATCTGTTCTTATCAAGCTCATCGGTGGTGGAATGAAAAAGGTCGCCACCCTCGAATGGCAGGTCCAATATGCATTCCTGGACGTCCGGGTTGAACTTGGTAGCCCGTAGCCAAGCAGTCGTCCTCATGTCTGTGACGATGCAGATGGCACGGCCTGAGGTGTCTATGTGCACAATGGTGGACTCCATGATGTCCTGGGCTACCATTTCAGCTTCTGCCTGCCCCGCCTTGAAACATGCCTGACTGTGCACTGGAAGTTCTGGAAAGAGGTCGGCTATTTCCCACCAAAGCCTCTGATTAACGTCTGCGAGCATTGCTTCTGCATTAGACTGATGAAGGTGCAGTGAGGCGTTGGAATCACCTTCTTTCCGTAAGCCTCCAAGATGTTCTCCTTCTTTCCTAGAAGTGCCAAAGATGAGGTAGCCAAGGACGACTGATGCTTGGAGTAGAGTGAAGCTGCAGCAATCACTGATGAGTGTGGTTGAGGATGCGCCGACAGCAAGAGTGGATCCCCCTCCAATTGCCTGTATTTCGCGTTGAGGCACAGATTGGTAGGCTGGGCCGAATGGGGTTTCAGCCATCTCTTTTAGGCCAAGGCGACCACGTCCTTTTTCATCGGGATCCCCGTTCTAGTCACAGGGGGTAGAATGAGGATCTCGGCCAGGACCCCCCCGCTTCTGGTTGTGCCACCTTGGGTTGTGAAAGCCCCTAGTATTCGGCCAAACCTGCAAACCGTTCATGAAAGGCCTTGGCTGAAGATGGCATGTCAGGGTCCTCCTCCTCATCAGTGTCCACTAGGGTATCTGGCTGGTCCGGTGCAGGAGGCTGCTGTGGAGGCTGGTGTGGAACCACCTGAAGTGTAGGAGGCAGGGAAGCCGGAATTGAAGGACCTGGCGTGGGCAGCTAGGGCTGTGTGGGGGCCTGAGGTGCTGGAGCATAGGATCATATCAATGATTATAGGCGCTGGCGATGCAACCGGAGGGAGCATGTCACTGATCACATCCTAAAGAATGGCACCCATCTGAGGAGACCTCATAAACGTGAGGAACCTTTAAAAAAAAATCTGTCCTCACAGGCTGGTGGGGTGGTAGGTGGTATTGACGGAGTAGCGGGCGGCTGCTGGGTCCTGTGCGTACTCTGCCTTGCTGGTT
Source organism: Ambystoma mexicanum (assembly GCF_040938575.1). Classification (NCBI taxonomy): domain Eukaryota; kingdom Metazoa; phylum Chordata; class Amphibia; order Caudata; family Ambystomatidae; genus Ambystoma; species Ambystoma mexicanum. The sequence goes on from NC_090926.1 coordinate 15,760,685, forward strand.
GCGGGCTAACGACGCTGAAGGATAAGCTGTAGGCCAAGTACCTGGTGAAGACCATTGCCAACGGGACATTCAATCACCTACCTGCTCCCGAAACGAGGGTGGTGTCAGATGAGCGGCCATCTTGTCTGGCACGGCAGCCATTTTGTTGGGCTACATGCCACTTGCCTGCGTCATGGTGCTTGTCCCGCTGGGCCCGGCCTCCTCCTGAACACTTGGCGGTGGAGCTTGAGGCCTACCCTGCACCTCAGGACGAGGCCTAGTAGGCGTAGTGCCCTCCGCTGTGTCGCCGGTAGTTCTGCGTACAGGTGCCCCCTCAGACATTTGTCCGGTAGTAGGGTGTAGCACCTCAGGTGGACACCCAGTAAAAGAACATTACTGTCCCTCAGCACTGTCTCTGGAAGGGTCTAGCGACCTCTCGGCCTGGCGGCCGGTAGCTGAATCAGCTTCGGTACCTGTGCTGGTGCGAGAACCTGAATGGTCCTTCCCGCTCAGGCGTTTCCCTGGGAAAGGAGTGGCCCTTGCAGGGTGTGATGGAAAAAAGCGGCCCTACCTTGGGCCTTGACTTCTGTCTGATGAAGTTCTTTAAATCCACCGGAGGCGACTTCTCGCAGAGCTCCCTCCACCGAGCTAGCCTGTTCTTCAGAGCTTGCAGTGCAAATGCGGTGTAAGTGTGTCACAAGCGGTACAACCCTCCCAGCCGTGTTCTGGGCCAAGGCAACGGAGGCAAAGAGCGTGGGGTCGGACGTGGGGAAGAGCCCCTCGCAGGCTTGACACCTACTGAAGCCCGATGAAGTCGAAATGCGCCGGGGAGGAGCGTGGCGCCTGAGGACCGAGTACCAGATTAAGACCAGAAAACAGAAGACAATAGACAAAAGATAGAATCCGGGGAAGAGCGCGTAGAATTACAAGGCCGAAGCCAAACCCAGGAACACTGGTGAAAGCCATCTCTTCCCGTTGATGCGGAATAGGGGACTGGAGAGTGGCGCTGGTGGGCAGAGTCAGTGGAGCGCATGCTCCCAGGGCCGCACACCTCTAAATTTGAAGGGGAAGAAGATTTTTTCTGGTGAAAAGGGTTCTGTCTCCTATCCCTAGGGAGGGACGCCCATACAGTATGGAGGAAAGTGGACGGGACGTAGGAGTAACAATAAAATAAAATAAACAATAATGTTGTGACAATAGGTGCCCCAGGGGAGGCCAGGTCATCTTCCCCTTGTTCCCAGGGAACTCTGGTCACCATCGCCGGTCCCACTCACCGCGGGCAGTAGCATGGCATACGACATACGGGCAGAAGGTTACAGAGGTACAAAGACTGATTGACCTGGAAGGAAAGTACATGGAGGAGAGTGAGTGGAGCGCAACACAATGCAGGGGGGATTGGCTACACTGCCCCCAGCACCGTTGCAGCCCTTAACCTGGGTATACCAGGGTGAAGGGAGAAAAAAGAGCACGAATGCAGAGTAATCAGGAGGAGACTTGGCAGATATAAAGTCCCTATGCGCTGTAGCATCCCAGACCCCGCAATACCCCAGACTCAAAGTGAACTAGGCGGGAGCAGGCTAAGGGAACAGGAATACCCCCGAGTCATGGTGATAGAGCCCTCAAAAATAACTTGCGGAGAGAGGAGGCCCCCGAACAACAGAGGCAATACAGAGGCAGTGATAATTGAAAGAGGTCCATAAGAATAATGGAGCTACATAATCCTGAAAGGGCCAAACAATAAAAAGGTCATCAGAATCAGATATGAACACCAGAGAGAGGTCAACCAGGTCTACACCTTGGCCCTGGGGAGGAGAGCCGCAACTCAAGATAGCACACACAGGGGGTGGGCAATCGAGGCCTTTGTTCAACAATAAGGCCAAATCGAACAAACAAATTAAATCCTCAACGATGAAGACCTTTCTACACAACAATGTCTCGACAGAGAAGAATGACGAGAGCCTCTGAAGGAGGGGAGTGCGAGGTGCATGCTAACCTCTGTGATTAAAGACCGCAAAGAAGATATCTCTGTCCTTCTCAGGTCCGAAGCATCAGCTATCAAGGCAGAGCTTTCTACAGCAATCTCTGAAAACAAGAGGGAAATCGATGAGCTGGGAGATATAGTATGCTCCAACGAAACAGAGATTGCTTCAATGGATGGCAAACAAACTCACATAGGCCAGGAGATTCAGACCCTAAATGAGAACCTTGACTCACTACAGGATAGGTATGGCGATCTAGAAAATAGATCAAAGAGGTACAATGAGGATAAAGTACCTGAAAGAAGGAATCGAAGATAATATCAGAGACTGCATTGTCAAGCTCTTCCAGTCCATCATCGATGATCCTTCAAATGCACCAACAAAGATCGATATATTCCACAGGTGGGCATCAATAGAGCGAAATCTGGAAGGCCTAGAGATAATTTACCAAAGCTGCATGACTTTACAGTCAAGAAAGCCATTCTCAAGCAGGCGAGGAACTAGGACCCATCGATTTGAAAGGTATAAAAATCAAAATTTTAAAGCAACGCACCCTAACGAAAAGGAGGAGAATAAAACCCATCACAGAGGCGCTAATGAAAAAGGATGTTAGGTAATGGTGAACTTACCCCTTTGGATTGCAATTCAAATGGTAAGAAAGAGTGGTTACAGTCTTCACTGCTGAACAGGGGACAACCATTCTGGGACTCAAGATGGCACCTGAAAAGGAACCAGAGGAAACAGGACCAGGTACTAGTAGTAAAAGTCAGCGCTTGGGGGAGATGGCCTTAAAGAAGGCAGCGCTGAGAACTAAAACTATTAGATCTTGATTTGGACTTCAGGGAAAGGCTAGGAAACATAGGGGCACCAACTTGAAGGGGTGACACAGAACTAATAGAATGAAGCGATCTTTAACCTCCGATTCTGCGGGTTCACTGCTAGTTTCAGCCCACTGGCTGATGATCATGGGCAGGGACGGGGTCAATCTAACGGAAAAAGAAGGCAATTCATTAAAAGAGCTACAGGGAGGCAATAGGGAGAGGAATACCTATCACAATTACTGGTCATAATGGGTGGAGTTATCACTGTGTGCTGTGAAGGGGGGGGGGAGGAATCACAAATGGGTTTCAAGCAAGTGGGGGCCAGTAGGAGTTTGAGAGTTTTATGGCTGCACACCAGCAGGACACTATTGAGAAAGATACAAATGGAGCACATTAGAAATGCCAAAACTCCAGAATTATAGCCCAAGTAGGCAATAGGTTTAAATGACAGTCATGCAATGTGCGTGGCCTTAACACTCTGAACAAGAAGGTTGAACTGCTAAGGGAACTGTGGAGGGAAGGAGCAGAGTGTGGCACTCCAATAGACTCACCTAACATGCAGAGATCAATTTAGACTTAAAACAAACAATTCCCCATATTACTGCAATCTAGCGCACCATCTAAGAGGGCCGGGGTGGCCATACTGTAGCACAGGAATCTGAATTTCATACTGACTGACACGGAAAGCGATAGGGAAGGTAGATATGTAATTGCATTGGATACTACTGGCAGTGAGGCCCTCACAATTGTGCACACTCCTAACACCGGCCAGGACCAATTCCTTTACAATTTCCTTCAGGCACATTAAGGCTTCAGGGAGGGGGAATTGTTTCATTACAGGGCATTTCAATTCTGTTAAGGCGGGGAGCTGGGATAGATGTTCTCAATCCAACCTTTCTCTCACTGGGGAGATATTGAGGGGAGTAGGGGGATACAGCAGGAAATTGGGCTAGTAGATGCAAGGTGACATCAACACCCAGTGGTGAAGGATTACACCCACTATTCCTTTCTACATAAATCATACAAGCGAATGAACAATCTTTTTGTTTTGGCAACATCATTACAAAACATCCAAAAGATAGATATAGGAATAGGCACAATGTCTGATCACTGCAATCTTGCTAGAGGCACAATTTGGGGAAGGGGGTTGGACGATAACCCAGTATCTTTGGAGACAATGATAACCTGTTAAAAGATGGGATGGTGAGGGAAAATCTGAATTAGGCTATTGCAGAATCTCAAGTATAATGAGGCGGCAGACACATTGGCTTGAAACCACTGGGACGCTATGAAGTGTAATTGCCTCTTCGGCGACACTTTATAAAATTAGGAAGCAACAGAGGCTGCCCTATTAGCCAATATCAAAGCGTTGGAAAGCCAATATAAGTCACAGCAAACCAGGGTTCACAGAAAAGTGGGGAAGTGAATATGCTCAGAATGGAAAAACTGAAAAGCTGCTATTCCTATCTAAGTAGGTTTTTTTTATGAAAAAGCAAACAAAGCCAACAGGCTACTGGCGAAAAGATTAAGAGCCAGGGAAAACCAGAACTTTATCCAAAGAATCGTATACGATAATAGGGGAAGAACATAAACTTAGAGCCTTCTGGGACTTATATAAATTGTTATATACAGCTGATGGAGGACACAATCAAAGGGTTAGCATCTGGGAAAACCCAGGGCCCAGATGGGTTAACAGCAGCCTTTTATAAGGTGATGATCAACAAACTCCTGACCTCCATGTTGGACCTCTACAACTCACTGAGAGAGGAGGGTAATTAGCTTTCACACTCAATCACAGGAGCACAAATTGTGCTGATTTCAAAACCATCTAAAGGCCCATGCAGTTGCCCATCATACAGACCTATCTCCCTACTCAACCAAGATGCGAAAATGTATACTAAAATATTGACCAATAGGCTAGAAATGTTCATGCATTCCCTGGGTGACCCTGACCAGACCGGATTTATTACGAATAGATCAACGGGAGACAATATGAGGAAAATAAACCTTCCCATTGACTGGGCTCTATTATTAACATTAGAGGCGGAAAAGGCGCTTGATCAGTTCGACTGGGTCTTCCTTCGGAAGGTGCTGGGTAAAGTGGGGATGGTACAAGGTATGACTAATATGATCATGGAAAATGATGCCTCCCCCATTGCCAGAATTAATGTCAACGGGCTACTGACTAGGACCCGTTCCGCTGGGATGGGGAACGAGGCAAGGGTGCCTGCTATCGCCTCTTCATTTTGCTCTGGGGATTGAGCCCTTTGCAGAAAGGGCTAGGACCTTTGACAGAATCAAAGGGATTTGAGTAGGGGGGTATAAAATCAGCCTATTTGCTGCTGATCTAGTCTTTTCGCTGACAAACCCATTTGAGTTGATCAAGGCAGTCATGGAGGAAATACGTAGTTTTGAGTAAGTCTCAGGGTTTAAAGTTAATGTGCATAAATCAGAGATACTGGACATGTCAGGAATACAAACAGCAATTCAAGAAATTCAGCAAATAGCTCCCTTCTCGTGCGCATTTAACTCTCTGAAATATCTGGACATTAATATTACAAAAAGAGGGGCTGACTTGTAAGCTGCCAATTATCCGGTTCTCTTTAAGGCAATTAGTAACTACCTAGGTAGGTGGAGCGAGCTATATTTAACATGGCTCGGAATGATGATCAAGATGAACTTATTGCCAAGGGTTCTCCATGTGTTCCAGAATGTTCCATTTGATGTGCGGAAAGAGCAAGGGGGGGGTCTCTCTTGCCCAGATATACCGAACTGCTCCTTAGCTTCAGGCAGAAACAGACAAACATTGACTGTTCATTGAATAGGCGATAGCCGGTCAACACCTCCGGTAACAACCATGACTAGTTAGACAGCAGAGGGCGAAGGGTCTGTACGTAAACAGAATTTCAGGAGGCACTTTGGAGGCATGGCACGCAATAAGCAAAAAGGTTTTTTTTAATCACTTTACCATCACCATTCACACCCATACATGGTAACAAGGATTTCATGTCTGCTATCAGGGATAAAGATTTTGAGGGTTGGGAAAAATCAGGATGTAGGGAACTGGGGGATATGGTTTTAGCAATGTAAACAGGATTGTGGCTTGTAGGAGGGAGATGGATTCCAATATCAACAGATTAGACACTGGCTGCACCATCCGGTCATTAAAAAAGGGGCGACAAGGACGCACAGGCCTCTCAAAAAAATGCTGCAAGAAGCAAATAGTATGAAAGGGTTGATAGGGAAGATCTACAATTGTATTACAGACTCGAAAGGGTATGCAGGGTGGCCGTTCAAAAAGAAATGGGAGAAGGAACTCAAACATGGAATCTCGGAGGAGAAATGGGAATACATTTCCTGCAACATTTGCAAAGGTTGCATATGTACACAACATACAGAAACCCAAGTTAAAATATTACATAGGTGGTATTGAACCGCAGACAAGCTGTACAGATTTCGACAGCAAACTGGAAATCTATGCTGGAGGGGATGCAGGCAGGAGGGAACAGTAACACTCGTCATGGGGAACTGTCCAAAACGATTGATGCTCCGGAAGGCCATTGAAGAGGTGATATATGTAGTAGGGGAGGGGGGGCGCGTGACAAGCTCAATCCAGTGTTTATTCTATTGGGACTATCCACAGAGTGGGATGGCATGGAGAGGCCTCATCAAGAGTATGATGCTGGCAGCGAAGCTAATGATTGCCTCAATGTGGGGTAAAACAGACACACCGTCAGTGGGTCAATGGTTGAACAAGTGATGAGAGATGATTGCAATGGAGAAAAGAACAGCCCAGATTAGGGGCAATCTAAGGAAATATGATAAAAGATGGAACCTGCCAATTCAACATCTGAGCTCCATGAGTCTCTTCTCTTTTTGTGTGTCAGCACTGGCAGGGGTGCTGAGGCCCTGAAGAAAGTGGTATAGTAATTAGACCACTGAAACCAGTAGGCTCGTTAGACCTCCTGTAAGGGTTGAAGGTTAATGCCCGGAGGTAAAACGAGAGGAATAGTACAACTCGCTAGAGAAAACACTTTGGAATCACCACCTGACTCAGCCACATGGGTGGAGTTTCGAAGCAGGGTTCCTAAACTCTAAAAGCGTTTTAATTTCCTTTATAATTTTAACTTTGTGAAAGGCCAAGTCAGGGAAAAATAATAAAAGCATTTCAACTGTATGGCCCCGAACACACTCTATGGTCCATTTTTTGTAAGGCCCACAGAGAGCTGTGTTTTTTATGTGATAGAAATCTGATGTACATAGTTTGTTTTTGCCTGAAGGACTTAGGGCAAGCTTCTTCTTATCTATCCCCTAACCCTACATATGAGGCACACCAGCACAATCTAGGGTCAGACACCAGACGAGGGACGAGATAGAATGGTTGGAGGGCAAGTATTTTCAAGTTACACATGGGGTAACTTTAAAAAGTAAAAGCACTACAAACCTGTCTTTATGTGTGTGAACAAGTTTGGGTATACCGCCCCCTAATGTGTTCTTTGTTCCTCACGGCATACCCGGCTGTTAAGGGGCATAGGCAATAGGTGGAAGAGTGTGTACACTACTCATTTGGGTTTCACTTGAACACACCCATGCAATGCAGGAAGGTCTTAAAGCCTGTGCATACAGTGCAAGAAAGCCTCTGCATATGGGTCTTGCACTGGACTGTTGCCCTCCTAGACTGTTGTCCTTTAGGTTTAACATCTCCTTTGACCAATCAAGCATGTCAGGCAACATTTCATAACCTTTCCTCCAATTTACTTCTTCCAAACTGCATTCCAATACCTTATTTACTAATTCACCCCATAAAATGGCTACACTCATGCTCTCTTCCCCACCCAAGGCCAATCTGGTATGGCTTATGCCAGGGGAGATCCTTTTGCCAAACTCTCCTTTTTTGCTTCTCCCCCACCCCCGCCAATGCCCATTCTGCACACAGCCAATTCCTTGTTCTGCTATCTCCATCCATGGGTTCTGGTTTACCAGACATCTCTCCTCCACACGTGGCTGACAGCAGGAGTGAAGCCAATGTGATTATCTGGTTAGTAGCCCCCACTACTCCAAAGAAGTCTTGAGCATACCTAAAGGGCACTAAACATACAATAAATTCATCTCATACCAGCATGCTAGTAATGGCCACCATGAAATTTCTGCCGGCCAAGAAGGGATCCTCTCATCCCTTTTGATAACATTTTCCTCAGGTCAAAACACCTAGAACTATATATGCACCCCAATGATCAGTAAAATAAGCCCCTTTGTGCAGTTCTCACTGCAAGCAGTAATTCATCCACATAATAACTAGTACGAAGCACCACACTAAAACATGGTTTTATCTCATTGCATACATTTATGGTTAACCAATAAAACAGCGCACCACTCGACCAAAGTGGGCATTCTGACATCACAACAATTTTCAGCACAAGAACACCTCTCTTCAATACAGAGGTAGCCATCAGGCTTCTGGTAAAATTAGCCCCGCGACCCTGAGGCACTTCCTTGTTGGCTAGATCATAGCATTCAGAAATGCAAAGGATAATCTACCCGGACAGGGACTGCTTGGCAACAGCTCGGCCAGATGGTGTAACGGAAAGGCTGACAAACAGCTGGTCATCCTTCCTGATCCCTCATCCAGGTAGTTGCATGTCCTCTTGGGGGTCCAGGCAATGAAGGATCTCCTCCATCTTAGATGTGAATGATACAGAGAGCAGAAGCTGATTTGAAAGAGGTGAAATGTTGACAATCTTAGGAAGGAAGGACAGTCTAATCCTAAAAGTCACTTTTTTATTGACGAAGACCGATAAGGAGGCTTGAGAGAAGGAGCTGCCAGGAAGTTATTTCCTTGATGAAGACCGGTAAGGAGGCTTGAGAGACGGCACTGCCAGGAAGTTATGGCGATCAAGAAACCACCTTAAGGGTGAGAAATCACAAAGGGCAAAAATGCATAGGCTCAAACAGAGCTGCCATAAGAAACATTAGAACAAGATTTAAATGCCACACAGGAACAACCAACTGGCATGGTGGCAACTGTTTAGCCCACCTTCACAACTGCTCACCAGTAAGTACAGTAAAGTAGCCATGTTTCGGAGTCCTTAATAGGTCTGAAAGAGCAGCCAAGTATCCCTTAACACTAGCAATCAGAAGGCCCACTTGTGTAGAAGAAAGCAAGCAATTCAGAACATAATAGGTAAGACAAGTCAAACTATCCAGGCGACCTCTCAAGGCACCAAGCATAAAACGTTTGACCTCGTTAGGCTTAGGTAGATGTGGCAGGGGACTGCCTGCCGAAAGAAGCAAATATAGAACCTGGTCAGACAGGTTCAACTCCTTATACCTGAGATTTTCAGAACTCAAGTTTGAAGATTGAGACTGCTCAGGCTTGGATTAAGGATGCTGTTCTTCGAATGGGAGAGCAAGAGGAAGGAGACAAAGAGCAGGTGGACATGTGCAGAGGTTCTGGGTATCAGGTTTCTTGGCCCCACCTGGAGCAATCAAGATAAGGGTGGACCGTACCGCCTCAGTCTCCCAAGAAACAGCGAAAGGACATAAATTGTAGGGAACGCATAGAAAAGAATAACGTTTTGTTCTACAATGAACACCTCTACTAGAACCCTCTGCAGAGGTAAAAATCCCTCGACCAGAACAACTTGTCCTTACTGTTGACACTGGAGGTGAACATGTTCACTTGAGGGGTCCCCCCAACAGGAGAAGAAACTTGTCCAGAACTTGTGGAACACTGATGCGTGCTTACTCAAGGCATCCACAACGACATTCTACTTTGCCGCAGAATAGACTGCTGAGAACAGTTTTTCAAGTCCCGGAACCACAATTCCATCACATCCCCACAAGGAGGCAGTGCCTGCACATCACCTCTGTTATGGAGGTATGCGTGGCACTATTTTGTCATTCAGGATATGAACAGACATGCCCTTCAGCGATGGAAGGAAATAGACCACAGCACACCTGACGGGCCATAGTTTTAGTAGTCTGAGGATTTCCCCAGCTTCCATTGAGAACCACAGGCATCTCACCTTCAAATTGTTGAAGTGAACACTATAACCCTTCAGTCTCATCTGGCCAAGGTTGCTAAAAAGGCTGCTCCCTCAGCAAATTATATCAGATGGGCCAAGACCGGAGACCCTCAAAGGTTTGGTCATGTTGCCCTGTACCAGACCATTAACAGCAAAACAGCCAATGGGGAAACAATCTGCAATCGAGCCTGTGGCACAATGAGGATGCTGGAGGCCCTTAAACCCAGAGGGCAAAGCAAGGCAGATGCTTGTACAGCGATCTGGAATCAAACAAGCTGCACCATCTGGATTATGCTGACAATACTGTCCTCGGGAGGGAAGGCCTTACTCCTGAACATGTGTCGAAAACCGCTGAAATGAAAGTAGCATCTGAGATGGTGCGACTCTGGCCTCCGTAAGGTTGAGGGAAAAGCTTACCCTATGAAAGAGGTACCTTGTAGTGCAGGTGGGATGACACTAGCTATGGAGATGGTGCCCAAATGAGCCAGTTTCCCAGCTAAGGAAAGACATGAATTTGCGGCCTCCTGAAAGAAGCAGCCACCATCACCAATAGCATGGTGAAAACCCTGAGGGCAGTGGAAATACTCAAGATGCGGAATGCAAACGGATAGTGTGGATTGCCAAACATGAACCTGCAACACCTTCTGTGCTTGGAAAGGATCAGCACATGGAAGTAAGTGTCCTGATGTCCCAGGGACTCCAGCATGGTCAGAAGGGCTAAACACTGCAGGAATGATCAAGTTGAGCTGTGTGTGTACAAGTTCATCAGCTGCAGAGTGAGGATGATGCAAAGAAAGCCATCCTTCTACTGCACAGAAGAAAAATAAAAAGAATGGGAATAACATCCATTCCCTCGCTCTGCAGCAAGCACAAGAAGGATTGAGACCTTTGTCAGGGGTAGCAATATTTCTTTCAGCAGGCAGGCATCTGGGATGAGGAAAGCAGGGAGGATGGTTTTTGACTGCCGCTGCAGGAAAGGGAAGCAGTAGCCCTATGTGGGAAAATATTTGTAAAGTTCAGGCATCAGAGGTGATGATCATCCACTTCAGGACAAATGGACAAACAGTTATTGCCTCCCACCACCACCTGGGAAGAATAGACAAAGCCCAAATTAAAGGGATTTGGGACCAGGGATGAGAGAGCATCATGGAGGCAGAACGATTCCCCTGGGTGCACCTCTGCCGCTACTTTGGTGAGGTGAACACTTTCTGTTGCTCGTCATCGGGCGTTTGGTCCCGATCTCTGTTTGCAAACAAGGTAATGGATCGACACGATAGTCGGCTGGTGGAAGAAACTGAATACTTTTGAAAATCCGGACATGGGATGTAGCCGGGCCTTGGATGCGTTAAAATTCTCTCCAGTGACTTGTCTGCCTTGGAACCAAATTGTGCCCAACGAACAGGATGTGAAGAGGTATTGCTGGTACATCAGACGCAAACCCAAGCATACACATCCAGAAGTGCCTCCTGTTCACCGTTCATGAGCCCATTGAACAAGCCTCACAAGCTGCATTTTAATCAAGATTGTAGCATCTTTCTAGGAGGCAATTTACCATCAGCCACCAAATCAGTGAACCACACTCCTTTCAGGGGGGAAGTTGTCTGTTGCCAGGTAGTCTCTTTTCTAGTCCTGGGTCTACTCACTCAGGCAATGTGTTTGGCGCAGGATGGTGGTAGTATTCTATTTTTAACATAGAAACACTACTGTGCACCATTTTCTTTACTGGGAGGTAGCCTTCTTTATGGAAGTCAAGATGGCTCTCTCATTGTTTTCAAGTCCTATGACTCAGACGAGTGATTTTGTTGGACGGATTCCTCCTGCTTGTTCCCAAGAAAGACAATATATGTCCATTGCTTTTGTGGGCTCTGGTCAGAGCACAATAAGGCAGACTGAATTAATGGGAACCGGTTTAGGCTGGGCAGGGGTCTGCCAAACACCCTAATCCACATCCCCACCTATGTAATGTCACAAATGGAGTTTGGCTTGCCATCCAAAATTGGATGGTCACCAAAACTTTGAATTATGGGTGCATGTTGATAGGCGCCCCTTTGACTGCAGAATTTCTCCATAGGCCTGGAGACTCTGTGATGCAGCTATCACTCTCTCCACGTTTAATGGAGAAACCTCTACAGGAAATTCTTCTGCAGGGTCCTTGCGACTCCAGAGGTGGGTGGCTAATTTCATCATGTCAAAGAGAAGCCCAAGTGATAGCACACCTAACCCATAACTGTGACTGCACTACTGTCTTTATCAGGTTGTTTACGATTGGAAGACTCTTTCAAACTGCCTGAATTAAACCATTACTTAGTAGTGAGGTGTGTATAGAACCCGAGGTCAAGGACTTGTGATGGACATTCACCAACTATTGTGAACATTTTTCTTACTGCAGATATTTTGTTGCTTCTGTTTTGAAGTGTTTTTGGTGTACTCTTTGGGCACTGTTACTGTTTCTATATGTATACATGGCGATTACTACTTTATGTAAATTATACTTGATGCACATTGAATAAAAGTATGTTTTGAAGCACATACTTCCGGGACAATCTTAGTTGGTGTCTGTGATCTGTACCTTACACTAGCTCCTTCCCTTAATAAGAGGGAGAGTCTTACTGACAAGTTACATTTATCAATGACAACATGGATTAACTTGGCGTTAAAGCCTGGAAAGTTGTTTTTTATGAACACACCAGTGGTATTCTGAAGGGAAAGTTGGTCGATGGTTGGAGAGGAAACCCTGGTCAGAAGGTGCATTGCAGCGTTTCATAGCCGCCAGATCACTGGCACGGCGGGTCCGAGGCCAGCTTGAGTCAAACCGCCAAGGAGCTTTGCAGTACAGATCAACAGGATCTACATTTTTTGGTGTCATGATCTGGACCCAATCACCAAAAGGCAGTGCCTGTGAAAGTCAGAGACAGATATGCATGCATTTCCCAAACTCCCAGCAGGGCATAAAAGTAGAGGTTTGGGCCTGCAACAGCAGCATTAAAACAGAGAAGTGTATTCTTAGAAGGGTCTTCCTCCAAGATATGGGTAAGGTCCCATTTACCCCATTACCAGAGGGGCCAGTGATCCTCAAATAGTGAACTGCTTTGACGAGGGTCCTCTGAAGGAACACATTGGGCTTCCCATTGGTTGAAGCATGTAGTGTATAAAGACTATTGTTTTCCTGTGAGTTGAAAGCCAAGCCGACCAGACTATAGCACCTGATCCGGACTAGAGAATTTCTCCGGGTAGTCCTCAACCTCACCTTCCTCAATTGATTCCAGCCCATAAGGGATTTGTCATCCACCTGGTCAAATATCTGTTACATCTTACAGAAGACCTTGAGGCTGGGGCTAACCTCTGGCTCTACTGTGCCAAGAATCACAGGGTCTATGATGCTGGAAGGTGGAGCCGTGTGGTGCTGTAGGCAGATCAATCCCCACAACAGCGTTGAGCTCAAAGGCCTGTGGTTACTGACTAAAGAGATACCTATGTCAGCCTGAGAAGGCGCAGTGGCCCATTACTCCACCACAGGCATGACGGTCTAAACTACTGACTACATCCACCTTTTTCTGACAGACCTCCTCCATCTACTCTGTGGTAGAAGAGCTGGTGGGGAAAGGGAACTGCAGTGTACATGCGGTCTTCAGAGGCTGACTCCCTAAGCAAAGTGGCTCCTCAAGGAGTCACTAGGAGAGCGTGACCTCTTACTGTGCATCTTTGCCTTCTGATGCTTTACATTCTCCTCCTCCAAGAATGATTCATCAGGTTCTTTGGGTGCTCTACCAGGCCAGGCTTTTTCCTATAAGTGAAAGGCTCTGAAGAAGCTGGGTTTTCTGCTAGGGTGTTCCTGCCATTTTGGGGAGCAGTGAAGAGCTTTGCAAAACAGAATGACAGGAGTCACATTCTTTGCGGTCATGATCAGGACCCAATCACAAAAGGCAGTGCCTGTGAGCGTCAGAGACAGACATGTATTTTCCACATGGGCAACAACTACGCAGGGTGGAGCGGATGTGGAGCCAATGCAGAGACACAGTCTGCCCAATGATGGCTGAACAAATGTTCAAAGCCTTACTGATGTCTGGAGGAAATTTCTAAAATGAGAAATCTGTAGGAGGAAAAAAATCAATTAGAAATCCAGGTTCCAGGTGAAAGTCTTTTCCTGGCCATCCTCAAGATGTGCAGGGGCAGGACTGGGGGCATGGGGGTATATACCTCAAGTCCACATGGAATTGGACATTATGATGCCCCATTTGAAGCACCACACCATGACTTCACCTTGCAACAGTGGCAGTATTACGTGAGCCACCACCAGTGTTGAAGGGGAGCCCTGGAGACGAAGAGCATGCAGCCAGCACCAAGAACTTTACTGGCTTGTCAACATGAGGGTCTGAGTGTGTTAAAGGACTGCAAGTCCTACGATGCAGGACTGGGGCTGTGGGGGGCGATGCGTTTCCTGTTTTTGACCTACAGGGGCTTGGTTGACAGGTGGATACCTGGAGTTGCTTTCAACTTCCTGTCCATATGTGACAGGCCATTTATCCCACATGGCTTGAGTGACACTTGTGTATTGTGTACGTTTTCGTGACGGCACTGTTTTTATAGTTGTGGACATTGACCCCTAACCATATGTTCTAAACTAATGAGGGGTTGGTGCAGCAGTTTCCTCTTCTCATTAATGTTGAAAGCGTTTTGGTGTAACACGCAACCAAAGCACTATAAATAATGGTGATCCAGTCCATTACGTTGCACCAGTAGTTCCTTGTAAAGATGAAAGAGTTCATGGGGATTCCGTCAACCAGGAGATGAGAATATCATATCCAACAGAGCCCTCCCAGCTAGGCAAGTCACCTTGCCAGGGGGCCTGTGGAAAAAAAAAAAAAAAAGGAACTACTTTCCTGTTTGGGTCGCTAGAAGTCAAATAATTCCACCAGTGGCCACTGAAGAGAAGAAAAAAAAAAGATTTGCAACCGGCTTAGTCGATCTTGGGAAGAAAATTGACAGGCTCCACAGTTCAGCCAAAAATGGCCAGTACCAAGAAACTTGAATTGGGATCCAAAAAGCAGAGACTGAACCCATTGTTCTCCGTATTAAGGGCGCAGGATCTGAAAAAAGAAAATAAACATACTAAACTCAAAGAGAAGAAAGACAAGCAACCGTTGCTGAATAGTCCTGCCCTGCTCATGCTTGAGAAAAGAACAGACGGCTTGGGCCAGGCGGAAGCGTGAGCGAGGGACCAAGGCGAGACTGTGCATGCACACCGGCTTGCGCTTTACAGATTTGATTAGCATGCTGCTCCGCATCATGCTCTGAATCTGTCCCCAGAAGACAAAATAACCCCATGAACATGGAGAAAGGGCACATAGGAGTACATGTAATCCATGTCAGATTATTTCCAGTGAGGTTCATTAAAATAAATACCAATTTAACTTAACATGAGGCAGATAACTAGGGTCTGTTCATGTTGTTTAGTGAGAATTCTGTCATCACTTTGGTAATCCCTATGGTATACAATATATTTGGTTGAAGAGATAATGTTTCTATCACTACTCCCGCTGGACATGGAACATCAGCGATAAAAGGCAGAGCCAGAATCGGTGCCTATCTGGCTCAGGGGTTCTGATAAATGTAGTCAAATAGGGCAGAAAACCAAAATAACAGTGGCCAACACTGCTGTTTCTTCCAGACTCCATTTCATGAAATTATCCCAGGTGCAGGCTTGATTAAGAAAACATTCTTACCCATAGGGGAGGGGAGTGCTGGCTCTGCACCAACAGTATCATAGCATCATTGGTGCCAAAGGAACACATTACATCATCAATACATCAGCAGTGTCCCACTAGCCCCAGACCTTCAGATACACCAGATTTGCACTGCTCCAAGAGGACAAGGAACGGTACAACAGTCACATAGGATTTTGAGTAATCCAGTTGAAGAAAAGAGGAATGTTCATCAGAATCTGTGGGAAGAGGGTACGATATCCATCACAAAGCACTTTATCTAAGTTAGACAATTACTTCCAAGAGGCACATTCCCCATCACTTGAAAAACTCCACAAAACAACAATAGACTGGAAGGCAGGATTATGAGAGTAATCAGAGCTCATACAATGAACTGCTGAAGAACCGACTATTAGAACGATCGCCTCCTCCAGCCAGCGGATCCAGGTAGTAATGCGTAAAGTCCATGTTGCTTCTGAACATAAAGCCAGCACATTGTCTCCAAGTAAGCAATCACCAACTTGGCTCCTCGCAGAATGAGCCCCTAGGCACAGAGGAACAACTCGCCATCTTCTGAGCAAGCTCGTAGTAAGACCTGAAGCAAAGCACTATCCAATCAGAGATATTTTGCTCAGTGATCTGAATGCCTTTGCAACCAGCAAAGCCATAGAGACACTCTAGTTCTGTTGATGTAGAAATGAAAGGTCCTCTTAGGGTACAGTCTTTGAAAATGAGCTTTTGCCTTTATTAAAATATTAATGAACAGTATATTTATTAAAAAGGGAAATTCAGATGCCACCTTTAGAAGGAATCGATCAGGTAATTTTTGCTTTGCAAAAAAAGAACCGAAAATGTAAAGTGATACAAGGTCTTTAACTCGCAGACATGCCTGGCAGAAGCAATCTGAACCAGGGACAGCACCTTTATCATAAGCAGACCCCAAGAGCAGCAATGTAAGGGCTCGAATGGAGCTAACTACATTTAAATCCCAAGGGATGACAACTCTTTTGGAGGAAAGTAATCCAGTAACCCCTACAAAAATGTCATCAGAGGAATGGATACGTAGGACATTTCTAAATGAGTATCAACGTACACTCAATCCGGCGCTCGTCTGCAATAAGGTGTACACTAATATTGTTAATTCATTCTCATGATTTTGAGCAAACAAATCACGATTTATTTACTTTACATTTTTCTCTTCAATTTTATAAATAAACATTCACAAGTTTAGAATGGATATTGCATTCTGTGTTTCGGGCGGTGCCCCATTTCAAGAGTGAAAAACGTACTACAAAAAAAAAACAAACACCCATCAATTTACATCCTCATTGTTATTTTCTGATTAGTCTTTTTTTCTATGTACCAGCAAAAAGAACTAGACTTGTAAGGCTGAAAAACTTACACAAAAGCCGTCTTGCTTTTGTCATGGTGGCTTCAAAGACTAGCAGACTCTGAAGGATGGTTTAAGCGTTTTCATTTTTAGAATGATAAAAAGGACTGGTTTTATTCTGGTCAGGGAGCAGGAAAGGTACTCTCTCTCTCTCTCTTCAGTGGGGCCCCCACCATCCTAAACCAGGCCATCATAACCCCCAGTTCTTTTAACTAATGATCGGTTACACCTACTATCCAAGACTGGTTGTATATAATGGCCTGAAAACAAAATGTCTTTTCTATCTGGGTCCCTGTGGTGTTCTTCTAGGTGTTCTGGCTTAACACTCTCCGGGTTTCTCAATAGGACAGGATGGTTTTCTTGTGCCAGTAAAATAAACCCTGGACTGCTCTTTCTCATGCACGTGCTCCCTCCCTTTCCATTCCCAGATCTTGCTACTCCTTCCGCCTCCCCTTATACTCTTCTCTTTCTCCACCCCACCTGGATTGGGACCCTCGTTTTACTGTAAGTCATTCTATACATGTGGATGCAACAAGTATCCATGCTGTTCCATGTCTGTGAACTGTGCAGGAATAGCAGTTTCAGGGTGTACGGAATTGCTGTTGCTGTCAGTGTCCAACAAGGCCCAGACCGCCCCGCCCTAGATCTGTACCGGCTCCCAGAAGGTTTCTTCTGTCAGGTCATACTGGGTATACATGGTGACAGTGGGAGGCTCTCGTGCAGGCTTTTCTATTGCTCTTCCCTTGCAGTGTTGCTTTTACTAAAGGGTAAGACCTGGTACCTGAGGAGAGGGTACAGATTTTCAATGGCCCCTCACTCCCAACAGACAAGGCACAACATTTTGTTTGCCTTGCCGTTGCTGTTATCTGGGAGGTTCAAACCTTCCTCTTCCTTAGGCCGTTGCTGTAGGACAGCTGCCCTGAGCTGTGCTATTTCCCTCAGGGAGGGTCCTTCATCCTCCTCAAAGTGATCCTCCTGCTGTAGTGAAAGTGGTCCACCTCTGTGTACCACCTGGAGTAGTCTCTTTCCATAGGTAATGATAACTTGGTGGAATCAGATGGATCTTCAGACTGAGTTCGACACCCAGTTGGGTCTTTCCCCTGGTTCACTTTGTCTTACAATCCTATCTCTGATCTTGTAAAGTTAATCCTCATCTCTTTCCTCCCAAGGTTCAAGGGTGTAGTCCTGGGTCTCTCGTTTATTCAGGATCATGATCTGGGCTATACCTTTTGAGGTGAGGTAAAGTTAGTCATTCTGAACTGGCCCATATTGATGGAAAGGGCAGGACTCATTGTGTGCTCTTCTCTTCTCCAATTTCTGGCTCCTTTTCAAGATCTTTCTGGGGAGATGAGGCTCGCTGGGGCCAATAATGGTCCACAGGCTCCTCCATGTCACCGAATCCCTCCTACAGTCTTTGCTGTTTCTGTGCCTACCCCAGTAGAATGTGCTATGCCCAGACTTCCATGGAATCCTTTAGGTCCTCTTTCCAAGATGTAACACCCTCTGCAACTAGACTGGATTGCCAAGGCAGGCACCAGCTATCGTGGTAGATACTACCACTCTCTGGGTCTTGCTTGGCGGCCCACAGGGTGTATCAGTAAAACACTAGATTATCTCCCTCCTGGATGTGGATAGAGGCAGGGAGGAGGTTGATCAGCAGTGTCCGGACATTCCTATGGTGCTTTGACCACTGTAATTGTCTGGTATAGTGCTACCTTCGGGTTTCTCTGGGTTGTTATGAAAACCCAAAACTATTCACCGGCATGCCTACCCCTAGGTCGGTCACTACCATGATCGTCTCATTCGTGGGGACCCAGAAGAATAGTCGTCATGAATATCAGGCATTTTCACATGGGGACTTTCAGTTTGGTGGGTATGCCGATTGGTCAGTACCTGGAAGATCGGACCTGGCACTCTTCTCAGGTAGGTGGTCTCTCTTCTGTGGGCAGCCTGTATATCAGGACATGAATGATATGTGATGAATCAGAGGTGATTATGCCAGAGACCCTGGTCTGGGACCCTTCTCATGTGGCCAGGGAAAGGCAGACACTTCCTGATTCCCGACCCTGGGGGTGGTATTCTGCAGGTGGATCACATGGGAGGGGAAATCGGGTCAGAATAATTGGGAGAACCCTCTAATAACTTCCCTAGAGACCCTACACTCTTAATGGCATACGGTAAAGTGGAACCAGGTGAAGAAAGTAGTAATCAGAACATTGGGGACTGCAAGTTCCACAATGCCCCGAGTACTGAGACAAGGAAGAGGGACTTTGAGGCACTAAATTGCAGTGTGCAGTCTAGTGGTTCTAATGACCCTCACCTGAGCGGGACCTTTGAATACCTAAGGCTCCTCAGGTGCAGGCCACTGGAACAGCAGGGAGTTGCAGACCCCGTCAGTTGCAGTGGAAGCAGAAGGGAGACGCCAGAGCAGTGGATGTTGGTCCTCAGAGGGTCTCCAATGTTAATCAGCTGAAATGTAGAGTTTGCACAGTGGGAAGCAGCATTGTGGCTGACTTTCCCCCTGGAGAGAGAGGCTGTCCTGTTGGTGTGCGGTGTCCCGGTGGGAGGCAAACACAGGCTGGCACTTTGAGTGAGGAAAGCTTCTTTCCTGTTCAGCGTGGGCCATGGGAACCTAGAAGTAGCCTGCCATGCCGACAGAGACAGAAGAAGCAGAACGAGGATGGAGAGTGGATCGCCCAGACGCGTGTGACAAAACAGGTGAGTTTACCATCAGTAGGTAACCTCAGTGCACTCAGTACGTGACCGCTGAACACTAATAGTTCTTTTGAATACCGAACTGATACAAAGAAGTCATATTGGCGAAATAAGAACTTTTTAAAAAGGAAAGATAACCAGCATTGTTATTAAAACCAATACCAGTGCCAAAATAAAGAAAGGGCAATACTGAATCAAGTTGAGCAGAACCATCATTGCCAAAGTAAAGAGGGGGCAATATTTCACAGAACATATAATAATCCATGTTGGCTAAACAACAAGAGAACATTGTTGCCAGAATAAGGAAGAGGCAATAGTTAAGCAAGTCAACAGGAAGCAATGCCTAAGCCAAAGAAAAGCTATTGTTGGTTAGAAAGGTTGTCAGCAGTTAACTGGTGTGATATAAAATGTTCAGGAGGAGAAGAGTCTAATCTGCATTGACCTGCACCACCAAGTGTGGAACAAACAGCACAAATATGTAACATGTTTTCCCACAGGAAGTTGTGAATGTCGATGTTGATAAAAGTTAAAAGGCCTCATGAGTCTGGTTGTATCCCGGCGGTAACATCGATGGGACACCGCCAGCGCAAATAGCGTTACTGCTACTCGGTCCGGCGCAATTTGCACCAGATCCCGAGTAGCGGTAAATTCCCATTCCCCATTGGACCCAATGGGGTTGGGTGCACTATTAGCGCCGGTGCAATTAGCGCTGCACTAATATTGCTGAAAAACAGACAAAAAGTAGGATTTTTACCTCCAGCAAAAAGCCGGGAGGTAAAACTCCAACTATTCCGCCCAACCCATAATAGGGCCAGCCCTTAAATGCAGCGGTAATAGTATTACCTCTGCATTTAAGGGCTACCGCCCAACTCCGGATGAGGCCAAAAGACTTTTATAAAGATTTGAATTAGACCTCACCACAAGGTACTTGTAGTAGTGATAGGAGCTTTTTGTCCTGGCAGGCGAGTATACCAGAATAGGGACTTTCTAGAGGTAGTCCTGGCAGATTAGTAGACCAGGAAGAAATCATTGAAGTGCTACATTGTGGTTGAAGGCTGTCAAGAAGAAGTGGCAGAGTCAAAGCGTTACATGAAGTGTTGTGGAGCCATCCTGACAGAACTTTGTTGTGGATACAGATGAAGGTGTCCTTTCTCAAGAAGTTGTGTTGAACTCTTTGCTATATGTGGCGAGATAAAGACTTGTTTTCTAGTTGAACTGTTGCCCGAAGACCAGTGTAAAGACTTTTTGTAGCAAGAAGAACGTTCTGATCAAAACTTGGCTACTAGAAGGAACTTGTTTATTTTAACTGTAATTGAAATTTCTGTTTTGAATCTGAGGAAGGGCAACCAACCCAGGTTACAAGGATACACAGTTATCAAGGATATGGTGAATATAACCTATTTCTTTTACACTTGAATTGCCATTTATTACTTGTATAAGGTAGACGTATGTACAAGCGTGAGGGACAGAATATTTTTGTTAGAGCGTTTTCCTTTAGTTTATTTTGATAGGCAGGGAAATCCTATTTAGGTTAGGGATAGTGAGGAGTGTATCTCACCCTTTATCATATACTATATAATAAAAGGCCAGATGTTCGTTTGTCTGAAGCCACCATGCGCCTGCTTCGCCTGTTACCACAGCTAGAGGGAGCGGTTGCCTTACACATACAATAAATAATAAGACTTCAAGTTCATCTTCCAGGTGAACAATATGTGTATTTCAACAATGGCAACATAATCATCTAACCTGTAACACCTTATGCTCCTACCACAACCTGCTAAGCTGTAAGCCATGTCAACTGTAATGTATGTGACCAATACTTTATGCCTAATGTAACCAATATATGTAACATTTACATTTGCGACCAGATACCTTTGGTTTTGGAGTGCCATATAAATAAAATAAACAAACAATTAGCTGCAGAAAAGGCCCAAGACAGGATACCACTTTGACAACATACTTCAAGTTGCAAACACTTAGAAAATAAATATATTTAAAAAATATGTAAACAGAAGTTCATTTGATTAAGTCGCTCAATGGAAATTTAACAAACAATGATGGGAAATCTCCACCCAACAACGTTGACCCTTGTACCAGGTTTTTGCACTGGTTTATTTAATAAAATGGCTTCTTGTGAAAACCCTTTACCAAGTTGTCCGCTTCACATTTCTGACCCTTCACAGATCCAACTATGAAAGCACTTGTCATGGATGGCTTCAGCAATTTACAGACTCTGAAGGATGGTTCAATGGTTTTTATTTCTAGAACAATAAGAACCACTGGTTTTATTCTGGGCAGGGTACGGGAAAGGTACATGAATAGGCTTCCCTCTCAAAAGCCTAATCTATCTGGCTCACTCCGGGTTTCTTCCAGGGTGCCCTGACCCAACACTCCCAAAGTCACTCAACAGGAAATGATTGTGTTCTTGTGCCGGTAACAGACTCCCTGGACACAACCTTGCTTCATTTCCTGATCTCGCTACGACTTCCTCCGCACCCTCTAATCTCACTCACCCATCTCTTCTGTCTTCTCCTTCTGTTCCTCCGATATCCACGCTCTCTTCACCCCTCTACATGCCTTTCTCCTCACCTCTCTCCCCACCCTTCTCAGTCAACTCGCCTGTGACCTAATGTTACCATACTCACAAATTACATGGGCTCCCAGTAACAGCCAGAGTTCAATGTATGGCTTTAACAAGGATTTTTAAAGCCTTACACAGAATAGGCCCACTCTTATATGTAGACAAAGTTTAAATTCCTACTAGTCCTCTGTGCTCAGCTGGCCAAAACCTTCTCTATATGGCTCGCTACAAAAATGTACAGATTTGGGGAAGTCCTTCCAAGTGCTGGCCTCTACATTTTGGGATATACACCTCAGACTGTGCTCTGAAAAACAAACTAACTTATGCCTTTCAGGCATAAGTTCAACATGTTCCTGCTCATCAACTGAAACAGTAAACCCCCAGTGGCACGTTCCTCTATGCTTAGATGCCTTTGCGCCGTAGGCACACTAAAAATTCACATAGACATAACAATTCCACCTATCTCTTCCAACCACCCCCCTCCTGCTTCACTACCACTCCCAATACCACCTTGCACTCTCTCCAATCTACTACCACACTCTATCACTCACACTCCCTCTAATTCACCCTACACTTCTTCCCCTCGTCCCTCTTCCTCATTCACCTATTACTTGCCCCCTCACCACTCTACACTCAATTAGTACCACTGTCTCTCAAAACCAATACCTCAACTGCACTGCACTGCACACCAACTTTGCCACCAACTCTTCAGCACTCGGCTTCACCGTCCCATTCTTCGTTGGGTCTCTTGGCCCACCTCAATGACCCGTGACCTCACCCCTATGACCTGTAGGTCAGTGTTGAGTCTCATCTCCGATTGGCAAGAAATATCCCAGTCCATTCAATTCCAGTTTGATTAATTCCCCTGGTAGTGGTCTACTTTTTCGTGTTTGCACCCAGGTGCATTCTGGCAGTTGCTATCCTGAAAAAGACAAAGGAAAACTTTGGCCAGAATAAAAGCACTGGGAGGCAGTGTATGACAGAGTGCGACACCTACATTAACATTCAAGGCAGGTGGGGGTGGTGCAGGGACTGCCCTCCTTCCCACACACCTATTATCTGGCTCTAACATACACACCGATATGCCGCCCACCCCAGGTCAGGAGGTGTCCCTGAACCCCCAACATGGTCATGACCCTGACCCCCTCATATTTTGTCTGAAAGTAGCAAAACAAAAGGTGTAATGGCTGTAAGGTTTAGAATTAATCTTAATCTCTGGCATTGCTCTGGGGAACCCCCCAGACCATCGTTCTTCGCCTGCTAAGCCATTAGGAAAGAGAAAAGATGATATGCAAATCAGGCTTGGCCCCACCCAAAAGGGGTAGTGCAGCCGAAATTGTTTGGTCACATCCCTTCTGCACGAGACCACAAGCATCGGCAAACATGTTTTGGCTTTGTTGGGCCTCATCAGTGAGGAGTAGCTTTGTGTGAAAGAAATCATTTCAATATGATCGTAAGATCGCATAGGCTCCAAGGAATTCATCCTGTAAATTGCACACCATTTGATCAAAATCATGGGAAAGGTGTTCATTGGTAGTGTCAATCCTAAATGCAAATGAGTGCTCCATTGAGTAAATTGATACACTAGGTTAAAATGCATGATTACCAAAGGATCCAGGCTCTGAAAACAAGTTAAAGTTTTCAAACAATCAATGAATGCAGTTAATGCACAAGTCAAAGTAGGAACCTTCTTCAGGACAGAGCCAAAAGGGTGGCGTAACAGTGTATGGTACAACATTGAGACCTAGCTATGCAATATATTAAAAACAGCAATACAATTAAAATATATAGATTTCATTTATGGTTATATTTATGAGGTCTTTAAAGGAAACTGAATTTCCAGCCAAATCCCCATAACCAAACTTAGACACTGAACTTTCTGTATTTTAACCCATTTATTGTACAACCAAATTGCTTGGTAAAGTATAGATCTCTTTGACAGGTAGTCACCTACCTGGATGGAAAGGGTGCAGACAAGGGCAAGATTCTTGCATAAGTCATGATCTGAGTCAATGACAGACCCTCTCAATCCCTCAAACCCTAGTCCCCCATCTTCCAGGGTTATGCTTCTAGGGAGATGCAACTCAGTGCAAGGTGAGCTTGCCACAGGAAAATGGTTTGAGCAAAGTCCAAATCCAGGGTTCAGATAATTAGCTCAGTCAGCTCATGCACAGTTATCACCATGCAGCCACGCGTACAGTGTCTTCAGCTTGCACTCCTCACAGGCGACTCCCTGGTTCCAGTCATTCACATCCTCATGCCTCCACAGTGGAACTAGTCTCCTGCGCTGGGTGCAGCAGCATGGTAATATATATAACATTCTATAGGGTGCTACAGGAGGCTACTCCCTCGCCTGGTATTCTGAGCAGTAATACATACACTGAGAACAAAGGCAGAACAGCAGCAAGTCTGTTGGATATGACTAGATGCAACATCATGTTGTCCTACTAGATCCCTCATGGCCAGTCAGTACAATCCTTGGTAAAGGAGAATGGAAGACTGCCACTGCTGTTTTCACTGGGCTGTCAACGGAGGTCCTTGATCCCCATGATCCTTATTCCAGAGACAGTAGAACTCTGTGAAGTCTACGTATGGTTCCACACGGCCATCCTGGTCTGGTTGCAGCGAGTGTGAAGGGCGGGAACGGAAGAGGCCCCCGTCTGAGCTGGAGCTACTGCTCTGCGTGTGTGTGTTGGTGGACTGCAGGGTGACGGTGGGGCTCTGGCTGCAGTATGGAATAGAAAGGAAGAACAAATGGGATTTAATCATACAAACATCAGTGATAAACTAAGCAAGAAAATAGTTTCATCATCCGATTCATCGGTAGAAGCATTGGGGCAAGCTGGTTGGAGCATTGGGCATGTTTAACAAACATCAGCAAAATTATGGTGGGTTAGAATAATCCATTTGAGCCAAGTTACACATGCCACAGCGCCACCTACTAACGTTGCTGGAAGTTCACCTCTAGTTCACAGCCACATCAGCAAGGCAGGGTAGGTATGCACATTACCCAAA
The DNA here is from genome assembly GCF_040938575.1 of Ambystoma mexicanum. Lineage (NCBI taxonomy): Eukaryota > Metazoa > Chordata > Amphibia > Caudata > Ambystomatidae > Ambystoma > Ambystoma mexicanum. Next base: position 15,785,892 of record NC_090926.1, read on the forward strand.
ATACACAGTTGGTATTTACTAGAGATCGCCTACACTTGACTATAAAACAGTAAAAGCAATTCAGCAATGAAACAGTAGATTGCAGGCAGTGAAGTGAAACACAGTAGAAAAGCAAATAAATACCCTGCCTTATAAAATACAGCCCCTAACAATTCAGAATTCCCTCCAATGTAAATATGACTTGTTCCTCAGAGTTGAAAGTCCCAGGGAAGTAACTGTTGCAGGGAGCTGGAAGTAATAAAAGTGAACAAGTATTGGCAAAGCGGTAAATGACGATAAATAAAGTAGATTAGGGGCACACTCCCAAACCCACCACACTAGAGGACGCCCAGGGGGATTCTTTGCCGGAACTCCACTTATGACCATGAACGGAGTGTTAGGGTGTAGACTTTATGCCCATACAATCCGTATGGCAGGACTGGGTGTGTGGAGACAGAATCTGAGTAAGACAGGAAGGTTTCAAACCTAAGGAACCAACCCCAGTCGCTGGAGTCTGGGGGCTGCGGGTGCAGTGGTAATTTTCAAGTTCAGGTTTGAGTCCAGCTCAGCAGCGGTTTCGCGGTAGGACGAGTTGGCCCTGGATACCTTGAAGCTGTATGACCCAGGCACAACAGGACAATGGACACCACAAGTCCCCCAATGAAAGGAGACCCCAGGATACGACAGACGGGCAGCAGTGAAGAACACCCCGATCAAGGGGCGATAGTTGACACTCATGGCAATGAGGTAAATGAGGAAAACTCTGCTCCACAAAGACTCCTCTTTGTGACAGAGCAGCAGCTGCAGGATGACACGTCTTGGACCTCTGCAGGTAATCTATTTGCGGCCTAAGCTAAAACCTGGAACGGGGACCAATGCACCCAGATGCTCGGGATGAAGTTTGACAGCCCACAGGATGGTTCTAGGATGCTTTTGAAGGCTTCTAAGGGCAGGATCCTCGTACATCAGTCAAGATTGGTTGATCCTATTAGTCAAAGGGTTGGAGGACCGATGAGCATCTTCTTGTGATTGATGCAGAGAGACTAGGGCTTCACCAGGACTTGGCTAGAGGAAAAGGTGGTTGGCTCCAACGGCAGTGTAGAGGAGCAGCTGAATGCTTCTGCAGGAAGTCCCACCCCCCTACTTCCAGTATGTTGGGGGCCTGAGATCGTGCCATGCCCGACACCAGCAGTTGTGACCATAAAGCAGAGAATATTCAAAAGAAGATGCCCTCTGAGAAAGCCCTATCAAATGTATTCCCGAAGAGATGAGAATCTGAGGGAGGTACTCCGCGAAGGAATATGACAAAGAGCGAAAGAGGAGCTAGTGACGTCACAAGAGACAAGAGTGACGTACTAAGACGATGATTGAATTGTCTTCAGCTTGCACTCCTCACAGGCGACTCCCTGGTTCCAGTCATTCACATCCTCATGCCTCCACAGTGGAACTAGTCTCCTGCGCTGGGTGCAGCAGCATGGTAATATATATAACATTCTATAGGGTGCTACAGGAGGCTACTCCCTCGCCTGGTATTCTGAGCAGTAATACATACACTGAGAACAAAGGCTATAGAAATTGATGACGAAGTTAAGAATCGAGTAAACTTTCATATGCGAAAGGAAGACTGCATGTGTGTGACGCACTGCAGAAAATGCAAGTCGACTAAGTGATCTTAGAAGCTGGTTATACATAGTGAATAGACTCCAGACGAAGCTGCCATTATATAGAAACTGGACATCGGTGTCATAAATTAGTAAGCCCAGATCCATGGAGAAGAAAGGTTGAGAGCTGTGTTGCAGCAAAAAATTAGCTCAGATCGTGGATGCGAGTGGCGAGGCTGTCTGGCCTGGTACCAAAGTTGAAGCAAGCCAAGGCTGGTTATCATTTCTCAAGGCAAGGGAAGGTGAGGAGCGGACTCATCCCTTGTTAAGGTGCAGAGAAAGAATACCAAGCATGCCAAGTTGTATTCGATTAACACATTTAAATGCTGCAAAATGGTCAGAGTTCTGGTCTCCTGTCACGTGAGCAAAGGATGGAAACAGAGTGGGAATGGAGTTCCAAAAACTATGATAGTGCAAGCACTCACTCCCTTATATTCCCAGAGACAAGAATACACTGCAAGGCCAAGTTCAAAGACAATCTTCATTGCAGAAGGCATGGGTGATGAGAGACGCTGGACTAATTGGGTGAGGAGGTAAAGACATTCCCACCTCTGGCACCTGGGTATGAGCTTATGTGCTGCTAAATGATCCGAATATTCCAGACTTCGCACGAGCGTGCCAACCAATTATAGAGGGCCGTATAACGAAGGGCCTTCTAGTTTGAGAGACAATGATATACCGTGTACCTACTAGTGTTGAAGATAACTTGCAGTAGAGGTAGGCAGACGTCCAATCACAACCTCACCCCTTATAGAAAGAATACTTAAATGTTCCCCTTGAGCGTATCGCAATCCCTCGTAGATTTTTTTTATTTGCCACGTAGTATGACGTCACGTATGATTAATTTGTAGTATAAAGATGTGATTTTTTGCAAAATGTACTGAGAGACTTGAGCGAACGCCCGTTGATGTCCGTTGTAACTCCCCGTTTTAGACAACTGATAATAAACAGAAACTTTGCCATCTTCCTGAGTTCGTTCGATTATTTGGTGTCCGAGTTATTCTGCATCCCATCCACTGCATACATGCTATCCAAAGTGCTCCAAGTCCAGGTGGTAGCATTGCGGATGGTTAAAAGATACAAACTAGTTTGTCCCTAGTCTTTCAGACGATCAAATATCCTCCACCATCTAGCCAGAAGATCGCAGGGTTTCCTGTGGAGAGAGGACAAATAGAAATAACCTTGCAAGAAGAACCAAGACGGTGGGCAGGTCCCACCTTTGATGAAATCCATGACCGGTTTCCACGGGCGCTCTGCAGATGGAAGGCAAAGTGGTTGATTGGAGGAGTCGTCGATACCGAAGGGCTCAAGCTGATCAACGAACTGTGAGAAGACTAAGGGGAATGGCAAATTAAAGGGGCAGGGATTGTGATAATTTTTTTTATTTTTATTTATTTGAATTTAATTGAATTAACAATTTTTACAAAAGCACAGTTACATTACATCATGTTGTCTTCAACTACTTGTTGCGCCTCCGGTTCATACTCTACAAGACATATTCCAGTTTAACCATGGCCACGAAGAAGCTACCACAAGTTGCCACTTCACTAACATCCTGTTTTATAACTGTTCCTTCTTGTGAGTCCCTTTTAAATGTCCCTTTTAAATGAGGCCTATTCGACCCTTCCTTACCCTAATACAAGAAAAAGCTCTTGGTTTAGCCCAGGTTCAAGGTGTTCTAAATCGTTTGAGCGTCTGAAAGCCCAACCTTCACGAGCCTAGGTTTAGACTTGTTTGAGTTTGAATGATAGTAATGAGTTAGTCCTCCGGATTATCTACAGTCTGTTCCAGTTGTGGAAGAATAGTTTGAATCAAGGATACAGCCGCTATGACCCATGTGGTCTTTTCTCCGTTTCTTAGAGCTTTCCAAATGTCTTCTTCGTCCATTGTCCTGTAGTTCTCGGTTAGTGGAAATAGGTGCTTTCTTCTTGTTTCACTCAGTCCACTACTATTGATCAGGAGATGTTTTATGGTTTCCGTCTCGTCAGTAGTCACACAGAATCGGCAGGTGTTTGTGTCTGATTTACCACGAATTGCGTTTATTTCGTTGGTTTTTATCAGGTTTAGCCTCCTTCTCATGAAGGTCGCTCTGTATGATCCATCTGGGAATTTGAGTAAATAACTGCAGAGTTGATTTAATCTGGTTCCACCTGCTGGCAAATCTCCTGAAAGTCTACTAGCTGCAGCGGCCTCCAGAGTGTCGATCCAGTCTTTTTCCAGGAGCTTTTTTTTTTTTTTTTTTTTTTTTAACTCTTGTGGGGTTTTTGATCACTTCTTCCTCAGAACAGCATATGTCCTCCAAGCTCGCTTTCCTGTCCTTTACCCATCGAGTCAGCGTACTGTTTGAATTATTTGCAACTTCTTCAGATAGAATCCTAAAGATTGGATGAGTTGCTGGTAACAAGATTTTACGGAACAAAGTCAGACTATTCCATTCGCACAATGTGGCCAGGGATGAGAGACTCATTTCTCTGCTGATCTGTGTTGTTGCGGTCGAGTTCGGTAAATTTAAAACGTTTTTCGCCCAAAAAATCCTTCTAATTTGGCCCATATTTTCGAAGGGATATGTGGCATCGCTTCAGCTCCGTAGATCAAGGCTGGGACAACCTTATCCCTATAAAAGCTGATAAGTGCCACCATGGAGAATTTTCCGAACTTCCTATCCATTAAAGCTGCCTGAGTCGCCAACATTTTCACTTTTGATAATAAGGCTTCTTGTGCTGGTTTCTCGATGGAACTGTTATTGAAGAGTCTACAACTTCTATGCTGGAAGATCCCAGATGCCATGTGCAAGTGTTACTTCATTTTTTCCACTGTGTAATGGCATGACCTTTGTCTTCTCCGGGTTGATTGCAAGGTTGTTTGAGTATACGTATATTTGCAGGCTGTCCAGTTGTCAGGCTGTCCAGTTGTCTTTGGAGGCCTAACTCCGTCTGGTCGATTAGTACGATATCATCGGCGTACAGTAGTCTCGTCACCTTAGATTCACCGATTGTTGGTGGAAAAGTTCTGATAAGTGGTCCAAATTCTGGGATGTCTGAAATATAGAAGTTGTAAATGGCTGGGGCTAGCGGACAGCCCTGTTTACTCCTCGCGAGGTTGGTATTTCTGATGTTAAGCGACCGCCAGGGTTAAACGCACTCTGATTGTAATCTCAGAATGGAGATCAATCAGGGGATCCATGATGTCAGCCAGGCATTCCCCGACTGCTAGTATTTGCCACAATAGCCCTCTGTTGCCCCGGTCAAAAGCCTGGACCAGGTCAACAAATGCTATGAATATCTTTTTTCCATGCTGGGTGGTTTTAGCCTTGAGGGTACTTAACAGCATGATCTTAGCTGATGTCCCAACGTTCCTCACGAATCCTGTCTGAAAGGGATCTAACCAGTCATTTTCAGTAGTCCATTTCAGAAGTTTGGCCAACAAAGGTATTGAAGATTTTCCCTACAACGTCTAATAGTGTGAAAGGCAGGTAATTTTTGGGCTCTTCCTTGTTCCCTTTCTTAAATATCGGCACTATCGTAGCTGACTTCCATGATGTTGAGATTTGACATTGTTGGGAAATTCTTCTGAATACTGTATGGATAAAGAGTGCCCACTCGTCCGGATAGGTTTTAAGCATTTGGTTGGACAAACCGTCCGGACCTGGGGCAGTCGACGCTTTCACATTCTTTATTTTGTTTAGAATATCTTCAATCTCAGGTTCCTGACTCCAAGCCTTTGTGGGTTTGGAGGATTTGAAGCAGATGATGTTGTTCGTTCCCTCAAAGAGTTTGTACAAATGTTCCTTCTATCTTGACTCGCTAACACAGTTTTGTTGTGGCTCAGGCTTTGTAGATGTTGGTTGTTTGATTAAGGTCCAAAAGTCTTTAGAGTTTCTTTTGGAAAGGACCCTGAGCATTTGCTCTAAGTCGTTTTGTAATAGAGTTCTTCTTCGGTTAAATACCCATGATTTGTAAGATTTGGTGGCAATTAGGGCTTTTTCTTTTAAATGTCTCCCAGTTTGATTTGGCTGCAGCTCTCAATTCTTCGCAGCTCTCTTTGTTAACTAGGAGACTCTCGTAAGTGTGACGACCCTCTCAATGTGTTTTAGCCCCACTCATGTCAAAGTAATGCAGCAGAGGCCTATAGTCCACGTCTGAATTTTCCATGATGTAATCCGTGGGAGTCTATGGTCACTGTGTAATCATCGGTTAAGGTTTTGATGTCTATGCTTTTAATATGTAGGCTGGTGCCACTGTTCTTTTCTTCGGCTTCGACTCTCATAACTTGATGTTTTGGCTTGGGGCCAGTGTACCATACAGCCATTAGGAGGTTCTGATCACTTTTAAGCGTCTTGATGACCTTGAATGTAGTCGAGGTTTGCTGACTGGTCCCCTCTTTCCCAGGTAGGAGTTATAAGCTTTGCCTTGGGATTTGTCCGCTCCAGGACCAACATGTATGTTTGTTTATTTATTTGATAATGCGCACCAAACCCTCAGGTAGCTGGGCGCAGTGGTTACAAGAATATTCAAAGCCCAGTTACAACATAATATGTGAGTACAGGCATAAAACAATTACAGTGCCTACAATAGGGGTACATAATGCAAGGGGGGTGGTTCAGGTACAGTGCAGATATAGGATTAGTAGTGTCATACACAGGAATCGCGCAGAGTGTCCCAAGGAGGGTCTGAGTGCCCTAAGTGCGGAGCAGGATCTAGGTGTCTTTAGAGCGAAGCCAATCCAGTACGTTGCATCGAAATCTAGCATATGGCTGTTCCACTCTAAGGGCAGTGGGGAGAGCGTTCCAGGAGAGAGCCGCTTTGACAGGGAAGCTGCCGCCACCAGCTTTGGCGAGTCTGAATCTAGGTATTTCAAGGCAGAGATGGTTAGATGACCTAGTATGGTGAGAGGAGGTTTTCTGCTAAGCCTGGCAGAGAGAAAGGGGGGTGCAGCATTATTCAGGCATTTGAAGGCGAGGAATACTGTTTTGAGGAGTATCCTATCGCTAATTTTTCACCAGTGCTGGTCCCTTCTGAAGTTGGAGATGTGCTCTCTTCGGGGTATGTTTAGCGCTGCTCTCAGTGCGTTGTTTTGTAGTATTTGCATTTTGTTAAGTATTTTTTTGTTAGTGCCTACATAGAGGGCATTAATTTAGACATTACTAGAGCATTGGCAAGTGTAATGCAGCTTGCTTTAGATAGAAAGGGTCTGATCAGTTTAAATGTATAAGCTGTGGATGAACCCATGGAGCTAACTTGTTTATTTAGTGATAGTGTAGAGTCAAGGTAAAAAAGCCTAAGGTTTTTACCTCCGTTACTATCTTGATATCGTTGCCATCAATATTGAATACTGCGTAGTTGGGGCAAACTTTCTTTAGGTTGGAGTCAGAGCCCAGAATCAAGATCTCCGTTTTGTCGTCATTCAGGCAGAGGCCATGTGAGGCCATCCATGCCTGAATGATGAGGTATATCCTATTTACCAAAGCTGTGTCTTCGACAAAGTTGCCCGTTAGAGGTATGAGGTTCTGGGTATCATTAGCATAATTGGTATGTGTGACGCCAAATCTATAAAGTTTGTCAAAGAGTGGCTTGGTAAAGATGTTATACATTGTCGGTGAGAAGCATGAACCTTGTGGAACGTCACAGGTAATATGGATTGGGTCTGACGCTAGGTGTTCGCTTAACACTGCATGATCCACCAAGTCAAATCTCTTAAACGCCTCAATGTCATCCATAGCTTTCCTCTTGTTCCTTGAAGAGTGTCTAGTTTCCGTGTCTTAGATTTTTCTATTGCTTTTAGACAAGTGGCATTCAGGTCCCTGCAGATTACGATATGGTCTACTTCTGTGTTTGTGATTGCATTATAAAGAATATTTGTGGCCATGTCAATAAAGATTGAGTTTGTAATCAACTGCGGGTTCCGATAACAGTTCAAGATTAATATAATTCTGTTCTTACCGTCGTCTATAGCTGAAGGGGGAGTTGACCAATTAACCAAGAGGGCAAGGAATGATGCGTCAGCATGAAGGACCGATAGAACCGACATGCCCGATCCTACTCCCAGGGTGATCAATAGGCCAGAGGTAGGACGACCTTTGAGGCCCTTTGTTGCCGGTGCGACAGACAGGTCATATCCATCTAAATAAGGGTTCTTTAATAACCATGTCTCTTGGAGACAAATTAGGTCATAGGAGCCAAGATTTACGTTACTGGGGGAACTTAGATGAGTGAACCCCGTAGTGTTCCATGAAGCAAAGGTTAAGACATCGTTCCTGGGTCCTAAATTGGTTGGAGAGGATCTTGACGCGGTTTCTTGGTGGTGTGAGGTGGGTGGCTATGTCTGCCGAGGCTTCACGAGGGCCTTTGAATCCCACCTCCAGTCTTCTGCTAACTCTGTCACTCCCATTGCCTCTGATGATTTTGCTGACTGTGCTTTGGTTGTCCTCTCTATTCGGTTTGAAAGTCACCGTTATTGCGGTCCCGGGTCCGTTCGGGGTCCTCCCCACACCCAATGGATCCTTATTCCGCTCTGGTGAATTTTCCTTGCTGACCCGTGTTTTTTTTTTTCTCCCTTTGCTTATTGAGTGAATCCTTGTTGATTACTTCGCAAACCTTGACTGTGCTGTTAACTTTAGGGCATAGAGGGCTGTTTGTTCTTTGCTGATTGGCCGGAGTTAAATCGAAGCCCATTATACGAAGACTGTCTGTTGCCTCAAGCAGCATTCCTTTTACTATTATGGACGTAATATGAAGATGAACACCATCTGTTTTGTGTTTCTCTACAAATTCCACAATTTTTATGTCATCTGTTATGATTTGACGTAAATTTGGAATACGGTGTAAAAGCTGTAAGGTAGATTTTCTATTCAGGATTAGTTTGTCCTTTTTGCCCAGGACTCTTTCCAATTTAAAGGTTATTTGGCTTTGTTCCTGTGGTTACAAGTGCTTTGGCTTTTTACTGTTTAAAAGGTTTTTTGTATTGCTTGTGTAATTCTTAATTCTGGGGGCTCTGCGATCCCTTTCTCCATCTGTGTGTTCGGTACGATTTTCTCTTCGATGATTGGAAGTTCCCCGGTCCCTTCCCCGGGTCATAGTCCGATTGTCTCGACTACTTGAGCCATAACTATTGTATTTCAGGCTGTATTTTCTAGTTTGTCTGGATGGTACTGTCGCTCTTCCCAGAGACACTCCACTTTCTTTTATTTGCGGCGTGGTTGATTTCTTTTATACATTATTTCTCTTTTATCAGACAGAGTTAGGAATGGTGAGTACTTCTGCTCGTCACTATGTAGTTGAGCTTTTGGGGATTGTGCTACCTCCTCTGTCTCCAGATGTCGGTTGGCCTGATGTCTTACCTCAGATGGTGGAAGGTCCGATTCAGAGGCCTCAAAGGAGTACTGTGATAAATCCATTAGGTCCACTGATTTGTTCACGTCCTCTATAGTAGTCGGTACTACAGTTCTGGCCAGGTCGGAAGTCTGCAGGTTTACGGATATAAGAGTCCCCTGCTTTGTTGGTCCTGGTTTAAGAGTTCTAGGAAAAGGTTGAGGGCGTTTTGAGGCCTCTTCGATGAATTTTTGCATCTCTTTACCGTCTGTCTTTTTTCCCCTTCGTGAATTCACCTTTTTTACCCTTAAAGAGTCACTTGATTTTTTTGGTGCTTCAACTAAAGTGTCCTTGTTGGGTTTTTCGAAGATTGAATAATTTTGGTCAGACCTGTCCCGTGGGATTGATACGGTTGGTTTAGTAGTCTTTAATTTTGAGGGGAGGACTAGTTATTTGAAAAGTCTCCTGTCTGGGGTCAATACAACCATTGTGTGTTTTTATTTTTTATTTTTGTCCTTGCAGGGGGGCGATTTTTGTCCATCCGAGTATGAGTTTAGGGCAGTTTCCCTTATATTCAACTCCTCAAGATTATGTTGTAGAGGCTTGGTGCTTGCAAGGTTAGCTGAATCAGCTGTTCCGTCAATATGGACCTTTAGAGTTTCGCTAGGGGACTCCCGTAAGGTTATCACTGGTGATGTTCTTTTAAGATCGGTTGCCTGGGTTCCCTGGCTATTTTGGATTCTTTTACATAGTTCTTGGGAGGACTTTATTTCCATCACTGTAATGTATCCTTCTAGAAACACCAGTTTCATATGCATCATAGCTATGATGGTCGTAGGGCCTTTCATAGTCTCACTGATGGATTTGTAAAGTTTCGAGAAGGGTGCTAAGGCAATTGTTACAGTTGACATTACTGATCGGTCTGATTTCCGTGTAGAATCGTAATTTGTTTGATATTGATATTTTATTTCTATCGCGCTCGTACACAAGTGTTTCATAGCGCAAAAAGGCAAGGGAGGGGAACAGGGGAGAACAAAACAGCGATCTTACTAGGCCCAGTGACATTAACGAGCAAGTGCATGGGAGAGGGGAAAAGTGCATGGAAGGGGGGAGAAGTGGAAAGTGTGAAGCAGAAGAGAAACAGATAAACAATAATAAATAAATAATAAAGGCAACAAACAGTGGTAGTGCAGCCATCAATTTGCAAGTGCTATGTTTAAGGCAGCAGACAGGGTAGGTCTGATAAGTGCAGGAAGAAAAAGAAAGGGGGGGGGGCTGTATGGGTACAGATACAGACCCCAGTGCAGGGGGTGGCCCGGAGGCAGTGCGGGAGGGTGGCAGGGTGAGCAGGTACCTGGGCCCGGAGGACAGAGGTTGGCCAGGTGCACAGTGCCAAGAGAGAACAGATCAGAAGGGGAGAGGGGGGGCGAAGGCAGAAGAAAAGAGGAAGGTCTTGAGGTGCTTCCGGAACCGGAGATGGTTCTCCTCAAGTTTTAAGGCAGGGAGGCTGTTCCAGAGGAAGGCCCCAGCCGAAGACAGATCTACCCCCAGCTTGTTTCTTTGAAAAATGACTGACCCTGAGGGAGTTAGAGGTAGAGGAGCAAAGAGCTCGAGAGGGGAGGTATTTGCAGAAGGATAGCTGAAGGTATTTTGAACCCAGGCCCCAGAAAGCCTTGTAGACAATGCAGAGGGTTTTGAATGTAATCCTTGCAGAGGGCGGAGAGTAGAGGCAGGTAGATTTAGAAAGAGGCTGTTACAATAGTCCAACCTAAAGAGAACCAGAGCTTGGTATAGCATGAGCTTCTGGGGGAAGGAGAGGAAAGGCAGAGTACCTCTGAGGAGGTGCAGTAGGAAGTTTGACATTTTAGAGACCTCAGAGATGTGGGCGGAGAAGGAAAGGGTGGAGTCAAAGATGACCCCGAGGTTCTTAGCCTCGCAGGTGGGGTAGGAGGGTGCCAAGGGAAGCCGGCCAGAGAGTGAGAGGAAAGGATGGTGAAGGTGTGACGATGAGGAGGATCTCAGTCTTTCTGGCATTCCAGACAAAGATCATTGGCGGCACACCAATCTTTAATGGCACTTAGGCAGTCAGAGATGAGAGATGGAGAGGAGGTGGCCGAGGGCAGCCTGAAAATGAGTTGAGTGTCGTCAGCGTAGCACTGGAAATTTGAGCAAAGAATGGCAATGCAGTGGGCCAGAGTTGTCAGGTATTGGTTGAAAAGCCAGTGATCTGTGAGTTTGTTTGAACTCATTAGTCTTGGTGTAGTTGAGCTTGACGACTCGCCGGGGTCCTGGGTTTGTATACTCAGACGTCTCTCCGGGGACATCATGCATGGAAACCAGCTCATCAACGGCAACGTCTTTGATGGTTCCTTCGTCATCACGTGTCTCATTTATCCTTGGTTGCGTTGGCAGTTCAGTCGCAGATGGCCTTGTTGGTAAATTATTGTTGTGGCCCCCTGTTGTCAGTCCTGTGTGTGGGCCTTGCTGACTTTCCCCAGAGGGAAGAATTGTGTGGTCTCTTTGCGGCAAAGGTTTGTAACAGTCTTTGCCCCTGTTTGTAATTAGGGCACTTGTTGGCCGCACTCTTGGGTTTGGAGTTCTTGTACAGCCGGCCCTCAAATTAATTTCCGTGGGGAGTCCTTGGCCTGATTTCGCTGATTGTTGGTAAGAACCTGGGACAGAAGGGCCCAAGTCTGGTCTTTTGTGGAAAGGGGAGGAAGCAACCTCTGTGTCCCCTGCCCATTTGTTACTATTGTTTATTTTTGGCTCGAGATAGTCGAGTTTTGCTTGTGTCGTTATGGCCGTTTTTGAAGCAGTAGAAGGAGGACCCAAGAACGCTGGCTCCATGTTGTGACCTTTAGTTGTGGCAGGTTGGCCCACCAGGCTGGTGTCACTCTGAGGTTTGTTAATGACAAAATGGCCTCGGGAGTTTAGGCCAGAGTTCATTTGATCCATAACACCTTCAAGGAAGTCTGCATCTGATATCTCGTGGAGTAAGTCTTTTATTGTCTCGTCTCTGGATGGTAACTTCTGTTTTAAGAAGAAGTTAGTTAAGTCTGTTGAAAGGAGGGACTTCTTGAATGTGATTTTTCAGGAAGTTCTTTGAGCAGAGGGCGCCAAGGCTTCCGTTTCAAAAGATGGATTTCTAATTTTATTATACGGGTTGGCAGCGCCTGGAACTTTTGGGACCACTCTTGAAATTGGTGTGCGATTTCTTTTTTTCGTCGTACGGCCGTTTTTTCCTTTAGGCTGCAGCTTACTTTTTCGGCCGGGGACAGTATGTCTCCGCATAGGGTAACTTTTTGATGACGTCTGAGGTTTGTTTAAAAGTAAAGGTCAATTTACTGTTAGTTCCGCTTTTTCCGCTTTTGACTCTGGGAGTTAATAGTTTGGGGGAGTTTAGCTATGGGCTCAGTAGACCAGAGTTGAATGCAGGACTGCAACTCACCGCAACTCTGGTAATTTTTAAATAACAGGAAATATTGCGTGAAGAAGAGATAGTGCCAAGAGTCCTAACTCAAGGGAGTTCAGAAGGAGACGTCTCAAATCCCAATGGGGTAAAGCAGAAAAATATAAACGCACAAAAAGGTTTGTGTAAGGTGACGTCTCAAACCCTGTACAGGGTATAAGAAAAGGTGCGAGAAAGGGAAATGTGTGATCACAGTGTTTATCAATGTGTAAAGTCGAATAGTTTGTTTGTTTATTGAGTAAGAATCTCGAAGATCGATAGAAATTGAGAAGTCACTGAGAAAAGCTGAGGAGCTATAGTAACTACCTAGTTAAGACATTTATACCAATCCAGAGGTAGAGATATCGAATTGAAAAATTAGAGGCTTGAGCGACGATTGTTGGTGCATGCTCATATTTTTTGTTTTAAGATGTTGAAAGAGGTGATTTAAAGGTTATTTTATAAATCTGGTAAGTATTGACAGTAAATTAAGACTTGTCATCATGGGAGATACTCCTCTTATGCACCTATGCAAGACACTGCAAAAGGACATGCCCAAGCTCAAATAGTATAGTGCAGAATGGGTACAGCAGATAAAATGTTAATGCCATGGCCACAGGGGGGATTGCTGTCAAAAGCGGTATTGCAACACATGACCACATACTTGCACGCTGCGTACATGGGGAAGACATTAAAGAAAAAATTAGCTTTTCTAGAGCTCTAGAAAATGTACCAGGAAGAGAGGATCCGCCACCTGAGGAGTGGATGCTTAGTCAGAGTAAGGAGGAATGTGTTGAGCCCTCAGATCCCCTTGCCTCACCTGAAGTAAAAGCCGATGGCACGGAAGAAATGGGGGTGTATCCTTTAAAAGGAATTGAAACCGGCAATGGGGTACAGTAATCCAATATAAGAACCGCTGCTTATAGCAGCGATGATAGTCTAGAGGAGAATAAGAGAAAAGAAGAGATCTGTAAGATCATGCAAGACAAAGAAGAAAAGAGTGAGCGGTCAAATATATTGACAGAAATAGAAACCAAGAGACGGAAAGGAGAGAAGGATAAAGCTGACGAGAAAGTGCTCGTGCAGAACAAATGGATGGGTGGACAGATATTACTTACAATTGATGGGAAAGCCATTGAGGAAGTTAGGCAAAGAGAAGATAAGGACGAGCAAGATAGAAGGGGCAAGGACTGAGAGAAAAGATTGAAAAAGGATGAGCAGAAAAGAAAGAACATGGAGGGACGAGAACAGATGTATCAGGAGGAGCAAGAGAAAAAAACACCGGGCAGAAGTTATGTTATGTTATTTGGCATTTTTATAGCGCCTTATGTATTACTGGTATGACTTCAAAGCGCTGGTAGGTTGAACACCCTCGGGAACCATAGTTCAAGTCAGTAGAGAGAAGGAGTGTTGTATGGTGCGTGGGTGCACCGGATATGTGTGCAGCTGGTGTGGTTGTTGGATGATAGCTGCTTTATAGCGATAGGTGTGGTGTTGATGAAATCAGTTGGATGTGTTGAGTCTGGTGGGTGGACACCTAGACTGGGTTCTGGCTGCGTTAAGCCTGAGGAACGCCTAAGCTAGCCGGAATGTGCTCAGCTAGCTGTGTTTTATTAGGGTAATGAGGTGTTCGTGGGATTGTGTTCGTATGAGCACAGCTAGGCCGAATTAGCCGGGTGTAACTGTGTTCAAGTTGAATGATGGTGTATAGAAGAGAGTAAGCATAGTGGTATGAATGGTGGATATCAGTACCGGTGCTTAAGACCGGGCACGTGAGCAGGACAGTGGGGACGTGCAAAGCGACATAAATATATATATAGCGTCCGTTCCATCCACTTCTTCTGTTCCATCCACTGGGTCAATTTCATCCACTCGATCTGTTTGATCACTCCATGGGTTCCATCCTTTCCATCCACACTTCCACCTGTATCAACCATTTCGTCCGCACCTACCATTTCATCAGTTCCCTCCAAGATACCGTTCCATCCGAGTTACCGTTCCTTCCGCACCAACCGCTCCTTCCGCACCAAGAGCAAATAAAGTATGACAATAGGCAGAGAGCAATGGAAGACAGGGAGAGAAGAGAAAGGAAGAGAGTAGAGGAGGAAGCACAGAAATTAAGGGACAAAAGAATGCATAGACAAAGGGAGGAAGAGGAAAGAAGGGAAGGAGTAAGGAGGGAAGAACAAAGGCAAGAAGAAGACAGAATTAGATGGGAGGCGAGAAAATGAAGAGAATTGGATGAAGAAACAAAATGAGAGAAAAGACAGTGGGGTCTTGATACCAGTGTTGTTTGTAAAGAACCGGTGAGGCTGAGCCAGACAATACGATGTGATAGAACAGAAGAGTTCCTTCCGATAAAGGATGCAACGTCAGGGGCATCTAGAGTAGTATTGGAAGAGGAAAACTATGATGTGGGAAGCATCGGGGATAGGATCGATAAGGTCTATCAAGAATTAAAGAAAGACAGTAACTATGGAAGTTAAGGGAAGAGGGATCAATCCTTAGCATTTCAGTTACGAAGTGAAGAAGAAAATCTGTTCTGTCTAGAACATAGAGCATTGTCTTTAAGCAGACTGAACTTAGACAAAGGTGAAGGGGAGGATAGTCCCACTTCTTGGGGACATGAAATGCCAGATGAGGAAAGGGAGTCCATCCTCGAGGCAGGAGGAGGGAGCGCGTGCGCCCCAGAAGGAAGCTTGCAATTAAAGAGGTAAGATGGTCGGTGTAATGATGGAGAACGAGATGCCAGTTGCCTGAACCAAGGGTTTTTTATTTCAAGAAAATAAACAAAATGTTCTTCAATCCAGAACTCTGGAAACAGTTTCAGTCCTGCAGAACCCCTTTCTCCCTTGGGCTCTCAAATAGGGATGCACAGGGATGGGCCGTAGATTAATCCTTGTAGGCCCAGAGAGGTTCCACCATTGTTCTCTCCAGCGTGGTCTGTCGGTTCGGCAAGAGAACGGAATAACACACCTCAGTTTTTTGTCGCTGTCTGGTTTAAATAGGGGCTGGATGGTTCCCAACCAATCCGAAGTGACGTTCACAGAAAGTCTATTTACCCCCCGCCCCCAAATCTGCCCCCTTATCTTCCTCGTGAGGGTTGCCATGATGTCTCTGTACCCGGTTCCATCATGGAACATTGAATGCTGTACCCGAGGAAGCGTTGCACCGTGGTATCACCCGGTACGTCCGTGGGAATTGACAAAGTCATGATATGGTGGGAGGGCTGCCCCAACCGTGCAGAGATTGGAAGAAATCCATCAGAATCTTCGTTTATTACTGCCGCCGGTGTGCACACGGTATGAGGGATGCAGACCTTTGGGGTTAAGTGTGGGCTGTATTCCTATAGCGTTTAGGTCGCCTGTCCTTCCCCACGCCCTGCGCGGGATGTCATCAGTTGCCCTTTCCTGACAGGCTCGTTGAGTTCGTCAGTGTCCATCCTGAGTCCCGCAACGTCTGCTTGCTGCTCCTGCCGTCTGCGTCCCATGTGGTCGGGTAGGCAGCACTTGGCCATGTCTGCTTGTTCCCCATATCAGTGGAATTCCATGGGGGCTGGTTGCCAGTACTCTGCCTTGGCAACTCGTCACTCCCCACGTTGTTGGAGTCCCTTGTGGGCTGGTCTGTGGTAGCTTGCCATGAGGGTTTGTTGTTCCCCTTACAGTTGGATTTGGAATTACTAAGAATAGGACACCAGATCCCATGCCATGCCCAGAACGTCCCCGAAGACTAACGTATAGTGAGAAGGGAGAATCACCACCATATGTGAGCAGGGTACGATCACTACCGGCAAGGAGAAGGACAGGGACAATCGTCCCTGCCATGGATAGACTAACGATGGGAGCCGACTGTGGGATGGGGTTCACACAGTTTCCCTTATTGGAAAAAGGGGGAGCAAGGCCATAGTATATTCCACGGCTGCAGATGGATAAGGTTAATTTAAGGTGCAAGTCCCGAGTTTGACTTCGGGTGCTGGGAAATGGATTTATAAGTTAGAAAAAAATGGTAGGAGGAAACCCGCTGGCTATAGGGGACATTAAGGGTCTGCTGGCAGCTATTCTTGGGGAGGGAGAAGACGACATATGGAGGAGAGCAGGGTATTCAAGTGTGACCGCACAAAACACAGCGCATGACGGAGCGCCATTTAATAATTGCAAAGAACAAGTTACTTTCTTACCTGGTAACGTGGTAACATTCTTTCGATGGGATGGTCCGACGACGTATTCCATATCTATGACGGGTAATGTCCACAGCTGTGCTGCTTCGGAAAATCTTTGGTGTCTGCGTCCTGCATTGATGACGTCGATGCGCCGTCCCCGGGGACCTCCTCCGAGGGCCGACGTCACCCGATGTAATAAGTAGGACGGACGACACCCATAGCCTCAGTTATAGTTTTTTCCCAGAACGTGTGCCACCAGTTTGCTGTCAGTCAGACACACAAGGCCTTGCGGAACGCAAGCTGCAATCGCAAAAGAAATTCTGCAGCAGGGAAGGCAAGGAGGGAGCGATATGGAATACGTCGTCGGACCATCCCATCGAAAGAACGTTACCAGGTAAGAAAATAACTTGTTCTTCGAGGGGATTGGGTTCTCCGACGTATTCCATATCTATGACAGACTCCCAAAGCAGTACCAAGCAAGGAGGTGGGAAAGAATTTAGAATACAAATTTAGCATGCCCAATCAAATTGCGGAATAGAGAACTGCCTTGCCAAAGGCCAGATCTTGCCCACTGATGGAATAGAGGGAATAGTGACGTACAAAAGTATGTACTGAAGCCCAGGTGGCTTCATCACAGATGTGACAAATAGGAACTCCTCTCTGCAGGGCAGTAGACGCAGCCACTCCTCTGGTAGAATGGGCCCACAAGCCAGCCGGAGGGTCCTTACCCGCCAAGCGGTAACACTCGGAGATAGCTAAAATAATCCAACGAGACAAAGTCTGTTTCGTCACAGCTTGTCCTAAACGCTTTCCAGCATAACCAATGAAAAGTTGCTCGTCCACTCTGACCCGGGACATGCGCGAGATATAAAAGCTCAACGCTCTCCTAGGATCAAGCCTATGGAGCCTCTCCTCTTCCTTACCAGGATGTGAAGGAGGATAGAACGCCGGAAGAACAACCTTCTGGCTCAAATGAAATTCCGAAACCACATTCGGAAGAAAAGAAGGACGAACTCTAAGGACAACCCTGTCCTTGTGAAACACAGTGAAGGGTGGCTTAACTGAAAGTGCCTGTAACTCACTCACTCTGCGAGCGGAAGTAACCGCAACTAAAAACACAGTTTTCAGAGTTAACAGCCTCAAAGGGCAAGAATGTAAAGGCTCAAACGGAGCACCCATAAGAAACTTAAGAACAAGGTTCAAATCCCAACCTGGCACCAAAAAAGGTGACGGAGGGAACACATTAGTGAGCCCTTTCAAAAACTGCGAAATTAAAGGAATCTTAAAATATGGACACTCTTCAGACGAGCGCTTAAATATGGACAGCGCCGCCAGGTAACCTTTAATGATCCCCACTTGCAAGCCCCTGTGGGCCAAAGAAAGCAAAAAAGACAAAACCATGGGAATGTCGCATTCAAAAGCATCCACATTCTGAACTCTGCACCAGTCGCAGAACTTTCTCCAACGGCAACGGTACAGAGACTTTGGCCGAGAGCAACACCTCCATCACGTCTTCAGGGAGGTCCCAATCCTTATACCTCAACCTTTCGGAAGCCAAGCGTGAAGATTGAGGGATCTGACCTCTGGATGGAGAACCTGACCCCCTCCCGTGAGAGCAGATCGTCTCGGTAGGGAAGACGACGTGGAGGGCAGATGGACAAGTCTAGAAGGTCCGGGTACCACATCCTCCGGGCACACGCGGGAGCAATGAGGATCATCAGGGAACCAAACCTCCGTAAC
Source organism: Ambystoma mexicanum (assembly GCF_040938575.1). Taxonomy (NCBI): domain Eukaryota; kingdom Metazoa; phylum Chordata; class Amphibia; order Caudata; family Ambystomatidae; genus Ambystoma; species Ambystoma mexicanum. Next base: position 15,804,186 of record NC_090926.1, read on the forward strand.
CTCCGCAACACTTGCGGGATGACAGGGACTGGAGGAAACGTGTACAGCAGTGGGAATGACCACTCCACCACGAATGCGTCTCCTAAGGCACCTTTTGGAGGAAATTCCTGCGAGCAAAACCTTTCACACTTCCGGTTGACACTGGAGGCGAAGAGATTCACTTGAGGGGTCCCCCAAAGGGCGAAGATCTCCAGGAGAATCTCCTGAGCCAGCTCCCACTCGTGAGAGATCGTGCTCTGCCTGCTCAGAGCGTCCGCCGTCTCGTTGTCGTCTCCGGCCAGATGAACTGCCGAGATCGAAACTTCCTGCTGGATGGCCCAGAACTCGAGCTGCATCGCCTCCCTGCACAGCGGAAGTGACCCTGCCCCCCCTTTTTGTTGAGGTAGTGCATGGCCACCGTGTTGTCCGTCAGAATCAGGACACTCTTCCCGTGCACAGTCGGCAGAAAAGCCTTCAGGGCAAGCCTGACGGCCCTCAGCTCCAACAGATTGATATGGAGTCTGGACTCCGACGGAGACCAACGACCGCTGACTGTCAGCTCGTTGGCATGAGCTCCCCATCCCGTGAGGGATGCGTCCGTCACGATCGTCACCTCCGGCCAGGGAAGCCGAAATGGGGCACCCTTCATCAGATTGCCCTCGACGGCCCACCACAGAAGGTCCCGGGCGACCGAGGGCGGCACCTGAATAGTGTCCGACAGCCTGCCGGAGGACTGAGACCACTGGAGCTTGAGTGCCCACTGCAAAGATCTCATCCGCAGACGAGCCTCTGGCACCAGAAGAATGCAGGATGCCATGAGGCCGAGCAGTCTCAAGAACTCGGACGCTGGGAGAGTCTGGGCAAACAAAATTGTGCACCATCTGCTGAATGTGAAGAGCCCTCACCTGAGGAGGAAAACACTGCCCCAGGGACGTGTCGAGCACTGCTCCGATGTACTAGAGCCGCTGTGTTGGTGTCAAATGGGACTTCTTTAAATTGAGGGAGAAGCCCAGACTGTGAAGGGAGTGGCAGGTGACGGACAGATGATCCAGGACTTGCTCGGGAGAGCTCCCCCTGATCAACCAATCGTCCAGGTAGGGGTAGACGTGAATCCCCCTTTCCTGAGATGCGCTGCCACCACCACCATGATCTTGGTGAAAACCCTCGGGCGGAGGTCAATCCGAACGGCAGGACCCGAAACTGAAAGTGCAAGTCGCCAACCGCGAACCTCAAGTACTTCTTGTGCTTGGAATGGATCGGCACATGGAAGTAAGCATCCTTGAGGTTGAGAGACACCAACCAGTCCTGAAGTTGAAGGGCCTGGAGGACTTGAGAAAGAGTCACCATCTTGAACTTGTCCTTCCTGAGGAGTTTGTTCAAACCGCGCAAGTCCATGATGGGTCTCAATCCCCCGTCTTTCTTTGAAATCAAAAAATAAGGGGAATACCATCCCTTGTTCCTCTCCGCTACAGGCACCAGTTTTATGGTGCTTTTCTCCAGCAGGGCTTGAATTTCCTGCGCAAGGAGCGGATCCGGACTCTTCAAAGAGAGGTTCCCTGGTGGATTGTCGTGAGGCCTCTGCCGAAAAGGAAGACAGTAGCCGTGGGTTATGATCTCCAGAACCCACACATCCGAAGTAATGGCTTGCCACTCTACAAGATGCTGCGCCAGCCTTCCCCCAACCGGCGAACCATGTGACCTGGCCTCATGACTGAGTGGTAGCAGCTGCGGCATTGTCTGAGGGCAAAGGGGCAACTGCCCGAGCGGCCTTGGCACCTCGAGTACCTTTGTTTCCACCTCTGGCACTCTTACGATGGCCTCTTTGACTGCTAGCTCCTCTCGCTTTACTGAAGGACGAGTAATAGCGAAAGGAACCTCCCCTCCATTGCTGTCCCCTAGGACGAAAAGGCAGAGGTTGGCGAACTGCAGCACCCAACGACTTTGCTGCAGCTTTGGAGGTCTGCAACCTCTCAAGGCTCTCGCCAGCCTTGCTGCCAAAAAGATGTTTACCATCAAAGGGCATGTTGAGGAGCCGGGACTGCACATCAGGAGCGAACCCAGACTTCCTCAACCACGCAAACCTGTGCATTACGGTGCTCGCCGCCATGGACCGGCTGACACAATCCGCCAAGTCCAAACCCGACTGAACGGCCTCACACATGGCATCCTTGCCATCCTGAACCATAGCAAGGAAACCATCCCATTCGTCCCCTTCGGGAATATGATCAGCCGCTAATGCAACACAGTTCCACAGTGTGTGTGTGAAACGAGACAAGGCACATATGGAGTTGGCCGCCTGAAGCGCCATACCCCCAGAAGAAAACACTTTCTTCGCCCAGCCGTTAAAACGTTCGTCGTCCCTATCCGGAGAGATGGTAGGATACGACGCCTGCTTTGCCGGGGCCGTAGCCGCCTGTACCACCAAACTCTCCGGGGTGGGGTGCCTAGACAAGTAGCAGGGGTCGCTACTGGCTGGACAGTATTTTCATGTCAAAGACTTGCCCACTGCCGGGAGACTCTCCGGAGCAGTCCAAGCCGCCGCCACCCTTCTCTGCAAAGCCATATGAAAAGGCAAAACCGGGTCAGTGGGTGGACCGAGATCAAGGATGTCCGTGAGATCATCCTGAACGAACTCCCCTGGGGGAGCTGACCAACCCAAGTACTCGGTAAGCCATAAGGCGCCAATATGACGAATCGGCATGAGTGCCAGGCTCCGGCCAACAAAACGGAGAGGTGTCCATTCCACTGGCATCATGCAGTGACTGCCTCAGGTCATCAAACTGACTATGGCCCGAGATAAGGTCATCCGGAACCGAAACCGGAACCAGGCCGCCATCAGAGCCTTCATCACCCTCTGAAATGTACTCCAGGCGGGGAGAGGAAAACCTCTGCAGACCAAAGCAGTGCCGGACCTTAGCCATAGCCTTTTTAGGGGCAAACCCTGTGCCACGAGGCCCCTCTGACACCACCGCCTCGAAAGGCATCGAGGGCGCCGAGCGAGTCGGCGTCGACAGAAAAGGCGTCGACTTCGAGCGAATCAGCGTCGACGTCGGCTGCAACGCCTCCAGCATCTGCGGCGTCGACACAGTCCTCAAAGCCGGAGCTCCGTGTCTCTCGACAACCTGGGCGCTGACGGCGTCGACGACCCCCTCGAAGAAGGAACCTCGAGAGAAATCGTCGACGTCTTCTTCGAAGACGGCACAGGATCACGCGGTCTCAAGCGTGTCGAGGACTGGGACCTGGAACGGGCATGGCGAGAACGGCTACCCTTGTCCGAGCGGGACCTCTCCCGCGAGCCGTGCCGACCACCCGAGCCCGAAGGCGTACGGGCGGTGTCTCTCGACCGGTGCCGACCGACCCCACTCGGAGGCGCAGACGGACCGGTGCCCTGCGATTCCAGAATCGCTAGCATCTGTTTCCCAAAGGAAGCCCATTCCACCGGTGTCGCTTGCATGGAGGGATAAGCGACCCGCCGACTGGCGGAGTCCTCGGAAGAGGACGGGGAAGGCGACCTATGCCGGCGCTTCCTGGAATGCCTAGAAGAGGCGGAGGAGTGGCGAGACCGACTCCTGGAAGGAGACCCACCGGACTTCCGACGACACGGCGAGTCACCCCTCGAGTCATCGGTCAAAAACCCTGCAGACCTCGACTTCCGGGGCTTAGACACCCGACCTACCGTTTCTTCTTCCGTTCTCGCAAGGCCTTCGCAGTGAGCGACTGGCAGTCGACACAGTCGTCCGTATCGTGGGCCTCCCCGAGGCACCAGAGGCAGGCGTCGTGCGAGTCCGTGACCAACATCTTGGACCCACAGTCCCCGCAGTTCTTGAAGCCCGGACGCGGGGTCGAATATGAGAAAGACATCGCCACGAACAGGTCTTCACACCAACCGAACAGGTTCAACGAACCGAGAAAGAAAACAGCAACTCCAAGGAGTCGAGGCGTACCGAGATTCACGAAGCAAACACGTTCGCAGAAAAAACGAAACTGAGGCTATGGGCGTCGTGTGTCCTACTTATCACATCGGGTGACGTCGGCCGTCGGAGGAGGTCCTTGGGGACGGCGCATCGACGTCATCGACGCAGGACGCAGACGCCAAAGATTTTCCAAAGCAGCACAGCTGTGGACATTACCTGTCATAGATATAGAATACGTCGGAGGACCCAATCCCCTCAAAACTGTTGTTTGGAGGGCTCTGAGGGTACAGTATCCCGATACATTGGATATGGGTGCAATCAGGACACGTAAGATGAAGGAAGATGAAGACGCAATTGCTTACATTCAGGATATTCAAGGTAAATGGCAGCTTGGAATGCGAGAGCCGAGAAAAGAACAGTGGCATTATTTTACCACATTTTGTGTCATGGGTTGCTTGAGCCAGTGCAGAGGCAGATGAACAAACAAGTGGGAATGGAAGCAAAACCCAGGGGCTGAGATACAGCGGACGATAGTGCATCACTGTCTGCTATTGCAGGAGAAAAATAGAAAAAAAAAGAGGCGGCTAGGAAAATCGAAGAAGCCAAGTTAGTTCAGAAGAAATTGTCAAAATATGCCACAGAAGGGGCGATATTGACGAGCGGAAAAGGATTGGGAATGTAGGAGGCAATGGGTAGATCACAGGAAAATAATCAGCATCCGATGGACCAAGGTGGCTATGGGTATGTGCCAAGAGGCAGAGGTATGGGCTAAAGAGGAAGGGGAGGAGGATTCCAAAATAATCAAGGTGGGTTTCAGAATACACAGAATGAGAACCCGAGCATCCAGGGAGGATTTAACCAAGGAGGACTTGTCAGGCGAGCACCCCCAGTATGTTGGACTTGTGGGATGATGGGGCACATTGGAAGCATATAGGGTAGCCAAGGGAATGTACAGAATGGCCAATTCTCAAGAGGGCAGACAGCTTATCCTCCACCATATATCACACAAACTAGGGAAGGGTTTGCCCAAGATCACACAGTATATCAGACACAAGAGCTGCGGGTACAGCAGGTACAACAGCCAGAGGTAGTGAAAATGAATCCACCACAAGGCCAGTTGCAACAAGTCCCCAAGACACAGCAGTATGCAAACACAGTACAACGTGCTGACACCCAAAATAGGAGGGGTCACTGTGGCAAGAGGACATCCTTTCACAGGGACGGGGATGAGCATGTACCCACAATAGGACAGCTCAAAGGGTGACTTGATGTGTTGAGTATTATCTTTGACACCAGACCCCCAAGAGAAACCAAGGAACGATGTGACGATAGGAGGCAAATCCTTTTCATTTCTCGTAGACACTGGAGCTACTGGTTCATGTATACGAGAAGGAAAATATTCAATGTTGGGAAATGCCATGACTGCTCAAGGGTTCTCGGGAGCTAGGAGTCAAGTTCCGTTACTGATGAATGACCAGTCTCTATAGGAGAATGTGACATGTCTGTTCCTTTGTTATATTCACGAAAGACATCAGTTAACATTTTGGGAAGAGATTTGATGACAAAACTTAACATGACAATTTCATTTACTGATCAAGGGATAGTGTGCTGCACTCTAGGAATACACTATTTGAATGTGGACAAATGTATATTGGCGTTCACAGGGCAAGTGGCTCTGCGAGGCATCCCAGTAGATCCAGAGGTTTTCCTATATGGGGTGAGCATTCTATTGACATGGCTACCTGGCTTAGTGGGAAAGAATACCTGATGAGTTTCTGTTTAGACCACAAATACCAATGGACGAAGAGGGGGGACAGACAATCCCTATGGAATTAGAAGAAGCCATAGTACGAAGGGAAATGGCAATGCTTGAAGGAATGGACGAAGAGGGTAGACCATGGAGAACAGTAATAGCTCTCGAGGAAGGGTATATACTGACTGACATCACGGATGATGACATGTTCAGGGAAGATCGAACAAATGATGACGTAGTGTTCTTTATGAGCATCACATGCTGGAAAGGATAGAAACAAGGGAAATCCCACAGCGAATGGCGATAATGCAGCAGTGTCCACCAAAGACTTGGAAAAGGTATTTTGTGTCCTTAGGTCTAAAGGCCCTTATGACGTAGGTCTATTAAAAGAAGTAGGGGAAGTCAAAATAAGTCAGGAGCGATTTTACCTCGAGCAAGACAGTACCCCATCTCTCGACAGGCTGATGAGGGTATATTTCAGACCATCTCAGCACTGATGAAACAAGGTATTCTGGTGCCATCGGAATCATCGGGTCATAACGCGGTGTATCCGATCACAAAATCTAAAGGAGGGTCGTGGAGATTTATACAAGATTATGAGACCGATTAACCAGATTGTAGATGCAGAGTTTCCTTTAGTTCCTAACCCAGCGACGATACTATGCAGTATCCCAGTGGAAGCTCGATATTTCACTGTGATCGATTTGAAGAATGCGTTTTTCTCGATCCCATTGCACAAAGGCTCGCAAGACTTGACTTCCTTTACGTTTTGCCAAACTTGACTGAAACATACTCGTTTGCCCAGGGGTACTTTGAGTCCCCATCGATCTTTAACAGAGTCGTACAGATGGATCTAGGAAATATAGATCTTAAGAGTGCAGTGATCTAGTACATAGATGACATTTTCATTTGTAGCACCACAGAAGATGAGTGCAGACAAGATTGTTATCAGTGGATGACTATTCTAGCAGACAAGGGATACGACAAGGAGAAGTTACAATATTGCCAAGAAGAGGTGTCATAGATAGGGCAGTTGATTTTGCATGAAGGAAAGAAGGTGACACCTGAAAGGGCTGAGGCGATTATGAAACCTGCAAAGCCAAATACAGTGAAACAAATGCAACAATTTCTGGGGCTATGCAACTAAGTTAAAGCCTGGGTGTTCGATTACAGTTCATACATAAGACCCCTTTTGCAAGCTTTAAAGGCGGCACAAGTGAATAAGGTAAAAATAGAATTGACTGAGGCAATGGAGGAGGGGTTTGAGGAGTTGAAAAAAGCAATTGTGCATTCCCAATTATGCCGAGGAGTTTTATTTGTTTTTGCATACGAATGGACAGTCAAAATGAGCACAAATTAGGTATTTGAGTACAAGGTTCAAGTCCCAAACACGTACACGTACCCTAAAAGGGACAGGAGGGCACACATTAGTAAGCCCTCTTAAGAATTGCACTACGATAGGGTTCTTGAAATAAGATCCCGGCTCTGGCACGTGCTTAAAAATGTATAGCGCCGCCAGGTATCCTTTCACAGTGCCAACCTGGAGCCCCTGGTTGGCTAAATGAAGCAAAAAGGATAACACCATTGGTGTGCCACACAGAAAAGGATCTACATTCCCATCTCTGCATCAGCCGAAAAACATATTCCAGCGGCAGCAGTACAAAGACTTAGTTGCTGGTCTTCTTGCCGAAAGCAACACTTCCATTATGTCTTCTAGGAGGTCCCAATCTCCCACATTTCCTCATATTTGGTAATTCAAAATGAGGAATACGTTGGAGGACATAATCCATTCGAAGTGTGGATTGGGACCAGGCATTACCAATCACAATTTCAACCAGTTTAATCACACAAAGCATTTGACCAGGAGCCCTGAGCTGTACCTGGCAAAAGTGCATACCCTTATATGAGATGCATTACTTATCATAGTCATATTTCTGGTGCTTGTATATGCTTAGATTCACATGCTGTACATATAGTCCGACATCTAGTGGTAATCGCAGAGAGTTGAGAAAGGGTAGAGATCCTTGTGTATTGGATTCCGGCGATTCCGGTGGTTTGGGTGTTCCAGTAGTATAAAAGGAAATCCCCGAACAGGTTAGAGTGGTAGATGGCACACAACTTTCCTCTGGTCCAATCACTCAAACAACTGGCTTGTTGGAGTTGAGAATAGCTGAGGGAAATTGTGTTTGAAATGATAGATGCACCCAGTTGCAAATCATTTTGGGGATGCCCTAGCTGACTTTACATAATTCCCTGTGAGATTAGGCAAGGAGAACAGTAGAGTTTAGATCAGAACTTTGTTTGGGTCAATGTACTGTGAAAGGTTACGAGGATGGTAAGGTTAAGGAGGTGAGTCAAGGGGAGCATTTAGCAGGTGGGACATTGGAAAGACGTGGTGGGAGCGATTGTGGGAGTCTTGCCTGAGTGTTATCGTGGCTTTGAAGATGTTTTAGTGAGCAGGAGGCTAGTAAGTTACCACCACATCGTCCATTTGATTGCAAAATTGATTTGGAAGATGGGCCACCAATTCCTTGTGACAGAATGTATGCCTTAACAGAAAAGGAGAACAAGCATCTGAAGGAGTACCTGCAGGAAAATGTAGCCAAGGGTTTCATTCATCATTCTGTGGCCAGCTGCATCGCCTTTATTTTTCGTGTCCAACAAGGATAAGACCTTAAAAACTTGCATAGATTATACAGCCCTAGATAAAATCACAGTGGAGAATCGATACTCACTTTCACTGATTTCTGTGATGCTGTATTGGATACAGGGCACAAAGGTTTTCACTGAACTGGATCTCAGAGGGGCGTCTCATCTTGGGAGAATTAGAGAGGAGAAGAATGGAAGATGGCATTCAAAACTCACTCTGGACTTTTCGAATATCGGGTGATGCAGTTCGGCCTTTGTAATGCTTCAGCAGTATTTCAGTTTTTCACCAACAAAGTTCTCCAGGAATATCTAGACATCTTTGTGGTTGTTTTCATCAACGATATCTTGATTTTCTCCAGGGAAGAGAGTCAACATGAAGGACATGTTTGGAAGGTCCTGATGAAATTGCGAGAGAATCATCTTTTTGCGAAGCTGGAAAAGAGCCAGTTTCATACCTCAAGGTTTGAGTTTTTGGGCTTTGCGATTTCTCTGGCTGGGTTGAAATAGGAACCAGTAAAATAAGGGAGGTTCTTGAGAGGCCTACACCAACCAGCATAAAAGACTTTGAAAGTTTTATTGGCTTTGCAAAATTTTATCGCAGATTTATCTGAGACTTTTCCCAGGTGGTGACGCCCATTACTTAATTGCTGAAGTTTGTTTAGGGGGGAGAAGCAGAGGAAGCCTTTCATTTTCTGAAGGAAGAATTTGCCACAGGAACAGTTTTGCTGCAACCTGATGTTAAGGAACGTTCTTTGTGGAAGCAGATACTTCAGATGTAACTATGGGAGCCACGTTATCCCAGAGACATCCAGTTACGGGTCTACTTCATCAGGTGGCTTTTTATTCAAAGAAGTTTTCAGCAGCAGATAGGAACTACACCATTTCAGACAGATCAAAGTAGCGTTTTAGGAGTGGAGTTACTACCTTCTTGGTGCCAGACATCGAATAACAGTTTTAACAGACCACAGGAATCAACTTTCCTGCGTTCAGCCAAGATGTTAACACCTCAAAAGTTGCGTTGGTCCTTATTTTTTGCCAACTTCGACTTTATGATCACGTTTAAACCAGGGTGTCTGACTGGTAAGGCTGACGCATTGTCAAGATGTTATCCCAGAAGTATAAAGGAAGATCCTTTTACTCCAGTTCCCATGTTGCAGGAGAGGAATGTTGTGGTTGGAGGTGTGTGAAAGGATGAGAAGTTTGGTGAGCAGATTTGTCAACTCCCCCTCTCCCCTGCTGATCTGTTCTCTCTTGGCACTGTGCACCTGGCCACCCTCTGTCCTCTAGGCCCAGGTACCTGCTTACCCTGCCACCCTCCCGCACTGCCTCTGGGCCACCCCTTGCACTTGGGTATGTATCTATACCCATACAGCCCCCCCTTTTTCTTCCTGCACTTACCAGACCTACCCTGTCTACTGCCTTAAACCTAGCACTTGCAAATTGCTGGCTGCACTACCACTGTTTGTTGCCTTTATTATCTATTTATTGTTATTTATCTGTTTCTCCCCTGCTTCACACTTTCCACTTCTCTCCCCTTCCATGCACTTTTCCCCTCCCCCTCTCCCATGCACTTGCGGGTTCTTAATGTCACTGGGCCTAGTAAGATTGCAGTTTTGTTCTCCCCTGTTCCCCTCCCTTGCCTTGTCGCGCTCTGATACACTTGTGTACGAGCACGATAGAAATAAAATATCAATATCAACTGATGTCTGAGGAACAAATGAGTGAGTGTGTGAAGCAGGATCCAGTTTGGCAGGTAAAAGTGGGTTTACCTTACATAGATGCAAGGTTATTTGTGCCTTCTGAAGAGCTGCGGGAGGAGGACTTAGGACTGTTACAATTCTCCTTCAGCACGACATCCTGGATTTAGGAAAACCTTTGTAACTGTTGCGCAGGGAATTTTGGTGGGAAGGTATGCGTAAGGATGTTTTGAATTATGTGGCAACCTGTGAGACGTGCCAGAGTTAAGCCTGAGAATCAAAAACCAGCAGGTCTTCATACCGTTACCCATTCCGCCACGTCCATGGCATACAGTTTCTTTGGATTACATTGTGGATCTACCTCCGGACGAGAACTATATTACCATTTTGGTTGCGGTTGATATTCTGTCATGTCGTACCTATGAAGGGGTCAGCTATGACTTCATTAGCACAGGCTTTTTACAAAATATTGTAAGAATTCATGGGTTGCCGTCTCTGGTGATTTCTGACAGAAAGCCTCAATTTGTGTCCAAGTTCTGGCAAGCGTTTTGCAAAGAGTTAAAGATTGAGGTTAGTCTGACCACTTGTTATCATCCTGTAGCTAATGGCCAGACAGAAAGTGAATCAAGAGCTAAAGAAACATCTTAATTGTTATCTAATGTAAGGGTTGGGTGGAGTTGCTATGGTTGGCAGAGCATCTTTCCAAAACCATAGTAGCCTCAGTATAGCAAGTGCATCACACCCCAAACCTGAGAGGGGACAGCTGCGCTTCAGGACTGTAACATAACTAGCAACAGTGTAACACATTCATCAAATGGCTATTGAGGGTTAGAGCCTCAGGATGGCAACACAACATATCAGTCGCACAAAAAGGGAGACTAGATGGTTGATTATGGCCTGCTGTTGGTTGACTAGACTCACTGCGGTAGCCCGGGTTTAAGAGGGCAGGCTGAAGTGTTTCTCCTCTTTCCTGCAAGATCAAACTCAAGCAGTTAAACTGGGACCTTTTTACTCCCAAAAGTCTCCCTGTTTTATGTGGAGTGCCCCAGGGGTCGTCCTTGTCCCCAATATTGTTCAGTGTCCATCTTAGGCCACTAATGGATATCTTTGCTAGGTTTTAACTGAACTATCCTTTCTATGTGGATGATACCCAAATCTATTTTAGATTAAAATCACAACCTGAAGTCACTGAACGTATTCTGGCCTGTGCCAATGCTTATTAGTAAGCTCCAACTTAATCCCTCTAAAACTGAGGTTACAGTGTTTGGCCGAAAAAAATCTATTAAGAGACTTGTATGCTACAACTCCCTGTCCTGCCATTTTTGATGCTGCAACCACCTTCTCTTGCAAGGCAAAACATCTAGGCTGTATATTGCAGGCATGCCTGGGCAGTAATGCTTATGTTTGTGAAATCATTTATCAACTTTTAAAACCTGTTTTGCCATTTATCTCCAAACTAGATTGTGCCGTGGTTGTGGGGACAATGGTCAATTACAGACTTGCGGAACTCTCCTCTTAGGAGCACCAGCGAGCCAGCTACACTGACTCAGGATGCCACTATCAGAGTGGTATATCATATCATCTTTCTAAAACAGTATTCATCTCTGTGTATCGGAGAAAGCTGCACTGGCTCCCTGTCCAGAAATGGATTGACATTATATTGTTAAGCCTAATGCACAAGTGTATTCACGGTGTGGCATCCAGCCATCTGGTCTCTAAAATCGGGATTTGCTTTGTTCGATCGGGCAAGGTCTGTTGGTTGTGCCACTCTCTCACTTTGTCTCCCAGGGTGACTGATACTTTTCAATTAGGGGCCCTCATTTCTTGAATGCACTGCCAGCTGAACTACTGAAAATATCTTCTATTACCCTTTTCTGAAAAAACCCGATTTATCCCAATAAGACATACTTTACTCACCATAATCGTATTTTTCATCATTGTATCTGCTTAGAGTCACATGCTGTGCAAATAGTCCGACATCTAGAGGTAATCGCAGAGTATTGCAGCTTTTTTTCAAACTAACACTTTCCCTAACTTGACGTGTAGTGTACCTAAACTCCTTCATGCTTCAAAGTCCCACCAGTTGTTTTTGTTCTGCCGTGAGGGAGCCTTACAGAATGTGTGAGTGAGTACAGAGAAAAGAAGTTCTAAGATGTCTATGTTCCTTCTACTCCAAGCGGGGAGGAATAGTGGTGGGCACATGTGAATCTAAGCAGATACAATCATCAGGAATATGATGACGGTGAGAAATGTATGCCTTCTGATGCTTATGAATCTGCTTAGAATCACATGCTGTGCATAGACTAGCGATCAGTACCAAGAGATGGTGGTGGGATGTGGGAGTAGCAAAGAGATGTCTTAGCACCGCTTGTCCCACCTGAGAATCAGACTTAGTGCGTGTGTCTAAGCAGTAATGTTGAGTGAATGTATGAACAGAACTCCAGGTAACTTCCTTGCAAATAGAATAAAGGGGAACATTTGCAATAAAGGCTGTAGTAGCCCCTATGCCTCGAGTAGAGTGAGCTCTAGGCGTAAATGGCAAGTCTCTCTTGGCAAGAGAGTAACAAAGTGCGATTCATTCAACAATTCATTTGGAAATAACTGATTTAGAGACACGGTATGCTTCACTACCAGCTGCCGCAGAGACAAATAATGAGTTTGTCTTTCTTAGCGGTGTAGTCTTTTCAATGTATTATCCCACTGCTCTCCTAACATCTAGTGTATGGAGGCTTCTTTAAGCCGAGTTATTTGGGTTCTGAAAGAAAGTTTGAAGTTCTATTGATTCATTCACGTGGAACTTAGATGAATTTAGGCACAATAAGTGGGTGTGTGCGCAATAACACCTTATCTTTGTGTTACTACAGTGGGATTACCTCCTGAAGAGTTGTCATCCTGAACTTTTGAGGCTTGACATATTTGTTTGCAGGACAGAGATCTAAAACAGGGCACAAGGTTAGATCCGTTTTGGGTAATGTAAGTATATTGAATAAATACCCTTGTTTTCCTGAAGATGACCTTGATCGCTCCCTTGACTAAAAGGATCAGGACCTCTTCCTGCAGGATTTGCAGATGCTCTGCCGACAGTCGTCTGCTCTTGGGTGGATGGTAGCGGGGTGGTTGCAGGAATTCTATGCAGTACCCATGGGCGACGGTCTTGAGTACCCAGTGATCTGAAGTGATCCCCTCCCATGGGTGGGTAAAAGAAGTTGGATGTCCCCCGACAGGGGAGACAAGGGAGGGGAGCCATACTGCTGAGTCATTTGCTGGTTGGGGCAGGGGAGCCTTTGGCTGCAGAGTTTCTCCCTCTACCCTTCCCGCAAAGTCCCAGCTGTTTCTTACTGTTTCTTACGCTCACCTGGTCTCTGCAGAGGAGTTGGGGTACGGTTGCAGCCCTCCCTGAAGTTGAATCACCCCCTTCAGGCATCTCCCTCAGTAGAAAAGCTGTGAGCGGTTGTACGTGGTGATACCTCTCGAACCCTTCCCCCAAAGTACAGATTTCTGTGAGCATACGCCGGCCCATAAAGCTCACCTGTGAATTATGGAAGATAAGCTCTCCGTCCTGCTACTTCTGGCAGGGGCGCGTCGAATGGGATCTAGTTCCTTCACTGATGCCTGATAAGGATTAGTCCAGTCCAGCTGCGACTATGCTTCTCCTTATGATTGGTAAGTCTTTTTCGAGCTCTGATGCTGTGCGTTCCGTTTAATGTCTTTATATGTTGGCTCCTATTTCTGCCCTCAATAATGTCTCTCTTCTGTTTTCTTCCCTTAGATGGAAATGTGGCCTCAATGCAGCTGTGAGACGCGGCCAGATGGAAGATGGATGCTACTGCAATGTTTGACAGCAGGTAAGTGATGGTTTAAGGAAAAGCGAGAAGTATGGCAAAGCGCAACCTTAAACCGACTGTTTTTTCGATGTCTAACCTTTTTCCTTGCAGGCGCTGCTGTCGACAATGGAGCGTGTTGTGCTGCGGTGCCAAGATGAAGATTTCGGCGTTCCAGAAAGTGTAAAGATGAATACTTGGTTCACCGAAGAGATGTACAGGTAAGAACAGCTTCCCCCAGTTGGTAAGTATGCTGGCAGGAAGCAGGATGTCCAGGAAGCAAGATCTTCAAAAGGTAAGTCTGACCTCAGGCGACGGTGAGCATTACGCTGCTTACAAGTGCAGAATAATGCGAAGAGTCTGTCTTGAGGATCGGAGCAGCTTATATAGCTGTGATCGTGGACACGCCCATTAGGGCTGGCTTACCAGCCACACCCTGCCACTCCTAGAGAGTGAGCATGTGCAAAGGCAATCCATTAACAGTCACACCCAAGAATACACTTGGGGCTGCTTAATGGATGGAATGTTCAAGGTTAATGCATCTTGCTTAATGGATGGAATGTTCAAGGTTAATACATCTGAAGTGCTATGTCCATAATAAAAGCTTTTGGGTGTTAAATGGATGTTCTTTTTTACTTTTGTTCATGAGCCTGGCGCCAGAGGCGCCAGGACAGTTTCCACCCAGGTCTCCTGTGCATGCGACTCCTGCATGCCTGTGCCCCTGACTTCATGACCATGACACTTGTGGGGACTGGAAGTTGCTGGAGGTACCTTGACCGAAAAACCAAGGGGATCCTACCGACACACTGCCCCTGGGAGAACGGGAGAAAAACTGCCCACGAAAGGGCCAGTGGGTATTAAACGTCCCTCGCTGGACAAATGTTTAGCCGAGATCTAGTTGAGTGATTTGAGAGTCTTGTGCTCTTTTCTGGCGGTCTCCAGGGCCTCATCGACCGCCTTACCAAAAAGAGCAGAATCTTCCTCCAGCTTATTGATGAGGGAAGCCGGAGTATCTAGCTTAAATCACGAATTTTTCACCAGCCTTCGATCTTCAGGAGAGTCCCTTGTGCGACGATGCGTCCTGCCATTTCAGCTGAATCCAGAGTACTTTTCAGGATATTTTGCGTCACTTGGCGCCCTTCAGCGACCAGAGCTAGAAGTTGGGCACAAGCTGGCTCCGGGATATTCTGGAGACCTTCGTGTAGGAGATTCCCTATAGCTCGCAAGGAGCATGGTGTTATTGGCAATTTGGGTACGAAAGGTAGCAGAGGTGGTGACATGTTTGCTCAGAGGATACATCTTTTTGCAATTGTTGTCTGGGGGAAGACTCCAACAAAGATAGTGGCACTCCTGCCTGTTTCCTGGTGGTTGTAACAAACAGGGAGTCGGGGACAAAGTGGCCTCTAATATACAGATGGTCTGAGGGCACCAGACAGAGCATCTTTTCTACTCAGGGGTTGACTGCCTAAGTGACAGAGGGTGTCAGCCAGGATGGAGCCAGACGTTTCTTCACCGAGTTCAACAGTGGAATAGCTTGGCTGACCTTTAACTTTTCTTCAAGTATATCCTCCACGAAGTACGAATCAGGTATGGTTTTTTTCAGGTGGTGATTTTAAAATGGTCAGCCGCCTTCTTGAGAAGGCTATTAAAAAGTTTATGGTCGTCAATGTGTGACGAGTCCCTGGGTTGAACCATGGGAGGAGTGTCCAAAAAGATGTTGTCTGGGTCAGGGCCATTAGAAGGGGTAGTGTGCCATGTGCCCTGATTATCAGCAGGGTCCCAGTTTGGGTCTTGGGAGCCGGAGTCCTGAGATGCCTGACCTGGGACAGGGACATAGTAGATTTGCTGGTCATCTCGGAACACATCAACAGTAGGTTCCTGTGGTCGCTGTTCATCTGGGGATGCATTTTGAGCCTCTGGGACTTGAGAGGAATAGGACAAGAATCCACAGGCCTATGTCTTTTAAGGAGATTATAAAACTGGTCCAAAAAATATATAAATTCAGCAATTTTATCCATACATGCTTCAAAAATGTCTCTACTACACCCAGAGGAGACGACTCATCAGTGGGAGGGAAGGACTCAGCAGCTTGAACAGGATCCTAATGCAGGGCCTTAGAAAGAGGGGGAGAGGCTAGAGAATACCTCTCAAGTAAAGGGGGCCTTTTTAGGGTCAGAATCCTGTGGACGGGCTTTAGAAGGCTTCTCCCACCGCTGCGGGAGTGTTTTGGATACATGGGGCCATTTTGGCGCATCTTTCGATGATACCGCATCGGAGGCCGAAGATTTGATGGGAGTGCCCGCTAAAGACTTCATGCTGTGTGCAGGCCACGATAGTGGGTGCGCAGAGGATGCTTAAGCACAAGGTTCCGAAGCCCCTGTCAAAACTTTTGACGGGCCTGCAGGCATCAAAGGCTTTCTCTGCGGATCCGTTTAAGAAAGCATAGGGGTTGTGTGATTAGGCATAGGGTATGCGAGGCTGAGATTTTCCCACTGCATTGCCGATGGCGTTTGTGTTCTCTTCTGTGATTCCAACCCAAGTCGAGCCCTTTGTTCCACTTTTTGGCGGGCTTCTCCACAGAAGCCTTCCAAAGTGGTGCCACTCTGTCTGGGGTACTTAGGAGGGGTGGAGGGGAATTAAGGCACCCTGGACTGAGTTGCCTAGGCAACTCAAGTCGCACTCCATCCTGATTGGCCCAAGTGGTGAGCCGGCCGGCTCTGAGCTAATGGAGGATCATGGATACCAAACGGAAGCCATATGCAAACATGCTTGTCGGGTCGGGGCCGGACACATGGGAACACGTAGCTTCCACCGTTAAGTCTACAGCTTCTGAATTGGAGTTGTGGCTGTCGACAGACTCCAAGTTGCTGGTGGGGGAGTGACTCTCGGCCTGCATAGCATAGGCCGCCCACAGCTTAGTGTGACGGTCTTAAGGTTTTGGGACAAATAGGTTTACAGGCCTTGAAACGCTGCTCGTCGTGGTCACGAGGGAAGCACCGACTGCACTGGCGATTGGTATCTTTCCAGGGAAATTTGGTGTTGCAAGACGGGCAGAATTTAAAGGGTGTTCGCTCAATAACAGAGAGAAGCGGCCGCCAGACTGAAGAAAAAGTAAAAGGAGGGGCAAAAAAGAGGTATTCTGAGAAGAAAGTCAGTAATAACAAGGCCCCACTCTACCGACTGTGAGGCCGGGCCCAAAGGGCCAATGAGTGAGGAAATCAATTGCACAGTCGTCCATAGAAGGACCGTCAGAAGTGAGGCAGGATCAGTTGTCGAGTAACAATCAAAGCAGCTGCTGAGGAAATTAAGCGCGACCCGTTTAAATTAGACAAAGCAATATAAACTATACGAGCTCCGTGTGTGCGACTGACTAGATAGGTGGAAAAAAACAATCTGTGGGACTTTAACGAGTGAAGGATTTTGGGTACACTACACGTAACGTTAGGGATAGTATTACAGTCACACCCATGTCAACGTCCCTTTTCGATCTTCTAAATGAAAGATGCAATACTCTGGGATTACCACTACATGTCGGACTATATGCAAAGCATTTGATTCTAAGCAGATTCACAAGCATCAGAATCTCTGTTCTGGTAATGTTTTAAGTAGTCATAGGAATTGAACATCTGCGCTTAGATGCAGGTTTTCAGCTTGGTTCTGTAAGAATATGCACAATATAAATTCCAAATCAAATCAATGAAATCTATGCCCTTGTGCAACAATTAGGACATGGTCTTGCAGACTTCATCCTCCAAAGGTTCTTACTTGGTCAGAGTGGGAGTCACTTCATCCAGGGTAGAGCTGCTGTGGCTGCCATTCACCATCTGCCCCTGTGAGGGCATGACCAGTGAGAGTGTGACACTGGTCTTACTAGTGTTCTGAGCACTGGAGTATGGTACTGAGACAGGGTATATACGTCCTCCTGCACAGAGTAAGAAAAACAAATAGATTACACAAGTATACAGTATTTTCGTCTATTCAAACCACAAACCAGGAATTCCAACATAAAGCAACAGAAGAATGAATGGAATGAAGCCAGGGATGCTAGCCAATTTAGGAAAGAAAGAGCCGTAGTAAAGCTCCATAGAACTAGACAAAGGTGGTGTGAACAACCACGAAAAAGGACAAAGGGAGGCAGTCATATGTGGCGATTCATCAAACACCTAAACCCTGTGCTGGTTGGAAGTAGGTTACAGTGTGTCACATGGACGGCTGTAAAATTGATGCATTGCAATAGCTATACAATATAATGACCTTTGTACCAGTAGTCCCTTCAAACCCACAGACCCATATTCGGGATTGCATGGCACGACATTATGGACTAGCACATTCCTTCCACAGCAAGAAGACAAAGTCCATTATCAATCTAACCTCCAGACAAGTCTCCATTCCACTCAGATACAGGAGTCAGTACAGCGAGTAACATTCACTTAATTGGGACACATCCAGTCGTCTAGACGCACAGGAAGATTTTGAAGCAGGAGTTTACAGTGGGGGAGGTAGTCTTTTCATAGAGATAATTGATTAAGATATTTCCACATATTTCCACATCCTGACCAGACCAAAGTGTGCATCCATTCTAAACAGAGCATTGATGGAACTTTTTTTTTTCTTTTTACAAATGAGGACTATACCACATGGCTGATTTGCAGTTTGTTCTAGAGGATGATGGCATTGAAAACAGTGCAAACTGCTTTAGCCCCTCACTGCATGGGCACGGATCCCTGAGAGGAAGATGCCAAACTTGAGAGAAAAAAAAACAATTGCATCTCCGTTCAACGTTACATTCCCAACCTCTATTCCACAGGCTGCATCCCAATGCGCTCCCTTGCTTGTTCACATAACTTATATTGGACTTGTGTTGCCTGTCTGTTTCAAATTCCTTTTTCTTTGTGAAGGCACAAAGCACTTCTGCGCTAGAAAATTTGCTGCAGTTCTAGCACATTTATAAGTGAATCCCTGACCTGCAGTTGCCAAAGATCATTCTCAAGGACCACTTTTCAGGAGCTCACTGTGATAATTTACCCAAAGACTGAGGAATTTATGGTAAATGCGTACAGAGGCTAATGAGTGAATAACAAAGGCAACAACAGCTTGTTTGGACGTGCGAGTCCACCATTTCCACTTTATAAACGATGTTCGAGAGTGGTCTCTGAGCTAATGGAGGATCATGGATACCAAACGGAAGCCATATGCAAACACTATCTGCACACAAGAGGATGTAAGGCAGAGGAAACACAACACCTTCTTATGGTCAGGGTAGCTGTTAGGGAGAATTCTCGTTGTGTGGGCTGAATTTCCTAACCTAGCGAGTCCCCCAGCAGCTTTGCTGGATTTTTGGGGTTATTTTTTTCTCCTGCCAAGAGTGATACTCTTTTACCCTCACTCTTGGGCATGATTTGAGTGTGTTTCTTTGAATCTAGATGTGTTAATGGGCTATGGGGTCTTTTACTCCATAGGGCTTCATGTGTTTTTGTGATGTGTGTTACACAGCATCCTCAGTGCAGTAACACAGGGGTGTCATAGTGACCCCTCAGTATAGACTCCATACCCTGGGACTGACTACTGACTCCCAGGGCATGTAAAGTCACCATTGACTTTACTAGTCTTAAATTCTGAACAGAACCAGTACAAACCATCATGTTGTGGACGTACTGGCTGGGGCAATTCAATTGCCCTGGGGTCTGTTAGTCGAAGGGGCACGTCTCTGTCCCCCCTGATCGAGTTTTGGCTGGTGGCAGTGGATACTACTTTTTATATTCAACCGCAAATATTTTCCTATGGGATTTCCCATTGTTTTAGGCTACTATCTTTATTTAATTATTTACGGTAGCCTCGAACATACTGCCGGTTTATTTAATTAATATTAATTCTCCGGTTGGTATTTTTTGCCAGAACCTGATTCTAAAATGGCGTTTGTGTTCTCTTCTGTGATTCCAACCCAAGTCGAGCCCTTTGTTCCACTTTTTGGCGGGCTTCTCCACAGAAGCCTTCCAAAGTGGTGCCACTCTGTCTGGGGTACTTAGGAGGGGTGGAGGGGAATTAAGGCACCCTGGACTGAGTTGCCTAGGCAACTCAAGTCGCACTCCATCCTGATTGGCCCAAGTGGTGAGCCGGCCGGCTCACCACTTAGCATGTTTGAGTGACAGCTAGGCTGAGTGAATGGGGGGTTTCTGCATAAAAGCAGGGCTTTGGGGACTGGAACTTCAGAAGTCACCACAGGACCTAAGAATCCGACGAGGGAGAAGCTGAGTCGACCTGCCACAACGCCACCACCGGTGGAGCCGTGCTGGACCGTCTCACCACTTTTCCCAACGACAGAGGAGATCTCCCGCCGGAGAGTCTTCTTCCTTTGACTGGTGGGGATAACCAGTTTCACTGTCTTTTCGCCTTCCCGACGTACCTCGTGGCCGCCTTGCCTGTGCCAAGCACCCCGGCAACCGGGATACCATGTTTTACCACGACCGCGAACAAAGGTACCACCTTTAACCGGAAAACTCCACGGCTGGTTTCTTCCCTGGTAGTGCAACGACCTTCATCTTTCCTCCAAGTCAAGATCTTCTCTTCCCCTGGACGATGACGCAACTTGCACCCACTACCAGGAACAACTGCCACCGGTGGAGGATCCTTCCCACTTAAGGTACCGTGTCCCGCCTGGCTTCCCTTGCTACCGAATGTACGGGGTAGATTTAGCCCCCGGCTTTCGAACCTGGGTTAGCCTGGGACAACCTGGCTAAATTTTCCTAAGCTTCTCTAAACTCTTTTTGAACCCTCTGCAAGACTTTCTAAGCCTAGTGTAACTGTGTGATCTTGGGCGCATTTGTGCTCTG
This sequence comes from Ambystoma mexicanum, assembly GCF_040938575.1. NCBI lineage: Eukaryota > Metazoa > Chordata > Amphibia > Caudata > Ambystomatidae > Ambystoma > Ambystoma mexicanum. The sequence goes on from NC_090926.1 coordinate 15,824,829, forward strand.
CTCTCTCTAAGAGTGGGCCCAGCCTTTGGCTCACCAGTGACTTTTGCTCTTCTGCCTTGCTAACAGTGTTCCTGAATTTTAGAGTGGTGTAACCTTTCCATATTTTGTCTTTTTCCCTCCCTTTCTCACAAACTTATTGGAGTGCCATCTAGTTAAGCGCTCACCTCTGTATGAAAATAAGTGGTGTTTTACAGTGACTTATCTGATAAGGAAAAAGGGGTGGATATATTACAATAGTAACTGTGTTTAGAATATTTTAGAATTAGAGTGCTGGAGTGTTTCAAACAGTGTGTTTTTAAATAAATAATTATATACATTGATACCAAAGCTCTGGTCAGTGTTTTCTTGTATTATTGTATCTGAGTGCCTATTGTGTATACTTTGCATACTGCCTAACTCTTCTCAGCCACAGCTACCAGGTAAATCTGGGTGGTACAGACTGCTACCAAGTGGGTTTACTGCTAACACCTGCAGTCCTAAATCTTTTGCAGTGTTCCCTAAGGGAACTGCACAGGTTTCTGCCTAACAGTAGCTCCTTGAACTATCCAAGCCCTCTGCGGACTTAGAGGAAGAAAGTTAATCACTTTATAGACTACTGTACTAAGTGCATCATCCCCTTTCCTTTTGGGAGAGGTCTGAAGCACCAATCAGAGTATGGAAGCAGCTAAATGTACATTAAAATTTGGTCTAGTCGAAAATGTTGCTCGATATCAAGCATCATCCCTGGAAATGGAGGCCACCCTATATTTTCCATTGGAGCACGGTGAGCCTTGCCCCTGTCTACTACTGCGGCTCTTGTGTATTGCCTTAGACCCTGAGGCCCTCTGCATCCCCCACTCTGGCCCGCTCCCACCCCGCGCCCTCTTCCAGATTCCCCTTCCCTCCCGCCTCGTCCCCCTGCTCCCATTGGTCCGTGGACCATGTAGTCTGCAGTGTAGCAGCTGAGCAAGACTCACCAGCTCCATTTCCATCGGAGCATGGTGAGTCTTGCCCCTGTCTGCTACTGCGGCCCTTGGGTATTGCCTTAGGCCCTGAGGCCCTTTGCATCCCCCGCTCCGGCCCGCTCCCACCCCGGGCCCTCTTCCGGATTCCCCTTCCCTCCCTCCTCCCCTCCCGCCCCCATTGGTCCTCTCGGCTCTCATCACTGCTCCTCCCAGGGCAGCTCCCTGGCCATGCAGCCCTACGGCTAAGGGCCCTAGGGCGGCTCCAACAAAGGCGGCTCCAAGAAGTGTCAACAGAGGAAGCAGTGGCCAGCCGTCAATCATCATCTTCAATGGACCAGTAAGGTAGGAGTGGCCTGGATCAGGAATAGAGCAACCACTCTACCCTTGACTCCAAGCCACTTACCAAACTCATAGCAAACAAGGTGATTACTTCCCACTGCATCTCTCTCCCTCACCCCAAACTTAGACAACATTTAATCACTATTTAATACTGGACCAATCTGACCGGCAAGGCACTCTGTATAGACATATACAGGTCTCTCAAATCTAGTAGGGTTCTATCTCCAATCTGCATTGTATGATACTCAAATTGCATTGATAGGCCTCTCTCCCACTATACAGGGCTCTCGAGTCTAGTAGGGTTTGGGTCCAAATTGCACTGTATGATACTCAGATTGCATTGATAGGCCGGTCTCTCAACTCTACCATGGCTACTGTTTCCAGACCGCAATAAATGATATTCAGACTGCATTGATAGGCCTCGCTCCCACTATACAGGTCTCTCGGATCGGGTAGGATTTTGGGTCCAGGTTGCACTGTATGATGTTTAGACTGCATTGATAGGCCAGTCTCTCAAACCTACCAGGGCTATTGTGTCTAGATGGCATTAAATGATATTCAGACTACATTGATGGACCTCTCTCCCACTATACGGGTCTCATAAATCTGGTAAGGTTTTAGGTCCAAATTTCACTGTACGATATCTAGACTGAATTGATAGGCCTCTCCCCCACTATACCGGTCTCTCAAGTTTAGTAGGGGTTCTGTCTCCAAACCGCATTGTATGAGATCTAGAATGCATTGATAGGCCTCTCTCCCACTATACAGGTCTCAAATCTAGTAGGGCTCAGTCTCCAAATTACAGTGTATGATACTCGGATTGCATTGATTGACCTGTCTCTCAAATCTAGCAGGGCTTCTTTGTCCAGATTGCATCAAGGCAGCAAGTCCTAGCTGCGCCCCTCTAAGTCACTCCTCAACCAGTGCAGGTCCTTCCTAAAGCCCCCATGGCTAACTCACCGCAGTGAACCACGTTCAGGGAAACGGACTAAAGAGAGTCACTGTGAACGCCAACTATATAACTATATAATCCTTAACCACCTCCCATACCCCCACCAATACAGCGACTGAACCAATTAAGCAACATCAGCCGGAAATACCACCTACAGACAGAGACTAAAACCGGAAGTGGACAGCATCCACACCAAGTTCGACACCACAAGACAACCAGACCAAAACAGTACCAACGGGTCATCAGCAAACAAACGAAGACTAAACAACTTGGAATCTTATAATGCCGCGCAAACGACCCAGCCCGAGGGAAAGAAAAGATGAAAGAACAAACACTCCAGAACTGCAACAACAGAACACACCCCCACAGACGGGATAAAAAAACCGAACCAACACTGAGAGAAGAGACAAATCCCTCTACCTAACTGCATACCTCGCTTAGAACTGCTCACCAGACCAAACCAACGCAACGCTAGAAGCAGCAACATTAAACAACCTAACAAAATCACGAAGAAGGGCGAACACCACTAGAAACAACAAACACACGACCGAAGCAATAACACTTTACATCACAAAAGCTAGAAGTACTTCCAATCGACTCCTGCAAGACGAACCCGATGAAAACAAAAACCCAAGACAAAACCTAGAAGAACTTTTTGAGGAAGCCGACAACTCGAAACCTACACCTGAACAAGATCAGAAGACGACCCTAACAAGAAAAGCCAAACTGAACTACACCTCCAAACTCCACTGCAATCTAATTAACGCAAGATCCATGTCAAAACACTCTACAGAGATCTTCAACCTACTTGATGGCAACAGCATTGACATCCTATTCATCACAGAAACATGGCTGGATGACAACTACAAAATCACACTCCAAAGCTGCCTTCCATCAAACTTCACATGCCTTCACATAAACAGGAAAAACAAAAAAGGAGGAGGCATCGCAATAGCATTCAAAACAGACGAACCACTCAACATCCTCAACTGCGAATCCATGGTCATACACCTAACAGCAAGCGCAAAATTAACATCACATTCATCTTGGTGTACAGACCACCAGCTTATGATGCATCCTTCATCGACAACTTCATAGAAGCAATCACCAACATAGCCATCAACCACGAACACCTAATCATCCTGGGGGACTTCAACATCTGGTTCGAAGAAGACAGTCACGCCAACTCCCAAAACTCACCGATTGAACAACTCTCCACCATAAAACTACGACAACTAGTAAAAGGGGCAACACACTGGGCAGGACACACCCTGGACCCAATTTTCACTGAGGAAAAACTCATCACCAGGGCACCGCCGATACAAATACTGTGGAGCGACCATCTCATCATCCCATTCGTGATCACTCTGCCTACTCAAGTCTGCATCCAACCTCCTAAACTCACAACCACCACAAAAAAACTGGAAAGACGTCAAAGAAAGCAACCTATTCGAACAACTGGAGTTAACCAAACCCTCAACTACAGAACTAGAGCTAGCTGACCTAGGTGGTAAAGCGGAGATATTACACAAATGGATTGCAGATACAATTGACAAGATGGCCCCAGAAAAACCATTCAGACCATCAAAAAATAGAGCAATGGCAAAATGGTTCACCCCACTATTAAGCACCATGAAAAAGGAAAACAAAAACATGGAACTGGAATGGAGAAAAGAATACAACCCAGACAAAAAAACACTGTTCCAGAAACAAATCTGCGCATTCAAGAAGGAAATTCATAAGGCTAAGAGAAGGCATTATGATGACAGAATCACAAATGCCCCCAACACTCAAAAAGAAATGTTTAACATTATTAAAGAAATGAGAAACCCACCAGGCTGTGACAACACCCCAAACCCGTCGGAGAAAATCTGCAACGACCTGGCAGACCACTTCAAGAAAAAAAATCAATGACATCCGTCAAACCATTCAACAGAGGCCAACCAACAGCAACACACAACCAAACGAACCTAACTCAGAACCGCAGCACAAACTCAAAAACTTTCCTGAAATATCAACAGAGGCATTCGCAATGCTGGCAAAACACAGCAAGAAAGCTGGTTCACCCATGGATCCCTGTCCCCCGGACATCTACAAATCAATCCTTGCACAAGGAACGCCATTAGAATACTACAGAAACCTTCTAAATCTATCACTAGCAACAGGAATCGTACAGAGGATCCTCAAATCAGCTTACATCAAACCACTTCTGAAAAACACAAGCGGCGACGTAGATGACCTCTCCAACTACAGACCAATCTCAAACATCCCCTACCCGGCAAAACTCCTCAAAACCTATGTATACAAAATAACCCAAGACCACATTGAAAAACACCACCTACTAGACCAAGCTCAAGTCGGCTTCAGAACCACAAGAGGAAAAGAAACAGCACTACTATGCATCTGGGACGACCTAAAAACAAACGCAGACTCCAACACAACCTCAGCCCTGATTCTGCTCGACCTCTCCGCAGCCTTTGACAATTAGCCATGACACCTTAACCAAAAGACTAGAAGACATAGCCATAACAGACACAGCACTACGCTGGACTAAATCATTCCTAGCAGACAGAACAGAAACCGTATGGATTAAACCCTTCAAATCCACCCCACAAGTTAACGACTGTGGAGTGCCACAAGGATCCTCACTATCACCACTGTACTTCAACATCTACCAAACCCCAGTTATCAGAATCTTCAAGAAACACAACATTACATGCTACAACTACGCAGAGGACACTCAAATCATCTACAAAATCAAAGACACCCAAGCTGATAAATCAAATGTAATCGACTGTCTAAAAGGGATGAATGCCAACAATCTGAAAATCAACCCAGGAAAAACAGAAATCATGATCATATGCAAAGACCAAGAGAATGAAACCGCCATCCCGTGGCCAACGGAAATGGGAACCGCACCATCACAGTCTAGGTAGTAAAAAATCTGGGAGTCCTGATGGACAACTCCCTAACCTTAGAACCCTAAATAAATGCAACAGTCAAGAAATGCTTCTTCCTCCTCCACACGGCAAGAAGAATCTTACCTTACCTCTCCTTCACACACAAAACACTTACTATCGCCACCCTCATCCTTTCAAGAATCAACTATGCAAACAGCCTCTACCTCGGAATACCAGAATATCACCTGAAGAAACTACAACGGATCCAAAAATACAGCAGCCAGACTACTCCTCAAACTGTCCAGAAGAGACCACATCACCCCTGCCCTAAAAACACTACACTGGCTCCCATAAAACACTATCACCTTCAAAACAATGTGCATAACACACAGAGCAATCTGTGGACAAGGAGCAGAATTCCTACAAAAGAAAATCTACAAGCCAACGAGACCCCTCAGGTCAAGCAACAAAATCCGCCTGCAGCTAAAACCATACATGAAGAAAAAACACGTAAGCACCACCTTCTACCACTTAGCTGCAAAAACCTGGAACATACTAAAAAAAATAAGAAACACCAAGATCACCTAAAATTCAGAAAATTACTAAAAACCTGGCTCTTCAATACCACAGACTAAACCCGAAACAGAAATTAAAAAGAATGACTAAACCAGAAAAGACACCGACAACCTCCCAGAACGGATTGAGAAACATTGATGGCACCTGGACGGATGACACCGGACAGAGTGGAACACAGGCGACACCTATGGAGACGGAGTCAACAACCCCAGCCAAACCTAACCAACATCTTCAACCGCCCCTTAGTTGCTACTAGGTACCACTGGCTTGTGTAACTGTCGAGATACTACTAATCACCACGCTAACGGAGGTGTGGACACTGGCAGGTGCACTGGCCATATAAGTGGGAGTGAGGAACATGTGGGGTTGTTGGAGAGGCTGGTGGAGGTGGCAGCGAGATGTGAAAAAGGGCCTTGAATGCAGAACGGGCCCAGACCTAACCAGTGACATAAGGTGCCCACGCACCCCATCTGGAGAGATTATGCAAGTCCAACTCTTCAATTCAGGACAGAGATGCCAACTAACCAACTCTACTAACAATTTTCTCCTCTGTATAGACCTGGCAAACTCCAAACCAAACACAACCTCAAACCTACAGCACAACAAACCGCACAAACTTCACTACACTGCAACAACAAAACCAAAAACACAAAGACTCGCACAACAGTACACGACGACTACCGGCTGCAAACACCCCAGGCCCAGCCAACGGATCCACCGGGCTGAGGCCGCCAACAGCACATAACTGCACTTTTGCACTTTTCCAGCCTCCTCCCACTAACTCACCATCCCTCCCTTTTTCAGAGCCGCCAGAGCGCCAGGGGACCACTGCGGTGGCGATAGTGCGCGGTACAAATGTCCTTTAACATTAACATATTCTGATGATTCCCCCACCTGACAACACAAGCTACCAAAATCAACGGAAGAGAACAAGGCAAAATACACACAGTGAATATGGTGGGTGAGGAGTTGAGGTTGGTGTCTTGGAACGTTAATGGTTTGAACAATGTCAAGAAGAGAATGAAAATCTTGCGCTTCTTGGATGATCTCAAGGGTGATGTGTGTCTCCTGCAGGAGACTCATTTAGCAAAGGATGAAATTGAGAAATTGAAGAAACATTGGGTGGGGCAGGTCTATGGTGCCTCATTTAATACCAAATCGAGGGGTGTGGTAGTTTTATTCAGGAGAAACGTCCCGGTCAGGGTTCTGAAGGAAATGTCTGATAAGGAGGGGAGAATAATTGCTCTGCTGCTTGATGTGCAGGGGCTTGAGGTGTCCTTGTGTAATATCTATGCGCCCTCAGTGGATGATGGTTCCTTCTTCAGAAAAGTGGCGCAAATATTGCAGGATTTGGGATCCAGGAATGTTGTATTGGGAGGAGATTTTAATATTGTTTTGGATGAGTCAGTGGATAGGAGTGGAAGGCATTCTAGGGGTGGTGCGGACCGGCAACATTTGGCATTGGCGGATTTGATGTTGGAACATAATCTACAAGATTGTTGGAGACTGGAACATCCCTTGACCAGGGAGTATAGTTTTTACTCGGGTGCACATTCAGTATATTCGAGAAGAACAAGTTACTTTCTTACCTGGTAACGTTCTTTCGATGGGATGGTCCGACGACGTATTCCATATCTATGACAGGTAATGTCCACAGCTGTGCTGCTTCGGAAAATCTTTGGCGTCTGCGTCCTGCGTCGATGACGTTGATGCGCTGTCCCCGAGGACCTCCTCCGACGGCCGACATCACTCGATGTGATAAGTAGGACGCACAACGCCCATAGCCTCAGTTATAGTTTTTTCCCAGAACGTGTGCCACCAGTTTTCTGCCAGTCAGACACACAAGGCCTTGCGGAACGCAAGCAGCAATCGCAAAAGAAATTCTGCAGTGGGGAAGGCAGGGAGGGAGCGATATGGAATACGTCGTCAGACCATCCCATCGAAAGAACATTACCAGGTAAGAAAGTAACTTGTTCTTCGAGGGGATTGGGTCCTCCGACGTATTACATATCTATGACAGACTCCCAAAGCAGTACCAAGCAAGGAGGTGGGAAAGAATTTAGAATACAAATTTAGCATGCCCAACCAAATTGCGGAATAGAGAACTGCCTTGCCAAAGGCCAGATCTTGCCCACTGATGAAATCGAGGGAATAGTGACGTACAAAAGTATGTACTGAAGCCCAGGTGGCTGCATCACAGATGTGACGAATAGGAACTCCCCTCTGCAGGGCAGTAGACGCAGCCACTCCTCTGGTAGAATGGGCCCGCAAGCCAGCCGGAGGGTCCTTACCCGCCAAGCGGTAACACTTGGAGATAGCTAAAATAATCCAACGAGACAAAGTCTGTTTCGTCACAGCTTGTCCCAAACGCTTTCCAGCGTAACCAATGAAAAGTTGATCGTCCACTCTGACCCGGGACATGCGCGAGATATAAAAGCTCAACGCTCTCCTCGGATCAAGCCTATGGAGCCTCTCCTCTTCCTTACCAGGATGTGGAGGAGGATAGAATGCCGGAAGAACAACCTTCTGGCTGAAATGAAATTCCAAAACCACCTTCGGAAGAAAAGAAGGACGAACTCTAAGGACAACCCTGTCCTTGTGAAACACAGTGAAGGGTGGCTTAACTGAAAGTGCCTGTAACTCACTCACTCTGCGAGCGGAAGTAACCGCAACTAAAAACACAGTTTTCAGAGTTAACAGCCTCAAAGGGCAAGAATGTAAAGGCTCAAACGGAGCACCCATAAGAAACTTAAGAACAAGGTTCAAATCCCAACCTGGCACCAAAAAAGGTGACGGAGGGAACACATTAGTGAGCCCTTTCAAAAACTGCGAAATTAAAAGGAATCTTAAAATATGAACACTCTTCACATGAGCGCTTAAATATGGACAGTGCCGCCAGGTAACCTTTAATGGTCCCCACTTGCAAGCCCCTGTGGGCCAAAGAAAGCAAAAAAGACAAAACCATGGGAATGTCGCATTCAAAAGGATCCACATTCTGAACTCTGCACCAGTCGCAGAACTTTCTCTAACGGCAACGGTACAGAGACCTTGTTGCCGGCCACCTGGCCGAGAGCAACACCTCCATCACGTCTTCAGGGAGGTCCCAATCCTTATACCTCAATCTTTCAGAAGCCAAGCGTGAAGATTGAGGGATCTGACCTCTGGATGGAGAACCTGACCCCCCTCCCGTGAGAGCAGATCGTCTCGGTAGGGAAGACGACGTGGAGGGCAGATGGACAAGTCTAGAAGGTCTGGGTACCACGTCCTCCGGGCCCACGCCGGAGCTATGAGGATCATCCGGGAACTGAACCTCCGTAACCTCCGCAACACTTGCGGGATGACGGGGACTGGAGGAAACGCATACAGCAGTGGGAATGACCACTCCACCACGAATGCGTCTCCTAAGGCACCTTTTGGAGGAAATTCCCGCGAGCAAAACCTTTCGCACTTCCGGTTGACACTGGAGGCGAAGAGATCCACTTGAGGGGTCACCCAAAGGGCGAAAATCTCCAGGAGAATCTCCTGAGCCAGCTCCCACTCGTGAGAGATCGTGCTCTGCCTGCTCAGAGCGTCCGCCGTCTCGTTGTCTCCGGCCAGATGAACTGCCCAGATCGAAACTTCCTGCTGGATGGCCCAGAACTCGAGCTGCATCGCCTCCCTGCACAGCGGAAGTGACCCTGCCCCCCCCCTTTTTGTTGAGGTAGTGCATGGCCACCGTGTTGTCCGTCAGAATCAGGACACTCTTCCCGCGCACAGTCGGCAGAAAAGCCTTTAGGGCAAGCCTGACGGCCCTCAGTTCCAACAGATTGATATTGAGTCTGGACTCCGACGGAGACCAACGACCGCTGACTGTCAGCTCGTTGGCATGAGCTCCCCATCCCGTGAGGGATGCGTCCGTCACCTCCGGCCAGGGCAGCCAAAATGGGGCACCCTTCATCAGATTGCCCTCGAGGGCCCACCACAGAAGGTCCCGGGCTACTAAGGCCGGCACCTGAACAGGGTCCGACAGCCTGCCGGAGGACAGACCACTGGAGCTTGAGTGCCCACTGCAAAGATCTCATCCGCAGACGAGCCTCTGGCACCAGAAGAATGCAGGATGCCATGAGGCCGAGCAGTCTCAAGAACTCGGGCGCTGGGAGAGTCTGGGCAAACTGAAACTTGTGCACCATCTGCAGAATGTGAAGAGGCCTCACCTGAGGAGGAAAACACTGCCCCAGGGACGTGTCGAGCACTGCTCCGATGTACTGGAGCCGCTGCGTTGGTGTCAAATGGGACTTATTTAAATTGAGGGAGAAGCCCAGCCTGTGAAAGGAGTGGCAGGTGACGGACAGATGATCCAGGACTTGCTCGGGAGAGCTCCCCCTGATCAACCAATCGTCCAGGTAGGGGTAGACGTGAATCCCCCCTTTCCTGAGATGCGCTGCCACCACCACCATGAGCTTGGTGAAAACCCTCGGGGCGGAGGTCAAGCCGAATGGCAGGACCCGAAACTGAAAGTGCAAGTCGCCAACCGCGAACCTCAGGTACTTCTTGTGCTTGGGATGGATCGGCACATGGAAGTAAGCATCCTTGAGGTTGAGAGACACCAACCAGTCCTGAAGTTGAAGGGCCTGGAGGACTTGAGAAAGAGTCACCATCTTGAACTTGTCCTTCCTGAGGAGTTTGTTCAAACCGCGCAAGTCCATGATGGGTCTCAATCCCCCGTCTTTCTTTGAAATCAAAAAATAAGGGGAATACCATCCCTTGTTCCTCTCCGCTACAGGCACCAGTTCTATGGCGCCTTTCTCCAGCAGGGCTTGAATTTCCTGCGCAAGGAGCAGATCCGGACTCTTCAAAGAGAGGTTCCCTGGTGGATTGTCGTGAGGCCTCTGCCGAAAAGGAAGACAGTAGCCGTGGGTTATGATCTCCAGAACCCACACATCCGAAGTAATGGCTTGCCACTCTACAAGATGCTGCGCCAGCCTTCCCCCAACCGGCGAACCATGGGACCTGGCCTCATGACTGAGTGGTAGCGGCTGCGCCGTTGCCTGAGGGCAAAGAGGCAACTGCCCGAGCGGCCTTGGCACCTCGAGTACCTTTGTTTCCACCTCTGGCACTCTTACGATGGCCTCTTTGACTGCTAGCTCCTCTCGCTTTACTGAAGGACGAGTAATAGCGAAAGGAACCTCCCCTCCATTGCTGTCCCCTAGGACGAAAAGGCGAAGGTTGGCGAACTGCAGCGCCCAACGACTTCGCTGCAGCTTTGGAGGTCTGCAACCTCTCAAAGCTCTCGTCAGCCTTGCTGCCAAAAAGGTGTTCATCGTCAAAGGGCATGTTGAGGAGCCGGGACTGCACATCAGGAGCGAACCCAGACTTCCTCAACCACGCAAACCTGCGCATTACGGTGCTCGCCACCATGGACCGGCTGACACAATCCTCCAAGTCCAAACCCGACTGAACGGCCTCACACATGGCATCCTTGTCATCCTGAACCATAGCAAGGAAACCATACCGTTCGTCCCCTTCGGGAATATGATCAGCCGCTAATGCAACACAGTTCCACAGAGTGTGTGTGAAACGAGACAAGGCACATATGGAGTTGGTCACCTGAAGCGCCATACCCCCAGAAGAAAACACTTTCTTCGCCCAGCCGTCAAAACGTTTGTCATCCCTATCCGGAGGGATGGTAGGATACGACGCCTGCTTTGCTGGGGCCGTAGCCGCCTGCACCACCAAACTCTCCGGGGTGGGGTGCCTAGACAAGTAGCAGGGGTCGCTACTGGCTGGACGGTATTTTCGCGACAAAGACTTGCCCACTGCCGGGAGACTCTCCAGAGCAGTCCAAGCCGCCGCCACCCTTCTTTGCAAAGCCATATGAAAAGGCAAACCGGGTCAGTGGGTGGACCGAGATCAAGGATGTCCGTGAGATCATCCTGAATGAACTTCCCTGGGGGAGCTGACCAACCCAAATACTCGGTAACCCGAGACATAAGGTGCCGATATGACGAATCGGCATGAGGGCCAGGCTCCGGCCGGCAAAACTCCACCTCCGGAGAGGTGTCCAGTCCACTGGCATCATGTAGTGACTGCCTCAGGTCATCAAACTGACTATGGCCCGAGATAAGGTCATCCGGAACCGTAACCGGAACCAGGCCGCCATCAGAGCCTTCATCACCCTTTGAAATGTACTCCAGGCGGGGAGAGGTAGACCTCTGCGGACCAAAGCAGTGCCGGACCTTAGCCATAGCCTTTTTAGGGCCAAACCCCGTGCCACGGGGCCCCTCCGACACCACCGCCTCGAAAGGCGTCAAGGGCGCCGAGCGAGTCGGCGTCGACAGAAAAGGTGTCGAGGGAACCGACCGAGTCGGCGTCGACAGAAAAGGCGTCGACGTCAGCTGCAACGCCTCCAGCATCTGTCGGAGCTTCGAGCGTGTCTCTCAACAACCTGGGCGTCGACGACCCCCTCGAAGACGGAACCTCGAGAGAAATCGTCGACGACCTCGGCGCCACAGGCGTCAACGTCTTCTTCGAAGACGGCACAGGATCACGTGGTCTCGAGCGCATCGAGGACCGGGACCTGGAACGGGCATGGCGAGAACGGCTACCCTTGTCCGAGCGGGACCTCTCCCGCGAGCCGTGCCGACCACCCGAGCCCGAAGGCATACGGGCGGTGTCTCTCGACCGGTGCCGACCGACCCCACTCGGAGGCGCAGACGGACCGGTGCCCTGCGATTCCAGAATCGCTAGCATCTGCTTCCCGAAGGAAGCCCATTCCTCCGGTGTCGCTTAAATGGAGGGATAAGCGACCCGCCGACGGGCGGAGTCCTCGGAAGAGGACGGGGAAGGCGACCTATGCCGGCACTTCCTGGAATGCCTAGAAGAGGCGGAGGAGTGGCGAGACCGACTCCTGGAAGGAGACCCACCGGACTTCCGACGATGACGCGGAGAGTCACCCCTCGAGTCATCGGTCGAAAGCCCCGCAGACCTCGACTTCCGGGGCTTAGACACCCGACCTACCGACAGTTTCTTCTTGCGTTCTCGCAAGGCCTTCGGAGTGAGCGACTGGCAGTCGACACAGTCGTCCGTATCGTGGGCCTCCCTGAGGCACCAGAGGCAGGCGTCGTGTGAGTCCGTGACCGACATCCTGGACCCACAGTCCCCCGCAGTTCTTGAAGCCCGGACGCGGGGTCGAAGATGAGGAAGACATCGCCACGAACAGGTCTTCACACCAACCGAAAAGGTTCAACGAACCGAGAAAGAAAACAGCAACTCCAACGAGTCGAGGCATACCGAGATTCACGAAGCGAACACGTTCGCGGAAAAAACTGAACTGAGGCTATGGGCGTCGTGCGTCCTACTCATCACATCGGGTGACGTTGGCCGTCAGAGGAGGTCCTCGGGGACGGCGCATCGACGTCATCGACGCAGGACGCAGACGCCAAAGATTTTCCGAAGCAGCACAGCTGTGGACATTACCTGTCATAGAGATGGAATACTTCGGAGGACCCAATCCCCTCGAATAGATATGTTTTTGACTGCTGGTCGGATGACAGAGTGTTGTGAAACAAGTGAAATAGGTAGCATACTCTTAACGGATCATGCGCATGTGGTTTTGCAGTTACGGCTGCGATATGCGCTAAATGTTCATACATTTTGGAGGATGAATGTTTCATTGCTGCAAAAGGATGATGTGTTGGAGGCATTGAGGAAGGAAGTGGAATGTTTTGTGGAGAGTAATCATGATGGCGTGATGCGTCCCAGTGCTGTCTGGGAAGCTTTGAAATGTACGATACGGGGCCATCTAATTGGTGTGTCGAGTGGGTTACGGAAAAAGAGGCATTGTTGGAGACTAAACTTACCGAATTGTCGAGGAGGGTGATGGTAGGTCCTGTTTGTGGGGAGGTGGTGGGTGAACTTAAAAGGGTGAGGAGAGAATTGAATTTGCTCATTGATTAGTGTAATGATCGAAGTAGCTTCTATTTAAAATGCGCCTACTTTCAGAAGGGTGAAAAATGCGACAGGTGGTTGGCTTATAGGTTGAGGAAGCGGAGCGGTCTATTCCTTCGGTTAGGACTCATGACGGCAGCATTAGCTATCATCCAGGTGTGATCAACAACATTTTCAAAGACTTTTATGAGGAACTTTATAAAAATGAATCTGGGATATCAGGTGAAGGTGCAGAATTTCTGGAAAAGGTAGGCCTGTCTAGGATTACTGTGGATGATTCAATGTTGCTGGAGGAGGATTTTTCATTGGAAGAGGTTAGGACGGCGATTGGTAAGTTGAATGCTGGGAAGGCCCCAGGACCGGATGGGTTCCCGGCGGAGTTTTACAAGATCCTGCCAGATTCAGCTCTACGATTGTTGCTGGATGTGTATGTGGAGTCGTTGACCATAGGATTACTTCCCGAGACTACTCGTCATGCTTTGATATCGGTCTTCTTGAAAGGAGGGAGGGATGAAACTCTGCCTTCCAGTTATAGGCCCATTAGTCTTGTTAATGTGGATAAGATTCTGGAGAAAAATTTGGCTTGCAGGTTGGAGCATCTGCTTCCGTCAGTAATACATGTGGATCAATCTGGTTTTGTGAAGGGTAGGAAGACCTCCAGTGACATCAGGAAGATTTTAAATATTGCCTCGAAAGCAAGTGGTCAGGAAGAGGATAGTGCAGTTTTATCTTTGGCTGCAGAGAAGGCGTTTGATAGGGTGAATTGGGACTTCCTCTACGCGGTGTTGGAGAAGATGGGTTTTGGTGTGAGGTTTATTTCCTGGATCAGGCTGTTATATAGTGAGCCGACTGCAGAGGTAGTTACCAATGGTATGAGGTCAGGGAGAATTAGAATGGAGAGGGGTACGAGGCAGAGATGCCCTCTGTCGCCTCTTCTATTTGTGTTGGCTTTGGAACCACTGGCCGGGTTTATCAGGAGGACTGAAGATGTGGTGGGTCACTCGTGCTGGGGGATAACGCAGAAGATTTGGTTGTTTGCGGATGACATGCTTTTAGTCCTTAGTGATCTCAAGAAGTCTACACCGGCATTGATGGATGTTATGGGGGAGTTTAATCTTTGTTCTGGATACAAAATTAACTGGATGAAATCGGAGATTATGCCTTTGAAACATTCTGTTGATAGGGGGTTTATGGTGGATTTGGGCTTCAGGTGGTGTCCAGATAGATTGCTGTATTTGGGGGTTTGGCTAACTCCGGGGATTGGTGACATGGTTAAGGAAAATACACGGGTCATGTGTAGTGGTTTGCAGACGGATCTTGACAGTTGGAGTCTTTTGAATCTTTCTTTGTGGGGTAAGGTGAACGCCTTAAAAATAATATCTGCCCCGAGGATTAATTATGTTTTGAGCATGGTTCCTTTGATGTTCCCTAATACGTTTTGGAGAGATTTGGTCAGGTTGTTGCAGGAGTTCTTGTGGGATAGGAAGCCCCCGAGATTGAAATTGTGGAAGTTACAATTGCCATTGCATAGGGGTGGTCTTGGGGTGCCGAATTTCAGGGCATATCACCTAGCCTTCTTTTCCGAATTTTTGGTTCCCTTTGTGGAGGATTTTCAGGATGTTTGGGTAGAGGCAGAAACCAGTTTGAATGGACCTCTTACTTCCAGAGCTCTGTTGACCTCGGTCTCCAGGAAGAGTTGTGGACACGATTTGTTGATGGATGACTTGAGGAGCGCCTGGAAGGGTTTATGTCGTTATTTGGATGTGGATGCTTTGAGGGAGCCAGGTGCCTCTGTATGGCTAAATCCTGCTATCAAGATAGATGGCAAGGTGATTTTTTGGGCAGATTGGTTTCTGGGTGGGGTGAGGTGGGTTGGTGACCTGTTTACAAATGGTGGTTGGATGAACGCAAGGGAATTGCAGCAGCAATATGGTATTGAAAACCTTAGAGCTTCTGACTTTGTAAAGCTCAAAAGAGCAATTGGTGTGGTGGATTTGGATAAGAAAATTGCGTTGGATTTGTTTGCAAAGGATTTGGTGGGATCGGGTGGAGGTCTGGCCAGTCGCCTGTATAAAGTGTTTGTGTCGTGTTTTCAAGGGAATTATTCTTTAAGAGAGGAGTGGGGCAGGAGAATCGGATAGGATATCACGGAGGGCTTGTGCAAAACATGTGTATGAACGTGAAGTTGTACTCGTTGGGACTCACGGAAAGATCGAGACAGATTAAAATGCATAAAAGAGGGATGTCGGAGAGTGCAGAATGTTGGAGGTGTTCATGTGAAATTGGTACACTGGAACATCTACTATGGGATTGTAGGCTGGTGAGGCTGTTCTGGGATGAGATTGGACGTATATGTGACAAAGTGATTGTTGGTCTCCCGGTCTTGGATTTTAGTGTGATCATATTGGGGAGTGATGAGTCTTTGGATGATCTCACTCGGAGTGAGAAGAAGTGGTTGTTCAGAGGGGCAATGACTGGTAAAATAATTATCTTAAGGAACTGGAAGAATGCTTTGACATTGAATGTTGAGACGTGGTTGTCTGAGATGCATGAATTGGCAAATATGGAGAGAGTGATTTATAGGAGACTTGGTAAATTGGCTTTGTTTGAAAAAATATGGGCTAGATTTCTGCAGCTATTCTAACATTGTGGTTGCTGGGTGGGGGGTGATTGAGAGATTTATTTGATTTATTGGGGGTTTGCGGTATTGTATATCTCACTCTGTACATTGAACTGTGTAAAATGCTGTGCTTTTCATGTATTGTTTACCATGTTTTATTTGTTGTACATTGATTGTCTTGGGTTTTTGTTGTACATGTTGTGTAAATAAAGTTTTAAAAAAACATTCCGATGAACAGGGACGAAAACGAATGTCTAAGCAAACTATCTGGGTCGTGTGACTGGACAGTAAGGCTTAGACCTAGGAGGGTGTGAGAGTGGTGAAGGGTTCAAATAGGCACACACAGAGCACTCTTAATAATACAAGTTAGGCAAAATGTATAAAACAGAATGTATAAAACATAAATTATTTAAGCCTTAGACAACTCTTACCAATGAGAAACCACAGCTAAGCAATACACAAACATGCACTACTAATATGTACACATTAACATTGGTATGCTCTGATAAGGAAGCTTACATTTCAATGTTAAGTACAATTAGCCTTTCCTTTTCAATATACTGTAAGTGTAGCAAAACAAGTGAATACAGTAATAGAACCAGGTAAGTAAATCAATACTTTGAGACACAATAGTTTTAGAATAAAGAAGTTGCCAAACACCATACAAAACCTTAGAACTAAGGTTTTAACCATAAGAAGTCCTCCCCTAGCTAGAAATGAAGGGGCCTAACGCCCTTAAAGTCACAGGTCCCAATAAAAGTATTTTTAGTAAGCTATGCTTCGCTAATGGTAGATTGACCAAGTGTTGGCCTTGAGCTAACAAGTAGTTGTAGGTGTTCCAAAGTTTGTTTTTTTTAAACTTTATTTTTTGAGTTTTAGCAAAAGCATACAATAACAACCTGTATCCACAGGTTCAAGCAACAAAACTAAACACTACGTTCATAGCACATACCGCACACATCCGAGAACTGTGGGCCGAGCAATCATCGGAAATATTGTCCTTCAGGAAGGTCTCTTCTGCTAGGTAGCTGTGTTGAATAGCGGGGGTCTGATTGTAATCAGATTTGTGAATTGCGGAGTCAAGAATGCGAGTTCACCACATCAGGAGCGGAAAGTAAATAACTAATATATGGGCCCCAAATATCTGGTGGGCGTGCGTGTAGGGGAAGGGTACGTTTGAACTCAGTGTCCATGTCTTGACAATAGAGAATGTCCTTCTTCCATGCCGTGAGTAAAGGCAGGGGACCTCGTCCCCATGCCAGGGCTACTCTTCTACGGGCGAGCACCAGGAGCAAAGAAGCCAGCTTTCTCACTGGGGCTTTTAAGTGTTTTGTCATACTCAGGAGCGCAATGGTCGGATCGGGGGCCAGTATCTCACCTATTATGTCACTCGTATGTTGTAAGACTGAGGACCAAAATCGGGCTACTCCCGGGCAGTGCCATGCAAGGTGAATGAAGTCAGCGGAGGGAGCACCACATCTCTCGCATTGGTCAGAGGTTTCGGGGTGGTAGCGCCGTTTCTTTTGGGGGGTGTAGTATATTTGATGCACAAAGTTAAAATGGATCTGCTTAAATCGGGTATTTAAAGCAACTTTTTGGGTTTGCTGGAGGATGTAGGTCCAGTCATCTTCGGGTATTGTGAAGTGGAGGGCCGTCTCCCATCTCTGTTTCGCCCTTATGGCGGTTGGAGTCGTATCAGCGAGCAACAACCTATATATAGAGGAAACTAACCTTCCCTCCTCCCCGGCCTGGATCGCATTATGCAATAGGGGCCATGTCGGTGGTTGTTTGGGGAATGTTGGGAAGTGGGCCTGCAGGGTGTGGCGCAGCCTGAAGTAAAGGAAAATATCGAGCGAGGTGGTGCCGCCTCTCTCCCTGATCATCTGTGGGGTCAGAAACACGCCATCAGGGAAGAGGTCTCCAATAGATTGGATATTGGTCTTATCAAGCCATATTAGAAATACTTTCTAGTTGGTCAGGGGAATGCCAGGGATGAACTTGATTGGCAGTAACGGGGAGTATCTTATCTGTAGTTCGTATTTACGGGTGATTTTTCTCCAGATGGCGTATGAGGATAGGACCGTATTTAGCGTGTTATATGGGACCGGGAGATTGCGGAGGATGACAGCTGTTAAGAAGTCGGGGGAGGCCAAGGCGCGCTCAACCTGAACGTGAGGACGGACATACTCAGTGGCGTACCAGTGGCTTAGGAATTGGGCTTGAGCGGCCCAATAGTACTTTTCTATATCAGGGAGTGCCAGGCCACCCTGCGACACAGGTAATGTCAGTGTTGTATAGGCGACTCTTGCTGGTTTGCCAGCCCATGTTAGTTCAAGAATAAGGCTCCTAATTTTCTAAAGAAATGTGCGTGGAAGTATGAGGGGTATATTCGTGAATAAATAAAGGAGTTTGGGGAGAATCATCATCTTGATCAATGAAACCCTTCCCCACAGCGTTAAGGGGAGCGACTTCCATCTCTGAATACGCTCTTGGAGGCATTGGAACACTTGTCCATAGTTATCTTTAAATATCTCATCATGGTTGAGCGACATGAGAATGCCGAGGTAGTGAACCCCGGCGTTTCCCCACTTAAATCCATGATCGTCTCGGAACTTAGGAGTAGCCTTAGTCAGCGGGAATATTACCGATTTGGAGTGGTTTATTTTAAGACCAGAAACGCTGCTGAATCGGATCACCTCGCGCATGACTGGGTTGAGATTAGTTTGGGGATCTTTGATGAACAGAATCACGTCGTCTGCGTAGAGGGAGACGATCAATCTATGTGGGCCAAAGGTAAGGCCTCTATTAATTCGGTGCGTTCTTAGTCTGGAAGCAAGTGGTTCCATAACCAGGGCAAATATAAGGGCCGACAGGGGGCATCCCTGCCTAGTGCCACGCTCTAACCTGACTCCGGGGGATCTTATAGCGCCAAGGGTGATGTAGGAGCGGGGTTCGTTATACAGTAGTGACACCATCCTAATAAAAAGTTTTCCGAGACCCATTTGTGTAAGTGTTGCAAAGAGATATGGCCATTCGACGGAGTCGAAGGCCTTCTCAGCATCTAATAAAACTGCGATGGCCTGTTGTGTGGGGTCGAGTGCTGCAATGACTCCAAACAGTCGGCGGATACCATATGTTGTGTTGCGTCCAGGAATAAAGCCGGCTTGGTCACCCAGCACCAGCGCGGGCATAAGGGGAAGGAGACGTTTTGCTAGAATCTTGGCCAGAATCTTGTTGTCAAGGTTAATTAATGAGATCGGCCTGTAGGAGGCGCAATCGTCTTGGGGTTTGCCTGGTTTATGGATGAGGACTACATTGGCTTCACGGAGGGTGGGTGGAAGAATCCCTCGCTCTAGGGCCTCTTCGTATACTCGGAGGAGTAACGAGGCTAGCGTGGACACGTATGCTTTGTAAAATTCTCCAGTGAGACCGTCTGGACCAGGTGCCTTGGTGTTCGGGAGAGAGTTTATTGCCTCTGTGATTTCCTCTTGAGAGATGGGCGTGTTCAGTGGTTCGCGTAGATCTTGAATCACCCAATACAGTTCGGTGTCATTAAGGTGGTTCTGAAGCTCTTTAGGGTTAGTAGTGATTTGAGAGCTATACAGGTCTTGATAGAATTTGTGAAATGTGTTCACAATATCTTCCGCAGTGTAAGCCAGGTTTCCCTGCGTGTCTCGGATGCGTTCCACCCGAGGGAGTGTTTGGTCAAGTCTCAGGAGACGGGCCAGGAGCGCCCCGGGTTTTTGCCCCTCGCCATACTGTCTGATCCTGTGGTTGCGGCCCAAGAATTTCAGTTCACGTTCGGCTGTCTCATGGAATTTTGATAGTTCCATTTTTAGGTCGGCCAGGGTCTGCGCATCCGGGGATGCTGTTTGTTTATTTTCAAGGTCTTTCAGGCGTTGTTCACTGTCTGTCAGTTCGCGCCTAATCAGTTTCAGGATGCCATTTTCCTTGGCCATGCACACCCCTCTCACGTAGCATTTCAATGACTCCCATAGCGTGCCGATGCCACTGAGCCCTGGTTTATCTCAAGGAAAGTGGTGATGTCTTGTTGGAGCACATCCGCGAAGACGGGATCTAAAAGCGAGCCCGATTTAAATCTCCAGTTCACTGGGGTTTTTGGGGTCTCCGAGAGCATGAACTCGAGTGTGACCATGGAGTGGTCGGAAAGAGAGCATGGCAGGATTTGACAGGGTCCCCAATTGTATGGACTGCGGGTCGATACCAGTAAGTAGTCGATGCGAGAGCTGGTGTTATGGACCGCTGAATGGAATGTGTAGTCCTGGGAGTTTGGATGGGTGTGCCTCCAAATATCGGATAGCTCAAATGCCTGACAGATCTCTGTAACCTGATGACTGGCTCTGGAGGTTTTGTTGCTTGAACCATGCGATTTGTCGGTCTGGGGGTCTAGGGGGGTATTGAGGTCTGCTCCCCAGATGATCGTTGCTGATGTGTACGCACCCAGATTTGACATAATCCAGTTAAAGTTATTCGGACCGTCGACATTGGGGGCGTAGGTGTTCACCAAAACTATTTCCTTCCCGGCAAGTAGTCCCCTTATCAGCAGGAACCTGCCTTCCTCATCCTTCTTAAAGCTGATCAGGCTAAAGCTGGCTTTCTTTTCAATCAGTATTGCAACGCCTCTCGCATATGAGGAGTACGAAGAAAAGTATCTATGGCAACCCCACGAGCGGGCCCAGTATTGCTCTGCCGATGGTGTAAGATGGGTTTCCTGTAACATAGCAATAGTGATCTTGTGTCTCCGTAGGTATTGAAGAACCTTCCTGAGTTTAGAGGGTTGGTTGCCGCCTCTAATATTCCAAGTAGCAATTTTAAGTAAACCCAGTTTGCAGGAATTGAAAAGGGGGGACTGGCGTCACCCCAACTTTGCGGATCAGATAGTACTTAGGAGTGCGGAGGGACCTGTTGCAACTCACATGTTCCGGATTGAGGATCTATGCTCGTTGTGCGCCTGAACGTAGTTGATTGGGCGAGAACAACTTGATAACTCTTGATTCCCTCCCCTGCGCAGGCAACCCCCAACAGGCCCGCGATATGCCCACCCCCCCCTGCATGGGCAACTCCCAACTGGCTCTTGGTAAACAGTCCCCTGTAAACATACAGTCAGCATTGCTGTGCTAGGGGCGCTAGTGGCCCTCCAAGAGGAGGCTTGCTCCCAACCCCAATGTGAATTTGATCCGTGGTGGCGATGTTGTTACCTTTGTGATATCGAGGTATCTCCTATTTGCGACAGTTGTGGAATTATTCTTTATGGCGGATCTCTTCTTGGTCTATTTCCCCTCTGGGGGTTTCCGTCATTTTGGGCGGATCTGCAGCCATTGCGGTCTAGGTATTCAGTGGTCTCCTCAGGCGTGTTGAAAAACTGAGTTTTGCCTCTGTATTGTATACGGAGTTTCGCAGGGAAAAGCATGGAATACTGAATTTGATTCTCTTGTAGTCTGCGTTTCACTGCTGTGAATGATCGCCTTTGCGCCTGAACTGCTTGGGAGAAATCTGGGAAAAATTGAATCTTGTCTCCGTCATATTGGAGCGCGCCTTTGTCCCTTGCGGCTCTCAGGATGGCATCCCGGTCCCTGTAATTGAGCAGTTTCGCTATGATGGGCCGAGGATTTGTTCCTGGGAGAGGCCTCGCGTTAGGAACTCTATGGGCTCTCTCAACGATGAAGAGCTTTGATAGGGTCTCCGCTCCAAACAGGTCTATGCAGACCTTCTCGACGTATTCTTCAATTTTTTGATTAGGCTGATGCTCTCTAACGCCAATGATCCTTATGTTACTCCGTCGGGAGCGTCCTTCAAGATCTTCGTTCTTGGCGCTCACAGCTTTCACTTGGGCCTCTAATAAGGATACTCTGGAGGTTAAGGACGCTGTGCCGTCGTCAAGGTCGGAAACCCTCTGCTCGACAGTGTCTAATCTGTCAGCGTGCTTGTCCAGCCGATGTTGGAGCTGGTCGACTTTGGAAGAAAGAGAGTCCAGTTTGCTCCCCAGGCCCCCTATTCCGGCCTTGAGGTCCAACAGAATTTCTCTGATGTCAAGCTCTTGCGCCTCTCCAACTTTGTGGGGCTGATCTTGATTGGGTGATTGCAGTCTGCTGTTTGAGGAGGTCGCTTTGGTGGAGGAAAAGCTTTCAAAGTTTAATTTTCTCTGTGACCTATCATTCTTCCCCATCTTTGTGTTGAATCTGGGCGACAGAGCGCCAGAGGGACCACGGGCGACACGCTCGAAAGGCCCAGCTGGAGGGTCGCAGGATATCCTGGTGTCTAGATAGCCGGGGGGGCCTCTGGCGTGTGCTGCGGTGCTCTGATCTCAGATTTGTTTCCGCCCTGTCGCCACTATAGTGTCCTGACCAAGATTAAGAGGGAGTTTGTGCTACTCCAGCGGGGAGGATGCCAACCTGTGCGCCTTCCGGTTAATTCCCCGGCAAAACTCGTATACTGCTGCAGTCTGAGCTCAGCTGCAACCAAGTGTTGAAGGTATGGCTGCGCCAGAGGTCTAGGCCGATTTTCCAGGTGCTGGGTGGGTAATGCACGTGAGGTCTTAGGCGTTTTTGAGGTAGTGGAATAGCCCCTTGCAGAATGGACCTTCACTTTATGATCGTGGGATTGTACGGGCTTCTTTTGTCGGACTATGGGCACCAAAATAGCGGGCGCGTTGTGTGTCCTGCAAAAACGCTGTATTCCTTGGGCGGGGTTGGGGGCCCTGGGATGAATGTGGCGCGGGAGAGCAGGGGCTCCTGTTGCTCAACCCACCAGTCGACGATATTGCCTCCTGTGAGTGAATATTTGCAGGTCCTGCAGGGCCGAGGTGACCGCTGGTTGGCGATCGCGGGAGATCCGGGGCCTGAATAGATCCTTGGGGGGGTGCGCAGAGCGCTCGTACCTGGTCTCCTGTTGGTGTGCTGCTGCGATCACAATGCTGCTCCTCGCGTGACCGGCAAGCTCCGCTGGCCCTCCGATCCCGCGTCGGCTGCCGCAGCCGCGCTATCGCCGGCTCCCCTCGATCCTCCCGGAGCTCAAGGGGGGCGCGGCGGGCGTTCTGGACCAGCGCCGACAAGGGCAGTGAAGGCGCTGTCGCTCGTTGCACTCTGCGCTGCAGGGATTTCGGCGAGACGCGGACGGCGCCTCGCGTTGATACGGCCAGTTCAGCTCTTCCGTGGGCACCCGGTCCACCGCAGCTCCAGCGAAGGCCGCGTACCCCGGACGGATGAAGGGAGGGGGAGGGTGGAGCACCACGCTGCCCATCGCTCACAGGCGAAAACACAGGTGGTTGGCAAAATGAATGCAGGGGTCTGTGCAGAAACGCTTTGGCTTTCAGTGGCTGGAGATTCCAGACTGTTTGGCTGCCACGGAAGTCTCGATTTTTCAGGATCTTGGGGGAGCTACACGGAGCTCACAGGGAGGCCGCCATCTTGGACGGCTCTCTAGCGCCCTCTGTAGGTGTTCCAAAGTTTAAGAACAAGAGGAACATATTTAAAAGACCCTCTCCAAATCCAACCACCTTAGAGGAGACCAAGGGAAGGCTACCAGGCCAGAGAACGGTAAGTGAGTGATAAGGCAAAATCTTCATGCCAATAGAACCCTAGGGGGGGCCAAAAAAGGTATGCTTACTCATCTCCTGTACTTCGATTCACTCAGAGACCAATTCCTGAAATCACAGGGCCTTCTGGATGCGGGCCTTTGTTCAGATGAATGAAGCCCAGGGGTCGCTGATGCAGAGACCACTTGAGACGTCTGGTTGGTGGATCCGCTTGTATGCGGTTCCATGCTCCGATGGAGCAAATCATGGATTCTGGACAGCTAGCCGCACCTACTTCGGGACCACCACTCTGGTGAAGACCTCGGAGAACACCCAGGACGTGAATCAGGTGATGGAACAGCTATGGCCACTTGAAGAAAATGCCAGAAGGTGACCCTCATCGAACAAAGAAACTGACCCTGCAAGGCACCTCTTAGTGGTGCAGATCTTCGACTTGCGTGAAATGCTTCTTGTTCCAAAAGCTGAGGATCTGTAAAGTCCCAAGGCTAAACTCGGGGTGGCAACTTTTAAGATGGATTTCTAATATCTGGCCTGGGGGACAGATTTTAGGAGTTATTGTTATTGTGAACAGGGAAAAACTGAGAGGTTAGCCACAACCCAATGGAGAGCAGTCAAGCTTATTCTCAGGAGAGAGTGAGTGGGGTCAGGGATCCAAAATGAGTCCACACAGTGAAGCACTCAAAAATTAAATGTAGTACAAACGTACTGCATTTATTGTAGGCCCAAAAGAGACACTTGAAAATGAAACAAGCAGGTGATAATTTTGCACAATACTCAATAATAAATAAATATATATACACAGTCTCCATATGTTCCTAAAATGCATTCAATGACTTACAAATCAATAAAAGAAGTTATGTATGTGATGCATTAAGATGGAACCAAGTCAAACGAAATATGCCCTAGCTTCAGAATTCTAATCCCTATGAAGAGTGGGGCCTTGTGCCCAAAATACTGCTACCCAGAATATATCTGATGCAGTTAAAGTAGAAGAGCTGCAACAAAGTTACTTGTAAGAATAAATGTGTTCTCTTATCGTTCAGGTTTCGCTGCCCTAGTGCGACAACCAAAAAGCAGAGCAATGGAACGATACAAAGAGATTTGCACTCAATGTTATATTATGGAGGATACAAAATATTTGCGTTACTGACTTGCCCAGAAGACTGGATGGGTCGAATGATCGCTGGAGGTTGGATTTCCCGCAGTTGGTTCCAGTGAGAGATGTCCAGGAGCTGCGGACCGTTCACGAGACTGGGGAAGGAGAGTTCCAGCAGCAGCTACCGCACTCAGGCGACGGGAGGCGTCCTTCCAGTTAAGAAGGTGACTTATAGCACAAGCTGGTTATCACCAAAGGTCCAGCTGCAAATGCGAAACAGCGACTCTTCTAGCGAGGTAGCCCACTGGAGAGCTGGTCAGTCCACTGGGTGGTCCAGGCACTTCCAAAGGCTTAGTACGGCTGGATCCTTGAGAACACGTTGAGACTGGTTGATCCCATCAGTCCAGGGTTGAAGCACCGCACAGGGCCTTCGCAGATCAGGTAGTCCAACAGGGCTTCACCGGGTCAAACGCAGGAAGGGATGCCGGGCCTCTTGAGGAGTCTTCTTCAGTCGTCTGTTCTGTTAGAGAGGATTCTTGGCTCCAACACTGATCTGAAGGGGCTGCTGGATTCCTGCTCTTAATCAAAATCTTGGCTGGAAGCAAGTTCAAGCCCACTAATGGTAAGGATATGCACCATTCAAACAGCCAGCAGTGGTCCAATCAGGGCCAATGTTGGTTTTACTCCTGTCCCACACCCAGACTTTCAGGCACCAAGGATGTCGAGTGGGAACAGAAAATCCCATTCACTTCCTGGGCTAAACACACAAACAAAGGCAGCACTAGCGCGGGAAAGCAGCAGCTTTCCATGGCAATGCATGACCTCATATGAGATTTCCTGACCTGGCAAGGCAGAAAGAAGGCCAAACAAGAATATGGCTATGGCCAAAGTAAAAGCGACAACCTATAAGCATGGCCATTTCAGGGCACTAGCCACATTTAGGAGCCACACATGGTAAACGAGAATGTGCACACTAGAAATAAGACCGGAATTGTAATAATATAATTGCTGCCACCAGGTTCACTTTAGGCGGACATAAAAGAACCAAAAAATCCTAAGTGCAGAAGACTAGAGTGACACAAAAATTATCCTCATTGCTCTGCATTGCAAAATGCTGTGTGCAATATTAAAAAGTTAACAAATGAGCAAAATGCCAGGGGAGTGAAGCTAAAAGATTCAATTCCCTGTAAAAGGTCAGGACAGGTTCATAAACAAAAGCAAAACGTTTGGCGGTCCATAGAACTATGGAGGAAAAGTTGCTCATAGAAATCATCCCTAACAGTGACCGTTGCAGTGAAGTCACCCAGAACCTCTGGCTAGCCCAGAGAATGGTTCCGGTGCTGTTCCGAACGCTTCCAGCGATTGAATCTTTGAGCAGTGATCAGGATTGGTTGTTCTCACTGGTCCAGGAGTCTAAGCTGTGAGACCAAAAAGGTGTCTCACCCACTAGTCCCTGGGGATCTGTCATCCAGGTGGCCAGGAGACGGCCATTGCTTTTGGATGCAGTTCCTGTGGGTGGGCCAGTGCGGGAGGATCACCTCGGTGAGGGGTCTTCGGGTGTGGGAGACCGGATGGTGAGACTCAGTATGCCGTTCCCTATAAAACCGTTACCTCATCCTACCTAGTAAGATATTTCGGAACTCTACTACCACCCCCCTCCCTTTTTTTCCCCAACATAAAACATTTTCTCACACATCCCACTCTAAGGGAAAACAGACTAACACCCGAGCTGTATACCTGAAGTGTCCCAATACAATGGTCAGGCAATGACTGACCACACACTTGACTTCCATTACATTTCCCCACACGGATAAAAGGCAGAGCACGAGAGCACAGTCAGAGCAAGGCAAAACACATGAGGAAACAGCAGTTCCATGATGGCAGTTTAACGAGAGAACAAAGACTGTGAAACAGAAAGGGATCACGACAAGGAACTGTTGCTTTCATGGGCCCTCGAGATTGGAAATCATAGGACCAGGAAAACCAGCTGAAGAATCCTGCCTTGTGTGACAGAGATACCCGGGGCGCTTCCGTGTGAATAATCAAGGCAGGGAGAATCAACAGGCCCTGTGGTACTGTCCTTGGCTCCAAGAACAAAGCTATTTCAGTGAAAACAACACAGCTGTTGAGTTGGGGAGACCGATACAAGACCGGTCTGTGTTGAAGCCAAGGTTGCAAGCAGCAACATGGTATGGGGAGAGCTGGAACGAACATTATTGAAACGCATGTGATAAGAGACGCGAGTGAAGTTAAACTGCTGATCAAATTGAACTTTAAAGCAAGCTACAATACCTTTGACGGAGTGGTCTGGCACTGCGTGGGTGCTCAATCGAAGGTATCCAGCTGAGGAGTAACGAAAGTAGATACATTTGAAAAGTGAAAGAATAAATGTGGATCAAAGTGGTCCTGCGACCAGTCAAGCAAAATCCTGCAGTCGATTTTGATGAAACAGAGAAAGTTCGGAAAAATACACAAATCTGGTCCGAGCCCAACGGAGGGAGACAAATTGAAGATTTTGAGTTACAGTGGGTCTGAGCCCGGCAGAGGGGGATTCAGGATGAACAGTGAAACACCCAAGAAGGATTTGTATTAAAGCAGGTCTGACCCTGGTTGAGGGGACCCGTGGTGAATCAAAAATCACCCAAGAAGTTGTAAATGAGAATCCTGAGGCGAAAGGAACTTTTGAATGTTTGTCGTATCAGGCCATCCAAAGTAAGAGACTTTGAATAGCAAAGAGACTTTGGTACAGAAAGCCCTGATACTGAGATTTGAACTGCATCCTCGTGCTTGAGAAGCCAGAGAATCTGCTAAGCTCGAGTGTGCCGCCTTGTCCCGTGCTGAAAACGTGGGGAAGGAAAGCAAATGGTTTGAATATCCTGACATATCATTTCTTGAATACTTTTCTTTTGCATATTTAGAAGCAAGGATTGGCAATAGGTTTATTAGTATAGGCCCTTTTATTTTGACAAGACACCACTAGGACTGCGTTATTATTTGAAGGTCATAGCTTACTCCCATCTTTAGGATTAGATAGGTGTTTTTCAAACCTAGTTGAAGTTCAATAAACACCCTTGAACTGTGATCACTTATGTCTGTCTTACTGTTTGATACCATGCCTTCCTTACAAAGCACAGATGAAGATCTTCAGATCATCTGCAAAGAGAAAGGGCTTCTGGCAATAGTCCAAAGACAAGTCCAATCTGGGAAGGCATCTGGCCCCTGCAACAAACACACCTGGCTTGGATGTGAACGGTGTCAAGACATACCGAGCCCCACCATCCAGCCACTTAAAGGTGTGAAGGAAAAACAAAGAACTTCACTATGGAGATGTTAGGTAAGAATTGATATAGTAACACTGTAGACTACACAACACTTATCTGCTTGATATTAGGTAACTCACCTTTTGGTATAGGTCTGTACTACACAAGTTGGTAGTGTGACTGAGCAGCTAGGCCTATCTCATGAGGGGTGAATGTGAGCTGTAGCAATGAAATTTGCAAGTACAAGTAGCCAAGTAACACTTGCACTCAAGGTTTCAGTTATAAAGTATTCATTTAACATCAATTTTCAAATAAGCGTACTTTAAAAGGGCAAGATATGTAACACTGTAAATATACTTTAAAATATGTTTCAAAATCAAACAAGTTAGTGGATTCTCTTTGGATATGCTTATTATACACTTCCTACACCCGGAGGTGACTTCATTCACAAGGACAGTAATGGCATTTATATATCACTAGCTATAATTAGCAGATTCCGAGGTTGCAGAAAGGAAAGGTTTAGGGAAGGAAAAGGTTAAACAGGTTCTCAGTATATGTGAGGACAACTAAATCTCCCAATTAAATCTAAACAAGCCTTTCCCAGCAATAACAGTCTAAAACAAGTTATCACCTCTGAGGGACAGAAATATGAAAGTCATTGGACTAGAAGAGTCTGCAGGGAGCCAGGACAGCCAAACTCAATTGGAGTACAGTCTATGGAGCTGAGGGACTTCTAGATAAAAAAAGTCCTGCACAAAGTCAGAAAGTTTGTAGAAAAATCACTTGGTAGGGTCACAAGCTGTTAAGCCTATGAAAAAGAGTTGGAATCAACATCAAAAAGTAATCCAATGCAAGTCAACTGAGAAGAGCACAGCTAAAGAGACAATGAGGAAAGTACCCCAAGCCTCAAACAGTACCTCTGGTTTGAAGAAGAGTGGTCCAGCTGGATTCTGTCCTGTTGCAGCGGTGCAGAGAATGCATTACTTACCGTAAAAGCATTCCTGATGGTTGTATCTGCTTAGATTCAAATGCTGTGTATAGTCCGACATCCAGTGGTCACTGCGGAGTATTGCATTTCGTTTTCGACTACGGGACGTCGACAAGGCGGGTCTGTAACACTATCCCTATATTGACGTGCATTATACCCACAATCCCTCACGCGTCGAGGTCCCTCTATTTTGTCTGCCCTGAGGGAGCCTATTAGACGTGAGTGAGTACAGAAAAGAGAGAGATAGATAAAGGATGTCTATGTTCCTTCCATCCGAGCGGGGAGGAAGGGTGGGCGCATGTGAATCTAAGCAGATACAACCATCAGAAATGCTTTTACGTTAAATAATGCATTGTCTCCTGATGTTTGTTAATCTGCATAGAATCACATGCTGTGCATAGACTAGCGAGTAGGACCCGGAGTTGGAGGTGGGTTGTGAGAAGGAACAGTAGAAAAAAGATGTCTGAATACTGCTTGTCCCACCTGGGAATCAGATCTAGAGTGGGCGTCTAGTCAGTAGTGTTTTGGAAAGGTGTGTACAGAACTCCAGGTGCCGCTTTGCAAATGGACTCAAGAGGGACATTTGCAATGAATGCTATGGAAGCCCCAGTGCCACGAGTAGAATGTGCTCTCGGCTTGAAGGGTACTCTCTTAGCAAGAGTGTAACAGAGAATGATGCATTGGACAATCCATCTAGATATAGTGGATTTTGAAACTGCATCTCCTTCTCTTCCTGCTGCCACTGAGACAAAGAACTGATTCGTCTTTCTCAGAGGTCTAATTCTTTCCATATAAAACATGACGGCTCTGCGCACATCTAGTGTATGCAGGCTCCTTTCTCCTGAATTTGAAGGGTTTTGAAAGAATGTTGGTAGTTCTATTGGCTGGTTGACATGGAATATAGAAATAAATTTTGGTGCAAACCTAGGATGTGTGCGTAGAACCACCTTATCCTTGTGAACTGTTACAAAGGGGTCTAGTATAGAGAGCGCTTGTAGTTCACTCACTCTCCTAATGGAGGCGATATCTATTAAGAAAGCAGTTTTGAGAGTGAGGTTCTTAAGGGATGCTTTGTGCATGGGTTCAAAAGGTGAGGCAATAAGCCTGGTAAGTACCACATTTAGGTCCCATCCGGGAGCTGGGCTAGCTATAGGGGGGTGCATCCTCTTTACTCCCTCCATGAAGGCTTTAATAACTGGGACTTCTCCACCATGACACTGAGTTGAGAAGTGATGTATGCGGAAAGTGCAGCTAGATGAACTTTAATAGAATTAAAGACCAATCCTGAGTCTAATAAGTGAGTCAGGTAAAGAACAATCTGTGTGGGAGAGCAATCAACGGGGTTGATGCTCTTATTTCTACACCAGATGACGAATCTCTTCCACTTGCTAGAATAGCAGTCACGAGTGTTAGGTTTTCTAGCCTCCCTCAGAATGTCCATGCATCTTTGAGGGAGCTGTAAATGTCCAAATTCTATGACCTCAGGAGCCAGGCTGCTAAATTCATGGTCTGTGGGCATGGGTGTATCGTCTTGACCCTGTCCTGTGACAGCATGTTGTACGGGCAGGGTAGTTTCACCGGTGGAGATAGAGACATCTCCATCAGGTGAGCGAACCATGGCTGTCGAGCCCACATAGGGGCCACTAGTATCATGGTGACTGGTTCCTGGTGCATCTTGTGCACTATTTTGATGCAAAGGGGAGTCGGCGGGGGCGAGGGGGGAGAGGAGCGTAAACAAATTTCCCTGACCATGTTATCTAGAGACCATTCCCCTTGGATCGGTTCTGGGGATACCTGGAGGTGTAATCTTGGCATTGGGAGTTCTCCAGAGTTGCAAACAGATCTATTTCTGGGAACCCCCATTGTGTGAAAACGTTGAAGACAATGTCTTCTCTTAACCGCCAATCGTACTCTGCGGGCAGAGGGAAGTCTCTGCTGAGTTCGTCTGAGTTCCCCTGGTACATGTTGTGACAACAGGAACATGCTGTGACAACAGGAACATGTTGTGTCTGAGAGCCCACTTCCAGATGTTCTGGGACAGCTTGGACAGTCCTGGAGAGTGCGTGCCCCCTTGCTTGTTCAGGTAGTACATGGCTGTGGTGCTGTCTGTGAGGACCATCAACGTCTTCCCTTGCAGGTGTTCCTGGAAAGCCTTCAGTGCTTTGAAGACTGCTAGCAGTTACAGCAAGTTTATGTGTTTGGACGCTACACTCGGAGTCCAAACTCCATGTGCAGTCTGATGGGATAGGTGAGCCCCTCCCCCCCATCCTGTGAGGGATGCGTCTGTGGTTAGAGTGGCTTCCACTGCGGGGGTGGCGAATGGTTTTCCTATTACAAGGTTTTCCTTCGACCACCACCGTAGCGAGAGAACCAAGGCCTGCGAGACCACCACTAGATCGTCCCATTGTCCACTGGCCTGACACCACTGGCTGTTGAGCCACTCTTTCATTGGACGCAGGCGCGCGTGATGTACCAAATATATACATGACGCCATCATTCCTAGCAAACGCATTGCTTTGCGTACCGTCAGCTCTCGACCGGCCACATATTGAGGGATCTGAAAGAGCATATTTTGGACCTCTCGTTGGAGGGGAAGACAAGGCTGTCCTTTTTTCGAATTAGAGCCCCTAGGAATTGTTTGATCTGGCTGGGGTCTAGGCTGGACTTCTTCTCGTTGATGGAGAAGCCCAGTTGGAACAAAAAGTCTACAGTCTTTTGGGTATTTGAGAAGCAAGTCTCGTAAGAATCCCCTGTTATGAGCCAATCGTCGAGGTAAGGGTATACTAAGATGGACAACCTGTGCAGGTGGGCCGCTGCCACTGCCAGTACTTTCGTGAATACCCTCGGCGCTGACAGTATGCCGAAGGGTAGCACTCTGAACTGGTAGTGTTTGCCCTCTATCATGAACCTGAGGTATTTTCTGTGCGCTGGCAACATTAAAATATGAAATTATGCATCTTTCATGTCCAGTGTTGTCATGTAATCTCCCTGTGAAAGCAGGGGGATTACTTCCTGTAAGGTCACCAATGTGAAAATTTTGAGGTTTGACAAATTTGTTCTCTGGGCGTAGATCTAGTACAGGGCGCATGGTTAAGTCCTTTTTGGGTACAAGGAAGTACACTGAATAAATACCTTCCGTTACCTGTGATAGAGGCACAACCTCTATTGCTCCTTTTAGTAGCAGCAGTTCCCCTTCTTGAAGAAGGATGGCGAGGTGCTCCGTTGATAAACGTCCCCTTGGGGTCTGTACTTGGGGGACCGACTGAATTCTATGCAGTAACCGCAGGCTATAGTTGACAATACCCAGCGGTCTGATGTTATTCCCTCCCATGCTGGCAGGAAAGATGTTAACCGGCCCCCGACCAGCGATGCATGGGAGGGGACCCGAACCTTCAGGTCATTTGGTGTTGGTAGCCGGGGATCCTCTGGGAGTGGGGCCCCAACCTCTACCCTTGCCACGGCGTTGTTCTCTTTGAGTGTATTGGCCACTGGTTCCCTGAGTAGAGGACCAGTTGCCTGCAGTGTACTGCTGTTGTCGTTGCTGTTGACGTTGGCCTCAAAAAAAGCGTTTGTCGTCGAATCCTCGCTTATTGGGAGGCCTTGAGATCTGGTCTAAATTCTTTAGGGTGTCGAAATCCTTCTTCGCAGTCTCCAGTGTGTCATCCACCGCTTTCCCGAAGAGGTTAGAATCCTCTATTGGTTTATTAATGAGTGACGCCTGGGTTTCTGGCTTAAAACCTGAGTTGCGGAGCCAGACATGACGCTTCAGAAGTATCCCCTAGACTAAAGAACGGCCAGCCGTTTCTGCAGCATCAAGAGTGTTTTTAATGATGCTCTGGTTAACCAGAGTTCCTTCCGTTACCGTGGTTAACAAGCAAGTTCTTAAGGGCTCAGGGACTTCGAGGTCTTGGCATAATTGTCCCGATTGGGCATCAGCATAACTTGCCAGTAAGGTATTATTATTGGCAATTCTGGTGGGAAAAGCTAATTCTCTTACCCAGGGCGTAGAGTTTCTTTCCTTCCTTGTCTGGGGGTGCTTCGCTAGTTGATAGCGGAACACCTGCTCTTTTCCTTGTGGTAGTTACCACCAAGGAATCTGCTATTGAGTGATCCTTAATGTATAATGGGTCTGAAGGAGAGGGAGTAAACAGTTTTTCAATTCTTGGGTTGACCCCTCTGACCAAACGCAGGTGTAGACAGCAATGGGATGATTCGTCTCTTAACTGAGGCGAGGAGGGGAATGGTCTGGCTAGTGGGAGGTTTCTCCTTAATGATTTATTCTACAAAATCAGTTATCGGGAGTAATTTCCCCAGTCCCAATTTCAAAGTGCAGTGCTGCTTTCCGTAGTAGCGCGTTGAAAGTGGGTTGGTCATCTATCGGTGACGGATTCCTGACCGGTGTGGTCTGAGGAGAGGAAAGGTTCAGGATCTCAGGGTCTGTAGACGCTGTTGGTGACTGCCAAGGCTGTGAGCCACCTTCATCTGGGTCTTCTTCGAAGCCCACCCCCCCACCTATGTCAGGGTTTTCCTCAAAACCTTCTTTGAGGTTCTGTTGGTCTTCACTATTTAAGAACTCCTCATCCTCTTGGAAGTGAGAGTCTTCTTCAGTAAGGTCATAAGTATTAGTCTCCTCTTGAAGGGGGTTAAATAGTCTAGGATATTTAGCCCTGGGGTCCTCATGAAGTACCTCTCTTGGCCTCTTGGGTGTTTTATGTTCAGGAGTGGACATAAATCTATCCAGTTTGTCCATACATGATTGGAATCTCTCAAATGTCTAATGTGGTAACCCAGAACGGTCTGGAGGCGAAAAAGGAGGCTCTTCTGCCTGTAGCCGTCTAAATCTGTCCCATAACATCAAGGATAAAGTCCCTTTGCCTTCTGAGAAACCTTCTCGTAGGCTAGGACCTTCCATCGATGGTGGGAGCGGTTCCTGCCTCCTTTCTGGCATTCTCGGCGTCTCCCTGGCCTTGTGAGCAGTCTTCGGCGTATCACTCGCCATCCGTCTATGGCCGTCAGTGGAAACTATACGAGCCAAGCTCTCGACGATTAATTTCTCTGTCGAGGGTTCGTCTGGCGTCGTGCTGGGCGGTGCCGAGTCTCTTTCAGCGTCGGTCGCACTCTTACGAGGGACGTCGCCTGGCGTTTTGGTGGTAGCGCCCTTGTCTGCAGGTAGCCCAGTCGCTAGTCGCGTCTGTGGTGGCGGGGAGGGCTTGCAACCCTTACGGTCGGTGGAGGACGCCGGTGGGTCCGGCGTCTCCGTTGGCGCTAGGGCTTTCTTCGTCTTCAACGAAGAAGTGCCGTGGGTTGTGTGCTTATGTTTATGCTTTCTGTGTTCGTCAGTGTCGCCGGGGTGTTCATCCCCATAAGTAGGGCGTGAGCCGAACTTGTCGGGGCCAGGGACAGGCGCCAAGGAGCGGGTACGCTCCCTAGAGAGGTCTACAACCTCCGAAACGGAGGTTGGGTTATCACTGTCCTCGTCACACTCGGCGGCGGCGGGTGAGGAATCAGCTCTAGACATAGCATAGGCGGCCCACCTCTGGACCCTGCGATCCTTTAAAGTTTTTGGGTGAAGAAGTTTACAGGCCACACAGCCTTCCTCGTTGTGGTCGAGGGGTAAGCACCGGTTACACCGCTTGTGCTTGTCTTTCCATGTGAATCTGCCCTTACAGCGTGGGCAAAATCTAAACAGAGTCCTCTCCATAGCTGAGGATACAATTAAGAGTGATAACGACCCCGAAGGAAAGGGGGGTGAAAGAGAAAGGCATTCTTAGAAGCAGAAGAAATGTCCCACAACCCCCACTCTCCCTACTGTCTTAGGCCAGAGAGGCCAGGCCAGGTGTTCGGCAGCGCCGAAGGATCTCCTCCGTCTAAGTCACCGCCGTCGAAGTTCTTACTCAGCGGTGAAACAGCTTTGCAGCTTCGCCGTCGAAGGAGGGATCTAATGTAATGTATAATAAATAACGACCAAAGAGTCGAGTAAATGTTTTGCAATTTCTCTCGAAGGAGCTCTGCGTTAAGGCGACCAATATCTGGGCGGAAAAAAACAATCTGAGGGACCTCGACGCGTGAGGGATTGTGGGTACAATGCACGTCACTATAGGGATAGTGAAACAGACACGCCTTGTCGACGTCCCCTTTTCGACTAAGAAAACAAAATGCAATACTCTGCAGTGACCACTGGATGTCGGACTATGCACAGCATGTGATTCTAAGCAGATTAACAAACACCAGAAACTGGGTTCCTGAGCCTTAGTCGTGGGGACAGAGGAAGAATGTCTGGAGGGCTCCTGCGGCTGCAATCTGGAGGTCGTCTGCAGCTACAGGTTCTTTTCGGATCAGCAGCACTTTGCAGTTTCAGCGCTTGGTAAACAGCACCACCGTGGATCTTGGATACCGGTTGGGCTTCCTTCACTGCTTGGGTCCTGCACTCTGGTGAGGGGACTCGTGCTCTGGTAGTTCTGCTTCTGGAGGTTCCTTAAGAGACTCCTGGAGCATCTAGCCGGATTTCAGACATTTCACTAGACTACAGATTGCTCTACCCCTGGCACTCGGTTCTTGCAGCAGAGAAGAAGTACAGCCAATCAGGGAAGATGGTCCAGTGGAGTTCATCTCTGGGTTAGTTGGTTCCACTAACCCAAGGTAATAAGTTGCCCCTTTCCGGAGCTTCTCTTGTCGATTAGAAAAAGGAGTTTCAGCAAAGCAGCAGGGCTTCACCGGGCAATTCAAAGGTCCAGGAGGATGCAGCAAGCTTCGTTCACGGTTTCTCCCAGTGGTAGACTCTGACTCTAGTCCAAAAACCCTTGCCTTTTAAGCAGGTTTCTCCCATTCTTGCACAGCCTAGGCTGTCAATCACACAGCAGGGTGGCTGTCCTAAAAGGACAGCCAGCCAATCAGGACTGGTTGCATTCAGGCATTTCTAGAGACAAAGGACAGGGGAGTTTTGGGAACCTCCCTCACATCCTGCTTTTCCAGATACACTGGAGCCAGAGGCAGGCTTCAGGACTGAAGCCTGCCAAAGGCATAATTAACAAAGGGCTCAACGCGGCCACGACGCATAGAGTAAAACCCCCAAAAGACCTCTCAAACAGAAAGCGGCGAAAAAAGAAGACAGAGGCCATTTTTGACAAAATGGTCACCCATGTGTGCTATACTGCAGCTGAGGGCTCAGCCTGCAGTAGAAAAGCACAATGGTAGGAAAATTAAACCACTGCCACCAGCCATTTAAAGTACTGAGGGTAACACAAAAAAATGTATGTGAGAATGTAGGGTAAGGGGGTACTAGGTAACACCCCAGCACTCCACATAAAATGGTGTGGGTTGGACCTACAAGAGAAAAGCTAAGTAAAGTCAATTTCACTTTACTATTCTTGGGAACAGTAGTTCACACAAGAAAAGGTTTTTAAACCTTATGAGAAATCTAGAGGATTTCTCTGTGACACTGCACTACAGAGAAATCTAGAGGATTTCTCTGTGACACTGCATTGAAGGTGCTGTGTGTCACCATACAACAAGTAGATGCCTACGGAGTTTGTCAGACTCCAACAACAGAGGAAACACATAATCCAAATCATGTCAAAACACATGGGAGAGTGAGCGAAAGGTCCTACTCAATCCAGGGTTAAAATTAAAAAGTCCTAAAGTCCAACAAAAGAGCTGTGCGTCTCTAAGGTTGAAAGGAATTAGCACAGAAATGAGAATTTTCCAGAGTTCTCCTATACTGATAGCCATAAGGACTGATCAGAGCCTCAAAACAGACGAGCTTCGCAAAAAAGCTTCATTTACCTTAAAAAACAGTAAAGGTTCTAAACAGCAGCAAAAGGTAGGGTGTCCCATTGATCTTTATGGGGGGGAAGCAGCAAAAAGAAGAAGATTTCCTAACACTACCATAGGGAAAATGTTTGGTTGGGTTTGCAGGACCACTTTAACCCTGCGGAACACCAAGAATGGAGAATCAGCACACAGAGTTTCTAACTCATTTATTGTGTTTACCAAAGTGACAGCTGCCAGGAGCGCCATCTTCCAAACTGCAGACTATATGTCCGGTCACAGGCCCACAGGGACACAACTAGAGCGAAAGTGTGATTTTAGGCTCTGTGGGTGACTGAAAAGAGAAAAAAAAACACATGAAAAAAATAAAGATGTTCAACTGTATTTCTAGCGAGGTTCAGGTTAGTATAAACGCCTGGAGGGAATAGGAGTTTCTCTACAACTAAAAGGGATGCGCCTAACTTGAAAAGGTCCAAGTAAAAGTTAGAAGTAAACTAGACAAGTGAGGGTGCTATGGCGAGTCAGAAGGACAGAGGTGATTTTGATCCATTTCAACACAAGTTTTATTAAATACAAATGCAAACTCCTGACTATCCCTACACTAAAGGGGTTTTCCCTACCTAGCAAAAACTCTGGGTCTCATCGGTCAGTGTTAGGTCTCCAAAAGAAAAACAGTCCTCGCTCTACCTTTAACCCATTCTATCCCTGCCACTATATAACAAACCAAGGAACATACAAAGTCCACTTCCTTCTCTGGCTGGGCTTCTCTTATTCACTCTTCCATAATGTTTCTCACTTTCTTAGTACACTTCTTTATCACTGGATCAAGTACTAAAGCCTCCGAAATAGTCTTTGCTTGGTTTCCACCCTTATGTTACTGGGACGAGGATGATTGTACCAGTAATAACTCACACTTGACTCACTCTGTTAGGCAAGATTGTATGTAGTAACCCCGAGGGAGACTACACCAGCCTTGTCCTCCTGGCAATAGGTAACCCAACCTTTAGTATAGACCTGTACTACACAAGTTGGTAGAGTGACTGAGCAGCCAGGATGATCTCAAGAGGGGTCAATGTGAGCTGTAGGGTTGCAACAGAGATTCACAGTGACATATATTCAAATAACACTTATACTCAAGGTTTTGTGATTAAAATAATGATGTATTAATTTAACAGTCAGTTTTAAAATAAGCCTTCTTTAGAAGGGAGCAATATGCAACACTTAAATACCCTCCTTCAGTTCAATTAAGTAAGTAGATACCCTTTTGGGATGGCACACAGACACTTGCTACACCCTGAGGTGACTTCAATTGCTAGGACACTGTGGACATTAATATATCACTTTTCACACTTAAAATGTAATACTGAAGTTATGGCAAAAAGGAAAAGGTTAGGGAAGGAAACAATGGTTAACAAATTTCTCAAACAGGTAAACACTTTTAGGATCCCCCAATGCAATATAGGTTTCACAGCTATACAAGTAAGGTATGCATGCCTTTTTGGAGGGATAGTTAAACACAAAGTCAGAGGGTAAGAAGAGTCTTCAGGGAGCCGGGACAGCCAATGTCAATTGAGCAAAGTCTAGGGAAGCTGAGGCACTTCTTGAAGATAGTCAAAGGCCTTGCACAATGTTAAAGAGAGTTTTGTTGTAAAAAGAAATCACTGTTGGGCCACAAGCTGGGAGGCTTGTGAGAAGCAAAGATACAAGCAACTCT
The DNA here is from genome assembly GCF_040938575.1 of Ambystoma mexicanum. Lineage (NCBI taxonomy): Eukaryota > Metazoa > Chordata > Amphibia > Caudata > Ambystomatidae > Ambystoma > Ambystoma mexicanum. Next base: position 15,863,466 of record NC_090926.1, read on the forward strand.
GCAAAGAGCAGCAACTGCAAGTCTCCAGTGAGAGCAAGCAAGCTACGCACAACAAGGAGGTAAGGTACCCCTACTTACACAGTAGCTCGAGTCTGAGGAAAAGGTTCCAACTGCGTTCTGTTCCTGTTTTAGTCCTTCAGATCCTGTTGTTTCAGGGTCTCAGTCGAGGGGACAAGAAGGAAGACATCTGGGGACTCCTGCACTACAGTTTAAAGATCAGCGGCAGCAATGGGCACACTTCAGATCAGCAGCGCTTTGCGGTTTCAGCTACTCGCAAAAAAGCACCACCGGGGTTATTGGACAACTTGTGGACTTTCCTTGCTTCTGGGGTCAGGCACTCTGTTGAGGTGGCTCAGGCTTGGTTAGTCCTGCTTCGAGGGAGTCTTGAAGATCTTCCTGGAGTTTGGGTCCAGCTTAAAGGCGATGCACTCGTCCTGGTGTTCCTGTCCCCTGGCACTCAGTTCCTGCAGCAGCAAAGAAGTAAGGCCAGCTGAGAGGGGGGTTCCAGGCAAGTTAGTCTTGGGGCTGAGAGGTCCCACCAACCCAAGGGAGAAGTCGTTCTTTCCGGGCTTCTCTAGTGGATTAGAAATTCGGAGCTTCAGCACTGCAGCAGGGCTTCAGCGGGGAAACCAACGGTTCAGGAGGGTGCAGAAAGCTTCCTTCCAGTTTCTTCTTCAGTTCCTTCGTCCAGTGGCCGACTCTGCCTTCCTTGCAAAAGGGTTTCGGTCGTTTTGACCGAAAAGAAATGGTCGAAAGGACCAAATGTTCGAAAAATGATACCACCAAAGGATCGAACACCAAAAGTTCGATCCTTTGGTGGTAGCATTGGAGAAAAAAACGGGGGCTGCGGGGGTGTCCCCCGCATACTATACTTTATGGTATAGCGAGCGGGGGCTGCTGGGGACACTCCTGCAGCCGTCCGTGTTGCAAAAAAAAAAATAATAAAAGAAACGGGGGCTGCGGGGGTGTCCCCTGCAGCCTTCTGTTTAAAAAAAACGAGAAGAAAAGGAGAGAGAGAGAGATATATATATATATAAATATATATATATATCGCGGCTGTAATGTCCGAAAACAAAGTGTTCGAACTTTTGGTTATTCGAACACTTTGGTTTCAGTCATTTCAGCCTCGATAATTTTGGCTTCAGCCAAATCACTGGGATTCTGCAAAAGACCTAGCCTTTTATGCAATTCTCTCCCATTCATTCGCTGCCTAGCTGCCACTCACACAGCAGGTTGGCTGTCCTCCAAGGACAGCCAGCCGGCCAATCACCTTTGGGTGCATTCCTGTAACCAAGGAGCATTCCTGTAACCAAGGAGACTATGCACAGGGAATTTCGGTAACCTCCTTTGATTCCTGCCCGACACGCTGGAGCCAAAGGCGGGCTTCACCAGTGAATCCCGCCAAAGAAAAAACGAACAAAGGGACCAAACCTGATTTGGCGCGTAGAGTAAATGTCGTGAAGGACCTTTCCAACCACAAATGACGAAAAAAGAAGACCAAGGCCATTGTGCCATTCTGACAAAATGGGCACCCATGGATGCAATACTGCAGCTGAGGATACAGCCTGCGGTAAAACCGCAGAATGGTAGGAAAAAGTAAACCACTGCCACCAGCCATCAATTGTAGAAAGGTTAACAAACATGTTACATGATAAGGTTGACAAAAGGGGATACTAAGTAACCCCTCCAGCACGCTATGTAAAATAGTGTGTGCTGGGTCTACAAAGAAAAAAAGATAAGTAAAGTCAATTTATCCAAGAGAAGGTATTTAAACCTTAGTAGAAATCCAAAGAATTTCTCTGACACTGCACTGAGGGTGCTGTGTGTCAATACAAAAAGATGATGCCTATGGAGTTTGTCAGATTCCAAAAACAAAAGAAACACAGGGTTCAAATCAAATAAAAATACATGAGAGTGGGAAAGCATCTTACTCTCTCCAGGATAAAAGTTAAAAGTCTTAAAGTCGAGCAAAAGAGCTGGGGGTATCTAAGGTAGAAGGGAATTGACACAGAATTGAGAATTCTCCCCAACACACACTCTCCAGGGTTACGGGACGAGTTTGAATTTACCCGTAATGGTTCACTCTTGGCGCTCTCTCTCTTCTGTATTACTGGGACGAGTATGGTTGTGCCAGCAATTAATCACCCTTGGCTCTCTCTTCTGTACTACTGGGATGAGTACGATTGTGCCAGTAATGATTCTCTCTTGGTTTTCGCTCTTCTGCATTAATGGAACAAGTGGGATTGGGCCAGTAATGATTCACACACGACTCTCTTCAGGATCAACGAGACGAGTATGATATTGCCAATAATTATTCTTCCTTAACTCACTCTCTTCCGAGTTACTGGGATGAGTATGATTGTGCCAGTAACAACTCACATTTGACTCTCGCTCTTCGAGTTACCGGAACGAGTATGACTCGTAAACTGGTTATGTTGTTCTTCCCTCCAAGGTCTCCTGCTGTCCCAGTTATCATTTTGCCTTGGGATTAGCGTCACCAGGTCCATCAACAGGACGGGAAACTCTTCAATCTTCTTGAGGATGGCTTCTCTCTCCCCTTCAGTTTCCTCGCTCGCTCTGCACCTCTCCCTGTATGTCAGAGGCTCTGTAGTTTTGGCATAGTTGTCGGTCTGCACAGTGCACCACTTCTGGGTCACGCCATCACTTTCCAACAGCTCACTTCCTAGGGGTTTCTCTGCACCAACTCCTCCTGCCTACAGCTCTCTGCGCGGTCGCCTGCCATGCAACCTGGTATTTTCGTCGATCTGCAAGGTTCCGCATGGTATCACCTTTTCTTCAGCAACACTGGCTACCATCTCCCAGGATTCTCTCCATTGAAAGCAGGTTTGAAACTCTCTGGTCTTTCCTCCTGCTTCAGCTCCTCCTCCGCTATTTATTAAGCTCAACTGGGCCTTCCCCAACATAGGATCCCAGTCCTTCTCTTGAATACTCTTGTAAGGGAGGAAGGGTCTTTCCGACCCCCCCCCCATGTATATTCCATGTGAAATGGATCTCTTGCTCATGCCATCGCGGGGAGATGTCCCCCTTGTCTGCCTCTGACGACGAAGGACAGAGGCCATGGAATGACACATCTAGACTCCATTTTGTACTGCCCAGGACTCATCTTTTTACTAGGCTGCACAAGGATCTCTAAAAAGCCATCTCTCACTGTCCAGTGCCGCGCTCAGACAGTCCAGCACCGCGCGCCACCTCCTCCTCTGTCTGCGCCACACAAGCTTCTTTCTCACGGAAGCCCAGACACAAATTGTTGCAAAACACAGTATTCTTTCTCTTCCTCTGAGCTCATTGCCCTGTGTGCGACCGCAGAAGAACCACTGCCTGCCCATTCACCTCCACAAACCTGTCTATGGCCTTTCGACGCCCACCATAAGAAGCCACAGTCCACTAACTTCTCTTGATGTAGATACCCATCTGACCCCCCATTTTATGAGCAGCTTGAGTGCCCACCACGGATCTAATCCCCCACTGATACATATATCCTGGATAAAACAAACATGTCAGTTTATATCATGAGGCATCCGGCAGATCAAACCCTCCAAGGCGGGCACCTGGGCCCTAGCACCAAGGTTCATGGGTTCTAAGGTTCATGATGCCAAATTGGTCAGATTCCTAACATTTGGAACTCTGACACCCCAGGACTGTCCTTTCTTTTCTTACTATTTGTTGCATGCCTTCAGTTCCTGTTCTTACCGAGACATATTAGTTAGCTTTGCTTCATCGTGAGCACCGGACCTACACCCCATCGAGATGAGCCCAGCTGACCCTCGTGCTGCTCTGAGAACACCCAAGCTACCAGTCAATCCTGCACGACCAGCCTGTATATCCGCATAATGTATCCATGTCCAACGAATCATGTTGTAGCTTTTTATAGCTATAGGGAAGCCTCACTAGTTTCGTTTCCAGAACTTCAGGGCAGCAGAGTTCTCTGCATGCATTTCTATCTTAGTATAAAACTTTATTCTACTTGCAAACAATCTCCTGGTCTCATTCCCTACTGGGGTGTGTCCATTCATTTTGGAATTGGGAAGTGGTAATTGGGGAGTGGATTCCTTCACTCTGTATTACTCACTCCCTTTCCTTCTTCATAATACTCGATGCTGGAGTAATCTGCCTTCTTGGTAATCTGCCATAATACACTTCTTCATTTTATACAAATGGTTTAACCTCACAGTAACAGATTGGTTTGGTCTTTCTGAGGCTTGGTCCTCACTGATGGTTTTGGATTGAGTATTTGAGGGAGTTCCTTGGTGGAACAGGAGTCCTTGTACCCAAGGGGGGAGTCCCTCCCAGTGAGGTCCTGCTTGCCTCTACCCCTAGGGAGGGTATCGCATAGCCGGTTCACCTCCCTACCCTCACAGGGGAAGGCTCCCCCCTGGGGAGAAGTGACAGAATACCGTGATTTGTCACAGTGCTTAATCCACCATGATAATGGTTCTCCCACTAGCTCCTGTCCACAAGGGATTACAAATAGTAGGTTTGTCAACATTACTTCTCTGGGTAGGAGGGTAAATGTGGAGAAAAGCCTATGTGACGTAGGGGTTGATCTACAAAAGAAAAAGGTGTTCCTATCTTGTAACTAAGCAAAAGGTGATAGGCAGGGTGAAATTATAAAGTGTCAGGGTTTTCACTCTAATCTATACAATGGGGACACTCAACTCCCTTTCCTTCAGCGATACAGCTTGCTCCTTTGCCTAAATCCAAGCCACAAGATAATAGCGCTTAGCTCGCTATCCCAGTCACCGAGAAATAACACCGGTATTACCCGAATTGTTCCTTTACAATTGTTCGAACGATACAATTGTTCGAATAACAGGGGTCCGAATTGACCTTCTGCACAATTGACCCTATGGTCATTTTTATATATGGGATACATTACTCACCGTAATCGTATTTCTGATGCTTGTATCTGCTTAGATTCACATGCTGTGCATAGGCCGACATCTAGTGGAAGCTGCAGAGAATTACAGTTTTGTTTTTCAAAACTCGAATATGGGCGTCGACACAGGGCGTGCCAGTAATACTATCCTAGTGTGACGTCCACTGTACCCATGATCCCTCACGCGTCTAGGACCCTCAGATTGTATTTTTTCTGACATGAGGTAGCATGAGGAGTAGCGCGAGTACAGATAATCCAAGCAGATAGAAGAAAGATAAGACTACAAGCATCCATGTGCCTTCTCTCAGAGGGGAGGAAGGGTGGGTCGCATGTGAATCTAAGCAGATACAAGCATCAGAAATACGATTACGATGAGTAATGTATCCCTTCTGAGGCTTGTGGAATCTGCTTAGATCACACGCTGTGCATAGATTAGCGAGCAGGGTTAGAAGGAGGTGGTGGGATGTGAGAAGGGTCATGAGCAAATAAATGTCTTAGAACCGCTTGTCCCACTTGTGTATTTGTCTTGGAATGGGTGTCAATGCAGTAGTGCCGAGTAAAAGTGTGAATAGAGCTCCAAGTAGCTGCTTTGCAAATGGTGTCAAGGGGTACATTTGCAATGAAAGCCAGAGTGGCCCCAATGCCTCTTGTAGAGTGGGTTCTTGGCGTGAAAGGCAAAGTTTTTTCAGAAAGGGAGTAACACAGCTGGATCCAGTTAGTATTCCACTTCGAGATGGCACCTTTAGAGACGCGATCTCCCTCTCTGCCTGAAGCTACAGAGACAAACAGCTGGTCTGTTTTCCTTAGCGGTCTGGTCTTGTTTACATAGTAGAGGATCGCCCTACGCACATCTAGGGTGTGTAGTTTCACCTCAGCCGAGCTCTGTGGGTCTTGGAAGAAAGCCGGGAGCTCGATGGACTGGTTCACGTGGAATTTAGAAATAAACTTAGGTGAGAACGTAGGGTGTGTACGTAAAACCAGTTTATCTTTATGAACTGTAAAGAAAGGATCCTGCACTGACAGAGCCTGAATTTCGCTGACCCTTCTTATAGATGTAATTGCTACTAAGAAGGCCGTCTTATAAGTGAGGTGTTTGAGACTGCTTTTATGCATGGGTTTGAATGGTGGGGCCCATGAGTTTAGATAGCACCACGTTCAGGTCCCATCCTGGTGGTGGGTTAGAAATAGGAGGGTGAAGTATCTTTACCCCTTCCATGAAGGTTTTAACCACTGTTATTTTCCACCACGACACCTTGTTATGGGATGTGGTGTATGCTGACAGAGCTGCCAGGTGTACCTTCAGTGAGTTAAAAACCAGTCCTGCATCCAGCAGATGGAGCATGTATGTGACAATTGTGGAAGGAGTGCAATCAACGGGGTTGATTAGTTTATTCTGGCACCAGATAACAAATCTTTTCCATTTGTCAAAGTAGCAGTGCCTCGTGTTTGGCTTCCTAGATTCTTTTAGGATGTCCATACATCTCTGTGGTAATTTGAGATGTCCAAACTCTATGACCTCAGGAGCCATGCTGCCAGGTTCAATGAGTTGGGTTGAGGATGCACCTTGTGACCTTGGTGCTGGGACAGTCGGTTGTACCAGCCCGGGAGTTTGATGGGTTCGCACACCGCTAGTCTGCGTAAGTGTGGGAACCACGGTTGTCTCGCCCACATGGGAGCAACTAGGATGAGCGTCATCGATTCTCTGTTCAAACATCCCTGACCAGTTCATCCACAGGGCGTTCCCCTGGGAGTCTGGTTGGGGGAACCTGGATGCAAATCCTGGGCACTGTCTGTTTTCGCTTTTGGCGAATAGGTCTATAGTGGGGAAACCCCACTGAGAGAAGATATCTTCTACGATTTCTCTGTGTAGACACCATTCGTGTTCCTCTGGGAGGGGATCTCTGCTCAAAGCATCCACCAGAGAATCGAGATCCCCTGGAACATGTTGAGATGACAGGAAGATGTTCAGTCTGAGTGCCCATATCCACATTTTCTGGGCAAGCTTGGACAGTTGGTGAACGAGTCCCTCCTTGTTTGTTCAGGTAAAACATGGCTGTAGTGCTGTCCGTTAGGATCTGCACTGACAGGTTCAACAGGTAGGGCTCGAACGCTTGAAGCGCTCTGAATACTGCCAAAAGCTCTAGCAGGTTGATATGATTCCTGGCCACTGAGTGAGACCAGAGACCCTGAGCTGTGTGGTGGAGATGGTGAGCTCCCCACCCTGTCAGGCATGCATCGGTTGCGACTACCACCTGTATCTCGGGATCGTAAAAGGATTTCCCCTTGGACAGATTCTCTCTTGTCCACCAGTGAAGGCTTTTTACAAGTGTTGCGAAACGACCACTAGATCGTCCCACTGACCACTTGCCTGAGACCACTGTTTCGCCAACCATTCCTGCATGGGACGCATGCGCAGGCGCGCGTGGGGGGGCACCAGGTAAATGCATGACGCCATCATGCCCAGCAAACGCATTGCTTTGCGTACCGTTATCTGGCGACCGGCCTGATAGTGCGGAATTTGCAGCAGTATATTCCGAATTCTTTCCTCTGATGGAAAGGCCAACCCCTCTTTCGTGTCTAGGATAGCTCCTAGGAACTGTTTGGAGGTGCTTGGTAGCAGACTTGACTTTTTCTCGTTTATTGAGAAACCTAATTCGAAGAGGAGGTCGATCGTTCTTTGAATGTTTGTTCTGCAAATTACTGGGGTCTCCCCCGTGATGAGCCAGTCGTCCAGGTAAGGGTACACCGGGATTGCCTCCCTGCATAGGTGTGCTGCCGCCACCGCCAGTACCTTGGTGAATACCCTTGGAGCCGAAGCTATCCTGAAGGGCAGTACCTTGAACTGGTAGTGCCGACTGTCCACCTTGAAGCGCAAGTACTTTCTGTGCGCTGGGAACATGGAAATATGAAAATAGGCATCTTTCATGTCCAATGTTGCCATGTAATCCCCTTTTTTAGGAGCGGGATTACCTCTTGGAGAGTAGTCATGCGAAATCTTTGGGGCGTGACATACTTGTTTGCAGGCCGCAAGTCCAATACTGAGCGCATTGTCAAATCCTTTTTTGGCAAAAGGAAGCAAGTTGAATAAATACCCTTGTTTACCTGATGTCCCTGGACGAGTTCTATCGCATCCTTTGCTAGAAGATTGACGATCTCCTCGAGGAGGATCTTCTGGTGGTCCAAAGAATGTATTTTCTGTCGTGGAGGGTGGTTTCGGGGACGCTCTAACAGTTCTATGCAGTATCCTGCGGACACTGTGGACAACACCCATCTGTCTGATGTGATCTCTTCCCAAGCTTGGGTGAAGTTGGAAATGTGTCCCCCTACTGGGGATGCGTGAGAAGGGACCCTGAACGGATCGTCACTGTTTTGGTGGAGGCGGGCCGCCGCCTCTACTGGGGCTGCCTCTACCTTTAGCACGTCCTCTCTTATTACCCCTGCCATAACCCTGGGTAGACTGCTGGTGGTTGTTGTTTCATTGTGTACCCTGCCCCTGGGAATAGTTGGACCCTCTCTGGGAATTTTGTCTGCGTGGGCGATGAAAATTGCCATTCCCTCTTTGGTTTGGAGGTTTATGGGTTAGTTGGCCTAGGGATTTGAGTGTCTCATACTCGTTCTTGGCATTTTTCAGCGCGTCCTCGACCGCCTTTCCAAACAATAGATCCGGCTCCATCTGTTTATATATCAATGATGCTTGGGTTTCGGGTTTGAACCCAGACTGTCGTAGCCAAGCATGCCTTTTGATAACAGTACTTTCTGCTATCAATCTGCCGGCGTTATCTGCAGCATCAAAGGTTGCTTTTAAAATGCAACCGGACACAGCTCTTCCCTCCGCCGAAACTCGTGCCAATTGGCTCTTTTAGGGTTCCGGGCGGAATCTATGAGTGCCGCGACTTCTTCCCACTGGTGGCAGTTGTAACTCGCCAGCAGGGTGGTGGAGTTGGCAATCCTTGCCTGGTAGGCGGAAGTGGAGACTACCTTCCTGCCCAAGCCATACATCCTCTTGCTCTCATTGTCGGGAGGAGCTTCGGACGATGACAAGGGTGTTCCCGCCCTCTTTCGGGTGTTTGTAACTACCAGGGAGTCCGGTTTCAGATGCCCCCTTATGTACAGTGGGTCTGATTGGGCTGCCCTGAAAAGCTTCTCAATTCTGGGATTTACTGCCCTAGTGAGGTTGGGATTAACAAGGGAAGGGTCTATTCTTCTTTGTATAGACTTAAGGATAGGGATGGCCTGGGCAACAGGTCTCCTTTCTCCCACTAACTCCTCGGCAAAGTCCCTCTCTTCCTTGGGTGTCAATGTGGAAGTGTTCTGCTGCTCTGGACAGAACTTCATTCAAGAGAGGCTGGTTGTCGACAGGGGAGTCGGTAACCGGGGGTTCTTTATCTACCGGGGAATCTACCCTGTAGATTTCTGGGTCGTCCTCCTCATCCTCTTGGTCCTCGTCATCCCCATAGTAGCCTGTCCCAGTTTGTTCTTCCAACATGCCCACATCTGGATCCTCACCAAAGAATGGATCTCCCTGGTATTGAGAATAGGGCTGTATACAGAAGGGATCTGAAGACTGTGCTGGTGCTTCAACCCGGGACTTCTTACTTGGGGGTATTGGATCCTTAGAGCCTGAGGGTGTTGACCCGTAGGGGGTATAAGAGAGAAAATGTTCAGGGTTCTTTGCAAAGAAATCTGCTAATGATGACATCCTTGACATGACTGTCAACATGACCACTAGACCATTCTCTTGAACTGGGAATGACTCTTTCTTGGAGGGCTTTCCCTGTTTTATCTTGACTAGACCTACTGGTTTGAGCAGGGGTCTTTGGGGTAACAGGAGACTGAGACTTGTCTGTCTGTTTATGTGGAGTAGGATGTTTTTGTGGTGTGGAAGGAGGCTGAGACTGCTTCCTCTGTTGTTTCCCCCCCTCCCCGTGGGTGGAAGAGTGTTTACCCTGTTTATTCGCCCCTTCGGAGCCTTTCGATGCCTGGTGCCGAGGTTCGGGGATAGTGTCCCTATCTCTCGGGCGTGGAGGTTGGAACAGCCGTTACGCGGCCTGCTAACGCCGACTCCTGGAGTGCGGCCTGGGGATGGAGGTCGGCTTCGTTTTCCGACAAGCAAACCTCCGTTACCTTGGGAAGCGAGGCACTCTTGGCAATAGTGGATGGTTGCCTGGAGTCATGCGGGGATCTAGATCGAGAACGCCCAGAGGACAACGATTCGGACCGTTCTCTATGTGCCTCTTTCCGAGAACTCGACGTGCGCGTCGAGTCTCGGTTGGACTTCATGTGTTTTGTGGAAGTGCTGTGGGTAGCGCTTGTGTCGCTGGGGGTTTCCCCATAGCCGCCTTGCCGGACGACCTTCCGAGGTCGGGGACTTGCGCTTGGGTGTCTCTTGACGCCACGTTGCCCTCGCCATCCGAAAGCACGGCGTCGCTGCCATCGCTGAAGGTGCCCTCTGCTGCCATGGCCTCTTGACGCCTGGCGTGGTGGGCCCAATGTTTGATCGAACGGTCCTTTAGTGTTTTCAGTTTGAACCTACTACACGCTCTGCAGTTCGCCTCGGGGTGGTCTCTCGGCAAGCAGAGATTGCACGTGGTGTGTCTGTCAACCCAAGGGTACTTGCGGTTGCACTTGGGGCAAAATTGGAAAGGGGTACCCTCTATATGCCCCTTGTGGCAGCGGGCTAATAAGTGTAGGAATATATAAAATGTACTTATATAACAAAGAGTGTAGAGTATGTCCACCCCCCACTCTCCCTACTTGCAGGGCCGAGGCCAGAGGCCTTCCAAGGCCCGGGCCGACGCCAGAGGCCTTCCGAGGCCCAAATCCTTCGTGCAGCTGTCGATGGTCGATTCCTTCTCCGGGCCGGCGTCGAGTGTGGAAGTTCGGTGACTGGACGTTGGGGTGGAGAAATGGGGAAATCTAACAATATTTTACAAAGCTATGGCTAAGGCCAGGGAACTCCGCGGAATGCTTCTGACCAGTATGGCGGAAAAAAACAATCTGAGGGTCCTAGACGCGTGAGCGATCATGGGTACAGTGGACGTCACACTAGGGATAGTATTACTGGCACGCCCTGTGTCGACGCCCATTTTCGAGTTTCGAAAAACAAACTAATACTCTGCAGCTTCCACTGGATGTCGGCCTATGCACAGTATGTGATCTAAGCAGATTCCACAAGCCTCAGATAGAGATATATATATATATTGGGTTGGGGTAATAATAATATAAGGGGATTGGATGGGGGTTGGCGTGGGGGTTGGATTGGGTGGGGGGCTGCAGGGGGTTTCCCTCCGCATATATATCCTAATTGACCGTTTAAATTCAGTCAATTGTGCAGAAGATCAATTGTTATTCAAACAATTGCCATTCGTACAATTCATATACAACCATTAACACCCAGCTTGCTTCTTAGTCCAAATCACAGTAACAAGTATATACAGCACACCTCACTATTTGTACTCCACGCAGGGTTATAGTGCCAGGCTCCTTGCTCCAAGTTATACAGTGCCCATCGGAGATTTAGTGCCAGGCACACACTCTAGGGGTATGGAGTCTCATTACCAGTATTACTTACCTGTAACTGTTGTTCTCCAGCATGGGTCTGGCATGGATTCACATGCTCATGAATATTCCCCGTCAGGCCGGGAATCCTCGGTAAAGAAAAAACTCAGTATCAGTTTTGTTTCTGATCTGTCTTTCCTAGTAGTAACCAATCACTGATCTCTGGGTCATACTGCCCCCAGCCAATGACTGCCCTCTCCCTAAGCCCCTCCCCTGGCAACCATCTTCAGATTTGGTAGCACGTAAAGTGGCAGTATGACCAAGTGAAGAGCCGCAGATGGGTAGGAGGGAGAGTTTGCATGTGAATCCATGCCAGACCCATGCTGGAGAACAACGGTTACAGGTAAGTAACTTGTTCCTTCTCCAGCTTGGGGTCTGGCATGGATTCACATGCTCATAAATATATAAGAATACATAGTGCACACATGCACAACCACGGGAGGTGGCAAAGGCTCAACTTTAAGCATTACATAAACTCAACATTAAGCACTCTTACCTCCTCACCAGGCCCACCTTCAGGCGAACAGGTTGCGCAGCACTGCTTGGGCGACTCTGGACTCCTCCCTGGAATCCCGGTCGACGCAGTAGAATCTTGTGAAGGTGTCCGTCGACCTCCACGTAGCAGAACTGCAGATGTCCAGCAGGGGCACACCAGACAAGAGCGCCGTGGTAGCAGCGATCGCTCTGGTCGAATGGGCTCTCGGACGGCCGGGCAACGGTCGGTTTGCCAACCGGTGACAGTGCATGATGCAGCCGGAGAGCCATCTGGAAATGGAAGCCTTCGAGAGAGCCTTCCCTTGGTTCACAGGTCCAAAGTTCACAAATAGCTGTGACGGCTTCCGAAAACTCTTTGTGCGGTCCACGTAGAACTTCAGCGCTCTAGCCACAACCAGCAAGTCCAAAGTCCTCTCGGCCGGCGATGAAGGCGACGGGAAGAAAACTGGCAACACCAAAGGCTGGTTGAGGTGGAAGTCCAACGGCACCTTGGGCATAAAGGAGGGGTGCGTCCTCAGCACCACCCTCCTTTCGTGAAAAGTCAAGTATGGAGGCTTGTAGGATAGGGCCTGGATCTCTCCCACTCGTCGTGCGGAGGTGATGGCCACAAGAAACGCTGTCTTCCACGACAGGAACTTCAACAGCGCCGAATGCAGAGGCTCGAATGGCGCCCCCATGAGCCTAGAAAGCACCACGTTGAGTTCCCACGCCGGGGCAGGAGCCTTCACCGGCGGGAACGATCGGAACAGTCCCTTCATAAATTCCTACACCAGGCGATGAGACCACAAGGACGCCCGTCCCGTAGTTCTGGTGTATCGGGAGATCGCAGCCAGATGCATCTTGATGGAAGCGTGAGCTAGTCCAGCCTTGGCCAGTACTTGAGGGGCCGTAATCCGCAGAGGGTTAATCTTCTGTGCACGGCACCAGACAGAGAACCTCTTCCACTTATGTCCGTAGCACTTGAGAGTTGAGGGTGCCCTGGCCTTTGCAAGAACCTCTCTGCAGTCAGCCAGGATATCGTACCCTCCAAACTCTAGCGCTGCAGGAGCCAGGCCTGCAAGTTCAGCGACTCCGGGTTGTGATGAAGGATGGCGCCTCCTTCTCTGGAAAGAAGATCTGCGTCCATCGGCAGCTTGACCGGTAGGGACGCCGACAAGTCCGGAAGGTCCGGGAACCAGATCTGCCTCGGCCACTCCGGTGTGACGAGGATCATCCTGCACCGGGACCTCTTGAGCTGGTTGATGAGTCGGAGCAGCAACGGCAAGGGAGGCAACGCATATAGGAACAGGCCGTCCCAGGGGAACGAGAAAGCATCGCCCATGCTCCACGGTTGGGGAAACCTGCTGGCGAACCTCTGGCACTTGGAGTTTGTCGCCGTCGCGAACAGGTCGATCTGGGGTCTGCCCCATCGCTGAAAGAGTCGGTCCACTTGATCCTGGCGTAGTTCCCACTCTTGGCACGAGCGCAGCTCTCTGCCGAGTGAGTCGGCGATGGTGTTTTTTTATCCCTGCCAGATGAAACGGCACCAGAAACATCCCTTGAGCAACGGCCCAATGCCACAGATCCTGGGCTTCCTGGGATAGGGCCGGGGATCTGGTTCCGCCCTGCTTCCGGATGTAGAACATCGTGATGGTGTGGTCAGTGAAGATCCTCACCACCTTGCCCTTGAGGGACGGGAGAAAGGACCCGAGGACTTATAACACTGCCCGGAGCTCCAGGATGTTGATGTGGAGCGGCTTCTCCTGCGGGAGCCAAAGGCCTCTCGCGTGAATGTCTCCGGTGTGCGCTCCCCACCCCTCCAGGGAGGCATCCGTCGTCACCGTCGCCTGGTGGGCCGGGGTCTGAAAGTCTGTCCCTGCCGCTAGATGTGCGCGGGTGCCCCACCACCGGATTGCTCGTCGGAAGGTCTTGTTGAGAGGGATCCTGTCCTTGAAGCTGCCCATCGCTTGAATCCAGCGTGCGTTGAGGAACTCCTGTAGAGGGCGCATCCGAAGCCTGCACAGGCGCACGAGATAAATGCAAGAGGACATCATCCCAAGGAGGGACTTGATGGACCTCACCCTGGCCACGTCCGTTGCCAGCAGACGCTGCACCTTGCCTAGGATGGCCTTTGTCCTTTCCTCCGACGGCGAGGCCAGACGCGCCAGTGTGTGGAGCTTGGCTCCCAGAAACAGTGCTACTTGAGAGAGGATCAGGTGGGACTTGGGCAAGTTGGAGAACCGCAGGTCTGTGAGCAGCTGGACGGTCTTCACTGTGTGTTCTACGGCGAGCTCCCTTGTCCTTGCGCGGATGAGCCAATTGTCCAGGTAGGGGTAGACGTGGATCCCCTGCAGGCGCAGCCGCGCCGCCACTGGAGCGAGGCACTTGGTGAAAACCCTGGATGCCGACTTCAATCCGAACGGGAGGGCCTTGAACTGGTAGTGCCGCCCTTGGACCACGAACCTGAGGAATTTCCGGTGTCCTTTTAGAATGGGAAAGTATGCATCCTCCAAATCCAACGACGACAGGAAATCGCCCTCATCCAGCTGTCCCAGCATGTGCTGGAGGGTGACCATCCGGAACTTCTGTGCCTTGATGTACTTGTTCAGTCGTCGCAGGTCCAGGATGGGTCGCCACCCTCCTGTCTTCTTTTTCATGAGGAAGTACCTTGAGTATACTCCGGAGCCCCGGAGCCTCTTTGGGACGAGCTCGATGGCACCTTTCTTGACCCTGGCCCTTACCTCCAACAGTAGTTGAGGGACGTGGATTTCTTTCCTGGCCACGGGAGGAATGCAGGGGCACTTTTTTAGAAATTCGAGGGCGTGCCCCTGGGCCAGGGCGTCCAGCACCCAACGGTCAGTGGAGATGGACTCCCACACGCTGATGAACTTCGCCAGCCGGCTTCCCACCGGGGTGCTTCGATGGGGGCCCGACGCCACGGTCGGTTCAATCTTGCTTGGAGGACGCCTTGCCGCATTGGCCTCCCTGGCGACGACGGCAGGATCCACCCGACTTGCCTCGTCCTCTATAGGCTCCCTGCGACGAGGAGTGGCTCGCTTGCTGGTACGTAGAGGAGCCACCGCCTAACCCCTTGGAGGCACCCTGCTTGCCTCCGGAGCTCCGAAAGGGTGGCATTTGTTGCTGGAGAACTCCTAGGGCCTTAGCTGTCTCCGTGTCTGCCTTGATGGCTTGGAGGGACTCATCCACTTTTTTCCCCAAACAGGTTGTTCCCGTCGAACGGCATGTCCAAAACCTTGGCTTGTACGTCCTGGCGGAAATCCGTCGCCTTGAGCCACCCTCGTGGTCTGAGGCAAACGCCGTTGCCTAGCTGGCAGAGACTGGTGTCGGCAATGTCTGTTGTCCGACGCCACCTCACCTTCCTGCAAGATCTCCAGGGCCTCAGCCCTCTTGTCGTCCGGTAGGAAGTCCAACAGGGGGGCGATCTTGTACCATAACTCCCTGTCGTAGCGGGCCACGATCGCGAGGGCGTTGGCCGCCTTAAATCGTTGTTGCCGCAGACGAGATAACTCGTCGTCCCATTGCATCCTGCTTCTTTCCTTTGCCGTCCGGCGGGGAAGTTGACGTTGAGGCCTATGCCCCACCCCCCGTCACGCCCCCGGTTTCTTCTTGGCCGCCGCTGGGACGACCGAGTCAGGAGTCAGTTCCGCCCTAAGGCACAAAGGGCCGCTTCGGGTACCGGGTACTTCTTCTCGTACCGATCCCTCTTGGCAGACGTCGTAGACAGGTTCTTGAGAAGGGTGAGACCCTCGTCCCGATGTCATCCAACAGAGGCACGGCGAGGACTGTCTTCCTCTTGGCCTCGCGCCGTTGGTAAAGGAAACCTTCCTTCTCTTCGGGGCAGAGCAGAAAAAGCTCAGATGCCCTGGCGATCATAGCGTGGAAAGACCCAATCTCGTCGGGCGGGGAGGCCCGGACTGGAGGTGATGGGAGCTCCGTCCCGTCATCACTGCCGTCGTCATCCGTACCCGTCGTGGCCGTGGCCATTCCCGTGTCATCCCCAGGTACGGGGGACGTGGGCAAAGGCTGAGCAGGCTGCAAGGGCTGAAAAGGCAGGGCTGGATGGGTCCGTCTTCTCTTGTTTGGGGGACTTCCCGACGGGCCTGGCTCTGGCTCGTCCGTCGGGCCTGGTTCCGGCTCCTCCGTCAGTGGTAGGGGGCAATCTCGTCCTTATCTCCGAACATAAGGATTGTATTAAAACAAAATGGCCGCCGAGTTGTCCTGCGGCTCCAGAAGCGACGGGCGCGACGGTTGACTAGGAACCTCGCTGGCGCCGCCGGCGCTCTCGTCGTCGGGATCCTTCCCGTGGGACCGGGCCTCTTCGACGCCCTCCAAGACTTCAACCAGTTCCTCCTCAGAGGCTGTGTCCATGTCCACAATGGCCACCGGCTCCCCCCCTCTTTTTTCCACCGGGGTCTTCACGGGGGTCTTCTAGATGGGCCTGAAAGTGGCTTCCCTCTACAGTGGCAGGGAAACTCTGGACCCCGAGGTCGCCTCCACTGGTGTAGCCTCCCAAGGCTGTGCCAGGGCCGCCGCGGCTTCCTCGATAGAGGCCTTAGCCGGGTGAATAAAGGCCTTCACCACCTCCTGCACGCATGTGGCCTTCACCTTGGGGGGAGGGTCACCGCCTCGGTCCCCCTCGGCTGGATCCTTCGAGACCGACTGGGGCCTCTCCAGAAGCTTTGCCGGGTACTCGGCTTTCCTCTTCCCTGAGCCAGAGCGTTGGCTCGTGGTTAATGGTGCTGGAGAGGATGCGCCCTGCCTGGCAGCTGAGGAGCCCGACCGTTCGGCGCTCCCGGGGCCCGCGGACTCGCGGTGCTTTGCCTTCTGTTAGGCCCCCGTCGCCGGGGCGCCCTCACAGTACTTAGAAGACCGCTCAGACGACTTCTTCTCACCTGACGGGCTCTTTCCTTCCAGCCCGTTGGAGAGACGAAGATGTTGATCCTTGATGGTCCGTTACGACATGTTCCCGCAAAACGCACAGTCCTTCTCCACGTGCGTTTTGACCTCATGAAGGCAGTAGAGGCACTTCGAATGTTCGTCCTCTTTGAACAAATTCTGCAGCTGGCATCCAGGGCAAACCCTGAACAGCTTTCCGGGCGTCGAGCTCCCTTTCTCCTGGGCCATGTCCGGGGTAGGCCACAGAAACTTCTGGACTCCTCCAAGAAGCGTAATTCGATGAAAACTTCACCCTTGAGGGGCGTAGAAAAATCCAAAACGGGTCCCCGTTGATCGGATTTAGACACGGTGGAGCTTGAGGCTCTATTTGACCGAAAAATGAGAAAATCTCTTTGAAAAGCGCGAAAACGCAGCAAAAAGCTCGAGAGCTAAACACGAGGACTCCCAACACTTGAGCGTACGGTAAAAATCTGAAGATGGCTGCCAGGGGAGGGGCTTAGGGAGAGGGCAGTCATTGGCTGGGGCCAGTATGACCCAGAGATCAGTGATTGATTACTACTAAGAAAGACAGATCAGAAACGAAACTGATACTGATTTTTTCTTTACCGAGGATTCCCTGCCTGACGACAGGGAATATTCATGAGCATGTAAATCCATGCCAGACCCCATGCTGGAGAAGTGGAATACGTTGGAGGACACAATCCATTTCAACAATTTTTTTTACACATGTCAACGAAAGTCAACAAAATCGTATAGGCATAATCATCTCCGTTGGGGTACAGTATCCATTTGAAATCGAGCAGCGTTGGAAAATGCTCAGTACGGCAAATGTGTTCAGGACCGTGGACAGGCGATGAAGGCAGAGAATATGCTGGTAACCTGAAGATTGGATAACAAAGTTGACAACGGCATAAGAAGGGGTTGGTGGCCCAAGACAGGGGATGAAGTGATACTAGAAATGCAAGAAATCCAGCAGGAGAGTCCATGAACTAGGCAGGAAACATCCAACCACTAGTAAAAAAGGAAGTAACAGATATGGCGAGGAAACAGGCTTGAGGGGGCAGATCTTTATGGTGTGCTTATGAGCCAGGCACCCAGAGCTATTTTGTAAGCATTCCTGTTAAGCAAGGAATACTGTGATCTGTATGATGCCTGGGCATACTGCGAATCTGGAGGACGGTAAATTGGACATGAACTGGATTAAACAGGCTTTTTGAGAACAAACTCTGCTTGCTCTAGTGGTACCACATATCTCAAAGAAGAACACGCAAGACTGGATTTGCACTGATGGTGAGGGTCTTACCCTGAGTGGGGGTTAGCGTTGGAGTGTTGGCCTCATCAAGAGGATAGCCGAAGTTGCGCACAAGCAGCGTCATGTCTTCATGTCTGGAGCAGAAGCGAGATCGCTCACCACCGCTGGCAAAAGTGTCACGGTGAATACGGCGCACACGGTCCACTACAGCCTGAGCCACAGCATCCAGCATTCCCTGCTTGGCAAACTCTGTAGCAATCATGGCAGCAATCTCCTGCAGTGTTGAAGAAGATTAAACGATTAAGTGAGTGAGAGCATCAGAGAGGAGGGGGGAGACTCGTAAAGCAACTGATATGTACATTGCATAGTTCTGAAAGCATATATGGGATTTATATACCACAAATCGAGCAATCAGTGGTGAACTGTACAAAAAGGGGGAGACCACAAAGAGATAGGACAAGAAGAGTTAGGACGGGGACAAGAAGGGACAGATGAGCTATCAGTGGGTCAACGGGCGATTAAGTGTTTCTTCCCAGCTGTGCATGCACTCCTAAACACCCTCTGAAAATGTGATTCCCACAACAACGACCACCACCAGCTCTTCCGGCATCCCCAACCTGTGCTATGGAACCACACCTCCTGCACCTATGTGCAGAAGTACTAGCCTTCTGTACCTTTGCTGTTGGATATTCAGCCAGAGATCCTCATCCCACTGCATTGCATTGCTGAGGACTCTACGTGTGCACCCCTCATGTGCACATTTAATAATGTACTTTTGCAGGGTACCCTCAGCAGTCCATTACTTATGTAGAAAACCACCACTACTGGTGGAAAGGCCCCTAAAATGTACTTTATCTGCACTAGGTATCCTCAACACTCCTGTAACTTTGCCCAGGTCCCTCTTTCCTTCTATAGTTGTGCTTGGTTCCTCATCCTTATGCATCCATCAAGGAGCCCTCTGTCCTTCTGCGATCTGTGCATTAACAAGTCAGCCTACTGCTTGGACCCTGACGGCATCTGTGCTGTAGACAGGCTGTCCTCCTGAACCATTGTGGCCTTGGGACCACCACACACTCCTAAGCATGTTTGTTCTGGAGAGTGAGACCGGAAAGAGTACTAGAAATGCTCACCCATCCAGTACCTGTGCCAGCCCCCGTGAACCCTCAAAACTGTGCCAGGGCCCTCAAACGTCCGAAATTTTTTCTGTGGACCTTCATGCCTCCTGTACTATTGATATGTGCACATAAAACCCCTCCACCCCAAACACCACTTTCGCTGACCTCTCTCACCTGATTGGCCTGTCCTGGCCCGTGGGCACACTCTAGAGCCTTGTAGAGTCCCTCAGACATCAGTGCCAGAAACCCTGTGACCCCCTCCAGGGGGTTCCCGCCGTGCACCTCAGGCTCTGCCGTGATTGGCCTCGATTTTGCAGTGCTGAGAGAGAGAGAGAGAGAGAGAGAGACACACACACAAAGGTCACATGATGTCACTTGGGGAGAAATGAACATTGGGGGAAGGAGAGTCCTAATGTGTTAGAAGTGCATCAAGGGAGCAAGAGACCATTCTGCATGAGAGATACAGTAAGAGAGAAAGCAGCCTCTGTGGGACAGAGGCGCAATGAGGAAGAGCAAGATTGCACTGTGTGAGAGGTGCAACAAGGGGGATGCCCATTTATGATCGGTTTAGTAGGGAGAATGCTGTTCTATGTAAGAGGAGCATTGCTGGGGGATGTCACTGTGTTAGTGGTATAGCCACGGAGGACATCATTGCTCTGTATGAGGGGTGTAGAGAAGGAACGTTGCACTGAAAGACAAAAAGGGGAGGATGCTGCTGCTCTGTAAAAAGTGCAGCAAAGGATGTCACACTGTGTGAAAGGTGCAACGGAAGTGCACATTACTTTACCACTCTCAAAGAGTGGAAAAGCGGATATCACTTTTTGTGCGCTAAGAAGTGGATGCCGCTCTCAGAAATGTAATGAGCATATCATTGCTCACTGCAAGAGGGGTCAAGGGGTGTTGCGCTGTGTAGGAGGTGCAGCTAGAAAAATAGACGTCGCTCCGTAAAATGTAATGAGTATATTATTGCTCACTGCAAGAGGTGTCAAAGGGGCTTTGCTCTGTGCAATAGGTGTCCCTAGGGAAATGGCTGATAAACCATGTACAGCTCCCACTACAGAAGAGTGAATTAATAAGAGGTCTGAGTGCGCTTTGGACGACTCATGGCATCAACTTGGTTGGAGTCTTGAGGCCTGCACGGCATTTCTGCATTAAAGAATTTTAAAGGGCTGTGTTAATGACTCATGGGACGCTAGCAAGTCAGATTAATGCAGCTGCTCTTGCCAGTCTCTTCACAACTGCTCCAGCAAAGCCCTAGGACATGACCCAAGTTTAAATCATCACACACCAAGTTTCCATTTCGCATTTCGATGCTGAATTAAGTTCTAATCTGGTCTAGAGATATAACATGTGTTCTATTTGACAGCTTGAGCATCCATGTTCATGCACATTTCCATCCATGAACTATGTGCCTTTGTTGAATTTGGTCACTTTCTACCTCTTTTACTCCTTCATTTTTATGTTGGGTTGAGAGGACCAGGCGTACTGATCACTGAATGTATGCACAGTAGTAAACTGAAAAACAAGGGAAACGCCACAGAGTAAATGGAAGCAATTAGCATCCTTGTATGCTCATGGCAGAACCTCAGAGTAAGGAGCTAAAACCTTGAGTGCATGATAGGGCCCTAAGCAAATTCTCTTCCAGTAGACTTTCTGTGATGCATATTTCCCTCAAAGAGTGTTCAGGTCCTATTGCTCTGTGTAGCATATCCTGAACTGAGGTGCATTTCCATCATTTGAGGCGATGACATGAGTTAGGAGGATCAATAGACAATGCTCCGAAGAAAACACAAACACTGTACATTATGCTGCTGGCCCAGAATGTGAAAGACAAAAGCCTCATTTCCTGAACTACCTGAAACTAAAGTTACAACTTGGGGCACACATTTGTACAAACATAAATGAATGTTTTCAATAGAGCACACAGTCTCAATATCCATTATCATTGTGATTAGTTTCTAGCCTAAGGTCTCAACTACAGATGGGTACATTGTGCAGGCAAATTTAGAATCTTTGAAAAGTCACAACTTGTGCAGATGCCCTCCTTAACGGAATATGTAGTCCGAGATGGGAACAAAAGTAGACCATCTGTTACACATTCTAAACATTATCAATCCACACAACCTCTGCCGTAACAAGCAGGCAGGACAATGTTAAGATTAGACAAAGGAAACTCTTAAACCACTTCCTCATTGCTGTTTTGTATCCATTCAAAGAAATAATATGCAAGGCAGGCATTCAGAGGGGGGGAGTGGAAGGAGGTAAATGTGGCAGAAAGGGATATAGAATGGGAAAATAAAAGGACGGATATGAGAAAAAGTCAAAAGGGAAAAGAAGTGATGAAGGGAGTGTTATGGTGAAAGTTGACAGTAGAGAGTAGGGCAAGTGACGAATGCACAGAGCAGAGAGGATCGTCTCACCTGAGCAGTTCGATGTCAGTGAAGCCATACTTCACCTTGTAGTCCCCGATGCGTCGAGTACTCTCCTGTCCCCCAATCAAGCCTGCCTGCTTCACCTTCACAGGATCTAACCCTGAAAATGAGCAGATGGCATGATCAGATGCAACAATTGTGATTGAATGGCATCCCTGCGGATCTCTAACAAATTCGGAGCAGCTAGAGGGCAGCACTCTGAGGGGCTGGATCCCGAGGGCATTGCTCTGAAGGGGCAGAGGTCCTGGAAAGCACAGCACCAAGGGGCCGAAGTCCTGGGGTCATGGAGGGCAGCTCCTTGTGGGACTAGGGTCACCAAAGGTAGAGCTGAGAGGAACTGAAGTCATGAAGCGAAGAGCTTCAAGAGACCAGTGTCCTGAGGGGAGATTAATGAGGAGCAGAGAACATGAAGGGGCCCATGAACCAGCGAGGGCAGATCTGGGAGTCAGTGGGCCTCATTACAGGGTAGGGGTTTACCGGTAACGATAAGGGCACCGGTACCGGTAAACCCCTACCGCCTTACTACGAGTTCCCTTTGCGGGACCCGACTTTAACGCCTGGTTTTTCTAGGCGTTAAGGACGGGACCCGCAAAGGGACCTCGGAGCTAATTACGGTACCGCAATTTGCGGTAACGTAATTAGCACCTTCCCCATTCCCATTATGCCCTATGGGGGCAAAAATGGGAATGGGAAAGGGCCTTGGTGAATGGGGAATTACCGCCCCCGCTCACCTTGGAGTAGGGCGGTAATTCCGCCATCCACCAAGGCGGACTCGGTACGGTACCGGCGGCAACCATGGCGCTAATAGCGCCATGGTTACTGCCTACCGTGTAATGAGGCCCAGTGTCTTGAAAGGCAATTCTCCTTGGCGCCTGCAATCTGGGATACAACTGGGACTGTGAAGTGAGATCTCCAAGTTGCCCAGAGTCTAGAAGAACATATCTTTTTGAGAGTTTGAGCACTGAGGAGAAATTGGAGGGCAGATCCTCAGAAGCGGTAATCCTGAAAGGGAGATCCCTGCAATAGGGGTCTAGAACAAAAGGACCTTCAGTTGCTGATACGTGAGAGTGGTACAATTAAATATCTAGGCTAAAACGTTTGAATTACATGACATAGCAATGAAGCTGAAAGTCTTTCAAAATTAGTTTTCGCATCTCTTATTTATTTTCAAATATGATCTAATTGCAAACTACAACCTCTTTCCATACTTTACTTTCTTGCACAATTTTATTTATTCATTCCAACACTGGGATTCCTGTCTTCCCTTCGTAACAAATTGCTTCTTCAAGATGTTACTGATTAACATTGCTATCTTAACCACAGTTTGCAGACACTGATCCGTCTTTCTTGGCTTTGTCTCCCTTTTAAAAGAACCAATCTATTTACATATGATCATCAATGAATCACAAAGCCGGTTTGTCAGGATCACATTTTTCATCTAGTGTTTTACTTATTCCCTCAGCACCTCTCAGGATTCCAATACTTTTGGTCCCCTCCACCTCTCAGGCTCAAAGTGGTTTCAGCTCCTGAGCACTTCTTAGAATTCAAATTCTCTTTGGTTCCCACCAGCATGCAGGATTCAAGTGATTTCAGATTCTAAAATGTTAGATGAATGTAGTTTTTAGGGGAATTGAGTTTATTGTGTGCTGTTTATTTTTACAACAGGACCATGAAAGCAAGCCTACATGCGTTTCATACTGGGCAGTGTCAGATTTGCTGCGTCTCTCAGGGTTCATGTGCTTTCAACTTCTCGATATCTGTAACAGTACAACTGCTTCCTGCTTCTCAGTCTCTTTCAGCGTTGAAGTATTCTCAACACCAATCACGCTTCAAGTGCTCACGGGTTCTCAGCGGACCTATGTTATCACAGCAAAAGTAATCAGTTTCTCACCCCCATTGCACAGGTCTAATGCGTGATGAGAGTTGCACAAGGCATTCCTTGGAAGACCCAACCTTTGCTGTTCCTTCACCCCACCCTGCTCGACAAATCCGGGGACAGCCCCCTTCTCCTGTCTCCTGTACCTGCCCCTTCTCCCAAGCGCTCCCACCTCCCTGGCTTCCTTCCTCCTTTCCAGGCCTCCGCTGGCCGAGCCCATCCCATCCCATCCCATCCATTCCTCCTTTCGGCACCCATGCATTGCGCAAATGACGTTTTGCACTGGACTACCTGTAAAACGTCCTCTGTGCAATGTATGATGTGCACCGCTCTCTGTACCTCTCAGGACTCAGGTGCTCACGGATACAAAGGACCTCTCTTGGTTTGGATGCTCCTCAGGTTCTTCTAATGTGCAGGACGCCACAGCACCTCTTTGCAACCTTGTTGTCCCATGTCCAGACAGCTACTGCCCTCTTTTGATCCATCACCCTCGTTGGTATAGGTGGTTACTTTTCCTTCCTCTAAGGGAGGGAAAATAGACCACATGTAGAAGGACTGGTTATTTTCCAGTAGGTCTGTCCCCTTGCACATCAGGCTGGTGTAATGCCACTGGAAGTGATAACATACCGCTATCTTGATTCTGACTTTGGGAACCGTCCGCACCCACGCAACCTGCTCAATGCAGGGCACAAAATCTCTCGAGCAGCTATGAACTCAAACACGTGTCACAGACCAAAACAGATCCCCAGCATATCTCCTCTAAAAGGAGATAGACCTTGCACTTGGCCAATGCCTTTCATCAGATCCGTGAATTTTACACATGGCATATATGCCACAGAGCAAGTCTGTCGAACATGAGTCCCAAAAGGTAGAACTTTGAGGAGCAGTTGTCCTGGAGGGAAGCTTATTTCAATTAATACATGTGCTACTACCAAACGGTTACACAGCACTTGCGATTTATTGGAAGACGTATAAAAAGAAGCAGGAAAAGAACAAAGCCACCAAAACTACAGGAATTAATCAAACAGTAATGTTTTTACCCTCTTTCTGACCTGTAAGTAACAAGAGATTTCCCAGATATCCAGGGAGAGACTGTTCCAGAGTTTGGCACTGATGACTGAGCAGGATCTACCAATGGCCCTATTTCTGTGAAACCTCAGGAAAGAGAGTGAGAAGTGAAATGAAGATCTAAGGGGTCAGGTGGAACAGTATCAGGCAAACCATTGTGCCATGTGTAGAGGCTCAATGCCTTATAGGGCCTTATGAGTCATTGTTAATAGTTTAAATGTTATTCTTACATGAATGGGGGAGCGTGATGAATCGTATGGACTCGTCACGAAAACCCTACCTAAAGTCTCCTCTCAGGTGGCCAGGGAAAGGCATACGCTTCCTTATCCTGACCCTGGGGGTGATGTTAGCCAGGAAGACCACCTGGGAGGAAAGGGTGCCAGGGAAACAGGAGGACTTCATGGGATGACATGTGGTATTTGTCTAACTCAAGGAAGGGCATATCTTTAATGCCAGTACACATAATGGCATGTTGTCAAAGAGAACAGATACTCCCGAACATTAAATGTAACAGTGTTAAGCAATTGATAAACAACCAGGCGTGCCCAAGCCAAAAGAAAACAAATGAATATTACATTGTGTGTGAAGAATATTGACCAGGTGTAGAGAATGTTTTAAACCCACATTGCCAAAGCCAAAGACTTGTGAAGGAGATAGTTATAAACAGCATTTCGTTAATAAAGAAGGAACAAGATTGGCAGGAGGGCTGCCCTTTTGATAAGAGGTTCAGGAGGAAGGAAGCATTGCCTGTCTTGCATGTTGCAAACACTTAGGTGTAATAAACAGCAACAGTGCGATTACTGTGTCCCTTGAAGCAATCCTTAAACCTAATTGTGTGAAGCAGAAGACATTGTTAAAACCTTTTGAAGTTGACCCTTACCACAGAAGTACAGAGGTAGTAGTTTTACCTGGCATGCGAGTATACCCGACAAGAGGATTATTCAACAATGCACATCAAAGTTAAAAAAATGAAAAGAAACTATATGGAGTATATACCACACACTTCGGTGCAGGGGAGGAATAACAGCCCTGACACGTAGCCGCTAATATATACATGAAAAAAGTGCCCAATCTATGGACACTCCCGTCCCCTTAACACCTTCAAGACGGAAAACCAGCTAAATGATTTAAATCAACGTAAGATAACATTTTATAAAACAATTGATGGAAAGGTATCCACTGGTATCCTGTGGCAAAGTTTTCTTTAATGTTCAGCTGTATATTAGATGCTCAATGTTCAGTTGTCCAATAGATGATCAACGCGTTTCGGGGACCATTTCCCCTTCTTCAGGAGCCGAACTGTAAATATGTACATAAAAAGACCACATGTCTTCCATTATCTTCTCCATACCCGTGGTTTAACAAATAATCAGATAACACAAAAACAATTGCTGCAAACGAAATGGTACTCTTTACCTTAGACATTTGTTAAATTAGTAAAGTACCTTTTTGTCCGGGGCTAATGTGCCAAACCTTGCCCCGAACTCCATCATATGGATGCATGATTCATGTAAATAAATGCCACATAAGCCATAACATTTTAAGTAGATAATTATTAAATATGATACTTGCACATTTCAAGTTACATAGAAAGGAAATATATAGAGACAAGAGTTTTGATGTTAAACACAAAATGTGAGTACAAAAGAAGAAATAGTAAAAACTTGTTTAACAATCCTGTTGTTTAAAGATAATGGAGTAGAAAAAGAAATGAGAGGGTCGAATCCATGTACTCTAAGTGCCCAGCTACTTCCTAAAAGTTTTCCCCAAAAAGGGCACCCAAACTCCTTTTGTGTTTAGGTTAACAAATAGTCTTCACCACCAGCAGGTCAGGAATTCCAAAATTCAACATCCCAAAGCTTTACAGACTACTTTTTTCACTACAAAGTGATCCCAATTTTTCATTCCTAAAACAACTAAAGGTGCATATTATTTTTCATCACCATCCATTTGTAGTCCAAGTGAGCCTATGCAGGTGAGAAACACTGCCAATCTCCAGCATGCAATAATCTCAAAGTACATAATGAAGATATAAACCATACGTGTCAACGTTCAAAAGTGCCTACAGTGGTTGCGCCTTAGAATGGAACAAGTTACTTACCTGTAACTGTTGTTCTCCAGCATGGGTCTGGCATGGATTAACATGCTCATGAATATTCCCAGTCGCCAGGCTGGGAATCCTCGGTAAAGAAAAAATCAGTTTCAGTTTTGTTTCTGAACTGTCTTTCTCCTAATAACCAATCACTGGTCTCTGGGTCATACTGCCCCCAGCCAATGACTGCCCTCTACCTAAGCCCCTCCTCTGGCAGCCATCTTCGGATTTGGTAGCACGTAAAGTGGCAGTAGGACCAAGTGAAGAGCCGCAGAGGGGTAGGAGAGAGGGTTCGGATGTGAATCCATGCCAGACCCATGCTGGAGAACAACAGTTACAGGTAAGTAACTTGTTCCTTCTCCAGCATGGGGTCTGGCATGGAGTCACATGCTCATTAATACAAGAATACATAGCAGTACACACATGCACAACCACGGGAGGTAGCAAGGCTCAACATTAAGCATCTCTTACTTCCTCACCAGGCCCACCTTCAGGCGAACAGATTGCACAGCACTGCCTGGCCGAGTCTGGACTCCTCCCTGGAATCCCGGTCGATGCAGTAGAATCTTGTGAAGGTGTGCATCGACGTCCACGTAGCCACCCTGCAGATGTCCAGCAGGGGCCCACCAGATAGGAACACAGTGGTAGCAGCGATCGCTCTGTTTGAATGGGCTCTCGGCCGGCCGGGCAACGGTCAGTTTGCTAACCGGTGACAGTGCATGATGCAGCCGGAGAGCCATCTGGAAATGGAAGCCTTCGAGAGGGCCTTCCCTTGGTTCACAGGTCCAAAGTTCACAAACAGCTGTGATTTCTTACGAAAACTCTTTGTGCGGTCCACGTGGAACTTCAGCCCTCTAGCTACATCCGGCGAGTGCAAAGTCCTATCGACGAAGGCGACGGGAAGAAAACAGGTAACATCATGGGCTCGTTGAGATGGAAGTCCGACGGCACCTTGGCCATGACGGAGAGGTGCGTCCTCAGCACCACCCTCGTCTCGTGGAAAGTCAGGTATGGACGCTTGCAGGATAGGGCCTTGATCTCTCCCACTCGTCGTGCGGAGGTGATGGCCACAAGAAACGCTATTTTCCACAACAGAAACTTCAATGGTGCCAAATGCAGAGGCTCGAATGGCAGGCCCATGAGCCTGGTCAGCACCACGTTGAGCTCCCACGCTGGGGCCGGAGCATTCACCGGCGGGAACGATTGGAACAGTCCCTTTATGAACTCCTTCACCAGGCGATGGGACCACAGGGATGAGCGTCCCGGAGTTCTGGTGTAGCGGGAGAAAGCCGCCAGATGGATCTTGATGGAGGCATGGGCCAGCCCCGCCTTGGCCAGCGATAGCAAGTACGGCAGCACTTGAGGGGCCGTGATCCGCAGAGGGTTAATCTTCTGTGCCCGGCACCAGACAGAAAACCTCTTCCATTTGTGTCCATAGCACTTGAGAGTTGAGGACGCCATGGCCTTTGCAAGCACCTCCTTGCAGTCCACCGGGATATCGTACCCTCCAAACTCTAGTGCTGCAGGAGCCAGGCCTGCAAGTTCAGCGACCCCAGGTCATGGTGGAGGATGGCGCCTCCTTCTCTGGAGAGGAGATCCGCGTCCGTCGGCAGTTTGACTGGGTGGGGACGCTGACATGTCCAGAAGGTCCGGGAACCAGATCTGTCTCGGCCACGCCGGTGCGACTAGGATCATCCTGCACCGGGACAGTCTGAGTTGGTTGATGAGTCGCAGCAGCAACGGCGGGAATGCATAGAGGAACAAGCCGTCTCAGGGGAATGAGAAGGCATCCCCGGCTGGGGAAACCGGCTGGGGAAACCTGCTGGCGAACCTCCGGCATTTGGTGTTCATCGCCGTTGTGAATAAGTCGATCTGGGGATTGCCCCATCGTTGGAATAGCAGATCCACTTGATCCTGTCGCAGCTCCCACTCGTGGCACGAGCGCAGCTCCCTGCTGAGTGAGTCGGCGATGGTGTTATTTATTCCTGCCAGGTGGAAGGGTACCAGAAACATCCCTTGGGCGACGGCCCAGTGCCACAGATCCTGGGCCTCCTTGGATAGGGCTGGGGAACTGGTGCCTCCCTGCTTCCGGATGTAGAACATCGTGGTGGTGTTGTCGGTGAAGATCCTCACCACCTTGCCATTGACGGACGGAATGAACGACCTGAGGGCCCAGAACACGGGCTGGAGCTCCAGGACCTTCATGTGTAGTGACCTCTCCTCCGGGAGCCAATGGCCTCTTGCGTGGAGATCTCCGGTGTGCGCTCCCCATCTCTCCAGGGAGGCATCCGTCGTCACCGTCTCCTGATGTGACGGGGTCTGGAAGTCCATACCCGCCGCGAGAGAAGGTCTCGTTGAGCGAGATCCTGTCTTCGAAGCTGCCCGCCGCTTGCATCCAACAGGTGTCGAGGAACTCTTGCAGTGGACGCATCCGCAGCCTGCACAGGTGCACGAGGTAGATGCACGAGGACATCATGCCGAGAAGGGACTTGATGGACCTCACCCTAGCCACGTCCATGGTCGACAGCCGCTGCACCTTGCCCAGGATGGCCTTTGTCCTTTCCTCCGACGGAGAGGCCAATCGCACCACTGTGCCGAACCTGGTTCCCAGGAACAGTGCGACTTGCGACGGAACCAAGTGGGATTTCGCGAAGTTGATGGAAAATCCCAGATGGGTGAGCAGCTGGACGGTCTTCGCTGTGTGCTCGACGGCGAGTTCTCTTGTCCTTGCTCGGATGAGCCAATCGTCCAGGTAGGGGTAGACGTGGATCCCCCGCAGGCTCAGCCGCGTCGCCACTGGCGCTAGGCACTTGGTGAATACCCTGGGCGCCGATTTCAATCCAAAGCGGAGGGCCTTGAACTGGTAGTGCCGTCCTTGGACTACGAATCTGAGAAACTTTCGATGTCCTCTTAGAATGGGGATGTGGAAGTAGGCATCCTCCAAGTCCAGCGACGATAAGAAGTCGCCCTCCTCCAGCTGCCCCAGCACATGCTGAAGAGTGACCATCTGGAACTTCTGGGACTTGATGTACTTGTTTAAACGACGAAGGCCCAGGATGGGTCACCAGCCGCCTGTTTTCTTTCTTACGAGGAAGCATGAGTAACTCCGGAGCCCCGGAGCCTCTTTGGGACGAGCTCCTTTCTTCAGCATCGCCCTTACTTCCAGCAGCAGCTGAGGGACGTGGTTTTCCTTCCTGGCCACAGGTGGAATGCGGGGGCACTTCTTTAGAAACTCTAGAGTGTGCCCGCGGGCCAGGGCATCCAGCACCCATCGGTCGGTGGAGATGGACTCCTACACGCTGACTAACTTCGCCAGCTGGCCTCCGACCGGGTGCTCAAGTGGGGGCCCGACGCTACGGCCGGTTCAGTCCTGCTTGATAGTGGCCTTGCCGCCTTGGCCTCCTTGACGACGAGATCGTCCTGACTTGCCGCATCTTCTGTAGGCCCCCTGCGACAAGGAGCGAGCCGCCTGGCGGTACGCCGAGGAGCCGCCGCCGAATACTTTGGAGGCACCTTGCTTGCCTTCGGAGTTCCGAAAGGGCGGCCGTCATTGCTGCAAAACTCCAAGGCCCGCACCGTTTCCGTGTCGGCCTTGATGGCCTGCAGTGACTCGTCCACTGTCTTGCCAAACAGGTTGTTTCCGTCGAAAGTCATGTCCAAAACTCTGGTTTGCACATCCTGGCGGAAATCGGTTGCCATGAGCCAAATCACGCTGGCGAAGGCAAACACTGCTGCCCATCTGGGGGAATCCGGTGTCAGCAATGTCCGTGGCCACCGTTATGGCGTGGTCCGATGCCACCACGCCTTCCTGCATGATCTCCTGGGCCTCAGCCCTCTTGTCGTCCGGGATAAAGTCAAGCAGAGGAGCGATCTAAAACCACAGCTCCCTGTCGTAGCGGCCCACAATTGCGAGGGCGTTGGCCGCTTTAATCGTCGCCGCCGCCGACGAGATGACCCTTCGTCCCATGGCGTCCAATTCTTCCCTTCGCCGTCGGGCGGGGATGTCGAAGTTGAAGCCGTCGCCCCCGCCGCTTTCTTCTTGGGCGCCGCTGAGACGGCCGAATCCGGGGTCGGCTGAGCCCCAAGGCACATGGGGTGGAATCCGGGAACCAGTACTTCTTCTCGTACCGGTCTCTCTTGGCAGGGGTCGTTGACGGGTTCTCCAGGAGCTCCAGCCCCTCGACCCAGTTGTCGTCAAGTAACGGGACCGAGAGGACCGTCTTCCTCTTGGCCTCACGCCGTTGATAGAGGAATCCTTCCTTCTTCTGTTCTACGGGGCAGAGCTGGAAGAGCTTGGATGCCCTGGCGGTCATGGTGTGGAAGGAGCCAATTTCGTTGGGAGGTGAGGCCCTAGCAGGTGGTGATGGAAGGCCCATCCGGTCGTCACCACCGTCATGGCCGTCTCTGTTCCCGTGTCATCCCTCGGATCCGGGGAAGGAGATGAAGGCCGCGAGGGCCGTGCAGGCTGGAAGGGCGGTGGGGGATGAGTTCTCCTCCACTTGCTTGGAGGGCTTCCCGATGGTCCAGGCTCTGCTGGGTCGTCCGCTGGGGGTAAGGGCAACCTTGTCCTTATCTCTGTACACAAGGCCTGGATCGCCATCAAGATTGCTCCCGAGTTGTCCTGTGGCCCAGGTACCGGCTGCGACAGGTGCAACGGTTGGGGAGTGGAATCCTCCGCCTCCACGAGAACCTCGTCGGCACCACCGTCGCTTTCTTTGTCTGCTTCATCGGGATCGGACTTCCTCGAACCTCTTTGTCCAGGATCTTCACAACTTCAGCCAGCTCCTCTTTAGAGGCTGTATCCGTGTCCCTGATGGCCACTGCCCCACCTCGTTCCACCAGGGTTCTCACGGGGGTCTTATCGATGGATTGAAAAGAGGATTCCCTCCACGGTGGTAGGGAAACTCTGGGCCCCGAGGTCGCCTCCACTGGGGTAGCCTGAAAGGCTTTGCCAGGGCCGCCATGACTCCCTCGATAGAGGCCTTAGCCGGGTGAATCAAGGCCTTCACGACTTTGGACGCGCTTGAGGCCTTCACGTCTGGGGGAGGGTCGTCGCCTCGCTCCTCCTCGGCTGTCTCTGTCGGGAGCGACCGGGACTTCTCCCGAAGCTTACCCGGGTTCTCCAACTTCTTTTTCCCCGAGCCAGAGTTGATGGCGTCGGTGAAAGTGCGCCCTGCCTGGCAGCCAAGGAGCCCGACCGTTCCGCGCTCCCGGTGCCCGCGGACTCGCGGTTCTTTGCCCTTTGTTGGGCCCCCATTGCCGAAGTGCTCTCAAAGGTCTTAGAAGACCGCTCGGACCTCCTCTTCTTCTCATCTGCTGCTGGGCTCTTCCCCTCCAGCCAGTTGGTGAGGCGATTACTCCGATCCTTCATGGTCCCCTCTGACATGTTCTTGCAAAACGCACAGTCCTTCTCCACATGCGTTTTGTCTTCGTGAAGGCAGTAGAGGCATCTAGAATGCTCGTCCTCCTTGAAGACATTCTGCAATCTGCATCCACGGCAGCTCCTGAACAGCTTGGATCCAGGCGTTGTGCTCCCTTTGTCCTGTGCGATGTCCACGCGGGGTAGGCTTCAAAGATCTTCTGGAATCCTCCAAGGAGCGGAACTCGATGAAAACTTTGCCCTTGAGGGGCGTAGAAAATTCTGAAACTGGTCCCCGTTGATCGGAAGTAGAAACTGTGGAGCTTGAGGCTCGACTGAACGAAAAAATGAGATTAAAATCGCAAAATGCAGTAAAAGCTTGAGAGCTATAGCACGAGGACTCCCAACACTTGAACGTGCGGTCAAAGTCTGAAGATGGCTGCCAGAGGAGGGGCTTAGGTAGAGGGCAGTCATTGGCTTGGGGCAGTATGACCCAGAGACCAGTGATTGGTTATTAGGAGAAAGTGTCATGAACCGTCGTCTACGTCCTTTCAGGACC
Source organism: Ambystoma mexicanum (assembly GCF_040938575.1). NCBI lineage: Eukaryota > Metazoa > Chordata > Amphibia > Caudata > Ambystomatidae > Ambystoma > Ambystoma mexicanum. The sequence goes on from NC_090926.1 coordinate 15,896,065, forward strand.
CCCTGGTCCCTGACTCGCAGGGGATTGCATGCAGTTATCCTTCCAACATGGCCACCCGGAACAGAATACTCCGGATCAGTCTATGCGTTCCACGCTGCTCATCCTACAAAAGAGACACGCCCCCGCAGCTCTGCGCGTCTCAACGCTACTTGCAGTCGGACGTGCTTAGCTGGAGTTCGATTGGGGCTCTCGCTTGATTCCTTGTTCCCAGTCCCTTGAATTCTCTCTTGTTCCTTTTCGTCCCCAATCTCCTGAAAAATCTTCCGCACTCTATTCACGGTCTTCCGTGCCTCGAGCGTACCTTGATTACTTCCTGGAATTACCCTGGACTTGTAGAACGCTCCTGGAAACTCTCACGCTGGACGCCGAAGACCGGCATTCGGGACTATACAAATCCCGGACCGTAAAGAAGAAGAAATACCAGAAGGTCGCAAGTACACAACAGAAACAGAGGAGAAGCGGAGAGACTTGTGACAGATTGAGATGCCTTAAAAACGATAGAGATTCAGAGATGGAAGCCGCCGTTCAAGACCTCATGCAAGGCATGCAGGAATTAACAACGGAGGTACAGAACCTCAAGGCAGAGAACGCAGCATTAAAGCAGCTAGTTCTATCACGTGATTCCGCAGCCAAAGAAAATGTAATATTGGGTGGAATAGTGGACAAGTATGACGGTTCTTCCAAGACTCTCCGCGCCTTCCTTGACTCGTGTTTAGTTCACTTCACGTTCAAGCCCTACTACTTCTCCACTCCTAGAGCAAAGGTGGGTTTTATGATTTCACACCTCACTGGAAATGCATTGACTTGGGCAACCCCCCTAGTCAATACAAGCGACGCTCTCCTGGATGACTATGATGGCTTTGTGAGAGCCCTTAAGGAAATGTTTGATCGCCCTGAGCAGGTGTATAGTGCTCAAGAGAGACTACTCGAGTTTCAACAAGGGTCCCAGGATATGCTCACCTATGTTACTCGTTTCAAACAACTTGTGAAAGCAGCAGACTGGTCTCCAGAAGCTAGTTTTACACTCTTCCGAAGGGGGCTGAACGAAGAAATAAAAGATGAGCTCGCTAGGGTGGCCCGCCCAAGCTCCTTCCAGGCTCTTATGGATCTATACTTACAGATAGATTTCCGAATCCAAGAAAGAAGAGCAGAGAAGAGGAAGTCTAAGGCAAGTCTCCAAAAGACCATCACGGAACATGCCCCTAGAGCAGAGTCAACTGTTCCTTCTACCCCGGACCCTGAACCTATGCAACTAGGAGCCTTTCGGGGACCCATTACCCCTCAGGAAAGGATGCGACCAATCCATACTGGTCTATGCATGTATTGCGCCTCCGATAAACATCTTGTGAGAGAATGTCCCATTGCTCGTCCACGGCGTTCTGGAAACGCCAGCTCCCGATCCTAGATGGAGCACAGTGTCGGGAGAGAGATGTTTGCTCCACATCAATTCCATCCTTGAACTCTCCTGGACAAAATAACCTTGTGGTTCTGCAGGCCCTTCTATCGCCTTCCAAGACAGAACCCTACCCCATACTGGCATTAGTTGACTGCAGAGCTATGGGCGTATTTCTAGATCAAGATTGGGTCACTGCTCATAACATTGCAAATGAAAGCCGAGTTACAATGCAACCAGTAGAGGCAATGGATGGAAGGCCTCTTTCCTCAGGACCCATTACCCTTCAGACTAAAGAGATTCTACTTTCTATTAATCACCATCAAGAGAGAATCAAATTTGACCTCATTAAATCAGCCCATTATCCGATGGTTCTTGGGATGCCCTGGCTGCAGAGGCACAATCCTTACATCAACGGGGCAGCCGGCTCACTGTTTCTTGGATCTGAATATTGTATGGCTCACTGCCTATCCCTGGATACCTTACCAAAGCCTTCTAGAGACTTTCAAGAGAACCAACAAAGTCCAGTCACTGTTTCTAACATCATCCAGATTCACAGGGCCTACCAAGCCTTTTCTGATGTTTTTTCGACCGCGATAGTCCAAGCTCTCCCTCCTCACAGGCCAGAGGATTGTGCCATCGATACCGAACCCACAGCTGCGATTCCTTTCAGCAGAATGTTTATATTATCTGAACCTGAAAAGAAGGCTCTCTGAGAATACCTGGATACTAACCTGGAAAATGGCACCATACGCCCGTCCAAATCTCCTGCGGGTGCTTCATTGTTCTTCGTTCCAAAGAAAGATACCAAAGAACTCAGACCATGTCTGGACTACCGTGGTCTAAATCGGTGCACTCTCAAGGACCGTTATCCTCTACCCCTCATCTCGGATATCCTGGAAGCAGTCAGAGGTGCAGTAATCTTCACAAAATTAGACCTAAGGGGTGCTTACCATCTCATTCGTATAAAGGAAGGTGACGAATGGAAAACAGCCTTTAGAACTCCCTTTGGCCATTTTGAATATCTGGTCATGCCCTTTGGACTTGCTAATGCCCCAGCAGGTTTTCAACGTTTCATGGATAGGGTGTTCTCGGACATGCTGTTCCTCTTCATTATCGTCTACCTGGATGACATCTTGATCTACTCCAAGGACCTTCTAAGGCATGAACAGCATGTTAAGGCAGTCTTACAACGATTACGTGAACACAAACTCCTAGCTAAACCCGAGAAATGCCTGTTTCACGTCACTTCTGTTCATTACCTAGGATTTGTCCTTAGTCCAGAAGGAATCGGAATGGTAACTTCAAAGGTAAAAGCCATACTATCTTGGCCGGCTCCCACATCCGTGAAACAGATTCAATCTTTCCTGGGACTTGCCAATTTTTACCGAAAGTTCATACCGTCCTTCTCTGAAATGGTTCAACCAATCATTGCTCTCTTGAAGAAAGATGCTCCATTTCTCTGGTCTACAGATCAAGACAAGGCATTGCAACGATTAAAGACAGAGTTTACTCAAGGCCCCATCCTGGCTCAACCCGATATTAACCGACCATTCCTAGTGCAGACGGATGCATCCAATTACGCCATAGGAGCAGTACTAAAACATGAATTTGAGGACAAATTGGAGCACCCCATTGCTTACCTTTCACGAACCCTGACGCCCAGTGAGACTCATTATTCCGTCTTGGAAAAGGAACTGCTAGCCATCCGCCAAGCCTTCACAGAATAGCGACACCTACTCCTGGGAGCTAGGCATCCAGTTCATGTCCGTACGGACCATCGAAATCTTCAAGTTCTACAATCTTTGGAATGTAGGAACAGTCGTCAAGCCCGGTGGGCCTTCTTCTTTGCCCAGTACCAGTTCCACATCCATTATGTCCCTGGATCACAAAACATAATTGCTGATTCCCTTTCCAGACGTCCTGACTATGAAAACTCTGAGCATCGGACCTTTCCAAAGATGTTTCCTCACACGATCTTTGTTGCCCAAGCACTCACCCTCCTGGAGAATATCCAAGGCCAAACTCGACTTTCAGACCCCTGGAAGGAGCACAAAAGAAATAACAGATGGAATCTCAGAGCTAAGGACGGGTATCTATTCAAAGATAATCGCCTAGTCATTCCCACTCCTGGACTGAGAAAAAGGATCACAAGTCTATGTCATAATACCTTACATTCGGGACATCGTGGGATAATCAACACTCTCCATCTAGTACAAAGACAGTTTTGGTGGCCCAAGATGAAGGATGATATTAGGATCCATGTCCAAACATGCACAGTTTGCAATCAGAACAAACACGATAAGAAGCCAGCCAGACTCCTACTCCAACCAGCAATACCAACAAGACCCTGGGAAGTCATCGCCACCGATTTTATCGTGGAATTACCACCCTCTAGAGGCTACACAACAATCATGGTCACTATTGATTTGTTTACTCATATGGCTCATTTTACACCCTTACCCAAACTACCTTCCTCATCAGACCTTGCCGGAATTTTCCTGGAACACATATTCCGACTTCATGGGTTGCCTTCCAAGATCATTTCAGACCGAGGACCTCAGTACATATCTCAGTTTTGGAAGCAAGTATGTCGTATTCTGGGAATCCAACGTGCCCCATCCTCTGGCTACCATCCACAAACCCATGGAGCGTGTGAACCAGACTCTCGAACAATAGCTACGATGTTTCACCACCAAAGTTCAGGACGATTGGTCACTCCTAATACCTATGGCCGAATTTGCCTATAACAATTCAGATCATTCAGCTATCAAGACCAGTCCCTTCTTCTGTAGCCAAGGATTCCATCCATCAGTCCTACTCCCACATCCTACTCCAGTACCTGCAGTAGACTCCTGGATCGAAAACCTCTCACAGTACATAAGGAGGTTAAGGAATACCTAGAACGGGCCCGAGAAGATGTCAAACGTTATGCTGACTCTAAAAGAAGACCTGGACTTTCCTATTCAGTAGGGGATAAGGTTTGGTTATCCTCGAAGCTCCTTCCTCGACACCTGCACCCCAATAAACTGGCTCCCAGATACTACGGTCCCTTTTACATACAAGAAATCATCAACCCAGTGGCCTTTCGACTTCGGTTACCTGAATCTTGGAAAAGAATCCATCCAGTCTTTCACACTTCTCTGTTAAAACCATACATTCAGTCATCCCGAACAGCTCCTAGATCTACCCCTGTTATTGTAAATGATCAACTGGAATACGAGGTTTCCAGGATTTGTGACTCAAGATATCGACGGGGTCAACTACAATATCTGGTTGAGTGGAAAGGGTACCTCTCCAGTGAGCGTACCTGGGAACACGTGTCAAACATGAATGCTCCCAGATTGGTTCGACAATTTCATCTGATCCATCCGGGCAAACCCATAGGAGCTGGTTTCCAGAGGAGGCATTCTGTCATGAACCGTTGTCTACGTCCTTTCTGGACCTCCTGGTCCCTGACTCGCAGGGGATTACATGCAGTTATCCTTCCAACATGGCCGCCCAGAACAGACTACTCCGGATCAGTCTATGCGTTCCACGCTGCTCATCCTATAAAAGAGACACGCCCCAGCGGCTCTGCGTGTCTCAACGCTACCGCTACCTGTAGTCGGATGTGCTTAGACGGAGTTCGATCGGGGCTCTCGCTTGATTCCTTGTTCCCAGTCCCTTGAATTCCCTCCTGTTCCCTTTCCTCCCCAATCTCCTGGAAAATGTTCTGCGTTCGATTCACGGTCTTCCGTGCCTCTGAGCGTACCTTAATTACTTCCTGGAATTGCCCAGGACTTGTAGAACGCTCCTGGAAACTGAACCGCTACTCTCACGCTGGACGCCGAAGACCGGCGTTCGGGACTATACAAATCCCGGACCGTAAAGAAGAAGAAATCACAGAAGGTCGCAAGTACACAACTGAAACATGTGAGAAGGGGAGAGACTTGTGACAGAAAGACAGTTCAGAAACGAAACTGAAACTGTTTTTTTTCTCTACCGGGGATTCCCAGCCTGATGACGGGGAATATTCATGAGCATGTGAATCCATGCCAGACCCCATGCTGAGGAAACCAAGGTGCAGAGATGCCATATAGAGTAATGTCCACGCATTCAACAGACTACCTTAGTAAAATGTCACTTAAATCGCTGTACTACATACCTGTCCCCAGTGCTTAAAGAGACTAGCAGAGGTTTCAAGGTAATAACCGTCCATAACCATGTTGTAAAAAACCTCATTCAATCCGAACTGCAAAAGTAAAATATAGCGTTCAGTAAGTAACTTAACAGGTTGAGGTGTGATTAAATCATCATAACATCCTCCAAGACATGTAACCGCACGTACCTTCAGGGAAATGCCAACAATGAAGGCTTTGAAACACATTGTGTATAGGCGCTATATATATATATATATATTCTATCATATCATAATGCTTAGCAAAAAAACTTCAATGCAGTGTGTGAGCCAAATCGCCCTCAATCTCTTTCAGTCACAGTTGGACTGGAGCTCGGTGCCTGTGAAAATGCATAAACTGCCCTTACTAAAAACAGCCCTAACAGGCCTACCTTAACGATCAAAATAATGCACCAATGCATATACACAAAGTACACTCCTACCTTAAAGCAAGTGTTCCGAGCCGCTGGTATCGATCTAACAGCTTCTCGAGTCTACGATGATGCAGATGCCAGTACTGTGCTATAAACATCATTCCTTACAGCGCTCATGTGACCGAACCGGAGGGAGGTGCCACAAACTAGCCCACACGTTCCCAGAAATATCTTAAGAGTTAGTATGTTACTATTTCAGCCATCTTGAGGTGGACTCAATCTACTACACTTCAGGCTACAGAGATGCCCAACTTTTGTTCTAAAAATCTATACACCTGTGTGTTTAACTGAAAATGCAAATCCAAATTTCCAAGAAATCCTCCCCTAACTATGTGGAAAATCAGGGCAGTTCCGGAGTCCAAGATATACACGGAGAAAAAGTATATCCATCTCTCGTATAAATGAGCCCTATACTAGTCTATCGACCCAGATCGCTATTCTGGAGGAGTAACGCGTGGTTGCACCGCGATTTTCCCCATGGCTGTAAAGAGCACCCATTCAAGGGGTGAATTTAAGAAAGGCTGTCTAGCTACTAATACCTAGAGTGTCTGGGAATGCACATTCTACATGAGTGGCAAAATGGGGAGCGGATTTATTCCCATTAAATACTTGACAGGACTCGCATCCAAGTCCACATAGAAAATACACACAAATATGGGGTGAATGTTAGGAAGACAGTATCGCTACGAACGCCTAATGTACCTGGAAAGTTAGTAGAAGTCTAAAGTCAAACCAATGTGGAGATGAAAAACTTAGGGTCACATCGTAGAGATTACAAGAGAAAACCGGCCTACTTATTCAAGCACAATTAACAGTCAGCAGACATCAGATTATTCTTATATATACACAATACCACCATATGAAAAATTATGCAGATGTTCCAATATATCTATTAGGCATTACCTAGTATACTGCAATCCTACCTTGAATTTTCGTCCTCACCTTGTCGTAGGTTTGTAAAATGGTTAACTGTACAAAGGGTACTCATCTCGCAGTTAAACATGAAACATTCAAATGAAGCAATTTAATCAAAACTCTTTGTTCTTACCCCTTGGATATACTGTGTCCAACAAATGTACCCAAAACATTTCTCTTTGTAGAAGGCATGTGTTGACATCGCCTCCCCTGCTTAGGGGTTTTACTACTTCCAATATAATAAACAGCATTTGTGCAATTGCATGTCATTTTTCATTAAAGTGTTGTGCTACTGGTGACTTGATGTTTCCAGCCCGGACGTTCGATTTATGTTCCGTCTATCTTTCTCGTGCTGTATTCGATGTTTGGCCCACATACAGCAGACCACATGTACACTTACTAGTATAGATCACTCCGAAGGTCATGCATGTGGAGTAATCTTGTAAGGTGATCTTTTTGCCTGTATGTGGGTGTGTTATCACCTGTCCTTTTATCACATTGTTACAATTACTAGATGCAAGGCAGGGAAACGTTCCTTTCCCATGAGTATTGAGAACGGACTGTCTCTTCATGGTTTTTCTGCAAGGACCAATTTGTCTAAGATTGGTTCCATGTTTGTAGGCCATCATTGGAGGTTTTGCGAATATCTTAAGTAATTGTGGGAGAAAGGTGGAGAATGATCCACATCTTTTTCAGAATATTCCGAATTTGAAAAATGTGTCTCGAGTATTTTAAGACATATAGGAGTGGGGTCTCAGCGTCCTTGTGTTTAGGTCTGAATAGAGATTCCTTGAGGATCTGTTCTGCTTAAAGTGAGTATACCAGGTCATAGAACTTTGTGCCAATTGGTTCTGTTCGGGCAGGAAAGTATGCCCACACAGAGAACTGCAGTTTGTCTTGTGTGGCAGGAGAGTGTACCAAACCAAGAGCTTTTGTAACCAATGATTCTGTTCTGGCAGGAGTACACCTGAGCAAAGGGTGGTAGTAGTAATGGTTGTATACTAATTGAACTTTTCACAATTGACCTAATTTAGAAGGTCAATTAGGAAATATATGCGGGGGGAAACCCCCCGCAAACCTCTCACCCAATCCAAAACCTCCTGCTCCCCCCCCCCCATCCAATCCCTGTATATTATTTATAATCCAAAACCAACCCAATACATATATAAAATAACTAAAATAATATAAAGGTCAATTAGGACCACTATAATTAGGTCAATGATGCAAAAGGTCAATTGAGAAAGGTCAATCTGGGTAATACCGTAGTAATGAACCTGGAAAGAGTAAACCAGGTGGAAGTTCATGAAGTACTGTGATGGGGTACATTTTATGATGAAGTAATTGCAGAATCACTAAAGTATTTTGGTAAAGTAGTACTGAAGCTTAAGTGATGCCAAAATATCCTGACAGACATTTGTTTTGAAGCCAACGAAGTGCTGAAATATTCTTTGTTGATGACAAGAAGCTGTCTCACAACCTTGGCTACAAGTGGGGAGAGGAAAGCTTTGCTAAACAATTGTGAATTATCCTTTGAATCCAAGTTGGAACTTGGGTGTTGTCAAGTTGGATTAGGAAGAGGAATTGAAGTGGAACTTTTATTTTCTTATCCTTTTTGAACAGTTAAAGAAAAGCCTGCTTGAAACTGGGGAAGGGGTGGGGAGAGGAGTTCACCTACGTTATCAGATGAAGCAGCTATTGTGGTGTGACTTATACTGTTATATTTGTAGTTCTTAAACTGCCATATATTTCCTTATCGATGTATTGTGTAAATAAGTGTGAGGGATAGAAACCTTTCTTGTTCGAATGTTTTCCTTTAGTTTATTTCAGGTAGGGAAATCCTTGTCATGGTACGGACAGTGAGGCGTTTATCCAACCCTTTGAGTTAATAAAATGGCATCTTTTGAAAAACCTTCATAAAGAGGTCTGCCTCACACTTCTTACCCCTCACAGGAGCCAGTGAAGGCTCCTCAGTACAGGGGTCATATGGTCCCCCTCTAAAGGAGTTTATGACAATACGAACAGCTGTATTTTATGGACATTACAATCGTTGCATGAAATATTTGGTGGAACTCGCAAATAAACAGCTGCAGTAATTTGAAATCAACTAGGACCCTTGCTAGAGTGGCACAGGCCAATTCTGATAAAGGTTGAAGTTGTCCAAGGGCTATAAAATGAGTGCAGAACTAATTAAGCTGCCAATTTGTGGTGCTAAAGACACAGTAGATCCCAGAATTATACCAAGGGACTTCACCTGATCCAATACTTGGATGGAACAATTGGAAAGATATCCACGGGCATAGGATTCTATCTCCTGGCATGGTTAAGGCACAACTAATTAGTAGACATCAAATTACAATGCTTAAAAATAATTGACTGGATAAAGGCGATATTGTGATCATGATGATCCTCCAGTCAGAAGATTATCTGAATATCGTAGGTGTAGATCTGTGAAATGAGTCCTGTGTCGATAAGAAGGTCATGCAAGAGCTTTACATAGATTTTAAAAAGCAAAAGAGAGATGCAAGACCCTGTGGCACACCAGACTTCAAAACCTCCAAGGCAGACAAATGCCTTAATCTTCGCTTTCAAAATCTATTAGATAGAAAACAATCAAACCATAAAACGATGCATCCGAAACCACAGAAGTGTCCCTTAGGCGGTTCAATAATATGGTGTGATCAAGGGCATGCATCGAAAACCGCAGACAGATCCAAGAGTATTACCAGGATTTTTTTACCTTTGTCCTAGATTTTAAAAGGAGTGTTAAAAGGAGCGTGTCTTTGACACCAAGCAGTACTATTTCGGTACTCCGAAAGGGACAAAAGCCAGATAGTCTATCGCCCAAGAGCAACTTGGCTTCTGAAGGATCCTGCAGCTGGAGCTTCAAAGCTACCTGGGAATGAGGGCAACGATGGCATGGCAGTATTACTGAGGGGGAGCAGAGATCTAAAGGCGCAGTCATGAAAATCCAGGCATCACCCACCCCGAGGACTAGGGTCTTGAAGTGGGCAAAGAAATGAGGGTCCAGATTTCTGGATTGCAGATCCCCAAAGGACCAGTAGCTTGGAAGGCATACCTCTGAATGAACTGGCATCAGCAGTGAAGGATCCAGTAGTCATTAGATGGGCCTGGCCATCTAGGAATGCTGTGAATGTCCATGAAGAATAGTGCTGCAATACATCTTTCTGGGGAGGGTAGGGGTTTAATAAGCAAGGAGCTAGGACTCCCATTCCCCACATAAAATGAGCGGTTGCCAGAAAGTAACAGGTACTCACCCAGCTCAGATAGACGAAACAACTCATCCTCGTTCTCAGCTGTGTGGGCCACATTCAGTTGTGTGACCTGCAAGCCGTCCACCGTAGACTTGCAGAGGAGGGCACGGTTGGTTCCTGTGGAGATAAACATATCACTGTAACAGCATTTCTAGCCTTGGTCAGCAAGGGTTACTGAAAGGAAAATACTTGGCTCTTCATGGATAGGATCTGTGCCCCCACATAAGCACTGTTTAGCAGGTATTAATATAAAAGCAGTACTTGGCTCTTCCTATGCAGGGCTGTGTTAAGGCGGGAAATGCCTTTTGAGTGTGATTGGTTTAAAAGCATTTTTTTCATTTTTATTTATTTTAATGCTTGTAGGGCGAACCTATTTTGAGTGCTGCAGAACACTTTACAAAGGGACTTCATGCAGTACAGTAGAACTGTTGGTGGAGGTAAGGTCCGATTCTTATTCGACCGACTGGTATTGCTGAGAGAGGCACGTTTTTAGTGCTTTGTGGAACTTGGGGATGGTGGGGTAACTTCGAGCCTCTGCTCAGAATGAATTTCACATGGTAAAGGCGTGGCAGGAGAAGGACTGCTTGAAAGTCTCTTTACATGCTAGCTGTAATTTTAACCTTTTGTTGGTTTTGCAAAATGTGTGGAGTTTAGCAGCCAAGTATGTTGGTGTTTCGTTCAAGATGGCTTTGCAGATGATGTACGCAGGTCTGAATATGATCACAGCTGAAGGAGAAACCAGTGAAACGTGTACAGTGCAGGAGAAATAAGGTCAAACTTACAGGCTCCTGTAATAAGGAGGGCTGAGGCGTGCTGGGCTGTATTCAGGGGGACCAGGTGTGCGGCTGTCACTTGCATGTCACCCTTAATTGTATGCCTGCATTTTTAGAATACTTTGCTAATGTGCTGTGTGGTGTGCTAGATAAGGAGTCAGACAAAGGGGTTGCATGATAAGAATGTTTCTTTATTAAACAATACACAAAAAAGGCCCTACTCACCCTATTCAAAATGATATTCCCTACCCAAGGAAAACTCAGTTGCTCGTCATCAGGGTGCTCCATCATAGCCGTCGCCTTCGTTCCTGATCAGCACCTGAGTGCCTGTCTTCACTTGGTCAATGTGACCACAGCGATTGGCTCGCCACAACTACTAAGGGCCAAATGGAGAGCCGGCAGGCGGTTGCCGCCCAACAAAGGCCCCTGTCTGAACCTGTCTGGGCCTAGGGGGGCACGGAGAACCCCTCCTTTTTCCCCCACAAAGCATGGAGCAGCAGCAAGGTAGACAGTCCGTTAGCACACAAACTGAGGCCCCTGCAAGTCAATGTACTATGCAACATACCAGTGAGTAATGACTGAGCATTGGAACCGCCTCTCCACTAATCCCTAACAACTGTTGAACCAAGGTGTCCCTACGCCACTCTGACTTCCTTGCCTTACTTATTCTCACTCATTCCTTCCTACATCACATTTTGCCCTTTTGAAAATGTGAAGCCTGGTGTGCGTCAAAAATCAAAATGTAATTTAGGTGCCCTTACATCTGTGCTGCCAATTTCATTTTGTGTGTTCGGAGTGCCTTGCACCAAAAATCGAATTCAAGTGCCTTACATACGTTTTATGTGCTTTAACTGCTATTCCAGTGCATCTGTTTCTTGCTTCCCTCGGCTACTAGGCTGCCTGCTGGGTTTGCGCTCGTACTGTGCAGTGCAGCCCCTCTTTCCTCCACCACTATGGCACTTCCCATCTCCCCCATCTTTTCTAACTGCTATACTATCACCGATCCTCCCTCTCACAAGCTCTGGAAGAAAAAAGCTTAAAAAAAGATCCTAACCACTAACCCTGGCCTACCTATCGCAGACACCTATAGCAGCGCTTCCAGACAGATCTTTACTGATATCCTCTTCTCTGTCCCCTCTCCAGATCTATGGACTCCTCCTTTCATCTCATCTCTACTCTTTCTCCTCTTAGATCCTCACTCATTGATGGTGGCACTAAATGGGAAGTACTCTTGGCGGGCTTCACTTCATTCAGGTGTATCATTAATGTCTATCACACAGGCACTGGTTCAGGTATTACTACAGAGTAACTGCAATGTCCCTGTAAGAAACTGTTTGAAAGAAGTTTGATAGGTTTTTCTTAGGGCAACTCAACAGTAACGTCCCTGTAAAATCGTTTGTTCACTAATTTGCTTTTTAGTTTTTAGTAGCACAACTTAACCATAAACATCCCTTTAACAATGTTTTTTCACTGAATTTCATAGGTTTTTACCAGGATACCCATTGTTTGTTTAGATGTTCCATACAGTATACCAAATGGATGTCTGCATGCCGATGGGCACACCAACTGCGAACTGTGCGTCTCTTCGCGGATAGCGGCTACCATTCAAAATGCTGGAAATGGCAGGAATTCTCTTACATAGTGGTAGCATGCAGCAAAGTGAAGGCACATGTAAAAAGAGCACCATGTATGTGCCTTCCAAAAAAAATAAAGTAGTTCTGCAAACTCTGTACTTGTGAAAGAAAGAGCAAAAGCATACAGTGTACACCATAATAGAATGTACCAATAGGCGAAGTAACGTCTGCGTCCAACAATATTACCGCAAAGCAGCTACACATGGAAAGGAAGAAGGAAATGTCAGAGTAAGGACTGCAAAGTATTGAGAGCACAACGTCACTACAACGCGGTAAGTACACTGAAACTTCTCCTATAATTGCACTGCTTGTGCAGTGTACAGCAGTGAAGAAACATACTTATGTACGCAGCAATGCAAAGCACCCTAAAATGGCTGGAAAATAATTTCCCTCGTGATGAAATCTGTGACGTAAGTAATGCCATTGGTACGTAGCACTGACTGAAAAGTAAAACAGTTAATATGTAGTGCTTCATGTACACCTAAGAGATCATTTTATCTTGAACAGAACATAGTGTAAATGAAAGCAATGCAGCAGAAGCGGCACCTCTTGCACAACAGCATATGGCCACAGGAAATGAAGGAAACACGTTAAAAGGCAACCTACACAGCCTAGAGTTCAAAATAGAACAAGTGCTATACAATGTAGGCCCCTTAAAAGATGTTATACAAGGACATAGTATTGGGAAAATAAAATACCACTGCCCTACCTTCACATCTACCCCTTCCCCATTTCCCAGTACACCCTCACCAACAATATCCCGGTGAGCAGAGACGTAACAATAAGACCCCAATGCTTGCCTCCCTTGATGATGAAATGGTTAAAATCCCAAATACCCCTGTGTATGTATCTATTTGTCCTACCCCTTCCCTTTCCTAATAGGGTCTATGTATCGTACACATTAAACATGTACATTGTAAGTGTTGGTGATTGTGCCAGTGGCTTCTCCTTTTGTGTTGAAATTGCATGGTGAGTCTGTGGCACACAATACTGTCCGAGATGGCAGCATATAAGCAAAATGCTGGTTTCCTAGGGAGACTGCACCTACCCGGCGTATGTGCAATCACAATGCAGTTATCCGTTGAAATCCAGTACTGGCTGCATGTCTGCATCTTGTACTGCACTTTTAATTAGTTGTGGGAGTGCACAACTGTCCATTCCACAGCTATGCGCATAGGTATTGCAGCCTCTGTGTCCTGCTAACACCGGCCCTGTCAGCAACCCTACCGATACATGCAGTACACTACCGCTTTTAAAACAGTCGTACAGCCTACGTATTTTGCTGTACAAACCTACCAATGTATGCCTGCAGCACACGCCAGTCTACCTGAGGCCCAGTGCGAGGAAGGAACTGCATCCTGCAGTGTACGGTGCGCGTGGTAAACGGCCCAATACTTTGATTAATGTGCTGCTTGCCCTTCCATGGCCCATGAAACAGACACAGCGTCTCCGCACCGAGCACCGTCAAGTAAGTTCTCGCCTACGGTGTGTGCAGTTCGAGAACGTATTTCACTACAAGTGGCACAGTGTGTCGTCGGTCTGCAAAAGGGCATCGCTGTTGCTGGTTGGTTACTCCCATTCAACTACATGTAAGGACAACTAAGTAAACAGCAGAACAGCAGAACCTTCGGATCTCAATGAATATCAAACGCACTGTGGCCGCGTGGGACTGCCTACATGATTATGTTCTTGCTCCACGTGATGAAGCTGTGTTTCTCCTTGTTGAAGACTGTCATGGAGTGTACAATTTACTCATGCCCGTGAATGCTGGTGTTATGGCCAATGCCGTACTAGCAAGTGACCATATTCCATGTGACAGCACCTAAAAGCGAAACAGTAGGCAGTAGGGTGCAGGGTACTGCCCTTCCAACAATTCAGTAGGTTATTTTCCTCTACACCATTTTCTAAATGTGGTCCTGCCAACACCAGGGACACTCCTGTAGGGCAGCGTAGCCCTAAAGCACCCCCGCAGACCATATGCTGCACAGCAGACCATTACCTGTCAAAGGTCACTGTATTGTGCATGTGCTGCAATGCGATTCTCTGCAGGAGGGAGCAACTTGGAAGTGCTTGGGAATGTTCGGTCCGGGAGCATGACAATTACTGGCACCTACTTAAGGGAAGGCCACCCAACATCTTCCTCTCTCTGCACTTGCCCCATCTTAACCTTATAGGTGGAGGCCCTTCCGTACCCTCCTTTTCCTTCGTTTAATTCTGCGTCATGTGTTAAAAGACCAAGAAACGTACAAAACAACAGAAAAAAAAGAATACAAAAAAATGCTTTCAGAGGTAAAAAAATGGAATTGCCACTGAAAGGATGCAGGCCGCCATGCAGTCTAGTCACTCCGCACATTGCGCGGAAAATAATGGGAGTCGTGGCTCTGGGGAAAACATTGCAGTCAGGTCGGGTACAAAGGGCTGGCTGTAAGAAGAGGCTTCTTCTTGTGTTTGTTTGCGTTTGGAAGGGTTGAAGGACGCATTACCTACTAGAGAAATGCTCGCTATACTTCATAAAGGGGCACCAATGCATTTTGGATAGGTCGCAGACAAACCTCATTTCTAGCATCAGTCACAAGAACGTCATTGGTGCGAAAAGTCCTCGTGCTATGAAAGGTAATATTTCCATTGTGGCAGAAGGACATGGTCACATGTCTGAAAAAGGCACCAATAGCTTTCGCGACAATATGCCTCGCTATCTCCATTTGCGGGCCAAATTAAGAAGAACGCAGCCACATCTTTGTCTGCGTATAGCTTCAAAAAATTATAAAGCAGTTTGCAAACATACGCATGACCTGACCAAGTGCCTCCTTCATCACAAACTGCAGAGAAATTTCAGTAACATGTCCTAAACGTTTCCCTCCACAACAAAAAATAGTAATGGCTGGATATTTGTGCGTCATCAAAGTGTCACAAAAACAAACCACACTCAGCCACATTATTGCACGTACTCCCTATACTAGTGCACATCCACATTGTAGAATCCAAAATGAGCTGCTTATGCACAGTGTTTTGCATTCACTTTCAACCAATGTATCTAGGACTCCCCTAAAATCCATACTGTCTGACTCCTGAAACACACACCCATAACTGTACGCCTCTGCATTTGTCTCCACAAATACACCTTCTACCAGCCTGTGCGTACACACCACACCCAGAAACCTTATCGAGCAATCCCTTAGCCTGCACAGTCCCATTTACATGGCCGCCATCCTCAAAAGCCCCAGATGTGGCACGTGTAATCCTGCAACTAACGTGGTCTCCGCTGACTTTCCGTTCTCTGTGCGAGGGTGGGCAAAGAAATTTCAACTAGGGTAGGTGTTGTAAATAAAATTAGAGATACCTTCTGGATTTATAACTTTATATCTTTATTACTCCAATAACAACAGCAGTACAAACTATGCACAATGGTGCATCTTCAGCTCATAGGCTGCAGGCCATTTACAGGACAGGGTGGTTTGGTTGATAACGCCCCAAAAGTCTCTTTATGTCTCCCTTAGGAGGAGAGCCAGGAGCACGACCTGCTCTGTGTCCCCTGCGCCGTCTTAATGGCGCTTTCGCGCTCTTTCCCCGGCTCTTCCGGGTTCTGCCCGAAATTTCGCGAGACTACGCATCCCACCAGATCAGACCAGTAGGGGATTTATTTTGTAAAAGTGGATTTATTTGGTAGGGGTAGCTCTGAAAAGAGCCTTTGTTTTTTTTTAGGTGCTTGAAAAAAACATTTTTTTCCGTTTCTATAGTGGTTTCCGTTTTCTTGTCCTCCTCACATTCTTACAATAACCTCTTCAATGCAGCTTGTAGATTGTAAAACAAAATAGCACTGCCAGTGGGGGACAAAGAAATGCTGTTTGCATGGCAAATGTGAACATTTCGAGAAACAATTATGTCATTGTCACAGGAGAACATCGCAGCAACTCTCAAAATTACACATGCTTCTGTTGATAAGACACCTTCCGACCTCTGGCTGGGGAAAGCATACATTGGAAGAGTTGCATACTTTCCTTGGGGGTATACATCAGAAAAACACCTTTGCAGTGGGAAAACTGCGCTCCACTGCTTTCATTCACTTCTTCAGTTGACGGAACACATGTGAACAAGGCATGGGACCCAAATGCAAGGCTCTGAAGTGCAGGACCACAACATGAGCAGTAGCAAAATTAGCGATGTGTCTGCGACGTGCAAGCACAATGACAAAAGTGGACACGTTGACACCGCACCACAAAGGCTCCACTCCCTTCACATTGAAATTGCCTCTTTACACGGCATACTTGTGCAGATGTAGCACAAAGGCATCACCGACCAGCAACACTGTACGTCTCTCCATTTTTGCTAGGCTCACTACGCAGAATAATTTTAAAAAATGTTACCGGCCCTTCCTGTGAAGCACTCCTCACATTCTTACAATAACGTCTTCAATGCAGCTTGTAGATTGTAAAACAAAATAGCATTGCCAGTGGGGGACAAAGAAATGCCATTTGCATGGAAAAGGTCCACATTTCCAGAACCAATGATGTCATTGTCACAGGAGAACATCCCAGCAGCGCTCATAAAGTCACACATGCTTCAGTTGATATCACACCTTCCAACCTCTGGCTGGTGACAGCATACATTGGAAGACTCCTATACTTTTCTTGGGGGTATACATGAGAAGAACAAGTTACTCTCTTACCTGGTAACATTCTTTCGATGGGATGGTCCGACGACGTATTCCATATCTAGGACAGTAATCACCACATCTGTGCTGCTTCGGAAAATCTTTCGGCGTCTGCGTCCTGCGTCGATACGCCGTCCTCGAGGATCTCCTCCGGCCGACGTCACCAGATGTTATAAGTAGGACGCACGACACCCGTAACCTCAGTTGTAGTTTTTTCCAGAACGTGTGGCATGAATCTTCTGCCAGTATGACCACAGAAAGCCTTGCGGAAACAAAAGCTGCAATCACATAAGAAATTCTGTAGCAGGGTAGGCAGGCAGGGAGCGATATGGAATATGTCGTCTGACCATCCCATCGAAAGAACGTTACCAGGTAAGAGAGTAACTTGTTCTTCAAGGGGGATTGGGTCCTTCGACATATTCCATATCTATGATGGACTCCCAAAGCAGTACCAATGTAAGGACGTGGGAAAAGAATTTAGAATATACAAATTTAGAATGCCCAATCAAATTGCAGAGTAAAGGACCGCCTTGCCAAAGGCCAGATCCTGCCCCCGGATAGAATCGAGGGAGTAGTGACGCACAAAAGTATGTACCGAAGCCCAGGTGGCTGCATCACAGATGATATGAATAGGAACACCCCTCTGCAGGGCAGTAGAGGCAGCCATACCCCTGGTAGAATGGGCCCGTAAACCTACCGTAACCAATAAAGAGTTGATCGTCCACTCTGACCCGGGACATGCGCAAAATGTAGAAGCTCAAAGCTCTCCTAGGATCCTGCCTATGGAGCCTCTTCTCTTCCTTACCAGGATGTGGAGGAGGATTAAATGCCGGAAGAATAACCTTCTGGCTTAAATGGAATTCCGACCCCACCTTCGGAAGAAAGGAAGGATGAACTCTAAGGACAACCCTGTCCTTATGAAACACAGTGAAGGGTGGCTTAACTGAAAGTGCCTGTAACTCACTCACTCTGCGAGCGGAAGTGACCGCAACTAAAAACACAGTTTTAAGGGTTAACAGTCTCAAAGGACAAGAATGCAAAGGCTCAAAGGGAGCACCCATTAGAAACTTGAGAACAAGGTTCAGATCCCAACCGGGCACCTGGAAAGGTGACGGAGGGAAAACATTAGTGAGCCCTTTCAGAAACTGAGAAATTAAAGGGATTTTAAAATAAGAACACTCAGACGAGCGCTTAAATATAGACAGCGCCGCCAGGTAACCTTTAACGGTACCCATTTGCAGGCCCTTGTGGGCCAAAGAAAGCAAAAAAGACAGAACGACAGGAATGTCGCATGAAAAAGGATCCACATTCTGAACCCTGCACCAGTCACAGAACTTTCTCCAACGGCAACGGTACAGGGACTTTGTTGCCGGCCGTCTGGCCGAAAGCAACACCTCCATCATGTCTTCAGGGAGGTCCCAATCCTTATACCTCAACCTTTCAGAAGCCAAGCGTGAAGGTTGAGGGATCTGACCACTGGATGGAGAACCTGACCCCCCTCCCGTGAAAGCAGATCGTCTAGGTAGGGAAGACGACGTGGAGGGCAGATGGACAAGTCGAGAAGGTCCGGGTACCATGTCCTCCTCGCCCATGCCGGAGCAATGAGGATCATCCGGGAACCGAACCGCCATAACCTCCGCAGCACTTACGGGATGAGGGGGACTGGAGGAAACACGTACAGCAGTAGGAATGACCACTCCACCACAAACGCGTCTCCTAAGGCTCCTCTTGGAGGAAATTCCCGCGAGCAGAACCGTTCGCACTTCCGGTTGACACTGGAGGCGAAGAGATCCACTTGAGGGGTCCCCCAAAGGGCAAAGATCTCCAGGAGAATCTCCTGAGCCAGTTCCCACTCGTGAGAGATCGTGCTCTGCCTGCTTAGAGCATCCGCCGTCTAGTTTTCGTCCCCGGCCAGATGAACTGTCGAGATCGGAATTTCCTGCTGGATGGCCCAGAACCAGAGCTGCATCGCCTCCCTGAACAGAGGAAGTGACCCTGCCCCCCCCTTTTTGTTGAGGGGGTGCATGGCCACCCTGTTGTCCGTCAGGATCAGGACATTCTGTCCTCGCACAGTCGGCAGAAAAGCCTTCAGGGCAAGCCTTACGGCCCTCAGCTCCAGCAGATTGATATGGAGTCTGGACTCCGACGGAGACCAACGACCGCTGACTGTCAGCTCGTTGGCATGAGCTCCCAATCCCGTGAGGGATGCATCCATCACGATCGTCGCCTCCGGCCAGGGTAGCCAAAATGGCGTCCCCCTCATCAGATTGCCTTTGTCGGCCCACCACAGAAGGTCCTGGGCGACCGAGGGCGGCACCTGAACGGGGTCTGACATCCTGTCGGAGGACTGAGACCACTGGAGCTTGAGAGCCCATTGCAGAGATCTCATCCGCAACCTGGCCTCTGGCACCAGAAGAATGCAGGATGCCATGAGGCCGAGCAACCTCAAGAACTCGAACGCCGGGAGACTCTGGGCATCTTGAAACTTGTGCACCATCTGCTGAATGTGGTGAGCCCCCACCTGGGGAGGAAAGCACTGCCCAGGTACATGTCGAGCACTGCTCCGATATACTGGAGCCTCTGAATTGGAGTCAAGTGGGACTTCTTTAAGTTGAGGGAGAAGCCCAGCTTGTGGAGGGAGTGGCAGGTGACGGACAGAGGATCCAGGACTTGGGCGGGAGAGCGCGCCCTGATCAACCAATCATCCAGGTAGGGGGTAGACGTGAATCCCCCTTTCCTGAGATGCGCTGCCACCACTACCATGAGCTTGGTGAAGACCCTCGGGGCGGAGGTCAATCTGAACGGCAGGACCCGAAACTGAAAGTGCGAGTCGCCAACCGCAAACCTCAGGTACTTCTTGTGCTTTGGATGTATTGGCACATGAAAATAAGTGTCCTTGAGGTCGAGAGACACCAACCAGTCCTGAAGTTGAAGGGCCTGGAGGACTTGAGGAAGAGTAACCATCTTGAACTTGTCCTTCCTGAGGAGTTTGTTCAAACCGCGCAAGTCCATGATGGGTCTCAAACCCCTGTCTTTCTTTGAAATAAAAAAATAAGGGGACTACCATCCCTTGTTCCTCTCCGCTACAGGCACCAGTTCTATGGCGCCTTTCTCCAGCAGGGATTGAATTTCGTGCGCAAGGAGCGGATCCGGACTCTTCAAAGAGAGGTTCCCTGGTGGATTGTTGTGAGGCCTCTGCCGGAAAGGAAGACAGTAGCCGTGGGCTATGATCTCCAGAACCCACACATCTGAAGTAATGGCACGCCATTCGACAAGATGCTGCGCCAGCCTTCCCCCAGCCGGTGAAGCATGGGTCTCATGACTGAGCAGAAGCGGCTGCGGCGTTGCATGAGGGCAACGCAGAAGCGGCGTTGCCTGAGGGCAACGAGGCTGCTTGCGCGGCCTTGTTACCTCGAGTACCTTGTTTACCACCTCTGGCATTCTTACGGTGGCCCCTTTGACTTGCAGCTCCTCTCGCTTTACTAAAGGATGAGTAATAACGAAAGGAACCTCCCCGCCATTGCTGTCCCCTAGGACGTAAAGCCGGAGGTTGGCGGACTGCAGCGCCCAACGACTTCGCAGCAGCTTTGGAGGTCTGTAACCTCTCAAGGCTCTCGTCAGCCTTGCTGCCAAAAAGATGTTCACCATCAAAGGGCATGTTGAGGAGTCTGGCTTGCACATCAGGAGAAAATCCCGACTTCCTCAACCACGCAAACCTGCGTATTACGGTGCTCGCCGCCATGGACCGGCTGACGCAGTCTGCCATGTCCAAACCCGACTGAACGGACTCACACATGGCATCCTTGCCATCCTGAATAATAGCAAGAAAACCATCCTGTTCGTCCCCATCGGGAATATGTTCAGCCGCTAAGGAAATACAGTTCCATAGAGTGTGCGTGAAACGTGACAAGGCGCATACAGAGTTGGCCGTCCGAAGAGCCATACCCCCTGAAGAAAACGCTTTCTTCACCCAGCCATCAAAATGCTTGTTGTCCCTATCAGGAGGGATGGTAGGATACGACGCCTGATTTGCTGGGGCTGTAGCCGCCTGCACCACCAAACTCTCCAGAGTTGGGTGCGTGGTCAAGTAGCAGGGGTCACTACTGGCTGGGCGGTATTTTCGCGGCAAAGACTTGCCCACTGCCGGGACTCTGTCCGGAGCAGTTCAAGTCGCTACCACCCTTTTTTGCAGAGCCATATGGAATGGCAGTACCGGGTCAGCGGGTGGACCTTGGTCGAGGATATCCGTCAGGTCATCCTGCACAAAATCAACTGGTGGCGCCGACCACCCCAAGTAGTCCATGACCCTTGACATAAGGTGCTGGTACGATGACTCGGCATGGGTGCTAGGCTCAGGCCTACAGAACTCCACCTCCGGAGAGGTGTCCAGACCACTGGCGTCATGCAGTGACTGACACAGGTCCTCAATCTGGCTATGACCAGAAAGAATCTCATCTGGTACCGTGTCAGGAACCAACCCATCTTCAGTACCCTCTTCCACCTCGGAAATATACTCCATAGGCTGGAAAGTGGGCACTGAATAAGGGAGAAAGACATGTTTTGCCTTGGCCAGAGCCTTTCTAGGGGGTTCACCCGTGCCACGGGGTACCTCCGACACCACAGCCTCGAAAGGCGTCGAGGGCGTCGACATCGAGTGAATCGGCGTCGACGTCGAGCGCACCGCCGACAGCATCAACGGCTTCGACACAGGCCTCGAGGGCGGAGCCCCGAGCGTGTCCTTCGACGGCCTGGGCGCCGATGGCGTCGACGACCTCCTCGGAGGCGGAGCCTCGAGAGAGTCCGTCGACGACCTCGGCGCCACCGGTGTCGACGTCTTCTTCGAAGACTTCACAAGTGCACACGGGGTCGAGCGCGTCGAAGACCGGGACCTGGAACGGGCATGACTGGAACGATTCCCCTGGTCCGAGCGGGACCTTTCCCGCGAATCATGCTGACCACCCGAGCCCGAAGGCGTACGAGCGGTGTCTCTAGTACAGTCACGGCCGACCCCACTCGGAGGCGCGGACGGACCGGTGCCCTGCGATTCAAAAATCGCCAACATTTTCTTCCCGAAGGAAGCCCATTCCTCCGGAGAGGAACACTTGGTGGGATAAGAAACCCGCCGACGGGCGGAGTCCTCGGATGAGGACGGGGAAGGCGACCGATGACGGCGCTTCCGGGAGTGCCTCGGAGAGGCAGAGGAGTGGCGGGACCCACTCCGGGACCGATATCCCCTAGACTTACGACTACGATGCAGAGAGTCGCCCCTCGAATCGTGCGTCTAAAGCCCAGTGGACCTCGCCTTCCGGGGCTTGGACACCTTACCGACCAACAGCTTCTTCTTACATTCCCGCAAGGCCTTGGACGTAAGCGACTGGCAGTCGACACAATCATCCGTGTCGTGGGCCTCCCCGAGGCACCAGAGGCAGGTGTTGTGCGAGTCTGTCACCTGACATCTTGGACCCGCAGTCCCCACACTTCTTGAAGCCCAGACGCGGGGTGGAAGAAGACGAAGACATCCCAATAATACTTCACAAAACTAACAGGTTCGAAGAACCGAAAGAACAGAAACTCCAAAGAGTCGAGGCATGCCGAGATCTCCGAAGCGAACACGTTCGTGGAAGAAACGGAACTGAGGCTACGGGCGTCGTGCATCCTACTTATAACATCTGGTGACGTCGGCCGTCGGAGGAGGTCCTCGAGGACGGCATATCGACATCATCGACGCAGACGCCGAAAGATTTTCCGAAGCAGCACAGCTGTGGTGATTACTGTCATAGATATGGAATATGTCGGAGGACCCAATCCCCTCGAAAAGCACCTTGGCAGTGGGAAAACTGTGCTTCACTGCTTTCATTAACTTCTTCAGTTGACGGAACAAATGTGAACAAGGCACGAGACCCAAATGCAAGGCTCCGTAGTGCACGACCACAACATGAACAGTAGCGAAAGTAGTGACGTGTCTACAATGTGCAAGTACAATGCCGAAACTGGACACATCGACACTGCATCACAAAGCCTCCACTCCATCGACAACGAAATTGCCATGAAAGCCTCTTTACATGGCATACTTGTGCAGTTCTACCACAAAGGCATCATCCACCAGCAACACTGTACGTGTCTCCATTTCTCCCAGGCTGACTACGCAGAGTAATAAAAAAGATGTTACCGCCCCTTCCTGTGAAGCAAACCCTCAGCATCGGATTGCATAATTCACACATTCCCATTCCCAGCATGTAGAGAAGGGCAGGATGTGGCATGTGCGCTTACCCAACTACCATGAGGCCGCGCCCCAGTGAAGAAGGAGCAGTCCTCCTTTCCTTTCTACACATTTTTGTCCAGCACGACCTCATTAGGTACTGTTCAATAGTCACACACGCATCCGCCTACCACATCTAAGACGTCTGTATCAAACACTGTCAGTTGTGTACAACACTTCATGTGTACCTTTACACAATCAGACTTGAAGTGTCGTGTGCTTCCAAAGCACCTCCAGTAGAAAGTTCAGTAAAACTATCCACGATTTCTGCATTTGCATGGGCACCCATCACCACAAACTACAGGTATGAATACTTTTAGTGCAGTATGTTTACAAGTCCATTATAAGTGCCTCTGAGCATGGTGCCTGGTACTGAACCTCCATAACATTCTTACAAAACATACTGTTTTCTCTCCCATCACCTACCATCAAGTGCCAAAGCAATGGTAGATGCTTTCAACGTTTTCATTTACCCATATCAACCATTGTAACATCGAAACAGGAACTCTGTTCTTTCCTTTCGACAATGCTACAAACTTTTTTCCGCACTAACTCATCTCCTACATACATCATTAAAATATCGCACAAACGCAACACTGTTTATGTCTTAGCAACGTAAACCAAGTACACGCAGTGAATGCACACACACAGGACACCTGCCACTTAACTTGCACACTTCACAGACTTTTTCCACAGTTACCCATTTCCTACAAACTTCATACATATATTGCACAAAAACAGTACTGAACGTATCTTTGCAACGTTAAAAAAGCGCATACAGTGCATGCATACAACCAGGATGCCTTCCACTGATTGTGCACACTTCAACCATAAGCTTCACCATTTCTCTGTACAAATAGACCTTCTGCCACAGTTTTAGCGTACACACCACAACCAGAAACCTTATTCAGCAATGCCTTACCCTCCACAGTCCCATTTCCATGCCTGCCATCCTGAAAAGGCCCGGATGTGGCATGTGTAATCCTGAAACTGCCACGCAGTGCGCCGACTTATCGTTTTAGGAACCGGAGGAGTGAAAACACATTTGACACAGGCATAGGGGATTTCGTCGTAAGTGGTGGCTCTCAAAAGATTTTTTTTTTAAATTACTTTTAACGTGCTTGAAAAACAACTTTTTATTTTTGCTCTTCATATCAGTTTCTGTTGCCTTCTCCTCCGTACATTTTTATAGAATTCTGGCCAACGCTTCTTGCACAGTGTAAAAGAAAATAGCATTGCCAATGGCAGTGAAAGAAATGCCATTTGCAAGGAACCAGTGGATATTTGGCAAAGTCATGATCTCATAGTGTATGGAGAACATCCCATCAGTGCACATAAATTCACTCATGCTTCCGTTTATTAGAGACCTTCAGAGCTCTGGCTGTGGACAAATTACACCGGCATGGTCCCATACTTCTCTTGGTGGAATGCACGAGAAAACCACCTTGGCAGTGGGGAAAATCTGTATCACTCCACTCATCAACTTCTTCAGGTGACGGAGCAAACATCCACATGGAATGTAACCCAAATGTACAGCGCCATAATGCACCACAAGATGAACAGTGGCGACAGAGGCCACATATCTGCAAAGGTGAAGCATACCGACAAAACTGCACAGAGACTGGCCCACAAAGCCTCCACTCCTTCCAACCCGAAATTATCAACAATGCCTCTTCGTAGGGCATACCTGTGCAGATCTTGCACAAAGGTATCATCGACGATGAGCACTGAACAGGTCTTCATCTGTGCCAACCTCACTACACACAGTATTGGGAAAAAAAGAGTAACACCCCTTCCTGTGAATCACACCCTAAACAAATGATTGGATAATTCCCACAGTTCTATTTCCATGGCCACCATGCTCAGAAGGGCAGGATGTGGCATGTGTGCTTTCCCAGCTACAGCAAGAGCCGCGCCCCAGTACAGCAGGGACAGTCCTCCTTCCCTTTCCACTGTTCTTTTTGCTGCACACCCTCATTGGGTACTTTGATATATTCACACAAACATGCATGCAACAATCACATCCAAGACTGTAGGATGTTGCAACCACCAACACACCCATGCGACCAAAACTATATGCATATCAACTCACTTCCGGTGCTCTAACAAGTCTAAAATGTGCTACACAATGATTCTTTGCAGATGCAGCACAAAAACTGCTTTGCTGCGGAGTGTGGTGAAGGCCTAGGCTCTTGGGTGCATGGCCTACGGCCTTTGGCCATGCACCCAAGAGTCTAGGCCTTCGCCACACCCACTGCAAAGTAATGCAGCCATGTATGCAAACCTGTGACCAAGTACCACAATCCACAAATGTACCGAAGCTACCGGCTCTCATACCCAACCGCTGCACCGTAAAACAGCTATGCATGGGAACATTCGACAGTTACCACAATCTACAAACTTTAGACTGCCTCCAGCTCCCATAGCCACTGTCATTCACAAATTACAGTGTTACTGCTAATCGAACCACAAAATCTTCACAACTGTTGCCCTGCTCCCGGCACTCTATTGTTTGCACAAAACCAATACTTCATAGAGCAACACAGTAGTGGCCTCCGCCCATGTACCCAACAGCAAAGGCCTTGGCAACAACCACTACAAGGCAATGGAGCCATGGATTTGAACATGTAGCCACGTACCATAACTGACAAATTTACCACAGTCACCGGCACACCTATACAACACTGCAACACAATGGGAACCCACAAAAGCAACATAACCACCGCCACCCCTATCCACACCCAGAACACACTGTGAATATCTTCGTATCATCTGCAATGCAGTCCCCATTCCCAATGGACCGTCCATACAGTCAGCACAAAAGGTAGTCGCCTGAGGAGGTCCCCGCAAAACGCTGTCGTGCTCGCTGACACCACTCGCACACCACTGTCTTCTTCGACCGAAACAAATATATCATAGGTTCCACTTTTCACTCCGCCAAACTCAGCCCCTCTTTCACCCACCCGATCCTGCATACCATGTTTTGCAGCCCCTTCCGCCGCCGCACTATCCTCTGATACACCATTGCGGCGTTTCCCAAAAACTGACGCACAGCACGCTTCCATCCTGACAACCACCAGCTGCGTCCAATGTTTGCCGATATCACGGCATACTTCAAGCCAATGAGACTTGTGTCCGAGAAGCGAACAGGGAAAAGGGTATGCTGAGCAGAGCCAGATATCACTAATTGTTTGAGACGTACATTTCACTTCATTGCATCAAAAATATGGCTCAGATTTCCACCAAACATACAAAAGCATGCTTTCCGAACCAAGGCCCCGCTCCAGCCGCAAATTTGGCTAAAATCCATCCAGCTGTTTGGGCTGTAGGCGTGCGCAAGGTTTTTGCCCATTCAGTCGATGGGAAAAAAACAATGTTGGGACCCCACTACTAACTTTGCCCCCCCACTTCAAGAAACCTCCCCAAACTTGTCAAATAAATTCAGAGTGGGCCACACACCTTTTTGCAAAGTTTGGTGAGGATACATCCAGGGGGAGCGAAGTTATAAGCCACCAAAAAAGAGGTCTTCCTATGGGTTTAGCAACTTAACCATAACTACACGGCCGCTACCGCGGGCAATAGATTTTATATATATATATACACACACACATTACTCACCGTAATCGTATTTCTGATGCTTGCATCTGCTTAGATTCACATGCTGTGCATAGGTCGACATCTAGTGGAAGCTGCGGACTATTACAGTTGTTTTCAAAACTCGAAAAGGGGCGTCGAATAAGGCGTGCCAGTAATACTATCACTAGTGTGATGTCCCCTGTACCCATGGTCCCTCATGTGTGTAGGTCCTCAGATTCTATTTTTCTGACATGAGTTAGCATGAGGAGTAGCCGGAGTACAGAAGTATCCAAGCAGATACGATAGACAAGCTCACAAGTTTATGCGCCTTCTCTCAGAGGGGAGAAAGGGCATGCGCATGTGAATCTAAGCAGATACAAGCATCAGAAATACAATTACGGTGAGTAATGTATCCCTTCTGAGGCTTGTGGAATCTGCTTAGATCACATAATGTGCATAGACTAGCGAGCAGTGGAAGGAGGAGGTGGGATGTGAGAAGGTTAATGAACTAATAAATGTCTTAGAACCGCTTGTCCCACTTGTGTATCTGTCTTGGAATGAGTGTCAATGCAGTAGTGCTGAGGGAAGGTATGTACAGAGCGCCATGTAGCTGCTTTGCAAATACTGTCTAAGGGGACATTTGCAATGAAGGCCAGAGTGGCTCCTGTACCTCTTGTGGAGTGAGCCCTGGGCGTAAAAGGCTGTGTTATCTGATAGGGAATAGCACAGTTGGATACATCTGACTATCCACCTAGAGATGGCATTCTTTGTAATGCAGTTTCCTTCTCTGCATGGTGCTATGGAGACCAACAGTTGGCCTGTTTTTCTTAGCAGTCTGGTCTTGTTTACATAGTAAAGGACCACCCTCCTTACATCGTGTGTGGGGTTTTACATCAGCGGAGCTGGTGGGGTTTTGGAAGAAAGCCGGTAGCTCAATAGACTGGTTTAAGTGAAATGTACAGATTAATTTAGGGGAGAACCTAGGGTGAGTACGTAAAACCAGCTTATCTTTGTGTATGACAAAGAAAGGGTCCTGCACTGACAATGCTTGTATTTCACTAACTCTCCTTATGGAAGTAATAGTCACTAAGAAGGCAGTCTTGTAAGTCAGGTGTTTGAGACTAGACTTATGCATCAGCTCGAAAGGGGGTCCCATGAGCTTAGCGAGTACAACTTTGAGATCCCATTCTGGCGGCGGTTTGGAATTGGAGGTTGGAGCCTCTTTACTCCCTCCAGGAATGCCTTGATGACAGGTACCTTCCACCATGAGACTTTAACTGTGGGAAGTGGTTTAGGATGATGAGGCCGCCAGGTGGACCTTTAAAGAGTTGAATACTAACCCTGAATCTGGCAATTGGAGCATAAAGGTTAGAATGTGGGAAGGAGTAAATTCTATGGGGTTAATTAGTTTAGAGTGGCACCAAATTACAAATCTCCACTTGTCAAAATAACAGTGCCTAGTGTTAGGCTTTCTTGCTTCTTTAAAGATATCCATAAATCTCTGTGGCAGGTTAAGATGTCCGAACTCTAGGACTCCAGGAGCCATGTTGTCAAATCATTGAGTGAGGTGGAGGGTGCACCGTTAGTCCTCCGTGCTGAGTGAGCAGATTCTACGGGCACGGGAGCTTGATGGGATCGCACACCGCCAGTTTGCGCAGATGTGGATACCAGGGTTGTCTTGCCCACATGGGAGCAACTAGAATGAGCGTCATTTGTTCCTTGAGGATCTTGTTCACCACCTTCCTTATGAGAGGTGTTGGAGGAAAAGCGTATGCAAATTTCCCTGACCAGTTCACCCATAGGGCGTTCCCCTTAGAGCCTGGTTGGGGGAACCTGGATGCAAAGTCTGGGCATTGACTGTTTTCGCTTGTAGCGAACAAGTCTGTTGTAGAGAAACCCCATTAAGTGTTCTACGACCGCTGCATGTAGTTGCCATTTGTGTTACTCTGCTAAGGGACCTCTGCTAAGTGAGTCTGCTAGAGAGTTCAGTTCCCCTGGAACGTGCTGTGACGATAGGAATATCTTTCGTTTGAGTGCCCATCTCCAAATTTGCTGTGCAAGCCTGGACAGATTTGGATAATGTGTGCCCCCTGTTTCTTGATGTAAAACATTGCTGTTGTGCTGTCTGTCAGGACTTGCACAGATTGGTTCGCTAGCTGAAACTCAAATGCCTGAAGGGCTTTGAATACTGCTAGCAGATTGATGTTGTTCTGCGCTGCCGCCTGAGACCACAGACCCTGAGCTGTGTGGTGAAGGTAATGAGCCCCCCACCCAGCGAGCGAGGCATCTGTTGTGATAATTACTTGTATTTACGGATCGTAGAAGGGTTTCCCCTTCAACAGATTTTCTCTCGCCCACCAGCGAAGATTTTGTACTAGTGTTGGTGAAACGACCACTAGATCGTCCCACTGACTACCTGCCTGAGACCACTGTTTCGCCAACCACTCCTGCAGGTGCTCATGCGCTACCAGGTAAATGCAAGATGCCATCATGCCTAGCAAACGCATAGCTTTGCGCACCCTTATCTAGCGACCGGCCTGATAATGCTGTATTTGCAGTAACATATTTTGGACTCTTTCCTCTGACGGAGAGACCAACCCCTCTTGTGGGTTTATTACAGTTCCTAGGGTCTGTTTGGCTGTGCTTGGCACTTGGCTTGACTTTTTCTCGTTGATGGAGAAGCCCAATTGAAAGAGAAGGTTGACAGTTTTTTTAATGTTTTGCCTGCAAATTAGGGGGGACTCCCCTGTAATGAGCAAGTCGTCCAGTTAAGGGTACACTGGGATTGCCTCCCTGCGCAGGTTTGTGCCACCACCGCCAGTACCTTCGTGAATACCCTTGGAGCAGATGCTATTCCGAAGGGCAGCACTTTGAATTGGTAGTGCTGGTTCGCTATCTTGAAATGCAAGAATCTTCTGTGCGCTGGGAACATTGACATATGAAAATAGGCATCTTTCATATCCAGTGTTGCCATGTAATCCCCTTTTCTTAGTATAGGGATCACCTCTTGTAGCGTGGTCATGCAGAACTTTTGTGGCTTGACATACTTGTTTGCAGGGCTAAATCTAATACTGGGCGTATTGTTAGATCTTTCTTTGGCACAAGGAATTAAGTTGAATAAATACCCCTGTTTACCTGGTTGGCCGGGACGACTTTGGTGGCGTCCTTTAGGAGAATCGTGGTAAGCGTGGCGCTCTCCTTGAGGAGGATGCGCTGGTGTTCCTTGGAATGGATCTTCTGTTGCAGTGGGCGATTTTGGGATTGTTGGAGGAGCTCTATACAGTAGCTGCCTGCTACTGTGGACAGAACCCATCTGTCTGTGGTGATTCTCTCCCATGCGTGGGTGAAGCTGGATATGCGCCCTCCTACTGGAGAGACATGGGAGGGCACCTGAAGCGGATAGTCACTGCTTCTGAGGTGGGGTGCCACCTCGAGAGGAGTTGCCCTTACCACGACCGCAGATCCACGCGGTACTCTAGGGTAGTTCTGGGAGGACTGACCCTGATTGTTTCCCCAGTACCTTGGTTCTGCTTATAATTGAAACCTCGAAAGCGATGAAAATTGTGGTTTCCCCTCTGGCCAGTTAGTTTATTGGTCAGTTGGCACAATGTATCGTATTCCTCTTTGAGTATGTTCAGGGAGTCCTCGACGGCCTTGCCAAAGAGCACATTGGGCTCAACGGGCATGTTAATCAGGGTGGCTTGCGTCTCTGGTTTAAAACCCGATTGGCACAACCAAGCGTGACGCTCGATAACTGTCCCCTCTGCTAGTATGCTGCCGGCGTTGTCCGTGGTGTCAAGATTGTTTAATAAGCAGCTTGACACTGCCCTCCCTTCTGCGGCCACCTGGGCTAGCTGAGACTGAAGTGGTTCTGGGGCTGATGACAGTAAGGCCGAAACCTCGTCCCATTTGTGGCAATTGTAGCTAGCCAGCAGGGTAGAATGGTTAGCAATTCTGGTCTGGAATGCCGCGGAGGAGGCTACCTTCCTGCCCATTGTGTAAAGCCTCTTGCTTTCCTGGTCAGGCGGGGCCTCAGAGGAAGCTAGGGGAGTGCCCACCCTCTTTCTTGTTGTAGTGACCACTAATGAATGGTTTCAGTTGCCCCCGGATATATAATGGGTTAGAAGGGGCAGATCTAAATAGTTTCTCTATGCAGGGGTTCACTGCCCGCGTAAGATTAGGGGTCTCCAGCGATGGTTCTATTTTTCATTGAATGGATTCGAGGAGAGGGATAAACTGAGAAACAGCCTTTTTATCTCCTAGGATTACATCTACCAAATCCTTATCACGCTCTTCCTCCTGTGTGGCTTTCTGAAAATGCTGTGCCGCCTTGATGAGCACTTCATTTAGCATGGGTTGATTGTCAATCGGTAAATAAGTGACTGGGGGATCCCGATTAACAGGAGAGTCCATGCCATACATATTTGACTCAGGGTCCTCATTATCTGCATAATATGGGTCTGCTGCATCATCCCGGTAATAGTAGTCTGCTGCCTCTTGAATAGAGAGGTCTTCATGACCCGAGTCCTGGTCATAGAGGTCAATGACTGTGCTTTGCACTGGAATCTCGGGGCGAGACTTCTTAGCAGGGGGTTGAGCAGTAATTTGCGACCCCGAGGGAGCTATAGTGGGGGAGGGGGGTGGAGTGGTAGCTAGTAAAATAGTCAGGGTCCTTTTCATAGAAATTGGCCATGAAGGACATCCTCCTCATGACCCTGTTTATATCCTCAGCCGACCACTGGGCAGAACCAGGGATGACCGGTGGCTGAGAAGGGAGCCCTAAATCTTCAGGTGATGTGTAGTGACGTCTCCTCCGGGAGCCAAAGGCCTCTTGCGTGGAGATCTCCGGTGTGCGCTCCCCATCCCTCCAGGGAGGCATCCGTCGTCACCATCTCCTGATGTGCCGGGGTCTGGAAGTCCATACCCGCCGTGAGATCCGGTGGTGGGGCACCCGTGCGCATTGCTTGGCAGAAGGTCTCGTTGAGCGAGATCTTGTCTTCGAAGCTGCTCACCGCTTGCATCCAACGGGCGTCGAGGAACTCTTGCAGTGGACGCATCTGCAGCCTGCACAGGCGCACGAGGTAGATGCACGAGGACATCATGCCGAGAAGGGACTTGATGGACCTCACCCTGGCCACGTCCATGGTCGACAGCCGTTGCACCTTGCCCAGGATGGCCTTCGTCCTTTCCTCCGACAGAGAGGCCAATCGTGCCACTGTGTCGAGCTTGGCTCCCAGGAACAGTGCGAATTGCGATGGAACCAAGTGAGATTTTGTGAAGTTGATGGAAAATCCCAGATCCGTGAGCAGCTGGACGGTCTTCGCTGTGTGCTGGACGGTGAGTTCTCTTGTCCTTGCTTGGATGAGCCATTCGTCCAGGTAGGGGTAGATGTGGATCTCCTGCAGGCGGAGCCGCGCCGCCACTGGTGCTAGGCACTTGGTGAATACCCTGGGCGCCGATTTCAATCCGAAGGGGAGGGCCTTGAACTGGTAGTGCCGTCCTTGGACTACGAATCTGAGAAACTTTCGATGTCCTCTTAGAATGGGGATGTGGAAGTAGGCATCCTCCAAGTCCAGCGACGATAGGAAGTCGCCCTCCACAAGCTGCCCCAGCACGTGCTGGAGAGTGACCATCCAGAACTTCTGGGACTTGATGTACTTGTTTAAATGACGAAGGTCCAGGATGGGTCGCCAGCCGCCAGTTTTCTTTCTTATGAGACTCGTCCACTGTCTTGCCAAACAGATTGTTTCCGTCGAAAGGCATGTCCAAAACTCTGGTTTGCATGTCCTGGCGGAAATCGGTTGCCTTGAGCTAACCATGCTGGCGAAGGCAAACACTGTTGCCCATCTGGCGGAAGCCGGTGTCAGCAATGTCCGTAGCCACCGTTCTGGCGTGATCAGACACCACCTCGCCTTCCTGCAGGATCTCCTGGGCCTCAGCCCTCTTGTCGTCCGGGAGGAAGTCAAGCAGAGGAGCGATCTTAAACCACAGCTCCCTGCCGTAGCGGGCCACAATCGCGAGGGCGTTGGCCGCTTTAATAGTCGTTGCCGCCGCCGAGATGACCCGTCGTCCCATGGCGTCCAATTTCTTCCCTTTGCCGTCACAACTTTCTTCTTGGCCGCCGCTGAGACAACCGAATCCGGGGTCAGCTGAGCCCTAAGGCACACAGGGCCAGAATCTGGGACCCGTTACTGCTCTCTCTTGGCAGGGGTCGTGGACGGGTTCTTCAGGAGCTCCAGCCCCTTGTCCCAGATATCGTCAAGTAACGGGAAGGAGAGGACTGTCTTCCTCTTGGCCTCACGCCGTTGATAGAGGAAACCTTCCTTCTTCTGTTCTACGGGGCAGAGCTGGAAGAGCTCGGATGCCCTGGCGATCATGGCGTGGAAGGAGCCAATTTCGTTGGGCGGGGAGGCCCGAGGAGGTGGTGATGGAAGGCCCATCCCGTCGTCACCACCGTCGTCGTCATCCGTCCCCGTCGTGGCCGTCTCTGTTCCCATGTCATCCCTCGGATCCAGGGAAGGAGATGAAGGCCATGTGGGCCGCGCAGGCTGGAAGGGCGGTCGGGGATGAGTTCTCCTCCACTTGCTTGGAGGGCTTCCCGACGGTCCAGTCTCCGCTGGGTCATCCGTTGGGGGTAAGTGCAACCTTGTACTTATCTCTGTACACAAGGCCTGGATCGCCATCAGGATTGCTCCCGAGTTGTCCTGTGGCCCAGGTACCGGCTGCGAGCAACGGTTGGGGAGTGGAATCCTCCACCTCCACGGGAACCTCATCGGCGCCACCGTCGTTTTCTTCGTCTGCCTCGTCGGGATCCCTCCTGCGGGACCGGACTTCCTCAAACCTCTTGTCCAGGATTTTCACAACTTCAGCCAGCTCCTCTTCAGAGGCTGTATCCGTGTCTGTGATGGCCACTGCCCTCCACTCTTTTTCCACCGGGTTCTCACGGGGGTCTTATCGATGGGTTGAAAAGAGGATTCCCTCCGCAGTGGTAGGGAAACTCTGGGCCCTGAGGTCGCCTCCACTGGGGTAGCCTCCAAAGGCTTGGCCAGGGCCGCCACAACTCCCTCGATAGAGGCCTTAGCCGGGTGAATCAAGGCCTTGACTACTTTTGACGTGCTTGAGGCCTTCACCTTGGGGCGAGGGTTGCTGCCTCGCTCCCCCTCGGCTGTCTCCGTCGGGATCTACCGGGACTTCTCCCGAAGCTTACCCGGGTTCTCGGACTTCCTTTTCCCCCCCGAGCCAGATAATTGGCTCGTGGTTGATGGTGTCGGTGAAAGTGCGTCCTGCCTGGCAGCCGAAGAGCCCGACCGTTCGGGAGCTTGCGGTGCCCGCGGTGCTTTGCCTTTTGTTGGGCCCCTGTCGCCGGAGCGCCCTCAAAGGTCTTAGAAGACTGCTCAGACCACCTCTTCTCACCTGCTGCTGGGCTCTTCCCTTCCAGCCAGTTGGTGAGGCGGATATGCCGATCCTTCATGGTCCTCTCTGACATGTTCTTGCAAAACGCAGTCCTTCTCAACGTGCGTTTTGTCTTCATGAAGGCAGTAGAGGCATCTAGAATGCTCGTCCTCCTTGAAGACATTCTGCAATCCGCATCCAGGGCAGCACCTGAACAGCTTGGATCTGGGTGTCGTGCTCCCTTTGTCCTGGGCCATGTCCACACGGGGTAGGCCTCAAAGATCTTCTGCAATCCTCCAAGAAGCGGAACTCGACGAAAACTTCACCCTTGAGGGGCGTAGAAAATTCCGAAATGGGTCCCCGTTGATCGGAAGTAGAAACGGTGGACCTTGAGGCTCGATTGACCGAAAAAATGAGATTAAACTCAGACCAGTGATTGGTTATTAGGAGAAAGACAGTTCAGAAACTAAACTGAAATTGATTTTTTTCTTTACCGATGATTCCCAGCCTGACGACGGGGAATATTCATGAGCATGTGAATCCATGCCAGACCCCATGCTGGAGAAAGAACATTACCAGGTAAGAAAGTAAATTGTTCTTCGAGGGGATTTGTTCCTCCGACGTATTCCACATCTATGACAGACTCCCAAAGCAGTACCACCGTATGGAGGTTGGAAAATTTAGAAATTTAGAATGCCCAATCAAATTGCAGAATAGAGGACCGCCTTACCAATAATGTTTTACAAAAGTATGGACAGAGGCCCATGTGGCTGCTTCACAAATGTTACGAATGGGAACACCCCTCTGCAGAGCAGTGGAGGCAGCCACACCCCTAGAAGAATGGGCCCTCAAGCCTACCAGAGGGTCCTTACCCGCCAGACGGTAGCATTCCGAGATGGTCAAGATAATCCATCTGGACAAGGTCTGCTTAGTAACAGCTTGACCCAAACGCGTTCCAGTGTATCCTACAAAGAGCTGATCGTCCACTCTGACCCGGGACATGCGTGAGATGTAGAAGCTTAAGGACTCCTAGGATCCAAGATATGGAGCCTCTGCTCTTCCTTACCAGGATGGAGAGAAGGATAGAACGCCAGAAGAATGACCTTCTGGCTTAAATGAAATTCCGACACAACCTTCGGAAGAAAAGAAGGACGAACCCTAAGGACAACCCTGTCCTTATGGAACACCGTGAAGGGTGGCTTGGCGGATAGTGCCTGCAACTCACTCACTGTGAGCGGAAGTAACCGCAACTAAAAATACAGTTTTAAAGGTCAACAGTCTCAAAGGACAAGAATGTAAAGGCTCAAACGGAGCTCCCATTAGGTTCAGATCCCAACCGGGCACCTGGAAAGGTGAGGGTGGGAACACATTAGTAAGCCCTTTCAAAAACTGAGAAATCAAAGGAATCTTGAAATAAGAACACTCCTCAGACGAGCGCTTAAATATGGACAGCGCCGCCAGTTAACCTTTAATGGTACCCACTTGCAGACCCTTGTGGGCTAATGAAAGCAAAAAAGACAGAACGACAGGAATGGCACATGAAAAAGGATCCACATTCTTAACCCTGCAACAGTCGCAGAACTTTCTCCAACGGCAACGGTACAGGGACTTTGTTGCGGGCCTTCTGGCCGAAAGCAACACCTCCATCACGTCTTCAGGGAGGTCCCAATCTTATACCTGAACCTTTCAGAAGCCAAGCATGAAGGTTGAGGGACTTGACCTCTGGATGGAGAACCTGACCACCTTCCTGTGAGAGCAGATAGTCTCGGTAGGGAAGACGGCGTCGAGGGCAGATGGACAAGTCGAGAAGGTCCGGGTACCACGTTCTCCTGGCCCAAGCGGGAGCAATGAGGATCATTCGGGAACCGAACCTCCGTAACCCCCGCAGCACTTGTGGAATGACGGGGACTGGAGGAAACGTGAACAGCAGTGGGAAGGACCACCCCACTATGAACACGTCCCCTAAGGCTCCTCTTGGAGGAAATTCCCGCGAGCAGAATCTTTTGCACTTCCGGTTGACACTGGTGGCAAAGAGATCCAATCGTGGGGTCCCCCAAAGGGCGAAGATCTCCAGGAGAATCTCCTGAGCCAGCTCCCACTCGTGAGAGACCGTGCTCTGCCTGCTCAGAGCGTCATCCGCCACGTTTTCGTCTCCAGCCAGATGAACTGCTGAGATCGAAATTTCCTGCTGGATAACCCAAAACCAGAGCTGCATCGCCTTTCTGCACAGAGGGAGACCCTGCCCCCCCCACCCACCTTTTTGTTGAGGTAGTGCATGGCCACTGTATTGTCTGTCGGAATCAGGACATTCTTTCCCCGCAAAGCCGGCAGAAAAGCCTTCAGGGCAAGCCTGACGGCCCTCAGCTCTAACAGATTGATATGGAGTCTGGACTCCGACAGAGACCAACGACAGCTGACTCAACTCGTTGGCATGAGCTCCCCATCCCGTGAGGGATGCGTCCGTCACAATCGTCACCTCCGGCCAGGGTAACCAAAATGGAGCCCCTTTCATCAGATTGCCTTAGACGGCCCACCACAGAAGATCCTGGGCGACCGAGGGCAGCAATGGAACTGGATCCGACATCCTGCCGGAGGCCTGCGACCACTGCATCTTGAGAGCCCACTGCAAAAATCTCAACCACAGCCTGGCCTCTGGCACCAGAAGAATGCAGGATGCCATGAGGCCGCGCAAGCTCAAGAACTCTAATGCCAGGAGACTCTGGGCACGTTGAAACTTGTCCACCAACTGCAGAATGTGACGAGCCCTCACCTGGGAGGCGAACACTGTCCCAGAGATGTGTCGAGCACTGCTCGTATGTAATGGAGCCGCTGGGTAGGTGTCAAGTGGGACTTCTTTAAGTTGAGGGAGAAGGCCAGCTTGTGAAGGGAGTGGCAGGTGACTGAGATGATCCAGGACTTGCTCGGACTAGCTTGGGAGAGCGCGCCCTGATCAACCAATCGTCCAGGTAGGGGTAGAAGTGAATCCCCCCTTTCCTGAGATATGCTGCCACCACCACCATGAGCTTGGTGAAGACCCTCGGAGCGGAGGTCAATCCGAATGGCAGGACCCAAAACTGAAAATGCGAGTCGCCAACCGCGAACCTCAGGTACTTCTCGTGCTTGGGATGAATCGGCACATGAAAGTAAGCGTCCTTGAGGCTTGAGGCCGAGAGACACCAACCAGTCCTGAAGTTGAAGGGCCTGGAGGACTTGAGAAAGAGTAACCATCTTGAACTTGTCCTTCCTGAGGAGCTTGTTCAAACCACGCAAGTCCATGATGGGTCTCAATCCCCCGTCTTTTTTTGGGATCAAAAATATGTGGAATACCATCCCTTGTTCCTCTCCGCTACAAGTACCAGTTCTATGGTGCCTTTCTCCAGCAGGGATTTGATTTCCTGCTCAAGGAGCGGATCCAGACTCTTCAAAGAGAGATTCCCTGGTGGATTATCATGAGGCCTCTGCCGGAAAGGAAGACAGTAGCCGTGGGCTATGATCTCCAGAACCCACACATCTGAAGTAATGGCACGCCATTCTACAAGATGCTGCGCCAGCCCTCCCCCAACCGGCGAACCATGGGACATGGCCTCATGACTGAGCTGAAGCGGCTGCGGCAGTGCCCGAGGGCAAAAAGGCTACTGCCCCAGCGGCTTTGGCACCTCGAGTACCTTGTTTTCCACCTCTGGTACTCCTACGTTGGCCCCTTTGACTAGCAGCTCCCCTTTATCTACCAAAAGACGAGTAGTATCGAAAGGAACCTCCCCTCCATTGCTGTCTCCTACGACGAAAAGGCAGAGGTTGGCGGACTGCAGCACTCAACGACTTTGCTGCAGCTTTGGAGGTCTGCAACCTCTCAAGGCTCTCGTCAGCCTTGCTGCCAAAAAGATGTACACCATCAAAGGGCATGTTGAGAAGCAGTGCTTGTACATCAGGAGCAAACCCCGACATCCGCAACCAAGCAAATCTGCGCCTCACGGTACTCGCCGCCATGGACCGGGTGACAGTCTGCCATGTCCAGACCCGACTGAACGGATTCACACATGGAATCCTTGCCATCCTGAACGAGGGCAAGAAAACCATCCCGTTCCTCCTCTTCAGGAATATGTTCAGCCGCCAAAGACACACAATTCCACAGAGGGTGAGTGAAACGTGCTAAGGCACATACGGAGTTGGCTGCCTGTAAAGCCAAACCCCTGAAGGAAGCACTTTCTTTGCCCAGCCATCAAAACGTTTATCGTCCCCATCAGGAGGGATGGAAGGGTACGAAGCCTGCTTTGCCGGGGCCGTAGCCCCCTGCACCACCAAACTCTCCAGAGTGGGGTGCGTCAAGTAACAGCGGTCGCTACTGGCTGGACGGTATTTTTCCGGCAACGACTTGCTCACTGCCGGGAGACTCTCCGGAGCAGTCCAAGCCGCCGCTACCCTTCTCTGTAAAGCCATATGAAATGGCAGCACCAGGTCAGTGGGTTGACCTTGGTCAAGGATATCCGTCAGGTCATCCTGCAGAAAATCCACTGGTGGCGCAGACCATCCCAAGTACTCCGTCACCCTCGACATGAGACGCCGGTATTAAGACTCGGCATGCGTGCCAGGATGAGGCCTACCGAACTCAACCTCCGGAGTGGTGTCCAGAACACTGGCGTTGTGCAAAGACTGACGCATGTCTTCCAACTTGCTATGACCAGACAAGAGTTCGTCAGGAACCAAACCTTCATCGGACCCTTCATTCACCTCAGAGATGTAATCCAGAGGCTGGAATAAATCCCTGGATGAAGGCACAGAAAAAGGTTCAAATACAGGCCTCACTGACTTCTTCAGGGCCTTCCTCAGAGTTTCCACCGATGCACAGGGCGCCTCCGGTAAAGCCTCCACAAAAGGCATCGAGGGCTTACACGGAATCGGTGTTGAGCGTGGCGCTGATGGCTTCGACACAGGCCTCGAGGGTGGTACCCCGAGCGTGTCCTTCGACGGTCCCGGCACCAATGGCGTCGACGACTTCCTCGGAAGCGCAGCCTTGAGAGAGTCCCTCGACGGACATGGCGCCGATGTCTTCTTAGAAGACCACACAGGCTCCGACGGGCTCGAGGGCGTCGAGGACCGGGACCTGCAGCGGGCATGGCTAGAGCGATCTTCCTTGTCCGATCGGGACCTCGATGGCTCCCGATGATCGCGCTGACAGCCTGAGCCCGAAGGCGTGCGAGCGGTGGCCCTAGCGTGTTCCTTGCTGGCTTCTCTCGAAGGCGCGGACGAAACAGAGCCCTGCGATTCGAAAATCACCATCATTTCCTTAGGAAATGCGTCCCATTCTGCAGGAGAGGAATGCTTGGTAGGACAAGCTACCCACCGTCTGGTGCAGTCCTCTGACGAGGACGGGGAAGGCGACCTGTGACAGAGCTTCCGTGAGTGCCTAGAAGAGGCAGAGGAATGGTGGAAACCACTCCGGGACCGAGACCCCCCGGATTTACGCCGACGCAGAGAGTCGCCCCTCGAATCGTCTGCCGAAACCCCAGCGGATTTCGACTTTCGGAGTTTGGAAAACCTACCTAGAGATAGCTTCTTCTGCCGCTCCTGCAAGGCCTTCGACGTCAAAGACTGGCAATCGTCACAGTCATCCGTGGCATGGTCCTCGCCGAGGCACCAGAGGCAGACGTCATGCGGGTCCGTAAGCGACATCTTGGAACCGCAGTCCTGGCACTTCTTGAATCCTGACCACGGGGTAGAAGAAGACGAAGACATGATATCTTCACAAACAACCAATTTTGAAGAACCGAGGCGCGCCAAGATCTCCGAAGCCAACACGTTTGTGGAAAAAACAGAACTGAGGCTACGGGCGTCGTGCGTCCTACTTATAACATCCAGTGATGTCGGCTCGACGGAGGCCCTCAAAGACAGCGTATCGACGTAGAAAATTTTCCGAAGCAGCACAGCTGTGGTAATTACCGGTCATAGATGTGGAATACGTCGGAGGAACAAATCCCCTCGAAGTGTACAACTACGCCCTAGAAATACTCTTTAACGGTTACTTTGGTTTGGAAGGAATGGACGCATTGTGGAACGCTGTGTACGAGTTCAAGTTTTCGGATATGCATGCACTTTCCGAACATCCGCCGACTTTTGCAGCAGTAGATGTTATCGTGATCCACAACGTTGGCATGCAAACGGGTTACCTGGCTTGCTTACATTTGTTCCGTAGACTGAGGAGACTGCTGGATGGCATGAAGATGACTTTTTCCCAGTGGCAAGGTGCTTTTCTCATGCATAATACTATGCAGAGTATGGGCCACTGCTCATGGATGTTGTTCCGAGCCAGATGCAGGAAGGTGTGACATCAACAGAGGCATGTATACTTTGTTGTTTGCTCGTGGAATGTTCTTCTGTACCAACAACCGGATTAGTTGTGGAAATGCAGAGTTTGTCCGCGAAAATGGCATTTTGTTGCTGCCCATTGGCAATGCAGTTTTGTTTGCCTGTCTACATGATGCAGTAAAGAGTTTACTGTACTAATGTGACCACAAAGGAAAAAAAAACTAAAAGGGCTGTTTTAAGAGCTGGCCCTTATCACAAACTCTCCCTGCCCTGGTTGCAAGTTCTTCAGCCACGTCTTCATGCAGCAGGAAAGGCATATTTGAGGATTCTGCAGGTGGCGCCCATGGAAGTGGGTGCTTAGGATGTGCGGCAATAGCCAGAAGGACTCCTGCTTTACTCAGGCCGCACGTGCCACAGTCGTCGCTTCTCATCATGTTAGCATACAGAAATGGGCTTGTACAGATTGTCCTGTCAGGTAATCAGGGCATGCGTTACAGGAAAGTGCACCAATAGGAAGAGGGACACCTCCTGCTTTATTG
This sequence comes from Ambystoma mexicanum, assembly GCF_040938575.1. Taxonomy (NCBI): domain Eukaryota; kingdom Metazoa; phylum Chordata; class Amphibia; order Caudata; family Ambystomatidae; genus Ambystoma; species Ambystoma mexicanum. Next base: position 15,937,365 of record NC_090926.1, read on the forward strand.
GGGCGCAGCCATCGCGCTAGTTTGGAAAGGCACGTGCCACATTCTGCTTTTCTCACCATGCAGGCCAATGGAAATAGGACTATAGCATTTGGACAATCAGGTGTTCAGGGGGTGTGTGACAGGAAAGAGCACCAATAGGGAGAAGGACTCCTCCTGCTTCACTGGGGCATGGCCATTGCGCTAGTTCGGAAAGCGCACGTGCCACATTGTGCCCGTTTAAGCATGCTGGCCAAGGGGAATGTGCCTGTCGGGATTATCCAATTAGCTTCTTAGGTTCGGCCTCACAGGAAGGGGCGGTAACACAATCTTACTGTACATCCTGCACTAAGACTGTTAGAAATGGAAAGACACAGAGTGCTGTTACTGGGTGATGGCTTTCTGGTAGATTTGCACAACTATGACTAGGAAAACGACTTGCATTGCAATGTCGTGTTGGAAGGAGTGGAGGGAATGGTGCGCTGTCGACATCTGCAATTTCGGCGTTTTCATTCACCTTTGCAAAGAAGTGGTCACTTTTGGCCCTTTTCATGTTGTTGTGCTACACTACGGAGCTCATCATGTGGGTAGCGCCCCTTCTTCAAATGTGGTGCATCAACTGAAGAGATTGTTGAGAGCTGCGAGGTGTATTTCCCACTTCGAAAACTCTATTCTCTTCAATACCATCAAGAAGAATGTGGAACTGTTGGAATTGAGTTTCTTCCCACCCAGAGGGCAAAAGGTGTACCGTGAATGGAAAAATGGCTACTTGTGCGAGCAATTTTGGAATGTTCTTCTGTAACAATGACATCATTGCGTCTACAAATGTGGTTTTCTTCCATGGCAATGGCATGTTTTTGTCGGACATTGGCAATGGTGTTTTCTTGCACCATCTACAAGATGCATTGAAGACCTTACTTTAAGAATGCACGGAGTACAGGAAAAGAAAAATCTGTAAAAAAAAAAGAATCCTTTTTATTATCCATACCACTAACAAGACAATGCACCTGTTGTAATGTAGTTTGTTCACTGCGAGAGGGCGGAGGATGTATCAGCAATGGAAGCATATCTACATGTTTGTATGAAGTTGCAATGTTTTTCTGCAAGATTGACATTCTGTTGGGATCTCGTGTGCCGCCGAAGTGTCGCCAGAAACACGGATGAACCCTGAAAAGCCAGGAAGAAACAGCCCGAAGCCGCTACCAACAAAGTAAGCCGGCAGAGGACACCGAGCAGGTCGAGCTTCCGGCCATACTCTCAAATGAACTGGAAAACAACTTCTGAGTCTGTATTTTATTGCATCACCCTGCACTGTTGAAGCCCAGCTACCTTTGGAGTAAATGATGCCCTTGTTGTCTGTTTTGTACTGCACATTTTGCTGCTGTAATAACGACTTAATCTTTTAACACAAGAGCTTTTGCTACATTTTACCACACAATGCTGCAAGAAATGCAGCCTTATTCCATGACAATGGCATTTCTTTGTCCAATATTGGTAATGGTGTTTTGTAGTAGCATCTACAGGATGCGGTGAGGAGCTTATTGTAAGAATGGGTAGAGTGCACAAATATAAAAATCTCGATAGGAACCACAAAAAGAGTTTTTCCTTAAAAGCATCTACAAAAACAGAACCATAACCGCCTCTTTTTAGTGCCACCACTACATATAAAATCCGCTGTCCAGGTTGAATTGTATTCCGCCACGTCTGCACGCACACAGCATGAAAAGTATGCAGAAACACTTACTTCCGGGATTCCATCTGCACATCTGGGCCATTTGCAGAATGGCACGCATGGAAATGGGTCTGTGGAAGCTAGGACATTGTGCAATAAGACTTCTGGGTGTGGTGAGAGTAAGAATGTGTTGGAAGCGTACTGCTAGCAAATTAGTCACCAACAGATTACTACTGCACTGTATATGATGTTGTTAGCAGGTAATTGCAATAGCTACTCCAAAGGGTGGGCAGGGACTTGGATTCGCATTGCGAATGAAAGCCGTCCACTGCTACTCGGTCCCAATACGCACTGTGTTCATCTTCCATGTGATGAAAGGCCCACTCTACAGGTTGCAATCAAAAGAACAGCGAATGTATATATCGAATGTCTCATGCACTACCCCTACACAGCTTGTGCAGTGGCGCTGCCATACAGGACGTCATTTAGGGGTCGCAACTGCGATCTCGGAGGTCTCCCTCGCGACCTCTAAAAAAAAAGATTTAAAAAAAAGATTTTTCTTTTTTTTTTGTAATGCGAGCTCCTGGGCTGTGGCCAGCACCATGTGACTTTACTTCTGGAGTGGCTGGCTTTCTTGTTCAAGCCCCATAAAAATAAAAAAAAATAAAAATAAGAACAAGTCTAACACTTTCAGCACTGACCCTAAATAAGAAAGAATAGGAATACCAAATGTGTCTTTCTGCAATTCTATACAATTGCTAGACTCATTAACGGTTTATTTCAGGCACACTTCAGGGGGTGAGTGACTGATTTAGTCAGTTCTTAAACTCCTCAACTCAGCCTTTCATCCTTCTGAGGTCGATAAATGAGTTTCAACATAGGTTGGGGGATATTGGATGTATATTTTTTCTAACCATAAGTACGTGAATCAGGATACAGACCCCACTAACCCAACCCTCAATCCTCTGCATACTTATATCCACACAACCACCTCTCTCCCAGCAATCTGCATGCACTTTACCACACCGCATCAACAACTCATTAACTTCACCTACAGGACTTGAGGCCTCGCCCGAACCGACACTAGCACCAAAGCCCAGCACTCGGTGTATACCGAGCTGAAGCTGCCAACAGCACACCACTTCTCCCACTCTCCTCTCCCCTCCCCTCATCCTGACTAACCCTACCCGTCCTTCCTGTTTACAGATCCGCCAGAGCGCCTGGGGACCAATTCCATTGGTGACGGTGCGCTATACAAGTACCTTTAACATAACATATAGAAGCGCTTAAACGTAAGTGCTATATAATAACACATCATTATCATTTGGTCATGGACATCTGCTTGCATTCATAGTAATTTGGTAATATGGGCCTATACACATTGATCTTAATGATACATATGGCGATCCATTCTTCTATGAAATGTACATCACATTATAGTGATATCGTAACCATATTGTTCGTAGTGTACAATGCTATGTGATGCCACTTCCTGTTTTGTCAACGGGTGAAAGGTCGTGTTCCATCGCTTCCCGCGATATCACTTTGGGTGGGGTCAAATTACATCACTTCCTGTGATGTCAGCAGGGGGTCAAGGGTCATGTGATATCACTTCCACTACCCCTGGTATTTTGGTGAAATGACCTCACTGCTGCCATGTGTGTGAATATCTTACCACGGGTAATTCTTTCTCGCACTTACTGCTCTGCAGCATAATCAATGTCATATATTATGCCCCAAAGCTGCTATTTGTAAGTCTTCTAATATAGCAATGTGTGCACCCAAGCAAAAGTTCCCTCACTTGATGGTACGCCATTAGTAGTATCTTTACCATTTATGGAGATTAGTACATTTTGCCACATAGGAATGCTTTTCATCAGGACACACACAGTTTAATTAGGAAGTGCAACAAGACAGTTGTTCAAGGAGCGGCATGCAGCCACAATACTTTTGTAACCGGCACTGTTAATGTTTGCCATCCAACGATTTTGTGGTTTAGTCAGCTGTGCTTACATGCAACTGTCTGGGATTTAGCAAGCAGCTACAGCGTTTACATTCCCCACACACACTACTGATTGTCATATGTGTAATGCAATATTTTATGCACTTGTACACACCGTACTGAGGAACTTGCTACGTAAGCACACGTTGCTAAGTGTAGAGACGGTGTGTCAGTTTCATACATAATGGAACGACTAGCAGCTCATCAATCAAGGGAATGGCCCATTTAACACACCCCCTGTACACTGGAGCATCCTGCTCCTTGCTCCCAATGGGCCCCAGGCAGCCAGGCGTGACGTTGTCATAAATCGGTAGCTTTACAAAACAAAATCGGTAGGCCGCAGCGCAGTTTGAAATGTGGTACTGTGTGACATGATTCAGTAGGCATGGCGACAGGGGCGCCATTTCCAGGAGACACAGGATGACATACGCATAGCTGTGCAACTGCCAGACATCCGGTGCCACGACTAATTAAAAAGGGAATGAGAAGATGCGGACATGAGGCAGGTTTTTAGTTGTATGGACACTTCCATTTCCATTGAACATACGCCGGCCACATGCACTCTCAGTAGGAAACCTCCATTTTGCTTACCTCCAGGCATCTGGGGCAGCACTGTGTGCTACAGAGTCACAATGCATTGACAGCACCAAAGAAACAAATATGCACACACTCCCAAACAGTTTACATGTACACTTTTCATTTGTAAGAAACATCAGCAGTATTTGGACAGGGCAGGGGTACTAGTCATTGTTTAGCAACTGTTCCATTTTTACGTACTGGCTGTGTACGTTACGTTTTACAGTGTCTCAGATTGTGTGTGGCTACGTGCTTTTGCATAAGAGGTGCTGCTATTGATGTATTCCTTCAATGTTAAGTATGTCATCTTACACACAAACATATGTGTGAAATGTACATAAAGCAATACATATTACTGTCATTTCTTTGTACACTGTGCTGCTTCCTCATGCAAATAGTATTGTTACTTCTTTAGGCAAGAGGGACATTATGTTCCTGCTATTCTAGGGTGCTTGGCATTGTTGCAAGAAAAAAAACAAATACCATGGTTTGTTATTGTGGTACACTGCAGAAATTAAACGTTTTGCTATCAGTACTTTGCATTTCTTACTCTGCTATTTCTGTCTTTGTTTTCATGTGTTGCGGCAGTGTGGTAATATTGCTGGACGCACACTGACTGTGTACTGGTTCTTTCTATTATGGTGCACACTGTATGCCTTTGGTCTGTTTGTTTCACAAGTACAGAGTTTGCACACTTACCTTACTTCGTTCTCCTTCCAATCTACATACATGGTGCTATTTATACATGTTTATTCACTTTGATGAATGGTAGCACTATGTAATACAACTAATGTGGTTTTCAGTAATTGGAATGCTATCCACTATATGTGCTCAGACGTACAGTTTGCGGTTATTGTGCTCCTTGGTATGGAGACATCCATTTCCGATACAAAATAGTACATCTATGCAAAGTAATGGCTTCATGGTAAAAACCTATTACGTTCAGTGAAAACACATTGTTAAAAGGGACGTTGTGTTTACGTTGCACTAATAAACACCGATGAAATTCAATGAAAAAACATTGTTAAAGGGACATTATGGTTAAGTTGCACTACTAAAAACATTTCCCCTTTATTGAAACAATTACCCTAAAGCAAACCTGCGCCACCAGTGTGCACTGCAACGATCAACACCCATGCTATCAAAGATGCCATCACAAATCTCATTCATGATCTCACAGATGACATCACATGTGCATTTATTTTTCATGGGAAGCCTCCACAAGGGATTGCTATTGTAATGTTGGCAAAAAAATATTAAAGATTATTGGAAGAAGTACCATGACAGAAGACACCATTGTATTACACACTTCTTTGCAGTACATGAACCAACTCATAAGGAAAGCCATTGTCTGCACCATGGTCCATAGAAGTGTAATATTTAAAATGTTCCCACATCACATAGTGACAACATGAATGCTTTCATTTTACAGTTATAGGTACTGTGAAACATGTAAGAAGTAGCTACCATTCTCTTAATAACTACACAATTGCATTACTGTACAGAAAACAAAGACACCACAATACATACCAATATAAGCATATAGAGGGAAATTAAAAGTAAGCAAAAAAGGAGCCCTATTACCAGAAACAGTTCATAACAAAACTGATTATCTTCATGCACAGAAATGCTTGCTGTGTTTTTCGCTTTCTTGTTACCCTATATGTACATGTATGACATCATATGAGTGTACCATAAGGAAAGCAGTGTAAGAACATATGAGAAGGGTGCCGTACACAAAGACAGAACCTTTTCAACTCTTGCTGATTGTTACTGAAAAAATGCACCTGGCCTACTTAGGTCAGTGAACAAAAAAGAGGTAGCCACACATGTGATGTCATCAGTGATGTCATGAATGAGATTTCTGATGGCATCTTTGAAGTCATGGGTGCGAGTCCTTGCAGTGCACACTAGTGGTGCGAGTTATGGTTCCTTAGCTTACCATAATTTGCGAATTTGAGGGGGGGGTTACGTTTTACCTGTAACCATAACGTCCCTGTAACAACATTTGTCCATTGAATTGCATAGGTTTTTTAGTGGTGCAACTTAACCATAACATCCCTTTGACAATGTTTTTTGTTACTGAATATATATGGGATACATTACTCACCTTAATTGTATTTCTGATGCTTGTATCTGCTTAGATTCACATGCTATGCGTAGGCCGACATCTAGTGGAAGCTGCAGAGTATTACAGTTGTTGTTTTCGAAATTCGAAAAGGGACGCCGACAGGCCGTGCCAGTAATGCTATCCCTAGTGTGACATCCACTGTACCCATGGTCCGTCACGCGTCGGGGTCCCTCAGATTGTTTTGTTCTGACATGAGGTTGCATGAAATGTAATGTGAGTACAGTTGTATCCAAGCAGATATAGACAGAAAGCTCATGTAACATCTATGCACGTCCTCCCAGTGGAGGAAGGGTGGGCGCATGTGAATCTAAGCAGATACAAGCATCAGAAATACGATTACAGTGAGTATTGTATCCCTTCTGAGGCTTGTGGAATCTGCTTTTGAATGTGTGTCAATGCAGTAATGCTGAGTGAAAGTGTGTACTGAGCTCCATGTAGCTGCTTTGCAAATGCTGTCTAAGGGTACGTTTGCAATAAAAGCCAGAGTCGCTCCTGTGCTTTGTGTGGAATGAGCTCTTGGCGTGAAAGGCAGTGTTTTATTTGATAATAAATAAGATATTTGTATTCATCTGAAGATAGCATTTTTGGAAATGCGGTGCCCCTCTCTGCCTGTTGCTATGGAGACAAACAGTTGATCTGTCTTTCTAAGCGGTCTGGTCTTGTCTACGTAGTAGAGGACCGCTCTCCTCACATCTAGTGTGAGAAGTTTAACCTCAGCTGAGCTAGTTGGATTCTGAAAGAACGCCGGAAGCTCAATGGACTGGTTTACATGGAATTTAGAAATGAATTTAGGGGAAAACCTAGGATGATTACGTAAAACCAATTTATCTTCATGGACAATAAAGAAGGGGTCTTGCACTGACAAGGCTTGTATTTCACTGACTCTTTTTATGGAAGTAATAGCCACTAAAAAGGCAGTCTTGTAGGTCAGGTGTTTAAGACTCGATGATGCATAGGCTCGAAAGGGGGTCCCATGCGCTTTGGTAGTATTACATCGAGTTCCCATCCTGGCGGGGGATTAGAAATTGGAGGGTGGAGCCTCTTTACTCCCGCCATGAATGCCTTAATGACCAGCACTTTTCACCACAAGAGACTTTACTTTGAGAGGTGGTATAGACTGATAAAGCTGCCAGGTGGACCTTTATAGAGTTGAATACTAACCCCGAATCGAACAAGTAGAGTAAATAATTTAGAATGTGTGAAGGAGTATATTCGAAGGGGTTCATTTGTTTTGACTGGCACCAGATTACAAATCTTCTCCACTTGTAGAAATAGCAGTGTCTAGTGTTTGTTTTTTGTGCCTCCTTGAGGATATCCATACACCGCTGTGGTAGATTAAGGTGTCCGAACTCCATGACTTCAGGAGCCATGCTGCCAAGTTCATTGAGTGTGGTTGAGGATGTAACGTTGTTCCCCCGTGTTGGGTTAACAGGTTGTTGGGTACGGGAGCTTGATGGGATCGCACATCGCCAGTTTGCGCAGATGTGGATACCATGGTTGTCTTGCCCACATAGGAGCAACTAGGACTAGAGTCCTCTGTTCTCTGTGCATCTTGTTCACAATCCTGCTCATTAATGGTGTGTGGAGGGGGGGGGTGGGGGAAGCGTAAGCAAATTTCCCTGACCAGTTCATCCATAGGGCGTTCCCCTTGGGAGTCTGGCTGGGGGAACATGGACACGAAGTCTGGGCCTTGTTTGTTTTCTCTTGTAGCGAACAAGTCTAGTGTGGGAAAACCCCATTGAGAGAATATGTGGTCTACGGCGCTTGAGTGTAGGTGCCACTCTTGTTCCTCTGGTAGGGGATCCCTGCTCAGAGAGTCTGCTAGAGTGTTGAGTACACCTGGAACGTGTTGGGGGGGATAGGTACGTCCCCCGTTTGAGTGCCCACCACCATATTCTTTGCGCAAACTTGGATAGACTTGGAGAGTGTGTGCCCCCCTGTTCGTTGATATAGAACATGGCAGTTGTGCCGTCAGTTAGAATTAGAACCAACGGGTTTGTCAGTTGCATTTCAAATGCCTGAAGTGCTTCGAGTACTGCCAGAAGTTCCAGCAGATTGATATGGTTCTGTGTCGTGACCTCTGTCCACAGACCGTGTTTTGTGTGGTGAAGGTAATGAGCGCCCCACCCGGAAAGTGACGAGTCTGTCACGACAACCGCTTGCGCCTCCGGATCGTAAAAGGGTTTTCCCTTTAACCGATTTTCTCTCGATGACAAGCGTAGGTTTTGTACCAGTGTTGGCGAAATAATCACTAGATCGTCCCACTGACCACTTGCCTGAGACCATTATTTCGCCAACCAATCCTGCATTGGTCGCATGCGCAGACGTGCGTATGGGACTAGATAAATGAACGATGCCACCAGGCCTAGTAACCGCATTGCTTTGTGTATGCCTATCTGGTGACCGGCTTGATACTGGTGTATTTGCCGAAGCATGTTTTGCACTCTTTCCATGTATGAAAATGCTAGGCCTGTTTGGGTATCTAATACAGCTCCTAGGAATTGTTTTGATGTATTTGGTGCAAGACTTGACTTTTTCTCGTTTATCGAGAAGCCCAATTGGTAGAGAAGATCTATGGTTGTTTGCGTGTTTAGTTCTTCAAAGATGGGGAGTTTCTCCTGTGATCAGCCAGTCGTCCAGGTAGGGGTACACTGGCATTGCCTCCCTGCACAGGTGCGCTACCACCACCGCCAGTACCCTGGTGAATACCCTTGGAGCTGAGGCTATTCCGAAGGGTATCACGTTGAATTGGTAGTGCTGTTTTGCTACTTTGAACCGTAAGAGTCTTCTGTGCGCTGGGAACATTGAAATATGAAAATAAGCATCTTTCATATCCAATGTTGCCATGTAATCCCCCCCGTTTTAGCATAGGGATTATTTCTTGTGGCGCAGTCATGCAGAACTTTTGTGGCTTGACATTAGTTTGCAGAGTGCAAGTCTAATACTGGGCGCATTGTTAGATCTTTCTTTAGTACAAGGAAGTATGTTGAATAGATACCCTAGTTTACCTTGTTGGACGGCACAATCTGGATGGCGTCCCTTGTTTACCTCGTTGGACGGCACAATCTCTATCAAGACAAGTTGTTCCTCTCTTGATGTCTTCCGCTGTTTCTAGGAGCACGCAATAACCTCCCGCTACTGTTGTGGTTATGCCCTCCCATCCGACTGGAGAGGAATGGGAGTGGACCTGTAGTGGGGTGTCATTGTTTGGGGGCCAGTCCTCCACCTCTGGAAGTGGGGGGGTCTCCCGGGCCGCAGCCACTGTGCTGGCCTCTAGGATAACCCTGGGACGCTTCACCCTGGTTGTAATTCCAAGATGTATTCTGGTTTTGTCCGTAACCGGAGCCTTTTTGATTTTGGCTGCGAAAACACCCCCCTTTGTCCGGTCTGTTTATTAGTAAGTTGGCCAAGGGACTTGAGTGTTTCATACTCATCCTTGGCTGACTTCAGAGCATCCTCCACTGCTTTGCCAAATAAAACATTAGGTTCTATTAGCATATTGAGCAAGGTTGCCCGAGTCCCTAGTTTAAAACCGGACTGTCGAAGCCAGGCATGGCGCTTTAGGATAGTGCCCTCTGCGATGACGCGTCCGGTATGATCTGCAGCATCAAGGTTGTTTTTAAGCAGACTGCTGCCAGTGGCTCTGCCTTCGGCTGCGACAAGAGCAAGTTTAGATTTCAGAGATTCTGGGGCAGAGTCAGCTAGGGCAGTAACCTCGTCCCATATAGTACAGTCGTAGCTCGCCAACAGTGTGGAATTGTTGGCGATTCTTGCTTGGTAAACTGCGGAAGTAGCCACTTTCCTACCCATGTTGTAGAGCGTCTTGCTCTCTTTGTCTGGTGGTGCTTCGGAAGAGGCCAAGGGTGTACCGGCTTTCTTCCGGGTAGTCGTGACCACCAGTAAATCCGGCCTAAACTGACCTCTTATATACAAGGGATCAGACGGGGTCAGGCGGAATAGTTTCTCTATTCTTGTGTTAACTGCCCTTGTTTGATTGGGCGTTTCAAGAAAGGTTGGATCCTTCTTTGAACGACTTCAAAATGGGTATAAACTGGGTGCCAGCCTTCTTGTCCCCCAGGATGTTCTCGACAAAATCCTTGGCCTGCTGAGTCTTGTGAGTCTCAATGCCGAAATGCTCAGCTGCTTTAACCAACATGTCATTAAAAAAAGGTTGATTATCCACAGGGGAATCAGGTAACTGGGAATCCTGTGGAACTGGAGAGTCCATAACATGGAACTCCGCCTCTTCGTCATAATTATTATCCCCGTTCATCCTCTACATCATAGTATTGATCATCCTCTTGATATTCTTCTGTGTCTGCATCTATATCAAAGATCTTCAGGGGTGTGACTTTTTGGCAGTAGATATATACGATCAGAAGAGATGAGAGATCTCTTTCCTGACGGCTGTGATGATTGACGGGGCTGAGAAGTAGAAGCCTGGTCAGTGGGGTGTGTATTTTATAAGCTCTCAAAGGCTTGAGGGTGTTCTTCAAAGAAGTTAGCAAAGAGTCATTCTGGACATTACTCTATATCCTCAGCTGACCATTTGGCTGAGCTGGGGATAACGCCAGGGTAAGGAACAGCAGGTGTGAGGGGTATAGGCAGGCCCTCCCTATCCTCCTGTAGGGTTTCCTCAGTCTCCTGTACAGTGTGTCTAGCAGGGGTAGGCCCCTCCCTATGAGGTTTGTCCTTGTGGAATTTATCCCCGTCTTTCTGCTCATCTCTATGATCATAGCTCTTGGAGGTCGAATTCTTTGAACTAGAAGTTGTTTTCGACCACACAGGTTGAGTTTCGGCACTGGGAAGGGCCTTCGCCGCGTCCTCTGACGTTCGGCGGTCGGGAAGAGCCTCTGCTGCGTCTTTCGACGTTTGACAGAAGAGGATTTATGGGCGGCCGGAATAAAGATGGATTTTTAGTTACTTTAGTGAACATTTTTTGCATTAGCTTTGCCCATATGAAATGAGACTTCAGATCACTATGTTGGCTATGCCATTCGGTCCCAGACATTCTATGGTTTGAGCTTATTTTTGATGCCCAGGATATACTCCACGGTAATGGTGTGCCAGTGAGTCATGCAAGGTGTTGCACAAGATCTCTCCCCTCCACCCCCAACACCAGAGATAGAAGTAGTAAAATAAAGGGTTTGAACGTGGTCAACCCACATCAGCTCAGAGACCAGATTGATGGGAACCTTGCCATCCACGCTAAACTAGCAACCCCGTCCCCCTCTATACTGACAGCCCCCCTTTCTGCTGCCACCCAACTCGGACCCTCTTCAGCTCCTTCTCTGCAATATTCCATCCAGAGTTCTCAAAGTTTCTCGCAAATAGCCACCCCTCAGGTTTGCCGGGAGATCCGAACCCGCTGGCCCTCCTCAAAAAAATCCTCTCCTCCACCAGTACAAGCACGCTCGCCAGATCCATAATCAACCAATCACTAACAGCAGTTATCTTCCCGCCTGAAAACATAACCTCACACATCAAACCACTCCTTATAAAGCCCTCTCATGACTCCCTACTCCTTCCTCCCTTCCAATTACTGCCCCATCTCCAACAACCGCTTCATAGCCAAACTAGACCGCACGGCCTACTCCCAACTCGGCCTCTTCACGAGGCCCACGGCCTTCTTGACCCTGCACAGTCGGGTTTCAGACCACTGCATGAAAAGAACTGCAGACTGAGGGCTGCACTGCTCTCATCCTCCTTGACCTCTCAGCAGCCTTCGACACAATTGACCACTCCATCCTCAAGAACAAACTCTTAGATCTTGGCTTAAGGGACTCTGCCCTCCAATAGATCTCCTTTTTCCTCTTTGACTGCTCCCAAATAGTCTATCATTTCTCCTCTTCCCTTCAGCCAGTCCCACAGAGTCCCCCAAAAAGCCTCCCTCACCCCACCTCATTTTCAACCTCTACCTTTTGCCCCACCTCAAGCGCATCCGTTCCCACAATCCCACCTGTTACAACTATGCTGACGGCACCCAGATCATCCTCACGATTCCCAACTCAGATTCCAGACTCCCCCTCCTCATCCTACCCAGACCTCTCATCCTGCCTCTGAGACATTGACCACTGGATGATGAACAATCACCTGCTCCTTCCTCAACCCCGGAAATACCGAACTCCTAATCTGTGGCAAAACAGCTCTCCCCAACCTATCCCTTGGCCACAGTCATTAGGACCCACCCCTCTGCATCCCCCTCAGTCAAAAACCTATGATGCACCTTTCGCTCAGACCTGACCCTCTCCCATCACATCAATGCAGTCTTCGGAACGTGCACCTTCCATCTCTGCATCCTCAAGCAGATCTTTCCCGATCTCTCCGACCCCCATAGTGTTTCCACAATCATGGGCATTATCTTCTCGCACCTACACTACTCCACTCCCTCTACCTAAGCGTGCCTAAATACCAACGGAGAAAGCTTCAACGGGTTCAAAACTGTGCAGCAAGACGCCTCCTTGCACTCTTCCCCAGAGAACACTTCTCATCCGGATTCAGAACACTCCACTCGCTGCCCATCAGCCAACGGTCCTCTTTCAAATCCATGTGCATTACCCACCGTGCAATGCACAAGAAAAGGCCAGAATTCCTCCAAAACAAGCTCAATCGCTACCACCCCACCAGAATTCTCAGATCATACTCTGCACATCTCTTGGTAGACCCTACTTTCAAGTTCTCCAGACTAGGGGGTCCCCCTCTGTCCTCGCACCCACCTTCTGGAACTCCCCTTGCGGTCCGTAGATCACCTGGCCTTCAGGAAAGCCCTCAAAAACTGGCTGTTCCCTGACTTAATGATTCCCACACCTACTCATGCTAACTCCCCCCACCTCACACTTTTCATCCAGCAGTCTTCCTTAGCCCCCTCCCCGTCCAGCACACTCGCCCCATCCGCCCATCTAACAACTACTATCCATTTCTTTCTTTTCAACCACTTTACTCTGCCACCCAATCTCCCTTGTGGGATGCCAAGCACACCTGGAGAACTCGGGTAGTCACTCCAGCAACTCACACCTTGAACGAATCCTGCCAGTGGGCCAGGTATTGCACACCCATATGAACTCGGAGGGAGGCGAGCATCACACTTAAAATATACCTTGGGAAATTCACACTGATCATAGCGTAGAAGGACAACCAGGCACCTCTGCTCCCTCGCTCATGGTTGGCAAGGCAGGTAACTCTAAAGCTCAGGCCACCGCCTGTAATCATGAAATGAGGTCCGTGTTTTGGCACTAAAAGGAACTAGGCATGGCAATCTCTCATTCTAAGAACCTCTCAGTGGGTGAGTATGATGCATTCATCGAGAACTTAGATCGCCTGTGAAATGTAGCAATGCTCCTTGTACATAGATGGAACGCAGGAAATAGACAATATTGTCTGTACGGAACAACGTCTATCGCCAGTTTTCTTTTTGCGGCCTATTTTTTACTGCAAAAACCAATTGGAAAATATGCAGGGGGTGGGTAAAGGGATATAAGGTGTAGGGGGGTGTGGGCACTAGATTGTATATAGGTGGGAAGGGGAGTTTGGGAGGGGTAATCCCCCCCCAAAAAAAGTAAAAACCATAAAAACACAAATGGTTGAGTTTTTGCAGCAAAAAAAAACAAAAAACAGGCGATGGAATGACATAGAACTGTTGTACAGCTAATCCATTTCTCCCCTCGCACACCCCAACCTAGTGGAAGGCACTGCTGTTTGACCAAATGTAATGACCCATAGAACTTGCCCTTTCTGGACTTCCTGGTCCTTATCGCGACAGGGCTTGTATTCCTGGTTACTCCCAACATGGCCGTGCCAAGTGACTTGCCTCGCACCAGCCTTTACGTCGGACACGGCACGTTCTATAAATTGGCCACGTCCCTGCGAGTCTCAACGCTATCATTAGGTAGTGACTAGACGTGTGTGGTGTTCGGCGAATCCACTATTCCTAGTTTCCTGGGCCTTCTTCCTTCCTTCCACCTCCCCCCCTCTAAACCTGCTCCTGGAATCCTCAACCCTAGCGACCGCTACCTTCTTCCTGGACATCCTGGAACTGTGACCTTCCTGGAACTCTGAACGCGCGCTGGAGTCGGACGAGATCGAGCGAGCCTATTCAAGACCCGATCTGTCCACAAGAGGAATCTTCCTGCGGAACAGAACAAGAAGCGATCCCAGGTGAGACGGGGGGAGATTTATGACACCAAAAGCACTTTGGGACCAGAATTATGGTGAAAGGAGCTATAACAAATGGCAAAATGAATGAATATGCCGTGAACAGCTCACAGATTTTAAAGAACTCGCTCTATTAATGTACTTTTTTTAGGATCGAGGTACTGGAGATTGTGCAGTGCTCTGTTACTTTAAGGAAATCTATATGAGCTAGCAGGCGGCGCCGAGTCCAGTCACTCTCCAGTCAAACGACAGGAGAAGTGCAGGGGACGAGACGATGGTTAGGAAGACCCTGAGGCGAAACGAGGACCTGGAAGTCTCGTCCACCGCTCTGCGAGAAAAGGAGGGTGTGAGTCGAACTTTGAGAAGTTCCCAGATGCCGCAGAGCTCATGTACCGGAGATGTAGAGGAAGACCTTGCAGACGAGACACAGCCAGCTTTGCCTTTATCCGCTTTGCTCCCATGGTCTCCGATTAATTTTCCGGCTAAAGAGGGCAATCACATTAGTGACATTAAAGACATTCAAAGGAGCCCTGGCCCCTCAGAGGTGTTTGGAGAGGTCCTGGCCCCAGCCTTATTTTTGGACTTCCCCCTTTTACCAACAATCATGAACATGGACGTACAAAAAAGGTGCAAATTGGTGGGACTATCATCTCCAATTGTGACTGAACCTGTATTGCTATAATCACAATTACAGAGTCAACTAACTGCAAAAATTGACCAAATTATTGTGGAAGCAGTTATATACAAACAATGACAAGTCCTCGTGTTCCTTTAGTGAAAAAACTGACCTCGAAGAGTCGGCCTCTGCTAGTCTGAGGGCTATTTCCATCAGACATTTAGAAACTTCAACTGAGCGAGTGGTGCCTGTTCGCATTGAACTTATGAAGTTGTAAATACACAAAACTTTGCTGCGCAAACTCTCCCATGTCTCCCGACCGCAGCAGACACATAGTTGGCAGTCGAGCCTCACTTAAGTGACAGAAGGGAAATGTGGAGGCTCAGACCCCAAAGCTAATTCCAGCCAGTAAGTCCTCTCTGTGGCCTCCTGGGAGGGGCGGTACGATTACAGCCTTTTTAAAAAAACACTCTAAAGCACGATAATAAAAGTGGGGGCGACGTCACAGAAGGGGCAGAAGCCCTCTGGAGTGCACTGTGGGAATTGAGGAGAATACACCTCTCCCCGATTGCTCTACAACTACGACCCTCCTTGAGTCCTAGAGTGCAAGTCCCTATGAAGCAGCAAAAGAAAGACATGGCTGACCTGACAACTCTGCATGAATGTTTAGGGGGATGCCAAGTTTGGAACCGGCAGAAAATGTGAAAGAAATGGTGAGTTTCTAGACCGTTTTCCCAGCCGCTTGCGCATCTTCAGAGTCTGCTCCTGTCCCATCAAAAAAAGGGGAGATTGTTCATTCCCTCCAACAAGACACTGCTAGAATACACAAAATGGTTGATCTTTTAGACTCTGAATTCTATGAGTAGACAGGCATCCAATCAACTAGGTTAGGAGCACCAAGAGAGGTCAATTTAGGCATTGGCAACTAATATTAATGAGGACGCAGGCTTGACTATGACCTCGCAAGAAACCTTTAAAGCCAACTTGGAAGTTCTAGGAAAGGATATACCATCGTCGAGTGGGGTCGAATTCGAAGAAGAAACAGTGGGTTCACCGCTCCTTAGCTCATCAACACTATCGACATCCTTAACAAATACCTCTTATCCCAGACAGGAACGCTCAAGAAGAAATTGCTTGAATGGGAGGGAAACATTAGATAATATTCCAGCCTCCGTACATCAATTTAGTCAAATGACTGCCTTGACTATTGCTTTGGCTCCTTTTATAAAACTATATGAGGCCATTAATGACAATAAGATGGATCAATCAACTTTAGTGGCAATGCTCCATTCAAAGCTAATATTTATAGAGGGATACATTACTGCAAGAAAGGAGGTACTGGATGGTGTTCAATACCGGGAAGAGCCAGACAGTAAAGCCGGTAACAATTTCCAGTAAGGACCTTTCAAAATATGTCAGATCCCAAGACAATGGAGAGATTCCTTGATCCTTCGACCTCTCAGATCATAAGCCAGCTGAAGAAATTATTGACCTACAACTTGAGAATCGCTCAAATATTTCTGTTACCAGGCCTGATAACATCACCGTACCGTAGACTGTGGCCTCTGACTCTTTAACCACGATTAACATTGGTGAGGGTATTTGTGAGGATAATAGTGAGATTGTTGTGGTCATTGAACCCACACCTTTGAAATCTTAACCAATGTTTGGGCAAAAGAAAAGAAGAATAACGCCATCTAACATCTCTGTTATGACTTGAGGTCAACGTAGATTATAATACCTCCGTCCCCAAGCACCAGTCAGATAAGAGTAAAGTACTCGCTGACCAGTTATTGGGGCCGCAGGAGACAGGAAGCAGTAAAAAATTATTTCTCAGTCTTCAACAGCTTGGCGCTGTTCCCAATGTTCTTGTGTTTAGAGTATGTGGTTTGCTGCCTCCTGGGCTATATCCTGTGACTGGTCAGGATGATGAGAATTAATTACTAATAGGGTTTTAGCCCTGGTTGGCGGCTATATCACTAGAAAGATAAAGAAGACTCAATTTCCACATTCTGATTTAATTCAGCATGTTTTATTGTTGTTTTGTTAGTTTCACCTGAGTGTTATTTAAGTCCTGGTTTATTCAGAAGTTGTTTGAAGGTGAGTTCTTGCTTGGTTTGTTGTTATGTACAACCTTTGTACTGGGTAGTCGCAGTTGCGTCACTGAGACTTACTGTTCCAATTGTTGATATACTAGTACTTTGTTCCAAGCTGGTTTAGTTTGCTCGATAGTCGCAGTTACATCACTGGGACTATTGTTCCAATTTATGCTTGTGATTTGGTTTAAAGAGTATTGTATGCTCATGAATTGCAGTTTCGTTGGCCCCAGTTTCCTCACTGGAGCTGTGTTGTTGATTAGGCTGAAGGTCAACCAAGTTAAATTATACACATTTCTTTTTATAAATTTCAATTGCCTCACTGGCACTTTTGTTGTTGGTAAGGTTTATGGTAAACCGTATGTTTGTATTATGTCCCGGTTTTGTGATAAAACCGTTTGTGTCCCTTAAGTCCCGACATGTGTTCGCCCGTCCCTTTGGGGGCGGTGTCATGATGCCTACCCCCGGGCATCCGGATCAAGCCCATCAGCCCCAGGAGCAGGCATCCAGACATTTACAAAAACCCCAGCAGCCCCAGCTAGGGGCTATCTGGGTTCAGTCCTGGCGCCGTAGGCACCGGGCTCATAATAAAAATCAGTCCTGGCGCCATAGGCGCCAGGCTCATAGACATTACTTACCTCATGCAGACCATGCTGCAAATAAATCCAAGCCAACGTGAGGCCTGGATGGGACTATTTTACTACAGGGACTATTTTTTACTCGGGTGTGGTCCTGGGGAACTGCTTTCCTGGGACTACTTTGGAGGCTATTTAAACCACGCCCGAACAGCAGCACATGCTTCGTGTTATTCTGCATCCAGCAGCGTGACTCTCACCGTGCCTGCAGCCAGCATCCAGTCTTCTGCCACGCCTGCGTGCCTGGAGCCAGCATGCAGTCTTCTGCCACGCCCGCCTCGAAGCCGGAGCTCCTAGAATAAAGAGGAAGAAAAGGACAAGGTTAGAAAACAAACTTATTTCAAATTCCTCACTTGATTCCGGATCCATTTTATCTCCCGACCTGGAAAGTACATCAGTCCTGCACGCGTCGCTTTGCCAGCTCCAGCACAGCGCCATACTCACCAGTTCTCACAGCATCTTTCGATCCGGCACTGTTGCCATCATTTCTTTGCCGTACTCCTGCACCTAGGGGCACAAGAATAACAAGGTGAGCCAAGGGAATCAACAAATACCTCTTACGACCATAGACTTACCTGATTTACCACCGGCAGTATTATTCGCCATATCTTCATATGCCGCATCTGTAAAGAGGGAGAAAAACAACACGTTAACGCATGCAATAGTTACCGGACAGCGTTGGGTAACAGACTCTTACCTGAACGCCAGCAGCAGCTACAAGACCTTCTTCTCACAAACTCAGTTGCAATTTAAGGAAGGAAGGGGACAAGAGTGAACAATCGGGCACATTGAACTCTTTGAACTTGATACTTACCAATCCCGCCTGGGACTACAGAGTTAATGCTTACCGGAACTCTCCCAACGCCTTCAAACCAGTGAAGTAACTGGTATCTACACGCCCCTGCAAGACACGCAGGATGGAGAGCTCATCTTTTACAAACATAAGGTGAGGTTACTAAGGGGATATCGGAGGTGATTAGTGGGGGAGAGCGAGAACAGTTGGGAGGCCATCACTAAAACCCACAGGTGGCTAATCCCCGTCTCCACTTGCAGGAAAATACTTCTTCGGGTCCAGCAGACAAGACTAGGCGGGCCAGTCCACACAGTCATCTCTGCACTACGCATCACGTTGATGGAGACCGCAGCTGTCCGGGTCTGATCGACACCCCTGTGGGGTCCAGGTGAGCGTAACAGGCGGTTCCTCAGGCGAGGGTTCGTTTCCCTGTTCCTTTAGCTCATTTTTCTGATTGTTTTTAAGAAGAGGATTTTATTCCTTGCAATACCCAATAGAAAAGATATGCGTATGGTACATTAAGATAAGCACTGGATTTTACAAAAATGTGGACATATACCTAGCACATTGCTGTTCGCAGATTGTATGGTTACATGAGTACTTACTCGTAGTCTATGGTACACTTTAAGATGTATACTGAAATTCACTGCTTTTCTGGCAAAGTTCCAACAGATGGTTGTGGCTCTATAAGGAAAGAATAACTTCCATCAGTAATTGGCTTTATGGCGAGTTCAGGTCTCAGCTATCACAACATGTCTCAAGAAAGCTTGATTGTTTTACTATCAAAAGACATTTGCTTGGAGAGAGTAACTAATCGCAGTGTAGGATTCAATTTAGGTGTTTTAGATTTGTGAAAGGAAAAGAAGAACGGATGCTAGTCTAAAAGGCTCAATCATCGTTTGACTTACTTGCTTGGTCTTGTTTCCGTCGCCGCTCGTGCGCTGTCTACGGTGGGACTTGTGTTGAATTACGAACCACCAACTATTTTCTCAAGACAAGATCCATATCCTACCACGACCATAACAATATGATCTTAGAAATGTTACAGTTTACTCTGGAAAACATCTTTATTTTCAATAAACAACTTTACAGGCAAACCCAAGGAGCTGCCATGGGTGCCACGTTCGTCTCATCGTTTGCCAAGTTATACATGGGGCATTACGAGCTTGAGCACGCATGGCGGCACCCATCATTTACGGAAGATAATAACATCACTTTTTGGGCAAGGCACATAGACGATATCATACTCATTTGGAATGGCAATAAAGAAAAATTGGATCAGTACCTGCACCATCTTAATACCAATACCTACAATCTCACTCTGACAATGCAATGCAGCAAAACAAGAATTAACTTTCTGGACATTGATTTATATATTCACAACAACAGGATTTTGACTACCCTTTTTGTCAAACCCACAGCAGTCAATAGTACCCTACACGCAACCAGCAATCATCCATCACATGTCATCAACAATATTCCATTTGGAGAGATGTTACGCATCAAAAGGAACTGTTCCACCAACGAAGAATTCGAAAAACATGTACAAAATACCAAAAGCAACTTTGTCAACAGAGGATATAGCAAAAAACTAGTAAATAGAAGCTACATCAAAACCTCAACAAGAACAAGAACGCAATTGCTACAGGACAAACCGGCACCCCAAGCCCATCTTCACTTTCCCAATGCCAGGTTCATCACTACGTACAGTTCGGACAACCACACAATCAAAAAAATATTGTCAAAAAATTGGAGTATTCTACAAACAGATTAAGATCTACAAGACACAATGGATGAGCATCCAACAATCACTTTCAGGAAAGCCCCAAGCTTAAAAGACAAACTAAGTCCGTCTTACTACCAAGCACCACCTAACACATCAATCACAACGACATCAACTTGGCTACAGGCACCACTCAAAGGCAACTGTAGATGTGGAAACTGCCAGATATGCAACTACTCGGAGAATGGAAAGAAACGGGTCCAACTACCCACAGGAAAAAACAGAGAAATTGAGCAACTCATAAATTGCTATAGCACATTTGTACTTTATGCCATCAAATGCCAATGCACCAAAATCTACATTGGAAGCACAACTAGGAAACTTAAAACTCGAATTGGAGAACATCTCAGAGCAATAAAAAACAAAGATATCCGATCTCCTATAGCAATTCATTTCATCAATCACCACGAGGTAGCAGACCCTAACGATCTAACATTCTTTGGCCTTGCAAAAGTGAAACCACCACCTAGAGGAGGCAATCCTGAACGCCTGCTCCGCCAAAGAGAAGCAAAATGGATATGTAATATGGACACATGCCACACAGGTCTGAATTCAGACCAGGAACTACATCATTTTCTATAAATCATCTCTCCATTTCACCGCAATTTATAAAGCAGAGCTGCCCTCACTATGTTCATACAGGTAAATATCTGCCTCTCCCCCAATTGATCATAATATGACACCAATTGCAGTTTTCTCAGTCTCAGCTTAATAACTATTCAGGGAGAAAATACAAAATACTAAAACACAACTAGACAATTGAGCTCGTACTTTTTCACAACAGTATATAAAAATACTAGTAAATATCCCGTACACTACAAGATACAATGCAAAGTAAAAAAGAAATTCTTCTAAAAAAGGTAACCGGAATAAATTTAGGGAAAGTTTTTAAAAAAAGTTAAGATTACATCATAAATTTACCCCATACCAAAATGAAGGCCGCCAAACACACTCCTAAACAATATAGAAATTTAATCCGATCCAAAATGGTGGACGCAACCGAGGCACGCCTACGAGGCATCATGTGACCAACGCGATGATGTCATAACAAAGACGCAACCGCGGATATGGAAGTTAATACACAAAGCGTTCGTAATTCAACACGAGTCCCACCGTACACAGCATACGAGCGGCGACGGAAACAAGACCAAGCAAGTAAGTCAAACGATGATTGAGCCTTTTAGACTAGCAACCATTCTTCTTTTACCATACGCATATCTTTTCTATTAGGTATTGCAAGGAATAAAATCCTCCTCTTAAAAACAATCAGAAAAATTAGCTAAAGGAACAGGGAAACGAACCCTCCCCTGAGGAACCGCCCCCAAAGGGACGGGGAAACACGTGTTGGGACTTAAGGGACACAAACGGTTTCATCACAAAACCGGGACAGAAGACAAACATACGGTTTACCATAAACCTTACCAACAACAAAAGTGCCAGTGAGGCAATTGAAATTTATAAAAAGAAATTTGTATAATTTAACTTGGTTGACCTTCAACCTAATCAACAACACAGCTCCAGTGAAGAACCTGGGGCCAACGGAACTGCAATTCAAGAGCATACAATACTCTTTAAACCAAATCACAAGCATAAATTGGAACAATAGTCCCAGTGACGTAACTGCTACTATCGAGCAAACTAAACCAGCTTGGAACAAAGTACTAGTATATGTCATGATTTCTGCCCCTCATGTCCCCAGCCCTCCAAGATCCAGGGCCGATCACCTACATGCCCCTCAAGGGCCTCTCCATCCCTCCAAAGACCCACTTGGAGTCAGACTTGGCACTTGTGGCACCAGACTCACTCACTCCCATAGGATAACATTGGGGATTGGACTTGTAGTGCATTGATGGGGACAAGATGGATGCCCCCACATATTTCAGTGCCCAGAACTGCATGTGCGGTCTAGTCTTTTGGGTGTGGTTCAGCCCAGAGGCACCTGGGATACCCAGAGACTATTTAAGCCACACCCAGGCTGAGAAACATGCTTTGCGTTTTCTGCACCTGTAGCGTGACAGTCACTGTGTTCGGATCGGTCTCCAGAAGGCCTGCATCTTTCTTCTGCGCTCAGCTTCTGCAAGAACAAGAACACCGTTAGGAACAGCCTTACCTTGCAGCGCTTCTGCCCATCAGTCATCGCTCCTTCTGTTCTGCGGGCATCTTCGGCGGTGTCATTCCCATCCCGGCATGCTGCTTCCTAAGGAAAAGGGAAAAGAACAGAAAAGGCATTAGTAAGCATTCTGCAAATCTTTGCTTATTTTTAAATACTGTATGAGATTCAAACGCTTACCTGAATCCCAGCCGCTCTGGGGGAACTCTGTCTCCGGAACTTCTCATCCATCTGCAAGAGGGAAAAGACACTCCAGGTTAGCGTGGAAACATCTAGAGGCGCTGCATACCGCACTTACCCACCGCAATTGTTCTTCATAACCGGCATCCACGCTGAAAACGTTGCGGCACCTAAAAGACACAGAAAAAGAACTCATTTCAATGCAAATACGAAAGGAGAGCATCGCGCTCTCACTCACCTTCAGCGCTACTCATCTCAGCAGCACGCCGCCATTCCCGGACGCCAGCCATCATCTAAGGAAGGAAAGGAACGAAGTTAGAGAACTGTTCAAAAGACTCATTATACTTACCTGTCGGACTCTTGCCAGTGAAGTAACTAGGCAGCAACGAGCCTGCATCAATCAACGTGCCCCTGCGCTGAAGGCAGGCCGGAGAGCACACTATCCAAGAAAACAAGGTGAGCTGTGGATCAAAGGGAAAGGTTGGAGCCCGGGGAAGAAGGGGTTCAAGCACACAGAGACAATAGGGAGTTAAACTCTACCAATCCTGTGTTTCAGGCCCAGTCTCCAGTCGAATAGCCTCCAGGGAAGGGTTCGAGGTCGTAAGAGGTCAGAACAGGCTGAGTGACGTCCCCGTGGATACCAGGTGAGCGTTACAGTATATCAACTATTGGAACAGTAAGTCTCAGTGACGCAACTGCGACTACCCAGTACAAAGGTCGTACATAACAACAAACCAAGCAAGAACTCACCTTCAAACAACTTCTGAATAAACCAGGACTTAAATAACACTCAGGTGAAACCAACAAAACAACAGTAAAACATGCTGAATCAAATCGGAATGTGGAAATTGAGTCTTCTTTATCTTTCTAATGGTAGTGGCGCCAACCAGGGCTAAATCCCTATTAGGAACAGGAAGCACTGGGTCCCTGTGTGGCTGAAAAGAAAAGCAAGGTTAGAATGCAGGTCTAATAATACCACAATAAAAAAATGGTGAAGAGGAGAATAATAAACACCTACTCCAAGGAAAACAGGTGCTAACATGGGATCGAACTGTTCCTGCCTGAGGGAACGGAGGGCAGGATGCTGGCAGTCAAGGTTGCGGAGATTGGGCTGAATACTTGGGGCTGAATACTTTAAGCAGTAGTACCAGAAAGGTTCCAAGAAGTTGTGGAAAACCCACAACGTAATGTCCAGGGCAAACAAATCCAAAGGATAATCCAGGTAGCAGTCCAGTAATACAGTCCATCGGTGCGCACAGTTCCAGAATACAAGGTTCAAATGGGCAAATCCAAAGCAATCCAGGTAAGCAAAAAACAAGGTCCAAAAATCTGTGATTTCAACAAGAAAAGGTCCAGATAGCGACTCGCCGGCGAAGACAGCCGAGAAGCAATGAGGAAACGGACCAACGCTCTTTTTAAGTGTCCTTTCCGGGTCATGTGACTCTTTTCCCGGTCTCGTGACTGCCCAACTAGTCACGTGACCGAGTCTTATATTTCTTCTGGGTCAAGTGACCGCTAATCGGTTCACATGACCATCTGGTGCGGGGCACTGGGTTTCTGGGGTGCCCGTGTTGTCGGAGGGCACCCCTGTGCGCCTGCAAGCACCAAGGCAAGCCCCAGGACAGTTGGGGACAGAGGCGCCAAGGACGCCACAAGGGGCGGCATGCCGCTGAAGGCCGAGCGGAATGGATCCACGGCCCGTGCGAGCGCCGAGGCCCCAGGTAGGTAAGGGGTAAGGGGCCGAGGGGGCGAAAGATGACAAGAGAGGCGTGACAGAGCCCCACCCCAAGGGCACACGTCCTCGTGGGCTGAGAGGATTATCCCTGTGAAACCGAGCAACCAGCAAAGGGGCATTAACCTGACTAGCGGGCTCCCAAGACCTTTCCTCCGGCCCATACCCCAATCAATCTATCAAATAGTATAGACAGCCTCGAATGACACGGGATTCCAGAATAGCATTAACCTCCTATTCGACTGAGGTTCCTTTCAGGACTGGGGGAAGGAGGCTGGACTACCCGCATACTGTCTGGACATGGTTTAAGAAGGGAAGTGTGTAATACCGGGTGGATGCGCCAAGAGATGGGCAGTGAGAGCGGGTAGGCTACTGGATTGATTACTTGTATTATTCGGTATGGACCAACAAAACTGGGCAGGAGCTTGCGGTAGCCCGGTAATGGAAGATGCCTAGTGGAAAGCCATACCTTGTCCCCTATAGTGTAGAGAGGCGCCTCAGCATGCCGCTTGTCAGCAGTTTTACACATCTTAACCTGTGACTCCTGAAGGTGTAGTAGGGTTTGTGCGTATGTTTCCCTTAGGTTGGTAACACAGGAAGAAACAGAGGGAGGTAGTGTGGGTGGTAGATCAGGAACAGGAAATTCATGAGGATGTTGGCCATAAAGGGAATAGAAGGATGAGTAACCTGTGGATGAATGAGGTGCATTGTTGTATGCAAACTCGGCCACATGGAGTATCTGGTACCAGGACTGTTGGTGTTGTAAGGAAAGGCAACGCAGATATTGTCCCATGGATTGGTTGACGGTTTGGTCTGCCCGTCTGTCTCAGGATGGTAGGAGGATGAGAATCGTGTGTCAATTCCGAGTAACTTGGTGAGTGACCGCCAAAAGCGGGATGTGAACTGTGACCCCCGATCGGAAACCAGAATAGAAGGTAACCCAAAGGAACAGAAGAACAAGTTACTTTCTTACCTGGTAACGTTCTTTCGATGGGATGGTCCGGCGACGTATTCCATATCTATGACAGGTAATGTCCACAGCTGTGCTGCTTCGGAAAATCTTTGGCGTCTGCGTCCTGCGTCGATGATATCGATGCGCCGTCCCCGAGGACCTCCTCCGACGGCCGACGTCACCCGATGTGATAAGTAGGACGCACGACGCCCATAGCCTCAGTTATAGTTTTTTCCCAGAACGTGTGCCACCAGTTTTCTGCCAGTCAGACACACAAGGCCTTGCTGAACGCAAGCTGCAATCGCAAAAGAAATTCTGCAGCGGGGAAGGCAGGGAGGGAGCAATATGGAATACGTCGTCGGACCATCCCATCGAAAGAACGTTACCAGGTAAGAAAGTAACTTGTTCTTCGAGGGGATTGGGTCCTCCAACGTATTCCATATCTATGACAGACTCCCAAAGCAGTACCAAGCAAGGAGGTGGGAAAGAATTTAGAATACAAATTTAGCATGCCCAATCAAATTGCGGAATATAGAACAGCCTTGCCAAAGGCCAGATCTTGCCCTCTGATGGAATCGAGGGAATAGTGACGTACAAAAGTATGTACTGAAGCCCAGGTGGCTGCATTACAGATGTGACGAATAGGAAATCCCCTCTGCAGGGCAGTAGATGCAGCCACTCCTCTTCCAACGTAACCAATGAAAAGTTGATCGTCCACTCTGACCCGGGACATGCGCGAGATCTAAAAGCTCAACGCTCTCCTAGGATCAAGCCTATGGAGCCTCTCCTCTTCCTTACCAGGATGTGGAGGAGGATAGAATGCCGGAAGAACCACCTTCTGGCTCAAATGAAATTCCGAAACCACCTTCGGAAGAAAAGAAGGATGAACTCTAAGGACAACCCTGTCCTTGTGAAACACAGTGAAGGGTGGCTTAACTGAAAGTGCCTGTAACTCACTCACTCTGCGAGCGGAAGTAACCGCAACTAAAAACACAGTTTTCAGAGTTAACAGCCTCAAAGGGCAAGAATGTAAAGGCTCAAACGGAGCACCCATAAGAAACTTAAGAACAAGGTTCAAATCCCAACCTGGCACCAAAAAAGGTGACGGAGGGGGCACATTAGTGAGCCCTTTCAAAAACTGCGAAATTAAAAGAATCTTAAAATATGAACACTCTTCAGACGAGCGCTTAAATATGGACAGCGCCGCCAGGTAACCTTTAATGGTCCCCACTTGCAAGCCCCTGTGGGCCAAAGAAAGCAAAAAAGACAAAACCATGGGAATGTCGCATTCAAAAGGATCCACATTCTGAACTCTGCACCAGTTGCAGAACTTTCTCCAACGGCAACGGTACAGAGACTTTGTTGCCGGCCACCTGGCCGAGAGCAACACCTCCATCAAGTCTTCCGGGAGGTCCCAATCCTTATACCTCAACCTTTCAGAAGTGAAGCGTGAAGATTGAGGGATCTGACCTCTGGATGGAGAACCTGACCCCCCCCTCCCGTGGGAGCAGATCGTCTTGGTAGGGAAGACGACGTGGAGGGCAGATGGACAAGTCTAGAAGGTCCAGGTACCACGACCTCCGGGCCCACGCCGGAGCAATGAGGATCATCCGGGAACCGAACCTCCGTAACCTCCGCAACACTTGCGGGATGACGGGGACTGGAGGAAACGTGTACAGCAGTGGGAATGACCACTCCACCACGAATGCGTCTCCTAAGGCTCCTTTTGGAGGAAATTCCCGCGAGCAAAACCTTTCGCACTTCCGGTTGACACTGGAGGCGAAGAGATCCACTTGAGGGGTCCCCCAAAGGGCGAAGATCTCTATGAGAATCTCCTGAGCCAGCTCCCACTCTTGAGAGATCGTGCTCTGCCTGCTCAGAGCGTCCGCCGTCTCGTTGTCGTCTCCGGCCAGATGAACTGCCGAGATCGAAACTTCCTGCTGGATGGCCTAGAACTCGAGCTGCATCGCCTCCCTGCACAGCGGAAGTGACCCTGCCCCCCCCTTTTGTTGAGGTAGTGCATGGCCACTGTGTTGTCCGTCAGAATCAGGACACTCTTCCTGCGCAGTCGGCAGAAAAGCCTTCAGGGCAAGCCTGACGGCCCTCAGCTCCAACAGATTGATATGGAGTCTGGACTCCGACGGAGACCAACGACCGCTGACTGTCAGCTCGTTGGCATGAGCTCCCCATCCCGCAAGGGATGCGTCCATCACGATTGTCACCTCCGGCCAGGGCAGCCAAAATGGGGCACCCTTCATCAGATTGCCCTCGACGGCCCACCACAGAAGGTCCCGGGCTACCGAGGGCAGCACCTGAACAGGGTCCGACAGCCTGCCGGAGGACTGAGACCACTGGAGCTTGAGTGCCCACTGCAAAGATCTCATCCGCAGACGAGCCTCTGGCACCAGAAGAATGCAGGATGCCATGAGGCCGAGCAGTCTCAAGAACTCGGACGCTGGGAGAGTCTGGGCAAACTGAAACTTGTGCACCATCTGCTGAATGTGAAGAGCCCTCACCAGAGGAGGAAAACACTGCCCCAGGGACGTGTGGAGCACTGCTCCGATGTACTGGAGCCGCTGCGTTGGTGTCAAATGGGACTTATTTAAATTGAGGGAGAAGCCCAGCCTGTGAAGGGAGTGGCAGGTGACGGACAGATGATCCAGGACTTGCTCGGGAGAGCTCCCCCTGATCAACCAATCGTCCAGGTAGGGGTAGACATGAATCCCCCCTTTCCTGAGATGCACTGCCACCACCACCATGAGCTTGGTGAAAACCCTCGGGGCGGAGGTCAATCCGAACGGCAGGACCCGAAACTGAAAGTGCGAGTCGCCAACCGCGAACCTCAGTTACTTCTTGTGCTTGGGATGGATCGGCACATGGAAGTAAGCATCCTTGAGGTCGAGAGACACCAACCAGTCCTGAAGTTGAAGGGCCTGGAGGACTTGAGAAAGAGTCACCATCTTGTACTTGTCCTTCCTGAGGAGTTTGTTCAAACCGCGCAAGTCCATGATGGGTCTCAATCCCCCGTCTTTCTTTGAAATCAAAAAATAAGGGGAATACCATCCCTTGTTCCTCTCCGCTACAGGCACCAGTTCTATGGCGCCTTTCTCCAGCAGGGCTTGAATTTCCTGCGCAAGGAGCAGATCCGGACTCTTCAAAGAGAGGTTCCCTTGTGGATTGTCGTGAGGCCTCTGCCGAAAAGGAAGACAGTAGCCGTGGGTTATGATCTCCAGAACCCACACATCCGAAGTAATGGCTTGCCACTCTACAAGATGCTGAGCCAGCCTTCCCCCAACCGGCGAACCATGGGACCTGGCCTCATGACTGAGTGGTAGCGGCTGCGGCGTTGCCTGAGGGCAAAGAGGCAACTGCCCAAGCAGCCTTGGCACCTCGAGTACCTTTGTTTCCACCTCTGGCACTCTTACGATGGCCTCTTTGACTGCTAGCTCCTTTCGCTTTACTGAAGGACGAGTAATAGCGAAAGGAACCTCCCCTCCATTATTGTCCCCTAGGACGAAAAGGCGGAGGTTGGCGAACTGCAGTGCCCAACGACTTTGCTGCAGCTTTGGAGGTCTGCAACCTCTCAAGGCTCTCGTCAGCCTTGCTGCCAAAAAGGAGTTCACCGTCAAAGGGCATGTTGAGGAGGCGGGACTGCACATCGGGAGCGAACCCAGACTTCCTCAACCATGCAAACCTGCGCATTACGGTGCTCGCCGCCATGGACCGGCTGACACAATCCGCCAAGTCCAAACCCGACTGAACGGCCTCACACATGGCATCCTTGCCATCCTGAACCATAGCAAGGAAACCATCCCGTTCGTCCCCTTCGGGAATATGATCAGCCGCTAATGCAACACAGTTCCACAGAGTGTGTGTGAAACGAGACAAGGCACATATGGAGTTGGCCGCCTGAAGCGCCATACCCCCAGAAGAAAACACTTTCTTCGCCCAGCCGTCAAAACGTTTGTCGTCCCTATCTGGAGGGATGGTAGGATACGACGCCTGCTTAGCTGGGGCCTAGCCGCCTGCACCACCAAACTCTCCAGGGTGGGGTGCCTAGACAGGTAGCAGGGGTCGCTACTGGCTGGACGGTATTTTCGCAAAAAAGACTTGCCCACTGCCGGGAGACTCTCTGGAGCAGTCCAAGCCGCCGCCACCCTTCTCTGCAAAGCCATATGAAAAGGCAAAACCGGGTCAGTGGCTGGACCGAGATCAAGGATGTCCGTGAGATCATCCTGAACGAACTCCCCTGGGGGAGCTGACTAACCCAAGTACTCGGTAACCCGAGACATAAGGCGCTGATATGACGAATCGGCATGAGTGCCAGGCTCCGGCCGACAAAACTCCACCTCCGGAGAGGTGTCCAGTCCACTGGCATCATGCAGTGACTGTCTCAGGTCATCAAACTGACTATGGCCCGAGATAAGGTCATCCAGAACGGGAACCGGAACCAGGCCGCCATCAGAGCCTTCATCACCCTCTGAAATGTACTCCAGGCGGGGAGAGGAAGACCTCTGCGGACCAAAGCAGTGCCGGACCTTAGCCATAGCCTTTTTAGGGGCAAACCCCATGCCATAGGCCCCCTCCGACACCACCGCCTCGAAAGGCATCGAGGGCGCCGAGCGAGTCGGCGTCGACGTCAGCTGCAACGCCTCCAGCATCTGCGGCGTCGACACAGTCCTCGAAGCTGGAGCTCTGAGCGTGTCTCTCGACAACCTGGGCGCCGACGGCGTCGACGACCCCCCGAAGACGAAAACTCGAGAGAAATTGTCGACGACCTCGGCGCCACAGGCGTCGACGTCTTCTTCGAAGACGGCACAGGATCACGCGGTCTCGAGCGCGTCGAGGACTGGGACCTGGAACGGGCATGGCGAGAACAGCTACCCTTGTCCGAGCGGGACCTCTCCTGCGAGCCTTGCCGACCACCCGAGCCTGAAGGCGTACGGGCGGTGTCTCTCGACCGGTGCTGACCGACCCCACTCGGAGACGCAGAGGGAACGGTGCCCTGCGATTCCAGAATCGCTAGCATCCGCTTCCCGAAGGAAGCCCATTCCTCCGGTGTCGCTTGCATGGAGGGATAAGCGACCTGCCGACAGGCGGAGTCCTCGGAAGAGGACGGGGAAGGCGACCTATGCCGGCGCTTCCTGGAATGCCTAGCAGAGGCGGAGGAGTGGCAAGACCGACTCCTGGAAGGAAACCCACCTGACTTCCGACAACGACGTGGAGAGTCACCCCTCGAGTCATTGGTCGAAAGCCCCGCAGACCTCGACTTCCGGGGCTTAGACACCCGACCTACCGACAGTTTCTTCTTCCGTTCTCGCAAGGCCTTCGCAATGAGCAACTGGCAGTCGACAGTTGTCCGTATCGTGGGCCTCCCCGAGGCACCAGAGGCAGGCGTCGTGCAAGTCCGTGACCGACATCTTGGACCCACAGTCCCCGCAGTTCTTGAAGCCCGGACGCGGGATTGAAGATGAAAGACATCGCCACAAACAGGTCTTCACACCAACCGAACAGGTTCAACGAACCGAGAAAAGAAAACAGCAACTCCAACGAGTCGAGGCGTACCGAGATTCACGAAGCGAACACGTTCGCGGAAAAAACGGAACTGAGGCTATGGGCGTCGTGCGTCCTACTTATCACATCGGGTGACGTCGGCCGTCGGAAGAGGTCCTCGGGGACGGCGCATTGACGTCATTGACGCAGGCGCCAAAGATTTTCCGAAGCAGTACAGCTGTGGACATTACCTGTCATAAATATGGAATCCGTCGGAGGACTCAATCCCCACGAAGATTTGACGAAAAAAAAGGCTAGCCAAGGAGTGGCTGTGGGTATTCCGATGCAGGGAATGAATCGTGCCATCTTCGTGAAGGAATCCACCACCACACATATCGTGTCATAGCCTTTTACACGGGGCATGTCTGTTACAAAGTCCATGGTGACAGTGTGCCAGGGTCTCAATGGTATGTGTAATGGTTGCAATAGTCTGAGGGGTCGACCCTTTCTATTCTTACACTGAGCGCAGACCGAACAAGAGGCCACGTAGGACACTGTCTCTCTACTCATAGAGGGCCACCAGCACCAACACTGGAGCAAGACCAAGGTACGTTTCTGGCTAGGATGACCATTGACAGCTGCATCATGGGATCATTCCAAAGCTAATGTGTGTGTGTCTGGGGTAGGCAAGTACAGTTTGTCTTGTATGAATGGCAACCCGTCATGAATGTCCAATTCTCATTCGCGTAAGTGGTATGGTTGCGTGGCAACCCAGTGGCGGAGTGTAGTTAATAGATCCGCTGGTGGTGTGCATACACAGATTACGTGTTTGCGGTCCAGAAAGGTTTCGGGAAAGATGGGGAGTGATGTGCCCCTGGGAATGCGTGACAGGGCGTCCGTTTTCCATGTGCGGTGCCTGGACAATGTTTTATGACGAAATCATAGGCAGAAAAAAACAAATGCCAACAGACCTGTCGACTGTTAGTGCATTTAAACGTTGCCAAATCTTGGAGGTTACGATGATCAGTGTAAACTGTGACCTGGTGTTTATCCCCCAATAAATGGTGTCGCCACACCTGAAAAGCGTCCTTAACTGCTAAGAGTTCTTTTTCTGTGACCGTGTAGTGACTTTCGGTTGGAGTAAATTTACGCAAATGGTAAGCGACGGGGTGTAGTAGACCAGTGGTAGGACACATCTGTGATAAGACGGCACCCATGGCATAGGAGGAGGCGTCGGCCTCTAGGACATAGGGTAGTTCGGGGTTGGGGTGTTGTAGAACGGGGGCAGTGGTAAAGGCCATCTTGAGGTTGCTGAATGCGTTCTGATGCAAAGAGGTCCATATAAACGGGGTGTTTGGACTTGTAAGATGAGTTAAGGGTGCAACAATAGAGGCGAAACCTGCGATAAAACATCTGTAAAAGTAGTTGAAATCAAGAAATGACTATAGTTCTTTCACAGTTTTTGTACGGGCCAATCTACCACTGCTTGGACCTTGGTGGTGTTCATGGCTAGCCCCCCCAGAGGCGATATGGAACCCCAAAAAGTCTACTTCATGGACATGGAACTGACATTTCTCTGGTTTGGCATAAACATGGAGAGTACGGAGTCAGTTTAAGACCTCCCGGACATGTAGAATGTGTTCTTGTTGTTTCTGTGAGAATATCAAAAAATCATGCAGGTAAACGACCATGAAGGTGTCAATAATATCGTGGAAAATGGCATTCATGAATCTTTGAAATGTTGCTGGTGCATTACAAAGCCCAAAGTTCATAACAGTGTATTCGAAAAGACTGTACTTGGTGCAAAAAGCTGTTTTGCATTAATCACCCTTACGGATGCGTATAGGGTTATAGGCTCCACGTAAATCAAGTTTAGTAAAGACTGTGGCCTTTGCAAGGCTATCCAGTAAAGGAGTGATGAGGGGGATGGGATAGCCATCTTTAACAGTAACATGGTTAAGGCGACGATAATCAATACATGGGCAAAGGTCGCCTTCTTTTTTAGGGATGAAGAAAATTGGGCTTACAGCGGGGGATTGAGACGGGCGAATATACCCTACTTGAAGAGATTGTTGTATGTACTCCCTTAGGATGGCATCCTCTGGAGGGGAGAGGGAGTATATCCGGCCACAAGGTAGTGCAGCCGCAGGAACCAAATCCTTGGGGCAATCGTAAGACCGGTGAGGTGGCAAATGTTCTGAGGCTTTTGTGTCAAAAACCTCTAAATACCCATGGTATTCAGGAGATATATTGGTGGTAACAAGACCGACTACATGTTCTGAGACGTCCAGCTCCATCGGTTGTGGGTCATGTATGAACATCTGGGCCATGGCGCCCAGTACTTGGACGGGTGTGGTCACTGGATCCGGAAGGGTAAGACAATGTTCTTGGCAGTATATGGACTCAAAAAACACACCTTGGGACCAGTTGATGACAGGGTTGTGTGTACGTAGCCATGGAATGCCAAGGATCAAACCATATTGCGGGGTGGTAATCAGGTCAAAAGTAAGGACTTCTTGATGGGTGTCTTGCATGAGAAGGGTCATGGGTGCCGTTTGTTGTCTGATAGGACTCGAAAGCAATGGAGACCCATCCACGGCCTGTCCGGGTTCAGGTTTTAGTTTGTTCTGTAAAGGCAGGTTAAGTGACGCTGCTAGTGAAATATCAACATAGCTACCCGTGGCTCCGGAATCTATGACCAATTGAACCTGATGTTTGATGTTATCAGCAGAAATCAGAATGGCTGAGAGAGACAAAGGTAGCGTGACTTGCGACGAGGGAGGGGGCATAGGATGCTGTGTTGGCGGGCTCGTCCGTGCCCCCTGCTCTAGGGACGAGCCTTCTGAAAACCCATAGATCGTTGTTTGGGCCGTCTGGGACTTTAACAAAATGGCCATTCAGGCCACAATAGAAGCAGGCCTTGGCCTGTCTGCGCCTTTTTCTCTCGGTAGGGGATATGGGACTGCGGACACCCCATATTTGCATAGGTTGACTGGGTGATTCGGAGTGGTAGGATGTGAGGAGAATGAGGGACTTGGTCTTAGTGTCTGGCATCTACTTGTAGTGCTAAATTCACTAATTCAGGGTATTGTGTAGGAAGTGAGGGAACTAAAGCAAGGGCATCTTTCATGTGATCACTTAGTCCTTTATAGAACATAACTGCTTTCTTTTCTTCTGGCCAGGCCGACTCGACTGATAATTGATTAAACCGTGTTATGTATTCGAGTAAGGTGGTTTTTCCTTGTGTTAAATCAAGGAGTTCCAGGTCCCGTGTCTGTGCCTTGTGGCGTGTGTCAAACACCTTAGTCATTTCTTTTACTAGCCTGTCAAAGTCATACAATACAGGACTATCATTTTCTAGCAACGGGTTGGCCCAAGTGGCGGCGATGCCTGTAAGATGAGACAAAGTAAAAGCAGCTTTGGTGGTGGAATCAGGGAAGGCTTGGGGACGGCACAGAAAGTGTAACTTGCATTGATTTAGGAAGGAGCGAAACTTCCGAGGGTCTCCATGGAATTTCTAAGGGGCGGCTAATGGGTAGGGTGTAGGTACATAGAGTGGGGCTGGAGCGGTTGGTGCTACGGGGGGGTTCTGGCTGGGAATGGGCGTCTCCGAATTCTTCATCAGGAGGTAAGGCATGTCTCTCGCTCTGTATTGTATCCAATCGCTGATGGATGGCTGCAGTGGCTGCCGTCAAATCAGCTCTTAGGACAGTGATTGCTTAGACAAGGGCAGCCATCGGGTTCCCGACGGAGGCATCCATAATCCCGTGGGAGGTGGCTTCTCAGTCTGTTATGACCTGAGGTCCATGTAGATTATAATGCCTCTGTCCCCAAGCACCAGTCAGAGAAGAGTAAAATACTTGCTGACCAACAGGAAGCACCGGGTCCCCGGGTGGCTGAAAAGAAAAGCAAGCTTAGAATGAAAGTCTAATAATACCACAATAAGAAAATGGTGAAGAGGAGAATAATAAATACCTACTCCAAGGATAACAGGTGCTAACGTGGGACATAACTGTTCGTGCCTGAGGGAACGGAGGGCAGGATGCTGGGAGTCAAGGTTGCAGAGATTGGGATGAATACTTGGGGCTGAATACTTGAATCTGGGAAAGCAGTAGTACCAGAAAGGTTCCAAGAAGTTGTGGAAAACCCACAACTTAATGTCCAGGGCAAACAAATCCAAAGGATAATCCAGGTAGCAGTCCAGTAATACAGTCCAGTGGTCAGCCAGTTCCAGAATACAAGGTTCAAATGGGCAAATCCAAAGCAATCCAGGTAATCAAAAAACAAGGTGCAGAAATCTGTGATTTCAACAAGAAAAGGTCCAGATAGCGACTCACCGGCGAAGACAGCTGAGAAGCAATGAGGAAATGAACCGACGCTCTTTTTAAGCGTCTTTTCGGGGTCACGTGACTGCCCACCTAGTCACGTGACCGCGTCTTATATTTCTTCTGGGTCACGTGACCGCTAATCGGTTCACGTGACCATCTGGTGCGGGGTGCTGGGTTCCTGGGGTGCCCGTGTCATCGGAGGGCACCCCTGTGCACCTGCAAGCGCCAAGGCAAGCACCAGGATAGGCGGGGACAGAGTCGCCAAGGACGCCACAAGGGGCGACATGCCGCCGAAGGCCGAGCGGAATGGATCCGCGGCCCGTGCGAGCGCCGAGGCCTCAGCCACGTAGGTAAGGGGCGAAAGATGACAAGAGAGGCGTGACAGAGCCCTACCCCAAGGGCACACGTCCTCGTGGGCTGAGAGGATTATCCCTGTGGAACCGAGCAACCAGCAAAGGGGCATTAACCTAACTAGCGGGCTCCCAAGACCTTTCCTCCGGCCCATACCCCAACCAATCTATCAAATAGTATAGACAGCCTCGAATGACACGGGATCCCAGAATAGCATTAACCTCGTATTCGACTGAGGTTCCTTTCAGGACTGGGGACGGAGGCTGGACTACCTGCATACTGTCTGGACATGGTTTAAGAAGGGAAGTGTGAAATACCGGGTGGATGCGCCAAGAGATGGGCAGTGAGAGTCGGTAGGCTACTAGATTGATTACTTGGATTATTCGGTATGGACCAACAAAACAGAGCAGGAGCTTGCGGCAGCCCGGTAACGGAAGATGCCTAGTGGAAAGTCAAACCTTGTCCCCTATAGTGTAGAGAGGCGCCTCAGCACGCCGCTTGTCAGCTGCTTTACACATCTTAACCTGTGACTCCTGAAGGTGTAGTAGGGTTTGTGCGTGTATTTCCCTTAGGTTGATAACACAGGAAGAAACAGAGGGAGGTAGTGTGGGTGGTAGATCAGGAACAGGAAATACACGAGGATGTTGGCCATAAAAGGAATAGAAGGGTGAGTAACCAGTGGATGAATGAGGTGCATTGTTGTATGCGAACTCGGCCACATGGAGTATCTGGTACCAGGACTGTTGGTGTTTTAAGGCGTTGAGTCTTATATTTCTTCTGGGTCACGTGACCGCTAATCGGTTCATGTGACAATCTGATGCGGGGCGCTGGGTTCCTGTGGTGCCCGTGTCGTCGGAGGGCACCCCTGTGCACCTGCAAGTGCCAGGAAAGCCCCACGACAGGCGGGGACAGAGGCGCCAAGGATGCCACAAGGGGCGACGTGCCGCCGAAGGCCGAGCAGAATGGACCCGCGGCCCGTGCGAGCGCTGAGGCCCCAGCCAGGTAGGTAAGGGGGAAGGAGCCGAGGGGGCGCAAGATGACAAGGGAGGCGTGACAATCTCGGCATGAAAGTCAAAGCCTCAATATCAGGCCAAATCAAGTGACAGAGGAGACAGAAAGTGAGCCAATCTGATTAGCAATTGAGAGGGATGCCTTGTCAGAATTACGGCTGGAAAATATCTTTTCTATGGAAAAACTATCAAAATGTTCTGTTAAATTAGCAACCGTTAAGGTGGCTAAAAGCTTAATGGTGTGGTGGTTACTTAACTTTAATAGGAATATGTTTCTGAACCATAAGTCATCCATTTGGCGAAACCCAGCAGTGCAAATTGGAAACAAGACCTTGTATTGGCGAAGTTGGATTTCAAAGTGGGTCTTGTCGCTAGAGGACTTATTGCAAGACGGACATTTGATGTCCTTCCAGGAACTTCAAAGATTATTTCAATTGGGTGTGAAGGAGAAGAACAGGTATAAGGAATTCGACTGTCTTCTAAACAGAATATTCAGTATGTTGTCTGCACCAATAGAGAGGGAACCAGCAAGAGGGACCATATTTTGTTTGTCGCCACGCAATGTTTCTGCATATTTGAAGCTCATGGCAGAGGATGATTCGGTGTTGGAGTCATGGAATAATTCAAACGTAAATGGGAATTAGAACTGGGTTGTGCTTTTGCTGATCGAATATGGAAATATCTATGGCAAACTGGGCACAATAGCAAATTCGATCTCAAATTATGACTTATCCATCAGAAAGTATTGGGACGATTGTATTGGACTCCTGAACGCATGCATACTTTAGGGTTATTAGCGGATGATATGTTGGGGATGTGGGAAGGAGAAGGGATCATGACTTCATATGTTGAGGTATTGCCGCAGAGTGCTCACGTTCTGGGGTGAAGTACTTGACAGACTAGATATGACATTATCTATCAAATTCTGAAGAAGGCCATTACATGTCTTGCTATTAGCAAATACTGGACGCAGTTTAACAGCTCATTTATATGGATCTTGGATAAATAGAATCTTGGTGGTGGCAGTTCAACAAATAATGAAAGTAAGGAAGACCAGAAAGAAACCAACGGTGGAGGGCTGGATTAATGATGTGGTGATACTGTTAGATTTTGAATTAGTCATGTACAAATGAAAGGGTAAAGAGGAAGCCTATGGGATTATGTGGAAATCATTTATTGGTTTGTATGGTAATGGTACATCAAATGTATAACTTAATGACCTAAGTGATTGGATGCCAACATAGGTGCTTGTATTATGTGTAGTAGTTAGTGTGTGTATATTTTTTTGTCTGATGCGTTTGTTTCTTGTCTGAGTGTTGGGTAATTCAGATATATATTTTTTTACTCTTCTTTTATGTTGATTTTATTGAATACGTTTTATGACCCCAACAAATAAGACTTTTATTAGCTTATGAATATCTTTCCTTGTTATGGGGTATGTTTGATGTTTAATGAATGTATATGATAAGATAGGTTGTTATTGCTGTACTTCGCTGCTTGAATAAGAACCTTACATTTACTTGTTTGAAATTGATAAATAAAGAAGGAAAAAAAATGACTCAAGTACATTTTTGAGGAATTTATCACCACCTCTATCCCCAAAAAGTGGAGGGGCAAAGACTGCATCCAAACCTGAAAGATAAAGAATGTAACAAACCAAAAATGAGGGAATGTACGTTGGAGGATGATGAAATAAATCCGTTGTTAAATGTATCTACGTAAGCGATTGAAGAGGAGGTGAATGAAAACAACGGCGTCCTAAACTTAAACGATCTTTCAGCTGAGCGTCATAAGTTAGATTCTCCCATTATGAGACCTTGTGAAGTCCAACAACGGTTAAAATGTCCTACATTGGCTGAAAAAAGGCACATGGCTGATGTTAAATTTGCAGCATCTTCAAAAACAGGGGGCTGAAGCAAAGAATTCTTTATATCGGGGGGAAAACTCAGAGCACCCACAAGATCTGGTTAAGGGTAAGATCACATTAATAGCACCCATGAACAGTAAAGAGGTGACCTCTAGTGTGGTCGATGAATTTAGGAACCCCCACGATTTTAGAACTACAACTGAAAAAAGAGCTTCAGCACATCTACTACATACACAATAACATAAGCAAGAGACCGTCCTGTCAAATACCACCAAGGTTCGGCAGGCGTCCCGCCCTGTGAGTAAAACCCAGACAAGAGATGCTTCACGCTGCCTGAGGTTGGAAAGGATGGCTGATCTATCTGCTTTTGTGCTTTTCGCTTTCGTGGACATTAAGGTTCTAATTCTATACTCCTTTCTTCTCTTCTCCCACTGCAACTCCACCCGCTGGCTGGCCTCCCGACACACCCCCCGCCCCCCACAGCCTCGCTTCCATTCCTCAGCCATATCACTCTGGTGCGCGTGCATCCGGAAGTGCATCCAGAACTGCAGTGGCTGTTGGGTGGCTTGGCGGGGGCGTTGGGCTGTGGCTGGCAGAATTGCTTTACCCTAACTGTATATGTGCCATTTGGAATCACTATGGTAATTATATTTGCTACAACGCTTCTCACTTTCTATTGAGCTTAGCTCAATCAATTTGTTAACTTCAGGCGCACTTGTAGCCTCCCTTGATTGTGTGAGCAAACCATATGATTACTTTGTTTTTCATTGTTGACTTCTTGACTGTGCTCAAAAATTTCTTTTGGTATTTTACATACAGAATTTGGTTGGCTAGATACGCAGCGGTAAATTAGTCAGGGCCCCAGCGGTCCAGAAAAATATATTTTCGCTGTCTAATTTACCTTTGGGTGCAAATATTGACGCGTTCCATGCTGTTTGCAGCCAGTGCCTGCCCCCAGTCATAATGTCCTGTGAGGCAGAGCAGTTCCTTTACCATTCCTCAAAAATGTTCTAGTCCTGCATCCCTGATTAACCCTTCTTTTTAGGAATATGAAGTCCCCCATATAGGCCCTTCATTTGGTGGCCTCAACATGGAAGACATTGCCTATACATATGCATCCTTTCCCGTTCTGACAAGAATATTAAATCTTTTGGATAGGGGTCATGAACGAACACATACGGAGATCCAAGAACTTAGGTTCCCGATTCTTGACAGTTCCGAAAAAATAAACAAATTGGAGGGTTTTGCTTTCGCCATGGAAAGGTGTAATTGGACCACGGGGCACAGCATTATGACAGCCCGGAAAATCACTCACGACCAGACCTCCCAAAATGACGATGAGAACCAAGCTTGGTCTAAATCCTATGCCGAGACCCTGGTGTACGGCAAAAAGGACGAACATGCAGCGATCTTAGTCGGTATGGTGGAATTAAAGAATTTGGTCTCACTTTATAGAACAGGTTAAATGTATGGAGACCCGACTTGGCCTGGCGCCCCCCGCTCCTAACCCTGGATCCCGGCATTATGCGATATGTGAGCCAAATATTGAGACACCTCAGAATATCCCTACCATAGATAGTCCTTCAGCCTTATTGAAGGTTATGGAAGAAGGTCCCGGTCAGCCGCAAGAGGAAGGCGGCAATATGGATAAGGACTCCTCTTTGGAATCCGATGCTGCCTTTGTACAGCACATCTCTCGCAGATGGAGGAAAATGCGTTCAAGGGCTCTCAAGGGCAGAGCCTTTATCTCTGGCTCAACAAATAAAAATCCATGCAGAAAAAGTATGAATTTACCTTCTCTTAAGGTACTGAACACTAACACAAATATAAGAGATATTTGTGGTTTATCTGAGGAAGGTGGCAGCTTTGACTTCTCGCAGTTGGATGAAGAAATTCTGAAGGCATTGGATTTGAAGGAGTCTTTGTCACCCACTAAAAAAAGCAAAAATGGTATACGCGACCTGCCTTGTGCTAATCCGGCAATTGATTCTGTGAAAGAGTACGGAGAAGCTCTAAAACTCTGACAGAGGCAATGAGCCATAAGTGCTCCAAGTCCTTCCCCCGATAAGCAAAAAAATCAAAAAAAGGACTAAAAAAAAATACTCTGACAGAGATTACGACTCAGAAGGGCTTAAAGCCTATTATAGATCTACAAATGTTGCACAAAAAAAAAACACCAAAAAAAAAAAGCGCTATTATCCCGGAAAATTCAAAAACTGAGGGTCCAACTGACAGTCCAGGCATTAAGCAATTTTTTACGCCGGAACCTAAAGTACTGTCAACTACTATTCCACTGAACGAGAAAGGGCTGGGTCCCTCAAAATCCCTAATGTCACCCCTATCGCCTATTCACATAAACTGTACTAGTAACATCTCTACGGGTGGACAAAAAACAGAAATACTCACAGGAGGGACAGCAGGAGGGGAACCCATTGACACCCCAAATTCAATTCGTGTTCCAAGTGAGGACATCAAAATATTAGTCCAAGAGGCCTTAACGAATTTACTAGAACACTCGATAAAGCACGGTCCTCAACTTCCATCACACATAAATTGGGCTTGTGAAAAGACTATGCTTTCAGGTAACTCCGATGGGACTGAGAAACCTGCCGTTGACTCTAAACTTAAGATACGGCCTGAGAATAATCAGGCCACCTTGGCCCCTCAACCGAGTATTCCATTGAGGCATGGGGGCCTGAGTGATGCCTGGTCTTCTAGTCATTTAGAAACCATGCGTCAACCTAAAGGACCTGTCTTAATGCTGAACCAATCAAGTTCCTTCCCTCAAAACCCCCCCAGAGAAATTCGGCCTATCAGATTCTATCAACAGAATGGGGGACGGCCACAAGAACTGGGTAAAAGTTATCCTCAATATAAGGAGTGGGAGGAGGGCCTTTGTGAAGAGCCTGCTGCTGAAGGCAGTAATATTCATTTTCACACTCTTGAAGGAATGCCAACACACACTGTGGACTCCCCAATAGAGTGCAATGGAGGCAGCACCACTTTTTGAATTACCCAAGTGTTATGCTGAACTTTATGCTCACACAAGGTGGCCCTCCATCCCTAAATCGCAAGAGAATTGTGTCCTTATTTAGTGAGGTCCCAAGACTATCCTTGATCTCCTCTGGAGATATTAAACTCGTAGACTTTATTCATCCCATTAGGTATGATTATGTTAAAATGGTCTTTTATGCGAGAACCATTATGGCACTTGTCCTCTCGGAGATTGAGGCCCTGCACCGCTTTGGTTTTTACCTGGAACTCCTTAATGAGGGCTTTCTGAAACCAGGGGACGGTGTTCAGGGTAGGAAATCTAAAGAACTAAATGTGGGATCTCAGCAACAAAAAAAAAGAATAAGAGGGACAACCAACAGATTGCCAATACAGAGCCAGGCCTGATGTGGTTGGCCCAGACACTTAAGGGATTCTCTTGCTCAAATTCAAGCCATTAACCGTGCGCTTAATTCAGTCATTCAGCCATTGATTGTTTATCTTCTACATTTATGTCATGGAATTCCAGGGGAAACCGTGCGCTTAATTCAGTCTTCCTCTAGTGCTGTATTTTTACATGATGCAAGCATTTTTTGTCTGCAGGAAACCTGGGCTTGCACCTCTTTACCTTTGGCTGGATTGTTTGTGCATCAAGAGTTAGCTGTTAAAAAAATCCAAAGATAGACCGTTAGGAGGCCTTCTCATTGCAGTGAAAAATAACCTCTTTTTCAAATGCATTAAGTCTTTCAAGATTCACAGGGGGTGTATTGCAATTCTTTTAAATCTTTGTTATCCCGATCCTTTGGCCTATTTACTGATTATCAATGTGTACTGGTGCCCCGATCTCGATCTGAATGAGTTTATAGCGATGATTGACTGTATTATTCAGGAATGTCAAGAGTTGTGCAATATCCTTAATATTGTTATTTCAGGTGATTTTAATGCTGAAGTAGGCCCAGGGAAATTTGGAACATATGATGGTTACAGCACAAATCCTGTGGATTCTAGTTCCTCTCGGGAAAATCTACAGGGAGCCACGTGGTACCAATTTCTTTCCAGTTGCGGTCTATATTGTGGGAATGAGCTTTTGGGGGTTAATGTGGATCGCAACACATGGTCTAATGGGACTGCATGATCTGCCATTTATTATGTTTTTGTAAATATATTATTCAATTTAATTTCAGATTTCGGTATAATCCACACAAATGAGAGTGATCATAGATTGCTTAAAGTTACCCTACAAGTACCCTAAGCTCTCTTTAAGGGGGCTTTTCTACCACTGCTGGAACTTTAACCTTGCAATAGAATCACTTGGCATAGTGACAACATCTCGAAAGTCAATAAGGTTTTTTTGCAAGACTTTCAAAAGAACAGTTTTGATAAAAAGTTGATAACTTACACTCACGGTGACTGAGATATATGTTAATCACGTTATACTGGGACCTTTGGGCATTAAGAAACCAACTGCAGTCCAGCATATGCACATTCATTCCTTTAATCCATCTATGTATAATCTTAAGAGAGAGAGGAACAGGGAAATCTGTTCACTCCTGAAAATGCTAGGCACTAATTCACTTAGTGGCAGGCTGAAGATTGTCAAAAACAAATGGAAATCAAGAGCCAACATTTTAAGAGCCAAACTATATCAGAAGGATGTGGAAAACATACTGCAGTCTCTTTCTGTTACGAATACTCAGAACTTTTGGACACTAATAAATAAGAGAGGATATCCAACTTAGAGCTCAATCAGTATGCATCTCTTCTGAGGTTTGGGAAGGGCACTTTGGTACACTATATAGGTCTCCCAATATGAATTGGTTTGTGCCACAGGACATTCAGTCGTGTCTGTGGACTATCCCTTTTACTTTGGCAGATATTTTTAGAATGATTGCACATTGTTCCGCATCTCTGGCCCCTGGTCCTAACTTACTTGCCAACATGGTTTTCAAGGGCAACCCAAATTTGTGGGCCAATATTTAGTTCTTTTTATTCAAAGATATTGTAATTACCAGGGCATTCCCGAAGAGCTGGCACTTGTCTTAGGCCGTGCCTATCTACAAAAAGGGCAACAGGTCCAGTCCCTCCAGCTACAGGCCCATCGCCTTGCTGGATGCCGACTCAAACATTTTTGCATCTATTATTTTGGAGTATATACACAATTGGATAAAGGAATTTAGGATTCTTTCCACCCTTTCAATTTGGATTCAGAAAGCATGTGGGCACGGACGCAGGTGGACTTATGATCAATATTATGCAGCATCAGGCACGGATAATGGGAAATCCTCCCATTTATCTGGCGTCCATTGACCGGATGTCTGCCTTTGATATGGTGAATAGAACCACAATATGGGGCAAACTCTATGCACTGGGTATGCCGGCTCCTTTGTTGTCTATACTTTACCACCTCCATGAAGAAACAAAAATTAAAGTGCGACTGAGCACTGATGGAACCCTGTCAGAGGAAATCAAGGCCTGTAATGGCCTAAGACAAGGGTGTATTTTTGCCCCCACTGTCTTTAATTTGTATTTCTCTGACATAGGTACCCATTTAGAAGGACTCGCTTTTGCATCTCCAAAAATGGAGGGAGTGAAGGTCTTCTGGTCCGCTTATGCAGATGACGTTACTCTGTATGACCACACCCCTATTGGCCTGAAACGCCTTCTCACTTCCTTCAAAAACTACACTCAGGCTAATTCGCTACTAATCAATTACTCCAAAACTGTCATATTGCGATTAAGCTACAGGAAAAGTCCCATTAGGTATTCTTGGTTCCTAGATAACATCAAGCTAATAGTGAGCCATGCCATTAGATATCTGGGTTATCCTATCTTTGAGGACAAGAAAAGGGCACATTTTCACGATTACCTCGACAAGAAAATTAATCCCCTGATTTCCCAGTTACGGAAAATAGATAATCACTATGGGAAATTTTCCTTTTTACCATCTTTACGCATGCACAGAAATAAAACTGTAGCACAGTTTAGTTACGGTCTCGAATTTGCTCCGCTCT
This sequence comes from Ambystoma mexicanum, assembly GCF_040938575.1. Taxonomy (NCBI): domain Eukaryota; kingdom Metazoa; phylum Chordata; class Amphibia; order Caudata; family Ambystomatidae; genus Ambystoma; species Ambystoma mexicanum. Next base: position 15,981,821 of record NC_090926.1, read on the forward strand.
GGTGTAGAAAAGAAAATGTGAAGTACGAGGCCCGCTTTTTAAAATCCATGGCTAGGTGTCTGCCAAAGTGCATTCCCTCTGCTGCTATTCGCTATGAATTGGGGTTGTTTTCCATCTCTAGCACAATTGAATGGCGAAGGCTCGCGATGTATAGGAAATTGCTCTTGGGTAATGACACCAACTTGTATGGAATTGTGGGAAGTGGGCTGGTTAATGGTAATGCCTCAAAGTTTCTTGTGGATTTGGAAAGGGAAGCATTTGAATCTTGAAAAAGTAGGGGTTTCCCGGGACTTATTGACTTCGAACCCGATGAAGAGTCTGCTTCTTCATTGGGACTGGAATACCACGGTTACTGAAGTTCAGCACAAGAAACTATATTGTCAATTGGTTTCTAATTTTAAAAAACTGGGCATCACCGAACCATATTTACTTTAATTTCCTGGTAGAGCGTTAAGGCAGGATTTCATGCGGTTCCGGTTTAATATTCTTGAGACAGGAGAAATTTTGAACGTTCGGTCTGGAACTCCTGCTTTAGCTCATCAATGTAGATTTTGTAAAAACGAGGTTCCAGCAGAAACATTGAAACATATTTTGACTGAATGCGTTGGTTAAAGGTCAGAACGTATTACATGTTTCTCACAATTTGTTCCCAATACTGAATGTGTTGATCTTACCACTTCATGCTACATGACAATCAAATAAAGGTTAAATTAACAGTCCTTAGATATTTGAAGACGAATTGTGGACTGTAATTATGGTTAACTGGACAACTCCATTAGGTGATGAACGCACTGCTCTCTTTTAAATTAAGAAAAATGCCTGATCTATGAGTTCGATTTAGGCTTATGTTGAAATACTACCTTACTATTTGTGATGGTTGATTGTCCTCATGTAAGTAGATGGACCATGTAAATTTCATTTGCCTCAGGATGTGGTATTTTGTTTATCTTTATGTATGGGTATTTATGATTCCTGCAGTCAATAAGGACTTTTATTTTTCGTTGTGTGTTTTAAGTATTTTTATTGTCTATGTATCTTTTTTCTGTACAACATTTTTTGTAAAGGTTACTGTGTAACCAAAATAAATCAAAAATAAATAAAAAAATAAATAAAAGAAAACAGGTAGCACCAAGGGCTTGTTGAGATGGAAGTCTGACGGCACCTTGGGCATGAGGGAGGGGTGCGTCGTCGTGTGGCAAATCGGGTACGGAGGCTTACAGAAAAGGGCCTGGATCTCTCCCACTCGTCATGCGGAGGTGATGGCCACCAGGAATGCCGTCTTCCACGACAGGAATTTCAGAGGTGCCGAATGCAGAGGCTCGAACGGGGACCCATAAGCCTAGCGAGCACTGCATTGAGCTCCCACGCCGGGGCTGGAGCCTTCACTGGCGGGAACAAGCGGAAAAGTCCTTTCATGAACTCCTTAACCAGGCGATGCGACCACAGTGACGATCGCACCAGGGTTCTGGTGTAGCGGGAGATAGCCGCCAGATGGATCTTGATAGAGGTGTGCGCCAGCCTCGCCTTGGCCAGCAACAGCAAGTACGGCAGCACTTGAGGGGCCATAATCCATAGGGGGTTTATCTTCTATGCACGGCAGCAGATGGTGAACCTCTTCCATTTATGTCCGTAGCACTTAAGAGTCGAAGAAGCCCTGGCCTTGGCAAGCACCTCCTTGCAATCCGCCGGGATCTCGTATCCACCAAACTCTAGTGCTGCAGGAGCCAGGCCTACAGGTTCAGCGACGACGGGTTGTGGTGCAGGATCGCGCCTTCTTCTCTGGCAAGAAGATCTGCGTCCACCGGAAGTTTGACTGGAGGGGACGCTGACAAGTCCAAAAGGTCCTGGTACCATATTTGCCTCGGCCACGCTGGTGCAACGAGGATCATCCTGCACCAGGACCGTCTGAATTGACTGATGAGTCGTAGGAGCAACGGACACGGTTGGAAAGCATTGAGGAACAGGCCGTCCCAGGGGAATGAGAACGCATCCCCCATTCTCCCCAGCTGGGGAAACCTGCTGGCGAACCTCCGGCACTTGGTGTTTGTCGTCTCTGTTGCGAACAGATCGATCAGGGGATTGCCCCATCGTCGAAACAGTAGGCCCACCTGATCCTGCCGAAGTTCCCAATCGTGGCTAGAGCGCAGCTCCCTGCTGAGTGAGTTGGCGACGGTGTTCTTCACTCCTGCCAGATAAAAGGGTACCAGGAACATCCTTTGAGCGACGGCCCAGTGCCATAGGTCCTGCGCTTCCTTGAAGAGAGCAGTGGATCTGGTGCCCACCTGCTTCCAGATGTAGAACATAGTCGTGGTGTTGTCAGTGAAGACCCGCACCACCTTGCCCTTGAGGGACGGGAGGTATGACTTGAGGGCCCAAAACACGGCCCGGAGTTCCAGGACATTGATTTGCAACGACTTCTCCGGGAGCCAAATACCTCTTGCGTGGAGATCTACGGTGTGTGCACCCCATCCCTCCAGGGAGGCGTCCGTTGTCACCGTCTCCTGATGCACCGGGGTCTGGAAGTCCGTGCCCGCCGCCTTATGCGCGCGGACCCCCACCATAGAAACGCTCGACGGATTGTCTCGTTGAGGGAGATCTTGTCCTCGAAGCTTCCCTTCGCCTGCATCCAATGGGCGTCGAGGAACTCCTGCAGCAGCCGCATCCGCAGTCTGCACAGCCGAACAAGGTAGATGCATGACAACATCATGCTGAGCAACTTGATGGACCTCACCCTGGCCAACTTCATGGCCAACAGCCATTGTACCTTGGCCAGGATGGCCTTTATCCTGTCCTCCGATGGTGCGGCTAGGCGCACCACCGTGTTGAGTCTGGCTCCCAGGAACTGGGTGTCCTGCGATTGCTCCAAGCAGGACTTCGCATAGTTGATCGAGAACCCCAGTTCCGTGAGCAGGCAGACCGCCCTCACTGTGTGTTCAACGGCGAGTTCCTTTGACTTTGTTCGGATAAGCCAATCGTCCAGCTAGGGATAGACGTGGATCCCCTGCAGGCGCAGCTGCGCCGCCACCGGTGCCAGGCACTTGGTGAAGACCCTTGGGGCAGACTTCAGACCGAAGGGAAGGGCCCTGAACTGGTAGTGCCGTCCTTGGACCACGAAGCGCAGAAACTTTCGGTGCCCTTTGTGAATGGGGATGTGGAAGTAGGCATCCTCCAGGTCCAGCGACGACAGGAAGTCCCCTTCTTCCAGCTGTTGCAGCACGTGCTGAAGGGTGACCATTTGGAATTTCTGGGATTTTATGTATTTGTGGAGTCGGCGGAGATCTAGGATGGGCTGCCAGCCGCCGGTCTTCTTTCGAACGAGGAAGTACCGCGAGTATACTCTGGAGCCCCGGAGCCTCTTCGGGACAAGCTCTATCAAGCCCTTCTTTAGCATTGCCCGAACCTCTAGAAGTATTTGAGGAATGTGGTTTTCTTTCCTGGCGGAAAACAGGGACACTTCCCTTGGAACTCCAGAGTGTGCCCGTGGGCCAGGGCATCCAGCACCCAACAGTCGGTGGAGATGGATTTCCACGCGCCGACGAAGTTCGCCAGACGGCCTCCCACCAGGGTGCTTGGGTGGGGGCTGGACGTCACGGCCAGTTCAGTCCTGCTTCGCCGAGACCTTACCACCTTGGGCCCCTGATGTCTGCAGGCCTGGTTGCGGCCTCTGTAGGCTTCCTGCGACAAAGAACAGGGCGCTTGACGGTATGAGGCAGAGCTGCCGCCGAATCCTTTAGAGGCACCTTGTGACTTGCCTCCGGAAGGCCGAAAGGACGGCCGTCTTTGATGGAGCACTGCCTTGCCGAACAAGTTGTTCCTGTCGAAGGGCATTTCCAGTACCCTCGTCTGAAAGTCCTGACGGAAGTCGGTGGCCCTGAGCCAGCACACCCGGCAAAGGCAAAAGCTGTGGCCCATCTGGCGGAAGCCGGTGTCGGCGATGTCCCTGGACTCCGTGATGGTGTGGTCCGAAACCACCTCGCCTTCTTGTAATATTTCAAGGACTTCCGCCCTCTTGTCGTCTGGGAGGAAGTCCAGAAGGGGGGCGATTTTAAAACAGTTCCCTATTGTAGCAGGCCACGATAGTGAGAGCGTTGGCCGCCTTAATGGCCGTCGCCGCTGACGAGAGGACTCTACGTCCCATGGTGTCCAGCTTCTTCCCCTCGCCTTCCGTCGGGGAAGTGGAAGTCAACGCCATCGGCCCAGCCGATTTCTTCTTGGCCGTCGCGGAGACCACTGAGTCCGAGGACGGCTGTGCTCTGAGGCACATAGGTGCAGAGTATGGAACCCGGTACTACTTCTCATACTGGTCCCTCTTCGCCGGGGCCGAGGATGGAGGGCCAGCCCCTCGTCCCAGATGTTGTCCAACAACGGCACCAAGAGCACGGTCTTCCTCTTGGCCTCTCGTCGTTGGTAAAGGAATCCCTCCTTCTGCTCTTCGGGGCATAGCTGAAAAAGCTCTGAGGCCCTAGTGATCATGGTGTGAAAGGAGCCAATTTCGTCGGGAGGAGAAGCCCGGGGGTTAGGGGGTGGATGACAGGAGATCAGTTCCGTTGTCGTCGCCGCTGTCATCCATCCCCGTCGTCTGTCTCCATCTTGTCCCTCGGTGGAGGGGATGGAGGTGAAGGATGGACCCGCCTTCGCTTGGATGGTGGGCTCTCTGACGGTCCAGGAACCGCTGGATCGTCAGCCGGAAGCAAGGGCATCCTCGTCCTTATTTGTGTGCAGAGCGTGTGCAAGGCTCGCAAGATGTCCTCCGACCTGACCACCGGTAGAGGCAGCGGTTGCGACGGTAGCGTCTGCAGCGGTGTAGAGTCCGGCTCTTTGTCGATCTGCCATTCCTCGCCCTCTCCACCGTGGCTTTCCATGCCCGCCTCGTCGTGATCCTTCCCGTAGGCTCCGACATCGGCGAATTGCTTATCAAGAACCGACTTGAGTTCTGAAAGCTTGTTCTCGGAAGAGATATCCGAGTCCAGTAGGACTATCATGCCCCTCATTTTTTTTCACCGGCTTCACAGGGGTCTTATCGATGGGCGTGAAAGATGATTGCCTCCGACCAGTCAGGGAAACTCTTGGCTTGGGGGCCATCTCCACTGGGGCCGTCCCCGCGGTCTTCACCAGGGACGCTGCCACCCCCTCAATTGAGGCCTAAGCCTGGTGAATCTGGGCCTTCATGACCATAAGCGCCTCTGAGGCCTTCACTGTGGGGGCAGGGCCACCGCCTCACTCCCCCTTGACTTGTGGTTGACGGCGTCGGTGATGCTGCGCCCGGCCTGGCAGCCGAGGAGCCCGTACCAACGGTGCTCCTGGGGCCTGCGGACTTGCAGTGCTTAGCCTTATGTTGGGCCCCCGTCGCCGGAGCACCCTCAAAGGTCTTAGAAGACTGCTCGGATTCCCTCTTGTAAGAGGTACGTTGCTGGGGCTCACCTGCCGCCGGGCTCTTCGACTCCAGCCAGCGAGTCGCTTGCGACGGTCCTTCATGGTCCGGGAGGACATGTCCTTGCAGAATGCATAGGCCTCCTCGACGTGCAATGTATCCACGTGAAGACAGTAGAGGCACCGCAGTGCCCATCCTCCTTGAAGACGTTCTGTAGTCCACATCCTGGGCAGATCCTAAACAGAGGCGTTGAGTCTCCTTTGTCTTCGGCCATGACCACAAGGGGTAGGCCTCCAAGATCTTCTGGAATGCTCCAAAAAGTGAAATTCGACGAAACAATAAGAGTAAACTCTTTAGAAAAAGCAATATGCAGTAAAAGCTCGAGAGCTAAGCATGAGGACTCCCAACTCTTGAACGTGCAGTAAAAATCTGAAGATGGCTGCCAGGCAGGGGCTTAGGGAGAGGGCAGTCATTGGCTGTGGGCAGTGGACCCAGAGACCAGTAATTGGTTATTAGGAGAAAGACAGTTCAAAAACGAAAGTGAAACTGATTTTTTCTTTTACCGAGGATTCCCAGCCAGACGACGGTGAATATTCATGAGCGAGTGAATCCTTGCCAGACCCCATGCTGGAGAAAGATGGTTTCTCCGTCTTCCTGAACCCTGCATTGGGAGGACGGCCGGGGAGAGAGACAGCTTGGCTTCTGATGGTCATTAAAAATGGCAGGGGTTAAGAAGTGAGCAGCTCTAATAATATATGCCGTATATCCAAAGAACAGTGATTTGTTGGAAGGATCAATGGACCAAGGCGAAGAAGCCTTGCAGTGCATTTTTTACAATAATTAACATACACTGAAACCTTCTGACAATTGGGGAAAGTGAGATGATCTGGAGAGTAACAAACCTTATCAATGAAGCCTACAAAACAGATGTCGATCCCTTAAAAGTAATCTGTGGTGAAATGAACTAACACGTCTAAAAACCATTGGGGAAGTCAATCGAGTAGCCTCCATCTCCTCAAGTTCTTTGGAGCGCAGAGGTTTAGTATGCATTGACTTAATGGATTCCAGAGACTTTCATATTTTGCATGGATATTTTGTTGGCGATAGATCATGTCGACCTACTTGGACGCGCGTTCGACAGAGTTCTGTCACTGACTATATTTTGTCTCCAGAAACCTGATTTGGGACATTGAATCCTTTCAAGTTTTAGAAACTGAAGCCAGTGACCATAACCTGCTTAAAATGTGTTGGGGGAATTGAAAGACCTTCCATTAAAATTAATGCCAGTTTGGAAACGGTTAACAATGGATGCAGACTAAAACATTGTCAGTAGGAATGTAGAATGCCTTGTGACTAAATACTTTACGAAAAGCACTTCACTAAATGCCTAAGCTCGCAGGTCGTTTTGGATTATATGCCTATGTTGCATAGCTTAATTATGAGCATGCTTATGACAGACAGCTAGTGGAGAAAAGACGCACCTTAAGAACAGCCCCTTAGCTGATACAGCCATAACTATTAAGACATTGAAAAATCAATACAAAAGTTGGCTTTATTGGCATTGGTTCTTTATGTTTTAAAAAAATGCAGAAAGAATGCTTAAAGTTATTAGTAATAAATAATCGTGTGCAGTTTGATTGATTGAGGTACTTGTATAGTGCTTGTAACACGAAATAAAATCGAATCATAGCGCAGATGTTGCCAACCTGAGTGATAGCTCAATCAGTATATGAGTGCTTCATGCTTCCTCTACCCTTTCCCAAAAATACTTCTCAAATCCATTTAAACGGGTATGTGTTTAATTTTTTTCTAAAAACTGGCAGGGATACCGTTCTTAGGTCAAGTGGAAGACCTGATTAAATCCAATGGCAATACTCAGATGACCGAGCAGTATAACAGCGTTTCGGAGGACGAATGGACAAAATATTTTGAAAGTCTGTACTCCGAACCAGGTTCATCTGAATCACAGATCTTTATATCTCAATCAGTGTGGATTATAGATCACAATATTTCTTTGAGAAAGAGAGCCAGCACTTCCCGTGCCACAGGGTCCGATGGCCTTTCAAATGTCATTTTGAAACGTGACCCTGAGCTATGGGCCCAAGTGCCTTGCTCTATATTAATGAACGTGAGGAAAGCTCGTAACATACCCAACTCTTGGAAATGTGCGATTATCGTTCCTATTTTCAAGAGGAACAATAGGGATGATCCGAACAACTATCGCCCTATTACCCTCTTGGATGTGCTGGGGAAGATCTATGGCTCACTTCTCTTGAAGGTCAGGCTGCCTTGACGCGTTTCAAACAGGATTTGTTAAGGGATTGGGCACTAGCCCAAATATCCTTTTGCTGTCAGTGTTGAAGAACAACGTCTTAGTAAACAAGATCAACATTTATCTGGCCTTTGTTGAGTAGTTAGGGCTTTTGACAGCATAAACGGGCACTGGCTGTGGACAAAACTACTATCATGGAATTGTCCCGTAGACTTGGTGGACCAGCTGAGGGCATGTCACACTGGTGCTACGTTGAGAGTACGGTTGAATAGGACTGGGTTGTCGACAGAGGAAAGAAGCAAATTTCGGGGTGTTAAACAATACTGCCCATTAGCCGCAGCCCTATTCAACCTGTACATTTCTGACTTGGGAGAAAATAATATGCTTACCCCTGCGTATTGGCGGAAGTCCAGTAAATCGATTATTGTATGCTGATGATTTAGTATTGCTGGACCGTATGCCACCAAGCCTCCAAAGCCAGCTGAAAGGACAGGAAGCATATGTTGCTGAAACCAACCTGCAAATAAACATTGGTAAAACAAAGATCCTGGTACCTGAGAATCCACAAAGTAGGACAAATCCTACTTTTAAAATGGTATTTAGGATCTACAAAAATAGAGCATGTAGAGTTCTTCAAATTTTTGGGGATCCATATCAAAGCTAGCAAGTTGGGAGCTCAAAACATTTCAACCCTAAAACAAAAGGCTAAAACGTTGGCCACTCAAGCAATACTGTTGATTCTGCAGTTTTCCTATGCTTCCAGTCCTTGAATTCTACAGTTGCTGCCATGTTGATATATGGCTCGGATGCCTCGTTACTCCTTCCAGGAAAATGGTGGGCTGTTATTGAGGGTATTTTCTGGAAAAGAGTTTTGCAAACTTCTGAAATCAATGCCCAGTCAGGTGGTAAGAAGAGAGCTAGGGCTAATGGAGGGCTCCTGGAGGGCTATGGCTGAATGGAAAACCTTTGCCCTTTTTAGGAAATGTGCGTTGGAGATACCAGCACTTATTTTCGCCTTACTAAAGCAAGAAATAGGAGGGGGCAAAGGGAACTAACAATTTGGGGGTTCCACTGTAAAACTGTGTTGGACCAGTTACATGTTCCGTTGGAGGATCTGATTAATAACCCAGAACAGGCCAAGCGTACAATGCAGGAGTTTGATTGGATTTGAACTCATGACGAGGCAAACCAATATACATTATTTTATCATCTCTCTAACGAAAGCAGAGCCTTTGGGGTTACCCTTGAATACATGAGGAAGTTCCCAAACCCCCTCTTTAGACCCCAGTTTAAAGAAGTGCTTTCATCTAGAGTGTGCAGTAGGCTAAAGAATGTTGCTTGACAATATTGTAAGAAAGAGGGGTCGTTTGAAAACTTGCAGCACTTATTTTTTGTCGTGCACTGCACTAACACCACTTAGGACAACTTTTTTAAAGCACTTTTTAGAAAGCACATGCACTTCGGCGGACCAATGGTGGCAGCTCTTGTTAAAAATACCTTTAATCGTTGCCTCATGGACATTTTTAAACATTGTACTTGAGAAGAGCTCTTAAAATCCAGTTTTGTATTTTTATCTGTATTGATAGTCATGGCTTGGTGTATTTGTCTTTTTATATGGATGAGGTTGTGCTAAAGGTTTGTAATAAACCATAATGCAATACAGAAATGTTAAAAATATGACGAAGCACCCGAAAACATTGAGACTATAGAGACTGGACTAGCAGGAGGTGCTTTGTATTGATGTAATCAGCTGTCCAGTGGGACTGTCAGACATTTTTCTAGTTGTTGCAATTAGACCTCCATTTTATACCAGTGATACCTATCAGGTCAAAATTGTAAGTTGGAGTGACACAAGCTATACTAGGAGCAGAAGTGATAGCCAAAGATCCTGAGTTCTACTTATTGAGTGCCTGATTGACATTTGCTTTACAGGTTGATTGAAGATGTTTTTGTTTCTCTTCTTGTTATTCTTTCGTTTAGATGTTTTTCAGGTGCTATAAGGTATAGTGATGGAGTTTTCATTCTGTCCCTCACTATCTTCTGGAATAATGTTAGAAGGCGGGTCTAGTGAGGTCGTAACAAGATCCAAGACATCACTGGCAACAGTCTCAACGTGAATGGTTTCTAGGAGAAAAACACCTTCCATTGAGTGCAGTGCATTATTATTAGAAGTGATCATTAGCACATTGTGCTTTGTAAGCACCATCACAGGTGCTTTTGTTTAAAATGAGGTCCACAATTTTACCAACAGTTCAACAGAGCGCGTTTTGCTCTTTGGAGAGGGGAGTACAAAGTGTAAGTAATGCTTTGAATATTATAAGCATACAGCTCATCTCCTTAGAAGCCTCGCAAGTTTCAGATCTGCATGTGCTGTTTGTGTCTTTTAAAGTATCAAAGTTCATCAGAGATCTTTTCTAGATCAGGAGATTTGGACAGATCAAAGCCTATCATGTTAGATGGGGCTTTCAAGCATTGAATGACAATGGAAAGCCAATAGATTCACGCGGCAGGCTGTAATACATGTTCAGCAACAAATTGTTGTCGATGGGTGGTAATATGGAGCTTTCAGTTTGCGAGGACATAGTAGCCCCTTCTTGATGAATAATTGGCACCCTATTGACTGTAGTAATTAAATTACTCGGTTGGAAGGACTCTGCGATTTTACCTCGCTCCAATGATGTATTATCGTCCTGCTCACTCATGTTATTGGAGGTCAGGCTATATTTAACAGCACCCTTTTTTTTGGAAGCCATTATGTTCTGAGCAGTTTGTTTATTGTGTGCCATTCTGCGAAGCTGGTAGGCTTTATTCTCAGAGGGCATGTTTTAACAATAAGACTCAATAAATCTTGTGAATCACAACAAGGAGTAACTGCAAGCGAGAATGATATCTGAGAGCAAGGTTGAATTACCCCCTCATGAAGTTAACCTCATAGTCGACAGACCACAGCCAGACAGCTTGAATGTACTTCTCTGCACTTAGCAACAGGCGTGCAGCTTCAGTTTTGTGAAAAACGTCCAATATCACTGGTAAGAGCACAGAGTCCTCCACTGCTTGACTGCACGTCTCAGCACTTAGCAACGCAATGCTAGAGCTGTGGATTTCTTGTATCCCTTTACCACAGACAAATGAACCCTAAAGGGGGAGTGGTTTTAACCCCACCATAGTTGGATGTATCAGACAAGGAGTCCAAGCCTGTTTCTTTGCAGCTAACAGGATTATGACCATGTTTAATACAATGCCTAATTGTTTCCACTTTAGGGAAAACCATTTCCTACAAGATGTAGCTCTAGCTTACTTAAGAACTTCCATACACATTTCTGAACTATTCAGGTGCAGCTTTTGAAGACCTTAGGCTCAACACATTAACTTCAGGGTGTGCAAGCTGTGAGTTCCGCAGTCGCTTCAGGAGAAGATCCGATGGGAGAGTAAGCATGTTGTATGCAACAGATAGATGAAGAAAGTACATGGGAACCAGAAGGATCAGAGCTGTTCCCCTCCCGCCCCCCAATCAAATAGAAATGCTTTGACGTCTTCAGAAAAATGAATCCCCCGGAACGTCAGATTGTGATGCCTCGAGGCTTCAGGAAAATATTTCACGCTTTCTTCCCTGTGGCAAACTAATTCACCATCAAATGCGCCTCACGAATGAGAAAAAAAAAGAAATCTGCTAATTGTGGGTGTAGCTCATATTCATTCTACTCTTCCAGAAGACCCTCATCCCTTCTTGTGATTTATACCTCAATGCTGGATTGGCAGTGTAATTGATGACAAAATGCTATAGTTAATGAGTCTGAACTTTCCTCAGGAGGGTCACTGGCTTGTTCCTCCTTGTTTGCTAATACATAGACTAAACAGCTATTTATTCGTGCAGTCCTTAATGACAACTGTCTACCTCAAGCTGAACGTTATGAAGACAAATACTCCTCTTAAATGCCACATGCATACCCAAGTCCTGAACTGACTGAATCATATGAATCTTAACCAATTCACCCTGAAGTGCATTCCCAATGTAAAATCATTTTGATTTAAGGGCGATTTAGACCTCAATGCTCAAAAGTAAATAAAGAAAAATGTAAAAACTGCCTTATGACCAGTGCTCAATCCTGTGTGAAAGAGCAGGTCCTTTATTCGAAACTCATACCAGCCTGCAACTTAGAAGGAGGCAACACCCTACTCATGTGTCCCAGGATCTTACCTGGCCATACAGAAAGCCGTTCTGAACAAATGAATGAGCTTTACTGGTTAGCATGCCAAACACAGCTCCTTCAGATAGTCATCTTAAGGGCAGCGACAACCAAGACTCCCAACTGGCCAAAAGAGATTTTCCACAGGCCAATGGACACCAAAAACCACAACCTCACTTTGCAGGAACATAAAAAGTGCAAGTAGTATAACACAACAATGTTTTCTCATGCAATGCACCAGTATTGTTAGAGATACCAATGCATATCAGCACAGCAGATTCTACTCGTCAAAGAACTACTAGTCCAGACTCTGACTGCAGCACATGCCTGAGACAATGATGTAAACCAGCGCTGCACCTACCATATCCTCCTCCTAACATAGCCTTGATTTATATAGATAAAGAGGCCATACGGTCATATTTGTGGAGCACAGGTGTAATGAACTGGAGTGCCACCACCGTGAAACACTCTTTTTTTATGTAATTGTTTAACTTTTTGGGTCTAAAAGATACATTAAAAAAGTGCAAAAGTAAACAGATAATCTGCATGGAAACACCTGAAATAAACCCATTTCTCTTTCACTGTAGATGGAAAGGATTAGATCAATCTCTGCAGGCCAAAGATTGACAGATCAACGGAACACGTGACAAGTGATGTAGTTTCAAGTATAGTGTATTCACATACACAGCTGAAGGCGGGGTTACATGTCTATGGTGATCTACAACAAAAGAAAATCGTATTCCTTGGAAGTACCCTAAGTAGAAGGTGATATAATGGGTCAACTTATAAGGTGTTCTTTGTTATGAGAGTTATTCTGTTCTTCCTTTGTAGTTTAAGCAGAGGTCTACCTCTGTAAGAATGAATACCCATAAGGTCGTCCGTATGTTTCCCAGGCAAGAAAAAGAAAATGGGTAACGGAGAATTGGCTAAGGAGCCTAGGGGTTGATCTCCAACAAAATAATGTACCCAGCAAAGGGTGTATGTTATTTTATGTTGAGATATATTTGTATTGCACCATTCACCACCACAGTGGTCTTAGGACGCTTAGCTTTGTCTTGGCAGCAGCATATTGTGACCTTGCCAGGGTGGGTCCAGACCTTGGTCTGTTGATCAGAGAGAATAAACGAGAGGGACAGAAAACAAAAATATATAAAGATAAAAACAGAATAAACAAAGACAGGTTAGTTAAATGATGCACCAACCAGATTAGTGGTGGGTGAGGAGGGGGCTTGTTAAAAGGTGCTGGTATATGTGTGTCTTTAACCTGTGCTTGCTTATAAATAAGCATGACAATGAATTCAATGACTGTGTAGTTTGTTCTACAGTGGAGCTTTCTTATGAGCAGCAATATCTAGGCCTGTCGATGTATGGTCGTAGACATGGCTAATGTGTGTTTGAATGATGGGCCTCAGATGTGCGCAAGTGGGCCCTTGTAACGTGGAGGTTTTTCGCCCTATGGTTTAAAAGGAATTTCTGCTGTAAATAGGGAAGGTCGAGATTAGCCAAGTCAGCAGTAGATGCGCCCACGCCAAGATTTGGACGCATCAAGAAGTGTGCATTGAGAATACATTTGGTAATGGGTAAAAAGGTGGAAATGGAGACATAATGCAATTGCCATCTATTAGATTAGGCTCTAACAGAGATATTCTACCGGAGATTAACAGAGATATTCTATAGGAGATAAAAATGTGGGTTAGTGTTAACCAGAATTCTATTTTGGGGAACCTAGCCTCACTTGGCTGTCCCAATTTACCCTTAGTTTTAAGTTAGCTTTCTTACAAATGACTCTGGCCTTGGACGTTCCTTTGTCAGCAAATGAGCCAAACTGCATTGCCCTATATCTTACAACAGCTTCCTCTGTACAGCATTCGCCCTGACCTCAGGTACTCTACAAAGGAAGTGAAAGAACATCTCTTTGCCCGTGCCAGTGAGTAGAACTGGAACCACTGGCAAGCAACGAAACTAAGAAACCAAGAAACCAAGAAAGTATTGCAAGCAGGTGTTTCAGGTACGATTTGGAAGTGGAAGCATTTTTCTCCCCATTTTTTGAATTTTGGAGCAACATAATATTTTAGCAGTAAAAACGCGATTCCCATTACCAATGGGGTTATTTTTTAAGTGGGTAGAAATATATTTTCACAAGAAAACCGAAATGGTTTTGTACGCGATACTACTTTGAACATAGTAATAAACGCACTTTAAAAGATGCGTTTGTGTCTTGGTTCCTTTTCAAATGAGGTAGTAATATTAGAGCCCTTTCATGTGGCACTGATCTACTGGCAACACTGACATGAGTATTTGTGGAGTTGTGCGTATGGAAGCAGGGTGCAGGCGCATGTGTTTGTGGACTCCTAATTTTTGTCCGTCCGGGCCCAGGCTGGCTGGTCTCATGAGCGAGCACCTCCTACTACTGAGGGTTCTTTCAGCAGCACTCTCCCGCCTTAGCACCCAATATCACTGCTCTCCTCCCTTTCGCCTGCTTTACTTCAGCAATAATTATCAGGTAACAGAAAACTATTTTACTCTCAATACCTGCATGAAGTGCCTCAGTAGCAAATCTGTGAGATAATATTCCTGGAATATACACAGTTTTTAAACAACATTTCTTAATGCCAAAAAGAACTTCCCACATATTCTAGGACTGGGTTAATTTTCTAATCAAAGACCAGTATTATAATATTTAGGTAAAGTGACGGATGATCGTCAGGGTTCAATTAGGAATAAATATTGTTTTTTAAAACAAAGTTTTTATTTCAGTGATATCACTGGATAACGTCAGCAGCACTTCCTGTGCTGGGCAGGTGGTGTCAGTAAAAAAAATAAAAAGATTCTTTCACCTACCTACATTGGCGATGTACAGTTTGTTATTAAGGATTAGTGCCACAATAACCATGGCGCCCCCAGATATCTCCCTCTCCAAGGTTGACAGGCGCTCTAGTATCTTCTGGTACTGGGGAGGAAGCTGGTGGTGAGGTACTCCCTGGACCGCCACCACAGGGAGAAAGAAGAGACAGAAAGTGTGTTAAACTGCTTGGCAACTCAGACAAACTGCTCTCGCTTCAGATACAGTTGTACTTCTGGTTATAAAGATGGTAAAGGTTCATGCCTAATACCCTGGTTATACAGACCCCAAAGGCGCAGTCTTCAAACAGCAATGGTATCCCCCCTTGCATCAGAAAACAAAGCAGACCCCTAGGTTGCTTTACACCTCTTACAGACTAGAAGTATGCCTCTGGTTACACAGGCTGCACAGACTCGCGCATTTGACGATAGTGATCGTCTTCGGTTTACCAGATGTTACAGGCTTTGGACAACAGATACATGTCCTCTGCTCGTGTCTCTCAGACTCGGGCAGCGCGGGCTATTGCTAAACAAGTTGTGCAGATTTGTACAGGCCTTACAGAGCAAAACTATCTCTAACATACACATATCTTAAAGGCACTGACCTCAGACAGAAAAGCTACGTTACCTCTGGTAGCTGGGAGAGAAGGCTTGCCTTTTCTGCCAGTTCATCATCAATAGACTCCAGGAAGCTCCGTTCTACCACGTCAAATGCCTGGCGAGGACATGAAGGAAAATGTAGTCAATATCACATAAATAATAAAAAGGTACCAATGTCTTCATTTTAAATTTGTTAAATTAATATTACATCAATTACTTAGACACAACATTTTGAATTAATATGCCGCATCTTCACAATATTAAACTTATGTGATAAACTGATTACACAACACATTTTGCATTAATGTCAATTAATTTTAACACTAAAGGAACTGTAGTGTATATCGAAATTTACATCCATCTCGAATCAGTTTAATTAGTACCAACACTCATTTGGATGCACTCGTGTCCGAGGTCCCCTCTGGCACATTTTAGACAAGTTTCCAGCTGGGGCGAAAAATGGCAACAATCCAGGCAGTTCCCAGGTCTCCATGCCATTATCAGACCGAGGCTGAACGTGCAGCTGGATCACCACCACATTAGGGCATGGAAGTCATCAGTAACAGGGGGGAGGGTGGAGGGGTCTGCCATAAAATGTATTCCGACTCCTCTTTCACAGCGCAAAAGAGCAGGGAAAATCCATATGGACCCCAGCATTTCAGCCCACATCAAAATAGGATTTAGGTGCAGGCGTTGGCAGACTGCCTACATAAAGCTGGCAAACACATTGAGCAGATTTCCTGTCCGTCTAATGAACCTTTATCAAAACAGTCCGGAAGAAAAAACTCGCAGGGTGTGGGGGGACTGCAACAAGGGTGGAGGAGGGAATGAGGGTAGGGGAGACAGGCAGGAGGTGGGGGAGAGCTGGCGAGGAAATAAATGTTAGAGAGTCCTAGGCAGCCCGTGGTGGAACGCTAGCTTATACTGGCTAATCCAGAGTGCCAATATTGAGGGTTAGAATTACTACCCAACCCACCAGTCTAACTACCTGGGCGTACCTTCTTGGTTAAAGAATATTTCTATTGGGAATGACATCCTTTGAATTCAGGTTGGAGTAAACAAAATAAAACTTGTGCAAAGGCATCTAGGTTATCATATTCTAAGGTGCTTCTGTCGGGGCTGCATTTTGCCGTTTTAAAAGGAATAGAAGCATTAGGCAAGGTAGAGTGTAACCAATAAAAAAAATAAAACGCCCCCATATTAGCTGGTGTTTTACCATGCATTATATTTTTTATTTTACTTCACTAGAAAATGTTCAGAGTCTCTTTGTATTTATTTTATTTATAGAGCGCACCAGGCCCGAAGGCATCTCGGCGCGTATTTAGTTACAACATGTTAAGGCAGACATAGCAATAAAATTACAGTCTAAATTACAGTTTAGGAATACAGTGACAATTTATAGACATACATACATGAAGCCATTATGGTGAACAAGAGGAGATGAGTGCTGGTAACTAGCGCATGGGAGTGAGTTGTGAAGTAGGTGATTGGTCTTGGGCGGTGAGTCAGGCTTTAGCCTTATTTTTGAAACTGTGGAAGGACGGTTCAGATCTTAGCATGTTAGGGAGCGAGTTCCAGAGTTTTGCCGCCATTACTAGGAAACTGGCTCTGCCAGATCTTTGAAGGTTGAAACGAGGTATGGAGAGGCAGTTAGTTTGAGCAGTTCTGCGAGGTCTGTTAGTGTTGTGGAGGACAAATCTGTTGGCTAAATAGGAAGGTGCTTGGTTGGATAAGCATTTATGAGTGAGAGCAAGTGTTTTCAGTTTAATTCGTTGTGGGACGGAGAGCCAGAGTAGGTTGCGTCTGGTGTCTGAGATGTGTTGGTTCCTAGGGATGTTGAGAGCGGCTCTAATAGCATTGTTTTGGATGATTTGTAACTTGTTTAAGTTACATTTGTTAGTACCCAGATAGAGGGCATTACAATAGTCAATTTCTGACAGCACGAGAGTCCTGGCAAGAGTGACACAGTTGGCTGGTGACAGGAAAGGGCGGCTTGCTGTGATAAGCTTACAAGTGTAAGCCGCTGCAGAGGAGACAGCATTTGTTTGTCTGACCAAGGATAAAGTAGAATTGAGGTAAATCCCTAGTGTTTGAGTGTCCTTAGAGGCTTTGATGGTGTTACCATCAATGATGAAGGCATTAAACTCAGGGGCTAGTTTGGATAGTTTTTGAGGAGAGCCAAGAATGAGGAGCTCTGTCTTTTCGTCATTTAGACAGAGTCCGTGTTGTGCCATCCAGGCTTGGATGACTAGGTAGATGGCGTTCACAGAAAGAGAATCGGCGACGTAGTCTCCAGAGATTGGGATGAGCATCTGGGTGTCATCAGCATAATTAGTATATGTGACACCCAGATAGTCCAAAGTATCGAATAGAGGTTTTGTGAACACGTTATACAGCGTGGGGGAGACACAGGAACCTTCTGGTACCCCGCAGGTTACTGGTGCTGGTGGTGCTGCTGAAAGTGGAGAGAAGACCTGCATCGATCTGTTGTCTAAGAATGAACTGATCTATGCTGTGGCTTTGTCAGAGAAACGGGCAGCTAATTTAAGGTGACGACACAGGATTTGATGGTTAACGAGATCAAAAGCCGCAGAAAGATCAAGAAGGAGTAGTAGAGCAAGTTTACCCTTGTCTCTTAGATCTTCGATCTGCGTTTTGAGGTTCGATGAGGGCAGTTTCAGTTCCGTGCCGGAATTCAGATTGCCTTAGACCCAGGAGTTTATTGGATTCAAGATAGTCTTGGATCTGTAGGTATGCGGCTCGGTCAAGGATGTTTAGTAGAAGCTGCACCGTGGTGATGGGCCTGTAATTTGTGGGTATATTGGCATCTAGGGTTGTTTTTTTTAGAAGAGGGATAACCCAAGCATCCTTTAAATTGTCCGGTACCGTCCCTGAGCTGAATGAGGAGTTAATGAGAGTAGTGATGAAAGGAGCTAGCTCGTGGGCCGCTTCCTTGATTATAGGCGCAGGGCAGAGGTCCCCTTGGCAGTTAGAAGGTTTAAGGCTATTGATAATGTTTTCCACTTCGATGATAGATAGTGGTGAGAAGCTAAATGGAGTCAATGAATCCGGGATAGAGTTGTTTAAGATTGGAAGAGAGTTAGGTTGCACGTTGGATTGAAGACTAGTCTGTTTATCGTTATTTTTGCCTTGGAGAGTGGCTATCTTTCCAAGGAGAGCGTTTTGGATATTAATGCACCAGGTGCTATCTTTGATGGAAGTGTCGGGTGCAGTGACGGGGGTTTCTAGTTCTTTCAAGATTTTGAAGAGTTCTTTAGTATTGGATTTAGCTTGCTCAATGCGTTTGTTGTACGTGTCTTTTTTCTCCTGGAATATAGCTTCCTTATAGTTTAATGTGGCTAGAGTGATGCTAGATTTATTAGCTTCTGTAGGGTTACTCTTCCAATGTGATTCAGCGATTCGTTTTTCTTTATGAAGAGTTCTTAGGTGAGGTGTAAACCAAGAATTGAGGTGAGCTCGTGGTTTTGGTTTTCTAAGTTTGGAAGGGGCAATGAGGTCAAGGGATTTGAGCATAGTATGGTTGAATGGTAGGAACAGTGCATGATAGGGCTTGTTCATTCAGGACTGGAAGGATGAGAGGAAGGAGTTTGTTACAGGTTATATCGCGTTTATTTCGTGTGGGGATGGCAGGCGCAACGTCTGGGGTGGAACTAATGGTTTTTGCAGGGATGTTGAAGGTGATTAAGTGATGGTCAGACCAGGCACAAGGTTGGTTAGCTAACACATTGATCCCACAATTGAGGTCAGCTATCCAATGAAGGATTCTACCTTTGGAGTGCGTAGGGGTGTTGATATGGGGGGTAAAACCTGTGTTGGCGAGCAGATTGTCAATCGTCAAGGTAGCCGAGTCGTTAGGATCAGTGAGTCCCAAGTTAAAGTCACCTAGTACAATAATTTGGGAGTTGGTTTTAGTGTTGTCTGTCAGGATGTTGGCGAGGTCTTCAGCGAATGTAGATAAAGGCCCTGGGGGCCTGTAGAGTAAGTGGAGTGAGATGGTATGGTTGGGGGTGAGGGCAAATTTGGCTGTTAGTGCTTCCATGGAAGAGATTTGATGAGCAGTGGATAGGCGGACGTTGAGGGAATTTTTGTGAATGATGGCGATACCACCTTTAGATTGGCTAGTATTACGGTCATGTCTTATGAGGTTATAACTAGTTGGAATGGCTAATGATAGTAGAGGTCCGGAGGCTGTGTGAAGCCAGGTTTCCGTGACGGCCATAAAGTCCAGGTCAAGGGTTAGGATAAGGTCTGCAAGCTCTGAGGCGTGCGCTATGAGAGATATAGCATTAATTAATGCCCCTTTGATAGTGTTCCCAGCGGGGTTAGTGGGTTGTGATGTTAGTACGTGTAGGGGTGAAGCAGTTCTGGTGATAGATTGTGGGTCTTTATTATGGTGGAAGGAGGTCAGATGGTGGTAGTATGCGTGTGTGAGTCTGGAACCAAGTCTGATGTTTCTCATGGCAAGTGAGCATGGTTGGACAGGAGTAGGTTTAGTTGCAAAGTGTTGGAGCCAAAGGGCAGGGTTGTTGAGGTATGGATTGGTATTGATGGTAGGCATAGGCATGGTTGTAGCATTGTGGTAATGCAAGTGTGGAGACGGAGCCGTGATGTGGATGAAGGTAAGCACTAGGTGGATGGTAAGGTAGAGTGAGCTAGCCAAGGCTAGGGCAAATAACTTTTGGACATGAGATATGAAGGAGTGAGAGACTATTGGGGACTGGTGCATGGTGGCAGGGTTGCAAGAGCAGGGTAAGTGCCGCACTCAAATGGCACTACATGAGTCAAATGGCAGTGCGCTATCAGGGTAAATGCAGCAATGCACTATATTATTTAGTGGATATTAGAAGAACAAAAAGAGCAGAAGGTGGACACAGTTCATAACAATCGTTGCCTGTGTGAATTTCCTGCGTGATCGAGAGAGTATACGTTCTTTGACTGGAAGCCAGTGAGTGGCTCTTCTGGTGAGGGTAACGCGTTTGTCTTGGAAGCAAGACAACGCAGCGCAAAACAGGTTCGAATCCCGATCACACAACTTAGAAACGTATCTCTTGTATTACGCACGTTATAAAAAAAAATTATAATTACAATCTGATTTGGACTTTAAATGATCCTTAATTGTAACACTTGGTTGCAGATAGCTGTAAACCCCAAAATGATTCGTACCATCCTCTCATGCAGATAGGGGGTGGGGGTACCAACAGTACCCCTGAAGAAACTGCTGCCCAGGCAAATGTGGGAGAAATCACTAAACACGGCTTTATAGCGCTCATTATACCAGCCTCCATTCTTGCAGGTTTACTTAAATAAGCGGCCAGCATGTGTGCAGTAGACGTATGGAGGCCTGGATGCCTGTGGTGGGAAAGCATTACAGCAAACTGGAAGCAGTAAAAACGTCGCCAGGAGCGACCTTTTGATATATGATATGGCATGTATAACGCGCCTATACACAAGTGTTCCAAGGCGCAACAAGGTAAGGGAGGGAGAACAGAGGAAAGACAGACAACGATCCTACTAGGCCAGGTGTCATTCAGATCGTGCAGGGAAGGAGGAAAGTGCTCCACAGTGCAGTACATGGGATAATAAAATAAACAACAAAAGTAAAATTATGGCCAGCAGGTGGCAAGTGCAAGGGCAAGTGCAGACATCAGGTGTCAAGTGCTGGTAGTGTGACTGTAGGGATACAGAAAACAGTCCCCAGGGCAGGGGGTTGCCAGGAAGGCAGTGCAGGAGTGCGACTGGCGGGGGAGGGGACCTGGGCCCGAGATAAAAGGGTGGCCAGGTAACCAGTGCAGTTTCAGTATCAGCCAGGAAGTTAGCAGGTGAGAGGAGGAGAAAAAGCAGAAGCAAAGAGAAAGGTTTTGAGGTGCTTCCAGAACCAGAGATGATTCTTGTCAAGTTTCATGCAGGCAGGGAGGCTGTTCCAGAGGGTGGCCCCAGCCGAAGAAAGAGATCTACCACCAACATGTTGCTTGGAGAAGCGACTGACCCTGAAGGAGTTGGAGGTGGATGTGAGATGAGTTCAAGAAGAAAGATATTTAGGAAGAAAGAGTTGAAGGTATTGAGGCCCTAAGCCCCAGAAGACCTTATGGACAATGCAGAGAGTTTTGAACTTAATCCTCACAGTCACTGGGAGCCAGTGCCGAGATTTCAGTCCTGGAGAGATACAATCTCTGGGCTTGAGGCCAAGGACAAGTCTCGCAGTCCTGTTCAGGATGAGTTGCAGAGGGCGGAGAGTAAAAGCAGGCAGATTTAGAAAGAGGCTGTTGCAATAGTGCAGCCTAGAGAGAACCAGAGCTCTGGAGACAGTGAGCTACTGGGGGAAGGAGAGGAAAGGAAGAATACCTCTGAGGAGGTGCAGCTGGTAGTGTGACTTCTTAGACGTCAGAGATGTGAGGAGAGAAGGAAAGTGTGGCGTTGAAGATGACCCCAAGGATTTTAGCCTCACAGATGGAAGCAGGAAGAGGGCCAAAAGAGGCCGGCCAGAGAGTGACAGGAAAGGACGGATTGGATGTGCAGATGAGGAGAATCTCTTACTGGCATTAAGGCAGAGATCATTGACGGCACACCACTCCTGGATGGCGGACAGGCAGTCAGAGATGAGAGAGAGAGAAGAGGTGGCTGAGGGTAGCCTGAAAATGAGCTGAGTGTCATCCGCATAGCCCTGGAAGTTGGGGCAGAGTGTGGCAATGCAGTGGGAAAGAAGTGCTAGGTATTGGTTGAACAGCCAGGGAGAGAGATTAGACCCCTGGGGAACATCAAAGGTAGAGATAGAGGAAAGGAAGGACCCAAGTTGAACCTGGGAGGGTCGATCAGAGAGGAAAGAAGTCAGCCACGCCAGGGCCTGACCGGTGATCCTCCAGGTTTTCACTGACGGTTGAGCAGGATGGCATGGTTGACTGTGTCAAAAGCAGAGGAGAGATCAAGTAAGATGAGAACACAGGGGGTGTTGGAATCAAGGTTGGAGAGCAGGTCTTCACGGATGTTCAGGAGAGCAGTTTGTGCTTCTGGCAGCTCTGAAGCCAGACTGATGATCATGGGGACAACCAACAGATTCAGTGTGAAGATTGAGCTGGGAGATGGACAGCTTTTCCAAGAGTTTGCCCAGGAAAGGTGTGATGGAGATGGGCGATAGTTAGTCCAGCAGGACGGGTCTGCAGAGGGTTTCTTAAGAAGAGAGTGCACAAGGGAGTGCTTCAGGGAGGGGCGGAGGGGAAGACTCCAGTGGCGAAGCAGTGGTTTCAGAAGTGGACCAGGGAAGGAGCCAGGGAGTCAAAGTGGTCCTTGATGGTTTTGGAGGAACAGGGATGAGCCTGTTTTGACGAGACTTTCATAGATCCGACTTGTCTAGAAACCTTGCCTGGGGAGAACAGGGGAAAGGCAGAGAAGGAGGGAGGAGAGGTGGCCGAAAGAGGGCCACATGTCATGCGTCTTTTGCGCCTTCCATCATGGCGCTTGTGGGGTAGATGGTGACTTTCTCGCCATTAAGATGTGCCATTCTGCCTTTTCCACTTCCGTGCTTCTCGGTCTCGTCTTTTTCCCCCCTTTTGTTTAGCTTCCGCTCTTAACCACGCCTCTCATCCTGTTCGGCGTGTTGCAACCCATCGCTTCTTGTTGGTGTTGTTACTGACTCTGTCCTCCTACGGGTCTCGTCCCGATCTCTCTGCCTTCATTTGTTTTCCGTGTCCGTTACTGCTGTGCCCTTTCTGGTTTCTGCTTACCGCCGCCCGTTTCCTCCGTTACGGGTATCGGTATTCTTTCTTTCCTCCTTGCCTTTGCCTACTTTCTCTTTTTTCCTCACCCTCTGTTTTTTCCGTGCTGGTCTGGTGAATATCTTATCTTTTCTACCTGTTTCCTCTGCTATCCCTCGACACTCTTCTACGCTATTGCTTGTGTATTCTTACCTTTTACCCTATCCGAACCTACCTGTCGCTTCCGCTATCTGCCAGCCTGGCTGCCTTCCGCTTCAGTTTACCTGTGTTTTCTCTGGACTACGCCCCCCGGATTTCATTCTTCCACAGAATTTACCCCCATACCTGCAAGAGAACTACAGATACAAGAGACTATACCATCAGACTCTGTCCATAATATCCACTTTGCGCTACAAGAGACTCAGTGTGCCACCTCCTTCAACAGACGACTGGATTGGAGCCTTCCTTCGCCCAACTTAATTGCTGACCAGAGGTTTTTTTGAGCATCCGCTTTTTTCCTCTCACTGGCTTTCTCGGGAGGGGGTCCCCTGTATCCCTGTCCACCAAGGTGTCAAGAGTGGCTTCCATCCGAGGACAGCCTTACCTCTTCTCACGAAAAAAGCCACAAAAGAAGAAGGGACAAAGGAAGAAGTCATCTGAAGATTCAGGTGAGGAGGAGTGGGATTTGGGTGAGAGTGAGACGTCTGGAGTTGACAGATTGCAACGCCCAAAAACCTCATACATGGCATCCGCAGAACAGGTCCAGGAGTTGTGCAAGGGCTTTCTCAAAAACCCCAGAATCTCAAGATCGAAAATGCTGCTCTCAGGCAGAGAGTGGACAACCACGAAAGAATGCAGACCGAATTACCTGCTCTACTGCTGACCTCCAGCAAACACGATGGATCGCCCCGCAAGTTCAAGGAGTTCATGGAAGCTTGCATTACCCATTTTACCTTTAGACCTCGGACGTTCTCCTTGGATCAAGCCCGCATAGGGTTCCTGATATCTAACCTAACGGGTAACGCCTTGGCTTGGGCCACTCCATTGGTTACTAGTGCAAGCCCACTGCTGCAAGATTACAGCGTGTTTACGGCCCAATTTAAGGAGGCTTTTGAAAGAAAGGAGACTGTCCAAGTGGCCAGTAAACAATTACTGGACATTCGTCAAGGAAGTAGTGACCTAATGTCCTATATTTCAGCGTTCAAAAGAATTGCAGCAGAGACTGGATGGCCGGAGACCGCACAGTACACCATATTCCGGCACGGGCTACGGGAGGAGCTGAAAGATGAGCTTGTCCGCTTACCTAGACCTGCCACACTTACTGATCTCTGGTCAACAGTATTACAGCTGGACTTTCGTATTTCCGAAAGACGGTTAGAACGGCGTAAGGGTCGGAATCTCCCAGCTGTCCAAGACTTCACTGTCCTTTCTTCCTCACCTCAACACCCAAAAGAGGAGCCAATGCAGATCGGCACCACAAGAGGCCCCCTTACAGCTGAAGAAAGAAAGAGGAAAAAGGATAACAATCTGTGTACGTATTGTGGTTCGGAACAGCACCTGTTAAGGGATTGTCCCGAAGTCCCACCACGGCGGCCGGGAAACGCTCGTCCTCGGAACTACTAGGGACTAGTTACCGAGGAGGATCACCTGGTCCCTATGCCTCAATGTCCATTACTGCAGTTACTCCATCAGAAGACAATCGGTTAATGGTGGTCGCAGTACAACTAGTCTTCCGTCAAGAACACTTCGATGTACTAGCCCTCAGACTGCTGGTTGTTTCATGGACACAGTGTGGGCCAACAAGTCAGGGATTGAACGCCGGGAAAAGGAGGGGGGATCAGAAGGTTGAAGGGGCTGATGGTAAGCCTCTCAGTTCCGGCCTCAGAACGCACACCTCCCCACCATTGGAAATGAAGATACTACAGCACACAGAGACTATCCAATTTGATCTAATAAGAGCTGCCCATTTTCCGATCATCCTCGGAATTTCATGGCTTCGGAAACGCAATCCCTCTATTGATTGGGAAAAGAATCAGATGGCCTTTTCCTCCAACTACTGTCTTAGGGCGTGTATGTCTGATTCCCGATTTACCATGGTACAGGCTGTTAAGGAACTCTCTCTGCCATCTCATTCTGTGGGAGTGCATGCCATACCCACTGAACTATGTCTGTACAACAAAGTATTTTTAGACAAGGTACCTCAAGATCTACCACCACATCGACCAGAGGATTGTGCCATAGACATAGTCCCTGATGCGATCATTCCTTTTGGGCGAATGTTTTCTTTATCTCTAAGGGAAAGGAGATCCTAAGGGAATATCTTGATGCCAATCTCCAGAATGGGTTGATCCAACCTTCACGTTCAGCAGCCGGGGCTTCTTTGTTTTTCGTCCCAAAGAAAGACACTAGTGAATTACGACCTTGCATCGATTATAGAGGTTTGAATCAGATCACCATCAGAGACCGTTACTCCATGCCCCTTATTAAGGACATTCTGGAGGCTGTCCAAGGGGCCGTAATTTTTTCCAAACTTGATTTACGACGAGCCTACCACCACCTGCGCATATGCGCTGGGGACGAATGGAAGACGCCATTCCGGACTCCATTCGGCCATTTGAATATCGAGTAATGCCCTTTGGACTGGTCAAAGCATCTTCTGTCTTTCAGAGGTTTATGGATCGTATTTTTTCTGATCTTCAATTTCAGTGCACCATAATCTATTTGGACGACATTTTGGTGTACTCTACCTCCAAACAACAACACATTGACCATCTCCGAAAGGTCCTTCAACGACTTAAAGAGAATCACTTATTAGTCAACCCGGAGAAGTGTGTGTTTCAGGTCACCAGCGTGCCATACCTCGGGTTCATTTTGTCAGCAGAGGGCATAATGATGGATCCTCGTAAGGTTGATTCCATACTAGAGTGGCTGGTTCCCAGTTCTGTAAAAGATGTCCAGAGATTTCTGGGGTTAGCCAACTCTTACCGGAAGTTCATCTCTGGATTTTCCAAAGTAGTTCTACCTATAACTAGGCTCCTTAAGAAGACATTTCCCTTTTTGTGTTCTTCTGAAGCCAACAAGGCATTTCAACAGTTCAAGAAGGCATTTTGTTCTGCCCCTGTACTACGGCAGCTGGATCAGGGACAACCGTTTATCGTCGAAACTGACGCCTCGGCAGCGGCTATAGGCGCGGTCTTGCTTCAAGACCATGGTGGAACTGAATATCCCATAGCTTACATTTCCAAGACGTTAACAGCGAGCCAAATCCATTACTCCGTGTTCGAGAAGGAATTGCTAGCTATGAAGGTGGCTTGCAAAGAATGGTGGCACCTTTTACAAGGGGCTTCCTACCCTTTTGAATTAAGGACCGAACACAAGAATTTGAAGGTTGTACAACAAATGGAATGCATAAATTCACGACAGGCACGTTGGGCCCATTTCTTTTCTCAATATGATTTCGTTCTGACCTATTTACCTGAGTCTAGGAACGTGCTGGCTGATGCTCTCTCCAGAATACCCTCTCCTAATATCTCGATCAATGCCCTAATCTTATCTTGCCTCAAAAGACATTTGTTGGTACTGTACCCTCTTTTTTGGAAGAAGTAAGGAAGGTCTCCATGACGCAATCTTCTCTGCCTTCAATCAAGCCTCCAAACGCACTACATAAGACCAACGGGCTTTAATTCGTCAACCATCGTTTGTATTTACCTGATCAAAAGACCCGTCTGAGAGCCTTAAGATGGTGTCATGACAACCCGGTGACGGGACATAGGAGAACATCTAACACGTCCGATCTCCTTAAGAGGTTGTTTTGGTGGCCTGGTATGGGGAAGAAGGCTGCCAACTATGTCACCTCTTGTCCGGTCTGTTGTAGGGCCAAGTACAACACACAGAAGCCGGTGGGCTTTCTTCAACAGGAACCTCCACCTGACAGACCCTCAAGTGTTATCTCTACGGACTTCATTGTCGACTTAGCCCTCCTCTGAGGGATGTTCCTGCATTATGGTTACCGTAGACTGCTTCACTAAAATGGTGCTTTTTCCCCCCTCTGCCGGGTCCTCCTACAGCTGCGGAGATGGCTTCTACCTTCACCAAGGTCTTCTTTCGTCTACATGGATTACCAAAGAAGATTATAGCCAACCGAGGATCACAGTACTCTTCACACTTTTGGAAAGCACTATGTGAAAATGTGGGTATTGAGAGGGCTAGGTCTTCCGGTTTCCACCCGCAGAGTAATGGTCACACTGAACGGACAAACGCTTCCTTAGAACAATATCTACGATGTTTTGTTAACACCCAACAGGACAACTGGGTTTCTTTACTACCCACTGCGGAATTCGCTTATAACAACTCTAGACACAGTGCTACTAGCCTCAGTCCGTTCTTTTGTTCTTATGGTTTCCATCCCCTGCTTCATTCCTGACTTGAATCTACCATCTTGTCATATCATCAGTCGATGCCGTTCTATCCAACATTTCCGAAGCCCATAAGATCGCATCTGACAGCCTACGGACAAGTCAACTATGCTATTGTCAACAGAAGAACCCTCGTCGTCTTCCTTCCCCCAGACGGAACATAGGGACTAAAGTAGGGCTGTCTACTAGATATCTACCTCGCTGGTTACACCCCTCAAAACTGACCCCGAGGTATCTTTGGTCCATATGTCATCCTTGACCGTCTCAACCCGGTATCCTACCGTCTCCAACTACCCAAGCACATGAAACGCATTCATCCAGTCTTTCATTCATCCCAGTTAAATGAATATCAGGAGGACACCAATCGATGCATCCTACCTAGATTGCCTACAATAGAAGACAATACACCTGAGGAGTTCGAAGTAGCCAACATCAGAGACTCAAGGTACAGAAGAGGTCGATTGGAGTACCTGGTGCACTGGAAGGGTTACCCACAAGCAGATGTCTCTTGGGAACCTGAATCCCATATACATGCTCCTAGGCTGGTGCAGAAATTTCGCGCCTTCCATCATAGCGCTTGTGGGGTAGATGGCGACTTTCTCGCCATTAAGATGTGCCATTCTGCCTTTTCCACTTCCGTGCTTCTCGGTCTAGTCTTTTTGCCCCTGTTTTGCTTCCACTCTTAACCACGCCTCTCATCCTGTTCGGCGCGTTGCAACCCATCGCTTCTCGCTCTGGGTGCCTGCTCTCTTCCCCGTTGGTGTCATTACTGACTCTGTCCTCCTTTGGGTCTCGTCCCAATCTCTCTGCCTTCATTTTTTTTCTGTGTCCGTTACTGCTGTGCCCTTTCTGGTTTCGGCTTACCGCTGCCCGTTTCCTCCGTTTCGGGTGTTGGTATTCTTTCTTTCCTCCTTGCCTTTGCCTACTTTCTCTTTTTTCCTCTCCCACTGTTTTTTCCATGCTGGTCCGGTGAATCTCTTATGTTTTCTACCTGTTTCCTCTGCTATCCCTCGACACTCTTGTATGCTACTGCTTGTGTATTCTTACCTTTTACCCTATCCGAACCTTCCTGTCGCTTCCGCTCTCTGCCGGCCTGGCTGCCTTCTGCTTCAGCTTACCTGTGTTTTCTCTGGACTCTTCCTCTGTGGCTCCGCCCCCCGAATTTCATTCTTCCACCGAATTTACCCCCATACCTGCAAGAGAACGACAGATACAAGAGACTATACCATCAGACTCTGTCCATAATATCCACTTTGCTCTACAAGAGACTCTGTGTGCCATCTCCTTCAACAGACGACTGGAGCCTTCCTTTGCCCAACTTAACTGCTGACAAGAGGTTTTTTTGAGCATCCGCTTTTTTCCTCTCACTGGCTTTCTCGGGAGGGGGGGTCCCCTGCAACCCTGTCCACCTAGGGTGTCAGGGTGGCTTCCATCCGAGGACGGCCTTACCTCTTCTCACGAAAAAAGCCACAAAAGAAGAAGGGACAAAGGAAGAAGTCATCATCTGAAGATTCAGGTGAAGAGGAGTGGGATTTGGATGAGAGCGAGACGTCTGGAGTTGACACCACAGGAAGAGCAGGGAGTAGAGGGAGAGGAGAGAGAGGACAGGATGTCCTGAATTTAGAGATAAAATGAGAAGCCAGTGCTGTGCAGAGGGCCTGGATGGGACAGGAGAGGTAGAGACTGCGGCAGGATTGGCCAGTTCCTTGCAGATTTGAAAGAGTTCAGCCGAGTTGTTAGATGCCGCAGAGATGGGGGCTGGGATGTGAGCTCTCTTCTTGGTGCGGGCAGAGATCCGGTAAAGCCTTTGGAGCAGGCGGCAGGCCAGTTTGTCAGAGGATGTACATGAAGCACGCCATTTTCTCTCAGCCACCCTGCACTTGCGTTTAAGAGTCACGAGGTCTGAGTCATACCAGGAGTTGCACTTGGCTTTGGGCTTCAGGCGGATCCTCATGACAGGGGCAAGAACATCAAAAGTATCAGATATAGCAGAGTGGAGCATGGAAAGGGCTGTGTCAGGGTGTGAGTCAGCCAAAGGGGGAGGGAGGGGAAGAAAGTGGTGGCGAAAGCCTCAACTAACACACGCTTCATGGGTCGGATGACCGAGAAGGTGGGTGGCAGTGATAGAGTTAGCTTGGCCTGAGGGGTAGATAGGGTGAGCTGGGAGGAAAGGAGAAAGTGATCACTCCAGGAGAGCAGAGTGGTGAGAGGGATAGAAAGGGGAAGGTCTGGGGAGATCAGAACATTAAGAGTGTGCCCTGCAGAGTGAGTCGGGCCAGAGGGGAGAATAGAGAGTGAGAGAGTTGCAAAGGTCGCGAAAGAGTCCAGAGGAAGGACAGGAAGCATCCAGGTGGATGTTGAAGCCTCCAAGAAGGAGGAGTTCAGTGGTTGAGACTAGGAGGGAAGAGGAGAGGTCCACCCACTCAGAAAGGAAGGAGGAGAGCCAACCAGGTGGCCGGTAGATAGTAGCCACAGTCAGGGAATGGCTAGGAAAGAGAGAGAGAGAGAGCCTGCAGATGAGGCATTCAAAAGAGGAGCAGGCCTGTGTAGGAATTACAGAGGCAGGAATCCACTAGGGGAAGATCATGGCTACACCCCCTCCGGAATGGTTTGACATGGGCGCAGAGAGGATCTTGTAGGCGTCATGGAGGAGAGTTTCAAAGCTCGTGACAGAGCTTGCCGTGAATCATGTTTCGGTGAGACAGAGGACATCGAGGTCACGTTCCTCCGGAAGGTGGCATATGTCGAAGGAGTGTTTGACAGCTGAGCGAGAGTTAGTGGCAATATGGAGAAGGTTGCCGTCCTTGAAAGACTTCCGGGGAGGGGTAGAACTCAGAGGAACGCCCTGCAGCAGTGTAGAAGAAGCCTGAGGGGGGCAGAAAGGGAAGGAGCAGAGGGCAAGGGAGCCAAGGAGGAGGCAGCAGGGGGAGGTGAGGAAGCCGTGGAGGGGGAGAGGGGACAGCAGAAGAAGAAAGGAAATTGATGAGGCACGGGAAGCGTCTTATCGAAGAGGAGAAGGTTGGCCTGAGGGCCTTGGACCAAGACGGTACCATTCACATAAACATTAATGATGACCTTAGAGGAGTGGAGGGAGGCCAGGAGGGCCTCCCACTGGGTGGCACCATTAATGGGAAAAGAAGAGAAAGGAGAGAGTACAGAGACCATATGTAGGGTCCATAGGTCTGGTGAGGGAATGACAAAGAGGATGTCGGTGAAGGTTTGCCTGGAGGAGGCACTGGTATAGGTCTCAGCGATAGGGAGGCCTGGGTTGGAGACCAGGATGTTCTTTTTAAACTTCTTACTACTAGATTTAGTGAGGAGAGCAGGATAGACGATAGAAAGCAGTAAGAGAAAATAGGAGAGACAGAGAGCACCATAGAGTAGGTAGGGAAAGGAGAGAAGAGGAAGGGAGAGGGAAGGGGAGAACACTAGGGAAGGACACAGGGCAGGGTGCAAGCAGACGACACAGAGAGGTGAGACAATTTAAACAACTGTACAAGACGGCAGAAACTCAGACTTAAAAGACAGTCACAATGCAATTTTAAAAACAGGAGAAAAACACACCTACGTTTGAGAGTCCTGAATAGAGGGGAAAAAGGCAGAGATTTCACAATGCAATTTTAAAACAGGAGAAACACACCAAAGTTTGAGAGTTTGCTAAATGGTCAAGTTTGCCGGGTAGAGTGAACTTACTTTCAGGTGACTTACTTTCACCCGTCATAACTGCCTCAATATTATAGTCATATATAGACCCCCCTCACTGAGTTCAGACTTCTCCAATGAACTATGCTCCCAATTAGCCATGCTTAAATCTACCAATGTATCCAACTTGGAGGTGGGGGACATTAATCTTTGGCGGGGAAACAAAAAGGATAAGGAAGCCATCTTTTTAGAGAAACAATTAACAAATATGGATTTTAGTATTATAAATGAGGGCCCAACAACACCACAAGGTAATCAGCTGGATTGGATTATAGCCAACAACCTCAAATTCTCTGGTTGCAAGACAGAGCCTTGCATATGGAGTGATCATTACTTGGTCACCCAAAATATTGAACTTCAGGCATCAGGCACATCATGACAACCCCCACTCGAAGGTCACCAGTAGAAATTAAAAAAAAAAAAAATCACCATTGACCACATTCGTCCATGCATAGATAAAATACCTGTTTTCAGGAGAAAGACAGCTGCAAGGAAATGCTTCGTTTTAATTAACCCATCATCCTTGTTTGGAAATTTCATTTTGAAGAAAAGGATGATGGGTTCATTAAAACGAATCTGATCACAGAAGAGTGTTATAAATGCTTTTTGACATTCCCGGTCTATTTAATTTAAAAGTTTCATTTGAAATAATTGCTATTACATTGACTGAAGAAGTACCATATAATTGAATGATTGCTATGAAGCTAACCACATTAGCACAAGTCTGATGTTACACAGTGAATTCAAATTATTTATGTGTTAAATGAATCATTGAACTTAGGTTCTCCCACAGTGCGTTTTGGGCTTACTGCATAGTAATACGCAGTTCTGGTTTTGGTCTTATGTTGTGTCCCAAGTGGTCTTGTGACGAAAGCCTGCCTGCACCGGAAACAGCACTAGTATACACCTATAAATTTCTAATCTGGATACTTAAAGATTTATTATTTTTTCGAACTTAAAATCACACGGCAGTGCACTCCCGCTCCCATACTTTGCTTCA
The DNA here is from genome assembly GCF_040938575.1 of Ambystoma mexicanum. Lineage (NCBI taxonomy): Eukaryota > Metazoa > Chordata > Amphibia > Caudata > Ambystomatidae > Ambystoma > Ambystoma mexicanum. Next base: position 16,013,918 of record NC_090926.1, read on the forward strand.
ATGGCCAACACCCAGCTGCCTCACCAGCAGCACAAAGAGGCGAGCAGGGAGTGAGTCTGCCGATACAGCACACACACACAAAGGCCAGGAGGCCAATCAGAGCGGGGGATGGGAAGGGAGGCGGAAGGAGGAATGAGGGTGGAAGCAGGAAGAGGGAAGCGGGAGGGATCAGGAAAGGAAACGGTGGCAAGCGCGGGGCACAGGGCTCAGAAAAGGCCCAGATGGTAGTTTCCCAGCCCAGTAAGGGCTTCAATGGCCAACACTCACCTGTCTCGCCAGCAGCACAAAGAGTCAATTGGGAAGTTTTCCCAGTTTCATTGTGTGCATTTAATAACTACATTATCAATACTACTTTATGCTGATGACTTTTTCGCATGACCTTTTCTCAGACATTTTCACACAGAACTCTTTATCTTTGATAGATCCAACAATGACTACGCTTTTGGAGTGCAGACAAGTAGGCAATGTTTTTGCATAGCTTCATTTGTCCCAAAATGTTCTAGGAGTTCAGTTTCCATTTCTTGGTTGTCACTTATTCAATACACTTAAGGAGTATTGACTCCTAGGTCCAGTATTCACTGGTTCTTTGTAATCTTACTTTATTATGGTGCTCCAAGAACTCTCACTCCAGGTTCAAACAATGAATGCAGCCGTTATTGTTGTCACAAGATTCTCAGTGGTTTGCTCCATCTGGAAATAGGGTGCAGATTGTCTCCTCGGCTGCAGGGGCCTCATCTAGGCTTTATTTATTTTTATATTTGTAAAGCGCACAAAAACCTACAGGCATCGAAGCGCTGGTTTCAAGAGAGGGGAGGGGGAGGAGGGAAGGGCAGGGGGTGGGGAAAGGGGGGAAGCGAAGGTTACATAGCAGCATGGTAAAGAAGCACCTTAAAGAAACGCAGTTATTGAAAAAGGGCGGCCAGTAGGAAGGCTCAGAGCGAATGTGGGATGGGAGGTTGTTCCAGAGGCGGGAGGCAATCACTGGGAAGCTAGAGCCTCCAGCTCTTGTGTGTTTGCAGCGTGGTGTTGTTCGTCTATGGCTGTAGAGAGATATTTTAGGTCTGGTAGAGGAGTGTTTGTTTAGTCTTTATGAGAGGTAAGGTGGTGCAGTTTTGGAGAAGCAGCGAAGCGTGATCGTGAGAATTTTTAAGTTTATACGTTCTTTGACTGGAAAGACAACACAATCACGTTTGGAGAGATTCATGGCCACCTGGATGGCATTGTTTTGGATTGTCTGAAGTTTATGAAGGTTGTGTTCTGAGGTGCCGGCAATGAGTTGCAGTAGTCAAGTCAGGGAGCCTATGGTGGCTCTTGCTATGGTGAAGTGGTCTTGTGAGGAGAGAAAATGTTTGGTGGCGTTTAGTAGCTTGGTGGTGTGGGCAGCTGAAGAGGCAATGGAGTGGATGTTGTGGGTCATGTTGAGGCTAGAATCTAGGTAGACTCCAAGTTTCTTAACGATAGAGGAGACTGGGATGGAGCAGGCATTGATGTTGAATGAGTGGTAGGCAGAGTCTAGTTTGACTGGCAGGAGGTAGGGCAAACAATCAGGATTTCCGTCTTGTCATCGTTCAGACAGAGTTGGTGGGAGGCCATCCAGGCTTGTATGATGCCATAGATTGTGTTAATCTTGTGTATGGTCACCTGAAAGGGGGATGAGGATCTGCGTATCATCAGCATAGTTGGTGAACAAGATCCCAGGAAATCTGTGTGGTTGAAAAGAGGTTTGGTGTGACACATTGTATAGGGTAGAGGCGACGCAGGAGCCTTGTGGGACACCACAAGGGATGGAAGAGGGGAAGGCAGCTGCATTTCCTGCACAGACTCGTGCAGATTTATCTGCGAGGAAAGAGGCGATACACTGGACAGCTGATGGGGCAACGTTGGGATCTGCAATCACTCGTTTGCCACTGGAGCCTGCCACTACCCCCTGAAGCACTCTCTTGCGCACCCTCTTCTCAAGAAACCCTCAGCTGACCCCTCCTGCCTGGCTAACTATCGCCCAATCTCAATCACTCCTTTCCTTGGCAAACTCCTGGAAAAGCTGGCCATCTCCCAGCTTAACCTCCACACTGAATCTGTTGGTTGTCTCCATGACCATCAGTCTGGCTTCAGAGCAGCCACAAGCACAGAAACTGCTCTCCTGAACATCTGTGAAGACCTGCTCTCTAACCTTGATTCTAATCTCCCCTCTGTCCTTGACACGGTCAGCCATGCCATCGTGCTCAACCGCCTCCGTGATAACCTGGGTGTCTCCAACCAACCCTACCAGGTCCAACTTGGGTCCTTCCTTTCCTCTATCTCACTCTATACCTGTGGTGTCCCCCTGGGGTCTAACCTCTCTCCCTGGCTTTTCAACCAATACCTGGCACCTCTCGCCCACCGCATTGTCGCTCTATGCTCCAACTTTCAGTGCTATGCAGACCACTCAGCTCGTTTTCAGGCTCCCCTCTGCCACCTCTTCTCCCTCTCTCTCATCTCTGACTGTCTGCAATCCAGGAATGGCGTGCCGCAAATGAGCTCTGGCTTAATGCCAGTAAGACGGAGATCCTCCTCATCGGCACACCTGCACCTTCCTTTCCTGTCACTCTCTGGCCGACCTCCCTTGGCCCTCTTCCTGCTCCCACTTGTGGGGCTAAGAGCCTCGGGGTCATCTTCGACTCCACACTTTGCTTTTCTCCTCACAACTCTGACATTTCTAAGAAGAAAGTAAAATAAATAAGTCAAACTACCAACTGCACCTCCTCAGAGGTATTCTTCCTTTCCTCACCTTCCCCCAGAAGCTCACTGTCTCTAGAGCTCAGGTTCGCTCTAGGCTGGGCTAGTGCAACAGCCTCTTTCTAAATCTGTCTGCTTCTACTCTCCACCTTCTGCAACTCATCCAGAACAGGACTGCAAAAGACTTGTCCTTGGCCTCAAGCCCAGGGATCGTATCTCTCCAGCCCTGAAATCTCTTCATTGGCTCCCGGTGGCTGCAAGGATTAAGTTCAAGACCCCCTGCCTTGTTCACAAGGTCTTCTGGGGCCTGGGTACTCAATAACGTCAACTCTCTCTTCGGCAATCCCTTCCTACTCTAGCTCTTTGCTCCTCCACCTCCCTCAGGGTCAGTCGCTTCTTCAAGCAACGAGGTGGTAGAAGACCTCTCATCGGCTGGGTCCTCCCTCTGGAACAGCCTCCCTGCCACTCTGAATTTTGAGAAGAACCATCTTCGGTTCTGGAAGCACCTCAAGACCTTCCTCTTTGCTTCTGCCTTCTCTCTTCCTCACCCCTGATCTCGGTCTGATACTGCACTGGTTACCTGGCTACCCTCTGAATTCAGGCCCATGTCTCTGCCCGCCCCGTTGCACACCTGCACTGCCTCTTGGTACCTCTTGCACGTGGGTCTGTGTGCAACCCTACGGTCCCCTTACCTGCACTTATTGACACCCGCTGCCTGCACTTAACTCTTGCACTTGCCACCTGCTGGCCGCACTACTTGTTGTTTTGATCCATTGTTTGCGCGATCCTAATGTCACTTGGCCTAGTAAGATCTCTGTCTTTGTCCTCCCTCTGTCCCCCTCCCTTGCCTCGTCTTGAAACACTTCTCTATAGGTATGTTATAAATGCCATATCATATATCCTGACAAATGAGTGTTATCAGTGGTTCAAGAGCAATATTGAAAATAAGCGGTGACAGAGGGCACCCCTCAGAGACGTCTTTATGGGAGGGCAAAAGGGGCACTTGCCCCGGGCCCCCACCTTGGAGGGGGGCCCCACACGGCTGCTTGATCTAAAGAAGTCAGTTCTCATTTTTCAACAAACTTAAATAGCACACACCAGGATATTTTAAAGTGTGCTGCTGAGGCTCTAAAGGTTTGCCTGTCTGTTGTTGACAAGTACATTATTCTCTGATCAATTCATCGTGTAATGTTGTCTGTGCTCACTATGGAATGCATGGTTTGTTTATTCACTGTGGCACAAGTTATATAGCATTCTCAACTTTCCGTGGGAATTCTATTGATCATGTACAACAGCTTAAGTTGTAATGCATATTAATAAATTTGAGTGAAGCAATGGTTCAGAAGATTGCTCAGTCTCTTAAGCACGCTTTGCAGAGATCTGTCTTCCTATGCAAGATTCCACATTCCAGCTGCATGTATATGTACTTTGTTTTGTACTTGTTTTGTAGCACAACAGCTGCTATTTTCAGCAATATACCTGCACCAGATAGCATTTGCTATTTAAAGTAACATAACATCAGCATAGAGAAGGTCTAGAAATTGGTTTGTTCAAATGTGGAGTTGTAAAACTTAGGATGCCACTTCCAATGATAAGTCCGAGTGGTGATTAGTTCTACAAATTCAAGACTGTCGAACAAAAGCGTTCATGCTTGCATCCTGGCTTTGCCAGCAGACAACACAGTGACCCTGGACTAATCATTCATCTTATAGCACTAACATTACTGTGCTGTCTTCTGTGAAAAGTGTTGCTATTTCACATGCTGATGGCATTGTTTAGCCCATTACCTGATCTTTCTGTTTATGTAGGCCATTTGAGCGGAAGGGGTTATACACAGAAGAGAACGGTCCATGTATTGCCGGCCTCTGGCAATCATATTTAAGGTCTGCTTATTTGACAAAGAAAGTGTTTGATTTTTTTGTACAATTGAAAGATTTGTATGCACATTTATGAATGACAATTTCACAAGCCTGTATTCAATGTTTTTTTAAAGCTTTAAAATACAAAAGAGAAACCAAGGTGGAATATTTTAAGATGGCATCAATCAGTATGGTGCTACTTATATATATACTTCCCTTGATGGAGACAATGAAGCTAGACTCATTCCTATTTAGCATAATAACATTTACATTTTTTTAATTGTCATGTTGGGTTATGCGATTTGTGTACTTTCCAAGTCAGTTCTATGAAATGGGATTATTTTAGTTCATGCTAAGAACAGGAAAAGAAAGCGGTGAAGTGAAAGAATTGCACAGTGGGCACATATCCCAACTTCACTTCTTTACCAATGTGTGATCCTGGGCATCAGAGTGATTTCGTTCGTAGAGTATGATCCCCAGAAAAGTCTCACTCATGACTTCACTGTGTTGCTTCCTCTATAATAATAGTGGGCATTGGTGTATTGTGCACCACAGTCACCTGTTCCTTTGCTCTCTAATGGCAACAATACTTGAAAACCATGTCCCTCTTCTAATCTCAGTCCTTCTGGATACGGACACCTTCTTGGCAGCTTCTAATTTCCATCCACTATCTATGCTATGTTTAGCTTTCCCCTTGCTTCCTATTGGGTCTCCCGTATCCATCTTTGAGCGCTTTTGCATTCTGTGAGGCTGCTAATCTGAATCCTCTGTCCAGTCTGGATTATGCAAGCCTTTTTAAACGATCTGTGTCTCGCATTTATAATTTGGCCAGTATACCTTCCTCGTTGCTGCTATTGTTAAACATTGTCCTGCAGCTATGCTAGAACATAAGAGCCCGTGTCGTGGGCTGCAAATGTTGGCCTTGAAATGTAACTTGTTTATCATTCAAATTAAAACGAGAATGATAAGGGGACTGAAAAGGAGTACCCATGCTTATTTTGATCACTGAGAGGCAGCCTATCAAGCTATGGGCTGTGATCGCGATGAGGGGGGCACCACTAGATATTCTGGTTCGTTTCATTCCTTTGGTTCGGTGGAGGGGGCCCCGAAAGGTGTCGGTGCCCCAGGCCCCAAAAGTGCTTAAGATGTCCCTGGCACCCCTGTCTTGTGCCTCTAAATAACCAAAATGCCTCCGAAATTATACCATTAGCCCAGATACAGGCTGAAGCTCCATTATGCAGGCAATCAACCATATTCACAAAATGTACACCAAAGCCAATCTTCTTTTCAGAAAGAGCCAGTTAACCCTATCAAATGCTTTCTCCAAGTCTCCAAAAATGTATGCCGCTTTCAAATTTATGTCATATTTGTTTGTGAACATATTGATATTCAATCTAATATCATCATATCCATATCGTTGACTAATAAACCCGGACTGAGAAGTGTGAATCAACTCTGATACAGCCACTCAACTTATTTGAATACATCTTCGAAAGAATTTTCATATCAACATTCAGCAGCAAAATTGGGTGTTCGTTCTCACATTTAGTATGATCTTTACCCAATTTAGGAATTAGTGTTATTAAAGCTTCTTTCACACTTATACACAATTCACCACTTGTTAGCAAATAATTATAGACTTTACACAAAATTGGAGAAGGTTGGTCTACGAATGACCTATAAAAACCTCTACAGGCAAACCGTCAAGGCTTGCTGGTTTGTCTACTTTTAATTGAGCAATGGGCGTACTAATTTCAGTCTCCAAAATGTGTCCTCCAGCTGTAAAAAAGGAGTCCGACAATAATGGCAGCTTAATTTTCTTGAAAAATAATTTCAAATCATCATGTGTCGGAAACAATGTTTCAGAGTAAAGAAATTCATAGTATGATTTAAAGCATCCACAGATCTCTTCATTTGTCAACACGGACACACATTAGTAATTAACAAAATCCTAATTACTGACCTATTTGAGTAGCCTTTGAGTTTCCAAGCCAAAAGTCAACCACCTATTTCACCATTCTGCCAAAAGACTTGCCTGTTATTACATAAATATTTTTCTGTTTGTTGGTGTTATGCAGTCTATGGGATCCCATCACTCCGGTGTCAATGCCCCTCCAGGTTCCCGTCATTCCAGTCCCCCTTCTGCCCGTTTACCCTCATTTACCCATTCAGGGCAGCAGCAGCATGGTGTTCATTGGCAACGCACATGGAGGCAGACGGGCATGAATGGTCGCCCAAGGTCCCTACGTCCGTTCCTCCAGCTGCCTTGGCATTTTGCAACGATTCGGCGTAGTCTCCGACCCAGCTCAGTTCCACATCTGCATCACGTGACCAAGAGGGGCCAACGCGTGATGCGGAAGCACTTGGGGAGCCGTGCATTACGTGACGCAAAGGCGTCTGATCACCTGACTACTCAGCGCAGTTAAAAACGGCGATGATACGCTTGCATAGTGCTTCACAGCTGTTCATTTCGGCACTGTTTGGCGTCATAGTACTTTCTTGATCACGGTATCGACTACGGAGAGTTTAATTGTATTCCTCTTGCCTCTCCATTGGATTACGTTTTGCTAGTTGCTTCTGGCCTCCTGACTCCTGAACTGCTAACTGGTTTTCCTTCGGATTATCCCTCGGACTTTGTTGTGCTCTTTGGCTTCTGACCTCGGAACTCTTGGATTGCTTTTGGACTACCCTGCTTCATTGTTACGCTTGAGCCCGCAATCACGGCTCACACAGGTGTTACAGCGTGTGTTCATCCAGAGTGCTGATCAGCGTTTTCCATCGCTCGCTGCTGCCATTCACACACTGCTGGTGTCTGGAACGCCTCCTGCTCCGTCTATCCCAACACAGGGTATGGTTGACGCCCCTCCCCTTTCCACCTAGGTAAGCCCATTAGTGTTACCCAGCATACGTTCTGTGCTCCGTCTGTTCTGCCATTTTTCTGTACTAACCCTTGCTTGTCTTACAGCGGTCAGGGGGGTTTCCGGCATTCCTGGTTCCCCGATACTTCAGCACTCAACACCTGTGGTCTCAAGGATCGCACAGGGAGTTGTTTAGTATCTCCCTGTGTGGTACTTGGGGACGAATCTTCACGACAATCAAGATTTAACAGTTGGTCAATTTTAAGATTCAACAATTCTTTCCGTCTACCCAATTCAAGTTCATCTTCATAATCTTTACAAATTGCATATCGTCTCTGAACTGTGACCAATGACGTTTCTAATTGTTTAATCTCCTCCACCGCTTGTTTGCTGATTGAGCTGTCTGACTAATCAGTTCCCCTCTTATTGCCACTTTAAAGCAATCCCATACAATACTGACATCTTCAGAATCTAGATTCTCAAAGACATTTTCAATGTAATTCCTTACATTCTGTTCAACTGTTTCATCCCTCAAAATACATGCATTTAATCTCTACCTCCTGTAACCTGGCCTCTTTTTCGCACAGTAAATTTTAATCGAACACTAGCGTGGTCTGAAATATTCCTTTCTTGGATATCCACATCTTTTACTCCATCTAGCAACGTATCAGACATAAAAAAATAATCCAACCCTGTGTAGGAATCATGCACCGGTGAGTAAAAAGTAAAATCTCTGGCGTCTGGGAATGTAACCCTCCATCTACCATATCAAAGTTATCAATCATATTCCTCAAACTATGTTACCTTTTGTCCCAAATATCCACAAGCAGCAGACCGATCAAGTCTATCAGTTAGCAGGCAATTAAAGTCACCCCCAAAACAGTGTGATCACAATCCACGTTCCGCAGACTTGTTGTCAGATCCCTGAAAAAAATGTGCACAGGGTCCACAAATCAAAACAACTGAGTTTTGTATTATCCAGAATAATATTTGCCAATATAAACCTACCTTCTAGACCTTTATCAATCTTTTTAACCACTGCATTTATTCCCTTTCATATTAAAATACACGCAACCCTTCATTTAGTTGTATTGCAGCTCAACAGCACGAGTGTACCTTGAATTTAGTAATATTTTCTCATCACATTCTAATATGTGCGTCTCTTGCAAGAAAGCTATAACTACTCTCATTCTCCAGAGTTTGCTGTAGATTTTGCTTCTCTTTGAGGCACAATTAATTTCCCTCACATTTCAAGTTAGAAAGGTGAAAGATTCATATTCAACAACGTAACTTTTGTATAAGTGGTGATCTGCCTCATTCCGTCTAAATTAACCACTCTCATATTTCATATCCAATTATGTAAACAGACAGTAATCCAATAGGTAACATAACTAAAATAAAACAAACAAAAAAACACACAAAACATGCAATTAATTCCAACACATACAATTCTGCTATTAGCTGAATTCCAAAAGATCCCATTATTTACAAACCTATAAACAGTCTAGAATCATACAACTCAAGGTCCCAATAGTCGTAATCCTAATACACACCACTCCATGTATAGAAGAGCTTGAATCAACATTTTAATTTACAATATAAACAATTTGATCTAAACTGTACACTTGAATGCACCTCGCCCCATAATAAAGTCATACTAAACCCTAGTTTTATAAACTTTGTAAGTAAAAGGTCAAGAGCCAAGTTAGTAAAACCACCTAAAATTCAGTGAATACTTCTATTGTCACCCTTTTCGTGACTCATTCGGAAATTTCAGCATCATGCAACATAGAGATCAGTCAAGCTATGTCCTATGAAACAAATTAAACTAATATATGTATAACCAACTACTAACATTCCCAATTTTCCTATTTTTAACCAATAAAGGAAGAGAGCCATACAGGATAGGCATGTAATCAAAACAAGAAGAAAAGAAAAATTATATAAATCCAACAAGTTAAGATATTTTGGAGCTGCAGTATTTCAGGATCAGATAGATATTGTTAATGTAGAGCAAAACCTAGTTCTACATTATGCTCGGCCATGGCAATCATCACATGTAGGTCATTAATTTGCCCATTAAATCATAAATTGTTAATAAAGTTAAAATTATTGCTCATCTCTGCCATTTCAATTAATGTAGGAGGCTAGCACATAAGCAAAGAAGTCACAGCATTTAGAGTGCATTTTCAAAATACATGTTACATAAAACAAATGCTTCATTTCATCACGAATTAGTGAATTACTTTACTTCATATCATGGAGTTCAAAGTACAGCAGCTAATCTGTGCAGCTTCTATCGGTCATATATATCAAGGTACCCTTGCATTAACCCATGTGGCCGCATGCGTGTGACTAAAAAATAAAAAACAGCCGAGATACTTTCCTGGTCACAGGCAGTTTCTGTATTCTATCTTCATGTATTCATCCCTAGGTGTCAGCTCATATTTCATCACCATAGTGCTACAAGTCTGCGTTTTTATTCAGCACAGCCAACAACCACCAATAACTTGCAACGTAAAGTTTCATCTATTTGTCATAATCAGCGTGGCTGCATGTATGTCACAAGTTCCCCATTTCAAGTTTTGAAAGAAAAGAAAAAAAAAAAAAAAAAAAAAGAAGCGCAACATTTCTCAGTCGAGTGGTATTTTAAAGTTCTAAACTCGCTGCATAGCACCGCATTTGAATTATGTATTGGCCCTTTGTTGACAACTCGGGAAGTGCCATTACTCATACAAACGCCATAGACATAGGGTTTTACTCTATTTTCAGTGTGCAAGAACGCTGCATTTGTAAATATTCTGAACACATCACAATGTGTAGAAAGCAGTGGCATACTCTCAGCGTAATCCAGAAATCCACAGCAGCTTATCCACACATGGCCCGCAAGTCTAACTGACTTCCCCTGGTTTCCTCCTGCTGGCACCGTGAAGTCATGAATCATTGAGCATCTCCGGCAGCTTCACATATTGACTTATTAAGAACAACACACTTCCTTCTTTTTCATGATCATTACCCCCACATTATTTGTAAATTAGCGAGAAGGATTGGCAATAGGTTTTTTAGTATAGGCCCTTTTTTATTTGACAAGACTCCACTAGGACTGCATTACTACTATTTGATGGTCATTGCTTCCTCTCATCCATAGATTTAGGTTTAGACAGGGGCTTATCACACCATTGTGAAAGTTCATTAAACACCCTTGAACTGTGGTCATTTGTGTCTGTCTTACTATTGCCACCATGCGTTCCCTTACACCTGGAACCCTGAAGATGTGTCCTGCATGCTGCAGCATGACTCACCAAAGGACTCAGCAAATTCGATCACATCACCCCAACCCTCATCGAACTACACTGGCTCCTGTTGAAAGCATGTATCTTCTTTAAATGCTGCGGCATCATCTACAAGGCTGTCACCCTAAAGTCCCCAAGCTACCTCACTGAGCAACTCTGCATCTCTGGAGGCCTACGATCCACCAGAAGTAAGAACATGTGTGCGAATTGAATTCGGTCAATACAGGAAGGTAAGAACATGAAGACAAGCCTTCTCTGTCTACACATCAAGACTCTGGATCCTGCTCCCTGTCAAAATCAGAATCTCCCCCTCGCATTTACAGTTCATTAAGGAGCACAAGACCCTCTTCTTCAAGTAATGGTTCTAACAGCTTGGTCCACATACCCTCCCACTCCCTACCCTACCAGAGACTGGGTGATCTGCACCCCACTGTGTCTTCCTCTTGTTGATTGTAGATCGCTGGATGCCAAGTTGTCTGCCCTCTCCTGCCCTATTAGCTTCCTGCTCACTTGTTTCTCTAGGTCCCTGTTACGCTCACCTGGCTCCCAAAGAGGCGTCGATCGGAACTGGACAGCTGCGGTCTCCACCAATGTGACGCGTAGGGCCGAGATGACGGTCTGGACTGGCCCACCTAGCTTCGTTTGCTTGGCCCGTAGGAATAATTTTCTGCAAATGGAGAAAGGGAATTAACCACCCGTGGAGTTGAGCGTAAATCCCCCTCACCCCTGCTGTTCTCCCCACAGATCACCTTTGATGTCCCCTCTTATAGTCTCACCTGATGGTTTGAAAAGATGAGCCCTCCATCCTGCATTGAGCGCAGGGGCGCGTTGATAACCAGTTGCTTCACTGGCTCGAAGGAATTGGTGAGTTCCAGAACAATATTGACTCCGAGATTCCCGGCAAGACGCCGTAAGTATAAAGTTCGTAAGAGTTTAAATGCCTGACTTTCACTCGTCCGATTCCTTGCAGATTGCAGCTTGACCCTAATGAAGAGTTCCTCGTGGCAACCGCTAGTATTCTGGTAAGGATTTGTATTTTCCAACACAGTTTGATAAAATACTGTCAATATGTAACCTGTTGCTTTCTCCCTTATTCAGGCGCTGAGAGAAAGTATGAAGTCTTGGGGAATAATATCTCCGGCGGTAAAATCAGGTAAGTCTATTGTGGTGAGGAGGGTTCCCCTTGTTAGTCCCTTTGTTTCACCTTGCTGTCCTTTTGTTTCCCCTTAGGGGCCGGGGTTCGGCGAAGATGCAGTGGAAGCTGCGCCGACCCGTGAAGAGGAATAGTAGCCCCGGTGGTAAAATCAGTTAAGTCTATGGGGGGGGGGTAACTAATATTCCTCTGTGTATTCCCTTGGCTCACCTTGCTGTTCTTGTCTTCTCCTTAGGTGCTGGAGTGCGGCGGGAACATGCAGGAGGATGCAGTGGAATGTGAAGATGCTGCGAAAGCCGGTGTGTTCAGCGCGGTGCTGCAGCAGGCGAGGCGACGCGCATAAAATAACTTCTTTCTTCCAGCTCGAAGGCGCGATGGATCGGGAATTCAGGTAAGGATTAAAGGTATTGCTCTTGTTCTAACCTTTTCTCCTTCTTTCTCCCTCTTTCTAGGAGCTCCAAACTCGAGGCGGGCGTGGCAGAAGGCTGGATGCAGACTTGCAGGCACGGTGAGCGTTACGCTGCTGGATGCAGAATAACGCGAAGCGTGTGCTGCTCTTCGGGCGTGGTTTAAATAGCCTCCAAAGTAGTCCCAGGTAAGTATTCCTCCCCAGCCCCGCCCGAGTAAAAAAATAGTCCCTAAGTAAAGTAGTCCCTTCCAAGCCTTTTTTGGCTTGGAGCTCTTGCAGCATGGTCTGTATCAGGTAAGTTTTAATCTATGAGCCTGGCGCCTATGGCGCCAGGACTGACTCTCCATATGAGCCTGGCACCATAGGCGCCAGGACTGGACCCAAATAGCCCCTAGCAGGGGTTGTTGGGCTTGCTTCGGATAACTTGATGCCTGCTTCCGGGTTTGCTGGATGTGGTCTGGGTCCCCGGGGGTAACCATCATGACAGTCCCTCAGTGTGTTCTTTTCCCTAGGATTGTAAATTGCTCTGTTGCTTCCCGAAACTAGCGTCATGCTGGATAAATACCCTGATAGTAAGAACAAAACCTCCATCAGGTTTAGAAAAAATATCAGAGCAAATTTCGGAATGTCAGGAATCAGAAAACAATATGCTGTAGGGAAACAATAGCACATCCAGAGAGACCCCTTAGTCAACAGGTGCAGATCGTTGAAGAGAAAAGCCGAACATATCGCAACCTCCCTGCACCCTCCCAGCGGCAGCGCATGTGAAGGAGAACGTTTTCCTCGTCAACTGCGGCTGCAGCATTTTTAGGGAGAGAAATACTTCCTTGCCCCTCCGAAAGGAAACACAATTTTGCACTTGTGGTAACTGTGAGAAACCTGAGGGTGTCTCACTGTCTGAATCCCAAGGATCTTTTGCTCAGGTGGCCAGACCACGGCCATCGCCCTTTGATCCAGAACCTGGGGCTGGACTGGACTGGTTACAGGTTACTTGGTCGAAAAAAAAAAGGTCTACAGGACAAATGGTCGACGCAATTTGGTCAAAATACAAATGGTCGAATTTTTTTGTATTTCTCCCCCCCACCCCCCACCCCAACACCCTTTTTTTTCCTAAACGAAAACCTGAAAAATATATATAAAAATTAAAAAAAAAATGCGACCATTTGTCTTTCGACCAAATTGCGTCAACCAATTGTCTGTTGACCAAATGACTGGACAGCGGGCTGGACAAGTGCTGGAGGATCACCTGGGTGAGGGGTCCTCGGGGAGTGGGGGTGAGACATCCGATGGCGAGAAGCTGCATTCTCCCCCCTATTCAACACTTTATCCACCTTTATAGGTTGTTCTGAATCCTGTCCCGTTGCTCCCTCCCCAATTCCAACAGGTACCAAAATTAAAGGGAGGCACAGCAGAAGAAATATATCCCTATCCGACATCCCCTCAGTCGCTATGGGAGATTATCATCTAAAACTCATTTACCTACAACAATACATCTGCCCCCTTTCCCCTGACAAACACTTACAGAAGTTTCCCTCCATCATTAGGGAAAACTACAACTCCCATACTTTCTCCCCATTGCCTTTTTTCAAAACCAATGGGACGAAGAAGAAGAGGAACAGAGCTATGAAGATTGCCCATAGGAACCAATGTACTATGGCTTCCAATGGGCAGTCTCCATCTTGTCCCAGTAACGAGGACAGGCTGAGTCAGGCCTCCCTTTTCAACCACCCCACCTGAAACTGGTTAAACCTGCCTACCAGTATAAAAAGCAGAGCACAGGAACACACTCTGAGCTAACAGGGGATGCTGGAGGATGCAAAGAAGCCAGAGAGAGACCATTTGAGCTGGAAGGAACCTGGAACACCTGGAAGAAGGAGGACTACCCAAACACTGAACCTGAATGCACAAGGGAGACTGCAGTGGGAAGAGGAAGCAATAACCCCAGGAAGCCAGACGAGGGACTGCTAGGGTTGCCTGGCAATACTCACTCCAGAGTTCTTCCCCTCAGGGAAACAAGACGACCCAGGCCTTTGAGGGGCAGGTGGTAAGACCATGACCTTAGAAAAACATCTCTTTGGGCTCCTGCTGCTCCCAAAATGAGGGAAATGCCTTTTTCGGTGAGCTATCGAAGGAGGAGCGGAAAAGACCCAGGTGCATTCTGGGACATAAAGTCCAAAACCAACTTGTGAAATAAGAAGCGAAGCCTGTGAATCCTGCATTTGGCATTCGAGATATATGCCGTTATCCCACACTAGAGCAAGAGTCGGGGAGGTAATGGCTCCCAAATGAAAGACGCGAACAAAGACGATGAGTTGAGGAACACTTCTGCAAGGCCGGGCGACGTGCAGGCAGCGAAGGTGAAGCCAGAAATATGTAAGAGTCACTTTTTGAGAATACGGCAAGAGTGTGAAGGGACAGAGTGGTCAGGCACGTTGCAGGTGCCCAGTCGAAAGTCTCGGTCTGAAGCATGCCATATCTTCGGAATTAAAGTGATAAAAGCAAAGTGAAAGGAATTCGAAGTGGTCATGCGAGAGTCAAGTAAAATCCAGCACACATTCGAAAGACTTGGATATTTGTGAGTCAAAACAGTGGAAAAGAGTGAGCGACAACAGGTCTGAGCCCGGCTGAGGGAGGCCCATAGAGAAATATACAGATTGAAAGACTAGAAATTGGTGAGAGGGTCTCAGCCCGGCTGAGGGAGACACGGGGTGAACAATACCCCCACAGACTTTATGGAGAATACACAGTCCGAGCACAAAGGAGGGAGATCAATTGTGATATTGTAAGAAGGGGGTCCGAGCCCAGAGGGAGACATTGTGAAATTGTGAAAAGGGGGTCCGAGCCAAGTTGGGGGAGACCCGGGGTGAACGGTAGACCCAAAGACTTTGTGAAGGTGAAAATCTTAACCAGAGAGGATCTTTGGTGTTTGTTTTGTTACTCCAGGCATCATACGAAACAGAGACTTTTATGGGGAAAAGAAATTGTTGCAGAAGGCCCGGCTATCTGTGTTTTGAACTGCATCCTCCTGCTAAGAGAAGCCAGTGTGTGTTCGAAGCTCGAGTGTGCTACCTTGTCCCATGCTGAAAACGTGGGGAAGGGAAGCCAAGTATTCAGTTATCCTGACATATTGTTTCTTGAACACTTTTCTTTTGGAAACAACATTTTCCCACAACATTTGTTATTAGAGGTAAGGATTGGCAATAGGTTTTTTTTGTATAGGCCCTTTTTATTTTACCGGAGACTGCACTAAGGCTGCGTTATTTTTTGATGGTCGTAGCTTGCTCCCATACTTAGATTTAGGGTTAGATAGGCGTTCAACCAACTCATGGAAGTTCAATAAACACCCTTGAACTGTGATCACTTGGTGTCGGTTTTCACTGTTTGATACTATGCCTTCCTTACAGAACTTACTATAGGTTTTCCTGTCCCTTGTGATGATCTTTTATACAGCAGGTACCCACAAAACAAACTCCTGTGCTGAGAGACTGAGGCAAGGCAGGAGCAGAGCAGCAGAAAAACACCAGCTCCTGCACTGGAATAAAACTGAAAGAAATACTAAATGGCTGCAAGCCATTTAAAGACTAAGCCTCCACTGGCTTGGAATAGGAAGCTGTGAGGAATCTGGACAATTCATCACTTCCACAGAAGGGAGCCATCCCCTGTGAGGCTAAGGATGTGAGCCCGCTCTCATGACCCTCCCTACGGGTGTGGACAAGTGGGTTCCCACTGGAAGTACTCCCCTCTCTTAGGGGAGTTTTCCTAAAGTCCCACTTGGAGGTAATACTTTAGTAAGCTATCCCAGTGGTTTGTAGATCCCCCAACTCTTAGTTTCGGCCTGTACTACTCAGAGACCTTGGTAGAATAGCAGAGCAGTCAGGCTTATTTTAAGAGGAATTTGTGAGCTGTAGGTAAGTACACTGAAACTAGCTAGTAATGCACATCAAAGAAACACACACATGTAAATTACAATATAGATTTATTATATTTACACAAGAGGCACTGCTAAATACTTAGCACAATGTACCAAAACACATAAGTAGACTTTACAATACTTTCAAAAGGCCACTTCTTAATTGGTAGTTGATGAACGTGCATAATTGTTACGGGAGTTTGACAAGTCTACCATACTATCGATAATAACGCGCACACACACAAAGTAATACAGTAATTGCATTTAGTCAGCATAATCAAATAAGATAGTGATTTTTGGGAAAGAAAACAGTTGGTTAGTGTTATCCTAATAGAGCTTCAGGTTCTGTAAGCAATTTTCCTGCACAGAAAGTATTTTAAAGTCCAAAACACAACCATAGCTACAAAGCAGTTTGGAGAGGCTTAAAGTCTTGAAAAGCAGCAGAAGTCAAAAGTTCATGTGGATACTTTCTAGTCTCTAGGAAGGAAGATACAAGAAGGCTTAACCAATGTTGGAGACCCTGTTAAAGGATTTTCTAAAGGGACACAAGCAGCAGCTTGGGTTGTAGGTTAGAGGTGGTTGCCCAGGACACCTCTACGTGCACTCCAATGCTCTGGAGCGACTTTCTGGAATACGGTAAGCAGTACCTTTTTCCCCCACAGTACCTTAGGTTTGAAGATATTGTTTGTGCTGGATGCTCCGCGATGTTGCAGCTCTGGCCCGGACGTCCGGATTCCTTGGTCTGATGATGAAAGGGAGTACAATGGATGGGATCTCTCAGCAGACGTCTTGAGGGAGGACCTCTGGCACGGCTTTCATCAACTTCTCTAGTCACTCTGCCGTTTTGATGCCTTTTCTGCAACACCAACAAGGATGCTATTCGCCTCGTCAATCTTCTTCAGTTCCTGCAGTCCCACACTCTGCTGAGGGGGTCTGGACGAGTTGGATTGTGTCTGGAGTGCCCTTGTCGGCTCAGCAAAGACTTCAACGAATTCGGCCTTTCCACGACGATGCACTCTACTTGGTCTCCTGGTATTGGGGTTCTGCAACTCTGGAAACTCCATGGACCTCGGGAGATGGCTCAAATGAAAGTTAGTCTTGGGACTGGTTGTTCCCACCAGTGAAATGGAAGGTGTCGTCCTCTACAGAGTTCCTCTATTGCACAGAAAACAGGGTCAGGACAGCAGTGGGCGCCTCACAGTGTTGCAAATAGTCTGCAGGCGTCTCTGGTCGTCTTCTCGGACCCTGCAGGATATTAGGGCATGTAATGGCAAATTTTGCAGCATGAAATAGCAAATATCTCTGGCTTAGCAGAAAAGTGCTTGCTTTGGCTTCGTTTTTGGTTTAATGTGCATGCCTATTTAATATTATTGACAGTATTGATCATTAACAGTTGCAATGCTGAAAATATTCCCCTTCTATGTTCTTCAAACCCCAAACACCCACACACCTCTCTCACCAACACGCCTCACTAATTCCCCCATCACAACTTGCATTCAGAACCCCTCACTCTGCCATACACATACTTGGGTGCTTTTTTCACACTGCCAAGTCACAATTTGCACTCCCCATTCAGTGCCACACTCCAAATCATGCTCCATACTCACACCTTATGCTCCCCAATTCCTTCAGCAGTATTCAGTGCTTCATTCTTTTATGCTACTTCTGCATTTTGCACTTTTTCTCCCATTCTATCGCACTCTTCCCTCATCCTTTCTCCCAATCTGCAGCTCACTTCCTCTTTCCGTCCAATCGCTCCCTTTGTGCTTTTTGGTCCACTGCTCCCCGAGCCCACGCTCACCTCTAGTTTCTGTACCTCTACTCGCTCTCCGATTCCTGGCCCGCTGCTCCCATTCTGTCTGGCCCACTGCCTATTGCTGATTCTCTGCTCTCTTGCCCACTGCTTAACCCTCTCACCCACTGCTCTGCTTCTGCTTCTGCTTTCTTCCCTACCACTCCACATCTCACCCATGACCCTCCCTTCCCCTCTCTCCTGTCCCTTTGATATTGTGAACACTAACATTTTTAAAAAATGATGATTTAGGCACAGATCCTCAAAAAGTGGGGCCTCAGAAAAATATTTTTTAAAAAAGAGCAGAGGATATGCTATTTTGAGATAACCCATTTTGGGGAAATGAGCAGGTCACCTTATTCTCAAAGATGACCTGCACATTTCCACAGGGCTGAGCTATGGCACAAAGGATATGCTGGCGGTACGCCAGCCGCCTTGAATAAGAGTGTGTCGAAAGCGCTCTGGCAACAAGCTCCTGCAAGCTCCCAGCGCATTTCTCTGTGACCGGTCTTTAAGGGGTCTGCTCCCCTGTAAAATGTGACGCAAAAAACTAATTTCTATCCTATTTGAGGAACAGAAATGCAAGTGAGACAACAGCAGTTAATAACTCTGCTGTCACACACACATTTTTTTTCACAAAGTATGACCAAGTCAGGAAGACCATTTCATGCAGCAGCATCCACAGTTTGCCTACTCGAGGCAGGCGCATATAGTTCCCTACCATTTCTGCACATTTGAAAGCATATCTTGTTTGAACATTTGGGATGCGCTTTTAAATGTGCAGGTACAGACCCTGATTTGCGCGAAAGGGCGCAAGTGATGAGATGTGGTGGCGCATTCCATTTCTTGCATAAAAAAAGTTTACAGAATCTTGCCCAGTGTGTCTTTTTTTTATTGGTGGTTTTTGCGTTTAAAAAAAAAAAATAAACTGCCATTTTCTCTGCATTTGGCGGGATCCCACAGTCGCTATAATCTGGCGGTTTTCTGTTGCTTCATCGATTACTTCAGCTTCCAGTGGTCGACTTGCTTTTCACTCCAGGAGCCTTGCCTTTTAGCCAGTTCCAGCACTCACTCCTCTGCAATCTTCCTCAGCAGTATACAGAAAGGTGCGTTTGGCTGTCCAATCAGGAGAGCCAGGCCCCCCAGTGGGAGCTGGTCCAATTCAGGCACTCTGGCAGACAAAGGACAGGGGGATGGAAAACTCCTCCACTTCTTGCCTGCCCAGACACTCTATAGCCTAGGTGGCGACACCTAAGGGTTCCGGTCAAAGGCAAAACACACACAGGCTGGCCTAACCCTCCCAGAATGGTAGGAGAAAGGCGGACAAAAAACAACAATGCTAGTAATGGTGAAAAAAAGAAGGGAGGCCCAAGTTAGTACTTGGGTGCCCCTACTGTGCACTACATAGGCCTTGGAAAATCACACAATAGGTAGGACACGTCTACTGCCACCAGTCATAACTAGGAGTTTGTTTATGTGACTAAAAATTCACAGGAGCAGACAGAAGGGGGAATACTATGTATCCCATTGACACTCCAAATAAGGTGGTGTGTGTGCCAATCCCAAAGACAAACGTTTTAGGAGGGATACTATCCTTAAAAACTGTACTTACTTTAGGATAAAGAAAATAATCTCAAAGGAGGACCCTATGGGTCCCCAGCAACACTGCCCATAAGGAGCTGTGTGCTGCAATAGTAAAATACAGATGCCTTTAAGAGTTGTGGAAGAAAATAAACAGGTAAAATACAAAGAATAGAGTTCCAAAAGACAGAGCCCATAGGAATGAATGAGTGGAAAAAGGCTCCACCCATTCAGGATTTCAAATAAAGTTCCAGAAGTCCAGCCAAAAGTGCCGGGGGTCTCACTAGGAGAGGGGATGAAGCATAAAAATGATAAATCTCCCTAACATTCGTCCCCTCACACTAGAGACAGAGGGTCTAAGCCACTCCTGGATAAATCTCTTGATCCAGTCGGTCATACATTCTGGAGAGACAATCAACATTCTTATGTTGGGTACCTGACCTGTGCCCAATAGCGAAGTCAAAGCTTTGTATGCTTATGGACCACCTGAGCAGTTTGGGGTTTTCTCCTTTCATCTGCAAAGGCCACCTTAAGGGTTGGTGGTCAGTTTGAATCCTGAAAGTAGTTCCATAGATGTATGGTCTGAATTTCTTCAGGGCCCACACAATAGAAAAACATTAACATTCAATTGTGGGCCACCTCGTTTCCCTATCTTTTTAGTTTTCTGCTAATAAAACAGATGGGGTGCGCCCTAACTTTGCTATCAAACTGACCCAAGAGTGGTCCTATCCCTGTGTTGTAAGCATTAGCCTGGCCTAAGAAGGCCAGAGTATAATCTAGAGCTCTCAGCACTGGAGCTTTACAGGGGGCATCTTTCAGACCCTGGAAGGCTTTTTCACATTCCTCATTTAACTTGACCTTTTTAGGGTACTTGGGAGATGATACAGTATCTACGGTCGCATAGTTCTCAATGAGGTTCCTGTAGTAACGTGTAAGTCCTAAGAAGGCTCTTACTTGAGTTTGAGCAGTGGAGTGGCCCAGTCTTGTACAGCCCATACACTACTGGGTAAGGGCTTAATCTCCCCTCCTCCTACCTCTTGACCAAGGTAGATGTTAGGAAAGATTTCTTAATTGTGGGTAATTTTCCTTCCATGTGGCAACCCCTAAACTTTTTGCTGTTGTTTTCACCATGATCTAGACTTTGCCAGAGAAGTGCAGCCTTCTGCCGCACTCCTCTGGGCTTTCGCTCCATTCTTACGGGGAAACTGACATGCCCTTAAGACAGTCAGTACCGGGAAACGTTGTTTTCCGTAGTTTCTTTATCATGTTGCAGCTTTCGCGCAACATGGCACAAGAGGGCACTGTAAGCTAAATTACTGCTCTCTTGGGTCTCTAGTCTTCTACAGGCCCTAGATACTCTCTTTGGATTGTAAATGAACGGTGCAAGTGAATCACGGACGGGACTGGTGGCAGCGACCGTTTCTTGTGTTTTTGAGCTCCTTTTGGCGTTTAAGCGCGTTTTTCGTGCTTAGCCCAAAATGGTGGCCTGGCTCCCAAAATGGCCAGACCACGAGGCTCTTTGTCCTGTCCGCTGACCGTCTTGCCCCCTTCACCTTCCCCAGGTCGAGCCGACCTTGGGCCTTCCTTATTTGGGCATGTACTTTCCAGCGAAACACAGATGCTTTTTGTGGGCTTCTACAGGTCTTGTGTGTGCTCCAGGATGTGGGCTGGGATGTCTGGTCCCAATACACATCCTGGGCGCCAGCGAGTCTAGGGTGTCGTAAATGCCTGGGACCCCCGTGGTCCGTGATAGGTCCACGTATGGTTTGAGTGTTTTATGAGCAGATCTCCCATTGGGTTCCCTCCGTTTTGGCACGAAGGGAACCGTGGATAAGAGGGGGCTGGAAACACCACTACCATGTTGATCTCCTGAGTTCTCACGAACAAAGGAATACAGGAGCCAAGTATCCTGCAACTACGAGACTGAACCGAGGAATCGCTGGTGACCCGCTGAAGGACTGCTCCTCTGCACTGCTGTCGCTTTGTGAAACCCTTTCTACTTCTGATCGAACGAGAAGGCCTGTACTGGTACTTCGACCCCTTCGAATAGTGGGAACAACTATTCTCGGCATCTTCACCATCTCCTGCACGTAAGCCTTCGGAAGTGTCTCTGGGCCATCCAGCAGACTGACCAGCCTACCCAGGAGTCTTGCTCTGTAAGCGCCGTCAGGCTGTGTTGTATTACGAGTCCTTGTCACTCTCACACGATTCATACACTTGGCACTCCCAGGTCTGAAGTGAGTAGTGTACATTTGGCTTAAATACACACGGCCGCTCCGTTGCCCTGCTGTGGTGACAATCTGTGCGGGTTCACTGCATTTGGGACATTCTCAACTCTAACTTCTGCTGCTGCGGAATCTACACGACGACGAGACGTCCCCTGCTCGTATCTGAACCTGCCAGCACTGAAACTAATGCGGAGAAGCCTGGGTCTGCTTGCATCGAGGACCGGTGAGTATCACCACTAGGAATGGTCGCCCTCCTGCAGGAGCCCATAGATTTCCCCGCTGTGTCTAACAGCACGCCTTTCCGTACTCGCACTCTGCTTCTGCCCACAGGGGAGGCTGCGCTTGAGTCGCGGAGCTCTGTTCATCTTCAATTGTTCATCGATTCCCTCGAAGAGCCTCCCCTTTTGCCCGTTGGCACCAGCGTGTGCAGGTACTTTTGAGCACAAGCACTCTTCGTAGGGCTTGGACTTACTTTTAGTTAGGTGCCTCTGAAGGCGGACTGGGTCTAACTATTATTGGCACTGCCTGTTTTCCTCCCCATCTAGGTGGTCTACACATTTCGTGCGTCTCACTCGTTGGTATTTGTATATATATTGTATTGGTTTGGTATGTGTTGGTTTACTTGAGTTTTATTGTGATTTCTCGCTACGGTCAATGTTACAAAGGCCTTGTAATAAATGTGTCTATTTTTAATATAACACCTGCTTGGAGTAATTTGTAAGTGTTCTTGCTTTGTGCGCTCATTGCAGGCTTTCAGTCACCCTCACCCCTCTTGAGACCTAGTCTTGACCGCCGCGATCTCTACCCTGATTGGTCTGGCTTGTCCAGAGGTTACCCTTTTCCAAGAAACTAGGCTGGCCTTCTGAACCTCTGCCCCTCCAGGACAGAGTTCAGAAATCCATCTTAACAGTAGACCACTTTACTCTGACCAACTTGTCATTTTCTTGCTTTGATGGTCAGACTGGCCTGTTGAGGGGCCTGCAACATATTTCTCAGGTGGTCATGATGTTGTTCCCAGGTAGGGCTGAACACTGCAATGTCATCAAAGTATGCCAAGCAGAAATTCTCTAACCCATTCAGAACATGGATAACCATTCTCTTGAATGTGGCAGGTGCATTCTTTAATCCAAAGGTTATGACGTTGAACTGGTACAAGCCCTCTGGAGTTGAGAATGCTTTCTTCTCCTTGGACTGGTCGGTCATGGCAATCTGGCAATAACCACTTGTAAGGGCAAAAGTACTGAGGACTTTGGCTGAGCCCAGCCTATCCACCAGTTCATCTGTCCTTGACAAGGGATGGGATCAGTCTTGCTAACTGCATGTAATGTCCTTTAGTCCACACCAAATCCAAGTTCCTTATTTCCTGCCTTTGGCAATAACACAACTGGGCTAGCCCGTGGACCTGTGGAATGTTCAATCACTCCAAGGTCAAGCATCTTGTTGAACTCTTCCTTTATGTGATTCCTCACATTATCTGACATCCTGTAGCCCCTGCTTTTAACAGGTACATTATCACCAGTGCCATGTTGGCCCCAAAGGGGTCAAGCCTGGTGTTAGTGAGAACAGAGGGGCAAAGTGAGTTAACAAATCCTTGCAATCCTTCGGTTGCTGCATTGTTAGGTTAGTAGAGAGTGTTATCCCTTCTACTGACTCATCTGAAGGGTGTCCCATTAGAAGATCTGGGAGAGGCTCACTCTACGCTTCTTCTTGATCAGAAGCTAAGAGCAAAGCTCCTATCTCTTGTCTTTTTAAAACATTTTTTATTGTTTATGGTTTAACAAATAAACCTTTACAACTTTCTCAGTTGAATATAAACATGATAAAACCAATGTACAATACCAATGCAATGTGAAATTATACGTGTGCACATTTTTAAATTAAGGAATAAATAAAACAATCCAACAAGCTATACCACTTAGCCGGAGAAGATAAAATCAATTGATTTAAAAAAAACCTGCAACAGCTAACCCTTCAGACACAAATGGTGATCTTAAACATCTTTGCCCCAGTGAGACACTATGAATCCGATTTACTGAAAAAGTCATACGGAGAGTATTGAATGAGGGGCACTCTTATGAGCAAATGCTTTGTTTCTTCTATGTTTTCCCCAATTAAACCGAATCTACAGGACTGACCATCCTTTTCATTCTGGCCCCTCCTTTGTAGGATTTAAAGTGTGGACAACAAATTCCAATGAAAGCGTACAAACACTGCTCTTCGTATAATGCATGGGAACAAAATAAGATACGGTGGAAGTGCACCCCCGTTTTTATAGCCATGTCTTTTCAGGATTATCAACAAAGGACTTAGTTTTCACATCTAGATGTTCAAGGATAGAATCACAGTATATACGGAAATCAAACAACAGATTGACTCTATTGCCCCTCGGGATCACGCCCATGACTTTTGCTTATTACCTCATATAATGAACCTTTCATAGGAAGCAGTAATTTCAAATATAGTTGGAGACAGTTCCATTGAACTCTGGCTTTCGTAGATATTACTCAGCTGAAACCTAATGGCGGCAATGGGTACGCAACTTCGAAACCCCAAGAGCCTCCTCCAGATCTTGGACTCTACGCGATCCAACCATTGAATGCCACTTATAGTTCTAGGCCATATGTAATTTTAGGGACAAATTTCCCCTTCATAAAATTTTAATGTCGGTTTCGAGTAGCAGCCACATTTTTGATTCACAATTGCCATCTGGTTTGTCATAAGGGAAGCCTTTTGTCTGACAATTAGCTGGAGGTTGCAGATGGAAGGGCGAGCGAAAACAGTAAAACCCAAATATGTCATACTGGGAGATCGTGAAGAGTAACGTTTTCAGCCGGGCAAACCAGGAGGAGACATTTTAAGCCATCAACTAAAACAAAGTATCTAAGTTTTTGCTGAATTAATCAGTAGGCCATTCTCTCCCGCATATATTGAGAAGGCAGCTAGCAGCATCCTTATACATACACGAATATGATCAAACAACAAGAAGTCATCCGCGTAGGCTAACCAGGGAATCTTTTCATTGCCTAATTTTGGAATTGCCAATGAGGCGGATATTAGGTATGATGATACTTCGGATGCATTAAGATTAAACAGAAACAGTGCTAATGTACATCCTTGCCTTAAACCAGATGCAGTGGGAAAAAGGTCCGGTAAGGTATTGTGGACAGTCTAATTTCCACCATAGTCGCCTGCGGTCTACTCTATCGAAAGCCCCCGATAAGTCAATCGAAGCCACGTAGGTGGAGGCAGTTTTATCCGACTGGGCGGTTTCTTGGATGGCCCTTACAACCATTCTGTTAAGGTGAGTAGAGTGCCCTCTTCTAAATCCTGTTTGATAAGCGGAAAATATATTTGTCACTTTAGCCCAAGCCTTCAAGTGGGGCATCAGAAGGGAAGCAAAGATCTTACTATCGGAATCCAAGAGAAATATCGGTCGATAATTCCTTGGATCCGATCTGGTTCTGATCTTGAGGACTGGAACCACTATGGCAGTGTGCCAGGATGGTGGAATAGAGCTTAACTCAACCAACCTCTTGAAGAGAATAACCAGGGCATTCATCCAATTGTTACAATCTGCTCTTAAGCTATTATTAGTAAGGCCATTTGTGCCCGCCGCCCAGGAGGGCTTAGAAGCTTTAATTAACTTGCCGATAGTATCATTATCAACCCGCAACTCGAAAGCCATAGGCTTTCCCATCAAGGCTCTCATTACCTGTGATTCCTGTTATGCATTACCCAAAGCATACAGATCAGAGAAGTGCATAAATTAAGCCTTCTCCAGAAATGTATTAGTCTGGGATAAGAGTAGCGGTCATCACGGACATTAATCAGAGACCAGAACGCTGCAGAGTCTTTACTGAGTATTACTTGTAGCTGATTTTCTGCGTCTCTTTAGCAGATCAGATTTCTTTTGTTTAAAGAAATTCTTATAGCTCTGTTTTATTAATCAGATCTTTTCTTTTTGTTGAGATATATGGTGGCCCCCCTCCGATTAGCAGTTTAATCTCACGCTGCATAGATGTTTTTTTTATTGACTACAGATTCATCATAGATCTGCAGGTGTTTCCTGTGAGTAGACCTAGTGCCTCGATTGAGACCTCTCTTTAAATTCTTCATGAAGTCCTCTAAGGTAGAATCAAAGTTGAATACATTAAACATCCTTAACTTCCATTCAAGAGAGGAGGTGGACATTGCATGCCCAAGAGAGACATTTAATGAAGCTATATTTCGATGAGACCAACTGATACCATTACGACCTGCCAAGACAGTAAGATCCAACGCTCTTACCTCCTACTGCACGGCAGGTTGTTGGTACGAGTTTACTTCAAAAGTTGCACTAAGAATACTATGGTCACGCCAAAGATTCTTTTCAATAGTGAATTCTGTACATATCATAGAGAGTAAATCACAAATAGGTAATCCAAGGTAGATTCAATGGTACCCCTAGCCCAAGTTGTATTTCCACCCACTTGATTAACAATCTGACCATTCAGCAATTTAAGCCCCCAGGTGACAGTTGCACAAAGCCATTACTGACCGGCCTGTATTTTATAGCTTGATTGTGTAGGAATTGGCAATTCATCCCATGTGTTATATGTGGGTTGCAAGCCTATGTAATCGTCGTTCGAGTTCCCTCCCAAAACAACCTGACAGTGCCCCTTCTTCATTTTCCAGGAAGAAATAAGATCATTTATGTCATTAATAAAGTCAGCCAGGACCCCATTCCCCTGTGCCAAAAGATGTTAACTAGTAAAATAGTCAGTTCCCCTCCGGAATAAAGACTTCAACAGCCAAAATCCCATATGTATCAATTTTAACCTGCCGGGCTGATAATGCCGATCTAATGTGAATAATAGTTGCTAGACCCCCACTTGGATGCACACCTTTACTGGGTTTTGCTGCCTTCGCATAGATGCAATAGCCACCCAGTAAGGGGGGCAAGGTTAACCACGTCTCCTGCAAAAAATATTACGCAGCCCCTTTTCAAAGTATCAATGGTTTCACATTTGTCAGGAGATGGCTATTACCCCGTGAATTCCATGTTAGCAATTTTAAATGGATGGGCATAGGGAGTGTGAATGGACCTCCTATCTTAATCATCCCCTACTTTAAACCCAAGCTGGATTAACAGTGTGCCTAACTTGCCCACTCATACCCTCAAAACGCCAGCCATATTCTTGTCGAGGATCAGTGTATTTTCCCTACAGGGGCCTGTAACCAAGGGGGAGGAAAAGACTGATCAAGATCGCTTCCCTGTTACACTTTAAGACCCAACTTCTGCAGATGCAGGTCTGCAACCAGTCTGGAGCCAAAATACAAACAAACCTGTTTTGTATCACCTCTTTCAGGGAAACAAATCTATCGATGTCCACCGAGGACAATGATCGTAAATAAACCAATTTCAGAAAAGATCAGCAAAACATTTGAACGGTTTAAGCAAACTAGGACGGAATCGCCCAGAAGACCAGTTAGATTAAGTACATTTCGTCCCAGATATGCTACTCTCGTCAGTTCCGGGCCAAAAATGGGTCGGGAGGAAAGCCCTCTTGAGGGAAAAGACATTTTCGAAGGACCAGCAATGGGTGCATTTTTTGCATGGTGCTTGAAATTATAAGACTTGTCATTGACCCGTTCCCTTATTCTAAGCTTCATTTTATAGCTTTCTTCCTTTCACAGGGGGTACTGAAAGTCTGCTTCAGTAGATGAGGTCTTACAATTGGTAATTGAGGACCTACAAACAGCTGGGGTATAAGGTTTGCTCAGGAGTGTCCCCAAATTTGAAAAAGCTCCCCCCGGACATAGTCCTGGCGATGATATCTCCAAGGGGCATATCAAGGAGGATTGTTGGGTAACCATTGGTAAAATATTTAGAGTGGGTTTAGACAAAGAAGTTTGCTGACTCAAGCTGTCAGGCAAATACACTATTGGACGGGCAGTAGGTAAGAGACCAATTTCTGAATTCACCATTGTCTTGCAGTTTTTCCCATTTGCTTCTAGTGATTCAAAGGCCGGGATCCGTTTAATATCACAGGTGGATTAACCACTTCCTTTAGTCTGCACCCCCACCGTCAACATGCCCCTATACGGATTGTCTAAGGAGGAGATCCTTGCGGGAGGTTGAGCCAGCAAAGGAACGGAGGATGAGCATTTCATTTCTCCAAGTTCATACCCCTGTGCATGGGGTTCTCGTACAGCTTTGTCATCCATGTCTGCCACTTTCATTACAGTGGCTCGCTGAATTCAGTTTTTTCTGGGCATAGAGAAGAACGGGAGATTCCCCTTATTAGAAGGGTCCATTTTAGTTGACCTTCACGTGGGTCCTTTCATTTGAGAGTCTTCAAATGTAGAGAGACTGGTATGGTTGCTTATCTACAAAATGGGTAGGATCATAAGGAGCTTCCTCCAAAAGAGTAGTCAACAGCTGTATTGGAGGTTTTCTCAATTGCCCCACATTTTTAATCCGCTCGGTTTAGGAGAGATTTCGCAAACATTTCCTAGATTAAACATTTTTCCTTTCACCAACTTTCTGTTTTTTAGATCTCTTAGGTCTTGATATATCAACTATTGTCGACTCCTCATGCTGTTCTCCCCTTTATAAAATTCCAAGTTACCCCATCCCCAAGCAGATTGGAGTCTACCCAGGTTGCAGTTCCCATTGAGACCAGATCTTCCAGAACTGTTTCTGCAATCACAATCAGTTCATCTTTATCGTCTCTCGCTTTAGGGAACGTTGGATGTTTGTTCCAGATCTCTGCCAGTCCAAATGACACAATATGACCCACACAAGCTCCAAGATTTTCAACCTTAGTATGAATAAAACTGAGCATTATGGAGTGGGTTTTAACTTCCTCACATATATTATCGTAAAGTCGAGCAAAGAAGCCCAGTACCATATTCAAGGCAGACAGATTAGGCGAAGTCAACTTAACCAGGTCCTCTGCTTCTTTGAGTGTATGGTGGCTAGGCTCCCCCTCTGTATGGAGAAAAAGAGTATGAGGACCCAAATTTGGGATCCTCCTGTCCCCTGCACACTTGTTACATACGTACTATGGATGTTAAAATATTTAGATATTCAAGAATCAAATGTGATTTGAACAATTTGGTAAACAGAATGAATTGTAAAAAAGGCATTCAGACTTAAAAACAGTAATTTATTCTGTACAATATAGTTAGATGCGATGAAAAACACATAGTACAAATGATGTCCAATTAATTTTTTGGCCGATGCGTTTTGAGGATTCCCTCTTCTTCAAATGGGCCTAATTGGACTAATCAATGAAATTCAAAAATAAAGAAAACTGAAAAAAGTAAAGTAAGCTGATGTTTATACAGGACTAATACCAACACAATTATAAGTGCAATAGTCAGATACATAGCGATAGAGCCTTAATTAGGGAGAATAGTTTGGCAGTGTTCTAGGCCAATTATTGAAGTTCTCAACGTCGCCAAGGGCATAGTTCAGGTACTCTATCAAAAGGTATATCCGCAAACATTAGAGAGAAATAAATTGGGTACAGCGGGTACTCAAGTGTGAAAAGTCCTAGAGGTAACCTCAAGGAGGGGCTAGCTGTTTGAGGCGTGGGATGAAGATTGCTTTGATAGGAAGACTGGCTCCTCAAGCCAGTGCAAAAAGCCTTCATCTTTTAAGCTATATTAATTTACCTCACCTGGACTGTAAGAATAAAAGCAATCTTGCTATTGTAAGAGTTGAAACTTAAGGAAAAAGAGGTTGGTCTAAACAGTGAAGAATAAGCATGGTACTAAGAATTATTATGAATTTAATTAAGTACTATATCAGTTTTAGGCTAAAGTTTTAAAAATTCGAAATTGTTTATTGAATCATTTGTAAATTGTGTAGAATGTATACAATAGTTGTAACATATGTGTTTTTCCTTTTGCTATGAAATATTGAAAAGTTGATTAACATCAGCTATATCAATAAAAATTAACAAAAAATTACCTCACCATATCAGCCCAAGATGGCTGCTTACCTCTCGACCTCTGTGTGGTCCAGACTGAAATCCGCTCACATCTGCAGTTTGCCACGTCGTCATCACACAAGCTACTACGTATCTGCAGACTATATCTACCTGATTGCATCTGGGATGTTTCAAGTTAAATCGGACGCCGGAAACTGAATTACGCCGACTGCAGTGGCGGCCATGCTCCGCGTTCACTCCGGCCTCTGCACGCTCTCTGCCCCCGGCTTCCTGCGACTGGCCTCCTGCGGCCGTGGCTGGCGCTGCGGCTGCCTAATCATTACCCGGAATCCTCACCTTCCGGGTCCCCCGACGGAGAGATTGGAACCCAGCGGGACCCAGGCGGCCCCGGCCCTGCCCATTGCTGCTGTCAAGTGAGGGGCGCGCAGCGCGCTGCTGCGCCGGGTGGGGCCGTTACAGGGGCTCATGCTGGAGTGCGCCCGACCCCGCTGCTCCCGGGGCCGGGCCCATCAGCGACTGGTGAGCGGCGTGGAGCCGCGGGGCTGGAGCCCAGCCGCTGTCCCAGCGCCGCATCCAGTGTGCCTGAGCTGACGTACGAGAGACAGGTGAGGAGCAGGGGGGAAACGCAGAAAGGCCCGTTTTTTTTACATCCGTGACCCCCCTCGTTGGATGCCCTGGCGCATACACTGAACTATAAGGGTACGCACTTGATATCCCTGCGCCTCGCCAGAGCATCTGTTCAGGACTGGGCCATATAAGCCCTTGCTGCCTCAACCTGAGACATCTGCCTACATATGCCCATTCTGGCTGCAATAGACACTTAGGTCCCACTCAGGTCTGCGGCTTCTCCTCTCGGGCGCAGCCCCAGGACCCCACTAGCCCCTTCACATGACAGGCAGTGGACTACTGACCCCCTCTTGCGGTGGCTGGGGGAGAGTCCAGCTCACCTTAACTAGTGCAGCATCTACTGCCTCTGCATGGGAGTGAGGCATCACATTACAGCTCGGCTAAAGTAACACTAGCTCTCGATAGCTGTTGCTTGCCCCCTCTTGGCCTCTGCATGGCACCTTGCCCCGCTGCCCGCCGCAGCCTTGCCGCTTCTATCCACTGCTACCATCACCCAACCACCTTGTTAGCACTGGGGACAGTGTCTGGAGACCACCTATCTGCCCGGTGCCCTTGCCATCTATCTCCCCTCCAGCTCCACCTGTAGAACACTGCTGCATCCGATCCTATACTTGCAATGTCTAATCGATCCAGAGGAGCCGGCAAGGGGGGAGCCATGGATAAGTTTACTAAGCCTGTCCCGAGGGTTGAGGCGAGTCACACATCATCCTCTCAGGACGAACCCGAGCCTGATCCCCATTCTAGCGCACTGGTACCAGATCTCATCACAATGATGGAATCAATGGCGAAGAACTTTGCCTCCTTCCATGAGAAACTGGACAACATTAATGCCAATGTCGCCTCACTCAAGACCCGAGTTGACCAGGCAGGGACTAGGATCACCGATGCTGAAAACAGAATCTCTGTGAATGAAGATGAAATACATACACTCCAGAACACGGTGGCCTCCATGACTCGTGATATGAAGAGTGTAAGGGCAAAATGCGATAATTTGGAGTCTCGCTCCCGTAGGAAAAATCTGCGAATTGTCAGGGTCCCGGAGAACGCCCTCAAAGGACGTATGGAAGACGCTGTTGAGAACCTACTTAAAGATCTTCTGAGTAACCCGGCCTTATCACTATACTTTACGGTTGAGCGAGCTCACCGGGCCTTATCACCACGCCCAAACAGGGCGACTTCCCCAGGCCCATCATTGCCAGAATTCTCAATTAACGGGACAGAGACCTCATTCTTCGCCTATCATGTGATAAGGGGGACCTGCGATTGAAAGCCCACACCATTAGGATCTTCCCTGACCTTTCAGTAGGAGTGCAGCAGGAGAGGCGCCAGTTCCTCAGCGTCAAAAAACTGCTTAGAGAGCGTAACGTCACTTACGCAATACTGTTTCCAGCGCGGCTCAAAATCACCTATAATGGAAACCTATACTTCTTCACAGTCCCGGACGAAGCGGTGAAGTTTATTGAGTCGCAAATACCTCGACATGACCCAGGAGGGGGCCACGCTGATGCTGACTAATCACAACTTGTCTCACCTTATGGTACCCAATCCTTGTTCATAATGTGATGATGGCAATGTTGTATCGCAAACTCAGTAAATATGGCTCCCTGGTACAAGCATTCGGACCACTGGTCGGCTCTTGGCCCATAGACACTAACTATCTTCCTTCCCTAGCGCCCGGAGCCGACCACATGTGCCAACCAATACTCTGATCTAATCCTGTTCTGCTATGCTTACTGGTGGCAGGGGCCATGCAAGTAATACATACCCCGCAGAAACCTATGCTGGATAGCATACGCTGTCCCTTTCTTTAAAAATGTCAACCACACGGCAACAGCGCACCCCACTGCAGTTGCAATGATAGTCTTCAGTTTGTTGTTGATGATGATTGTTGGCCCCTGTTGGGCCGGTAATGGGGTATAGACCCCTCTCACTGATGAATCTAGACACAAAGATCTTTGCTAAAGTAATAGCAAACCACTTTCTCCCAGTAATGACTTGCATGGTCCACGAGGATCAGGCTGGCTTCGTACCTGGTAGATCCACTTCCCATAACATCAGGCGGCTATTTAACATCATGTCACGGATAGACCGGGGCTCAAATGCGGTCACGGTCACATTGGACGCCCAAAAGGCATTTGACATGGTATCCTGGAGATACATGTGGATGGTGCTGGAAACGATGGGCACAGGCCCTAACATGATCAATTATATCAAATTACTATACACCTCCCCAGTGGCCAGGGTGCGGGTCAACTCTCTAACATCGTCCCTGATCCTGCTAGAGCTGCCCATTCTCCCCTATTCTCTTTGCTCTAGCTATA
The DNA here is from genome assembly GCF_040938575.1 of Ambystoma mexicanum. Taxonomy (NCBI): domain Eukaryota; kingdom Metazoa; phylum Chordata; class Amphibia; order Caudata; family Ambystomatidae; genus Ambystoma; species Ambystoma mexicanum. The sequence continues at coordinate 16,046,604 of NC_090926.1, forward strand.
GAGCTCATGGCAAACCACATTAGAACATGTCATGCCCACCGGGGGATTCGTCTAAAAGACACTCCTGAGATCATATCCCAGTATGCTGATGATGTGTTACTGTACATAAGGGACCCATCAGTCCACCTAGACCCAATATCACGAATCGGTACTCACTCAGGATTCACAATTAACTACACCAAATCTGAGATTTTCCCACTCACTAGTTCCACCCCCCAACCGGCCACCGCATACCCACTCCACTGGTCTCCCAATGGGATTAAATACTTAGGGGTTCACGTATCCCTTACCAAGGACACTCTCCTGACCGACAATTACACGGCGGTGGCAAAGCTTGCTGAAACCAAAATGACTCGCTGGCGCTCTCACCCGTTGTCACTGGCTGGGAAGCTTTCACTCATCAAAAGGGTGTTGCTACCTAAGTTCTTATACACTTTCTCTAACATACCCATTTGGCCAGGGGGAACATACTTTGCAAAACTACATAAAATGTGCGCACAGTTTTTTTGGCATTCGGGCGCAGTACGCAAGAAATGGTCCAGCATGACCCTTCCATTCACCGCCCCCGATCTGACACTATACTGGCTAGCGGCACAGACCCAATATGCCTCCGATTGGTACCCCGGGACCTCCCCCACCCATTGCTGACAATGTTAATGTAATGACACTAATTTTACACAGACAATACACAGACTCCCCCATAGACCCAGTCAGCACCACCGTTCACGCATGGGGCCGCCTCTTTGGGTTGGCAGGGGATCAGCACCCCTATTACAAGTGGCTTCCCGCGTGGGGGTTTCCCGCGTTGGAGCCCACGCACGATGCAGCTCTCTCACAGAATTGGAGTAACCTGGGCTATTGGGCTCTGACAGATTTCTACCCTGACGGGCAGTTTATAAACCCACAGACTTGGAAGCCGAGCCATTATGGGTCGGCCCTAGAACTCCTGCAATACTACAGACTCTGTGCTGCCTTCCGTGCTGCATGGCCCGACTTCCCCAATGAGCCCTCCCGCCCCCCGACTCCCCAGGACTTGCGTATATAGCTAACTCGGAAGGCGCCCGGGGCATTGTCTCCGCACTATATAAGCTGCTACTAACAAACGCCCCATCCCAATCCTCTGGGGCACGGGACGAATGGGTGGAGGAACTGGGCCTTGAGGTCTCTGATCATCTATGGGGGGAAATGTGCACGCACACCAGCAGAGTCTCCCTCAACTTCAGCTACCGCGCCATGCAATTGAAGCTGCTGAATAGGCTGTATTACACCCTCCTTAGGATTTCCAAATTTGCTCACACTGGCTTGCACACTTGCCCCCGCTGTAAAATGGAAAAGGTAGACCACTTACACATGTTTTGGACATGCCATAAACTGGGAGAATTTTGGTGAAAAATACTAATGACATTGTCGGAGATTAGTGATAGTGCAATTGACCCGGACCCCTTGGGGGTGCTATTTGGGGTGTGGAAAGCTAAGAATATTAAGGGCATGGCTAAATTTCTGAATATAAGCTGTATGGTGGCCAAGAAGTGCATACTTCAAAACTGGAATAATCCCTCTCCCCCACATTCCAGAAATGGTTGAACTTACTTACCTGGTCCCGGAACTGCGAGGAGGAATATATTGACATGCTCCCTACTCGCTCTCACCCCAAGAACATCTGGACTGCATTCAACAGTTACCTTAACATCCAGGAAGTGAGTGTGTCTGAGAGCGGCTCATCAGTAGGCCAGTAGAATGGTACTCCAGTCTAGCGGTGTATTGTGACTCAACCTGTTTGTCTTCGCATTTACCTGCCTTCGGCAGGATGACTACTTTTGACTACTTGTGATCGGAGGGATGTGGACGGCATGAAACGGAAGAGGCAAGAGGAGGGACCACATGAGAGAGAGCACCCGGTCGAAGGAAGTCCACCTGAGAGGGGGTACCAACCAGCCAAGCTGCGAGGTCGGGAGAGCCCAGTCCAGATAATTAACAGTCTTGGGACCCCGGAAGACAGCATTAGGAGCGACATGGACGAAAGGACTACGGCTGACACCGCTTACATGAGTATAGGATACGTGGAAAGAGGTTGTTCCAGCGAACAGAAAAACCCGAACGGAGGCGATTGGACAACCGCTGGCTTACCGGGGCGGGGTTCCGCTCCGAGTGCAGCATGGACCGTGGCAAGCCGAACGCCTTCACAGGCAGAAGTCGATTTCCCACGCGGTTCCTTTCACAACACGGTCGAGGCCGTACCCAGTGACACGGAAGGCAGAGACCCGCTTCCGAGTTCACCGCCAACACTCACCTTCAGAAAGCGTCAGAGACCTCGAGGGTACCAGACATCTTCAAGACGGGGGTTCCTCGCGGGAACCCGGACTTGGCGGGCCGGGCAGGCAACCCTCCTTCAAACCAAGAGAAAGGGGGCGGGGCTTACAGGGATATTTATAGAGAACCAAGCCAAGTCTGTGCTGATTGGCTACCTAGACCCCAACCCCTATATAAGGTAAAAACAAATGATGGACGGGGTCTTTTTTTTGCCATTCTCTTCTAGGACTTCGAGAGAGAGAGAGCTGTGCCTGAGACGCTGTGGGCTTACGAGGACTAGCTGCAAGGTCGAGAAGCCACATCCATATTCAAAGAAGAAGACGACGTATTCTTGTATCCTGAATAAAGGTTTTACTTAAGTTCCAGACCTGGCTGCCTGTCCCTCATTCACACTACTGTATCACTATATGCTGCATGTAAATGATTGCCCTGAAATGCGTGTTTTCTGTATGCCTCTGCCAACAAAAATAAAATATTTTTTAAAAAAAAATGTTTTTTAAAAAGGGCCGATACTATGACCCTGCAGTCACCAGTAGGGAAGAGTTTGTAAAGCTGGTAATTTTAATCAAAGAGATTCTCAAATTTCTTTGACATCCAATGTGCTCGTTAGATGTTCCTCAGTCAGCAGTGATCAGAGAACAGTTATTGAAACAATCATTGCCCTTAGACAGGTGGCTTCCAACAACAGCGAGCCACAGCATGCACAGTTGTTTTATCAAAGCCAGATTTTCTTAGAATTCACAAATAGTCTGGAAGGGAAGTGGAATACCTGAAGATCCACATCAAAGTCATCACCTTGCTGCCAAAGACCGCCAAAGACTCTGCAGCGCTCCGCTTGGAGCAGGAGACTATGTAGGATTAGGCTCCTCCTCCTCCCTATGTCGTCAGCCGAGTTCACAGAGCAAACAGACTCTGCTCTCACAAATGTACTGCCAAAGACTCTGCCCGACTCTGGTCTGGAAATATAAGTCTTCAGATGATTGGCATCCAAGACCATAGGTGCCTCCTTGGGGTTGCCCAAGTCTACCAAATAATTGACCTCTCCAAGGTTTCCCACAACTTTGAAGGACCCTGTACACTTGTCCTGTAATACCCCCCATCTTACTCGAACCATGATGAGAACGTGTTGGTCTGGAGTAAACTCCACCATGTTAGCCTTCTGGTCATACAGTATATAAAGGGGGAAACCCAGATTACCACATAGGTGGTAGCTCCATCTTATTCTGGGAGGTAGAGACTGATTAAACGGGAGATAGATAGCTTTGAATAACGCAACAGTTATAAGCATTAAACATCAACTGTTATTTACGACACATTTAATATTTTAATAAAGACATAAAAACATTTTTTACAAGTCCGTTGTAAATCACTAAATAAAACACTCTAAACAGTGACAGTATCATACCCTAATGGGCAGGATTGACATCAATGTTAATCAGATCAATAATAATGCAGAGTATCTAACGTTTAGATCTCTAGTATTGTCCTTATCTCGACATTTCTCGTATTGTTAGGGTCAAAACATTTAACCATTGTGTAGTCTCGACATGTTTCTGTTCTATGTCAATTAATACAGAACTTTCATCAGGAGTATAGTCACTACGATTAAAAAACCACAATCTAAACTTTGTATCTGTTAAACCGAAGAATCTTCTGGCTAAATGTGGAAAGTGTACACAACAAATCTGGCGTGTTTTCAAATGGTTGTAACTGTTGGTAAAATACAATAGAAAAAGGAGAAGCTATTAGTGCTATTATCTCGATTAAGAGAAAAATCTCATGAGGAGGCAAAGGATAATTACCTTGTCCCCTCTGTGGAGTTATTGCAGAAGCTGGCTTAGTTTAGGCTTATTTTAGGCTTCTGTAGGTGAAGAACCCTTACTAAAGGATGAACACCCTGCAAAAATAAAGGTTGCAAAGATTTAAAATCGCCCTGCGAGGCTGTATATAAAGGAACACAGTGAGGAAGTATCCCAGAAGTCATTAAAAGTAGTTTTGCATTAATTCGCAATTGTCCCCTGTAGTATTTACCTGAAGGGTTCAGGGTGATGATGGCTAAATGATCCTTATAAACGAGGTCAATTAGAAAAACTCTTTCTGCAACTGTCAGAATGATTTTTGTACGGCAGAGAAGGGCTGTCAGAAAAAGCAGATAGAATACCTCAGTAGGGTCTTCGGAAGTTGGATTGTTACGGAAGAATAAGATAACTGGTGAGTTACCCACCTATGGGTTTAAAATCTTAGCGTGGCTCGTTATAATATGTCGCCTTATTCTTTAGTAAAGAATGAAGTGAAGCTGTGTTGATTACAGTCGGCTTCTGTGTAGTGAAGCGTCTTTAAAATGCCTGCTGGGATAGAAATGGGATGAACGAAATCCATTTCTATAATAGATTATCCGCGTTTATCGTGAAAGCTAAAACTTGTTGTAATTAAATTCTATGGGGGAACAGGAGTAACCCCAGTCTGTAGAATAAGAAGAAAAGTATTACCTGTAGGTGGCATCTCGATTAAGCCAGTCCTTTGCCGGACATCACTGTAGCCGGTTGAATTCGCCCTTTTTCTCTCAAAGATAGGCAGCCGCCATCTTAAGTGGGGGTATATATAGGGGCTGTGGTCCCTTGTTTGTGTCGACTCCGCGTAAGTGTCTATTACAGAAATCTCGATCTTCCAATGGTGCAAAATGAAAGCTCACAATGCCTTTTGAATTAAAACCGAGCCTCCGTACTTATATTCGGATAGCCAAAACATAGAATCGCCCCAAATGCAAAAACGATCTCCTTGGTCACAACAGGAAACGCTAGTTGGAAATGCTAAAATTAAAGAGCTCACTAAGAAATTTGGAGATTATAAATGATCCTCTATATGATCCATCGAATGATAGGAGGGTTGAAGCGGATTACTGGAAGTAACTATCAAAGTAACACAGTAGAGTCATTATATTTTGCCCCATTCAACTGCATCATTCAGCCCTTCCTTGTCACTTTGTGTTAAAAAAATTAGTCTTTGTTCCTTTGTGATTAGGGCTGGTTTCTTTTTGTTGATGTCAGTGCCTGTCATGATCTAGAGAACAGTCCAACGGAGATCTTCACCAGTATGATTATTAGTAAAGTGTGTAACCATAGGGGCTGTAAGCACTTTTTTGATAATACAGCTTCGATGTTCGATAATCCGGGTTTTGACTTTCTTTTTTCTAATTGACCTCGTTATAAGGATCATTTAGCCATCATCACCCTGAACCCTTCAGGTAAATACTACAGGGGACAGTTGCTAATTAATGCAAAACTACTTTTAATGACTTCTGGGATACTTCCTCACTGTGTTCCTTTATATACAGCCTTCAGGGCGATTTTAAATCTTTGCAACCTTTATTTTCGCAGGGTGTTCATCCCTTATTAAGGGTTCTTCACCTACAGAAACCTAAAATAAGCCTAAACTAAGCCAGCTTCTGCAATAACTCCACAGAGGGGACAAGGTAATTTATATCCTTTGCCTCCTCATGAGATTTTTCTCTTAATAGAGATAATAGCACTAATAGCTTCTCCTTTTTCTATTGTGTTTTACCAACAGTTACAACCATTTGAAAACACGCCAGATTTGTCGTGTACACTTTCCACATTCAGCCAGAAGATTCTTCGGTTTAACAGATACAAAGTTTAGATTGTGGTTTTTTTAATCGTAATGACTATACTCCTGATGAAAGTTCTGTATTAATTGACATCGAACAGAAACATGTCGAGACTACACAATGGTTAAATGTTTTGACCATAACAATACGAGAAATGTCGAGATAAGGAGAATACTAGAGATCTAAACGTTAGATACTCTGCATTATTATTGATCTGATTAACATTGATGTCAATCCTTCCCATTAGGGTATGATACTGTCACTGTTTTAGAGTGTTTTATTTAGTGATTTACAACGGACTTGTAAAAAAATGTTTTTATGTCTTTATTAAAATATTAAATGTGTTGTAAATAACAGTTGATGTTTAATGCTTATAACTGTTGTGTTATTCAAAGCTATCTATCTCCCGTTTAATCAGCCTTCTGGCCATGCCAGTGCTTGACCAGATTTTGACCAGCTTTCAAATTCTAAGAAGCCTTGGTCATCATTTCTGCAATCCTCTGTCCGAGGCCTAGCACATAGTCGGTACTCCTTACTGGCTTGAGGGAAGGAACACTCTCCAGACACTCCTTAGGGTCAATTGGCCTCTGACAGGATGACCATAAAGTAACTCAAAGGAGCTAAAGCCCAATCCAGCTTGAGGAACTGCTCTATAGGGGAAAAAAATGCATGGCAGAAGAAGGTCCCCACTTTCTTTTAAGCTATTCTTCCAAAGCTCCAATCATGCTCTTCGTTGTTCTATTAAACCACTTTACCACCCCATTTGTCAGAGGGTGGTAGGCAGTTGAGAACTTGTAGGTGACCCCACAGGTTTTCCATATGGCCTGCATGTAGTGGGACATAACATGTGACCCCCCTGTTAGATACAACCGCCTTAGGAAATCCTACTCTGGTAGAAATATCATGTAGGGTGTTAGCCACTGCTTGAGCAGTAACAGTTCTCATTGGAATAACTTCAGGGTACCTAGTGGCATGGTACATTACAACCATTATAAACTGGGTATCTAGTGGCATGGTCCACTACAACCATTATAAACTGGTTGCCAGAAGAGGTTTGAGGGTCTAGGGGACCAACAATGTCAATCCCCACCCTCTCAAAAGGAACTCCCACAACTGGGAGAGGCACTAAAGGTGCCACATTCGTGGCTCCACTTTCACCAGTTAACTGGCAAGTGCGACACCTCCTACAGTGTTTCTCAATCTCTGCACCCATCCTGGGCCAGTAAAAGTACAATGATATCCTCTCCTTGGTCCTCTTAAAACTAAGTGACCAGCCAGGGAGACAATGTGCCAACGGTGGGAATGTGTATTTCAATTCTTGGCCACCAGTCTCCTGAGGTCGCCTGGAATAGACTCCATAGGCTTACTGTAGAGGAGTTCATCCTCCCAGTATAGCCTATGCTTCCCAGGGTCTTGCCCTTCACTCTGGGAATCTGCCTGCTGACGAAGACATTCTAGAGAGAGATCCACTCTCTGCCTCCTACTGAAATCTGTCCTTGAGGGTCCACCTTCTGTAAGGAAAGACTGCAGCTCCTGATGGTCTCTTGGATCCAGATCTTCCAGGCAGGGTTGAATCTCCTAAAACTCCGATTCATCAGAAGATGGTTCTTCTTGGGATTCTTCTGGCACCAAATCAGCTGTGTGACCCTCTAAGGGTCACTACAGGAACCTTTTTTTTTTTGGAAGTTTGGGACCCTTTTTTGCCATTGGAGACCCTGGGTTTCCACCTGGTCTAAGTTGGGAGGTCTCTTGGGGTTGCCTTCCTTGCTTTCCTGGTTAGCTCTCTTCTCTTGTTAGAAAGGGGCTTTGGGGTGCTGGAAACTACACCCAGTGCCTTCAAGTCATTGCCCAAGAGTACCCTACCTGGCACTTCAGACTGAACACTCAGAGTGAGCTTAACAGTCATGTCATTACACTTAATGATAGCTGGCAGTACGGGACACATTTGGGCTGGACATCTTGCTAATTTAGTAAGCCTTTTGGGAGTCTTAGCAACTTCCTCAAGTTGAAAGAAACATTCATCTACCACAGTTATACTGCCCCCAGTGTCTCTAATGGCAGGGGTGTCCTGACCTTTGTAAGTACACCATCTTTATAATACTCTTTAGTCTTATCAGGGATGGAATTTTAGACCTCAATATTCTGTTCCTAAAGATACTCTTGCTTGAACACCAATGGTTTCTTCAGCTTGAGGATGAAAGCTAACCCCCGTCATTGGTATAGCCACACCAGGTGTTGATGGTAAGCTGACAGACGGGATCCCTGAAGGTTTACCCTCACATATGGGAACTCCTTTTACATGGTCACCAGACCCACAAACCACACATTTCCCAAATGTCTTTTGGAATGGGGGTTTCTGATAACCTCCCTCTGGTTTGGGCCTAGAGGTTTCACTAGCCCTATAAGGTTGTTTAGGGGGATATTTACCCTTGTTATGTTTGCGGCCCTCGTTTGGTGGGGGATTTTCGGAATGATCCTTCTCATCTTTTGTATGCTTCTTCCCATCCTCTTTCTTGTGAGGAGCCCCAGAATCCTTGTGAGTAGACCTATTAGCCACCCACAAGTCTGCAGGCACTGCTAGCTTCTTGGGGTCCAGTTCCTTAGAGTCAGCAAGGTGCTGCCTCAGCTGTGGGGGAACAGGCGTCAAAAATACTTTCCAGCATGAAACGACACCTCATGCCTTCATAAGAGCTCCCCCTGTAGCCTTTAATTAACCCATCTAAGTTGTTCAGGCTTTCAAACACCCAAGTGGCCCACAAGTTACCATCACTCTTCTTGTGGTCCCTAAGCCTTTTTTAGGTATTGGGAAGGGGTCTTCCCAAACCTGGCTATGAGAGCCCCCCCATTCTGGGGGAGATCAGCGATTACCCGTGGAACAGAGTCAAATTCACATATACCTCACACCTTACATGTACATTTCAATGTACTCAGCCAATCAAGAATATCAGTTTTTGCATCACCAGATCTTTGGGGAGACGAGGCTTCCTGTTCCTGGAGTGGTCTGTCAGAAGTGGAATCAAGGGACAACCTTTTAATGTCTAGCTCATGCTGCATCGCCTTCTCCCCTGAGTTGAAGCTCCTTCATCATTTCTTTGTCTCTAACCTCAGACTGAATCTCCAGTTTTCTGAATTCAATCTCTACACCCAGCTCAGTTGACATGTTAGATACAGTTGTGGGTGAGGTCAGAGGATTTGGAGGTAGATTAACAATCACATTAACATCCATATCATCATCTACCTCACTTTCTGGAAGTTGAAGGCTAAGGGTTAAACTTCGACCATCATGATTTTCCAGTTCAATTCTGGCAGTAGGGGTTACAGGCCTACTCAGTTTGGTAATCAAACAAGCTTTGGTACTAAAACATGCATCCTTACGCATTTCTTTCAGTTGTTCAAAAGTAAGAGATATAAGATATTAAGCCTTATAGTTTTCCATAGGGAACATGGTTTAGTACTTTACAGTATAGTAGCCTTGAGGATGGATTCTTTGAAATACAATAAAACCAGGAGTCAATGTAATTAAACCTATACAAATCCCACCAGCTTAACACCAGTTTTAGGGGAGTTTTTCTTAAGTACCACTTGGAGGTAAGACTTTAGTAACCTATCCCAGTGGTTTGTAGATCCCCCAACTTATAGTATCAGCCTGTACTAATCAGAGACCATGGTAGAGTGGCAGAGCATTCAGGCCCATCTTATGAGGAAGATGTGAGCTGTATGTTAGTACAATGAACGCACATCAAAGAAACACTTGCACATACATTTATATTAAAAAAATAGATTATATATACATAAGAGTCACTGTTCAATACTTAGCACAATAAACCAACACACATAGGTGGACTTTACAATAATTTCATAAGGACAGTTCTTAGTTGGTAGTTGCTGAAAGCGCACAATTGTTACAGGAGTTTGACAGGTCTACCATACTATCAGTAATAACGCGCACCCACAAAGTAATGGGTGCATTTAGTACATTTAGTCAGAATACATATATAAGATAGTTATTTTTGGAAGGAAACAGTTGGTTAGTGTTATCCTAATCGAGCTGTAGGTTCTAGAGGAAATTTCCCTGCCCAGCAAGTCTTTTAAAGTCCAAAATGCAAACCTAGCTACAAGGCAGTTCAGAGGCTTAAAGTCTTGAAAAGCAGCAGGTAAGAGCAGGTTGGCCTGGACACCTCTACGTGCACTCCTATGCTCTGGAGTGGCTTTCTGGAATAGGGTAAGCAGTACCTTTCCCCCCCCCCCCCAACAGTACCTTAGGTCTGAAGAAAACATTTGTGCTGGATGCTCAGTGATGTTGCAGCTTTGGACCCGACCTCTGGATTCCTTGATGTGATGATGAAAGGCAGGACAATGGACGGGATCTCTCAGCAGCAGTCTAGAGGGAGGACCTCTGGCACGGCTTTCATCAACTTCTCTGTTCACTCGGTGGTTTTGGCGCCTTTTCTGCAGCACCAACAAAGGACGCGATTCAATCTTCTTCAATTCCTGCAGTCCCACACACTGCTGAGGGGGTCCGGACGAATTGGACTGTCTCTGGAGTATCCTTGTGGTCGCAGCAAAGACTTGGATGAATTCGGCCTTTCCACAACGATGCACTCGAAATGGGCTGCAGGTCTTTTGGTATTGGGGTTCTGCATCTCCATCTCTGGAAACTACCAGTACTTCGGAAGATGGCTCCAATCAAAGTTCGTCTTGGGACTGGTTTAACAAAGGGAAGGAGTGGTCCTCTGCGGAGTTCCAGTTTTCTGAGCGACAGAGGGTCAAGACCGCAGTGGTTGCTTCAGTGTTGCAAAGTGGCTGCAGGCGTCTCTGGTCATCTTCTTCATCAGTTATTTCAGCTTCTAGTGGCCGACCTTTTCACTCCAGGAGTCTCGCCTTTTATCCAGTTCCAGCACTCACTCCTCTGCAATCTTCCTCAGCAGTTTCCAGAAAGGGGCGTTTGGCTGCCCAATCAGGACAGCCAGACCCCCAGTGGGAGCGTTTGCCTGCCCAGACACACTGGAACCTAGACGGGGAGACCCAAAGGTTCCAGTCAAAGGCAAAAGAAGCACGCACACATTTAGAAGGGCTGACAAAGAACCACGCTAGTAATGGCGAAAAAAGAAGGGAGGTCCCAAGTTATAACTCGGGTGCCCCTATTGTGCACTACGAGGCTATGGACATAGCCTGCGGTGGAAAAAAAAAAAGAAATCACACAATAGTAGGTAGGACACGTCGGCTGCCACAAGCCATAACTAGGAGTTTGTCTATGTGACTAAAAAGTCACATGAGTCGAGAGAATGGGGATACTGGGTATCCCTTTGTCACTCCACATAAGGTGGTGTGTGACAACCCCTCAGACTATAATGTTTTAGCAGGGATACGAAGTATCTCTCTATCCTTAAGAACTGTAGTTACTCTAGGATAAAGGAAAGCATCTCAAAGGAGGACCCTAAGGGTCCCGAGCAACACTGCCCATAAGGAGCTGTGTGCAGCAATAGTGAAATACAGATGCCTTTAAGAGTTATGGAGGAACACAGAGTCCATAACACAGGTAAAATACACAGAATAGAGTTCCAAAATACAGAGCCCATAAGAATGAGAGTGGAAAAAGGCTCTACCCATTCAGTGAGAGAAATGTGAATATTGCGCATCAAGGCTGGGGAAGCCGTCAAGAGCATGGAAGCCAGGAAGAGTGCAACGGGCATGCAACCCAAGTAAATCGGACTGAAAGAAACACAAACACTGTATATGAAGGCTGGGGAAGCCGTTAATAGTATAAGAAACTGAGAAAATTGTATGGACACATCCTGTGAACCAGGAAGTGGAAGGGATATGTGTGCTTCGTATCAAGGCTGGGGAAGCCAACATGTGTGAGAGATTAATTGGACTGAGAACCAAACACGATACCAACAGCCACAGGACTTTGGGGAGTGCCAGTGCCAAAAAGCTGGGATATAGAAAGGTATATGCAAGGTGATCCTGCATATACCTATGCAAGGTGATCCTGGAGGAATTTGATGCTGTTAAAAAGCTTAAGTGATCCTAGAATGATTTAACTAGTGGTAAACAGCGGAAAAACACATAGGAATGAAAATGTGTCTCTTCCCCAGAGAGGTGGAAGAGAACGGTTTAGAAGACATGTATAATTTTAACAGACTACAACCAAAGACTGTGCATTGCGTAAAGACATTCTAACAGAAGTTCGAGACTGAAAATAAGTCCTCTAGGAGCCGGGCAAAAGCCATTCAGTGGCTGTTTTGCAAGCCTCTTTCTTTTTAGGTTTTCTAAAAATGAAGGTCCAGATAGTAATTAGGGTTTTGGACTCATGACTACATTTTGGACTACGACGAGCACCCTTCGTTTTTGTTTTATAAGGCAAGGACTTCCCTAATAGGGATAGGGAAAGTTAGGCATTTTCTTTTTCTTTTTAATTTGAATAAATCAATCTTCACCATGACCCATTGTACTACGGGTCCTTCTTCTGGTTCGCCACCAAGTCAATTAACCAATCAATTTGAAGGTTTGCCACAGCCAGCGGCAGGACAGAAAGGGCTTTAGCTGGAGGCTATGATCCACAGACAGAGTCTCTGAGCAGAGGAGAGGTGTTTCTTGACAAATCCATCAAGTGCCAGAGAAGGGGAGCCACCTGAGCACAGGAGAGGGGTGCGCACTCCAGTGAGGGGTAGAAGAGCCCTGTGAAACCCAGAAGAGGTGTGCGATCTAGTAAGAGGAAGAAGAGCCCCTGATCCACCAGAAGAAGGGTGAGTTTGTGTGAGGAAGAGGCAATACCCTATGACCTCAGAAGAGGGGTGTGCTCCAGTGAGGGGAGAAAAGCCCCCACCAAACATCAAAAGAGCCATCTCTTCTAGCAGGGAGTGGGGGAGTGCTAGGGGGGGCCTAATCCCAGAAAAGGGGTGGCCTCCAGTGAGATGGGAGACCCTCTAGACCAAAAGAGACCCATAGCAAAGAGAAAGGATAGATGAGAAGTAGTGAAAGAGCGTGACTTTGGCCCCAGAAGAGAAGAGGAGAGCCTTGTGGGCCCAGAAGTGGGGTGTGTTTCATTGAAGAGTGTGTGGACAGGGCACTATATCCCTGGGAGAGTGAGCAGGACACTGGATTTGTGTCTGTAGAAGGGTGAGCAAGGAACCATATCTCTGGAGAGAGCGAGCAGGGACATATATACCTGGGACAGTGAGCAGGGCATTAAAACCCTAGGTGCAGATTAGTGAGCAGGGCATTATATTTCTGGGTGTGAAAAGGCGAGCAGGGCACCATATCCTGAGTAAAGCAACAGAGGGGGAGAGAGCCCCTTGACCGCTGAAGAGCAGAATAAGTAACAAAGAGAAGGAGTGTCCCAGTGAAGGGGCAAGACTTATGACACTTGGCAAAGGAAAAAAAGTCCTAAATCCCAAGAGAGGAATAGTGGCCCTGTGGCTCCACAGAAGATGTGATGAAGACTGAATGCTAGTGTGACCTAAAGGGGAAAACATCATGTCTGGAACTTTCCGAATGTCATTTTGTTTGATGCCCTTCATTAAAAATCAAAGACTACATTTCCCAAGAGCCTTTATGTTACAGTCATCCTGAAACCATTTCCGTGCAATAGTCCAAGTCTGACTTTTGTTTAATAAAACCCTTTAAACTTATTCTGATGTCAGTTGTTCCCTTGGCCAGGCCATGTGACACCCCCGGTTCAAGAGAAGGCGGGGTGGTGGGAGGTGGGGGGGGTACAGAAAGCAGGAGAGAGGGGCCTGGAAGAGTGGATGTGCAACAGAATAAATAGGAAAAACCCCAGGGTTAGGGTGTGCTCCAGGCCAGTGTATGGGAGGAGAGCCCTGTGAGCCCAAACATGGTGTTGGGGGGGAGAGGGAGAGAGAAAGAGAGAAAGAGAGAAAGAGACAAAGAGAGAAAGAGAGAAAGAGAGAAAGAGAGAAAGAGAGAAAGAGAGAAAGAGAGAAAGAGAGAAAGAGAGAAAGAGAGAGAGAGAGAGAGAGAGAGAGAGAGAGAGAGAGAGAGAGAGAGACTCTTGCGCATTGACAAGCCGAATAGTTAGTTTACTGCATCTTCCCTTTCTTACCATTCTATTCTCTGAATACAAGTGTCTTTGTGAGGAAGTCCTTCTCACCAAAAGATGGGTGTCTTCTTTGTGCTTTCATGAATAACTGTATGGTCTTATAGAATTTAGTTATTTGACTCAAGTTTACAATTAATACCATATTTATTTATTGTTTGCTATGCAATGGTTAAACATAAAAGAAAAAAGCCTTTTAGCCAAACATTCCAGTTAAGAACATCAAATTTGAAGGAGAAACAAATGGAGGAAAAGAGAGAAGAAGATGATGAAAAGAAAGAGAAGGGGAATTAGTCTTTCAGCCTTCTCCTAATTACAGGTCATTGGTTAACAGCATCTCTGCTCTTCTTGTTCCTTCATTCACAGCTGTTAAGGCTTTAAAAAACTTCAACCACCAATTGTGTTACAAATACAGTCAGCCAAATACTTTCTCCCTCCAACAGTATGTACCACCAGACTTCTTCAGATATGCTTGGGTGGTCTATAATGTGTTCCCCCAGAAATCTTGTTCTTAGATCTTTCGTGGCTGTGCAAAACAAGATAAAGTGCATGGTGGTCTCCAATGCTGTTGGATTTTTGCACAGTCTACACAAAGCTTCCTCCGATTCCAAACGAGGTCTTAAAATGTCTCTTGTGGGGAGCAGGTTTAGATGCAACATCAGGAATTGATCCCTAATAATCCAGTTAGGGATCAATCTCAGATGTTTTGGTGGGCAGATCAATTTTCTTGCTTCCATCAGTGGTTTTCCATAAGGCTTATAGCCTTGTCTCTTCCTGTGTGGTGATCCAGTCTTTCATAAACAGTTTCTTTTTGACTTTATCTGGATTCTCCATAAGGGTTTTCTCATTTAGGCCCAAGTCTTCCAGAATCGCAACACGGATCACTTTCCACTCCAGGAGCGTGCGTTCAAGATTGTTAGTTAACCCTCTCTTCAAGGCCATCAATCCGACCTTAGGTGGATCTTCAATGCATTTTCGGTATAGGGCCAATGATTTACATGTGGCAACCGCACCAAGTAATTTAAGACCAAGCTCCATCCATATTAAATTGCTGTGCATCACCATCAGGTTTGTGGGTGCCAACACTTATCATCTCACATGATCATCAAATATCAAGCTTGAAGAAACTTAAGATCATCATGAGGAAAGAAGATTCCACCAATGCCCTTCAAAAGATTACAAGGGAACCTTAGGTCATCAATGGGCTCGAATTGCTAAGCAATCTGTTCATCAAATTTGGTCTGGGGGAGAACTTATTCCAGAAAGGTTTCGATAACTGACAAATCAAACATTACATTTTTTTTTTAAAAAAACACTTTGTATTAACCATTTCGTCTCAACGTGTACATGAGGAGCTTTGGCGTCACTAAGACTCGATCAAATACAACAAACATCTCTGCACCCCATGTTTAGAACCCCAGCCAAATCAAACAATAACTTTAGTTGATTTCACCGGCCCCTAAGGTGAATGGAAGTGGCCAGTCCTCATTAGGCACTATACTAATCAATAAATAGGCGCAAATGGAAAGAAATACAAAATCCTTCATTTTATCCATGGCAGTATCTACATGTGGAACCAATCTCCACCCCATACCTGAAGCAACACTCGCCGTACATCAGCATCGCTGTACTCTGGGTTCAACTGCCCGAGAACCAACTCAGCTGACAGCCGCTGCCGCACAAAATTGGTGACCCGGGATCCGTTGTAGCCATTGAAGACACCGTACAGGAACACGCGATCATCACTTCTGTGGGAGAAGAGAACCAAAGCCAATACCAGTAATCAACGCCATTCACTTTACAGATGGAGAACAACTGTTAAGGGGTGCAGAGCACCAGGGGACTACAAAGCTTGCAGAGTGTGGGGCGAGACCAAGGGGTGCTGGATAAGGTAGGAGAGCTAATGGGTTGCTGGGCAGGGATGTTGAATGAGGACGGAATCACTGGGGGAAATGAAGGGTGGGGTCGCAACATGATAATTGTGATCAGGGGTCACTGAGCAAGGAGTGAAGCTGGTGTGTTGCTGGATGAGTAAGCGTGTGGTGCTGCACAGTGAGGACAGCGGACTAGGCAAGGCAGGAGAAAGGCAGAGCTCAGCAAGGAATCATCCATCAAACCATCAAAGCAGAACCAATTTGTTACATTTTCTTATGCACATTAAGTTGTTGAAATTGTTTGCCAGTTTAACAGTAAGGGGATTGTGATACAGGGGTCATCTTCCCACCATCCTTAATCATTATGTTGCCAAATGACTAAGGCTGGGAGATATGGACCAAAAGTAATTTCTCGATAATTTTGGGCTGAATGGCGATATACATATCTCGATATTGTTTATGTGGGGGAAACGCTCAGTTGTAACCCGTCAACTACATGCGAGATTTCACAAATAGCTTTATTTATAAGACATTGATCAAAATAAAGTGTAAAAACAGGGCTCCTCTTCCTGTTTGAGAATACACATAGCTGTGTAAATATTAAAATGTAGTGGAGAGTACACAATCTGAGGCCTAATTTAGCTATTCATAATCTACCTTCTTGATACACATTTATGAAAGGTTTATATTGAAAATATTTTCATCTTTCTTCTTGTCAAACTTTGAGAGAAGGTAATTTCCTAATAATTGTGGCTTTAACCGACTCTACCACTTGCAGAATATATCTGAATATTACACACTTGGTTTACAGTTTGTGTTTCAATTTTTCATTATGTAAAGTCCACTTTACAATAACAAAATTAGCTGACATTTTTTAGATTCACCAAAAAGAAGTTTCCGTATAATGACAAATGAACCCGGTAAATCGGGTCTCCACATTTTTCATCGAAAAAATTTAATAATTTGGCAATCTGACAGGTCAGAGTGACTACAGTACACAAATACAAAACATCCACCCATTAAATTCAAAATGACCACTAGCAACGGAAAGGTATTTCTTGAAAGAGTGATGGACATTACATGTTGAAATGTCCTGCTTTTAGCTGCTGTATGACATCTACAAACTACATTTTTGCCATGTAATGCCGCTTAATAGTTCCCTTCCAGTTCCTGCACTGTTCACAACACTGTTCGCTGCATCAAAGATGGCAACTAGGCGTCAGTCACCAGCACTGATCATCAAAGACATCAACATCACAGTTGTTCCAAAGCATGGACTATGGGAATCGGATTCCCCATATGGTCACAGCCATCTTCCCTCAATAGTGCAAGTGTATGGGACCCCGGTCAGTGTTGTGTGTGCAGTGGCTCAGACAATGTCTGTTGCAAAGGCGACCATGCTTCGAGGGGCAACCTTGTTTACATGCCATGTCATCTCTTGTGACTGGCTTCTCTAATGGTTTTGCATGTTGGAACTTACTCAGCACTTCTGAAGAACATGATGCACTGTTCCCAGTTTCCTTTCTGGGCCGATTTCTTTTTCGCCACCTTCCTTCCGCTCTGAAATCCTCAGCCTCCCTGTTCCATCTGTGTATCCCCTTAGTTACTGTCTGGACTCCAAATTCACTCTAAATAGGTTGTTTTCACTACATGCTTTCTTTCCCGAATCTCAGATTTGCACTCAAACGTCACCCTGTGCGACCTGCCTCCCAACAGGATTCTGACATCATTTTTTGTCAACTTCCACCAATTGTATTTGTACGGATTTGAATTTATATAGCGCTTTAATCCAAAGCACTTTACAAAAGGAACAATCAATTACAACAAGCAATACATGAAAATTGAATCAAACCACAAAACAGTACAAAGAACAATTTACAAAGTTGAGGTGGTTAAACACTAGTGGAAGGAACAATAGTAAGAGAAGGGGTAGGAGGGGTAAGTAGAGGTAGATTCAGTCAAGGAAGTAGATGAAAGAGAAGTTAGGGGGGTGAGTGGAAGAGATAGGATTTAAGAGAAGTGTGAAATGAAGGATAGGGGGTGATAGAGCCGACAGGGAGGGCTAGCCGATTCCAAAGAAAATGAGCAAGAAGTTGGAAGGACCGGAAGCGGGAGGGGGCACAGGGTGGAGGAGGAGAGAGAAGGAAGAGATCAGCAGAGCAGAGGGAACGAGAAGGAGTATGGAATGTTAGAAGGGAGGATAGGTAGGAAGGAGCAAGATTACAGAGGGCTTTGAAGACAAGACAGAGAAAATGAAATTTGAGCTGAGAGTGAAAAGGGAGCCAACCTAGTGAGTTAAGTGAAGAGGAGATGGAGTCGCGAGGAGAGAGGAGGCAGAGGGAGCGGATGGCGGAGTGATAGATGGATTTGAGGGGTGAAAGGTGAGAGTAGGGAGTCCAAAGAGAAGAGTGGAGCAGTAGAAGAGTCTGGAGGAGAAGATGAGGGAGGAGATTCAAAGTTTTGAAGCATGAAAGGTTAGGAAGGGACGAATTTTACAGATATTGTATAGGTGGAAGCGGCAAGATCTGGCAGCGAGAGAAATGTGATGAGAGAGAGAGATGGGTGTCAATGTGGAGACCTCGGTTGCGGGCATGTGGAGAGAAGGGGAGATGGGAGGTGGGAAAGAGAATGAATGGAGGAGGGGAGGAAGAGTGTTAGCGGGGGAATAGGACTTCAGTTTTGTCAGCATTAAAAGTAAGGAACTGAGAGGACATCCAAGATTTAATGGCTGAAAGGCAAGAGGAAAGCTTGTGGTGGATGTCGGGAGAGAAAGAGGAGAAAGAGAGGAAGAGCTGGGTATCATTAGCATAGAAGTAGTGTGGGATACCAAAGGAGGAGATAATGGGAGTTAAGAGGGAAGTATAGAGTGAGAAGAGAAGGGGGCCAAAGACGGAGCCTTGGGGAACGCTGTGTTGAGAGGAAAGGTAGGGGAGGTACAACCACCCCAGGAGAGTGAAAAGGAGTGGTTGGAAAGATAGGAGAACCAGTTGAGAACAGAGTCTTTAAGGCTGAGGCAGGAGAGAGCTAAGGAGAAGATGGTGGTCGACAGTGTCAAAGGCAGCAGAGAGGTCGAGGAGAATGAGAATAGAGGAGTGCTTGGAGTAACAGGAAGAGAGTAGAGAGTTGAGAACAGAAGTGAGAGCAGTTTCAGTGGAGTGTAGTGGGCGGAAGCTAGATTGGGTGGGGGGGGAGAATGGTTGGAGATTTATGTAAAGAGTTGAGAATAGACAATGCGTCCTAGAAGTTTAGAAAGGAAGGAGAAGAGAGATGGGGCGGAAATTGGATGGAAGATGGGGATTAGCAGAGCGTTTTTTGAAAATGGGGCTGATAGTAGCATGCTTGAAAGGGGTGGGGAAGGTGGATGTGGAGAGAAAAGTGTTGAAAAAGGGGGCGAGATAGGGTATGAGAAGACGATAGATTTTGGGAATAATGGAGGTAGGAATGGGGTCAGTGGGAGATGCAGTAGGAAGAGTTTTAGAAAGGAGGACTGAAACTTCAGATTGAGCGATAGGTGTGAATGAAGACAAGGAATATGGAGGGGAAGGGGCAGAGGGAGGAAATTGGAAGGGGAGGAGAGGATAGATTGGCAGAGATTAAGGACTTTGTTGGTAAAGAAAATGGCAAGATCGGAGGCAGAGAGAGGATAGGCGATGGAGTGGTCAAGGGTAGGTGGGGAGAGAAGTCGAGTTAAGGTTTGAAAGATGCGGCGAGGGTGAGAAGAGTGGAGAAGGTCAGAGAAGTAAGTGCGCTTAGCAGAGTTAAGACGAGTCATAGAGGGTGTGATAGTGGAAGTAAGCAGCCTGGGTGGCGGGGGTGGGGTGTTCGATTCAGGAACGTTTGAGACGCCTAAAAAGGCGGCGCATATAGGAAAGGTGAGCTGAGAGCCAAGGTTGAGCAGGTCGGCGAGAGGGGAGGAATGAGGAGAGAGGATAAAGAAGATCAAGAGTAGAAGTGAGTGAAGAGTTTAAGGTGGAAGAGGCTACAGTGGCTGAGAGAGAGGAGAGCGGGGAGGGAAGAGGAGCAGGAAGTGAGGAAGAGAGAAGGGTTAAAATTACGTAGGTCATGGCGGAAGAAGTGGGTGGTCGAAGGACGGGAGGGGGACGTGGGTGAGGGGAGGGAGAAGAAGAGTAAGGAGTGGTCAGAGAGATAGTTAGGTAGAGAGGAGATAGGAGAAGCGGTGAAGAAGGAAGTAAAGATGAGGTCAATGGTGGAGCCAGATTGGTGGGTAGGAGTGAGAAGGTAGGAATCAAGGATGGAAAGCAGAGGAGGTTGGGTTAGAAGAGAGATGGAGATAGAAATTAGCAGCCCACTGCACTGGCCTTAGGCCACGTTGGGTGTGGATGGAGTCAGTGCTGTGGCACAGGGAAGCTGCATCACACTGGACCTGCCATTGACACCGCTGGTCAAGAGGAGTCAGATTCTCTGCGCTGCATTACTCCCCTGGAACAGGATGATCATGCCTCACCATGGGCCCTTCAGTACACCAGAAAGCCCAACAAGCAAGTATGATACGCCAACAAGAAGCCCAGCATGACAATGTTGCATGCTAATTCAGTACATCTTGGCTCAATGATCACTCACTGCCACAGTTGTAACGAATCACATACAAATTACCACCAATAAGACAGAATTTGGAATTTCCATTGAAAGGAAGTTTATTGAATTCGGACCACTTGGATGAAAAGATGAAGTGACAGGAAATAACCGGGAAACCTTGTGAAAAAGATAACATTTAAAACATGACAGAATTAAGTGCATATTGACTTATGAAGCTGCAAGCTCAAAGGTTCAGAATTGTGAAACCTTTGCCAATATTACAGAACGACAGAGAAATGAGAGAATAAAGAAAATAATTGCCAATGCTTATAAAAAGCATTAAGTCAATTAACATTGATAAAAGCAGAAATAGTGACGCCAGGGAACGACCAGTTCTTTCTAATGACTTTTAAATTGGGCACCCATCCTCGCCTTTCTTGTAGATGCTGTAATAAGATGGTAAAGAATGACCATGTAGACGAAATATGCCCATACGCATTACATCAGATGCATGTATAATGTACCACTTATGTGGGACAGAGAATGAGGACGTTCAGAAAATGAATCAAAAAACATAAATCAGACATAAGTAAGTAGAATTTATAATCTAGTGTTGCAAGACACTTTGTGAAAATTCAACATACAATGAACAAATTCAGATGCCAGTGACTAGAAGTAATTCCAGCTCACTTTGGGCACACAGATTGTGAAATCCATTTCGAGAAAAGAGAAAGTATTTGACCTACAAAAGTGAATAATCGTGATCCATAGAGCAAAATAAAAATTTGGACTGTAATGTTTGTTTGCAATAAGTGCAATTATTGCATTTTTATTTTGCATTGTTCATTTGTAATGCGCCTATACACAAGTGTTACGAGGCGCAGCCAGGCAGGAGGTGGGCAGGGGGTGGAAAAGTAGGGACAAGTAGCGATCCTAATAGGCCTTTTGACATTCAGATCGGGGAAGTGCAGTAACAAGAAGTGCATGAGGGTGAGGGAGGTGGAGAAGTGCAGGATGGGTGGCAGGGCCCATGAGAAAGGCGAGTGCTAGGGAGGCCAGGTGGACAGGACCAGGGGGAGGCAGATAGTGAGAGGGGTCCACAAATAAGTACGAGTTAAGAGGTTGAAATGGCTCCAAGGGGTGACGTCAACCAGCCAATATTAGGCAGGGGCCAATGGGCAAGTGCAAGAAGGGGGCGGGGTCATCGTGGGAACAAGTGCAGAGGTAGACTGGGCAGGGGAGGGCCTGGTGGAGGAACCAGGACACCAGTCTCAGGCAGAGGGGAGATTAGCAGGGGAGGGAAAAGGAAGAGGAGAAAAGGACAGTCTTGAGGAGTTTATGGAACTTAAGAAGATCCGACTCAAACCTGAGAGGGGCAGTAGGCCATTCCAGAGGAGGCACCTGGGGAGGAGAGCGGTCTACCCTCCACCCCCCCCCCACTCTCTGCTTGGAGTAAAACATGATTTGCAGCGAGTTAGAGCTAGAAGAGTGAAGGGCTCTAATAGGGTGGTATTTAGGGAGAAAGAGTTGGATATAGCGTGGTCCTAGGCCCCCAGTAAGCCTTGTGGATGATGCAGAGGGTCTTGGAATTTGTTAGTCGCAACAACCGGGAGACTAGAGATTTAAGGGCTGGAAAGATGCGGTCCCTGGGCTTGAGGCCAAGGATAGGTCTTTCAGTCCTATTCTGGATTAGTTGAAGGGGGCGAAGGAAAGGGTTAGGAAGATTGAGGGAGAGGCTGTTGGCCAAGTCAATTATTTGAGAGGAGAGAGAGGAGTCGAAAATGACACCAGGTTGCTTTGCTTCACAAGAGGGTGAGGAGAGGGGCCACAAAGAGGGTGGCCAGAGTGTGGGCAGGAAAGAGGGAAACATGGGTCCCAATGAGAAGGATTGCTTTCTTACTGTCATTAAGGCAGAGATCATTAGTAGTGCACCATGCCTGGATAGCAGACAGGGAGCCTGGCATGAGAGAGGAAGAGCAGTAGGCAGAGGATGGTAGCTTGAAAGAGAGCTGTGTCATATCAGCAGAACACTGAAAATTAGGAGAGAAAGTGGAGATCAGATGGGCTAGAGGGGCCAAGTAAATATTGAAAAGCCATGGCGAGAGGATGGAGCCAAGAGGGACACCACAGTTAGAGAGTGAGATGGTGGAGAGGAAAGGACCCAATTGAACCTGGGAGTAGTGTGCTCTAGGCATGAAGGGTCGATCTCTCTTGGCAAGAGTGTAACACAGTGTGATGCAGTTTACGATCCACAGCAGATTTAGAGACAGGGTTCCCTTCTCTACCAGCTGCCACTGAAACGAGGAACTGGTTTGTTTTTCTTAGTGGCTTTGTCTTTTCCAGATAGTAGATAACCACTGTTTACATCCATTGTGTTGAGGCTTCTTTCCGCCATGTTATTGGGGTTTCCGCCATGTTATTGGGGTTCTGGAAAGAGGTGGTAGTTCTATGGAATAGTTTACATGGAACATTAACAGAAATGTGGGCACAAAGCGAGTGTGTGGGTACAAAACCACCTTGTCTTTGTGAATCGTGACGAATGTATCCTGCAGTTCACTACCACTCTGTAAATCTGATGGTTTCGGAGGAGGGGCTCAATGTAGACAACATACAAAGTGAAGGCCGGTTAACCGTGGGCATGCAGACTGGGGACAAAGAACACGCGGACAAAGAGGACGTGGAAAACGCTTGGTGGGGCAAGAACATGTCCTCAAGTGACTACCCACTAAAGGAACCTAGGACACCTGGAAAGAACAGCGGAGGCGACCGCGTTTACCCAAACTGCAGCAAGACGCCAGCTGCAGTGCTTTCAGTTGAACACAGCAGACTTCCCTTTTCAGCCCCTGCCGCGGGGAATGAATGGACGTCAAAGAGATATGGCGAGAACAGTGGAGGCGACCGCGTTCACCCCATTGGCAGTAAACCACCGGCTGTAGTTCTAGAAGTAGAACATAGCAGCTTCCCGCTCTCAGCCCCTGCCGCGGGGAGTGAAGGAACGTTCAGGCGGCATGCTAACAAGAGGGGGTGGGTTGACTGAACGGGATGCCGCACCCGCAAGCTGGGAACAGTAACCCTGTATAAAAGCTGTCAGGAACAAAGGAACACACAAAACCATGGGCCTCAATCAGAATTTAAAAACACTTACCGTAGAGCAACAGACCCACTGAAGGGTGCAAAATTAGAAGGCAGTCCCATCGAATCACCCGTGGATAATCCATTATGGCGGCCGGCATTCGGAAAGGAAGAAGGTGGGACTTGGGGGGCGGGGTTATTAAGGTTTCAAAGTGTTGTGAGCTCTGATTGGACTAGGGATCTCCTGCCCCTATTTAAAGCAACCAGCAACAAATGACTAAGGGAGATTTCGCCTGTTTCAGAACAGAGTCGGAGGAGCAGAAGAAGGTACAGAGTTCCGTTGGGCCTACGAGGACTAAACACAGATACTTGCCTTATCAACTGAGGGCACAAGGACCAAGCTAACTCCGATTTTAATTTAAGGAGAATTAACATCCTGCAATTTTTTTCCTGTATTTTTTCTCTACCTCAATTTGGCTTAGTCAATAAAGACTAACTTTAATTTGGAAAACTCTAATGTCCAGCGTATCCCCCTCACTAACTCCTTATAGAGGGGATGGCCACCAGGAAGGCGGTCTTGTAGGTGAGGGCGTTAAGCTAGCCTTGTGCATTGGTTCAAAGGGAGGTCCCATTAGTCTCGTAAGAACAACATTCAGGTCCCACCCGGGAGCTGGGTTGGAGATAGGGGGATGAAGTCTCTTTACCCCTTGCATAAAGGTTTTAATTACAGGAATTGTCCACCATGAAAGCTTGCTCTGGGACGTGGTGTACGCCGAAAGCGCAACTAAGTGGACTTTAAGAGATTTGAAAACCAGTCCTGAATCCAACAGGCGAGTTAGGTAAAGGACGATATCTTTAAGTCAGCAATCAACAGGGTTGATACCCTTGACATTACACCAGATAATAAAGTGCTTCCATTTGCTGAAGTAGCAATATCTGGTGGTAGGTTTGCGTGCCTCTCCGAGTATGTCCATGCATCTCTTGTGAAAGGAGCAACATGTTGTGTTTGAGTGCCCACTTCCAAATGTTTTGGGACAGCCCTAGAGAGTGAGCCCCCCCCCCTTGTTTGTTTACGTGGTACATGGCCATAGTACTGTCAGTGACTAGAACGGTTATCCCCTGGTGGTGTGTTTGGAAGGCATTCAGTGCCTTGAACACTGCCAGCAGTGGTGACCACACGCTGTGTGCAGTCTGCTGAAGGAGGTCAGCTCCACACCCAGTCAGAGATGCATCTGTGGTGAGAGTGGCTTCTACTGCAGGGGTGGTGAAGGTTTTCCCTTGAAGAAGGTTTTCCCTTGACCACCACTGCAGAGTCTGAACAAGGGCTGTCGAGACAACCACTAGATCGCCCAACTGGCTGCACACCATTGGCTCAAGAGCCACTCTTGCATGGGACGCATGCGCAGATGAGCGCGAGGAACTACGTAGACACAGGAAGCAAGCATCCACATCAGTCGCATGGCTTTACATATGGTCACTTGATGGCTGGCTACATAGTGAGGGTGTCACAACACCCTCTGCTACGTCTAGGTTTAACCAGGTCCACTAACCTTGAACTAATCGTGTAGAGGGCGAGTTCTTCCCAATAATGTACCACTCTGCCAATATAACAATACAGCTGAGCAGGCAATTAAGAGAAAGACGTAGAGGGACACAACTGGAACATCGCTGACTGTAAACAAAAGGCCTTGGTTGGTATACATGAACAAGAACAGAATGCAGAATGTAATCGATAGGACAAGGAGGAAGCTCACCTCTGAACTCTGAGTCAAGTATGGACAAAAAGAGGAGGACGAGTTAACCAGGAGCCCCCCTTTAAGACAAAACAAACAAAACCCTGATATTGACGAACTGTTGAACTAGTGTTATTCTTAACAATAATTTCCCAGTGGATAAGAAAGTACCTTACCCGCGTGTAGATGTGTTGCAATTCCAAGGGAAAATGTCCAAAAATGAGGACACCTATTCCCGACTTCCAATTTGGAGCCATGGCTGCCCTCATATTCCTCATCGTCCGAAGAGCCGACGGGGGAAAGGTTTTCGGCCTGCATAGCGTAGGCCGCACACCGTTTAGTCCGCCTGTCTTTCAACATTTTCGGGCGAAAGAGCTTACAGATCTTGCATGGGAGTCTGTCGTGTTCACAAGAAGACACTGATTGCATCGGCAAAGGGTGTCTTTCCAGGGAAATTTGCTGTTACACGACGGAGAGAATTTAAAAGGAGTCCTCTCCATAGCAGAAGTTAGCGGCAGCCAGACCAAGAAGAGAAAGAGGAGTGAAGGAAATATATTCTAAGAGAGAGGAATAAAACACAGGGCCCCACTTACCCTACTGTTAGGGCCTGGCCAGAGGGCCGAAGCCACACAGTCGACAGTCGTTGAACAGTCGCCGAGCAGTTGCAGATGTCGACGACGGCAGGCAACCCACAAAGCAGTCATCGAATGTCGAATTGACTAGACAACCGTAGGTCGTGGAACTGAACTTAGCAATATAAACTCTTACGAGCTCTGCATAAGCGACCAACTAGGTTGGTGGAAAAAAACAATCTGGTGGGACATCGACATGTCAGGGATTTTGGATTCACTACACGTCACGTTAGGGATATTGTTACAGTCCCACCCATGTCGACGGTCCTTTCGAATTTCGAAAGAAAGATGCAATGCTCTGCAAATTCCACTAGAAGTCGGACTATATGCACAGCATGTGATTCTAAGCAGATCCACAAGCATCAGAAATCAAGGGTTTCACGTAGCCATTTTATCAGATTGGCGTGGTTGAGCATATCAAAGGAAGAGGAGAGATGAAGAAGGATGAGAACAGAAGAACAGCTGGAATCTAGTTTAGTGAACAAGTCTTCACGGGTGTTCAGGAGAGCTTTTTCCGTGCCTCTGGACACTCTAAAGCCAGACTGGTGGTCATGGAGGCAACCAGCAGATTAAGTGTGGAGGACAAGCTGGGAGATGGCAAGCTTCTCCAAGAGTTTGCTCAAGAAGGGGGTGGTAGAGATGGGGCAGTAATTTACTGGACAGGAAGGATCAGCAGAAGGTTTTTTGAGGAGCGGGTGCACAAAGGAGTGCTTGAGGAGTGCAGGGAAGGATCAACTGGCAAAGGAGTGATTGCCGAAATTGGCCATGGCTTGAGCAAGGGAGTCAATGTTGTCCTTGATAGTTCTGGAGGAGCAGGGGTGAACCTGTTTGAAAGACTTTCATAGAGTGTACTTGTCTAGAAACATCATCAGGTGTAATGGACAAAAAAGAAGGGACTAGATGGGGAGGGTGGAGGGTGGGGGGGGTCCAAGAGAGGCCTGAAAAAAGGGGAGGGATAAAGATGCGGAGTAGGGGTGAGTGAAGAGACGATGTCCTGTGTTTTAGATGTGAAGTGAGAGGCAAGAGAGGTGCAGAGTGCCAGGGTAGGCAGAGGAGAAGTGTAGATTGCAATGGGCAGGGAGAATTCCTTGCATATTTTTAAAAGTTCAGCTGTGTTGTTAGTGGAAAAGTGGGCTTGGATATAAGTCCTCTTTTTAGAGCAGATGGTGAGTCTCTATTGCCTTGCAGGCAACAGGCCAGTTTGTCTGGGGATGTGCTCGAAGCCTGTCACTTCTGCCCAGCTACTCTGGACTTGCGTTTCAGAGCAGCCAGATCAGAGTCATACCTGGAGTTACACTTGGAGGAAGGCTTCAGGCGGATCCTCATGACAGGGGCAAGGATGTCCAGAGTGTTGGCGATGGAGAGTTGAAGGTTAGAGAGGGCTGTGTCAGAGTGAGAGTCAATGGAAGGAGAAGGAGGGGGAGGGGGAGTGAAAGTGGTGGCAAAAGCGGCAGCTGACACTCGCTTCATCGGTCAAGTGAAGGCGACAGGGGCTGGCAGTGCGGGGGAGGGAAACTTAGCCAGGGGACCAAGGACGTCCAAATGAGAGGAAAGGAGGGAATGATCAGTCCAGGAGAGATGAGTAACTAGAGGGTTGGAAATGGAGGTCTGAGGAGATAAAAGCATCCAAGGTGTGTCTGGCAGTGTGTGTCGGAGCAGAGGGAAGAATGGAGAGAGAAAGTCACAGAGGTTGTGGAAAGACCCAGAGGCTGCATCATGGGAGTCAAGGTGAATACTGAAGTCTCCAAGGAAGAGAAGCTTGGAGGAGACAGACAGGAGAAAAGAAGCGAGGTCAGCCAATTCAGAGAGAAGTGGGAGACCTGTGCAAGGGGGCCTGTAGAGATAGCAGCCAAAGTTAGAGAGCAACAAGGGCAGACACCAAGCCTGCAGACAAGGCATTAAAAACAGGCAAGTCTGTTTGGGTATCATAGTAGCAGGGACCAACTCAGGGAAGATGAGGGTCACTCCGGCCCTGGACCGGTTATGCTTGGGTTTAGAGGATCTTGTAACCCTCAGGGAGGAGTGTGTCAAAACTTGTGACAGCTCTCCGAGAACTATGTTTCAGTGAGAGCAAGGACATTTAAGTCGAGGTCCTCAAGCAGGTGGCAGATGTCAGGCGAGTGTTTGCCAGCAGAGTGAGCATTGAGGGTAGCCAAGTGGAGCATGTTGCCATATTTGAAGGTCTTCTGAGGAGCCAGGGAGAAGACAGAAGGAGGGGAGGCAGGAGAGAGGGGTTGGATGGGGGTGGGGGGTTGGTGAGGGACGGGAGGTGCCTATTGAGAAGGAGGAGGTTGGGCTGAGAAACTTGGGCCATGCCAGTGCCGTTCCGATAGACATTAATGAGCAACCTAGAAGAGTGGAAGAATGCCAAGAGTAGCTCCCAGTGGGTGCCTCCATTAATGGGAGAGCAAGAGAGGGTAGAGTACAGAGATCATGAAGGGAACCAAAAAGGTCTGGAGAGGGAATGAAGAAGATGTCAGTAAGGGTCTGCCTGAAGGAGGCATTGACATAGGTGTCGGCGATGGGCGGCCAGGGTTGGAGACCAGGAGATCCTTCTTGAACATTTTTAGCTAAATCTTGGAAAGAGAGGTATGATATGTGTAGAGAAGCAGTTAGAGAAGATGGGTGAGACCAAGAGCACCACGAGGAGAAAGGGGGGTGGGGGAGAGAGGGGGGGGTACTGCAGTGCACAACCCAAATAGCCGCACAGCGATGCAAGGTTCAGGCCAGGTGTGGAAGGATGGGTTATAACAAAGTAGCAGAGCACAAACAGTAGGGGAGAGAGCAGGAGAGGGGGATATGGGGTGTCAAAGTGAAAACAGAAGTAATGGCAGGAGTAGGCAGCTTTGACTTTCACACAGAAGAGGAAAAACAACTTTTAAACACAGCCAGCAGTTAGGCAGATTCAACTTTCTTTTTCTACAGACATGCAAGAACATAGATTTGCTTGCTAAAATAAGGTAGAACATATCTAACTATAAACTAAATGAGTAGTATCAGTAACCCATTTTGATTTTTAAATAGAGGGAATAAGGCATAGATTTATAGAGGAGGAGGGGAATAAGGCATAGATTTATAGAGGAGGAGTAGTACAAGGCACACAGGTAAGACATTAGAGTAAGGTGAAGGCCATAACATTTATGTGCAGCCACTGGTATCGCAGCCCCCAAATTTGGATTACTACATAGGGGTAATAAAGCCTAGGAAAAACATAGCAGGCAGGTTGTTGTACACAGATTGAATTTTGCTGGCCATGTCACGTGTGTCAGGCTGGGATTGCAATTAAGAGCAATGCAGAGTGAGGCACAAGACACCGGAGCACTGCCTCATGTGGAGGTAAGGTAATAGTTTGTTCCTGCAGGCCATTGAACACAGAAGTGGGGAAATACAACCAGAAGACAAGGTGGCAGACTGTAGCGGTGTGACTTGTAGATAGGATGGTGAAGTTTGTAGAAGTAAAGAGTCAGGAAGCAGGGTGAATGATCAATGCAGGGCAAGTTAGATCAGTATGTGGCCTCGTAAATGGTGCGGGGAGCGCACACAGGTGTCAGGATGCGAAGAGATGAAAAGAGCTTGGATGTGCATGAATTGGGACTCCGGCAGAGGGAACAATAAAATAAAAAACCTGCAGCTTCCTCCTGGGTCTCCCAGTTACCTGCAGTGGTTAGGGTTAACGCCACTGCTTGGGCGTAGGACATGGGGGGCATAGAGGGGACAAATCCTCCCCACAATTTTAAGTGGCGGGGATATAATGGCATTTATCCCCCCCCCCAGAATATTTAAGTGCTGTTGTGCACAGTGCAGTACACTGTGTCTCTGCACTGTCTGCAGTTGCATCATGGAGCGTATAAAAATATGTCTGCAGGCTGCAGCCGTCAGCTTACAAAAGTACAAGTTCTGCAGACAGTACAACACATATTTCCCAGAATGGCCACTGGAAATCCTGTCCATGGCTGGAAACAATGGGCCTCATTACTAGTTTGTCGGTAGCCTTGTGTCATGACCCATAGAACTTGCCCTTTCTGGACTTCCTGGTCCTTATCGCGACGGGGCTTGTATTCCTTGTTACTCCCAACATGGCCGTGCCAAGTGACTTGCCTCGCACCAGCCTTTACGTCGGACACGGCACGTTCTATAAATTGGCCGCGGCCCTGTGCGTCTCAACGCTATCATTAGGTAGTGACTAGATGTGTGTGTGCTGTTCGGCGAATCCACTATTCCTAGTTTCCTGGTCCCTTCTTCCTTCCTTCCACCTTTCCCCCTCTAAATCTGCTCCCGGAATCCTCAACCCCAGCGACCGCTACTTTCTTCCTGGACATCCTGGAACTGCGACCTTCCTGGAACTCTGAACGCGCGCTGGAGTCGGACGAGACTCGAGCAAGCCTATACAAGACCCGATCCGTCCACAAGAGGAATCCTCCCGCGGAACAGAGCAAGAAGCGATCCCAGGTGAGACGGGGGGAGATTTACGACAGTTTGAGACGCCAAACGACCGACACTGATACTGTTATGGAGAAAGCAGTCCAGGACCTCATGCGTGGCATGCAAGAACTAACAACTGAAGTACAGAACTTAAAAGCGGAGAATGTTGCGTTAAAGCAACTTGTTTTGATTCGCGACTCCGCTAACAAGGAGAGTGTGTTACTGGGTGGAGTGGTAGACAAATATGCTGGCTTGGCAAAGTCCTTACGTGGATTCCTGCTTGGTGCATTTTACTTTTAAGCACTACTATTTTTCAACTTCCAGGGCGAAGGTGGGCTTCATAATCTCGCACCTCACAGGGAACGCGTTGACCTGGGCCACTCCCCTAGTCAACTCTGGAGATGCCCTTCTGGATGATTATGATGGATTTATTCAGGCACTCAAAACTATGTTCGACCGCCCAGAACAGGTTTATAGTGCTCAGGAACGGTTACTTGATTTCCGACAGGGATCCCAGGATATGCTAACATATGTTACTAGATTCAAACAACTGGCCAAGGAAACAGATTGGTCTTCAGAAGCAAGTTTCACTCTATTTTGCAGGGGTCTAAATGAGGATATAAAGGATGAATTAGCCAGAGTGGCTCGTCCTAACTCATTCCAGACTCTTATGGATCTAGCCATGCAAATAGACTTCCGAATCCAGGAAAGAAAGGCTGAAAGAAGAAAGACCAAGATACCCTTTCAAAAGAACTCCCTTGAGACTTCTGTAAAAACCGATCCTGC
The DNA here is from genome assembly GCF_040938575.1 of Ambystoma mexicanum. Taxonomy (NCBI): domain Eukaryota; kingdom Metazoa; phylum Chordata; class Amphibia; order Caudata; family Ambystomatidae; genus Ambystoma; species Ambystoma mexicanum. Next base: position 16,077,653 of record NC_090926.1, read on the forward strand.
CCCAACCCCTGACATTGATCCGGAACCCATGCAAATAGGAGCCTTCCGTGGACCTATTTCCCCACAAGAAAGGATGAGAAGGATCCACACAGGCCTGTGCATGTATTGTGTCTCGGATAAACACATTGTTAGAGAATGTCCTCTAGCCCCTCCAAGCCGTTCGGGAAACGCCAGCTCCCGATCCTAGATGGAGCGAGGTGTCGGGAGAGAGATGTTTGCTCCACATCAATTCCATCCTTGAACTCTCCTTGACAAAACAATTTGGTGATACTACAGGCCATCCTGTCGCCCTCCAAGAATAAGACCTATCCCATTCTGGCCTTGGTGGACTGCGGAGCTATGGGAATTTTCATTGATCAAGACTGGGTTGTTAGTCATCAAATTCCGTACGAGACACGAAGCACCATGCAGCCGATGGAAGCAATCGACGGAAGACCCCTCTCTTCAGGACCCATAAGCCTGCAGACAAAAGAGTTCCAACGATTGAAGACAGAGTTCACGCAAGCCCCCATCCTGGTCCAACCTGACATAAATCGCCCATTCCTAGTGGAAAAGGATGCCTCTAACTACGCCATAGGAGCTGTCTTGAAACAGGTACTTGAGGATAAACTATTGCTTACCTCTCACGAACCCTGACTCCCAGTGAGATACACTATTCCGTCCTGGAAAACAAACTTTTAGCCATCCGCCAAGCCTTCACTGAATGGCGACATCTACTTCTGGGTGCTAGATATCCAGTTCAGGTCCGCACGGACCATCGGAATCTTCAAATTCTACAGTCATTGGAGTGCAGGAACAGTCGTCAGGCGCGTTGGGCCTACTTCTTTGCCCAGTACCAATTCCAAATCACTCATGTTCCCGGATCACAAAACATGATTGCTGATGCCTTATCTCGACGTCTTGACTATGTAACCACTGAAGACAAGGCCTATCCTAAAATGTTTCCCCACACGATCTTTGTAGTTCAAGCAGTCAACCTCCTGGAAGAAATCCGAGTGCAAACCCAGTCCTCTGACCTCTGGAAGGATATTTCAAGGAAGAATCCATGGAACCTAAGAGTTAAGGAAGGATATTTATTCAGGGACAATGCACTGGTCATTCCTACACAGAAATTACAACAAAGAATGATAAACCTCTGCCATGATACCCTTCACTCCGGACATCGTGGCATAACTAACACCCTCCGTCTTATATAAAGACAGTTTTGGTGGCCTGGAATGAAGACTGACGTACAACAGTACATCAAAGCTTGTGCTGTCTGCAGTCAAAACAAACATGATAACAAGAGACCGGCGGGTCTTCTACTGCAACCATCGCTGCCAACAAGACCATGGGTATTCATTGCTATAGACTTCATTGTGGAATTACAACCTTCCCGAGGATACACGACCATCATGGTAACTATAGACTTCTTCACTCATATGGCTCATTTTACGCCTCTGTATAAACTACCATCCTCCTCAGAACTTGCTGGAATCTTCCTGGAACACATTTTCTGTCTTCACGGACTTCCTTCCAAGATCATATCGGACCGAGGACCTCAATACGTTTCACAATTCTGGAAACGTCTGTCGTATTCTAAGGATACAATGCGCTCTCTCATCAGGTTATCACCCACAAACCAATGGAGCCACGGAACGTGTAAATCAGACTCTAGAGCAATATCTTTGTTGTTTTGCCACCAAGGTTCAGGATGACTGGTCACTCCTTATGCCCTTGGCCGAGTTTGCCTACAATTCCGATCACTCAGCAGTCAAGGTCAGCCCTTTCTATTGCAGTCAAGGTTTTCACCCGTCCGTTTTACCTTCTGTTCTTCCACATCCCACACCAGTACCTACTCTCGATTCATGGATTGAGACTCTCATCAACATACACAAGGAAGCCAAGGAACAATTGGAAGAGGCCCAGACACGCACTAAGAATTATGCGGACTCCAAAAGAAGACCAGAGCCTTCTTATTCCGTTGGTGATCAAGTCTGGTTGTCCTCGAAACTATTACCACGACATCTACGGCCAAACAAATTAGCCCCCAGGTACTATGGACCATTTTCCATAAAGGAAATCATCAATCCTGTCTCATTCAGGCTCAAGCTGCCAGACTCGTGGAAGAGAATACACCCAGTCTTTCACACCTCTCTATTGAAACCCTACATCTGATCCACCCGGAAAACCTGCAGACCCAGTCCTCCGATTGTGGACAATCAACTGGAATATGAAGTGTCCAGAATATGCGATTCCAGGTATAAATGGGGTCGACTTCAATACCTGAATGGAAAGGATATCCTCCTAGCGAGAGAACCTGGGAACCAGTTTCTAACCTAAATACCCCTCGATTGCTTAGAAGATTCCATCTCATACACCCGGGCAAACCTGGTGGAACAGGTTTTTGGAGGAGGCATGCTGTCATGACCCATAGAACTTGCCCTTTCTGGACTTCCTGGTCCTTATCACGACGGGGCTTGTATTCCTTGTTACTCCCAACATCGCCGTGCCAAGTGACTTGCCTCGCACCAGCCTTTACGTTGGACACGGCACGTTCTATAAATTGGCCACGCCGCCGCTGCCCCGTGCGTCTCAAAGCTATCATTAGGTAGTGACTAGACGTGTGTGTTTGCTGTTCGGCGAATCCACTATTCCTAGTTTCCTGGTCCCTTCTTCCTTCCTCCAGCTTTCCCCCTCTAAATCTGCTCCCGGAATACTCAACCCTAGCGACCGCTACTTTCTTCCTGGACATCCTGGAACAGCGACCTTCCTGGAACTCTGAACGCGCGCTGGAGTCGGACGAGACTCAAGCGAGCCTATACAAGACCCGATCCGTCCACAAGAGGAATCCTCCCGCGGAACAGAACAAGAAGCGATCCCAGGTGAGACGGGGGGAGATTTACAACACCTTGCCGGTAAAACCGGCAGGCTGCTGCCAGACTTGCAATATTTTCCGGCACCCACGAATGGGCAATTACTGTGTCATTACAACCCGGCCGACCCGGTTATTGCCGATTCGCAGGCGCCAGTAAAAAGATGCTCCCCATTCAGCCCCATAGGGCTAAATGGGAATGGGGAGGTCGGATGCACCGCCACCATTTATAAAAAAGGTCCGACCTGGTGGGCAGAAAGGCACCCACGAGCACAACTCGTAATTTGCCGGTCCGGGAACTACGGTGCCGGCAAGCTTACCGGTACCGTAATTCGCAGACCGGCAAACTTGTAATGAGGCCCAATGTCTTCACCCACCCCTCTCCCTTCCCCTGCTGACCACCCACCCCAGTCTGATTCAGAGTAATAAGATGGAGGACTGAAGGGAGGCACCTGACCTCTAACCTGTGTGTACTGTGCATGGATACTCGAAGCCCTTTGATGAAGCAACTGCTACTGCGGCCTGAAGGTAAGTACAAAGGCAAATGTGTGTGTGTGCCTGTCTCTGAGAGAGAAAGTGATACTGTTCATGAGCAAGTGCTATAATGGTGTATGAATGTGCGATGGTAACAGGGTCAAACTGGGACATACAATTGTCTCGGGCACCAATGAAAAAGTGGCCCAAAGTTGCAAATTGCTATTCATTCCTTTTGTGACACAGTTTGAATATTAACCAAGGAGGTGTTTTTTGATAACCTGTGATGCTAATTGTGTATTTTAAAGAATATTTATTCAGCAACACTGGTCAAAACTACTAGCTGCAGAGTGAATAAACTCATCTACTGGCCCAAATTGGCCAAAACAAAAAGAGGCCATTTTGACCAACAACTGGCCCACACCAGCATTTTGTATTTTTGGTTCGGCCATGGGCCTATTGCCCTATAGGCCAGTCTGGGCCTGGATGTGAGCATATGTGTGTGTTCAAGTGTGAGTTTGTGTTAGAGTATTTGTGTGTGAGCTTGTGTGGTTATGAATTCTCGAGTGAGATTCAGTCTGCGTGGGGATGTTGTGTTTGTAATGTGATAAAAAGAGATAGGGGGTTGCGGGCTGTGATGGAAGGAGCTGGTGCATGGACACTTTACAAGAGGATGGTGATTGGTAAACGAGGACAAGCATTGATCTTTTTTTGTGTGACATGGTAATATTATTGGTATTATGGAAAATGGCAGCTTAAAGGTGTTATCGCCTATGTTGGCATAGCTTGCATGAACATATTTCCATACAATAGCCTGGCAATGGGACTGGCATTATGGGCCAAGCTAACATGAGTTTGCTCACATGTATTGTATTGTATTGTATTGTTTATTTGATAATGCGCACAAAACCCAGGGGTAGCCGGGCGCAGCAGTCATAAGAATACTTGAGCTTAGGTTGCATACATGGAGTACATACAGGGAATGCAGTACATGAAGAAATTACAGAGCCGGTATACAGAATGCATTAGGTACAGGATAAGTGAAGTACAGGTTACTAGTTTAGTATAGTCTAATGTCAGGTAACAGAGGTAGCAGGTGGTTAAAAATTCTAATAGGTCCTGGCCTAGCGCAATTGTAGGTCGTCATTGGTCCAAAGCCAACTTTTCACTTTGCATCTAAATCTGGTGTAGGGTAGGTTGGCTCTCAGTGCGGTGGGCAGTGCATTCCAGGCGTGAGCAGCTCTAACCGGGAAGCTTGCCCCACCCGCTTTGGATAGTCTGAATCTGGGTGTTTCAAGCAGAAAGTGGTTAGAAGCTCTAGTGTGTTGAGTGGAGGATTTTCTTGTCAGTCTGGCCGAGATATATGGGGGCGCATTGTTATTCAGGCCTTTGTGGGTGAGGGATAGTGTCTTAAGAAGAACTCTATCACTGATTTTTAACCAATGCTGGCCTTTTCTGATGTTAGAGATGTGGGCTCTACGGGGTATGTCCAGAGCTGCTCTAAGAGCGTTGTTCTGAAGTATTTGCATTTTGTTTATGACAGTTTTGCTAGCACCTGCATAGAGGGCGTTACAATAGTCCAGTTTCGACATTACTAAGGCATTGGCTAGGGTGATGCAATTAGATTTGGAAAGGTAGGGTCTGCAGGCCCTGATTAATTTGCCGGTGTAAGCTGTGGAGGACACTAAGGTATTAACTTGTTATTTAAGAGACAGCGTGGAGTCGAGGTACAAACCTAGTGTTTTTACCTCCGTTGCCACTTTGATTATGTTGCCATCAATGTTGAAGGCACGGTAGTTTGGGCTAAGTTTTCTGAGGTTGGAGTCGGAACCCAGGATCAGTATCTCAGTTTTGTCATCATTCAGGCAGAGGCCGTGGGAGGCCATCCATGCCTGAATGATGAGGTAGATCTTGTTTACTAGAGCTGTGTCTTCGACAAAGTTGCCAGATAGTGGTATGAGGATCTGCGTATCGTCCGCATAGTTGGTATAAGTTACCCCTAGTCTGTCCAATTTGTCAAAGAGTGGCTTAGTGAAGATATTGTACATGGTAGGTGAGACACATGAACCTTGTGGGACGCCACAGGTGATATGTATTGGGTCCGCTGAGGCTAAAGGGGAGAACACTCATCGTACGGTTGGCTAGGAAGGATTGTACCCAGGCTATAGCTTCACTTGAGAAATAGGCGGCAGACGCTAGGTGGGTGCATAACACTGCGTGGTCCACCAGGTCAAAGGCCACTGATAAATCAAGGAGGAGGAGCATAGCTGTTTTACCTTTATCCTTCAGCTCGTCGATTTGTGTTTTTAAATCGATAAGGGCCGTTTCAGTGCCATGTAATGGTCTGAAACCAGATTGGCGAGATCCTAGTAGTTGGTTCGTCTCCAGATAGTTTTGGATCTGGAGGTAGGCTACTCTATCGATGATTTTGAGGAGGAATGGGACTGTGGTGATTGGCCTATAGTTGGTAGGGATGGCTGGGTCGAGGGTCTGTTTTTTAAGGAGGGGTAGTACCCAGAATTCTTTAAGGTTAGATGGTACAGTACTAGATTTAAATGAAGCATTAATTAGTTTAGAGATGAAGGGTGCTACATCTCGTGCTGCGTCCTTAATGACTTGTGCAGGGCAGTTGTCACCTTGGCAGTTAGAAGGCTTTAGTGATATGATCACCTTATCAGTTTCTAAGATGGATATGTTAGTAAAACTGAAAGGTTGGCAATTGTGTTGGGTGGCTGTTCTGTGTGAATTAGTCGAGTGGATGGTGTGGGCTCTAGTAGGGCTCAAGGATGCTTTCTTCTTTGCAATTTTAGTTTGCAAGGTTGCAATTTTGTTAGCTAGGGCATTTTGGATGCTAGTGCACCACTGTTTATCTTTGGGGACGTTGTCTACGGGAGCAATAGGGTTTTCCATTTCCCAGAGGATGGAGAAGAGTTCTTTAGAGTTAGAATTAGCCTTGCTAATTCTCTCATTGAATGTGTCTTTTTTTGGTTTGGATTATTTCCTTCTTATATTTATTGGCAAAGTTCTTAAGGATGGTTTTGTTCTCCGCCGAGGATGTATGCCTCCAGATAGCTTGGAGTTTGCGCTTTTGGATTCGTAGTTCTTTGAGGTGAGGGGTGAACCATGAGTTGAGATGAGATTCTCGTTTGCTTTTACTAAGTTTGATGGGGGCTATTATGTCCAGAGCATTGGACATGGCATTGTTGAATGTCTCAACTAGTATGTTAGGGTCCGGGTTAGTATTGCTAACAGCAAGGGCTGGTAGGAGGAGAGGGAGCAATTTTTCCGAAGTAATGTCTTTTTTACTTCTGGTTGGCATGGCTGGTACTATTTCCTGGTTAATTGGTTTAGGCGGTTCTATAGTTAATGAGAAACTGATGAGGTGGTGATCCGTCCATGTTTGTGGCAAGATTTTAGAGATAGTAGTGTTACAGTTTCGGTTGGCTATCCAATCTAATGTCCGTCCTTTTATGTGCGTGGGGGCGAAAATGTTCTGGGTCAGGCCATGATCAACTAGAATAGATTGGATGGAGTGGGCTTGTTTGTCCTCATTATCATTAAAACCCAAGTTGAAGTCGCCTAATAATAGGAGCTGGGTAGTGTCTTTGATGTTGTTAGTAAGGAGGCTAGATAAATCTTCCTCAAAGTTGCCTAGTGGGCCTGGTGGTCTATACACCAGGAGGACAGTTAGTGTGCTATTCTTAGAGATAGGTATTTTGGCTGAGAGGAGTTCGCATGATGTTATTTCCGGGTGAGGGGTGAGTCCTACATCTAGCTTGGTTTTGGCGATGATGGCTAGGCCACCTCCCCGAGAGTTGGGGCGATCAACTCTTAGTATGTTGTAATTATCAGGTACGGCAATCATGAGTGCAGGACCTGCGGCGTCATGGAGCCAGGTCTCAGTGATTGCGAGTAAATCTAAGTTGTCCAGGGCAAGTATGTCCGCAATTTCAGTGCTATGTGCTATGAGGGACCTCGCATTGATGAGAGCTCCTGATAGGCTGGGAGTTGATTCTATCTTGGATCAGTCTGAGATTGGGAGTGTTAGGCCTCCTCTGATTATAGAGGTCAGTTTGAAGTTTATGGCTTCTTTCTGCCACTAAGGCAGGACGGTTAGGGTCATGTGTAGTAGGGGTTGAGGTCGAGCCTGGTGGTCTAGTTCTTTTGTTTTTGAGGTCATAGAGGCGAGGCAGCCTCGCTCTAAGCCGAGTGTTTCTCTCTTGCAGATTGCAAGGTGTGGAATTGGTGTGGTCCATTGTTATGATGGTTAGAAGGGTGCAGAGTAGGGTGCAAAGAGTGAGTATTAGGAGTGTTTTGGTGATGTACATGTTGGGAGGCAGGTAGCCGTGGGGCGTCTAAATTTGACAACTCAATGGTGACTAAAATGCAAGCAGCGAGGTATATCTACCTTAACAGTCCTATCAGTGACTAAATTGCATACATCAGAAGGCATTTAGATATGACAGTCCTATCCGCGACTAAGTTGCATATATCAGCGGCATCTAGATTTGACAGTCGTATCAGCGACTAATTTGCATATATCAGAGGCATCTAGATATGACCGTCCTATCAGCGGCTAAATTTCATACATCAGGGGGCATCTAGAAATGACAGTCCTATCAGCGGCTAAATTGCATACATCAGGGGGTATCTAGATATGACAGTCCTATCAGCGGCTAAATTGCATACATCAGGGGGCATCTAGAAATGACAGTCCTATCAGTGACTAAATTGCATATATCAGAGGGCGTCTGGAATTTGCCAAACCCAACAGCAATAGAGCTGCAGGCCGCAGAGTACGCGACCTTAAGGCACAGCATAATTTGAAATGGTCTGTAAGCGACCTTAAGGCACTACACAATTTGAAATGGTCTGTAAGCGACCTTAAGGCACTACACAATTTGAAATGGTCTGTAAGCGACCTTAAGGCACAACACAATTTGAAATGGTCTGTAAGCGACCTTAAGGCACAACACAATTTGAAATGGTCTGTAAGCGACCTTAAGGCAAAACACAATTTGAAATGGTCTGTAAGCGACCTTAAGGCACAACACAATTTGAAATGTTCTGTGAGCGACCTTAAGGCACAACACAATATGAAATGGTCTGTAAGCGACCTTAAGGGACAACACAGTTAGAGTGTAAAACTACCCGCAACCTGGACGTGTGCTGATTAGGGTCGAGGACATGAGCTTGCTAAGCATTGTAAGAGAGCAGATGTGCAGAGAGCGCGAGTTAGAATGGTCAGTGGGCTAAATAGGGTGCAAGAGCGGTTACAGCACAAGGAGGCAGGACTACAGTCAGGTATGGTGACCGTATTGAGTGCCGTAGCACTTGTAAGGGCGGCAAAGGCGTTATAGAGAGCAGGGAGTGAACGAGACCAACACCGTAGCTTGACTTGTACACAGCCAGGGTGGCGGGCATACCATGTAAGCAGTTCAATATGCAAAGCAGGCTAAAAACTACCAGGGAACAGACAGGGCAAGTATGTGCATTACCGAGGCAGGGTCAAATATGTAATAACCTTAAAGGAGTATAGATGGTACGATACCCTGAGGGGAGTGACCTAGCGCGGCTCAGAAAGCATACATAACAGGCCAGCAGCACAATAGCAAGGTCCATATATAAATGCAGATGGCACTTGTCTAAAAACTATATTCTCGGGCAGCAGCACAGGGCATTGACCATGGTGGAACAAAGCATGATGTGGTAGCAACTGATGCAGCTACCTAAATTCGAGAGACAGGCATGGACATAGTTTCGAGAGTCAAACATAGGATGCGGTGCCCCGTAGCGGGAGATGCTGGGCGTAATCAAGTGATCACATGATCATAGGTATGTGCAATCAGGTACTATCGGTGCAACGAGCAGCATTTGAGACACGGATAGCGAATTAGACTGTGTCAAGTCCAAAGTACAAATGTTGGTTTTAGTGTAAGGGACGGCGTTAGTCAGCGTAATGATTGGGGAATGCAGGAGGAATACTGAAGGCTGGCTTACCCGTTAATTTCAGGGCGAAGGTGCACAAGGAGTGCTGTGCTAGAGCTCGCCTGTGAGGGCAAGGGGGACTTGCAGCTGGTGGCTCCGGCAAGAAACCGGAAGGAGCTGGTTGATGGGTATAAAGATGATTACAATAGAGTCTTGTGGGACGACAGGATTCCCCTTTTGAGAATCACAAGGCGAACAGGGCAAACAGGATGGCCTTTATCTGGCCTTCCTCGGGCCGCCGGCTTTCCGCCTGCCGGCAGATGTTGATAGATAAAATACACGAGGCGTTGCTTAGCAACAGATTCAAGCCTCACTTTGGTGCCGTGAGACTCCCGGCATTTTGTTTTCCTGCAAAGCGGTTAGATCAGCTGTTTCTGCACCGAAAGCAGCTCGAGGGCGACAAAGCAGGTGAGGGGCAGCAAAATAGGAGGATCTGGCATCAGATGCTGGCATGCAGTGCGGGCCTCACCGTGGATGGGTGTCTGCTGCTGCAGTTCGTCAGCATGGACGATCCAACATGGTCGCCAGGTCAGGGGTCCTCTGTGGCTGTAGGTGAGGTGTTGGTGGGGGCTCCTGCCCTCGCCACCTCGCTGGAAGTAGGTACTTATCTGTGTTGGCACAGCATGCATGGGCATGTTTTTGTGCTGTGTCATTGCAATGTTACTGGTATTATGGGCAAAGCCTATATAAATAAAATAAATACAAACAGGGAGTTCCTCACAGGAACGGGAGTCCTAGTCCCCAAAGGAGGAGTCTCTCTCTGAGAGATCCCACTTGCCTCTACCTCTAGGGAGGGTGTTGCGAAGTGGGCTCACCTCCCTAGCCTCAGAAAGGGGGTGGGGGGTGGACTCCTGCTTGGGGAGAAGGGATGAATTCCTGCTTACAGCTGCGCAACTGGCCTCCCATCAAGGCAGCCCATCCTGCCTCATTACATGTGTACACAAATTCGACCAGATCTCTCCTACACTGCACAAGCTTCACTGACTGCCTCTCCCTGCCAAGGTCATGCTCAAAACTGCATAGACCACCTACAACGCAGTCTCAAACGGAACACCAACATACTTGGTAGCGAAACCCCACACCTCTGGAGGCTCTCATGCCTTACATAGCAAAACCAATAAAAGGTTGAAGTCTAAACTAGCCGAAAAGGTAAGACTTGAAGTCCTTCTTCTGCCACGCCCCAACCATCTGGAACGCTTACCAGGAGGGGCTCGAAATTCCCACTGTTCTCCCTTCATCTTCCGCAAAATAGTAAAAACATGGCCCTTTCAACATTACCTGCCAGACTGATAAAATTCCTGCCCTCTCTACATCAACAGTACTGCACTACTGTATAGGATGCGAAGCCAAATACTGGCACCCTCCCACTGCAAATCGCTCTGGTACTTTTAAACTATGTTTGCACTATATGCATAAAATAGATTGAACAACTTTTATTTTGCACTGGCCCAGCACTCATGTGTGAAATGTATAACAACTGCTAATTTTGCACTTAACTTGGTATAACTACACATTGCAAGTGTATCCTTGAGAGATGCAACAAAAAAGCAGGCAACCCACTAACCAAATCAAAAGATGTGGCAAATGAGGTTCCAAGGCCCCAGGTGAAAGCTACTGCAGCGAGAAAACCCCTTTTCTTACAAGATTTTTCAAGAAGAGAAATGTGCTAGTATTGCCACAGCTTGCTTTTAAAGTTTCGACTCCTACTAGGGATTTGCTGGAGTGTAAGAAGCACATCTGTATGCGTGGATAGAAAACGTTTTCTCTCTTACAGGCATAACGTATAGCAATTTTGCATGGAATCTGCTGTCAATCAGCCAAATGAAGCATAAAGTACATCTGTTTTAAGTGAGGACATCAAGTGCAAAGATTGCCTCCAGCAGAGTAGACCACAGGTTTGTGACCAGGTCAGGAGGAGATCATGGAAGCATTGCAATGCCTGAACGATGAACAGATAATCAGGTGCCTGGAGAGCCAGCGAAATCGGAGGCACAGGAGGTACCACAGATCCCTTAGAGATACATCCACAACCTACCTGAATTCTCTGCCATGACTGAGATAGCCATGTCTATTTCTGCAAGGAGCACAATTAACCTCAGGGATGTTTTTGTCATGTTGGGCTGTGATGCAGTAGCTGTTCGATTCCCTACGTATGGTGGGAAAAGGACCCAAATTTGAATATATGCTTGCCAAAACGCATCTGGGATCACATGCTCAGTGGCTCAGACCTAAGGTTGCTTGTCCATCTTTGCAGACGGTGTATTACCTGCCACTCTCAGATGGACAGCTGATTTGGGGGAAAGGGCATGCCTTATTTACTTATGGGAGATTATCTTGACTGGAAGGTGTCCAGTGGAATTGCTAGTGGTTATGCCATGTTAAAAGCTTTCCACCCACCCCATTTTAGTGTTTAAGGCAGGCATCAACATACACAAGATGGCACAATCATTCAAGGGGTACAATCTTGCAAGGCAACTGCTGCAGACATCTACAAGAAACTGACACCAATGATTTTGACAATGCTCACCACTGATAGTGCTGTGCTCTCTTTCTCAATTGCAAGCAGAGTGCCTGCCATCGATCTGGCAGGTGTACTTAATTCAGAAAGGACAGGGAAAATTCAGCATCTCAACCAAACAGTACCAACCAGTAGGATAAAAAGGATGATGCAAAAGGACTGCTGCTGACACAATCTGATAACTGTTCTTCTCATTAGCATCACAGAAGATGAAGTAACTATGACTAATGTGGTGAATAGAATAGTGCACACTGTACAGTGTCTTTACAACCGAGAATCTCATGCTGCAGTGGGGTTTAAAGAAAAATAAATATGTTGGAAAATTAAATTGAGTAAGTGCTTGTTTATTTTAGCCACGTTGGCAACACTTGCCACATAATCGAGGCCTGGAAGGGTCCCTCTGCTCACCTGAATTTGAGCCAGTTATCCTCAAAAGGGTGCTCCTCTTTGTCCTGGCCTTCAGCAGTGTAAAAGCAATTTGGGGCTGAGCCCACCCCAGAGAGTTGGCATGGTGGCAGGTCATCAGTCCAGCTTGGCTGCTGCTCCTGCAGAAAAGAATTTATATCTACGTGTGAGGTGGTCAAAGAGGCAACAGAATCAAGGGAGGATCCTATTCTAGTAATGAGACCCAGCCAACAAAAGGTTTACACAGCAAATCAAAAGAAAACTACATGTCCCAGAAACCACCACGAGAAACGAAACCAAGGAGGGGGCTGAGACAGAATTAAAAAGGGAAAACGGCATAGATACAACCCAATCATACAGCATGGAAATAGGTGTACCAGAGATTGGCACTGGTATAATGCAGTCAGCCCGCATGTAGATCGGTGGCCCCAGAGACATACAGGGTGGGGTCAAACGGTGCATGAAACTGGGTGGACTGAGGAAAGAAAACGCCCTGCAGGTGTGGGGAATGGGAGGGAAAACTGGCTGGAGACTGAAGGGAGGGGAGGAGCAGAGAGGGGCTTAAATGCAGCAACAGAGAGCTCACCAGGTGTTTCTGATTACAGCTGCAAGCCGAGCCGGAGACCAGAGAGGAATGGAAAGGTGATTGTGACTGGGCATACTAGGAGCTCATTGAGAGGCACAGGGGAGATCCCTATCAGAGGCGGACTCGCTGAGGAGAAGCGCCAGCCGTCAACCATTAATCAAGGACTGTGCCTTCCATGTGGATTTTTGTCTTTTTTTTGTTTTCTTAACCCAGTGAACAGAGGGTGAGTCAGTCCGTGGAGAAAAAGAATTAAGTTGACTTTATTTTCCCTTTTAAAGATGCGAGAAGCCAAGTGGAGCTTCTTTTGAACTCTGGACTGCATTAACCCTTTCACGGAAACCAAACCTCATGAAAACTAATACTGTTTGATGTGCACAAGGAGAGCTGTTGTTTAAGTTAACACCACAATAAATCTTAAAATTGCTAAACCTACATCCGACTACAGCCTACTATTATACACTACTATTAGACGGTTGGCCTGAGCCGCATGCAGGGGCAGAGTCTCCACAGGCAGCAGAAACACAGTGACAGAGCTAAAACTGTATTAAGGCACAAAGAGGTCAGGAGACTGGCCCGAGATTGCACAGATTCTGGGGCGTGGCAGACATTTAATGCACAGTGAGATGAAAGAACTTACCTTAGTTCTTACAGCCCGTGGCAAATCCTGGTCCCAAACGAGAGACAAGGAAGTTACTTGGAGTTTATCAAAGTACCAACAGGGATCGGAAATTACGATTGGCTAAGCATGAGCTAAAAGAAGCTTCTGTGTATCCAGCATTAAACATGAACCAGGAGTTACCACTAGGGAACAAGGAGCAAGAACATAACGATCTACTTGCACATAAGATGCAAACGTATCATTTTGTCCATGATGTATTACTCCTTTCGCATGAAATGTCATCCATGCGCCCTAATGTTTATTTTTCAGATTGTGCATTTGGGACAGAGTTAACTTTACATAGGTGTGTTTGTTTGGCATCAGGTGGCCTCCGGAGCCAAAGGTAGCTGTAGGTGTCAAGCTAAACAGGCACTTCTAGGCTTCAAGCCGGATCTAAATTGCTCCCAGCCCCCCTCAATTTTGAACCCTATAAGCAGCTAGCAATTCAATTTATTTGTAATTGATTTCTTGGATTTAGTAAAATGGAGCAGCAGAAAACAATTGCAAATTGGGTCAAAGACAACAATACAAAGGGTAGCATAGCAGTGGCTTACTAAAAGGGAATATTTGCAGAATAGTTAGATCTTTACAGTATTTTGAATGGACAACATATTAGTCAAGCAGAGTACTGTCAATGACAGTGCACTCCATAACCAGGGTCTTGCACTGCTAATCTTCCATCTTCCCTTTGCTCAGACTTTACTCGAGGGTCCACTGAAAGAGGACATGAAAAATGCAAGTTTCAGGCCAGAATATATTTTATCTGCCAGATAGGATCAAGCTAAACCATGACAACGTTTTAAACATTTGAGACATCACTTGGCATTTCATTGGGAGCCAATCAAGCGGCTAGCGAAGGAAAGAGAATCTCTCTTTCAGCCCATGCATAAAGTGTACTGTCCAATTTTTCAAACTTGTCAGCTATTGTAGCGCATTTGCTCCCAACCCGGCATAATCCAGTTTGATTTGGTAAGAGACCTCACAACCACATGACATTCCTTAACTGCAATATATCCTCAGCCAAAGAAACACCTTTTGTCATAGTCCCAATTTGCACTTTGATCAGTAGGTCCACTTCCCATTCTAGCCATAAACCTTTTATTTCGTTGGCAAATGGGATATCAATTGCAAACAAATCAGGAGGCACAAGGCTGGCATTATGATTTTGGAGCTGGTCACATGGTCCAAGAAGTGCAATCTAGATTTTGGCAGTTTCAGAAATTCAGACCACAGGCTCTTTCCAGTTCCGGTTGCTCATTTTCTATATGGAAGACAGACAGCATGGAGGAGCTCTACTGCGGACCATGGAGACACAAGCAAAAGGTCACTTCTTATGTGTATGTATGTGGTGATCTCTCGTCCGAGAAGCAGGTCAATATAGGGTGTACCAGCGACTTATTTCCTAAAAATAGGCAAATACTCCATACAAAGGAGGCGTAAAATTACTCTGCCCAAAAAACTGGGACACATGAACATGCGAATACCCCACCTGTTTCCATCCACACAGCTCCCCACGTTCGGATCAATGTTATTAGCTTATTGCCATGGGAATAAGCTCAAATATTATTACTGCCTGACTGGAAGATGAACGTTAAGGTTAAAATGCATCTTTTTATGCTCATGAATTATTAGGTGCAAAAAAGTATGAATTAAAGAAATATCTGTTTGGACTGAAAATATATATCTTACTTGCCATGCATGGAACAGGAACTATTATTTTAAACTCTAAAATCGTTTCAATCCCACATTTCAAAGAATTGGGGAGTAGCATACACCCACGTCACACGCTTATCTGGAGCCCTGGACATAAGTAAATAAGCAGTGGGGACAGAGGGACACCACACAGTCCACATGAACTGGCTTAGAATTAAAATTCCCCAATTGTACGGTTTGTTAAAAATTAACAGAACTACTCTAAGCCCATCTTGGTGCCACTACAGCAAGACAATAGTGAAGTGTGATAAAATCAATAACTGGAATCATACTACTACAGTAACAATATTTTGCCTAATAGTGATAATAGCAATACCTAATGTCATGGAGGAGAAGCAGTGTGATTTGTTTTGACAATGGCAACTGAAAAGGAGTCGTCTTAGAAAGTGGCTGTGCAGATGGGTATCGCTTGGTGCATTGTTCAGACCACGTTTTACCTGAAACTGAAGAATAAATGTGACCTCCCATTATATGCATGGAGGTGATTTACATGGTGAAAACCTAGCTAGAAAGCAACTAATTTATTTATTTATTTATTCATTCAAATTTGTTGAGCGCACATCAGCCCAGAAGCATCGTGGCGCTTGTTACAATCTTAGTTGCAAAGGAAACCGTAGTTACAAGTAGTACATAAATTACAGAGGAAATATATACAATAGCAAGGCAGTATATTTACATGGCTTCTTGAGAGTTTGCTAGTTATTTTGCAAGGAACAAGGTTTTCAGTTTCCTGCGAAAGATGGGAAGTGAGTTTTCCGTTCGGATGTCTGAAGGGAGAGCGTTCCATGTCTGTGCTGCAATGTAGGGAAAACCTAGACCTCCGGCTTTGGCTTTTTTGATGCGTGGGATGCAGAGTAGGTTAGCGTATTGCGTCCTAGTGGGACGTGTGGAGGAAGGTTTGAGGATGGTATCTGAAAGATAGGACGGGGCGGAGAAGGAGAGGCATTTGTGAGTGAGGGTGAGGATTTTGAGGGTGATCCGTTCTTTGACTGGGAGCCATTGGGCTGAGAGCCTGGCCTGGGTGATATGCTCTCTTCTTGGGATACTAAGAGCGGCCCGGAGAGCGTTGTTCTGCGTGATTTGTAGTCTACTTATGTTTTTGGCTGATGTGCCTGCTAGGAGAGCGTTGCAGTAGTCCAATTTGGCTCCCTCGCTATGGAGAGGCAGTTAGGTTTAGAGAGGTAGGGCTTGATGGCGTTTATAAGTTTGGTGGTGTGTGCGGATGCGGAAGTGATTGCGCTGACTTGTCTAGTCATTGATAGCGAAGAGTCAAGGTATACTCCCAGTGTCTTGACGGCTGTGGACACGGGGATGATGGAGTTGTCAATGGAGAAGTTAGTGTACAGTTTGTCCAGTTTGTCTAAGGTGTTCTGTTGACCTAATATCAAGATTTCAGTCTTGTCACCATTGAGGCAGAGGCCATTAATTGCCATCCATGCCTTGATGATGGAGTAGATAGTGTGGAGAGCCTTTGCGTCTTCGTTGTATGAGCCTGAGAGGGGTAGAAGTACTTGTGTGTCGTCCGCGTAGTTCGTGTAGGTGATGCCGTATGAGTCAAGTTTGTCAAAGAGGGACTTGGTGAACAAGTTATAGAGTGTAGGTGCAGTGCAGGAACCTTGAGGGACCCCGCAGTGGATTGTCGTGGGAATGGCGTTGGCGATGCCCGAGAAGACTTTCATGGCCCTACCTTCGAGGAAGGAAGTGATCCAGGCGGCTGCTTCTTTGGAGAAGTTGGATGAGTGCGTGAGGTGGGAAGTGAGAATCTTGTGATCAACCAGATCAAACGCGGCTGAGAGATCTAGAAGAAGCAGAAGGGCCGGCTTGCCTTTGTCCATGATTTGGGTGATCTGGCTCTTCAGATCTACCAGGGCTGTTTCTGTGCCATGTCCTTTCCGGAAGCCCGATTGCCTCGTCCCGAGGATGGAGTGGGTTTCCAGAAAGTGTTGGATTTGGCAGTGTGCGGCTTTGTCCAGTTATTTCAGCAAGAATGGCACAGTGGTTATTGGTCTATAGTTGTTGGGTTGTGAGGGGTCAAGAGTCGGTTTTTTTAGGAGAGGACGGACCCAAGCCTCTTTGAGATTGGCTGGGATGATGCCTGTTTTAAAGGACGCATTGATAAATGCCGTGAGGAGCGGCGCAAGGCAGTCTGCGCAGTCTTTGACTAGTTTAGGTGGGCAAATGTCGCCTTTGCATGGGGAGGGTTTGAGGTTTATTAGAAGGTTAATAACTTCTGTTTCAGTGACATCTCTGAAGGAGAAGTCAGGTATGGTGGGCTTGGAGGAAGTGGGTGGGGTGTTGGTCGGTTTGGTTCCTGTCTGGTGAGGAAGTGCATTGCAGTGGTCTTTGATTTTCTTTTGGAGAAGGTCAATTTTGTGAAGCATGGCAGCTTGAATGCTGATACACCACGCTTCATCTTTGATTATTTCATCTGGAGTATTGGGGGGGGAGATGAGCTCATTAAAGATTGCGAAAATCTCTTTGGAGTGTGACTTGGCATTGGCGATACGAGTGTTGAAGGCGTTGGCTTTGGCATTGGAGATAGCTCTCTTGTATTGGTGGGAGATTAAATTGAATATGTTTTTGGTATTGGTGCAGGGGTCAGATTGCCAGTTTTTTAGTGCTGCTCTTTTGTGGGATCGCATTGAGTGCAGTTCTTCAGTAAACCAGGAGTTGGAGTGTAAGGATTTCTTCTCTTTTTTCCATTCGAGTGGCGCTATTACATTGATAGCTTTGGTGAGGACATCTTTGTAGATGTCTGCTAGGATATTGGGGTCGCTAGCGAATGGGGGGGCTAGCACTGGGGTATTGAGGTATGGGCGTAGGTTCTCCTCTGTGAGTTTTTTAGAGCTTCTGACTTGTGCAGCGCTGGCAGGGGTCAGAGTCTTAAGGTTTTTGGTGATAGGAATAGAGAACTCTATGCAGTTGTGGTCAGTCCAAGGCAGTGAGGAGTTGGAGGTGATAGAGAAGAGGCAGTTATGGTCTGCGATCCAGTCAAGTATGCGGCCTTTGATGTGAGTAGGACTTTCTACTTTTTGGATGAAGCCCAGGTCATTGAGTTCCTTGGTGAGAGTGGCTGCAGATTTGTCCTTGGGATCATTAAATCCGAGGTTGAGGTCCCCTAGTAGAATGGTTTTGGTGGAGCTTTTGATATTGTTGCTAAGGATGTGTAAGATGTTGTCCTGGGAGTCTGGGGAGTTGCCGGGGGGGCGGTATAGTAGGTGAATGTTGATGGTGCTGTTGGGTGACAATGTGAGTTTGGCCGAAAAGAGGTCAGAGTTGTTGGTCGAGGGGTGACTGACAGGTCGGAGCTGTAGGTTCTCTTTGTAGATGAGGGCTACTCTGCCTCCTATTCGATCTGGCCTATCTTGTCTGAGTATGGAGAAGCCCGGTGGTAGTGCAAGTGTAACGGCAGGGCCTGATGCTTCATGTAACCATGTTTCGGTGATGGCTAACAGGTCAATGTTATTACTGGTTATAATGTCATGAATATCAGAGGCATGAGCTGGGAGTGATCGGACATTGAGGAGGGCACATTTGATGTGAGGTGTGTGATGTTTGCTTGTGGAGGTGTGAGTGATGGTCGTGTCTGGTATGTTCTGTGAGGTGGTATTGCAGGGTGTGGCTAGGTTAGTGGGTGGTGGACTGTGGGTGTGTGGGTATTCCGTGCGGGGGCAGCGTGTGGAGGTGGTGCGGGAACTCAGTCTAGAGTTTCTGAATTCAGTGGGAAGGGCTAGTGTGCTAAGTTCTGGGGTCTGTGTGCGCGCTCTAAGTCTTTCTAGTCTGTGCAGAGTTACTACACAGGGTGTACGATCTGTCATGGTTGGTGTGATATCCTTAATAGCGAGATGCTTGTGGCAGAAGAGTGGGCTAGGTGGTGTGTGGATGAGGGGATGGATGGGAGGATAGAGTTTGAGAGTAGTGAGTGTGGAGAGGAGGGTGAGCAGCGTGGTGGCGGCAGCAGCGGTGAGCTTGCAGGACGCTATGGGCATGATTGTGTACTTGGTGGTGCTGTGAGTGGGGGGACTCAACACACAACTTCAAAAGTGGTCTGTAGGCGACCATAGGGCACAACACAACTTCAAAGGTGGTCTGTAGGCGACCATAGGGCACAACACAACTTCAGAAGTGGTCTGTAGGCGACCATAGGGCACAACACAACTTCAAAGGTGGTCTGTAGGCGACCATAGGGCACAACACAACTTCAGAAGTGGTCTGTAGGCGACCATAGGGCACAACACCAGGCACATCATGAGCCAGACCCGTATAACGATCAAAAAGCACAGCATCGGACAATGGGTGGCTGAGCTTGGCCAAAGGGCATAGCAGTGATATGGGTAACAGGAGAGCACTATTGTAACTAGTATAGAATAGCAATTGAACAGCTAGTGACAGTACTCACGTTGTTTATGTCCTAGTGGTGGTGTACTAAGTGGTGTACATAAAGGTGAGTAGAGCTTTTTGGGGTAGTAGGTATTTGGTCAGTCTGCGGTCCTTATTTGTCTCCGATATGTTCCTTAAAAACAAGGGTCTTCACAGCTTTCCTGAATCGCAGGAGGAATGGACACAGTCTGATATTAGCCAGGAAGGATGTTCAAAAGCGTGGGAGAATAGGATAAAAATGTTTGTTTTCTGGTCTTCTCGCACTTCTTGGATTCTAGTCTGGTAATATATTGGCTCCTGGTGTTGTGTTGACCACCTGAGATGATAATCGTTTCAACTAAATGTGATGGTGTCTTGGGCATTAGATCTTGGTAGGTGATGCAGGCTGTCTTGAAGGTGATGTGAGCTTGGTGGGATAACCAGAGTAGGACCTTGACAGTGGCAGAAATGTGGTCAAATGTATTCAGTCCTATAAATAAGTCCTGCTGTGGAATGCTCGGCAGCTTTCAGAGTGGCCAGGAAAGCAGCTGGGACACTTGCCAGGTGTGTGCGGTGCAACCTTCAAGGTGGGGGAGCACAAGGGCCAGGATATGAATTCTGGGGCAGGGATGAAGGGTTTGATTCGGTGTATGAGTGAGAGCAATTACCATACCGTTCATGTATTCTTGGTGATATGTGCTTTGAAGACGTCACAATCAACGGTGAAGCTGATGGGCTTTGTACTAGGGGCGAGTTCAGAGGCCAATACAAGATCCATCTGTGTCAGCCAGTTTTGAACTGGGGTACGTTTGGTTGCGCTCTCAAGGAGGATACAGGCTGTTTTGATAGGAATGAGTTTCAATTAGGCACTTCTCATCCAGACTTGAGTGGTGGAGAGGAGTGTTTCAATTAGAGAATGCCATTGAGGCATTTGGCCTTAGAAAATATAAACAGTTATAGCTTTGGAGGGTGCTAGTTGGAAACAATATTTTTACTCATGAGGGCTCATAAAAAAAGGCTTTGAATATCACTGATGTAGAGGTTGAAGGTGACAGAGGAGAGCATAGAGTCTAGTCTTAATCTGCAGGTCATTGGGTGTAGTTGGAATCTGCAGGTGCCCATCTGGATGAACTAATGCCTTTTGGTGAAGTTGGAGTTCAAACCATCAAAATATTTCTTCTCCCACTGGCTTCAGAATGGTAACTGTGGAGAAGTATAATTGGATACAACATTGGCGAACAGAGTAAAAAATAGGAGTGTGTTGTGAACGGTGACCACCACCCATTAAGGAATGACAGTGGCATCCTTGCCATCTATGAAGTATGCTTTTGCCAGCTTGAATGACACTGGTCACAAATCTTGTAGTTAAGACAAAGTAGTGAGGAGCTGATTTACTGCTCCTGTAAACCAGAAAAAGGCTGCCTGGGTGTTTTTCCTGACGACAGTGCTGCCATTTACCCAGGAGAAAATCAAATCCTGGCCAGGGTTAGTGTTGGGACACTGAAAAGGTTGTTGGATTGGCTGGCTGTTCTTCCAAGCCAATGTTTGGTTCTAGACACCATTTGATGGAAACATATGGCGCATTTTGTGACCAGTTGCCCTGGAGCGAATAGTACAGTATGGCATAGAACCTGAAGAACCACCAAATGGGTTTTGGAGGCCCACAACTATGGTCATGAACAATGAAAAGGGAACACATTTAGATTGCTGGAACTACCCATCAGAAATCATCCACTTGTCCTCCCTAACCATCCTTTTTGAGCTCGTTCATGGATCATACTTACTCACACCATGTAATTGAATGATTTTTATAGCTCAGGTTTCTTGGATAGCTTTTATACTTACATTTGTAAACTGGAACATCAGGGAAGCAATGCCCATGTCCTTTTGACATCCAAAAGCCCAGGGTAGGGAAAACATTCAAGGTTAGGGTCTTGGTCCCATCCGCAGATGTTTTCTAGAATATAAAAAGGCAGCCAGTCCCATTGCCTACCTTCAGAGACAATGGGTCCTGCTTTTCCATTCTTTCAGGGATTCAAGTAACCTCCTTTTGTGTATCGGAAAACAGACTTCTTTCTATCTTTCCAGGTCACTTGTCACCAAATCATATGATTGTTATATTTTACCTTATTATTAGTAAGTGATGCTCCTGGGTTCTATTGATCAAGTGGTAACAAGTTACAGCCATGTCCCATTTTACAAATATCTAAATAGGAAGCTATGTAATTTAAGATTGGTGAGGATTATAAAGTTACTTTAGAGCAATATGGTGTTTCGTCTTCTAGAATGTCCACTAGCACAATAACATTTGCTTTTTAAAGAAATTCATTTTATTGTGATCGGTTTACATATAAAACCACACACAATGGCAAAAGTGTTTGTTTAAATATTAAAATCATGCAACGCAACACAAAAGATCATTTACACCATCTTTCTAGATGGGGAGTATGGCACACTTAATTGTATCCTTATTGTATCTTCTCCATACTCAATACTACAGTAATGCATTCTGAAGATAGAATAAGGATACGATTAAGAGTGACATGCTCCCTACCCAGAAAGGTAGTGTTAACACTCCTTTGTTTTGTGTTGCAAGATGTAAACATTCGAGAACGAAAGGCACTAGGTGACTCAGTCAGAGTCTTTGTCATTGAAAACAGTAGTTTTACCTACTGCCGGAGAATAACGTTCTCCAACTATAAATAGATCTTCATCTAAAAGCCAATAGTGAAGTTGTTGCAGTTGTTGTTCCAGTTGAGGCCAGAGAATCATCAGTCTAATGTGAGCCAAGCAGAGAGAACATAGTTCACACTTATGACTTAGATCTAAAGATGCTACTGTAACCTTAATTTTCCTTTGTTTAGCAGCACATGTTATTTTATTCCTTTGTACAGTGTTATGTGCTAAACCAAAGTGCCCCTTCTGATTGGTTACTAATTTGACTGCTTGTGATCCTTCAGTTTGAGTGATCTTTTCAGTACATTGTTTACACTTTGTTTTTTGAATATTTCTATATTTCTTTGTATTGATTAGAAGTAGTACGCAATAACTTGTTATTGCCCTTCTCTCGAGGAAGTGGATCAAACGAAATTCTTGTCTGCGAACTGAAACACTAGACCGATTCAAAATAAATTCTGAAGTGTCCAAACCATCTACGAGACTACCATCACACTGGGAACCTGACCATGTGGCACTCGTTTGCTCAACTTTGACTCTGGTGACATGGTCATGAACTTTCTCTCCTTTTGTTTTACTATCATTTACCTTAGTGATATTAGTTCACTAATTGCCCACAATTGTGGTCTCCCCGTATTTGCAGTCAAAGCATGACAGCTAAGGAATTAAGAACTTGCATAATATTTTCAAGTAAAGCCATGTGGCTTTTCTGGTTCATTTAAAATCTTTTCAGTTCAATTTACCAAATAGGTTAATAGCCAATTTAGAGCCTGCATACATGGAGTAATTTAAAGTGCATAATTAAAATTCAGCTGGTTTGTATCGTCGACACGTGTTTAGATCAAGTGGCATTTTCTGTCTAATCCACAGGATGTCTATAATGTTATGGAGTCTTGTGGAGGATTGATTCCGTTGGTCAACTTGCTTACCCTTGAATAGGCTCTTGGGGGCGAGTAGAACTTGGTGATTCTATTGTATACATAGACTTGTGACAATATAAGTCACTGTTGTAATGAAATAGGGATGACACTTTCCTGATGATTGTATATGTATGTTTTTTAGAATGAACATTGGCCTATACGCTTGCAAGAAGGGCAGAGTTATTAACTGGTGTCCTACGTCCTGAAGAAGGTCTTTGTGACCGAAACACGTGTTGACGATTCATAGTACATATC
Source organism: Ambystoma mexicanum (assembly GCF_040938575.1). Lineage (NCBI taxonomy): Eukaryota > Metazoa > Chordata > Amphibia > Caudata > Ambystomatidae > Ambystoma > Ambystoma mexicanum. The sequence continues at coordinate 16,101,059 of NC_090926.1, forward strand.
TGGGCTAATTTCAACACCAGATTTTTTTGACACCCAATACTATGGACCGGGTCATGAGTATATGTAAAAACTAAGGAAGATTGCATCAATAGCAGTAGTTTACACTGCCTTGACATGCCAAAATGGTTTTACTTTTGATGGTTTGAATATGAAAGTATGGGATTGAGAATGATTGTTTGAGATATGAATGTTGAACTGATAAAATTAACTACTTGGTTTTATGATTTTATATCATACATGTATTATGTGAAATGTGTATTGATTAACTATTAAAAATTGAAATTTATATTTGAGCAAACACTATGTGTCATCCCATTCCACTGGTCCACCTTACCCTAATATGATGTATTTTACCTGAAGGACCATGGATTTAAATTGCAGGTTTACCCCTTTATTTGTTAGAAGCTGGATGCAGGCAGAAGCGGTGTGGCCAGTGGAGTGCTCGAGACCCGAAAATGAATGCAGTTTATGCAGCGGGAAGCATAGCTAAAAAGGACACAGGAGGTCGGTGGCAGCCCGAAGGAAGGAGACCGGCGTGACCGAGCAAGGCGGTCGAGTAAGTCCCGAGCTGCAGGTGGAGAATTGCCAGGTGAGCATAGCCACACTGAGTCACTGGGAGACGACACGAGGTACCGCACAGGAGGGAGAAAACCTGTGGCGGTGGAGGACCTTGGAACAAAGCCATAAGCTCCGACCGGTGAGTGAATCCAGATGGGGGGGGAACACTGGGTTGGTAGGCGAATCTGCAATGCAAGCAACAAACGTTGATTTAAGTGGAATCAAGCATTTCTATGAATGCATAGTGAAGTCAAAGTAAATATAAGCATTTGTGAATGCCAAACAAAGTGAAAGCAATTAGAAACACTTCTGAATAGCAAACAGAATGAAAGCAAGTTTTGAGCAATCTTGAACTTGAGTGAACAAACGTTTTGGGAAATCTGCCCAAATAAGTGAACTGCAATATATGAGAAAACCAGCATGGGCAAAACAAGAATTAAAGGAACTGCATGTTATGAATACATATTGGCAAGAGCCAGGAGAATCTAAGAAAGTGAAACCGGTGCATTGTGATCAAGCAAACCACTGTGCAGTGTCTGGAGAGTGTGACAGAGGTGGAGAAATCACGGAGCACTTTCAAACTGACACAGTGGACTAGGTCGATGGAAATGCAGCAAGGAAGGGGGACCGGTTGCGTGACCTGTAATGGGTTGACTGTGTGGTCCAACAACTGCACCTACACCGAGTGCACCCCTGTGCAGAAAGGCCACTGAAAATACCCATGCAGAAGATTGTGCTTACATTACAACAAACTCTGATGCAACCTTTGAAGTTAAAAGAAACTGAACTGCCGGTTTGGGTCTATTTGACCTAAAACATTGGACTTAATCACATTTGATTGAATTTGACCATGTTTTCGGTCTAAAATGAAATGCAGGGGGGAAGACAGCCCCGCAAATCACCCCCCCGCCCCCCAACACTTCCCCTCAACCTAATCTATACCCTTACCCACCCCCATATATATATATTTAAATACATTTGACTGAAAAAAAGGTCAAAGAAATTCGATCAAATGTTTTAGGTCAAATGTTTCTAGGTCAATTATGGCAATACCAAACTGCATATGTGAACTGGTGAAAGGTACCAATATAAGAGCTGGAAGTGTCCCAAGGAATTGTATTGTTTTGAAAAGCTGGAAGATGTGAACACTTGGGGAAGGGATCCTTCATACATAGTGAACTGTTTTGAATTCAGGGAATGGGAAGTTGATTGCAAGCCGAGAGCTGGACGAAGCTCTGAACTTTGAACACTATTCATTTTGATGCCGACATCTCTACACATTGTATAGTTAGATGTGAGGGCAAGTATAGGTTTTGGACACAGACACTTCTGCATTGGACTTCCAGACACAGACTATTCTTAGTTTTCTTTAGCTAGGGAAATCCCCTTTTAGCATAGGGCAAGTTAGGCCTTATGAAGACAAAACTTGATTCCGTTGTCTGTCTCTTCTTACTGATGCCTTCACAGCGTAACCTTTACGAAATGTTACTGGCCGGTTCCATTACATGGCCCTGACAAGGAAAAAATGGCCTTTGCCATACCTCTAGGTCTATTTCAGTTTAAAGTCCTCCCGTTCTGACTACATGGGGACCCTGCAACATTTCAGAGGTTGATGGGTAAGATCTTACAACCTTACTCAAACCTCTGCAGGGCATGTATAGACGATATTGTAATACATAGTAGAACTTGGGAAGATCACGTACACCACCTTTACACAGTCATGCGAGCATTGACAAAGGCAGGTTTAACAGCTAATCCAAAAAAATGTAAATTGGCTCAATCTGCAGTCAAGTATCTGGGATTTATCGTGGGTAATGGCACTCTACAGCCCCAGCAGGAAATGTTTAAAGCTGTCCTTGATATCCCCACACCAAAGACAAAGACAGACCTTGGGAGTCTTTTTAGGAATAATCGGCTACTACCGCTGGTTTATCCCAAATGTCTCAAGTAAAACCGCAAGACTCACAGATGAACTAGAAAACACTGAGCACCAAAAGGTGAGATGAAGATCAAATCTGTTATACCACATTAAAGGAAACCCTTTGTCAGAGCACAATTTCAAAAGGTAGCTGATTTCTCCAAAGAGTTCATCCTGAAAACAGATGCCTCTTTAACGGGACTGGGGGCAGTTCTCTCTCAAGATCATGACGGACTAGAACACCCGATACTCTACATCAGTAGAAAGTTATTTCCCAGAAAGAAGACTTATTCAGTTATCGAACTTGAGGCCCTGGCAATCAAGTGGGCCATACTCCATGTAAAATATTACCAATTGGGCCGCAAATTCAGACTAGTCACCGATCATTCTCCTTTAGTGTGAATCAGCCAGCTAAAGGAGACTAACCCGAGAATTATGCAATGGTTCTTGGAACCTCAACCATATTGATTCACAGTGGAACACCAGAAGGGTTGAGATCAGGGGAAATGTCAACATCCTCTCCCGGTTTCCCTGTAAAACATCAAGGTTCAACCCACATACGTAAAGGGTATGTTAGGGACCTGAGGGTGTTCCCACTTTGTTTCCCACTGTAGCATCCTCTCAGGTGGCCCGGGAAAGGCCATTGCTTTTGGATCCCAGCTCTGGGGGTGGATATATGAGGGAGGATCCCCTGGGTGGAGGGAGACTTGTGAGGGGGGGGGGACTTGGGGGTGAAGAGGATGTCCTTAGGTGAAACATGGTATTCCCCCACTTCCTTTTCATAATGAACTCTCAATCCCTCAAGCCTTTGTAGGCTTTTGTCAGCCCTTTCCCTGTTCTTCCCTCCAAACTGTCCCCAAGAAACACCATTCCAACACTGGTACGAGGAAGAGACAAACTAGGAAGACACATCAGTCCCCTTTTATTAATACAAATTCATATTAGCATCATTTAAGTAATGCAGACACATTTCAGCCTCAGATGTGTACTGGGAAAAGGAGGAGGAAAGCACAGAATGGCAGAACTACCGTTCTAATGGTGAGCGGTCCTGGCCTGGGAAAACCTGACACCCTTTGGTAAATGAAGTTAGCTCTGGAGGCAGAGGGAGCTGTGAAGGCAGACGCAGCTGTGGAAGAAGCTGGATGCAGGCAGCAGCGATGTGGCCAACGGAGCGCTCGAGATCCAAAAAAGAATGCAGAGTTTATTCAGTGGGAAGCAGAGCTGAAGGGCGCTGGAGGTCGGTGGCAGACCGAAGGAAGGAGACCGTCATGACCGAGCAAGGCTGTCGAGCAAGACCCCCGCTGTAGGAGGAGCAGCCACAGTGAGCCGCTGGGAGACGAGGCAAGGTACTGCACAGGAGGGAGAAAACCTGCAGCGGATGAGGACCCATAAGCTCCGACCGGTGAGTGAATCCAGAGGGGGGTAGCAGGGGGTGGGGAGGCGGTCATCGGGTTGGCAGGCAAATCTGTAATGCAAGCCATGAACATTGATTGCAGTGGAATCAAGCATTTCTATGAATGCTGAGTGAAGTGAAAGTAAATATAAGCATTTGTGAATGCCAAACAAACTGGAAGCAATTGGAAACATTTTTGAACAACGAACAGAATGAAAGCAAGTTTTGAGCAATCAAACCGAGTGAAAGAATGTTTTGGGAAATCTGTCTAAATAGAGTGAACTGCAATATATAAGAAAACCGCCATGGGAAAAAGCCAAAAGGAGAATTAAAGGAACTGCAATGTTAGGAATACATATTGGCAAAAGGGGAGCAAGTGCATTGTGATCAAGCACCGTGCAGTGTCTGGAGAGTGTGACACAGGTGGAGAAACCACAGAGCACTATCAAGCTGACACAGTGGCCTAGGTTGATGGAAATGCAGCAAGGAAGGGGGACCGGTTGTGTGACCTGTAATGAGTGGACCGTGTGGTCCAACAACTGCACCTAGACCAAGTGCACCCGTGTCGAAAGGCCACTGAAAATAGCCATGCAGAAGATTGTGCTTACACTACAAAAAACTCTGATGTAACTGTTGAAGTTAAAGAAACTGAACTGCCTATGTGAACTGGTGAAAGATACCAATAGTTTAAGAGCTGGAAATTGTCTCATGGAATTGTGTCATTTTGAAAAGCTGGAAGATTTTAACTCTTGGGGAAGGCAACCCCTATGTTCAGTGAATTGTTTGGAACTTGGGTAAGGGGAAGCAGATTGTAAGCCGAGAGCTGGACGAAGCTCTGAACACTATTCATTTTAATACCGACATCTCTACACATTGTATATATACAGTTAGACATGAGGGCAAGTATACATTTTGGACAGACACTTTTGCTTTGGACTTCCTGACACGGACCTTAGTATCCTTAGCTTTTTTTAGGTAGGGAGATCCGACCGCCCATAAAAAAAATAAATAAAAATGTAAAAAAACAATTTAAAACTTTTTTTTTTTTCCACACTTCTGTCGGAAATTTTGTCAGTCGAAAATTTGACTGTCGAAACAGTCACTAGGAACCTGCCAACGACACCCGTCCCTCAAGTAAAAATATTGCATAATCCCGACAAGGACAAAGTGTACACTGTACTCTCAATGTGGAATGAACAATTCTTGAAGCCTTGACAGAACATGAGATTGCCATAAAAACACTAATTGAAAATCCGGACTTGGCTAAAAAAAAAGCTATGGAGATAGGACTGATTTAAGGTTAAAATCTAGACTGATGAAAGAGGCCCCTGGCAAAGCAAGAGCATATGGTAATCTGCAAGCCTACATATTTCGCTTTCCGGACCATAAATCGAGATTTTTGTACATGCAAAAGAACGCCCAGGTATCTAGGCTCGATATGCTGAATTAGACCCTATTTGTCACTTTTGCAACGCAAACAGGGAGACTTTGAAGCACTTAACGCTGTTTTGCCCTACCTTTTCGAAACCAAAGAACACAAATCTGGGGTCCTGTGATTAGCAAATACCAAACACTGAGTGCTGATGACTGGTGGAAAGCTATGTTTGATGGGTCAGACAGAGAAGTGATGTTTGCACTGACTACTTTCTTGCGGCCCATAAAGGAATGTCTTGATGTTGAGCTAACCGATGCCAATCGGCAAAGGATGTCAATATGCGTGTACGATTGTGGACACGTATTCAGGATACTTGATGGTATTACCATGAAAAAGAGCTACACAATTGAATACCATTAAATTATTAGATCAAGTGCAGTGTACCATGATATACCTTTGCAAATTTAAAGTGAAAATGAGTCCAATTTCAAAAGAAAACTGATTTAAGACTATTGTCAGGAGAAGGGCGTTGAATGTATTTTCCACTTCCCTTATGATCCCGAGTCTTCGGAATTTATTGAGAGAATGAATGGCATGTTGAATGAACAGTTGCGAAAGACTGGTGATGGTGACTTGAAAGGGTGGCATGAGTGCATTCTGGATGCAGTGCAAGTGTTAAATAACAGACTGATTGCAAATGGTGAGACTCCATTGATGCATATGTTAACACCAGCTTTGCAAATGAAACCAAACAGGGCATTTGAAACATTAATGTACTGGGAATTGTCACCTGGGGCTCTAGCTCCTTATCAAACGACACCAGAGTCTGCAGGGGTAGATGTGCATGCTATGGAGGAGATTAGACTTGAACCAAGAGGAATGAGTGTAATTGACACAGGAATTGGAGTACAAATTCCATCGGAAAATATGGGATTAATTGTCCCTAGATGTGGGTTAGCATTGACAGGAAGCCAGGTACTGGGAGGGATTATTGATGCAGATAATCAAGGAGAAATAAAAGTGATCCTAATCAATAGTGGAGAAAAAAATGCTACCCATCCATTAAGGTGATAGAGTGACACAGTTGATTATTTTGCTTGTGAAATTGTCTATAGTAAAGAAGGGAGAGCTGCCCACTGTGGTAACTACACATGGAGATAAAGGTTTTGGCTCAATCAGACAAAATGGTTCCAGGAGCAAAAGGTTGGGTTGAGAAACCTAGAGCCCACCGGTTCCGCGAAATGTAATTGAGGCAGGGGAGGATCAAGTGGTCCTTGTAATGGAAGCAGGAAAGAGGAAATGGAGCCACATTCCCGCTGACAGATGTTATTTACGCGAGTGATGTACTTCACTGAATCTTGTTTTTTCTGTCATTATTTTCTCCAGCCCCTGTGTGTGCGGTTTGCGCTTGTGGATTTGTGTGGAGTCCATTCGAAGGGTCCGGAGACATGGGAAAAGATGTGGCGAATATTTCCATCCTGCAACTTAATCCGCTGATCTGGACAAGCGACTAGCGGCTTTGATGTTAATGCGTTGCCCGACGCCGAGTCGACTGCAGTGTAACGCAGCTTTTTGAGAAAACGTCGTGGTCATGGGCATGATGTTTTGCCCTCTTCCGCGACTTCCATGTCTTTGTGCAGCATGGCTATGTTGCGATTGTTGAGCAGCCTGAGAATGTATGGGTTTTCCGAGCCCGTCAGGTGTTGAACATCTTGCAGTTTTGCCTAGCTGATGTTCATGATACTGCGAAGTTGATTTCAATATGTCTACTGGCCGTACCTACGCCGGACCCTGTGCTGCAACACGTTTTCGGAATACTTCATAATGATTCTCTGGTGGAGCACTCCAATGTGCAAAATTCTTTTTCTGTTTAAGAGTACTGCAAATTTTGTGCCGATACTGAGCACAAATGGAGAAATATGACACGTATTATCACCCAGGACGTTCCGGCTGACGTCTGCTATGTAATGACTTGTGATCCTCAACGCATTGGCAAATGCCAACAACTGGACGTGACGGATGAAAGGAGCGGAACTGATTTTGAGAAGCGTTTATATGCACGTTTTACTAGTGCTTGTACTGATGTTTCTAATGAGATGTTATGTAATTTTACTATTATAACTGCCAGCCATCCACGACATGTGAAACTTCCGACTATTTCTGCTGGTCCTTGTGCCTTAACGACAGTTTGATGAGCTTTCCCTTACAGCCTGCGGTTCATCAAGCTACTCGTTCTGTTAATTATTTTGGCCTGTCATTCTAATGTACATATGTTGTCTGAACCTGACGTGTTAGCGCTTGCTATCTCCTTGGTGGGTGTATGGGGGTTGGTTGGTGGTGGTTATAAGTCCATGATTACATTAGCCTGTGTTGTGGTTAAAGGGCGTAATGAGACCTCTCAGGCTTTGACAGAGCCTCTATTGGACAGCAGACATTTTAGAAAACCTATTGCAGCCCTGTTTTGCAAAATAGCCTATCTGTTTTTGAAGCACAATTTGGGTTGCAATGCCGTTGAAGGGATGCATTGTTTAGATTTGTATGATCGTTCCCGTTCTATTGAGAAGTATATTGGTAGTTTCAATTACCTGGTTTCCCAAGTTAATCAGGATCACGGCGGGAGCTGGTGGGATCAATTGTTTTCTTGGATTTCTGAGGCTTTGCGCTATGCTTTTATTTGTATCTTTGCAATAGTGTTTGTTCTTGTTTTATTTCTTGTATTCTCAATTTGATAGGGATGTTTAATCAGTTTTGGAAACCGTCTTGTTTCATTGGGATATGGTAGTTGATGGTCCAAAGGGTGGATTGTAGTGCGTGTGCGAAAAGGAGTTAAAACCTGGCACCGGTGTGCAGCCATTTTGGACATTCAATTCCTAACTGCAATGAAAGTCTATGTTTCTGTGAGCTCAGTTAGAAGGCAGATATGAGTTCTGCAATGGTTGCAATATTTTAGTGTGAAGTAGGTGAGCTTATTATGGAGGACAGTTTTCGCATTGTTCACTCAAGGACGAGCCGAGAGGGAAGTCACAGATATGGAGGTGCATTGATAAGGAGTGCTGGGAATGAGCGCACGAGAGACGTGCTGGGTTTTTCCACTACTGTTTGGATTTTTCCGCGTCTGAAAAGCAGAACACTCGCACAGCACAAATACATCCTGCTTCCCCAGCACCAGCTTATTTGATATTATTCCGTTTCCAGTTCCTGCTCCAGTGCTTTGTCGCAAAACACACTGGTCTGTCTTCAGGTCCACTTGGGAGACTAACGGGTCACCAGTGTAATAAAGCAGCCTCTGCAGACACCTCGAGGTTAGTTACATACAAGTTATTTATTCATTACACTTAAGACATTGAGTTATAAAGGAGGAACCCAGTGGCTCCCCAAATCAAGCTAATACGTTCAACTTTGTGGGTTGAGATGCAGCACACTAGCATTGCCTCACTCATGCACCAACATTCTCAGCTTCCAACATTCTCTCCGACTTCATGCATTCCATACTAGCTTGCATCATTCCATCCAGCAAAGCACTTCACAACATATATTATTTTTAGATTATACATTAATATAATAAATAACATGAAAGTCATCTTTTAAATATTTCCTCAAATCCTGGCGATTTTCGTAATGATACCCAGGCAAAACTGAACAAGTACATAAAAGTATTCCTATTATAACTTAAAGAACCTTTAATTGGGATTTTTCTAAAAGCTAAAAGTGCAAGTGGAACTTTTACATTTTAGTTTTTGCATTTTCTATTGGCTCTTTCAAAGTTTCTTATTAAAATTAGAGGTATTGTATGGCTTTAAGGGGTGATGTGGAGGCGGTCTCAAAAATGTTATTGTATAAAACACAACTACATCAAAATAGCAAAACTACAACAACCATTCACATTAATATATTTCAATTCAATGTATGATGACTGTGGGGGAACGTTTGGAACTGAAAATTGTATGTATTCCCTTGCACATTACTTCATTATAATATTGCGGAGGTACTGCAAACTGCCATGTTTACAACTGTTTCTTGTTTGTGCGAGGTGAGGCCTTACAGCACGTATTTGCGATGAAGGCTCTTTGCCTAGAGTGAATTTATGCTCTCCTTCACATCTCTCGCTTCTGATGCATTTCCCCCTTGGCATATGTAAGCATGTTTTAGGCTCCTGCTTACTTAGGAACAGCAGCATTAGTAGACCGAAGTCATCGCACTGTAAGCATTCTCACATGCCTCAGAGTGTGTGTGAATCTTTATTTGAGGAATAAAAGTGTATTTAATTATGCTAATTATGCTATCCTCCCAGATAACACTGTTTAACATATAAGAAAGCAGCGGGTATCAAAGACTTGTACAGTGGCGTTTTGTTCCCTGCTTGCAACATTGTTTCGGACCATCCCTTCCTTTGAAATGTATGTGTTCCTTTGGATATAAGATAATGGTGCACAGAGGGAAGGGTGTTCTCACTTGCACCAAAGTCTTGTGCTGTCGTTAGTATGTTTTGTTCTGTTGGTCCTTGTTTACTAATAGATTGTTCACCAATCCAATGGTCATTTTTCCACAAAATATGTAATAAAATTAAAATGGTACATTTTACAACCAATAACACAATCTTAAAAAAAAACATTAAAAAAAGAAAAGCAGGAAAATGTAACTACATTTCTTTTACAAAAGAGTCAAGGTTAAACCAATAAAAAACTTTAAAAAAGACTACAAACAAAATAAATCATAATGTTTAGGTAACAAAGAATATATTATATCTAAATCAAATATCATGGTAAACTCAACTCACCCATAAAGACATTACTTAATAATGACATTTGTTTGATGAAGTAAAAGTATTAAAAACTTACATTTACACTGTGAATACAAACTATATTTTTTCTAATACAACAATACTCCATAATTAAAAAAATAGAGATACTTAATACAACACTTCTATTTAATAAAATACTCAGCATATATAACTTGCGTCAAAAAGTACCTAACATCTTACAACAAAATAAACATTTACATTTTATAATTTACATTTTTTTATATAACCAAATTTCATTTACATTTTACAAATATCTAATTCAATACCAAGAAACATGCCATAAAGTAAACAAACATAACATACACAAGAAACATTTATTTCAACAAATATATACACAACTTATACAATTTATAAACTTTGAAAATTATAATACTCATACTTTACATAAACATAAATACAAACATCCAATTTCTACTAAAAGAATCATGACTAAATAATGCAAAATGTATAGTAACATAAGCAGCCCAAATTTAATATACATTAACAAGGCAATGAAAATGGTTCCAATTGGTTTCCTGGGGCGGGCGAAACGGGCAGCTGCCCGGGGAGCAGAGCTATTTCGCTTAAAGGAGGGGGCGGGAAGAAGGGCTGTGTAGGAAGTGCCCCACCCAGACAGCTGTTTCTGAGCGTGCCACCGAGAAAAAGCTCTGCAAGGTGAGAGCATATTCTGTACTGCTCTGTACGCACACCCTGCGCCCTCGCCCTTTGTGTTGGCAGCCTTTAAAGTGGGAGCAATGTATAAGTGATGGTTCATTCAAAAAGCCATTGTTTTAAACATTAATGCTTAACATTTCAGTGTTAAGCACTGAACATGGGGCATTTTTATTCTGAAGGGCATAACAAACCATCAGTTAGCTGACCAAATCTAGGCATTCTTTCAAGTGTATTAACGTGCCACAATGAAAACATTTTAAACTATGTTCTTTACTTTCATGTCTTTATATCTGGCACACCAAAATATTGTATATTACTTTTTAGTTACGTATGGCACATGCCTGGGAAGGTTAACTGTCATTTTCTTAGTTAAGTATTCTAGTGGCTGCTTTGGGACATCAACAAAATGCATCCACTCAGCATCAAAGGTCTTTTCATTTTCTTAACAAGCCAACCACTGCCTAGCGCACACCAGATGGCTCCTCAATGTGACTTGTCACCTTGATTAGGAAAGCAGGGTTCATTGTGTGTCACCATGCAGACAGTCCATGGCAAATCAATGCACTTGTACGTTTAAAATGCTTCATCAGCTTATTACTGGTCAGGCTAAAGTTTGTAAGAGGTACAATCCTTTTTGTGTATCCTTTCTGTGCATTGTTTATTGGGTGTCTCCTGTAGGCTATCCTTTCCTGTCCATAGTTATAATTCCCTAAAGATATTCCTGTATTGGGGTCTGTACATGCTCACACGGAGACCCAGGCACTACTCATCTAAAATTCTCCAAACAAGAGGAAAACGAGCCTTTGTACCCCATTTGAGTGTGCAGCCATGTTACACTCACATCCAAAAACCTAAGCTATCCGAATGCGTAGTTATGGTTTATGGTTACAAACATTTTACTGTTAGGGTGAGTGTTGCAAACAGTAATGTGAGCACCAAGCCATGTGTCTTACGTATTTAGAGATTCACACATACAACCCTTTTGTTACAGACTTGTTTATCAAATATAGAGATCTCGGATCACCATTCTATTCCTGAAATGTAATGTAATTTAATGCAAAGCAGACAGAACACTCATTAGTGCCATGTGTCCCCTTTCCCACTCTCATAGAGGTATTTTGAAAGAGTACAATCGGAGTGTACCAGACGGTCCATCTTGGAATGATAACTTTCAATCAGAAAATAATTAATATGATTAGTCTAGTATTGCTACTTACTAAATACAAGTGAGGTAGTATGAACGGACAGAACTGCTGCAACACAGGGCCAGTGGACCATCAGACCCCGGCAGGCTGGTCACACCACAGTGCGCCAGTACAGACAGTTTGAAACTGCATTCAGGCAGAGACTTCCCTAAGAGCAGGCGACAGAAGAACCATTTACTTGGGCAGCAACAGCTGAGTTTTCACATTAGATTTCTTCAGTAAAGTACTTAAATTACAATGCAATGAAACCAGCTTCATTTGTATAGCAATGATTTACTGATATTGAGGAGAGGTTTTGTCGCACGACAATAGAGGTGAAGTTTGGGAATGACGTGTGCCAGTCGGGGTGAGGGGCACATTCTAGTGTTTCACCTGCGTACCAAATTGGCTTGAAACTGCAATGCAAACTAGTATATCTTTGCTCTGTTTCTCTGTTGTCGCTCTGCCTAAAAACATTTTTTTTAGAACTCAGTGGGTGCCTTCAGGAGTGGACGTGGCAATTCAACAAACATGCAGCGCATAAATTTGTGCATTGAGACCAATTTAAGAAGAAACCTAAGGTTGCATCTCAAAATTAAAGCATCAGAAAGAAACTTGAGGAAAGGAGATCTACACAAAAGAGCCACAATTTCACCAAAAACTACAGGCTGAGGTAATAGCACTTAGATTGTGAGGCGTTTAATATCGATTTTGTCAATGGGCGGGTGCACTAAGGACCTCAAGAGTAAGGGTAAGTCCTTGGAGGCAGACCCTTATAGTGAAGAGGCTGAGAGGAAGCAAGACTTAAGGAATCGGCACACTGTGTCCCCCTCCATCTTGCCCTCCAAACCCCCTTTCAGGGTTTTGAGAGCTGAGAATGCAGAGTGGCAACTGCCAGACCCTTGTCATAGTCATCCTGAATGAACTGAAGAATGGATGGAATAGCACAATGAAGGGGAGAAATATCAGACTCTTATCACCATTTCAAATAATGTACCCAATGTCTAGCATTAACTTTTTACAATTCCCTCCAGTTCAAGGACCTGTGGATCCAGTCCTGATCCCACTTCTCCCCAATCGTCAAAGACCCCAGAGTGTCCCCCATTTCAGGCTTAAGAATTGTCTTTGTGGGGGTGAACTAGCCCAATGCCTTGTCGCAAGTCTCCCTATGTTTAACAATCAGGCCAGATACCATCTTAAGCCCCAAGAGATTGGGATGAGAGCCTTGAAGGATTGGAAAGTGGGGACTGAATGCCTCACGAGATTGGTGCCCGGAAGTTGATTTGTCTATTACACCAGAAGGGATCTGAACAGATTGGAAGCACAAGCAAATCATAAACCTCCTTGTCCAATTTTAGTAACGTAGACAGAACGGCAGGCTTATCTGTGAAAGGTTTTGGATCGTTGGTAAAATAGAACACAGCGAAAATACAAATATTATTACTCAAAGATAAAAGGGACTGCCCAGTCAAGGTTGTATAAAAAGATCTATTTTATTATTATCCCAACAGACAGTTCAAGCACACTATGATATACAACCCACCCTGTAACAGAATGCAGAGAACAGACCGTTTCAAAAAAGGAAAAGGGATGTACTCTGGATACTGACAGGAGGGAAGTCGGTATAGTAATTAATAACAATAGTTCAAGGATACTTGGTTTCAATGGGTCTTAAAATGTCACTAGGGGCCTTCTGAGAAGGACCAGCAGGGCAGAACCACAATGTAGCATGTGCTGTAGGAGTTCTTGGTGCTTGACAGGGTCGACTTTGTTTCAGGACACTGCGACAGAGTTCAAGATGGGAGCCAGCACTGGGTATCAGGCGGCAGGCAGTTCAGCGAACGAAGCTAGACGGGCGGCTGCAGGCTGGACTGCACAGCGGCTCGGGGTCAGGAGTCATTGTCTTAGTGCTGGTCGGTGGTTCTGAAGCACTGGTCGAGGCGTCTCGGACGGCTTTAGCGAGTTTGACGTAACAGTCAGTGGTGCAGTCGGTGGCAGCTCGGTGGGTTCGAAAATGTCCTTAAGGCGGACGGCTCAAAGCTGAGGAGAAGGTTGCAGGCAGCTGCCTTGTTCTTGGTTTGGTTCAGAGACTCTCACCTTGGAAGCTTGCTGCAGAGCCCAGCAGAGACTCTGTGCTGCTGGATACCGGTTCTGGAGCTGCTGGAGGGTCCTCTGGATTCGGTATCTCTCTCTGTTCCCTGTGAGATGTTTAGGGGAGAGATCTTGCTTCCCTCTTTGAGGTCCTGGCCTTCCTTCATTGGAAGAAGATGTAAGGCAGGCAGACTGTGCCTTCAGCCAGGGTCCAATGAGGAGTTCTTCCTTCTGCTTCTGGTGTAGCCTTCAGATGATCTCCCAAAAGAGGGGCTCAGCCCTCTTTTAAAGCCTAATTAACCACGGGGATTGGTGTTGGCTAAGCCTACCTTAATGAACCAACCCTAGATCCCCACCAACAATCTCCTGTATGCGTGAGGTCATAACCAAAGTGCTTTGCAATCAGTGATGTTCTATAAACAAACATTTCACAGCAAGATAACATAACTAATTGGACACAGTGCATTTGCAGAGCTGTGTGTGCACACATCCATAGGAGTGAGTTTATCACATATGAACTTTGCTTACAGAGATCTCTTATATACATGCAAACATTCCCCTTTCCATTCAGGAGATAGCAATCCAGTTCTGGATTTAACACTGCACTCTGAGACTTGTGGTCAGTCCTGTGTTTTACAAATCCCAGAATGCAAAATTAAAAACAAACCAGGACTAGCATCTCCTGAATAGAATGGGGCATGTTGGTATGTATGCTTTTGTATTACGATTCCCTCGCCTCAATGGCTGGGCAGATTAGGCAGAACATACTGCACGCAATCAGTGATGTTCGCTCACTGTAAAATCTTCCATGGTCAGTCTTTGAACCCGATTTGCAGTTTTTAATGTAAGAAACAAGCTGTGTTGCATGCAAACATTTTTTTCACTAGGAAATGTCCATGCAGAAGTATGTGATTGCATTGCGCTAGTTCTTAACTCCATTTGGGTTATTAATGAGTTTCCTTTTTCTGGCAACCCTGCTGGTACAGATTAGTTGCTAACATCGCCCATTTCAATCTGTAGGTGTTTATCCAGACCTGTTTTTTCTTTCCATTCTGGGACTTATAGTTCCACTTTTTCCCATTGTCAAACACGGACTACAAGTCTCAGAATGCAAAGAAAAAAAACAGGACTGGATA
The DNA here is from genome assembly GCF_040938575.1 of Ambystoma mexicanum. Lineage (NCBI taxonomy): Eukaryota > Metazoa > Chordata > Amphibia > Caudata > Ambystomatidae > Ambystoma > Ambystoma mexicanum. The sequence continues at coordinate 16,116,169 of NC_090926.1, forward strand.
AGCACCTACAGATTGGAATGGGTCATTTTTACGGTGACCAGACGTCCCGGTTTTGCCAGTAAAAATCCCACAATTAGGACCTCTGCCCCAGACCCCCGGCCCCTTGTCCCGAGAGTTTTTAAAATGTAAAATAACGATTTTGGGAAAGGGGGGGGGGGTGGGCGATGCTGTAATGCAACAATTCAAGCCGACATTTTCTAACATCATCATTGTTAGAAACGCCAGGGAAGCCTCGAACCGACAACCTTTTTGTCCATAACCACATGCATCCGATTGCATCACCGAGAATGGTTGGGAAAAAAAGGAAGAGCATAGCAAAGTCTGTAAAAAAACAATCAAAGCAAAAAGCTTCTCAACGCAACCCTGCAGTTAATATGAGACGTGCTGGAAATATTTGTTCTAATACATGATCCCATGGGGAGGGGGTGCCATGGAAGTGGGGGGTGTTGAATGTGCTTAGGATGCTATCTAACCTGTCCCGATTTTTCATTTTCAAAATCACCCTAGGATGTTGGCAATGAGAGAACTACTTTAGCGCTCTGGTTGAAGAAAGATGATATATCTTAGCTCACATTCTATGGAAACAACGAATGTCACAGTGCTATGTAAGCAATGGACCTTATACCCTTTGAAAAAGGCCTGTATATATACACATTTATATATGGAGGAATTCTGGTCTTCTAGAGCCACACTGGTGATTTAACGGGTCCATTCGTAAACCGCAGCCCGCCTCTCTAGTCCCTATTTCGCCCATGGAACTGAAGACCATCCACATACAGACTGAGGGATTACAAGCCAACTTCAATCTACTGCTATTTCTATTCTGCGAGAAGTCACTGAGAAAGAAGCAGCCATAAACATGCCGAATATTTGACTTACGTTTTGAGGCAAGCTCCTCCTATGGGTTGCCATCCTACGTGGGGAATGACTGCCCCTATTACCTTGAGTAACTTATTCCATAAAACATTGTTGGTAGGTAGGGTATAGTTCCCATCCGAGAAACGGACCTTAGAAACGCGTCGTCCTCTGTCATCACGTGAGTTGTACGTTCGGGCGTTTGTGTGAAAGTCACGTGCTTCAGGCTGTGCAATTCATCGACGTACTGACTTTGCAAGGCGTGCACTGGCGGGAAAGCTGTCGCAACCTCGTGGCCGATAGGGGAAGGTCGGAGCTTAGCACAGCATTATGTCCAAGAGCTGATGAACACCGTCATTTCAAGCGAATTTGGTCTACAGTAAGTCTTAGTGGGGCGATTTCATCTGCTTGGAGGAGGGAATATTTCGGTGCATTTTGGGGATTCGTTTTTGTGTACCAGTTTACATTAATGCAGATTGTGTACCAGTTTACATTAATACACTTAGTGATTTTTTTGTTGTCTAGTGGGGAGGCATGTTTTTCTCTTTCCCGCGGGGGATCAGGGATGCCATTTCACCAAAATGCCGGGGGTAGCAGAAGTCAAATCTAGCGACCTTTGACCTCTGATGACATCACTTCCTGTGATGTCATTTGACCCCAACCGAAGTGACATCATGGGAAGCGGTGGAACCCACCCTTTCACCCGCTGACAAAACATGAAGTGGCATCACATAGCATTGTTCCTAAGTACGGTTACAATATCACTGTAATGTGATGTACATTTAATTCACTGGAAATCTTGCACTTGCACGATTTCAATGTCACCTGGCCGTTGTATGTCTTCCCTCTGTTCCCCCTCCCTTGCCTCATTGCCAGTGCTCCAGATAAGATTTTGAGGTGGGAGTACTTTACGCATGATTTTTCAAATTAGAGCGTAAATGCAATTTCAAGAGAGCAAAAATGAGTTTTCTCCTCTGCAAGAGAGTAAAACGTATCCAACATACACCCAATGCATACGTAAAATCAGACCTGTAGCCCAAAAGAGTTGTAGATCAAAGTTGTCTGGCTTGGCTTTAACCATTTTATTACACTTGTGGAACATATTCTGCCATAAAATTACTTACAAGTACCTGGTACTTACACAGCTTCATTTTCAAAATTCTAGAGCCTAGAAACTCTGTTAAGAACTACTATAGATTGAGACTGATGTATTTCCTGCAGAGGGAGTGTGAGTAAGCAAGTGTTGGCATATGATTTACTTACAGGAATTTGCACCCATAATCTTAGCAAAAGTCACAAACTGCTAATCTACCTTTCCCGCTGTCTGCTGCAGGAAATTAATGTGGATCGCCAGACACTAGTTAGCAATATCACTTCAAATAACCAAAAAGTGCATGCAAGCTGAATTGCATTATGGTAGGCATATTTATAGTTTTACTGGTTTATTGTTTGTGTACAAAGCCAAAAACCATAATTCTGGCAATTACAGTTGGGAAGAAATGCAGGCAAGTGCATAAATTGAAGACTGGTCCCAGTGTGTGATCCTGGACAAATACTTTTGCCACTATGCCTTTTTAGCAAAAATAGAAATTGCTACTACAAGTGATTTATTTCCAACTAGTTACTACTAAAAAACCCTGACTGGCCTCTGTTCCACTGTTCGACCTGTAGCATTAATAGTAGTGACCATTTATATAATGCACATGACAAAGTTTGTCTCTTGGCTTACTCCTTGCTGCTTGTTTAATGTAACTTCACATAAACTCGTCGAGTATTAAACACTTGTCTGTACCTTCCCCCATCTTCTACTTCCATCCTAGGAGAGCAGTCTTGATTGCCCAATAGGTTTCTTCCTAGATAGCCAAGAATCTGCATCTCGGACATAACACGCATCAAAGCAAATTCAGCCCATGACTGCTAATCACATCAGTGGTGGAAGTGGAAAAAAGGAACTAGTGGTCCTCTGGTTGCATCCAAAAAGGAGGGAGTAGGATGGCCGGACAGATGGGGTGGGAGGCAGGGTGGAGTATGGGGACAGGGGACCAGGATCAATATCCTTGGCTGAACAGTGAAGCAGGGATTTTAATCCACTCTGCAAATTTGACCACATACCTTCCAAGCGTTACTCTGTACAAATAGTTTGGATTTCAAGGCCTACAGTAATGATGTCTTAAAGAGTTTACTTCCAAAAAATACAAATTGCATAATAACAGAACATGGCAACATGTAAATCCTTACATCAACATGTTCAGCCTGAATGGTAAACTAGAAGTCCCAAAAATCTAGTTAACCCCACTGTACTTTCAGTGATTTAATAAAAGAAGTTGTGTAATACACTCAGATATGGAGATTGCCCTCTACTGCCATCTAGTGGAGGAAAGTATGCTTTTTAATGAAAATAAATACAGCGTAAACGGTACGCAGAAGAAAATTAAATGCTCCGTAATGGCTTTAATTACATGCGTATAAAGCCAAGATACGCACCTTATCTGTAGGGCTGCTCATCGCGCCTTGAAACACTTGTGTATAGGCACGTTATAAATGCCATATCATATCATACAGGAATGAATCACCATATGCATCATTAATATCATTGTGTATAGGTCCATATTACCAAATTACTGTCAATTTAAGCAGACGTTCAAGGCCAAATGATAATGATGTGTTACTATGAAGCACTTCCGCTTAAGCACTTTATATAGAATAAATATACATACAATATCACCCAACCTGTATTGGTATTTATAGACTTCAGAAGGATGAAAGGCTGAGTTGGTCTTGCTGGGATTCGAACCTGCATATCACACACACACAGCGCTGAACCCACTGAACTATCTTATCAACTATAGCTATTTTACCGGCTATGGTAAAATTAACAATTACATGTCTGAATGTTGTCAAAGCCAGAAAGCAAATTACACGCTGTAGTGGATACCAATAAACTGGTAACTGACATTTAACACCAGGTCAGTTCTTCTGCAGGTCTGATACAAAGTTACGTGTCAAGCCTACATGGATCTAATTTTCAGGCTTCAGAGGTTGGCAAAATGCATAGCATTGGGAGGGTTCATAACTGTGTATTAAAGAATTTAGAGTAGCGCAGGGAAAGCAGTGCACTTACACGGCATGCCGTACTCTGGGACCTCGTTACCTCACACATGCAAACAAACATCCTGAACAGCATGCCAGGCAGATAGGAAAGATAGACACATTGCAACAAAGCATTCATTGTGGCACAATGAAATCGATAGCCACTTGATGGGTTCTATGTGATATTACATTTTAAAGACTGAACACACAAAATATTTTTTTTGTGGCCTTATTTGTGTCGGTTTTAAAATGCAGCAATATGTCATGCTCGCACCCTCCTCCCCACCAAGGGGATCCCTTTCCCAACCTCTCCCGCCGGTTGTTATGTAAAATGGGGGGGTTTCACCACCTCCTTCCCAGCACAATACACACCAACTCCACACACATCGATAAACGCAAATACTCACGCAGACAAACACTCACGCAGACACACACACAGAGACTCACCTGTCAGCCCCTGTGCGCACTCGTGTGCGGCAGGAACTGACAGTTTGATTTAGAATTACCGCTCTGTGCGGTCACAGAGCAGTCATTCTAAATCGATCTTTTAGTACCACTTGATGTGCTATGGTCAAACATTTCTACACTGTACACAAGCTTTAAGGCAGTAGGATTTTGTCAAGTGACCAAGGACACCAAGATGAAATGTCTTGTGATGATCGTAACAGAGACAACGGTAGAAAAAAACATGCTATAACTGCAACTTGCGAAAAGCAAAATACATATAGCATAGCTCTCAACCATTTGTGTCGCAAAGGCGGGTGAAATCACCCAATTTTATTTTTGGCGGGTGAGACGCCCATTGGAATGAATGGGCGTCCATGAGGCTTGACGGATGAGTCAGCTCTTTACAAGGCGGGTGACACTCGCCAAAGCCTGTGAGGTGAGAGCAATGATATAGTTTTTGTCTGCATTGTGAATTTGAGGTGTTTAAGAACAGACTAACTCAGTGACTCACCCCTTGAAGTGTGCCTAAAGTAAACCTTTAATGAGTCTAGCAATTATTGTATAGAATTCCAGAAAGACTATTTGTTATTCCTAGTCTTTCTTATTTAGGGTCACTGCTCAAAATGTTACATTTGTGGAACTCCCTTTTTTTTAAGAGGCCTGAACAAGAAAGCCAGCCTCTCCAGAAACAAAGAGCTGCATGGCGCTGGCCACAGCCCAGGATGTCCATTAGAAAAAAAAAGTTTTTTAAATTTCTTTTTTTTTTAGGGGTAGCAAGGGAGACCTCAGGGGTCACAGCTGTGATCCCTGGCGACCCCCAAATGACGTCCCTGCTCGGGATGGGTATTTTGGGCATCTGGTAAGTTCAACAGAGAGGGGAGATGCATTTAGTGCAGTGGGACTTCCTTGACTATATATTCTGTGCAGAGGGACACATTTGGGTATGAATTTCCAGCATAACAGTTTACAGATAGGTGGATAATAATTATTTGGATTGTTTTCTAGGTTGACCAGATTTTCAAGATAAAAAAAAAAACAGGGACAGCTACGAACATAAAAGGACTACAAAAGGCGGACATCAAAACACCCAATCATGCATTTTTTCCAGGACTGGACTGCTATCCTACATAAACTGACTTTAGCTCCAGTGTCTTGCAGGTAAGGTGTGTGACCTTTGTACAGTCCCATGCCCTTGCAGTCCTTTGGGCCATATTTGCAACGCTTTCCGTGACCCAGTGCTTCATGTGCCTTCTGTGACCCCCCCCCTTCCTGCATGCCCGCCTTCCATCCCTCCCCCGTCCACTGATTGGTGCAAGAGTCAAACCTCGTCACAGCGAGTATCTAGCCCCCTCTGCATGACCTGCACACCACTTAGCTACGGTGTCTTGCAGGTAAGGTTTGTGGCCTTTATACAGTCCTGTGCCCTTGCAGTCCATTATATATTTTATTTATTGTACATTTATAATACGCCTGTACACACATGTTTCAAGGTGCAACCATACAGGGTGGTGGAGAAGGGAAACCGTCATACTTTATTCAAGGAATGATACATTCAGATCGTACAAGTGTGCAGACAAGTGCAAGGGAGGGTGGGACACCTGAAAGGGGGGATGGTGGCAGGGGTACCATGTGCACCCAGTCAGTTAGAAGCTGGGGTAAGTGCTGAGTGATGCCACTCTCATGGGTCATTGACCAAGTGCAGAAACAGTGAGGCAAGCACAAGGCCCGGAGGCAAGTGCGAGAGGACTGACGAGGGTGCCTGGGACTTGTGAGACTCGAAGGTACACCAGGCGGCCAGTCAGCAGGCAGTGCGGAGCAGAGGGAGAGATGGATAGGGCAGAGAGAGAGGTTAACAGGGTAGAGGGAGAGAGAAGGAAGAGGAGAAAAGGAGTGTCTTAAGGAGTTTCCGGAACTTAAGGAGATCCGGCTCAAGGCGGAGAATGGCAGGGAGGCTGTTCCGGAGGGAGACCCCTGCAGAGGATAAGGATCTCCCTCCAAATCTCTGCTTCGTGAACCGGCTCACTCACAGAAGGTTGGAGGTAGATGAACAGAGGGCTTGTTTAAGTAAGCATCGTTGCAAGTAGGCAGGCTTCCAGCCCCAGAAAGCCTTGTGGACAATGCAGAGGGTCTTGAACTTCATCCTTGCAACCATGGGGAGCCAGTGGAGGGATTTTAGCCGGAGAGATGCGGTCCCTGGGCTTGAGGCCAAGGATAAGTCTTGCGGTTCTGTTCTGGATGAGCTGCAGAGGGTGCAGAGCCAAAGCAGGGAGGTTGAGAAAGAGTCTGTTGCTGTAGTCCAGCCTTGAGAGAACTACCAGGGCTCTGGAGACAGTGAGCCGCTGGGGTAAGATGAAAAATGGAAGAGTACCTCTGAGGACGTGTAGCTGGTAGTTGGACTTTTTAGAGATGTCCGAGATGTGAGAGGAGAAGGAGAGAATGGAGTCGAAGATGACCCCAAGGTTTTTTGCCTCGCAGGTGGGTGCGGGCACAGGGCCAAGGGAGGCCGGCCAGAGTGTGAGAGGGAAGGCGGGATCAGGAGTCCCAATGCGAACGATCTCGGTCTTACTGGCATCGAGGTAGAGGTTGTTTGCAGCACACCATAACTGAATTGCGGACAGTCATATATGAGTGAGGAAGAGGAGGCAGCTGAGGGTAGCCTGAAAGAGAGTTACATGTCATCCGCATAACACTGGAGTTAGAGATGAAAGTGGCAATCACACGTGCCAGGGCAGCCATGTAGACTTTGCAGAACCAAGGGGAGATGTTGGAACCTTGGGGGACATCACAGGTTGAAAGAGTGCTAGTGGAGAGAAAGGACTCAAGTTCCACCTGGGGCGGTCGGTTGCAAAGGAAGGAGGTTAACCACGCAGGAGCCGGACCTGAGATTCCCAAGGTGTCACGGAAACGTGCGATCAGGGTGGTATGGTTTACTATGTCAAAGGCAGAGGAGAGGTCGAGAAGAATGAGGACAGAGGGAGTGTTAGTGTCAAGATTTGAAAGCAGGTCTTCACGGGTGTTCAGAAGAGCAGTTTCCCTGCCTCTGGGTGCTCTAAAGCCAGACTGATGGTCGTGGAAGCAACCAGCTTCCTTATTTGCAGTGCTTTCTATGACCCAGCTCTCTGTGCGCCTTCTGCGACCTCCACCGCCCACTTCCTGCATCCAATCCATCCACCTGCCTCCCATCCCTCCCCGTCCCATTTCGTGCAAGAGTCAAACCTTGCTACAGCGAGTGTCTAGCCCACTCTGCGCAACCTGCACACCACTTCAGCTCTGGTGTCTTGGAGGTAAGGTTTGTGGCCTTTGTACAGTCCCATGGCCTTTGTACAGTCCCGTGCCCTTGCAATCCCATGTGCTGTATTTGCAGCGTTTTCTGGGACCTAGCACTCTGAGCGCCTTCTGTGGGCCCATCCGCCCTCTTCCTGCATCCAAGCCATCCGACCGCCTCCCATCTCTCCCCCGTCCCCTGATTGGTGCAAGAGTTAAACCTCGCTACAGCGAGTGTCATACCCCCTCTGCGCGACCCGCCCATCACTTTTACTCTGGTGTCTTGCAGGTAAGGTTTGTGGCTTTTGTACAGTTCTGTGCCCTTGCAGTCCTTTGGGCCGTATTTGGAGTGCACTCACTCAGTGTGCCTTCCACGACACCTATCCACCCGCTTCCTGCATCCAAGCCATCTGCCTGCCTCCCATCCCTACCCTGTCCCCTAATTGGTGCAAGAGACACATTTAGAACAACTACCCAGGGCAGCTACTGTCTGGGCAGCCCTCAGCTAATGACCACAAGTCAAAGGGCAGCTCCTGAAGAAGCAGCTCCACTCCGTGTTTGTCCATGTTCGCTTGGGAAGCATGCCGCCAGGGCTTTAAGTGAGCCAGGGCAGAGCCCCTGCAATCTCCAAAAGTGTGGATCAGCCAGGGCTCCCCGGTCCCACAAGGCAACTCTATAGTCATTAGGTTTAAAAAAAATAATAGCATGATATATTACAGGGATCGAAATTAAGATTTGATATGCAGGAGCTAAAAGCAGAACCTGGGTATCCGGCTTTAGCCAATGAGCAGGACCTACCACTGGGGAGCCAGGAGCTAATGCATAGTGTTCCGCAAGTCAAGCTTCTGCCTAAGATGCAAACGTAACACTTTAAATCCCAATACTCGTTTATAGATTATCCCAAATGCACAAAGTTACTGTCACATACGTATGTTTATGGGGCATCATGTGGCTTGAGGAGACACAAGTAGCTCCTTGTAGCAGTTGGAGTCAAGCTAACCAGGCTCCATTAAGCGAAACGCAGGAGCTAAATAGCCCCTAGCTCCCCATAATTTCGAACTCTGTATTAACATAAGCTATGAAGTGAATCAGAATTACTTAGAGTGCTATTTTGGCCTGGCCTTGCCTGCTGCGCTTGGAGGTCGAGCCGAGGAGGAAGCATAAGTATGCACATCTGAAAGGTATGCCCGGTTTCTGTCTGTTTCGTGTTTCCTGTCAGTGTACTAGTGGCCTTTTCCCTGGATGTGGGCCACAGACTGTTGCAGTAATCAGAATGACACTTTATTGTAACTAACTGCTTTGCTATGCAGACGTTTAAAATGGCACTTGAAAACAGTACCCACGTATACAGCAGAGTACATGCAAAATCGAAACATCGTTCTTGCCTATCTACAGATGGCAGGAGGAGAGGCATGTATTGGCTGAGACACTAATGTCAAATAACTCTTACCTATGTCCCTCCTAACTCCATGCACTGCATGGAGGATAATGGGGGCATGCCTGCTCAAAGATGAGATTTCCCCCTGTGTTCTAGAACCCAAGTTTGTGGAACACATCTTCCATGTATCCCCCATGCTCCAACGCTACGCGAGAAGAGCATAGGGTATTTCTATTGGAAGCTACTCCCTGTTGTGTAGACCCAATGGGACCCTTTTGGTTTTTGTAGGAGCGTGGAACGTGTCTTTTCTAATAGAGCTCACTAAGTGTGTGTGGATATGGTAGGCAGAGCGCAGTCTTTATTGGAAGCCTTCAAACATAAAAGGTGAAGACGCGAAGCACAGACAGAGTAAGACCAGGGCTTTAAGTAGGCTGGGGCAGTCTCTACAAAGTTGGGTTCAGCCGGCGACCCCCCAGTCCCTTCAACACAACTCTATAGTCATTCATAATTATTTTTAATAATGGCATGATATATTAACATAAGCTATGAAGTAAATCAGAATGACTTATAGAGCTGCAGATAAGACAGTGCAATTAAATGATTTGCCCTGGATCACGCACTGTGTTTGTACCAAGCAGACAGTGTTGCGATATGCTGTGAGTTGTGTAGGCCAGACCACCCTGTGCATTTTTGCATGTTTTTCTTTAGGCTACGCCAATCCAGTCTTATCCATCAGGCAAGCCATGACCCCAAATGAGGACCCCCTCTCAGTTTATTACCTCAGTTAAAGCACTGCCAGCCCCAGTGACTGATAAGGTAAGTGTGTTGTGGGCGGGGTGTGCAGCCATTACTGCACTCCAGTAAAACTCCTCCACTCTTCTTAACTTTGTGTTCTTGTATCTAGCCTAACTGTGCAATAATAAATGAGCGCACTGCTAAAGTTTGAAACAAAGAAGGCTTCATTACATTGCTGAACAGAAAGGAGTTTACTTTCTAGACGTTTTACTTTCCCTTTGTTGAGGTCGCCTCGAATCTAGGTGCCCCTTTTCTCTCTTATTGTGCACTTTAATTCCAGATACATTATCCGAATCTAAGTGATCCGACCGCGGCTGATTTTGCTGCGGTCGGAACGTTAGCATGAGAAAGGTGCGAACTACCAAAAGTTTGCATCTTTCTCATGTGAACACACATACATACGGTTCCATGTTATTTCATCGTGGGATGTTTTTTCGTGGGTTTTTAAAAACGAAATTCGATGGGTTTTTTCAAAAAAACATCCCGCGACGAAAGAACATTGTACCGTACATACTACGGGGGCTGCAGGGGTTTCCCCCACAACCGCCGGGGTGTTGCAGGGGACACAGCTGCAGCCTCGCGTTTTTTGTCTTTTTTTGTGGGTGTGCTGCGGGGATGTGCCCCGCAACACCCCGCTCACTATACCACACAGTATAGTGGGCTGGGTGTTGCGGGGGACAACCCCGCAGCCCCCGCAGTCTTTTTTTTTTTTTTACTTACCTGCAATGCTACCACCAAGGGTTCGAACGTTTGGTGTTCGAACCTTTGGTAGCAGCATTTTTAGAACTTTTAGTAATTGCAACCATTTATAGTCGGCAAAAAAGTAAAATACCACATTATCCAACCACTGTGTGTTTGGTTTTTCTTTTTGCGGTTTTCTCCGGCTGTGTTCCTTTAAATCTAGGTGCATTTTCCATGCTGTGTTCTTTTAAATCTAGGTGCATTTTGCCTGCTGAGTTCCTATTAATCTAGATGTGCTCTTTTAAATCTAGGTGCATTTCCCCCGCTGTGATCTTTAAATCCTATGTACTTTTTCCAATTACTTAAGGTGTGCCCTTTAAAGCTAGGTGCGCTTATCTGCACTCGCTGTGTATTTTGAATCCAGGTGCATTTTCACTGCAGTGATCTTTTAATTCCTAGGCACTCTTTCCAAATATTGTGAGTCTGACTCTAGGTGCTTTCCCCTGCTATATCCCTTTAAATCTAAGTACATCTTTACCCTACCACGTTGTTTCAATCTTGGTGCACTTACCCTGCTCTGTTTTCTAAATCTAGCTACATTTCCCCCCTGCTCCTATGTTAATCCAGGCGTGTCTTCCGACTGCCGTGAGCTTTGAATCCCAGGCATCGTTCCCAAACGATGAACAGCATGCCTCAAATCGCCCAAACCAGAGCAGTGCACTGGCGCTCCAGAAAGGCTATCAATATCCAACGCAGCGACAGCCATGCCCATGCATACATGCAGCCCCTTCTGCCCCCTTCAACACTCCCAGTTAAACATCCTACCACTGTCCATTTTGAACCGCCCTCTTCTCCCACCCATCCAACTTCAACGCAGATCCCGCTCCTCTCAAGCCAGAGCTGCACGCTGGTGAGCTAGAGTTGAAAGCATCTACTCCTCCAGCCTCTCCTCATCTCACCTGCCAAGCTCCTCCCACCCATCACCGATTTGTCTCCACTCCCATTTCCCACATCTCCCAAACGTTCACCCCTTCACCCCGCCAACTCTCACTTCCCATCACTAAGTGCAGCAAGGGCCGCCCTGGCTAACACTCCAATCTCAACAGCCCTGCCCACTCTCTCCCACACCCCGTGGGTCACACGAAAGACACACACAAAAGGATCATTGCCTAAGCCGCCTCAGGCCCACCTCGCCTCTCCCATGATCCATCCCAGATCCCAATCCTTACCCGCAGCTCGCACATTTCCCCACCTGCCCCCAACCCAGTCATAGCTCTATTTCCCTCCTCCACGTACCCATTTGCCCACCAATCTCCCCACCCCCTCCTCTGGCCTCCATATCCTTTCCCCTGCTTCCACCACTCTCCTCATCCCCTTCTCCCACAACAACACACCCTGTGACGTTTGCAAGCCTAGGTCTTTCAGCTCACCCTTCAGCACCAACAACACACACCCCAACCCCCACCGTTACCAGGAACACCCCCCCCCCAAATTCGAACTTGCTCTCTTGCATTTTCATTAACCCCAGATCTGTCTCTAAAAACTAATTTTACATCTTTGACTTGATTTCAGATGAAAACCCAGACATCCTCTTCATCACAGAGAACTTGTTTGCAGACAACTACGAGCCCATTGCACACAAGACTTCCTCCCTGCCCCCAGGATGCAACATGATTGTTCAGAACAGACCTAGAAGAGGAGGTGGGCTAGCCATCCTCCACAAACACCAGATTCCATTCCGTCTCAAGGACACTTCAGCCTGCAGCACAGATTATGAATCCCTGCTTGTAAAATTCCAATCCTTCCCCTCTACCTCCCACAGCTTTCTACTCATATACAGACCCCCTGGCTGTAACAGGAATTTTGCAGACTCTCTCAGTGATGCACTCTCAACAACTTTCAACCAACATCCTGCACTCACCATACTAGGAGATTTCAACATCTGGTTTGACTTCCCCTCAAACCCTATGGCCCGCTCCCTCACAGTTAACCTAGAAGCTCTCAACCTGACAACTCATTTCAATCCCCACTCATACGTCAGGCCACACCCTCGATGCTGTATTCAGCACCACAAATATCATATCCACTCTCACTTCCTGCCCCCTAATCGGGGGGATAACTCTGCAATCATCTTCTCCCTGCCTCCCGCACCCTTCCAGGACCTCATGCCGCCATCGCCAAACTCCATCTCCTGCACCCCACTCTGGAATAAAGTCATCACCCCAGATCTAGCCAATTCACTCCTCAACTCACTCCCGGTACTCTCTTGCCAGAAAGACCCTCCCTCCATCAAACGCTTTGATCACTGGCTCTCTAACGCCCTCGCACCCCTCACTCCAACAAAACAGACCTCACAGAGATCAGGCCCCACCCGTAAATGGTACACCACCCACTCCAAATCTATCAAAGCTCTCAAGCACCGACTGGAGCAGACTTGGAGAACCAACTCCCCTCACCCCCCCCAAAACAAAATCTCCCTGGCAAGACTGACAAGGGCCTACCGGTCGGAAATTAGAAATGGCCAAAAAAACGTTTATGGGAACAGAATCATGAATTCCCACAACCCAAGCAAGGAACTGCATAGAATAATCTCTGAATTCAAATCGGCTGGTGCTCAACTACTCCCCTATTAACTCCCAATGCCTACGCGATGACATGTCCGAACCTTTTCACAACATCGCTATAAATAGACCTAGTGCCATCCTCTCTAAAATAGAAAAGTTGCCCCAACCCTTACCCGCTGTCAACACGTCCCCTGTCCCAATTCCATCCCGATGCAAGCCGTCTCTTCTCCCCCCCCCCATCTTCCACCATGAGCTCCTTTCGCTCCTAGTGCAAAGCCACCTGGCAGGCTCTCCTAGAGACCCATACCCACCACTCACACTTCTCAAAAACATCCTAACATCAACCTGCATAGGCAGCATTGCAGATCAATCCTTAACCATCCCTCACCTTGGGAATCTTCCCGGAAGGCTTCAAAATCTTCTATATCAAACATCTTCTCAAAAAACCCATGCTCGACCCACTCATTCCCCAGAACTACAAGCCTATTTCTGACACCCGCTTCATCGCCAAACTCCTGGACCACACTGCATAAAAGCAGCTGTGCCACTTCACAGAAGCTAACAACTTTCTTGATCCAGTCCAATCAGGCTTCAGACCCCTCAGAGGAACCGAGTCCTTCCTGTTGTCTGTTTGGGATGACAAAGAAAGAACAGCAGATGCAGAAGGATGCGCATTGCCCATACTTCTTGACTTCTCGGCTGCCTTCGATGCCATTGACCACACCATACTCCTAGACAGGCTATACTTCTTAGGAATCAAGGACACCGCTCTCACATGGATCTCCTCCCTCTCGAATCTCTCGCAGATCATGCTCCTTCCCCCTTTCACCTCCAACTCTCGCCCAGTGCTGTAAGGGGTTCCGCAGGGAGAATCCCCATCTCCCCTCTTCATCAATAACTATCTTACCTCTGCACCCATTTGCTCGCACAACCTCACCTGTTACAAATATGCAGATAACACTCAGATCATCCTCAAAATCCCGAAATCACCAGGTTTCACCCGTCGAATCTATCATCATGCCTTTCTGGTTTTGACCACTGTATGACGACCAACCACCTCCTCCTCAACCCTGGAAAAACAGAAATCCAAGTAGGCAGTGATGAATAATGCTGAGTCCTCACAAAGACCCTTCCTAAAGACTCCTCCCAGGTGGCCAGGGAAAGGCAGACGTTTCCTGTCCCTGGGGCTGGTATTACCCAGTAGGATCACCTGGGAGGAGAAGGGCCCCAGGGGAACAGGAGGACTCTGTTGTATGAGATGCAGTGTTTTTCTTCCTCAAGGAAAGACATGTCAGTGATACTGAAATATGTAATGGCTTGCTGTCAGAGAGAGCTGTTAACCTCTCAAGCTAACTATCTTAATGTGGGTAAACCAATCATAACAACTTATGCCCTGGTTTTAGAATGGATTTCCGAACTCTGCGCTGGTGAACAGATGTTCACGAGGCCACCTTAGTTTAGTGAAACTGGGAACACTTCTTTGAAGTTAGCAAAGACAATTCAAGGTAGCTTGGAGAGCAGTCAAGGCTAAGTCTCAGCAGTAGTGGGGGTGATCTGAGATCCTGGATGAGCACACAGAGTAGCACAACAAGAATTACTCTTAGACAATAGTATATCAACCACACACAATTTATTAGGCCCAGAACAAACACAGGTGAATAATGAAGAAGACAGCAATACTACTACTTAAACACACACTAAGTAACATATATGACAAAAAAGAAAGAGGAGAGGGGTGCACTCCAGTTCCCTGCACAGTAAACCTTCTCAGCCACTGGTGTTCTCCTCCTACCGGTTTCTGTGCTCTTCACATCATCAAGTATTAACTTGCAGCTCACAGCAAGTGCAGGTGTTGACAATCAATGATGATTCTCCTGCAAGGACTTCTGGTAGCTGTTGTCATCAAGTTTGCAAGGAACTAGCTCACACCCAATCCCACAGTGGGGAAAGTGGGGGGGAGTAGCCTACAGTGAGGCACTCCAAAGTAGAGCATGTGTCACCCCGGTGCAGCACCCTATCAGATTCTGAAGATTCCACCCTTCAGAAATCCTGGAAATATGACAAAAAAGAAAGAGGAGGGGGGCACACTCCAGTTTTATATTTATATATAGTCATTTTCGGTCAATGCGGTAAAGTGCGGATTCCTGCCAAAACCTGTAAGGGAAGGAACACAAACTTTATCACAATGGCCAACTCCAGAAATGGATATCCCTAACTTAAGAATTCTAGCCCTACGAAGATTGGAGCCTTGTGCTCAATGTTATGTTCATGCGTAGAAGCTCGTTAATCCGTAAGTAAGGTACAAACTTCAATGGGAAGGAAAAGTTAATAGAGGACATTGGAGTGTGAGGAATTTGGTTCCAAGAGTCAGAGGCGGGTCTGCTATGGAGAACAAAGCTGTCCCCAACTTTTGGACGATTATAGGGAGCAGGAGCCATCCAGGTCAAGGCAAGGACCACAAGGTATCTTTTGTGTGTAGGAAACGGTCTGATGAATTAGGGGCCACCGGTAAGTGGTATGATTACTCACTGCCCATAGCTCACACTGGGTTCAAACTTGGCAGGTTTGAAGAAGGTCGCCTGACCTACGAAATTGCCACCTTGGTTACGCTTCAAAGTGCACAGGCGCTGCGGGTGCGGATGCGGGTCCGATTTACATGAGGAGCTGGATCTCTCATCACAAATGCAGAATAAAGAAAGCACCGATGCAGCTGGTCTCAGGACACTTGAAGAAAGGCGGGAAAGTCACCAACAGCGGTGCCACTGTCGCAGAGTGACGCAGGAGCACCCAAGTCTCGCAGAATGATGCACGCTTCTCTCTCGCGACCAAAAGCAGTAGGAACAATGAGATTTGGAAAGAAGGTGCTTTGCAGTGCGAAATAGGGTTATCCCAAAGCTCGAGCCGAAACTCAACAGTAACTCTGCAGCACAGGTGCCAAGATACAAGCTGGTCAGTCCACTGGAGAGTGCAGGGACACTTCCGAGAAGGCTCATTTGTAGGGCACCAGGGAGGCGTTGAGAGTGATTGATCCCACCACTCAAAAGGGTTGAAGCCCCTTTGCAGGTCTTCAGAGATCGAGCGCAAAGCAGGGCTCTACCGGGACAACAGCAGGCTCAGGGTGCCAAACCTTCTCTGTGCAGTTCAGGACAGTCTTTGGATCTGCTTCGCTTCTCTGGATAATTGGCTCAGTGTATAGGTCCATTTGGAACTAAGGGTGATATGCTGGTCTGCACTCAGAGCCCCTCCTCATATCCTAAAGTACAGTGAGTGCTTGCACTGAGCTGGCCAATGAGGAGATCTGCCCCACTCATGCACGCCAGCAGTGGTCCAACCAGGGACCACTGTGGCTCTCATGCACACAAGACATCCTGGCACCAGTAGTGTGGATTGGGACCAGACAGTCCAAGCCCACTTCCTGGGTACCCACACACCTGAAATACATTAGCCCGCGAAAAGCGCCGGCTTTTGCAGGAGACTGCATGCCCAAATAAAGACTCCCAGGGTCACAAAGAGCAAGAGGAAGGCAAACTGACAAAATGGCCAAAGGAGAAGACAAAAGACCTTGTGGCACGGCCATGACGACACTAGCCACAGTCATGAGCCACACGCAGTAAGCGCAGTATATGGCTCAGTAAAAGTTAATACAAATACATGAGAAAGCTTCTGCTGCCACCAATCTACGCCTAGGCACATTGTCCAATTACCAAAACATCCTTAAGGAATGTCTACGTCCCGAAAATGCAAGGACCCCAGTGCATGCTGCTGTAATTTACTTTGCACACTGAAATACAGTTGCCAAAAGTGGCAACAAAGTCTGTTGAGGGGCAGACAGTAACGCAGTATTGTGTGAGCACAAAACAGTTAATACGGTAGCACTTTGTTGAGCTACAGATAATCACTGTGGGGCTGGTGGGTAGTCTTGGAGTCTAGATAATGTCAAGGTGTGACTGAAATAGGAAGGATTTCTTTTTTTACAGAATAGGAGGAGAGAGGGACGGTCCATATTGCCGCTCGGATATAATTACATAGGAATGGAACATAGCAAGTGAAGAGAATGGTTGTTTCATAGTTTTCGCCTTGCAGGCCCATTCAGTCTTGTGTGTGGCAATGATCCTATTGCACGTCTGTTGTGATCTGCCAGAGGTGTTTAACTTAGCCAGCAGGCAGGGTGGGGTGCCTGCTGACGTAGCCTTGTAGGTGATCCAGGCATTTTTTAACAGGATCCTAGCTGGTAAGGGTATCCAGTCAGATTGCATAATGTGGAGGGGATGTGGGGTCGAATCTGCATGCCATGGTATTGAGGGCACCCACTGTGTGGGGTCTCCTTAAGGAGGGGGCTAGCTACATGGCTGGCAGCCCTGCTAGTAGGGTGTTTCCCCCATCTAAGTGATCAATTAATTACAAGAGCCTACACTACTGCTCGGAAGTCCTAGGGAGGCAGGAAGGGTTTGATCTTGCAAAGAAGGGTGATTTGATGGTATCCCATTTGGGCCTTTTTAGTTATGTGTTGTTGAAAGGATACTTTCATTTCCACAATGAATCTGAGAGATTTTTGCAAAGTTAGTGAGTTGCAGGGTAAATCTGCCCAAGTGCATACTGTCTGGCCACCTTTGAGAGAGAGCCTGGGATAACTAATTCTGTCTTGGTAGGGTTACATTTCAAGTAACATCTTCACATCCATTTTGAATGGCAGTAAGGCCTGCAAGAAGGTGGGCGATGTCCAGGGAACCGATCACTTTTTGGTATTTCTGAGTCTCGTCCGTGTATTGGTGTATTCAGATGTCAGTCATTTAGGAGTGTGTTGAGGGGGTCATTGTATGGCCAGAATAAGACAGAGAGAGGAGGGAGTTCTGGGGCACACCCCAGGTTCCTTGGCAGCGTTCAACCTTAGAGAACCCATTTGGACAGCCTTGTGTCCCCTAGATAGGAATAAGGACAACCACCGGGCAGGCAAAGCCCATTCTGTGACTAAGGGGGGACGGTAGTGTGTCTTGGTAGAATGTTTGGAATGAGGTTGAGGAGGACTAATAGGCAAGCATCACCTTTATCGATAATTTGCAAGGTCTCATCAACCACCTCAATGGTGGTTGTCCCCTTGCTGAGTTTGGGGCAGAAGCCGGGTTGATAATCCTGATGAAGGCAGAGTTGGTGAAGTTTGGCAAATAGATTGGCAATCCCCTTCTCAGTGATCTTTCCAATAAAAGGGTACCTACTGAAAGGACACTAGTTTGTCAGATCCTTCGGGTCAAGGATGTGTTTTTTTGAAGAGGTCAGTCTTGAAAAGTGTGTTCGCTGAGAGTTGAGTTGACTACCCTGAGAAGGGCAGTCGTGGCGGGACCGCTGTCGCAGATTGCACAAATATCACTCGGAGATAGAGACAGTTGAAGGGGTTTTATTGTTTTCATTTTGTGCAGCCTAAAGCAGTCTCTTTCCCTCTCATCTATTTTTGAACGAATGACTGCAGAAGACCAGTGAAAGAATTCCCACACAATAATTATTACAATAATGTGTTTATGGTCTAAAAAATTAGACGAAATACAACTAAAACACAAACTGTGGACAAGTACATAGTTGTTAAGAGCAATGATGGCTCCGCACATGCAAGTCTCCAATGCACAGAAATCCTAAAAGAAATATACAAAGGATGGATATTTTGGGTGCAATTCTTACTGGTCTTTCATTGCTTTCTATATTTTCTTTTTTTTGTAGCCCACTTTTAATGGCAATGACCGCCGGTCATCCAGAGGCTGGACATTCAGAAGGCCATGAGAATAAACAGGCCAAAGCCCAAAAGAGCTGGCTTCTCCCACCCCGCAATCTTGTGAAAGGGGCAAGGTTTGGCAGGAAGGGGCAAGATGGCATGCCCAGGAGGTGAGGCCTATGAGGGTGAACTTACTGAGCGGGAACTCATGGCTGGAGCATGCTAAGGACTGGGCTCTCGCAATGGTGAGCACAGGCTTGGCCAGGTAGCTGGTCCAGCTGCAGCCTTGCAACAAACATCAACTTGCTGTAGCTCTTTCCAACAGTTGTGCCCTTTCAGCTGTGGGGAACCCAGCTAAAGAACAGGAGGTTAACATTGTGGTCTGAAAGCATAGCTGGGGTACAGGTGGTAAATTCAGGTTCCACATCTTGCCCCTGCATCCTTGCACTGTTATAACACTTTCTTTCCCCTTAAGGTTGACTTTGAAGACTGAGATAAGAGCTAGGCAAATCCCAGCTGTGATGAATGTTGTGGCTGACACCCTTCCTCGTTTCTAGTGGGACAGGTTCAGTAAATTGACCACATTGGCAAACAAGAAGATACTGTTTCCTTGCAGGCTGTTGGGCATGATTGAGGCGATTTGAGCAGCCTCATCAGCGTGTTCCTACCGCATCGAAGTATCGAAAGAAGTGGGAGAACTATCCAGCCACTCGGAACCCAGCAAGCACCTCGGTCCACACCCCTTCCAAGCAGGGTGTGTAATTCTTCTTGGACTGGGCGCACCACAATGGTAAGACCAGGAACTGAGCGTAGGCACACTTAACAGCCATGGCGCATTTCTGCAAGCTTTCTGGGTCTCCTGACCACACCAAGTCACACAAAGTGAGAACGGCACTGAAGGGATGGGCAAGACTGGAGGTAAAGAAAGGTGATGGCAGGCATCCCATAAACTTAAAAAAATGCAGGGCTTTGCATGCTTCATTCTCTCGCACAGGTATACGACTTGTCTTATGAGGTTGCCCTCTTCAAAGCGGCAGTTGCACTAGCTTTCTTTGGTGCACTCAGGATGGGCGAACTGGTGATGTACAGCAAGAAGACCGATGCCTTGGGCACCTCGGATGTGGAACTGAGAGCGCACAGGTTGACATTGTCAATCTGTTGCTCGAAGACAGATCAGGATAGTCGAGGAGCCCACGTCAGAATAGCCTGCCTGGAGATCTCCAGTTGCTGCCCAGTCCACCTAGTGTAGCACTATGCCTCCTTGAGGCCATCCACCTCCAGTTTCAGGCAGTCCTGGGTAAAGCTCTGAGGGTGGTCGGCCTGGGCGAAATGGAATTTGGCACATACTCATTTATAATAGGTGCAGCCACCTCTGCAGCCATGGGAAGTATGGAGGACAAAAACAACATGAAGTTGGGTAGATGGTCATCCAAATGCCTCAGGATATATGTGAGGATCATTAAGATATGAATACATTCTGTGGGTACTTATTCTGTTGTACAGGTGGTATTATTTTGTTTTAAAGTGGTTTCTCTGTACTTTGTAGTTGTTAGTAAGTGTGCTCAGCTTCTGTCCTATTCTCCCCCTTTCCCTGGATGAGGCTACCACAGGAGTAAGATCAAGATCAAGGAAGGTATGGGTGATCGGACATTCACATGTAAAAAGGGCTGGACTGCAAGCTAATTTGTGCCAGGAATGGCACAGCAAATGCGGCGCATGACAGAAAACAAATGGATGGGCAGGCCTGGCATTCTTTGAGATCAGCTTGACGAATGGGTGTACTCTCTGGTATGCAAGAAGGGGCCGACTGATATGTTAGTGGTGCACCTATGAGGTAACAATCTCACCACCTTGGGGAGAGGGGACCGTATGGGGTCGCTGCATAGGATAGCAGCTGATTTGGTCTCCACAGAGCTAGTATGGTCCAAGCTGTTGCTCAGGGCCTCTTGGCGGGGGCCATCTCCCACCATGCGGTGGAGAAATCGCAAAGGAAATTGAACACGTCTCACATATAGCATCATTCATTGGGGTTAAAATTAATATAGTGTCTAGATAGCTGCCACAACTAACGTTAAATAAAGACCCAGACACCAAGGAATTTATTATGTGCAATGGAAATGTACAGATGTGGACTACAGGTGAAATTTAAATGTAAAGGGTACCCAATGGGTATATTAGTGTTTTTGTGATCAATAGATGCTTTCTCTATACTTTACCTTTTTAATATATGGTAAACATTTCACCCTGTGGAGAAAACACTGGACCTCATTTTTAACACTACCTCTCACCTGATTGCCCATCTTTTCCCTGACCATGGAAGTGTCCCAGCCGAGAGACCGTGTAACCCTTACCTGAGGTAACTGCTAAAACTAACTGTCACCCATCTGGTGAAACATGAAGTTGATGCAGCCCGAAGACTGCTCATAAAAATGAGATTCCTGCTTAAACTGATGGGAGATCTGAAACGAAGAATAACCAAGCATAACAATATGCCACCTTTCGGACAAGGCCAGGTGCTGGAAGTCTTCTACGGTGGTGATGGGCGCAGTCTAAATATTGGATAACATAACATGAAATAAGCATTGCAAATTTAGGGCACACTGTCTTATTTAATATGTACAGTTCTTATTTTGTATTTATTACTGTTTACTTACATTGTTCCTGCAAATCTGTATTCAAAGTTGATTTTTTAGTCCAAGTGTATTTAAACCTGCCAGCATATATATGTATATATGCCCTTTGTATGCTGAACTTCAGGGTGTATGTGGGAATGACGAATGGCTGCTCGCCCCTCCCCATCTTTCAGAACTCGAGAACAATTTACTGCACTTCTTTAGCCCACAGCAGGAGTTGGTTCGCACAGACAAACGCAGGACAATGTCTAAGGAGTTGTTTCCTAAGAAAAGCGGGGGAAGGGAGAAGCAAGCAGAGCATGAGGTTGGAAGGAACCAGCTCTGGCTTTCCTCCACGAGGGATTGGGGGTTGGTCTTTCAATGTTAGTTGGTTAACTGGTCACGTGCATCACTCCCTTTTCTGCAGCCTATTTTGATATCATGTATGGATTGTATGTTTGAATAAATTCTGCTGCCTGTTTTATCCTATGTTATGTCTACGATGCTGTTATTTTAAGGAGTCATTTGGGTGGAATAAAGGTGCGATATTACAAGGTGTATGGGTAAGAACATATTAAGTTTAACAGGTCATGAAGTGGACCAGACACTGAGGGTGCTATAGCCCCAGGTCTTTTGGCTGTAGCCCCGGATAGAAGCTCTGAGGCAACAACCAAAAGGCTAAGTAGCCATGAGTTCCGGCAGTTCTGACATTAGCATTGCCCCAAATCGTTTCCAGACCTAGCAACAACCCTGAAGTGGACAAGTGCCCAGGTTATGTGCAGGTGTTGCAGACTCTCTCAACCCTTCCTGCTGCGATTGGTGCAGGCAGCTATAGACTCAGATTATTTCTCCCTCACGATTCCTGTTCTTTCTTTTCTGACATCATGCAGAAATTGGTTGAGGAGGAAGGGCTCTGGGTAGCCGATTTGGCTCAAGTCACTGCCTTCGGGACTGCAACCAGCCCAAAAAGGGGCTGATTTGCAGGGCACAGGAGGAAGGCATTGATTTATTTATAAAGCCTGCACGCAGCATGGGTGCCGGATGCAACAGAAAGGGATATTCTTTTCTTTATATTTATTGTTGAGGTGGTTGGGCAGGGACCCACTGAGCGCAACATTGGGGTGTTTGGGAAGGTGGAGCCCAGAATGATCTGGCACTCCTGGCATATTCCATTCATTTGAAGCCCTTTAAGGAGGAGAACACATTGATGAGAATCTATATTG
Organism: Ambystoma mexicanum; assembly: GCF_040938575.1. Lineage (NCBI taxonomy): Eukaryota > Metazoa > Chordata > Amphibia > Caudata > Ambystomatidae > Ambystoma > Ambystoma mexicanum. The sequence continues at coordinate 16,138,779 of NC_090926.1, forward strand.
TAGCCCAGAAACTCTATGCATTGAATACACGTTAGGACCCATTTCTTGGTATTTATGGCAAACGCTGCACTTTGTAGAAGAATCACTGTTAGTGATGGTGCACATGTAGCACACTTCTATGATGAGCAAGGAGAAGCATGTTATCTAGACACATGATTATCCTGGGGTAAACCATGACTGTTCATACATAGCAGCTCGGTGAAGCATCAAGTGGCTGATGAGAGGCTGAATTGGAGTGGAGTGAAGAGAACTGCCATCCAAGGTCCTTCCAAAGGAACTGTCGGAACTGATGTTGAGAGGGATAATTATAAGTTTTCTTTTATAAAACACGCTTAATACCAACAAGTGGTTTCTAAGGGCAGGATCGGGATTCAAATGCATCGTTGTCTTGCTTCCAAGACAAACTCGTTGCCCCTGAGCTATCCTTCCTCCCCAATCTGTAGGGACCAATAGATATGCATCTTTCAGGGCTTTCTTGACCATCCAATACCATTGTAATAGAGCGGCCCTTAAGATATGCATGCCTTCCATTGAAATGGTAGTAGACTACAAATGCAATCCATGCCTTCAGATTGCCCACAGGGCGATTACCCTTGTCTGCCTTTGGAACTGGTACCATTGCCCACTTCTCTTGGAGGTATTTTATTTCCCCATCTATCAATATTTGCTTTTATCTGCCAAACCACAAAGGGAAAGGTAAACCAACTGCAAGGTGGGAGTAGAACTTTATTTCATATCCATATGACTTTTCAAATTTTAAATGAATTGGGCAAGTCTCATCACCAACACATAGCCTGCTTACCTGAGGAGAACCAGGGGCATTCAGGGCCTCTTTTAAACCGTCCTCTTCATTGGACACCACTGTGTGGGAAGAATGAGAATTATCCTCCCCTAGCAGAGGGGGCCAGTATTAGCGCCTCTGGGGGCGACCTGGACAGGAAGAGCCCTGGGAATGATGGTCAGAGGTTCAGTCTCTGCCTCTTAGTAGGGGGTTAAATCGCTTTCTGATGTTGGCTTAAGCCTTGTCCAAGGAAGTGAATGTATGTACAATGTGGGAAAATCCTTGATAAACTTGTACCCCCCCCCCCCCCAAAAGATCCAGCACAGCCCCAGTGGCGCTGTTTTATTGAATTTAAGATCTATGCGAACAAGCAACACCTTCCTCCTTTCCATGTAGAGGGCTGAATTCAATTTTCTGGGAAACTGAGCACTGAACCCAATCTCTTAAAGTTTGAAGACCAGGAATATTATTAACAGTCTGTGTCCCCCAGCTGCTCAAGTATCTGGGTAAGCGCTCCCAAATTGTCCAGGAGTTTAACCTGATGTGATCTTAAAGCTTTATCAATCCTCTTCATGTGGGACAGGGACAATAGATTGATCCAAGTCAGATGTCTGGGCTACGAAGGATGGGCCATGAGCATGCTGAGTGCAGTTTGTCCTTTCATCTTTTGTTAAGTATGAAAAGAAGCTACTGCCTCCGTAGGACCCCATTCAGTAGACTTTGGGTTCTGAATGTAAGGCGGATCAAAGAAGGGCTCTCCTAGGTCATCCAGTAGTAGTGAGCCAGAGTGGGAGTAGGGCCAAAGGAAGCGCACCTCTGCTTTTGTCTCTTTAGGTTAGTCGAGTCTTCAGGACTAGAATAGGGAATCAGTCAGGATCAAAGTCAGCAATCCTGTTAATAAGCCAATCAAATAAGGATGTCAAATTGTTATTTAAATCACAGAGGACTGCATCCATTTTTTCTTGCATAGAAACTCCCTTTTCCATTTTAAACTGTACCATTACCCTGTGAGGCCTCTCCATTACTGACTTCAGAGGAGCTGGTGTGTACCAGAGTCCTAGAAATATTTGCCTCTGCAGGAATAGATGGGACCTACAATGCACACTTTCAAATCCCAGTTGTTGAATATCAAACAAAACTGCTCCTGTCACTAGCAGACACCGAGAGTGAGGAGGGAAGGACAACTAGCAGCGGATTACATTGAGGGAATGCAAGTTTGTGCCAAGCAGTCTCAGAAGGTGAGCAGACAGACAGATGTGTGTAGTCATGAACTAGAGTTGGATTGACAACATGCAGATACGAAGTAAGCATTGTTAGGGATATTTACCGGATTGAGCCACATACATATCGATTGGCAACTTAAAACAATGTTCAACAACAACAGGGTGGCTTCTCCTTTGGTTCAATAGTTTAACAGTTTTCGCATTTGTAAATCTTAATCTGGATTCCCACCCCCAGGGAGAGGGTCAAGGGTTCACAGTCATTCACTGTTCGAGGTTTTAAGTGTCCCTAAAACGTCTTTCTTGTCTCCTGATTCCGTATGCTCCAGCTGTCTGCTTCTCATCCTTGATTCAGCAGTAGGTCTATCCCAGGAATCTCCAGAGCCATGTGCAGGCTCTGCCTTGCAAGGCTTATTAAGGACTGACACCTCTTTCTTTACTGTATCTAGTTCCATACCTTCCTAGCCAAGGTCCCTTGGAACACCTATCTTGTCCTTCTCCTCATTAGGATTTTATTGTTTTTAATGCAGTTTTCTACATCTACCTCAAAGGGACAGCAGTATATCTGCTGACTGGTTTGAGACCCGGACCTGATTTTTGGAAATTAGGTATTTTTAAACCTCACTCGCTGGCTTGGCTCCCTTTATTTTCGTGCCAGTGGTCAACACTTACGGCTGTTGCAGGGAAACCTTGTTTTCCCGTTCTGTTTGGACTATTGGTATTTTTCCCATATTAAGTGAAGTCCAGAGAGGCTGGTGGCCGTGGTACCTTTACTATTTTGAATGCGCTACGTTGCACCTTTTACATTTTTAGCTGTCATGGTAGCCATTTGTGCACTAAAATGTTCAAAACGACTGGCCAATTTGCGTACGTCCTTTCTTTGTGCTTCACTGCCCTTTTAGCCATCTTTCTTCTTAGCAGGATAATGATGTCACCATATATCAGCATAGTCTTCGCAGGTTTCAGCCTGAACCCATAAGTAGCATTTTGTATGCTTAGAACTGGTTCATTCAGAGTGTGGGACTGCAGACAGACCCAAATCCTGGACCTTGTGCAATGTCATGGCTTTACCAGAGCTGGTTTTCCCCAAGTGAAAATCTACCCATGCTTTGAATGTTGCAGGTCCCCTGATATGTGGGATGGGATTTGCTATTGTGAGAAATCAGAGGGTGTCTAACCCGCTAGTCCCGAGGATATCTCTCTCAGGTGGCCAGGGCATGGCCATCACCTTTGGATCCAGACCCTGGGGGTGGATCAGTGCAGGAGGATCCCCTGGGTAAGGGGTCTTAGGCGAGTGGGTGTGAGACAGCCGATGGTGAGATGAGGTATTCCTCCCTTTTTTGTTCATCTACCCCATCCTATTTTGTAGAAGTTTCCGAAGTCTGAGACCCCCCCCCAATCCCACTTTTTACACAAACACTGGGCAGAGGAAGAGGGTGGCAGAGTAACCAGACTAACTCTCTCACATCGTACTGGAAATGTCCCGTTAATCAGGTCAGACAAAGTCAGGCACTTTACACTAAGTGTATACACCTGATACCAGTTAGCTCCCCTCACACAAATAAAAGGCAACACCTAAAGACACACTCTGAGCAAGGCGGAACACGAGTATGAGCAGAACTTCTGGGACAAAGGCACACCTACTGGAGCAGAGCAACAGACCAAGGGACGAGAGCAGTGGGCCAAAAACCTCAAGGGTTCCCTACTGGAGGTTGTAGCCTCCAACAGACCGCAAAAGACACGTGGAGAAGGCCAGATCCCACCAGTGAAGATTGCATTGTTTCCCAAGGACGCCAGCGACCCTCCTGGGTGAACGGCAGAATTGGGGAGGCGAGGCCAAGCCTGTGGAACTAACCTTGATGCATGAAATTGGAAATAGAAAAACAAGAAAGAAGCACACACCGCCGGTGAGTTGGCAAGCGACCTGAGAGACCGTTGTGTGTTAAAGCAAATGACTGGCAACATTATATCACACATGAAGGCTGCACGCAAGTGGATGAGGCGCGAAGAAAGGCAGACCTGTGAATAAAGTTTGAAGTAAAAGGCGGCTGTGAGATCAGCGATAATAAGAACGTAGTGGTCCGGCGAAAGGAAGTAGCCCATTCAAAAGTCTCTGTTAAAGGTACATTGTTTGAAGTTGTAAAGCGAACAAACAGCAAAGTGAATTAAGAAAAAGTAAATGTGAACTTTGAGTCGAAGTGGTCTTGCGGTATCTGTAAAGAGAGCCACGCACATTCAAAAGTCTTCGACATCCGAAAGGGGCCCAAGCTCAATTGAGAAAGATCCGAAGTACAATAAGCTTAAGGAAGGGAGCCCTGGCAAATTTCTGTGATGTGAGAGGTCTGAGCCCGGCAGAGGGGGACCTTTGTGAACTTTATGTTGAAAAAGCAATTTTGAAAGTCAAGAAAGAGACTTTAACGTGGAAGGCCAGGCAGGCCTCAATCCACGATTTGGAACTGCTTAGAGTGTTAGAAACTGAGCCGGAGTGTGTCATCCTGCCTACAGAGACAGCCTTACTTCATGAGGTTTAACGTGAGAAGGAGAACTGGTTCAACTTCCTTTATTCTTTAGAACACTGATTTTTTCCTTCGCATACATTTCTCTTTTTTACATGTTTTGTACAAGAGATAGGGCAGGCATTAGGTTTGGTTAGCAAAGGCCATTTTGATTTGACAGATTCCATTAGGACCGTTTTGTTTATCGGTTGATGGTCAAGACTACTCCCATGTTAGCTATAGGCCAAAATAGGAGTTTCTCTGACCCCAACATTGTCCATAAAGGTTTTACAAATTGTGTTGGTGCCATACTTGTGATACCATGCCTTCCCTACACCAGCCTATGATTTTGTATATCTGGAGAGGATTTCCATTCTTCTGTTTATCACTGGAGCCCAGGATTCAAAGCATGAGCATGTATTGTGGGATACTGGTAGACTGCTGCTGGTGCAACCATTGCCTAAGCGTCTACTGCCAGGTGTAGCTCTGCTCGTCCATTGACAGGTGAGACATTCCATGGTGGGCCTAACCAGTTCCTAGATCTGCATCACCAAACCAAGATCACCCCCCGCCCCCACCAGAGCTCTGAAGAATCATTAGCCTGTATCTAGCATACACCATCTGAAGTGAATACTTCAGATGATGAGTAGAACCGGGATATCCAGGGCTCACAAGAAAGCGCATCCTCCTTGTGGGCCCTAGACAGCCATGTTCTGCTACCGCTTTCTATCTAGAAGAGGGGTCTTGCTGAAGTCTGAGTCTTGAGTCATATTGCCTACACACCCTGTGCGGGGTCACCTGAACAGCACATCACCTCTATGGTGTTCTGCAAGTCCCCCAATATTGTGATATCAGTAGTACAGCCCTGGCTTCACCTTTAGACCTGACTGATGCCTTTCATAATTGATTGATCACTGATAGAAATCAGACCACTGAACTGCCGCATCCAGCTCTCATACTGATCAGAAGAACCCCCCTCTACTCCTGTGACCCACTGGACGCCCAATCCCGCAACAGTAGTCCCCAATGACCCGACTTGCCTGGGAACATTGTTCTGATCAAGATGTAAAGGGCTGGTTTGCCTACTATTGTAAAGTCCTGCTGGCCCCATGTCCTTCCTAGGAACCAGCCCAGCCTCTGGTGGTGGAACCAGAGCATTAGAATCCTGTACGTGGTCCCCCTGGATGAGTAGGATGGTAGCTGCCCCCTTCCTTTGCAGGAATCCTACTTTTAAAATCACAGGAATAAGATGGCTTGCTCTGGTACCATCTACCATATTAAGCCTATTTAATTCCTACGGGAGAACTTTGAAGGACTATTTAAACTCCTCCCTATCAGGGAAAAGAAAGTCCACATGGAATTTGGAATGTTATGTTGCAAGAGACCGAGTCTGTTTATAACATTGCAATGCAATAAAATAAACTGCAGCATGTCCACTTCAAAAAATAAAAAATAAAGAAAAAGCAGCACCAAGAACCAATGTACAAACAGCATCTTTTCTCACATTGTCAAACAACCTCATCAAGCTTTTGAGAAAGTCACATTCCCTGGGAAAAAGCATTATCTCGGCTTGTTCATATTTAGTTCCCTTTACACCTTCCTCAGGCCATGTGACATAGTTCTTTCTGAGAGCACCCCGTCTTGGAGGTAACCCTGAGGGATACTTGATGCCATCTCCGATACATGGCATCCTGGACTTTTCCATCTCCAATTGTTAGTCCTGCGTATCGTTGCCAATTGTTCACCCTGTGTCACTTACCGGGGCCAAGACCCCACTTTGCGCAGTGAGCATTTTTCATAGAGCCAGCCACCGTAGTGGCTCAGGCAGCTTAGCAGTGCTTCCTGGGCTGCCAACATGGTCTGTTACCTTGAACACTGTGGAAACGTGTTCTTAGGTTAGATATTTGATTAGAGTTTAGCTATTGTGGACTGGTACTGCCTTCTGAAACATAAGGCCTCATATAACTTGTATTACGTTATTCCTGACCCCTCGCCTTATATTAAACTGTACTTTCCTTGAAATTGTGTTATTTCTAAAGTTTGGTGTGTGCCCCATTTTTAACACCTACCTGTGATTGGGTATATGTGTGTTTTGTTTTAGTACTTTGACTTAATGCATATGCATTGAGAACATTTTCTTTTATTATACATACTTGTGTGGATAATCTATTGCTTAACTATCTCTTGTGTTTTTTGTATTGTTCTTTACACCAAACCCCTGGTCTAAGCCTTACCAAGTGAGAGTTAGGTTACACTTATGTGGTAAACCTTTGCAGGTCCACAAAGGCTGGCTTCTCAGAGCTGTACACCAGTGGTTCTGAAAAACCTAACACTTCTCATCAACTTGCTATGGTCATGTTCCTAAGGGTACATCTCTTTCTCTTCCTCTTTACTGCTCTCCACCTTTCTGTCTCCCCTTTCTTGGTTGAACATAAAATCTGTTTGCCAAAGAATACCTTTTAAAGTATTATGATTAATCTTTAAGTGTGTGTAAACGATTTAGCTCCAGACTATCGCAATGACAAGATCCTATCTTACCAACCATCAGCTCTGTGCATTCTCAAAACTCCATCCTGCGGTCTCTCCCCCTCTTCTGGTTATTAGACTAGAGGGAATAGAGTGTTTTCAGTGTTCTGCCTGCATTTTTGGGAATTCACCCTATCTGGAGCTTCACAGGCTTCAATTGCTTCTTGCTTTTCAGAAAGGTCTAAACACGTCTGTTTTTGTAGCTGAGGCCCTGTCTTTTCTGCACTCTTATCATATCCACCAAGATGCAGTTTATTCTGCTCAGCACATCTGCGGCATGATATGAATGATGAATGATTTAAAAAGGAAATCAGTCAAATCTTGTCATGGTCTTCCCAACGTCCTCCAGAATATTCTCCATTGTGCTCTGCTTATGATTCCCTACACCCTCTTCCTTTGTGCTTCTTTCCACCTGCCTCTGGATACTCCTTCCAACCTCTTCCTTGGGATAATCTACCTCGCTCCACACAACACCTTGCAATCTCCTCATCACAACGTGTCCATCCTCCTCCCCACAGCTCCATCAACCTCTTTTCCATTTGCTCTTCATTCCCCTGCTCAAATACACTTCCAGCCACGTCCTCGCAAGTCCTTCCAACCTCTTCTCTCATGTTATCTTCACCTCAGTCCTCACACCTCCTGCGAAACTCCTTTTTGAGGCTCGCTCCAATCTTCCACCCAATTATCTCTCCATCTGTTTCTCTCTTACCCAAAACAGGCTTCCTTCTCCACAGTCCTTCTGCCTCCTTTCTCCTTTCATGTACATCTCTCCCTCACTCTCTATGTCTCTCTCGCCAATATCTAATGGCCACACTGATGCCAGGGGGTTCACAGCATTTATTGAGCACTAACCCATCCTTCTACGCCATGCTCACTGTAACTGAGTGTACCTTTAGGCAAACATTAACTCTGGTTATGGATTGGTGTGCACCTCATGGCATTCATGCCAGAAGGTCCACGTTGTGATGCAGACCAAGCTCTCATAATGCTTGTCCACCTTCTTGTATTGGAAATGCTGGATTCAACTGTTGCTGATCCAACAACCCTTTGCACAACATATCAGGCTAATGTGGGTTCTGCCCTGTGTTTTTTTTTGTATACGGTTACAAATACCTTTACAATATTTATATCATGCGTATTTATATCATAGATAAGCAAAACTTCCCAACGAAAGAGACATATATGAATACCAAAGAAAACAAAATCCAATTGATCCTAAAATCCCCTATACAAAGTTTCCCTATCAATACCTAAAACAATATTTCAATATTGCATTATCTAAAGTGATCACAACACAGTTAATTATCAATCATAAAATCATAAATATCAAAAAAATTCCCAATTCCCCAAACCTTATCAAGACCCAACACAGTTCAAGTGTATGTTGTTCATAAAAATTAAAAGCCAATCTATTACTTGATTAGAATATCCATGTAATAAATAAGTCCATTGGGCATCACAATCAATAAAATTCTATAGACAAATTGTCCAAAATATAACATTTGTTTATATCGTAGAGCTGGACAGAAAACCGCAATATGTTTCAACGCTTCCATACTGGGTTTTTTCATTACAATATCTACAAGTAACAAGATCACTTAGGATATTTCCTTTTATCAACACTTCATGTGTAGGTAGAATATTTAAACAAAATCTCATGTAAGTCTCATGCCCTTTCTTACTAGGCAAAAGTTGCAAGTATGTCGACAGAGTTCCCACCTTTTTGTTTTAATAATGACAGTGGTTATGAGAACTGTAGTTGTGCATGGTTTCAACTGTTTGACTCCAATAATTCTCATACATGGCTTTTGTAATCCTTACCAACATATTAGGCAAGTCACCAAAACGTGAAACCCAAACTCTCAACAATTTCAGTACACATTTTAACAGATTGATTGTAATATCGATTAGTTTTTACCATTTCCTATTAAACTGCCCATATCTTCATATAGGGAATTTTTGGGAGTGTGAGAAATGTGCGCATTAAGCACAACTATTTCCACTTAACTCTAATACAAATTGGGATTGCTCTCTTTCCATCTAATAAAAGCCATTGGGGCACAATTTGGTAAATATAGTGCCTTACCCCAAATCAAGGCTTCATAATTTTCAAGCTTTGCAAATACCCAGGGCTGCATAATTTCAGTGCCAAAGGTCAACTTGGGGACCACTTTATTTTCATAGTAACACTAATGGCTGGATTGAGAATTTACCATATTTTGTATGCATCAAGTTGATTAGGGTTCCAAGCCTTTTTACAAAAAACTGCATAATTTGCAATTTAAAAGATGCATTAAAATAATCAAAAGTTTCTCTTTATTTAAAAACCAATTTATTAAAATTACTAGAATTCATAATTCTGATTGTCCCTGAAGTGATGTTTAAAAATATTTTTTTACCATTGAAGGTCACGCTGAGTGCAATCAAATAACATGATTTCATCAGCATAGGCCATCCAACAATATTTAAAATTAGCAATCTTAGATGAAGCAAAAGCTTCCAGGGATAAATCCTGTTCTATGTCCGAGAGGTACAGATTAAAGAGGCCGGGAGCCAATATACATCCCTGCCTTATACACATATCCGTGTAAATCTTCTCAGACAACTGGCCTTGATTATCCAGCCTAACCTGGATATGGAATAATTGTGCAAAAAACCAAGCAATTTGAGCAATCCATTGGGATCCCCCAGCTGACTAACTTATACCAAAGTAGATTTCTATTCACTGAATCAAAAGCAGCAGAGAGATCATATGTTTTACTGCATGCTATTTCCTGTAAGAGTTTAATGATTAAACCATTAATTGTTGTTATATGGTGCTTATGAAAACCCACCTGGTATCTTTTTAATCTCCCACTCTCAGCTACATAAGCCTCTAAGTGAGCCCTCAATACCAAGGCAAATAGTTTCTGGTCAGCATCCATAATCATGAGTGACCTATAATTAGCCGGATCACATTGCTCCCCCTTTTTTTTTTAATATATATCGGGAGAACGTGAGAGGTCTGCCAAGAAGTAGGAAATACTTCAAACAGCATCAATCTCATGAAAAATAATACAAGTATACTGACCCATTGCTCAGGTGCAGTCTTAGAAACCAGATGACTTAGTCCATTAGGACTGTGTTGTATGCTGTTGAATCGTATGCAGCCAGTCCTTATGCTAAAATGAGTCTTACACTGTTCCTCTGCCTACTTAGATGGTCAGAAGATGTAATGTTAGCACACCCTAGGTTTTACAGTGCTAGGTTTTAGGGCAGTCCTTAAAAGGACGGGCATAGTTCCGACATGCTCCCAGAGACAATCCCCTGCCACAGAGCTGGATGATGTTGGGATGGTTCAAGGTAAAGCCATATACAGCCTCCAGGCCCAGCATCATGCCGCTGGTGGTCGTACATGGCACTGGTGACATCATCTAACGCCCATAGGGAGAGACTGGGGACTTCATCTCATATCTCGCCCCTTTTGTCAATATGAGCAATACATACATAAGGTGTGGTGTTCTATACAGGCATCTATGGGTTTCCTGTTGAGGAATTATACATTAGCCTGCAGTGGGTCCTCCATCTGGGACGCCTGAAATGTATAGTTTGTTTTTGTCTTGGGCATTGGGACCTTCTAAATGGCCTCCACTTTGGTTTCCTGCGGTTGTACCATCCCTAATCCTATCATAAACCCAATGTGTTTTACCAAGGACAAGGCAAGGTGACATTTGTCTGGGCCGGCCTAGTCCCGTCTTTCTGATGCTCTTGCTGCCCAAATAAAGATGCTGTGTGTGCTCCGACCAAGTGTTACTGTAGATGACAATATCATCAATGTAGGGCGCTGCATACACCTTGCATGGTTGAAGGAAAGGCGATTGAATGTGTCTGAGGCTCCATGCAAGCAAAAGGACAAGACCGCAATTTGGAAGGGGCCAGTAGGTGAATGTTGAAAAGTGTGGAATAACTTGCTTGTTATAGCCAACAAGTCTTAGTAAGGCTCTGAGTTTGTTTTTGTCTTGGGCAGTGAGACCTTCTAAATGGCCTCCACTTTCGTTTCCTGCGGTTGTACCATCCCTAATCCTATCAAAAACCCAATGTGTTTTACCAAGGGCAAGACAAGGTGACATTTGTCTGGGCCGGCCTTAGTCCCGTCTTTCTGATGCTCTCGCTGCCCAAATAAAGATGCTGTGTGTACTCCGACCAAGTGTTACTGTAGACGACAATATCTGTATTTGTATTTGTATTTATTGATTTATAAAGCGCCTTATACCAAAGCGCTTTACAATGGAACAACATAATACATAAAACATAAACAATATAATGGTTGAAGCAATTACAATATGAATCAATGAACAAAACAGTGAGAAGAACAATTAACTGAAGGGGATAGGGAGAGAAGGGGAGTGGGACTGGATAGGGGGGAGTGGTGGAGAAGAGTAGGAGGAGGGAAGGGGAAGGGTGGGAGAGGGGACGCAGCAGAGGGGGGAGATAGTCAGGGGGGAAAGAATAAGGAGGGGGAAGCAGAAAGGGGAAGGGGTTTCAAGGAGGAGAATGGAGGAGGAGAGATTTAAGGGAAGTGCGGAATGAGGTGAAGGTGGGGGTAGAACGGATAGCAAGAGGAAGGGAGTTCCAGTGTAGAGGTGCTAGGAGATGGAAGGAGCGGAAACTGGATGAAGGCACAACGGGACGGAGGTACAGTGAGAAGAAAATGGTCAGTGGATCGAAGGGAATGGGAGGGGGATTAGAAGGAGAGAAGGGAGGAGATAGAGGGGGGGAACAAGACCATGGAGAGATTTAAAGACAAGGCAGAGAAATTGAAATTTAATTTGGGAGTGAAAAGGAAGCCAGCTAAGGTAAGAGAGAGAGGTAGAGATGGAGTCACGGGAGGTAAGGAGACAGAGGGTACGAACAGCAGAGTGGTAGATGGATTTAAGAGGGGCAAAATGAAAAGTAGGAAGTCCAAAGAGTAGGGAAGAGTAGTAGAAGAGGTGGGAGAAGATGAGGGAGGAGATTAAGAGTTTGATAGCGTGGAAAGTGAGAGAGGGACGGATTTTACGAATATTGAAGAGGTGGTAGCGACACGTGCGAGAATTGAGGGATATGTTGGGAGAAGGAGAGGGAGGAGTCAAAGAGAACGCCTAAATTACCAGCTTGAAGAGAGATGGGGAGATTGGAGGGAGGAAAGTGAATGAATGAGCGAGGAGAGGGAGGGGGAAGAGAGTTAGAGGGAAAGAATACAACTTCGGTCTTGTCAATGTTAAGAGAGAGAAAGCGGGAAGACATCCAGTTCTTAATGACAGTAAGGCAGGAAGAGAGTTTCTGGTGAAGGTCAGATGAGAAGGAGGAGAAAGAGAGAAAGAGTTGAGTGTTGTCGGCATAGAAGTGGTGGGAGATGCCAAACGAGGAGATAACAGGGGCAATGAGGGAGGTGTAAAGAGAGAAGAGGAAAGGGCCAAGTACCGAAACATGGGGTACGCCGTATTCAAGAGGATAGGTAGGAGAGGACCGGCCACCCCAGGAGACAGTAAAGGAGCGGGAAGAGAGATAAGAGGATAACCAGTTGAGAATAGAGCCTTTGAAGCCAAAGGAGGAAAGAGTGTGAAGGAGGAGGGGATGATCGACAGTGTCAAAGGCTGCAGAGAGATCGAGGAGAATAAGGATAGAGGATTGCTTGGCATGGCGAGCAGAGAGAAGGGAGTTAAGAATAGAGGTGAGAGCAGTTTCAGTGGAATGTTTGGGACGGAAGCCTGATTGGTAGAGTGGTAGGAGAGAGAAATTAGTGACAAAGGATGAGAGCTGAGAGTAGGCAAGGCGCTCGAGAAGCTTGGAGAGGAATGGGAGAAGAGAGATAGGTCTGAAGTTAGAGGTGAGAAGTGGATCAGCAGAAGGTTTCTTCAGAATAGGGATGATCGTAGCATGCTTGAAAGCAGAGGGAAAGGTGGCTGAGGAGAGACAGATGTTGAAGAAGGAGGTGAGGTAGGGGATAAGAAGAGGGTAAATCTTAGGGATGAGCAGGGAAGGGAGAGGGTCAGTTGGGGCGGACGTGGGGTGGGCTTTGGATAGGAGGGTGGAGACTTTGGAATGGGAGACGGGAAAGAAGATGGACATGCAGGACCAGGGGGGGGGGGAGAAGGGAAATCTGAGGGTGTGTGGATTTTTTGCCAAAGGGTAAGAATCTTAGAGGAGAAGAAGTTAGCGAAATCAGAAGGAGATATCAATATCAGATATATATGATATGATATGATATTGATATCAGATATCATCAAGGTAGGGCCCTGCATATACCTTGCATGGTTGAAGGAAAGGTGATTGAATGTGTCTGGAGCTCCATGGAAGCTAAAGGGCAAGACCGCAATTTGGAAGGGGCCAGTAGGCGTTGAAGTCATCTTCTCTCAGTCCTCCTGAGCAATCTGCCAGTACCCATTGGTCAAGTCCAGGGTAGAGCTTTAGGTCACATGGCTGATCCTCTCGAACACTTCATCTATGCAGGTCATTGGGGTGGCATCAAATCTAGAGATACTGTTGAAGTTGATAAAAATGATCCACAAGCTGTTAGACTTGATGACTAGCCCAATGGGTGAAGACAAATGACTTTGAGATGGCTCAGTGACACCCAGCTCCAGCATCCTTTTTTTACCTTGGACTTGACCGTTTGGTGGCAGGCTTCTGGTAAAGGGTAGGATCAGACAGCGTTTCCCAGATGAATTGCAATGGGATGCACAAACGCGGTCACTCTCACTGGTTTATCGGCACAGACATCTCGAATGTGGTTGAGTTAGTTTTACGTCAGTAGCCTGATGCACTTTCAGATTCTCTGGGATCCTCTTTTGTAGATTAGTGGCTTGAACTATTATGGCCTGTGCAGCTTGCCAGGAGTTGTTTTCAGATGTGGTAAGAAACACAAGATTTATTTGAGCAGCAACCTGATTTAACCTATAGAACTGTTCATCATTGCCGGTTTAGGGGCCAAGTGTCACCCATCAGAGCCTGCACCTCCTGGGGCACTGTGAGATTGTATCGCCGATAGCACTCACGTGGGGTGCCTTGACTGGGGACCCGCTCTCACCTGCGGGATCGTGGTCGCGCCCTCTCATCCAGGACTCTGCCAGGCACCGCCACCCCAGGGATTGTGGGCGGCCTTTCAAAGCCCCGGGTTCTGCATAAAGCAGGCCACCGCTATCTTCCTTCAGATGATGTTACGCTGCAATGTGACCCTAGACACTGGATTGATTCTCTGAGACCACAGTGCTTAGTAATTCTTACAATAAAGCCTTGTTTTCATACAGGGAAATAAAACCCCTGTTGAAACGGTACTTGGCGCGTCTCAACACTCTTATTGGCATACGCTTGCTCTTGCTACTCTTTTCTTTGTGCATTCCTGCTAGATGTTTCTTGCTTAGTTGCTTTAATCTGGCCTTGTGCTTGCTTTCTCTACTTTTACTTTACCTTTGCTTGCCTGACTCATTCTTATCCTGATACTTGCTACTTTCTTGGCTACTTACCTTGCTGCCCCAGTCCGGTGCCTACACTGTCCTTGTCCAATGTAAAATCTGGGGTATTTGCTTGTGGTACCGGGAGAACTGCCATATATACTTTCACAGAAGGATTACATGTTCGGGGAACAGAGGTAGGGTGGTTTTCTCGTATCACAATTACATCACACCCTGTTTTGAAGAAGATCGATGGACTACATGTGGGCACTCCCCACCAAACGATCTTCCAAATCAGGTACGCGACCATCACATTCTTCTGCTCTTGCCAGATTGAGATGCTTAACACCAGAACCTGACGAGATGGGGGCTAGTCAAGAGCTTAGGGAGGAGCTACAAGCAATACGCCAGGAGGTGGTCGCGCATGGATACCATAGCCCAAAATACCGTAGCACCCATTGATGCAGCAGCGCTGGCTGATTCTGGTCCGTTAAGTATAATGGAGATCCTCACTCACTAACATAATTTTGCATTCACTGTAGGGTGCAATTTATGTTCGTCCAGTACATTTTGCCAATGACGGAGCCAAGATTGGATATATTCTAAACCACTTAACCAGAAATGCCTTGGCCTGGGCTACGCCTTATGTTACTGGCCAAAGCCCAATACTGAACAATTTTGCAGATTTTGAGAAGGCCTTTCTAGAGGTCTTTCAGTCTCCTAATATTGCCGCCATAGCACAAAAACATTTACTGGACATAAAATGAGACATTCATCAGTAATACCGGCAGTTGGCTAATGAATCCCAATGGCCAGAAGAGACCCAAAAGACTTTGTTTCGAAGGGGATTAAGAGAGGAATAAAAGGATGAGCTGGTGCATGCACCTGAACCCCCCACTATCCAAGCTCTAATAGACCTAGAGGTCAAGATCGATCATCACATTACAGAGAGAAGATGTGAAAGACTATGCTGTGATGCCACTAGACCATTGATGGTTCCACAGCACCACCCTTCAGGATCCTTATCTGCTGGGGATCAAGCAGCACAACCAATGCAGCTGGGGGCTGTTCAGGGCCCATTATCCGAGATCAAAAAAAAAAAAAAGGAAGACGTACACAACAGGTTGTGTATTTTCTGTGGTGATGGGAGTCATTGTCTTAGTGGATGTCCTGTTCGTCCAGTCAAGCCTGGGGGAAACTAGTGGGCTTGTTGTCAGAAGGGAAGGAAACAACAAGCCCAGAATTCATAAGCTCCCTTCCTGCTTACTTACCCATGTCACCCTGTGCCTTTTTGGTTTTGTGAGTTAATCTCACATGGGATGCTAGAAATAAGACCATTTGCTACAACAGCCTTAATTGATTCCGGGGGCATCTGGCAATTACATAGATGCCCACTTTGGGAGTACGAGTGGTATCCAGATGTGGCGCTCATGGAGAGTATTGACGGAAAACCTCTAGCTTCTGGTCCCATCACCCATGAATCTGAATCCATTCTATTCGCCATCAATCAACATCAAGAGACCCTGGCTTTCAATACCATCCAATCGCCTTTGTACCTATTTTTTTGGGATTATCTTGGAACGCTCATCACAATCTGTTCATAAATTGGGCCACACAAACAATGATTTTTGGATCTAACAGATGTACAACCGAATGCTGTGCTCCCAATACACCATTGCCTGTATGACTTTCTCCTGGAGCACACACTACTGTCAACGTCTTTCTTGTTGTCATAAATGCCCTGATGACTATACCAAGTTCCATTATGATTATAATTGGTTATTTATAATGTGCTTAATACCCAAGTGCAGACCCGGAGATCGAACCTGTGTTGCTCTGCGTTGTCTTGCTTCCAAGGTGAGCGCGTTGCCCCTGAGCTATGCTCCCAAGCTATGTTGTGTTCTCTCAACCAGATGCTATTCCACTTTCTCCTCAATGCATGTATGATTGCAAGATCAACCTATTCCACATGGGTGGATTTACTCCCGCAACACTCAAGAATGGGAAAGGTTGCCTTAATACATATAAGAGTGTCTAGAAAAGGGGTACATACAACCATCTCGCAGAAGGAGGGCACTTTGAGGCCCTGTGTGGACTACCAATTACTTAACGAAATCACTGTTAAAGACAGGTATCCCCGTTCCATTTATCTGCAATATTTTGGAGTCCCTCCGCAATGCCTGGATATTTACCAAGATCGATCTTCACAGTGCCTACCTTCTCGTACAAATTGAACCAGAAGACAAGTGGAAAACTGCCTGTAAGTCTCACCTGAGGTATTACGAATATAGGGTTATGCCCTTCGGCCTATGTAACGCCCCAGCAGTTTTCCAACGTTTCATGGATTAAATTTTCAGATTTACTTGGCTTATCCACGTTGGTTTATCTGGTTGATATTTTGGTTTTCTCGGCCAGCTTGGAAGAGCATGTTGTGCATGTATATGAGGTTCTCTGACGGTTGATGGAAACAATTTATATGCCAAGGAAGAAAAATGTGACTTTCATACAGACAAGATTGAGTTCCTCGCTATATCATTAGTCCAGAGGGGATTCATATGGATCGGAAGAAGATCAGGGCTATAGAGGAATGGTCTAGTCCACAGAATGTCAAATCTGTTCAAAGATTTGCACGTTTATACTGCTGTTTCAGACCGTTTTATGCCCAGTGGACAGTTGACATCACTCGTATTTTGCATTAAGGACAAACGTTTAAATGGGACGAACAAGCAGAAAGAGCTTTTATTGGAATCGAGAGAGGGTTTAGTCCAACATCCAAATGAAGAACACCCTTTTATTGTGGAGATGGATGCTTTGATTTATGTCAGACTGTCTTTTGGCAATGGAACCCCGCGGCTGGTACTGAACATCCCATTGCCTACTTCTCTAGACAACTGACAGCAAGTGAATGGAACAATGCCATAATAGAGAAGGATTCTGTCAAGATGGAACAAGCATCCGACCCCTATATGTTTTCATTACGTGGGACAACCAGATTCGGACTTGGTCTTTTCAAGGGGAAAGTTGTATCTCCCTATGAAACACCATTTTACAGGTCTTTCGTGATTCATGTTCGGACACTGAGGTCAAAAGTCGACCATGGAGTTGATTACTATCCAGTTCTGGTGGCCAGGCATGAAGACTGACGTGATCGACTGTGTTGCTACCTGCCCTTCTTGTGCCAAGCCCAAGACTCAGAGAACCAAGCCAGTGGGACTACTGCAGCCATGCATTATATTGTGGACCTGCCAGACTCGAAGGGCTATACCTGTATAATATTAGTTGTTGATTGCATCAGCAAAATTGACCACTTTATTCCCTTTCCTGCCCTGCCTAATGCGCTTCAAACTGTGGCTGCTTTTCATAAATGGCATTTACTGTATCCATGGCTTACCAGAAAAAATTATTATGAATCGTGGTCAACATTTTACTTCCAGTTTCTGGACAGCCCTGTGCAAATCCCTGAGTATACAAAAGCCACTTAGCTCTGGCTATCACCCGGAAACCAATGGGCAAATGGAAAGAACAAATCAAACACTGGAATCCTATCTGCGTTGTTCCACTGGAGCCATTCAAACCACATGGGTGGAACATCTGGACTCGGCTGAGGTTGCCTACAGTAATGCCAGGCATGAAGCCAGTCAGTGCAGTCCTTACTATTTCACTTACAGACTCCATCCTAAACTCCTGCCCATGCCGTCCTATTTGACCACCTCTGTTCCTACAGCAAACACCCTCATCAAAAAGCTACAAGGCGGTCATAGCTTGGTAAAAGACATCCTGGATAAAACCAAACTCGCACAAACCCTCCATGCCAACAAGAGAAGGTTTCCGGAACCCGTTTACCATTCGTGGACAAAGTGTGGCTCAATACCATGAACCTTCCGTTACGCAACCGTCCCAGGAAATTTGCTCCCCATTGTATGGGTCCTTTTGACATCATACAAAAGATTTCACCAGTGGCTTTTTATCTGCAGTTACTGAATGCTTTGCAAGTCCATCCTGTATTTCATGTTTCACAGTTGAAGTTGCATAAACCTGACCTATTTCATCGACCATGTTTGTGTCCTGACCTTATACTGGTAGACAGAGAATTGGAGTATGAACTTAAGGCTATATGTGACCGCCGACTGTACCGTGGCCCACTCCAGTAATTGATTATTTGGAAGAGCTATGACCCCAGCAACCGTACCTCGGAACCTGCTTCTCAAGTGTTTTCCCCTCGCCTCATACGCTAATTTTACTGTCGCTATCCATGGAAACCAGGAGCACCTTTGATCCTGGTGAGGGGGCAGAGTGTCAGACATCAGAGCCTGCAACGGCATCCACCGCATGTCGTCGGCACCTGGAGAATGTTTTCGCACTGGCACTCACGTGGGGTGCCCAAACCGTGGACCCGTTCTCACCTGCGGGATTGTGGTTGCGACTCTCCTCTGGGACTCTGCCAGGAGCCGCCACCCTAGAGATTGCGCTGCATTCTTTCCAAGCCCCGGGTTCTGCATATAGTAGGGCGCCACCATCTTCTGTGTCTCTTCCTTCAGATTACGTTACGCTGCAACGCGACCCTAGACACCAGATTCGTTCTCTGAGGCTGCGTTTCTTAGCAACACTTACAATCAAGCGTTGTTTTCATACAGGTAAATAAAACCCCAGTTGAAACGGCACTCGTTGCGTGTCAACACTCTTGTTGCCATTCACTCCCTCTTGCTATTCTTTTCTCTGTGCATCCCTGCTGGATGTATCTTGCCTAGTTGCTCAACTCAGGCCGTGTGCTTGCTTTCTCTACTTTTACTTTAGTTTTGCTTGCCTGGTTCTGCCTTATCCTGATTCTTGCTACTTTCTTGGCTACTTACCTTGGTGCCCTAGTCTGGTGTCCTACACCATCCTTGTACCATGTAAAATCTGGGGTACCTGCCCGTGGTACAAGGAGAAACACCCTTTATAATTTCCCTGAAGGATTACGTGTTCGGGGGAACAGAGGTAGGGTGGTTTTCTCATGTCGCAATTACATCACACCTCGTTTTGAATACGATCAATGGACTTCATCATGGTGCTCCCCACCAAACAACCTTCCATATCAGGTACGCAGCCATCACGTTCTTCTGTTCTTGACACTAAGATGCATCATCCAGGTTTGCTTGGGGAATGTTCTTTTCTGACTTATTCACAAAAGAAAACTGTTAGTTAACAAAAAACGTATATATCTTTGCTGCTGTTTGGAAGTAAAGTATATAATATTTAATAAGAAGCCTCTTATCTTGAAATAATATTAGTAAATATCCAATGGATCCCTTTTACATGCAGGAAACCGATCCAGTACAAAAGCTTTGTCAAACGGGCTTTCTGCTCTGAGCATTCGAGTTGTAGATGAGTGCTTGGGGGAGGTAGAAGGGGGTTAGTGGTAATGAGGACATGCTGGTTAGCTCAAGTCAGGTACTTTATTGTAAATTACACCCCACCAATATAACAACCAGTGCAACGGTCAATTGGCCATCAACTAGAATGCATCTTTTAAAGACTGCTTGGTTCAGGATTCAATTAAGGCCGTTACTGTTACTCCTCTCCTCAAGAAACCAGCCTAGATCCAAAAGACCTAGGCAATCTTAGACCCATTACAAACTGCATTTTCTGCCTCAAAATCCTAGATAAATTGGCCACCTCCCAATTTCAAAGGCAATCAGGTTTTCAACCCTCTCACAGTACAGAGATAACTCTGGCTGATTTGCAGTCCCATAGGTTGAAGATCGTGGATGAAGGAAAAGCTAGGCTGTTGGTCTTGCTCGACCTGTCAGCAGCTTTCAATTTAGTGGACCATGATTGCCTCTTGCATTCCTTACGTCACCTTGGACACTGCTCTAAAAAGGCCAATGATTGGTTCCACTCTTTTCTAACTAATTGAGAGTCAAGGATCCAGTGGGGCTCTGCATCCTCTCCATCAGCACCCTGCCTGTGTGTGGTTCTGCAGGGAGTATGCCTTTCACCAGTTTTGTTCAACATATTTATCCGGCCACTCTGCTCACTCCCTGACGACCTGGGTGTATTGTTCACAAATTATACTGACAACACCCAATTAGTCCTGGAAATTAGCAGCCGCCACCCTTATAACTCTGCCAACTTAGCCAGGGTCTACGACCAAATCGAGGCATGGATGTCAAACAACTGGCTTTGTTTAAATGGCAGCAAAACTGAACTCATTGTGTTTGGTTGCCTGCATGCCCTGGCTAAACTTGTTGTAGATTACAAAAAATTCCAAATTGGGAATCGTGCCTTTGAAGTGCAAAACAAGGTTAAAACACTGGGCTTTCAGTTGGAGGCATCTATGAATGTGGCTGCTTATGTCAATCAGGTGAGCCGAAACTGTAGCTATCAACTTCGGTTACTTAGAAACATCTGTCTTTTCATCACGGAAAATAACTGCAACCGTTGCTATTCTGTTGAGGCTTGACTACTGAAACTCGCTACTGATTGGAGCATCATCCTCTAACCTAAAGAAATGCCAAGTACTTCAAAATTACACTGTGTGCGTGGTTAAAAAGATCACAAGAAGGGTCAATGTCTCCAACCACCGGACGGACCTCCATTGGCACCCGATACAGGAGCGCATACGTTTCAAAGCTTGTACCTTGATCCACTGGTGCATCTTTGGAGAGGTGCCATCATAAAACATTGGAGCCCCAGTTATATCCCAAATAGAGTGCTCTGCTCTGCCCCAGCTTCAAACGATCAAGAGTCCTATGTAGACTTTCCAGCAAGAGTGGGTAAGCTCTGGAATTCACTGCCTCTTGCCCTCAGATTGGAGGCTGACTTGAAATCCTTTCAGAACTCTTTAAAAACTAATCTCTTTAAATAATTTGCATTCATCCCGGCTTCAAATCGTCTCCTCAAAACTTATGAGGTCCGGCCCCTACCATCTGGTGCCCAATTGTCTTTTTTTTTAATGTTTGTTCTTAGTGTGTAAGTGTTGCGCCCAATGTCTGCAGGCTTTTGGCGCAGTATACAAATAAATAAATAAAATAACTAACTCATGGAACGCCCAATACATTTCACATTCTCTTGTGATCTTGGCTGATTACCACGTAGGCATGTTCCCTTAAGGTTCCATGCTAGCTGTCACAGCTGTGAGAAACCCGAGGGTGTTCTCACTAGAAATTCCCCGGGATCCTTTTTTCAGGTTGTATGGGAAGGGCCATCGCACTTCGATCCAACCCTGGGAGCAGACAAGTGAGGGAGGATCACCTGGGCAGGGGGTCCTTGGGGACTGTGAGAAGAATGCCCTTGGGCGAGATGCAGTATCTCCTTCCTTTCAACACACTCCTACTCGACATCCCTTTTATGTGTGCAGGATATGGTCATCATATTGTAACCTTCTCCCTTACAGAAAAGAAGACTAAGACCATCTCTTAACACCAGTGCAGACTTATCTTCCCTTCCTTAAAACCCTTTTTTCAGCGACTTTACAATTATTACCCCTCTTCTGACAAGTCTACACCCTCTTTATTCCTCTTCTGTAGGACACTACAATAACCAAGGACTGAGACGAGTAAGAGAGGGGCTGAAAGTATGAGGATTACCAAGGAAAAACCCCTTGGGAAACAGAAAACAGTCTATCACAATTTGAGTCAGGCAAGGTCAGGCAGACCCAACCCAGACCCAACACCTGCAGCCTGTTAACATCTCCCAGGTGTATAAAGGAAGGCTGCTGAGCAAGAAGAGGCAGTTGCTCTTGGGACATCAGGAGGTTAGGCTGCAAGGTGGAGTCCGGCAGAGGATCCCTTCCTGAAGCCCAAGCAATCGGAGAAATCAGTGGACCAGACCCAGCACTGATGCAGGGAGGCTGCATGGTTTTGATCAGCAGGTGATCCCTAAGTGTTGACGGTTGCCAGCCAGGAGAAAAAGGCGAGACATGGAGGGCAGCCACAGGGCAGAGAACAGAATCCCAGATCCTTTTCAGCCCAGGACTGACTGGTGGAGGGACGGGTGCGGAGCAAAGCAGGAGCTCCCGGCAAGGTCTGCAGGCAGAAGAGGTGGAGGCAGAGTGTGAAGGCTTCCAACCTCTACCTCCTCACCCCCACACATTGAAATGCGTTTGTTCTCCTACCAGGGGTGCCTGGAGGCTGCCCGGTTCCCTCCCGGGTGAACAACTGAGTTGGGGAATGTGAAGAACTCATGGTGGCAACAAGTAAGACAGACAAGTGATCACAGTTCAAGGGTGATCACTTAGGAAAACGCCTAATCTAAACCTAAATCTAAGATGAGCGCAAGCGTCGACCATCAAATGAAAAATAAGGCAGGCCTAGTTGCGTTGTGTCAAAACAATAAAGGCCTATACTAAGAAACCTATTGCCAAACCTTACAACTAATACAAAAAAAAGGGTGTGCGTTAGTGTTCTCAAATAATATGTCAAGATGCGGTAGCCTGGATCTCCCTTCTGCACGTTTCGAGCCTGGGGCAAGATGGGAGCTTAGAGCATAGTACATTCCCAGGCCTCTCCAGCACGAAACGTCAGTTCCAGTGGCAGTTCTCAAGACAGTCGATGGCCAAGTTTCGTTTCCTTTGAAAAGTCTGTTGCCTTTGGAGCCTGATGTGCTCAAATAACAAAAAAACAAGAGTTCCTTTAACTGAATGCAAGTTTGTTAAGGTGATAATGATTCACCCTTGGGTCCCCCTCTTCTGGGCGTAGACCCTTCTCAATTATTATCAACAATTCAGAGATGATTTCACCACTGGGTCTCCCTCTTCTGGGCACTGACTCTCCACATATTGCATTCCTCAGTTTATATGTCAGTTATTTTCTTACTTGAAGTTTGGATGATAGCTTCACCCCTGGATCTCCCTCTGCCAGGCTCGGATCTCTCTTGACTGCTAGTATTTGGGTGATTGCTTCCTCTCTGGATCTCCCTCTGCCGGATTTGGACCCTTCTTCTCTGGCATTCCTCCTTCAGGTTCACTCTTGCCGTTTCTTTAACTTCTGCTTCCACTTTTCATAATTTTGTGGTGACAACTCTTCCCCCTTGTATCCCCTCTGCTGGGCTCCTACCCCTCTCAATTCTTAGCTTCCCTTCACTGGGTTTACTGTCAGAGGTTTCTAAGCGTGGACCCGGGGATCGAACCTGTGTTGCTTAGCGTCGTCTTACTTATAAGGCGAGCATGTTGCCCTCAGCTATCCTCTCTGTGAAGGGAGACTCCCAGAGAAAGGGGAGTTGTGACGGAAGGTGTCTAAAATGAACTGTCGAAACCAAGACAGGCGTGACCCCAACTGACGGAAGCCTGAGTAAAACTACTAAGTGAAACAGAGGGAAAACAAAACATAGCAAGGAGGAGGAGGGTCCGAATTCAGGTGAGGGAAACCTGGAGGATCCAATTAGATGACTTATTTTGATGCACTTTTCTTTTGTTACTAGTACATTTCCCTGCACCCAGTTTTGTATGAGTCTTAGGACAAGGTTATGTGTATTAGTTTAACTGATTGTTTCTTGACAAGACTGACTAGGACTGTTTGGTTTTATTTAATGGTCGAGCTTGCTCCCCATTCTAGCGATACAGCCAGAGAGGAATTCTTCCAACCCATTTGAAATTGAATGAACACCCTTCAAACTTGCATCTTTGTGTTGTTTCCTTACTTGTGATACCATGAGTTCCTCACACAGCCAAGTTCATAACACATCTCCTCTCTGATAATTATCAAGTATTTTTTTTTTTAAACTTTCTTTATTGATTTTCAACAGATTGATAGACCACGAACATATCAGGTACTGCATATACATTACACGTCCATAACTTCCCCCATACCACCCTCCACCCCCACCCCACCCCCCAAGACTCCGATCAACTCCACTGTTCAATATCGAGCCAGTTCAGAGGTCAGGGCTGGCTGATCAACTGAGGGGTCATCCACCGCTCCAAGGTGGAGTAATGGCACGGTCAGCGACACCCAGCGATGTAATTCCTCACTGGAGTCCAGCCTCTGTTCGTGGATAGCGGTTTCCCACGCTCCGGTCTCGGCTGCCAACCACTTAGTGAGGTCGTTCCACCATTGTGCTTCAATCGGGCCTTTGGGGCTCTTCCAACACATGGCTATGCGTCTTTTAGCCGTGATATAAATTAAGTCTTTGAGTCTATTTAGGGGTTTGTTTTTGCGATCACGGCTGCACCTGCCCAGGATGCAGGCCACAGGGCTATGTACGTCCAGTTCAATGTCTGCTTTTGCCACCCTTCCCCGCACCTGCATCCAAAAGGAGCGTATCGCTGGGCAACCCCAGAACATGTGAGTCATTCCCGCCTTCGGCTCATTGCATTTAGGGCATAGCTGGATGGCTGCGCCCTTGAAAGACGATATAGTTTCCGGAGTTAGGTAAGCCCTGTTGGTAATGTATAGTTGGATAAGTTGCAGACGGGCGTTTCTGGAGATTTTCTTGTGATAAAGGGTTACTCCTTCCCATTCCTTGTCGTCAAATTCCCGGCCCAGTTCGTGCTCCCACTTCCCTCTGCTCCTGAGCTCATTCCTGGTCGTGCCTAACATTAAGGCTTCGTAGAGCCGTGAGGTCTCGTGGCCCCCCTCGGCGGTGTTCAACATAGTCTCAATAATCTCGTCCTCCGCTGCAAGAATGGTCGCCACCGGCCATCTGTCTTTCATGGCCTGGATCACTGCTCTGTGGAGCAGAAATTGTCCTGTAGGTAGCTCCGAGGACTCGCTCAGGTCGGAGAATGTTAGGATTACCCGATCCTGAACCAGGTCTCCGAGGGTGGCCACCCCGCAGGGCTCCCACTGTGCTCGCGTTTCCAGTTGCCCCCACGGGCGATGGGTCATGACTGCTGCTATGGGGATCTGTGGGGAGTACGGATCAGGGGACCCCAACGTTCTGCAAGCCCTTCTCCAGAGCCGAGTTCCGAGCTGTACCAGATAAGGGTGCTGCCTTAGGGCGTCCTCCTTGACCCAGAGTAGGTCCCTGAGTAGGAAGCCTGTCAGAGCTGGTTGGAGAAGTCTGGTATCTGTGGTGATCTCATCGGCCATCCATCGCATCACATGTCTTAGCTGGCTTGCAAGGTAGTATAGTTCGAAATTGGGGACTTTCAGACCCCCTCTTTCGTAGGGTCTTTGAAGTGTTTCCAGTGCTACCCTGTGCCTGCCCCCCTGCCAGAGGAACTGCCTGCATAGTTTATTGATGTCTCTAAAGAAGGAAGGGGGGATGTTGAAGGGCACGTTGGTGAAGTTGTGTAATAGGCGTGGAAGTGCTACCATTTTGAGGAGACCTGCTCTCCCGGCCACGGAAAGCGGAAGCTTCCCCCAAAAGTCCATGGAGTTTGCTAGGGCATCTTTAGCTCTGACTGTGTTGAGGATGTGTTCTGTGTGGGGGTTACGGTGTATAGTGATTCCAAGGTATTTGAAGGAGGTCGACTGCCATTGCAGATCTAAGGAGGGCAGGGATCTGAAGTTTTCTCTGTATAGTGCAGCAAGCGGGTAGAGGCAGGACTTGCTTTTGTTAATACGGATTCCTGTGTGAATTTGGAAGCATTCTAGGGTTTCAAGAATGTAGGGCAAGAGGTGTTCGGGGTTGTGTAAGTATAGCAGGGTATCGTCAGCATACATGGAGACCAGATGAGTTATCCCGTCGATCTCAATGCCCCCATCGCCATACTCCTGTCTGAGGTATGCGGCCACGGGTTCACTGGCGATGATATAAAGCATCGGGGAGAGAGGACATCCCTGGCGAGTGCCCCTGTGGAGAGACCACGAGTCAGAGTATGTCTTGTTGGTCCGCACCCTGGCAGATGGGTTGGTGTAAATCAATTTAGTCCAATTTAAGAAAACAGGTCCTATTCCCATTTTTATCATGGTGGCATATAGCCACTCCCAGCGCACAGAATCGAAAGCTTTGGTGGCGTCTAATGACGCGACCGCGTATTTCTGGGGCCTCAGTTCCGTGCTGTATATAACGTGGTGCAATCTCCGCAGGTTCTCGGTTATGGAGCGCCCGGGCACATAGCCCGTTTGGTCCTGGTGGATTAAGTGTGGTATTACCCTACGCAATCTGTTCGCTAGGAGAGAGGTGAGGATTTTACCGTCAACGTTTAACATGGAGAGGGGCCTATAGGAGCCGCAGTCCGTACCTTCCTTGCCAGGCTTGAGAAGGGGGATGATAACGGCTTCCCTCATGGTGTCGGGGAGGGTGCCGCGCTCATAAGCCTCGTTATACACTTGGGTCAGCAGAGGAGCCAGAGTTTCCTCGTAAGTTTTGTAAAACTCACCGGGGAGGCCATCAGTACCAGGGGCTTTTCCAGAGGGGAGGGATCTAATGATTGCTTTTACTTCGTCGGGAGTGATGGGCTCGTCTAGTGTTTCGGCCATCTGTGAGTCTAATTTAGGCAGCTCAATGATGTCTAAGATGTCTTCAATGCTGGTATCAGCCTCGGGCGGGGTCTCGGAGTAAAGATTATGATAGAAATCTGAAAAAACTGAGTTGATTTCAATTTGGGTATGTGCCGTGGTGCCATCCGGCTTAAGAATTTGGCAAATGGGAGCTCGGGGGGTCTCACTTTTATACAACCAAGCCAGGAGTTTCCCGGGTTTGTCTCCTAGGGCGTGGGTTCTTTCAATGTGTTTAGTATAACTCAATTTACCCAGGGATTCCCAGTGTGTTAAACAGGTTTGCTTCAGGTCGGTTATTTTTTGTAGGAGTTCAGGGGTTAAATCAGCCCTGTTTTCCAATTCACCCAGCTCCGCTTCCGAGCGTTCCAGGGAGGATGTGATGGATCTACGGGCCCCTCCTATGGACGCAATCATCTCCCCTCTTATGACTACCTTGTATGCCTCCCATGCAGTGCCCATGTATCTGACGCTATTCAAATTTCGTTCCCAGTACTCCTCGGTGTAGTCGCTTACGTGTTCCCGAAGGGTCGCGTCATGGAGGGCTTCGGCTCTAAGCCTCCAAGTGGGGATCGGGGGTCTAGGCGGGAACACTTCCCAGGTGGCCAGCAGCGGGGAATGGTCAGACAGGACCCTGGGCAGGTAGAGGGCGTCGCTAAACATAGCTTGCTGTTCTTGGCTTACAAACAAGTAGTCCAGCCTCGTGTGGACAGCATGGGGAGGGGAGTAAAAGGAAAAAACTCGCTGATCAGGGTGCAGTTCTCTCCACAAGTCTCGGAGTAACAGCTGGTTAGTCAGTTTGGACAGAATCTTGGCCGGGGGGGATGGGCGGGTATGTTTATCATCAGATCTATCTTTTAGAGGGTCTAGGGTGCAATTGTGGTCACCTCCCCAAATCATGACGCCGTCCCTGTAGGGGCTGAGCCTTGGGTACAGGGAGTGGAAGAAAGCGGTAGCGTCGTGGTTGGGTGCATAGGTGCTAATTAGGCATACCTCTCTGCCTTCGATGGTGCCATACGCTAGTGCCATCCTACCTTCATCATCAGTCTTTGTGCTTATTAGTCTGAAGGGGGTGGTTGGGTCAACCCATATCAAGACTCCCCTTGCATAGGAGGAGTAGGAGGATCCTATCAAGGTTCCTCGCCAAGTTTTGGCCAATGCTTTAAGTTTATCAGCAGAGAGATGGGTTTCCTGAAGCATGGCAATCCCGGCTTTGCACCTTTTCAAGTATGCGTGGACGCGACGTTGTTTCACATAGCTATTCATGCCCCTGACGTTCCACGTGATGATTTTTATCGTGGCAGCCATGGGTAATAGGGGGTATAGCGTCTGTTTGGGGGTGCAGGTAGGGGCCGTGTCAGCGGCAAGAAGCATGTAGGGGATGTCAGTGGTCTAAGCGCTCTTAGATAAGGGTACATAACTGTGAAGCAACTGCCTCTTGTTCCCCCACTCAGTGGCTTGGGTGTCGCCTGGCTTAGGGGCTGAGTGGTCCTCGGGTTATGTATTCTGGACGTCAGTGGTCTAGTGGTTTCCCTTCCCCGGCACCTAACCTTCGTGCCAACTCCCATATTCCCTCCCCCCCGTAACTTTAAACAACTCAAACTAATAACAAGTCGAGCGAGGTATCCCCCGTCATGACTATCCCGTTTCTGCTCCATTAGACCGTGCATTGGTCGCCTGGTGCCCTACGGGCGGGTATGGGTATACCCAAAAAAAAAAAAAAACAGGAAAAGATTCCGGGGGTGGAAGAGTGTTCGACTCTGGTGCCTCGCTGCTAAGGATCTGTTCAGCTGTGACAAGCTGGCACTTGCGTGGAGGGGACCATGGGGGTCCTCGGGCCCAGCGCCGCCAGCGTGGTGTGGCTCAGCGCGGTCGTCGCCCCTTCGCCTCTATGTCGGGGATCTGTTCCCTATCCATCCAGTCGCGGGCCTCAGACGGAGAGTCGAATAGGTGGGCTTTGTTGTTGCGTATTACTTTCAATCTAGAGGGATAGAGGAGCATGTAGCGCAGTCCGGCGGCCTTCAATCTAGCTTTGGTATGTATGAATTGAGCCCTCTTCAGTTGGACCTGGAAGGTGTAGTCGGGGTAGATGGATATTTTGGCCGAGTCTCTGAGGATCTGGCCGCCCGACCGCGAGTAGGCCAGGATGGTCTCCCGGTCTCTGTAATTAAGAACCTTCGCTATTACTGGTCTGGGTGGGGTGCCAGGAGGGGGTCTTTTGGTGAGGGATCTATGGGCCCTCTCGATCGTAAAGCCTTGGGACAGTTTCTCGGCGCCAATCTCCTGTAGCATAAGGTTCTCCACGAAGTTCGTGGGGTCGGATCCCTCAATGCCCTCCGGCAGGCCCAGGAGGCGGATGTTATTTCGGCGTGCCCTCCCTTCTGCCTCTTCGGCCCTTTCCTCCAAGTTCTTCACTCTTTGCTGCAGTTCGTCAACATCTCTGAGGAGCTCCACTTTGGTTTCTGTATTTTCGCGCACTTGAGCCTCAAGTGTATCAGTCCTGTCGGCTAAGGAGCGGACGTCCTGGCGTAGGAGGCCCAGATCTATGGCCACCGCGTCAATTTTTTGCTCCATGGTGGTCTGGAACAATTTAATGGCCTCAAGGATTTGGGCATTGCTAGGTTCAGTGGCCGTTCCCGGGAGGTCGGGTTGTGCGTCCAAGGTTGTGCCGCTAGAGGTTTCGGAAGCGATGGGGCCCCCAGCAGTGAAGGTATCTATGGTGGTTTGGCGCTGTTTGGACCTGGCTCCTTTGGTGGACATGGCGGAGGGCCTGGCGGATCTTGTCTACGCTAGCGTGGGCCCGGGGCGGATGGAGCCGTTCGGGGTGTTACGCCTCGGGGTTCCAGAGGATATGGTGGGCAAAGGGGGTGGGGGAATGCAGGTCTTCCCCCGGCTCACCTCGTGGGCTCAGCGACGCCCGGGCCTTCCGTTCTTCTCTCCGGCCACCACTCCAGGGGCTCCGCTCTCGGCAGGCTGCGTGCAGCACCCAGGCCGCGCCGCCCTTCGATCTCCGCTCGCGTGTCGAGTCGCGTGTGCCCTCCGCTGGTCAGGTGCAGTATCGGGGCTCCGGGCCCCGCACGGGTTGATGAGGAGGAGCAGGGCGGGTAGGCCGCTCGGGACTCCGTCAGCGGCACTGGAGGCAATGCACGCGGCTGAAGGGCTTCCTCTCTCGGCCGGGCATCCAGGTCAGGCAGGATCGTAGGCACCGTATCCGATCAGCTCAGCTAGCGCGGCGCCGCGGTCCGGGCGCGGCTCTGGTGTAAGGGCTGCCGCGTATCTCAGCGCGAGGGAGCCGCCATTTTGGTTTTGGTGGGCGGCGATTTTCCGTGCGGCAGCTCTTACTTCATAGGGTGCCTCCGGGCTTGGAAAAACAGCCAGCGGGTGCAGGATGGTAGCAGCGTTCGATGAGAAGGAGTGCAGGCTTCAGGGGTTCACATTTAAGTAGGAAAAACAGCTTATGTTGGTCGCATCGGACGGAGCGCACCCAGAGCACGTCCTCTTCACATGGCGGTTAGCCACGCCCCCCTGATAATTATCAAGTATATGTGCAATTATTTGTACCAGCAATTAAGAAAACTTCTATAATGTTTGCTCAAAGAACTTAAGATACATTTATAACATCCCACTACATGGCACAGCAAATGATACAGTACTCTCGGCACCCTGACAGCCTGAGCAGCTATCATTCTAGAGTCCCAGGATTCCCCAGACTCATCCACAAATTTTCAGTCATCACCATTGGCTTTGGTGTTATTTGGAGCCTAATAACATGGAAATTGACTAACTTGCCATCCAAGGGTCAGCCTCCCCGACATCCTCTTTGTATGTTTTACAATGGGTGGCTATGGATACAAGAACTACCCTTCCTTTACTTCAAGTTTTACATTAATTCAACCTCACCGAACCTGCCCTACTTTGGCGATGCTCTTGGCTGTTTATGACAACAGCAACCCTGTCACTTGAGCACTGGGATCCTGCACACTGACCAAATCATCAATACTCATCTCTGCATTCACAGTGGAGTCATAATAATTCTCACACTTCTGCTGGTGTACCTGTCACAGGCAGGCTTATTTGCATTCTCACACAACCTGACTGCTCTCCAATGTTGGCAGTTGGAGGACTGGGAAAAACCTGACTATGAGGCGAACTAGGCTCAGTCCGGAGCGCATATCAACTACTTAGATTTACAATTACCTCGGTTAATTCCCCAGCCCCACGTATAACTCATTATTGATGGGGCATTGGAACACTGGGGACAAGATGGCTGATTTCAGGTCTGTTAGTCCCGTGTGTGATGACAACAGCAAAGGAGGCTCACATTGTGACGATTAAGCCCCTCAGTGATGCCTCAAAATCCAGGTGACAATATTTTTAGGCAGGGGGGAAATTCAGGCTGACAAGTGATCAGGCGAGAGTCTGCTGTCAGGCAGAATATCCACCAGAGATAACGAGAGGTGCGTACGACCAAAGACAACCATCTTTTTATGGTGCCACAGGTGTGAGCGGATAACACATGGGGTGAGCGAGCAACCAGGAGCTGTTGCACCTGGCTGTGCATGCAGAGGCTTTCCCTGACAGAGCATTGTTGGTGGCCTGGTGAATGAAGATTGCTCTTCAGTTCCACCATAATATATTGCTGATTTACCAAGTAAGTGGGAATGCCTCGAAAGAAACAGTTGTGAGGGAAAGCACTGCAATGGAGAACAGTGTGCTAGGGAAAGCGGATATTGCAAAGAGCACAATAGACAGCAACCTCCCTCAGGCGAAGTATGCGTGTAGATAAGGGTGCGTTGTTTTTAGCAAGACTACTTCTGAGACACTTAAAAAGACAGCATCCCCAGGGACATAGGCAGTATAGAGAGTGCTGCAGGGTCAATGCAGAAAGACAGTGTCCTATCCGGTCAGGAGGGCATGATGTGGATGCACTGTTCTCAATGAAACTGCCTATGTGTCACGTTTAAAGACACATTGGCCCCAGAGACAAAAATGCTCAGCATGGGGACTCTGGCTCAGAGACCAGACAGAGGCAGTAAGTACAAAAGAAAGGTAAGTACTTTAATCTTCAGTTGCAGGTTAAGGCAAAGGTAGGAACAGGGGGAGTATGTATCTTAACAGATCAAGAACTCTCTGAGGGCTCACATCAGCTGCCTACTGTCTAACTCCTCTTACTATATGAAGCTCTTGGCTCAGCTAAGACATTTTCTTGAAATGTCCAGCTGTGCTACCTATTATAGGCAGTCGTCTGGACTACTGTACAAGCTTTCTAGTAGGTGGGGGCAATGGAGAGATCAATCACCTACAAGTTGTTCAGGACAATGCAGTCAGGGTAGTAGCAGGTCTGCGAAAAGCTGACCATGTATCGGTGGCAAGGAGATTGCTTCATTGGCTTCCCATAGCCAAGAGGGTTATGTTTCATACCCTGTGCATTGCACACTCCTGTCTCCATGGAAAAGGTCCGACCTATCTGACAACTCAACTGAAATGGCTACCAGACAGATGCAACCTCAGGTCTAACAACACTGGTCTGCTGGAATCACCAAAAGCCAAACTGGCCCTTGTGGAAAGGGGATGCTTCCCTTTCTCGACCCCACGCCTTTGGAATACTTTACCACCTGATTTG
Organism: Ambystoma mexicanum; assembly: GCF_040938575.1. Lineage (NCBI taxonomy): Eukaryota > Metazoa > Chordata > Amphibia > Caudata > Ambystomatidae > Ambystoma > Ambystoma mexicanum. Next base: position 16,171,198 of record NC_090926.1, read on the forward strand.
AGTCTGTGTTCTAGACTGGTCATCTTCAAGAGTTTTTTGAAAACTGTACTCTTTGAATAATCCGAACACACTTGTGTATTCACCCCTGAGGACTTTTCCGGCCTGTTTTATGTTGATTGTTGTATGTTAGTCTCAGTGCGTTCATGCCTTAGGGCTTTTGTCTCAGCGCTTTACAAATATATTTAATAAATAAATAGCTCTAGTCCCATGCTGAAGTTCCTCTCCAATCGTCACTCTCGGAACTCCCACACACACAGAAACTCAACATTCCATCAGGCATTCCATAAGCAGTGCACAGCATGCAGGATACCACACCACTTCCTTCTCTAAAAGAACAAGAACTAACCCAAAACACATCCAACCCAACCACTCAGAACCAAACTAAATCAAACGTCACAATGCACAACAGGATGACACACACTCCAAAATTAAACACTTCCTTATGTCCTGGCCTGCCACACCAGGACCATGGGTCTGCCACCACCAAGCACAAACTACCCACACAAGGGTAAAACCGTCACACAAAGGCAACACACTAACCTACACTCACAAGCATCCATACAAAATATAGCCTCCTTTTGCCCTGGCCTGCCACAACAGGTCCTCAGGTCTGCCATCCCTGAGCACAACATAGCTCAACAACACAGAGCAACAACAGAACAAACCAACATCCTGTCATACCACCAAAATGACTAAATGTCCTGAGGAACACTCATCAAAACCACTATCACCACAAGAAACACGACCAGCACCAAATGCACAGCCCCCAAGAAACGGATAAAAGAAAGAAAGGATAGGAAAGACACTCACAACACAAAGTACACACTAAAACACAAACACCACTGGAAGGGAGCAGCAACGTCGGAACCCATGCAAACACAGGGAGCCAATCATATGTTCGCTGGCAACCTCAAATGTCACCCAAAAACAAGGTGGTCAAACTCATGTTCAGGCAACAATTACAATCTGTAAAGAATAAAAATCAGTACAAATATTAGCTGGCTAATCTACACAACCTACATCTGCCACAAACATGCTAGCATCGCTACTAAACATGACATACCTACATGCACAAAAGTGCTATGTTGTAAACAACCCAGACAACATACAAATCCAAATGGCAGAAAAGCGCCATGACGCTTATGTGCACCTAGTGTCACACCACCTGCACAACAGTGCTAGAATGCCCTACATCACCTACGCTTACCTGGTGTGAAAACTCCTACGACAAATAAACAAAACCCTACTTGCGCAAAACTCCATAACCCCACAACACCTACTACTACGTGGTGCACAAACTCCCACAACAACACCTATTCATACCCAGTGTACAAAAACTCAAAAACATCACCCCGGGAATGTCTCATCCTAACTAGTGGTTCACTAGGCCAAAGGCCAGGTGATAAATACACAACTCCTACCCTTACTTGGTTCCAAAACTTCACCCCGGGACCACCTCACCCTAACCAGTGGTTTACTAGGCTGCTGACTAGGCAATACATTCACAGCACCTACTCTTACCTGGTGTCACCAATGACCACAAGATAATATACACCTAAATCACCCGGTGTATTAAAGTCCTAATTAAAAACACATGTGTATGGTCTACTAAAGATCTTAATCTAATGACACACATGCACACACCACTAAAAACCCAGTATTACATTCACTCTAATCACTCCAACCTCCCAATGTTCACGTAAAAGCAGCTCTAAACAAACACAAGTATTCTAAGTGAAAATGCAACATGACCCTAAATGAGGTGTTGATCAGGCAGTCCCCCCACCCCCAGAGCCTTCACGATAAAACCCTGCGATTCTCAGCCAAACCCATTTAACATCGTACATTAAAATACATGTTGATGGTGTACCATTCTACACCCAAATGACAAACACATGGTTTACTAACCACACCCCAAAAATGCCTACAGGATGTACTTCACACACCCACAATGTGCTTACATGGTGTACTAACTACACCCAAAACATACCTACATGCACAAACCATCACGGTGTACCGACTACACCCAAAACCCTCATGTATAATTTAGAAGTACACACTCAGCTGCACAACACATCACATCATTGACCACTTAAATGCTTTAAATTCACATAACATTAATTAACAGCTTTAAACACTGTTCTAAAACACATCTTGTTATGCTGTTTTTTAAAAATGTTCCTCAATTTACACACAACTCATTAAAACAGCACTTATCCACACTTGACTTAAATGCAAGTTTCTACTAAACATTTCTTCATTTCAAAACATCACATATTTGTAAACTCTCTAAATATTTCTTCCATCTCAGGCCTAGCTTCACAACACCTCACTTCATTCCCCACTTAAATGATTCAACTCAATGTGACATTGCTAATTTTAACTCCCTAACACATAATATGGCATAACGGCATTAACAATACATTTGAATTTGGGCGCCCCAAAACATAATCCAAACCCCAAGATACATGTCAGATCACACAATAACTGCTAAATCTCCTGAGAATTGCAATGCTCCCCTCGACTTCCCCCCGGAGCTGCAGAGTTCAAACAATAAAAGTATGCATCCAAATTCCAATCTCCCTGATGCCGCAGCTATGACAGCAGCCATACCCATCTCTCAGCAGTTAGCCTCTGTGAAACAGCTGATTCTCCCGACCTCAGCCACACGCACACTTGTGTCTCCACGTGAGTGATGAAAGCTTTCCCTTCTAGCTCACATGATCCTCCAGAGAAACAAACCGTCTTCACAAAAACGTGATGACACCAGCAGCCTGGCGTATCCAGCCACTGACTGCTGCAACAATGACGTCACCATTTCAGCTCCGGATTCCACGGTGTGCAGAGTTCCTGCACAAATGCGATATAGCTGTTCCTCTGCACCACTTGCTTCCGACCACGGTGCCCTGCCACGGCCCCAAACTGGTACTCCCCCTTTGCACAAAGTTTGCTCCTCCTGTGCTGCCACAATCTTCCAGTACCAGTTGCACTACTTGGTGCTCCTCTGGTTTGGTGTCTTGACCAGTACAATGGCTGCTTCTGCCCTCCTGCTGTGAAACTACAAGATTGCATACATTGAAAGTTACTTTCCCGGGCCTAATGTGATGTTACCAGGGGACCTTCCCTGTTTCGCCACGCAATCCTTTCTCTTTGCTCTCTCTTCCTTCTCTGGAGTTAACAAATGCCCCTCCTTAAATCCACTCGTCCCAGTGCATCTAGGCTTTGCCCTTAAAGAGCCAGCTGTTCTTTTCTCTCATGGGGCGCATATTCTATCTTATTCCTTTTTCAAGTCTTGACAATTGGAAGTATTGGATATGAGAGATAGTCCCTTATATGTCATTACATGGCTTGGCTTTGTGAGTTCCTCACAGGAACTGGAGTCTTTGTCCCCTAAGCGGTGGCAAAGTCTCTCCTGGAGATGTCCCACTTGCCTCGACCCCTAGGGAGGGTGTTGAGTGGGTTCATCTCCATAGCTTCACAGAGAGGAGCTCCCTGTTGGGGAGAAGTGACGAGTTCCCTCGATTCATCACATACCCTTACCCTTGCATCTCTGGCTTCCCCTTCTTTTTTTTCTGTTTACAGAGAATGGCATGGCAATTTCTCTAGATTAGGAAATCTGATTTCTTGCAAGATGCCAGTGATTGAAAGTTCAATGTAAGGTTCCCAAGATTGTAAAGGGAAATGTATTGTTTTTGGAGTTTTAGTCTCAGACAGTGTTAACATTTCTCTGAAAGTTGGAAAGTCTGTGCTTATGATGATCTCTTCTGGAAGGCCAGGCACAAATGTGGTTTTTATGGTTGTATGTTGGTCTCTGATTCTTAATGAGAGGGGTACCTTAGGGTATGTCTCTACATCAACATGTATGCATGTTATTTTCACTGCCTGGTTCCCTTTTATGACATCAGGATACAAAAGATCAGCCCTAAATGCAATTTGTCGGCTTCCTGAATCTATCATTGCATTGGGTCAGACCCCATTTATCTGTATCCTTTCATTGGTCTGAAAGGATTGGGACCTGCAAGAACATATCTTGGTTTCATTAGGGTCTGCCTCTATTTCCTTTTCCCAAGGTTCTGCTGTTAACCGGCCTATCTCCATAGGTTCTTCTGGAACAATTTTGGGAAAGAGCCTGGTGATATGTCCCTCTTCCTCACAAGAAAAACATAGGGGTGAACCAGTGGAGGAGGGTTTAAACTGTGTTATTTCTTTTATAGGTGGTATTCTAGGTTTACTTAACGGACCTGGGGGGATTCTTTTAGGGGTCTCTTCCTCAGATATTCTGTAGGAGGAAGTTTCTCCAGTTTTGGCCATTTCTGTAGCAACCCCGTTTTGGGCATGAATTTACTGTCTCTTTATCTTGATTGGTTTTCCCATATGTTTTAAAAATTTGGTTCCTTCTGAGTGGACCTAAGCTACCTGAATGGCAGGGCTAATATTCCTCGTTGTAGAAAATTGTTCTAGGGCTAGGGTTTCAAGAACCTCTGGACTTTGTGCCCATTCCTCATCTGGTATTGTTAGCTGAAGGGATCTCTCCCATCTGGCGCCTTTGCCTGATGCGGCTGGTATTCACTCCCAGCTTTGTTATTCCTCACTGGGGCACGGCATCAGCTGTAGCGGCTTCCAATCAGCAGTCTCTGAGTTGTTTCATTGGCAGCCTGCACAGCACTGGAATCTTGTCGTCATGCCAAAACCGCTGCTCCAGTCGAGTCAGAGTCTTATCTCCTTCATCCTTCAAATGGATAGCTTCTGTGTTGCTGGCTCCCAGCAGTTTTGGACTTCATGTCCTCCATGCTCGTCCACGGCCCTGCCTCCAGCTAACGTGACATTAGCAGAGGACCTCCCCTGTTTCACAACACAATCCTTTTGTCACACTCTCTCTTCCTTCTCCAGAGTTAACCAATACTCCTCCTTAAATCCACTTGTCCCAGTGGATCTAGGCTTTTCACTTAAAGAGCCAGCTGTTCTTTTCTCTCATGAGTAGCATATTTTATCTTGTTCCTTTTTCAAAGTCACGACAATTGGAAGTATTGGCTATGAGAGACATTCCCATAGATGCATAGGTGTCCCTATCCCCTAAGGGGGGGTGGGGTGTTCGCTCTCAGTGAGCTCCCACTTGCCTCAACCCCTAGTGAGGGTGTCTTGGAGGGGCTTCAACTCCCTAGCCCCACAGAGAGTGGCACCTATTTGGGGAGAAGTGAGGTGTTCCCTCGATTCGCCACACTTTCCAGAGTGAAGTGGTGCATGGGCCTATTCAAGGGATAAGGATGGAAGAGGGCAGATCTAGGACTGAGAAGACCAGGGGGTAAGCTAGGCTCAGTCAATCACTTACCTTTCAAATAAACCAGGTTGCTTGTCCTGCCCAAGTTAGACTCATCCTTGAAGAGACATTGCAAGGAAATAAAATAGGCAACTTTCTTCCATCAACCTATTCTGAACTCCATCTGCATATTATATCTCTGCAAATTCGCCAACCATCTATCTACATGCTGAATGGAAATACCTGAACCCCTCATGGTGAATACATGTATTAGTAGTTTGTGGTCAGACCAGTCCTCCAAAATGGAATATACTTCGTTATGTAGTGACATTCCCAGTCGCATGCCAATTCTGCACCCTCATTTACAGAATATCCCATTTCTGTATCTGCAACAAGATGCAAATGCTAAGGCGGCCTCACCCTGTACTCGCATGCATTTGGCACCTCATCTCCTCTGTCCATAGATTCTCTCTTCTGGCTCCACCTTCTCCTGTATATTTATATATCGCCCTCTCAGTCTGCCTCTCCCACCCACCCCCTCAAAGACTACAGCGTTTGGCCCCCTTTTGGATTCAGGCTGATGATTAATTGTACTAATTGAATGAGCAAATGGGTGCATCTGCAGGAACCTGTGGATTGGGCTCCGATTTGTCTGTTTTAGTCAGCCATGCCTCCTTCCCCCAGTTTAACCAAGTATCTATGACTTGGGACTGGTGCATAAAGACCTGGGCAGCCATGTTGGAGTCAGGCACCCATGTTATTATTTTTGCCTGTTTCTGGAAAGGTTCCTCACCTTTGTTAGACTCTAATCTATGCAACACTGCTTGATCGGAGCCAATGTGGGCTACGAGCACATGTCTACTTGTTTGCTGTTGTAGAGCTTTGCAGATCGCTGGGATGGAAAAAAGTGAAGTCCAACTTCTGATTCTTTCTGGGAGCATTTTTACAGCATTGTGCAGAGGCCAGGAAGAGGACAGAGGCTCTACGGAATCCACCATATGCCACATCATGACAAACATCACGTGGTAGGTGGTCTTCCCCCACCTCCCAGGATCTCCTTCTCAATACTGGCCTTAGTAATGGTCCTCCATCACACTTTCAAAACAAAGGTATGATTAACAGGTAAAATGTATGATTAACAGGTAAAAAAAAACAGCAGGTTAAACCACCCTTAGAAAGTGGGCAAATATTGTATTGTTTACATAAATATGACATAGAATAATAAGATTATTCCCTGCCTCATTCCCGGTCTCCAAACATCAATCAGTTCATAAAATTCTATCAGATGGCACACTTTGGCAATAAACAGCCCAGGTGCAGCCTGTTCCAGCCTTAAACTTTCTGCTAATCCGAGGTAATGGCCTGAGAGAAGTGAAGGCAATTACTGAGGCCATGGAGCGATTACTGGATCATAAGGCCTGCTCCCTCTATATGTATTGCCATTAGTACCTCGGCTAAATATCCAGAGTACTAATGCTCAGTAAAAATAAACATGTTTCGAAGATGAAGACACTCACAGGTGAGTATCATGACAGTAGAAAAATAAACCCACACAAAGATGGCCACCAAGAAAAAAGTAAAGAAAGCTATTTCCATGGTGGACCCACTACATGCGAGTTGGTGCTCTATAGGAGATGGCGTTGGGTAAGTAGATTCTTTAGGGGAGGCAAGTGGGAGGAGCAGGAAAGATGAAGGACCGGATGCAGTGAGCTATAACACTGCTGAGAGCGTGGGTTTACACCAGCTTTTACATCTCACAATCCGAACCGTCCTATTGCATTTTAAGTGGTCTTGTATAGCACCCTTCTGCCACTATTTGTGGCCTTGCTGCATGTGGTTCTGTAGGAAAATGGCGAGGGAGAGGTCATTAGTGGGATGGTGGCAGAGGCAGATGCGAAACTTATGGTGTTGATGTGTGCAGTTCTTACGTACCTGGTTCTTGTGTGCCAATCTGCTTTCTATGGTTTCAGGTGGAGAAAGATGTGAATAGTTTATCCATAGGGAAGAGCTCAAGGTCTGATAGACTACATTGCTTTGGGTCTGCTTAACCGCTGATGTGTGAGTGTAACAGGTCTAAAGAGTAGAGCTTAGTCACGGATTGTTAATTGTTGATGTGCTAATGGCAGGCCTTTGGCAGCTATCTGGGGATGAGGGATGTGTGTGCAGTGTAAGGTAGTAGGGAATCCTAGAGGGGAGTCTTTTGGTTGCATGAAGCAGAAGTAGGAAAAACAACTTGCGACCCTGCATTCATACCACTGGCATCTTGCAGACACGTCCAATTTCACTAGCTCACATTGTCGATGTCAATCCCTCTCTCTCTCTTGTTGGCAGACAAGCAAAAGGGCCAGTATAGAAACCCTGAAAACTTTATTTTCTGTCACTCAAGGGTATTGCATAAGGTTCAGATTTCTTGACCCATAGAACAAGTGTCAAGAGCACAGTCTTCTACCTAGTCCCTCAAATGTCTGGCTCAGTCGCAATGGGGCCATGTACTTTAACTATTGTCTCAACTCTGTTCTGCTTGCATACCCCTCCTCCTGGTTAACTTCCCATCGTGGCACCTCAACCGGCCTGAAATCTACCAGTACAACATTGCCCTCACCCCTCAGGTCTGGTTAGCATGTCAAATATACCACTGGTTCCCATCCCGTTTTAGCCATCCTCTTGTGGCGGACACCATGGAAGTGCATTCCTAGCAGTATTTGGCTCTTTTATTTATGTGGTAGTGACATTTTTTTAGTTTAGTAGTCCTATTTCCATCATTTGAACCACCAACATTCCAAGACATGAGCCTAACGGGCATAATCAACTTTCCTCCTCCAAGTGTCCACTATTTTGAGGACAGCTGTTCCATGTAAAAAGGGCCTTGTTAAGATGGATTTCTGAACTCGGACCTGGTGGGCAGAGGTTCAGAAAGTCAGCCTAGTTTCTTGGAACAGGGTAGCCTTCTGGACAAGCCAGACCAATCACGGTGGAATTGGTAGCAGTCAAGACTAGGTCTCAGGAGGCGTGAGGGTGATCGAAAGCCCACAATGAGTACACACAGCAAACGATACCACAAATTACTCTCAGTCAGGTGTATATTCAAAATATAGATACATTTATTAAAGGTCTTTTAAGTAAAACAGAAAGAAATTATTCAGCAGTAATAACAAAACCAACACAACACTAATCTAGCAAACAAATATACATCAACCAATGGCCAAAATGGATATTACTTAGTACAGTTCCACAACCTGTAAAGAAAGGGGTTATACAGTGCGAATATCTCTGTGGCAGTCCTTCACAATTCAAACGCTAAATTGAGAGGCAGTCCAGTCCCTAAGATGAGTGGAGGCTTGAGCTCAAAAGTACTTTCGGTGCTGATGCACACAATCGTGTGGTTAAGTCAAACCGGGTTCACTTTTAGGGGCTGTAGCGACTCAGGAAAGTGGGTGAGGCAGTGAAAAATAAGTTCCCACTACTCAAGGAGGGTCTCCCCAAAAGGGCAGAACAGAATCCAAAAATTGGGAATAGCTTGGTAGCACAAGCGCCCTTGATAAAGAAGAGTGGCCCGCAGGGGACACTTGTGCATAAAAATGGATGAATGCATCAGTGGCCACCGGTAAGGGTTGCAAGTACTCACTGACCCACAGCTCACTTCACCAAACTTCGACAGTCGAGTCCACTTCGGTCGCAGGTTCAAATCCTGCAGTTGCGCGGCTCTGTGGCTTTCAGGGGCTGCATTCCAGGGATGATTCCGCTCCTGATCAAGGAATCAGGCCAGTTCCGCTGCAGCACGTCTTAGGGCACGGGGGCATAGCAGCAAGGCACCCACGAAGTTTGTCACCAGAGCTGGCAACACAGTGACCACGTAGGCTCAGGTTCTGGCACACTTTCCTAATTCTAGACCTAGGAATGTTAGGTGCACGGAAGTCAGCAGGAGAGTGCCTTACCCAGAGCTTACAGTCTCCAAAGGTTCTAGTAAAAACTTGAGATGGCGGTGGTTCCAGGGCAAAGGTCCTGTATGAGCTGGTCAGTTCACTTGGCGGCCCAGGAACACTTCCGAAGAGGCTTGTTTGCAGGTTAAGTTGGAGGTGCCGAGAATAGTTGGTCCCACTATTCCAATGTGTCGAAGCGTCCTTGCAGGCCTTCTACGTTTCAATCAGAAGCAGGGAGTCCAACAGGACAACAGCGGGCTCAGGGTGCCAAACCCACCAGCGGGTCACCAGCAGTTCAACGGATCTGCCTTGTATTTTCAGGATACTTGGTTCCTTTACTAAGTTCGGTGTGAACTCGGAAGATCCACCTGGAATGGGTGTAAGAGGCCTTCTATTATCCAAAATCCTCTTAGCGTCAAAACGAAAAGAAACCAATGAGAGATCTGCTCACATACAGCCATCCCAGACGTGGACCAGTCACGGACCACAGTGGTCCCAGTCATCCCAGCACACCAGACATCCTGGCACCCAGGATGTGTATTGTAAATAGACAGCTCCAGCTCACATCCTGGAGGCACACACACAAGGCATACAGCCTGCAAAAGCTTCAGTTTGCATGGGGGTCTGCATGACCAAATGAGGAATTTCCCAGGTCTGTTCGACTTGGGGAAGGCAAAGAGACAAGATGACCAAAGGACCTTGTGGCATGGCCGTTTAGGCAGTGGCCACTGTTCTGGGCCAAAACGCGGTATGGACCCTTAAAAATAGTTGAAAACACATGAAAAGTAACAGCTGCCACCAGCTCTGTCCAAGGCACACTTGTACATTTACCGGAAAATCATTTGAGTGTGTCTAGGGCCTTAAAAATTAAGAAGACCCCAGCTCACTTTGTGCACTGATAAAAGGTTGCTAAAGAATAGCAACAAAGTGAAAGACTAATGGAAACAAAGTCTACCAGTACCAACTGTCTTAAGGGCATGTCAGTTTCCCCATAACAAAATGAGCAAAATCCCAGCGGAGTACAGCAGAAGGCTGTGCTCCATGCTAGGATGGTCAGACAGCAGCAAAACGTTGGGGGGTACACAACTCAAGGGAACATTACCCATACATGGAATTCTTTCCTAACAGGCATGTTGTAAACCTCTTACAGCACCCTTTCCTCACAGTGTGATATGAGTTCACTGACCCCACTAAATTCCCCTCCCCCTCTCTGTTCAACCCAAACGTCAGTGAGACCCCGCAGCCCCAAAATGAAATCCCAAACAGCGCAATTGGAGGTCATGTACAAACCAGACGTGCCCTCCCGACCATGCTATTTTATAAATGTAACAAGTGTAACGTATGTGCAAAGTCACAGTGGATGCAATAACTCTGCGACTCGCAACATCTTATGTATGATGTTCCTTTCATTCACCTCCACACCCACTGCATCCACCTCCCATAGTTTGGAACTGGGAAGCTCATATCTTGTGGCTATCAGTAATTCAAGTTGGAAGACTTCCCTGCATTGGTACAGGTTCCAGAGGCCCTACTCTTATTGGTATGTTGGCAATGTGGTGGCACCACTGGCAGAATTGCTACAAAATCTGCCAATATCCTTAAATATTTGAAAAACAGTTTACTCTGTGCTTCAAGACACTAGCAGGTGGTAAATCATGGCTTCAAGAATCCACTTATGTCTCAGCATTCTCTTGACCTTATCAGGTGTTGTGACAAATCAACTTCCAGGGCACCAGTGGTCCAGGGATGAATATCGTTTTCTAAACCATCAATCAGTCCCACACCTTTAGTACATCAGAATGGATCCCGCCCCACATCTCTAGTACACCAGAAGGGATCTGAACAAATTGGAAACACAAGCAAATTATAAACCTCCTTGTCCAAATTTGGTAACATGGACGGAATGGCAGGCTGATCTCTGCAAGGTCGTGGATCATTGGTTAGTTGCAGCACAGCCAAAGTACAATTACCCAATGATAAAAGGGACTGTCCAGTGAAGGTTGTACTCAAATATCTACTTTATTATCACAAAAGGCAATTCTATCACAATACAAAATACAACTCTCCCTGTAAAGGAATACAGAGGACAGACAGTTTCAAGCAGGAAAGGGGATGCACTCCTGTCAACGAGGGTAGTTCGTAAAAAGTGATTAATCGCAATAGTTCAATGATACATGGTTTCAGCACAAATAGAGCAACGGGTCGGAAAAAATGTCACTAGGGGCCTTTGGAGAAGGACCAGTGGGACAGAACCACAACGTACCTTGTGCTTGTGGATATTCTTGGTGCTTGAGTTCAATACGGGAGACAGCTGCGGGTATCATGCAGCATGCAGTTCGGCGAGCAACGCTGGACAAACGGCTGCAGGCTGGCCTACACGGTGGCTCTGTGTCAGGAATAGTCTCATTGCTGGTTGGCGTGTCTGAAGCACTGGTCAAGGCGTCTTGGATAGCGTGAGCAACTTCGGCGTAACAACAGTCAGCGGGGCAGTCGGTTGCAGCTCGAGGGGCTCGACTGGCTCAGAAATGTCCTTTAAGGTGGTAGTCGGTGGATGCTTGTCGATGCACTCCTTCTAGCTTCTTCACAGGGCCCGTGTCGTCCTTTAAGGTGGACGGTCCAAAGTTGAGGAGAGTGTTGCAAGCAACTGCCTTGTCCTTTGTTTGGCTCAGAGACTCTCTGGCACTTCCCACCTAGGAAGCTTGCTGCAGAGCCTAGCAGGGCACTTTGTGTGTGCTCACTGGATATGGGTGCTGGAGTTGCTGGAGGGTCATCTGTATTCAGTATCTCCCTCTGTTCTTTGGGTGATGTTTAGGGGCAGGATCTTGCTTCCTTCTTGGAAATCCTGGCCTTCCTTCACTGGCGGAAGATATGAGGCAGACTGTACCTTCAGCCAGGATCCAATGCGGAGTTCAACTTGTTACTCCTTGCAAAATCTTTAGATGATCTGCCCAAATGAAGGGCTCAGCCCTCTTTTAAAGCCAAATGGGCCACAGTGATTGGTGTAGGTTAAGCCTCCCTTAACAAACCAATCCTGGGTCCCCACCAACAATCTCATGTATGCCTGAAGTCATAACCATAATGCTTTGCAACAGATAAGGTAAAGGGGTGAAAACATGTAGTACTAAGTCCCACCGACTTCCTGTCTGATGTCTATCAAAGGGTCTCTATGGTTGATTGAGATCTCTGTGGTTCCTGATTAAAGCAGCAAGTCTCACTTGAAGCTGCTGCGAGAACAGACTTTCTGTCTCCTGCATACCACATTCTCGTAACTTCTGAATGGGGTCTTCCTGTGGGGGTTTCCTACTGTAAACACCTAGTCCCAGACATGACAGCTCTTTGTAATTGATACTTTAGTGCAGGAGCAGGATTCAGGTTGACACAGTGCATATGAAAGGGGTACTGGGGTTTCCTGTCTCCTTTGTTTAGACTCTGCAGCCAGGCCTAATGTGGGCCTGTTTGAATTAAACTTTGATTAGTATGTGACGCTGCCACCCGCAGCCGATCTTAAACAAAAGGAAAGGGTGGATCCATGGAGCCCATGGCAAGAGGAAGGTTTTCCCCTCCTCCTTCTGAGATTCCTTGATGTACTCTTGGCTGTCATTTCCCAACTAAATATGCCGGGAGGACGGTGCCTGTAGGCTTTGTCCACCCAAAGTACACAAGTCTATGTGTATGTCGTGCAGTGATCTTGGGAAAATGTGTGCGGATTAGCCCCACACATTTTCCAGAGGTTGATCTATCATTCAATTTCTTTTCAAATTTCAAAAAAGCCCAGGCGAGTGCATACCCACTGTGCGGATGGCCGAATTCCTCCCAGGCGTACCTTTAAGGTTCACTGCTGCAGGGCAAAGATCTAATCAGAGCCTAAGCACCTTGTTCTCAGACTCTGTTTAGCCTTACCCTGGGTATCATCTGTGATCTTGTCTAAGGATCCTGGCAGCAAATGGGAGCCAACAGCTACTTGTAGCCTCTACCTAATAGAATATGTCCAGCTGCCGCCCTGTCCTCCCTGCATCCCTCCTTGAATCCCTCCCTCCCTCATTCATTCATGTTTTGTATAATTTCTTCCTTCTCTTTATAATTAGTCTTGATGTGATTAATCTTGCAGATACATGAAGTTGATCAATCAAAAATGACTTACTTTTTAGGTATTGGCAAATTTCTAATTCATGCATATACAATACACATTTCTGTTTGTGGTGGAGAAAAAGTGCATGTTTGGGATTAATAACCTATTTCCTCTTCTTTGAGAGATTTATTTAGGATTTCTGGACTGAATTAATTCCAGAGTCCTCTAGTCTAGTTAATGTGATTTATTTATATAGGCAACTAGCAAAAAGTACTCTGCACGGATTCTGAACACAGACATGATAACACTAATGAATTGTTGAAAGTCAATGATCCTGTAGGTCACTGTTCATAGTCGCATATTGTGTGGTGTGCTTTGCACTCAGCAGTAAACTGCACTGAGAAGGGGCATGTGTTGTTGGCTGAGATACCCCAGAGCAGATGTGGAGGGAAGGCGAGAGTTTGTGTGCCGCAGCATGCTGGGCCGTCTGTGCGCTCTCCCCCGTATCTTGTCGTATCATCCTGGCACGGTGCGTTGCAGTGAACATACCTCAGAAACGGTGAGTCCTACGGGCTTGAAATTTGGTTTTAGAGGTATGGGACCTTAGAGTTTTGTTCCTCGCGTCGAGAAACTTAAAATTAGCTTTGTCTGGTCCTTCAACAACCACATTGATGCTGCGCCGATTCCAGGCAACCGTTTCATGTATGAAGGGCTGAAATCTGGGGAAAGGGCTGGGGTGTCCCAACGTCTTGTATCCCATAATGTCCAGAGGGACCCAACAGGTAACTATGCAAAATCTGGTGCGAAATTACATAAGGAACAGATTTATAGATTTTCTGCTATAAATTCTGTTTGATAAGATCAATTTTTACCTCCCGAGTTCATGTGTTGTATGTTCATATGTGCTTAACAAAAGGGATTTAACAGAAATCTATACCACCTAGAGCAAGAATAATGATTTATTTGCTTTTTCTGGGGCAATACGGGTAGGAAAATATTGTTCTCAGAGTCTAAAGAGGGGAGAAGCAGGTTCTAGCTACTGGATTGATTTTGAGTAAAATGGTGTAATGTGTGATGTGGAATATCCACCACCTCTTTATTGTTTTTTTTATTTTTTAATAAAATAAGTTTAGTGAGCAGAACAATCCCTGGTCATCACAACAACTCCGCCCAATCTCATCTTCCCACTCCACCCTTCCCTCTGCTCCCCCTGAGCAACCTCCCTCCCCCTGACCATTTCCTCCCCTTCCTTAGCTCGCCCCCCCTCTTATCCCCCCCCACATGTAACAGCACCACCTTAGGACAATCCGGTATGGCTTCCTCTACCATCCCTGACATCGTACATCTTACCCGATCCCAGAAGGCCCTCACCTCGTGGCATTCCCAAACCATATGGTAAAAGGAGCCCACTCCCACCCCCCATTTCAGTTACAATAGGTCCGCTGCCCATCCCATTTGGTGCAGGCGGTCCTGCTGTATTACACTCTATTTAAGACCTTATACTGTATCAGTCGCAGTCATAGGGTTATACTCACCTCCCTCTATGAACCCAGTGCCTCTATCCAGTCTTCTTCCAAAACCCCAGGTTCCCTTCCTACGCCTCTGAACTTCGACATGGGTTTGGAAGTAAAACTATTGAGCATCTGGTATGCCTGTGATCGCTTTCCCTCTGAACACACACGATGAGCTGATTTTGTGTCACAATATCCTCCATTTGAGTAATGCTCTTCTCCTGTCACTTCCTCTGCATACCCAGTTTGTACACTTCCAACAAGTCTGCGTTCCTCCATATGGGTGCCTCTTTAATCACCACTCCTCCCCACTCCATCACCCTCAAAGCAGCCTTTCAGGAGTCAAGCACACTGGCCCCAGCACCTGTGATATCGTGCTGCGCCCTTCTTCCATATATCACCTGCAAGGGGGGGGGGGGTTGAAGAGGAGTGGAGCCCATAGTGCCCAATTCGTGCTCTATATGCGGCCATACCCTCCCACCAAACGTCCACTTTTTTATCACCACTAACAAGGCACAATAGCTGTACATTCGGGACCACCAAACCACACAGATCTAGTCAGCATTCTTAACCCTTTACGTGGGCTTTATCACCCCATATGACACTCCTCTGCAACTGCTCTATGGTCACGGGGTGTTCTCCAGTAGATATAAGAGATGCAGCAGCAACATCCTTTTAAATAAATGGGCTCTTCGAACCATTGATATTGGTCATGTCGCCCAATGTTTAGCATCAAGCTCAAGCCAGCCAGTTCAGCCCAGGGCCCAGTGTACTTTGGACCCCCCCACCCCAAGTAAATAAGTACGTCATCTACCTGCAATAAAATCTGGTCCTCTCCCCCTTCTGGCCACACAAACCCCTAACGCCGGGGGTCCGATCAGACCCTCACTGCTAAGGGTTCCATCGCCAGCAGAAATAACAAGGGTGATAAGGGGCATCCAGGCCCGGTCCCCCTCTGGAGCAGGCATGCTCTGGAGGTCCACCCGTTCACTTTAACCCTTTCCTTCGGTTCCTTATATAACAGCTTCACCCATCTGACAAATCCTTCCCATCCCACTGAGTCAAAGGCATTCTATGCATCCATCACAATGACTGCATGAGGACCCTTTAGGCAGTTGGCTGCATCCAGAGCATTATGCAATCGTTTAATGTTCATCCTGGTTGCCCTTCCCGATACAAACCCGCACTGGTCTGGGTGAATTAACTTGCCCATCAGTGGCAGCAATCTATTGGCCAATTGCTTCTCCGTTAATAAGAGAAATGGGGGTGATATGCTCCACACTGGTCTGCGGGTTTCCCATTTTGTGAATCACCACCAGCATGGCTTGTCGGGGGATCCACCGGCAATATACCTTCTTCAAAGCCCTCCAAGAACATTACCCTAATTTCCTCTGCCAGTCCCTGCCATACTAACCTCCAGTATTCTGCCGGGAACCGATATGGCCCCGGCAATTTCCCTGCCTGGAGCTGGGACATTCCCAACTGGATCTCTTCCAGGATCTGGTTAAGTTCCAACCCTTCCTGTTGTTCCAGTTTCAGCTGCGGTAGTACAGTGTTACCCATATACTGTACTATCCTATCCCTGTCGTCCGTGGTCAGATCCCTATATAGCTCCTAATAGTATTCAGCGAACGCCTCCGCTATCTCGTCGTTTTCACATACCGTGTCCCCTCTTATCTGTATAATTTCTCTCATCCACCCAGTCTCCTCATCCCTTCTCTCCAATCAGGCCAACAATCTGACGCATTTATCTCCAGTGTCAAACACTCTCGCCTGCTTGCCCAAGTAAGCTGTCTTGGACTCTTCTCAGGCCACTGTACCACATAGTGCCATAACTCTGGACAGTTCCCTCCTGCTCTCCTCTGTGTTTTTGTCTAATATGAAGGGCCTTTGCCGCCTCCACCTCCTGTTTCAGCTGATCCATTCCCTCTCTACGGCCCTTGAGATGCTGCCTAATCCCCTGCATCGCTTTCCCCCTCAACACTGCCTTGTACGCTTCCCACATGGTGGATTTTTTATACTGTTCCTACATTATCCTGGAAGTAGGCCTCTGATTTCTACTTAAGGGCATCTGCTATTTTAGCGTCCTTTAAGTAGAACACGTTTAGCTGCCAGCCCCCATTCGGCACTCTCCCTCCACCTCATATACTAGCCATTAGTGGGAGTGATCCGATATTCCTCTTGGAAGAAATTTAGCCGGCGTCACTCTGCTGATCATTGTGACTGGAATAAACATATACTCTATCCTTGAGAGAGCGCATTGGAGTTGCCCGGTTCTTCCGGGTATAATTCCCTGCCATACGTCCCTCAGCCCAGTTGTTTCAATAAACTAATTTGTTATGGGTATGCGCCGTCCTTCCCCCTTTATGGTGATCCATCTACCGCAGGCCAAACTGTGTCATTAAGATCCCTCCGTAGCGTGATATCCCTCCTAATAGTTCACCAGTAGAGTTTGTACCTGCTGTAAAGTATCCCCCTGCAATGTTGGAGGCGCATACACACTAATAATGCATACCGTGTCCCCTCCCCAATAGCAACCCACTCAGGAGAATCATCCTTCCCCCTTGATCCCTCTCTATATGCAGCACCTCTATCAGTACTTATTTCTCAATGAGGATTACCACCCCCCCCTGGAGCCTCTGGTTAATCCTGCTTGTCCCACCACTAAGTAACGTGCCCTCCCCAGGAATTTACAGGCTGCTGCAATCATGCGAGTCTCTTGCAGAAATACTATGTCTGCTTGATGTAGCGCTAGATATTTTGCCACCAATCCTCACTTGATCCTGTCTAGGAGCCCATTAACATTCCAGGACAAGCAGCTCAGTGATCTACATCGCAACCTATCCCGCCCCGCCCCTCGCCATCTGAAAAATGAAACACATCATCAAGGTCACCCCTGTCCCTCGTCCTTCCCGGAGCTTTGTAAATATACTGTAGTCGACCTGAAACAAACAGTTAATTTGCCCCCTTCCCTCATCCCTCTCACCCACCCAACTTGAAGCAGTTGTTGCCCCACAACTGTAAACCAAACTGTGATCGTCCGCACCTTTGGTGGGGGTGTGTGCTCTCGCAAGGTCCTCTATTTTTCTTGATGTGCACATATCAGTAAAACCTCATGTGGCTGTCTCCCCATCTTTGTTCATCTGATCAATACATTGAAAGTACGCATTTCTCATCACTGGAAACAGCTTTGTGCACCTGGTGCTGTTCATATTGCATCCTTTTGTTGTGCACATGCTAAAACGGTCTTGCTTGCTCTTCCAGAAATACATCTGCCGGATTGGTGATATTTATGTCCATGTTTGACCTGTTTCCATTCCATAACATGACTTTCAATCACAGCAGACATCTACAGATCTGAGATCTGTATTATTAATACCAGTGCTTCCCTGCACATTCACACTTTTCTGAAACTATGATGGTCAACTTAGAAGATATATGGCGCTACCTGTTCTCAATACAGCAGACATGTTTCATGATTATGCCTTATCAAGGTCTTTACCTGCCCATTGCCCTTTACAGTATGTACCCACTTTGAACTTTGTGGCACCCAAGATACGATGACGCAACAGTACCTCCATCAGTTGTAAAGGGCAAACAGAGCCCCTTAATGAAGTATTATAGGTGCGAGGACTCAAGTGTGTCTATATAAATGCTGATGTCTATTACCCAATATAGCAACAACTAAACACACTAACCAATTAAAGACCAAAGTCAATTCACTGTAATTAAGAGTCTCTTTTGTAAAGGTCACACTTAACACAGGGAGGTCTTTGTAGAGCTAAGTGGAAGATTTAATCAAACAGCATTGTGATGATTGCAAACAATGCTTTAGCTTAGACCCCTGAGGAAGATATTAGGAAACTCTCGTAACTCACACTGGGTTATATTTCCCTTGCTACCTTATGAAGAAAATTGCGCCATATATACTGATCGCTGGGGGAGATCTCGCTATCCAATTATACAGGGGCAGGCTCTGCTGCACAAGTACTCCTTTGTGTTACAAACTGGCCTTGTCTAAAGAGTTAGGGTTCTGCCTTATGTGGATCTCAGGGAGAGAGCCACAGTAAACAAGTCCAAGAAGAAAATACATTTTCGATCATCCAAATTCAGTTGTCGGGGGGGGACAGCTTGAACAAATTGGCCTCAGGAAATAACTCAAAGGGGATGGGTTCTGACTTCAAACTGCATTCTATCATTTGTCTGGTCCTGACCCTCTGGACCGTGGTAGATTCCCAAATCCCTCCAGGGGCTGAGAGAGGGCTATTCCTCAATCTCTCTCTCTACATAGACACTCAGGATAGTTATATATATTTGATTGAATGAAAATAAATATATATATATATATATATATATATATATATATATATATATATATATATTGTAAAGAGGCTATAAATGAGCCCCGCTTTCCCAGTCTTCCTTCCAATGGTCTCCCTCTCTGTTCCACCATCCATCGTGCCATGCCATTCTGGAATCCTCCCATGTCACAGCATTCTGCAGGCACGATACTACACGTCGCCCTTCCTTCACAAAGACTCTCCTCTGGACTTTCACTGCTTAGTATAGTCCTCCAAATATCTCGATCTTCGATCACCTCTTCCAAATCTTGATGTTGACAGTGATATGTTTGTTTCATCTGGCAAGGAAAATCCACCACTGTTTGCATTGTTCCCACTCACAACCTTTCTGCTACCCATGACCTCATCATGCCTTGATCTCTCAACCATTACTCCCTCCAAATTCCACCCTCTTCCATCCTTCATCCTCACAGCATGTTTGAAAACTTCTATTATTTCAATTGGTCTGTGCCACTGACATCCATCTCCTCTCACGCAGCAGGCAATTTGATTCTGACCCAGCCTCCCACGTGCAGGGGACTGGATTTCTTGAAATGCCTATTATCTTGCAGCATCTTTTTTTTGTATCTGTCACTCTCTGATATTTTCCCTCACATCATCTAATATGGACACCATCAGCGGCTTGACACCATACAGAGCGAACGTCATGCCCTACCCTCAGACCCAGAGTTAGGCAACCCTCCTGCTCAACCCAACCCCTCTGGTAACATAGCACCTCAGGCCCCGGTTTACGTACCAACGCCTTTCCCTCTGGCAGCCCCTGAAAAGTTCCAGGGTGACCCGCAGAAATTCCGTACCTTCCTCAACCAGTGCAAATTGCAATTCCTGTGCCGCCCTCAAGCATTCCCCGACTCAACCGCTAAGGCAGCATTTATGTTATCCCATCTGAGTGGCATAGCGGCTACCTGGGCCAATCCGTTGTTGGAGGGCAACACCCCTGTCTTGCACGATTTTGACATGTTGGTAACCGGCTCATATTAGGCATACCCTGGTTGCGGGTTCACAATCCCGTCATCAATTGGTCCCAAGGTCTAGTGTTTTTTTAGTCTCCTTATTGTCATGTACACTGCCTCACCCACTCAGACGCCATAGTATCTCCATCCCAGGCATTGGGTGTGGTGGCCTGTTTAACACCATTCGACCCACAGGATATGGCTCTTGACTCCCCTGAGCATGTGGTAGGAGCCGTGATATCAGGTATCCACTTGGAATATCACGACTTTACTGCAGTCCTCGATAAAGGTAGTGCGGAACACCTTCCACCGCATCGGCCGTACGTCTGCCCCATCGACCTCGTCCCTAGAGCAGTTGTGCCTTGCGGTCGGATATACTCTTTATACACTTCCAAAGACCAGGCCTTAAAACAGTACCTGCAAACTTCTCTGCGGTTGGGTCACATTCAGCCCTCGTATTCGCCTGCCACCAGTCCCATCTTCTTCGTCCCCAAGAGGGAAGGCGACCTCCGCCCTTGCATTGATTACAGCCGACTCAATCAGATAACCATAAAAAAACGCTATCCTATTCCACTCATCAACCCTTTGCTCGATCGGTTGACACATGCCACAATTTTCACGAAACTAGACCTCAGGGGGGCCTACAAACTGGTTCAAGTTCGAAGCGGGATGAGTGGAAAACAGCCTTTTGCACCCGGCATGGCCTGTACGAATATACAGTCATGCCTTTCGGGCTATGCCATGCCCCTGCAACTTTTCAGAGGTTGATGAACGACATCTTCCATGACATAATCGACACCTATGTAATCGTCTATCTGGACGACATACTGATCCATTCCCCTACTTTATAGGAACATGTAACATGTACGAGAGGTACTCACTCGGCTGTAGTCCCATGCACTCTTTGCGAAACCAGATAAGTGCCTATTCCATGTCAAAGAAGTAGACTCCCTGGTTTTTTGCATTACTCCTGGAGGCCTGTCTATGAACAAGTCCAAAGTCTGTGCTGTTCTCGACTGGCCCATTCCTACCACTATCA
Organism: Ambystoma mexicanum; assembly: GCF_040938575.1. Lineage (NCBI taxonomy): Eukaryota > Metazoa > Chordata > Amphibia > Caudata > Ambystomatidae > Ambystoma > Ambystoma mexicanum. The sequence goes on from NC_090926.1 coordinate 16,192,308, forward strand.
AGGCCCTCCAGTCTTTCCCTGGATTCACTCATTTCTACAGACGGTTTATTCCTGGTTTCTCAAGTCTCGCTGCCCCCTTGACTGCTCTCACCAGTCCACAGAAAGCATACATCTGCCCCCATCTTGCAGCATCCCAATCCTTAGCTCCTGTTTGTTCTGGAGACTGATGCCTCATCATATGCCCAAGGTGCAGTCCTTTCGCAGCAATGCCCAGATACCGGCCTGCTGCATCCAGTCGCCTACCACTCACGCAAGTTTACCGCCACTGAAAGCCACTACACAGTCACCAAAAAAGAACTCCTTGCCATCCGGGATGCCTTTCAAGTGTGGAGGCACCACCTTTTAGGGGTCAAGCATCAGGTTACGGTTTACACTGACCATCGAATAGTCATCAGGTACAATGGCATTTGTTTTTCTCTGCTTACGGCTTTGTTATTAAGCACCGACCGGGTGTCATGCATGGGAAAGCAGACGCTCTGTCCCGTTTATCGGGGGGAGACATGCTTCCTGTGTTCTCTGAAACAGTGCTAGAGAAAAGGCACATCGTTTGCCTCTGCACTCCGCCCACAGACCTGCTATCCTCTATCCGATGTGGGGCCTCTAACCACCCAGAGCTTCTGCTTGACTGGGACCCGGTTTTTCATGAAGGTCTTCGCTTTGTACAGAACAAGCTCTATTTACTTACTCCAGAGATACGTAATCAGGCTCTGGAATGGTCCCATGATGCCCTCATAAACAGACATCCGGGTCAAAGACGCACCCTAGCCCTGCTCCAGCGCTTGTGTTGGTGGCCCTCCATGCGTAGGAACGTGTGTGATTACATCAGCAACTGCTCGATCTGTGCCCAGTGTAAAACCCACAAGGGATGTCCTTTGGGTCTCCATCAGCCCTTGCCTCTTCCCATTAGACCATGGCATACGGTCTCAATGGACTTCATCACAGACCTACCAAGGGCACAGGGTTACAATACTATCTGGTTGGTCATAGACCCCTTCACGAAAATGGCGCGTTTTATCCCCTGGTCAGGCATACCCTCGGCTCCAACCCTGGCTAGTCTGTTTTTCCATTCTGTCTTCTGTCTTTTTGGTTTGCCTTCTGTCCTCGTGTCTGACCGCGGTACCCAGTTCACTTCCTGGTTTTGGCACGCTCTTACTAAACGCCTCGATATTGACTCTTGCTTTTCGTCATCCTACCATCCCGAGACGGACGGCCAAACAGAACGCGTTCACCAAACACTAGAACAGTACCTGCGCTGTCTATCCCTGCAACACCAACGCTCCAGGTTCCAAGTCATTAATCTCGCTTAGTATGCATACAACAATGCCACACATATGTCCACATGTTTTTCCCCTTTCTATTCCCTCCTGCCTTTCCCTGACCTGGCCATCTCCCATACCCCAGCCGCCACTGCTTGCTTGATAAGACCCGTCGCACATCCATGCCCAGACGCTCACTCATCTCCATGAGTCGCAATCGGCGATGTGCCGTGCAGCAGACAAGAAACGTACACAGGCCCCAGTCTATGTGGTTGGTGATCGGGTATGGCTTTCCACCAGGCACCTTAGTATCCCCGGTTGCAGGAAGTTGCTCCCTCGTTTTGTGGGCCCTTACCGTGTTACGGGGGTGATCAACCCTGTGGCCTATCGCCTGTCCTTGCCGGCCGCTTGGCGGATCCACCCAGCGTTTCACACCTCTCTTCTCAAACCCTGTCCCCCTACTATGAGAGTGGTACTTCCTCCTGCCCGGTTCTGCGGGGCGCTTGTACTATCTAGTGGATTGGCAGGATACGGTCCTGAGGGGAGGTCACGGGAGCCTGCTAGTGAGGTCCATGCCCTGCTCTTGGTTTCCCCTTTTCATACGGACAATCCCTCGAGCCCACGAGGTCGTGGGCCTTTCCGGGGGGTGGGTTCTGTCATGCCCATGCCTCTCCAGCACTCACCTGATATGCTTTCCCCCTCTCGAGGTGTAGGCATGCGCGTTCCATGTGGCCGAACTCTGCATCCAGCAAGGTACAGGGTTTGTGGCGGCGTTGGCCCCGCCTGCGCTGGCAGTTACCCTGGCCATGGAGTACAAGCACACTCTCACGGGTCGCGCTCATTACGTGGTGGCCCCAATCACCTGTTTATGCGAGCCAAGGAGCTTGCTCACATGATCCAACTCCCAGGACTGCATGACTGCATAAAAGGACGTCGAGAGGGCAGCACCGTGCTTCTCAGCTGTGTTTATACCAGCAGTAGCGTTTCTGGTACTGTTTTTTTGCTTTTGGATATTGACCCACGTTTGCTTCACGGCTTGCTTCCTGATTCTCCTTTTGTCTTTGGTGTTCCTTGGATTGTTCAACCTGAACATCTGTGACCACATCTTTTGCTCTACGGACTGCCTCTGCCTTTTCCCTTGGCTTTGACATCTGCATTCTGGCAAATCTGGATATCGACCTCGGACTCTGAATGGACTATGTCTTTGGATTGATCCTTGTTTTGTCACTATAAGAACTGCCAACTGGTTGGTGCTTTGCCTCTTGCTCTTTCTTCACGGTGGCTACCCAGTAACCGGTGGCTTAAGATCAAATAAACCACTCTGCCTTGCTGGAGGGAACAAGCCATATCACCTTCCTCTGTTGGGTAGGAAGCAGGAAAACCCATATCTTCCCCCATCACCTCACCGGAATACTTCCTACCTCCTCCAAGTCTCCCAACCGGTAGGTGCCACTCCACTTGTCCTGTTTTCATCTCTGGGGGTGGGGGGTTTGTCTTTGGGGATCTTGCCTAACCTGCTTGTTCTCCCTTGCAGCCATCTGGAGACCGGTGTTCTTGTTCCTGCCACCTGTGGCCTCAATAACCGGTCAGCAAGTGTTTTAAAGCCTCTCTGACTGGTGCTTGGGGAACGGAGGTATACCCACCTTACGTCTTGACACCATCCCATTAATCTGGGTGTCAAACTCCGGCCACCAATAGTTGCTCATTATTGGGCGCTGTCTTCACTATTCCTTGATAGCCTTCATTTCCAAGATCTATCAATTTCTCCCTCATTCTTCTGGCAGTACCAACTTTGCTCCCCTCATAAGGATACCATTTTGGACACACATTTCATTCCTTATGTTCCAGAAAGCTTCCATTCCTAATATCTGTACAGTATCTTTACTCAATCCTCCTTCCATTAAATCCTTGCTGATTTTACACATTCTAGTATCTTTCACCATTTCTTCACACCATTCCTGCTTTGAAATTGATGGTGCTGATATCACAAATGACATCTTGATCCTCATCATCACACTTGGTGTCTACTTTTGTTGTCATCCGAGACAGACAATCTGCCACATAATTCTTTACTCTTGTAATTTATGTCACTGTAAAATCAAATTCTTGTAATCTAGAAAACACTTCAACCACCTGCTTATGGTCAGTGTGTAATAGGGGTATACCGAATAGTAGATTTAAGTATTTGGCCAGAGCTGAATAGTTGTATTTTTAATAAATAATGTCATGTAAACAAAAAAAACACTTTGTAAATTAAAAACACACTTTAAGATATGTATATCCATTCTTAGTTGCATTTCTTTTCTTTGTTGTCTACAGAAGATGTTTGTATAAACCCTAAAAGGAATCCATTATCAGAAAATAAACTGTTCAGCACATTTTGTATTTTTGTGCATTAATAGGTATTGCTTGTTCGGCAGGGCCCAAGTAACTAAGACTAGCCCGAACGTATACTATACATGTAAGCAATCACTCTAAGGGGAGACTGGGGTGTGTGTACTTGTACTTTCAAATTCTGGCTGTGGGTCTGCCCATATTTAGCCATCTGGCTCTAGAAACACAAAAGGAGTCCTCACAACTCCAATTACTTAAACATTTACATATTAGAATAGGCCCCAAAGAAACATCTTAAGTAACTTCCCAGTCAAGCTCTAATTACAAAGGCTGTGCCTTTTCTCTGCATCCAAATATGGTGTCAACAGAAGGGTGCAGGGACATTTACACCTCAGTGTGAAATTCAACGCAAAGCATGCTGAGTGCCAGCCCCAGGCTCCAGGAACTGTGGAGTACTGGAGCAGGATGTTTAGACGTGACCGGTTCAGCGCACAATGTTATGGCGCAACTGTTTGGCCAACAGTTCCTGTTTCGGCACGCCCTGTTCACCGCAGCCAGTAGGGTGTGGGGATCTCTTGGCGCCAGGATGTTTTTGCACGATGGACATGAACCTGTACCTGTAACATAGGTGCCGGTTCAGGAATGAGCATACATAAAAAAAAAAGGACAGGCCGCGGGTGTCTTCCTAGCAGCCCTATACATAACATGGGACATATATGTAGCACAAAACACACACTGGCGTTTGACTTGGCAAGTTGGTGTCTACACGCATTGCCCGCCCTGAGTATAAGAAAACATACATTGTTCAAAGCAGGGATTTAACAACAAATAGGCAAGCACCTGTTGCGTAATTGTAACAAATGACCCACAATTAGGAGTCTAGCAGTGTGTTAGTAATTACGTGTTGGCTGTTTCCTATAGTTCAATAAAATACCCTACTTGGAATGGTGGTTGAAGACCTGGGCTTTTGGTTTCCCGACTATTATCATTGTGTGGGCTTAGGCAAATAACTTCCTAGCGATGCCTCTCCCTAATTGTCAGTGTCAAAATTATACGTACTATACGTAGGCAAATCAGTCCGTACTCTGCGCTACATAAAAAAGAAGGCATTTCTTAGAACAAACATGATTTTTCCTCACTTTAAGGGGTCTTATGACTTGAGACTGGAATAGGGGTAGTTGAATATTTTGCTTTCTGAATGAACTAAAAAGAAAAATGCTGTAATTTCATCCAGAAATATAATACTGCACTTGCCATAACCTCGTTACCCATTAATTTGATGTGACTGAGACACTCGGAGCACCCAGCACTAACATGATTACAGCCCCCTCCACTCACACAAACCTTATATCTCTGTAAGCACATTTCGCACGAACATTGGTTTATAAGCTATTTGTGCAGGTTTGCAGACAAGCGAGGGGCCAATGTGAATCTCTCTGGCACACTAAGTTCCTAAGGGGGTCCCGCCTTCTAATGACAGTTTCCACCCACTTAGGGGATGGAGGGGAAAAGTAAACCCCTCCCCCATTTCTGCCTCCTGTAAGGTATCGGAATGCATCAGCTGGGGAAAAGGTATTAGGCTGTATATGATATATAGTTGATTGTGGGACACATTCTCAAAATAACTATATAGTACTTATTTCGAGAATGTGCCTTAAAATCAACTCCATTCATGCTTTTATTATTTATTTAGATATATAAACCCTTAGAACAGAACTATATAAATACATTTTTCGGGTACCACTATAGCTCAAATTAATGCATTTAAGTGGGTGCTTCATATAGATGGCATGATGGTTTCATAATGGCTTGAATATAAAAATGTGTTTGCATACCAGCGAACAACTTTTAAAATGTAAAGCACTTCCTTTGCAGTAGAAAGGAACATACAAGAATTGAAATGCAGCCTGCATAGTTTATTTGGCATGAGGGCATTTAGAAGCACCTGCGATGTCAGCCGTGTCTAAACGACCCTTGTGGCAAAAAAAACAGGGCTGAATTAGCTTTCGTGCTGAACTTGCCACGCTGAAAGGGACTCTGCACCCAAAGTGCCACACCAAAACATCTGGCACCAAAACGGGGTGTTACAGCTGAAGCATTAAGGTTTATATTGTGGAACGGGTTGGATAGGAGATCTCGGCGTCTCTAGTTGGGATCTAAAATCACAACCCCTTTTGTTGGCAGCATGTGTTACTATGTTAACTGTGAGTGTTGCCATTATTTGAACGCACTTGCGTTATGGTCTCGCATAGTGCACAATACACTCCTGCTAGGCGCTCTCAGCCTAAGGAGAGAGTCTGCTGCATGTTCTCTTGAAGTGGGGGTTGCCCGTCAGACTTAAGCAGTGTGGAGCAGGGTCATCCAGGACAAAGCAAGAGTCGATCATCTCTGCAGAATCATTTTTTTTGTAACCATTATCCGATTAGTAGTCAGGGTCCCTCTCTGTGAATGTGGAGGGGTAGTGGGGCTACAGACCTCGAGCAGAACAGTGTGCACTTTAATTTCTGCTTTCACTGGTTGCTCTTTCCGCAATGATGGGCACGGGGTAGGATGTGGGCAGCCACAGCCCTGTTATTCGCCTTTCCTCATGTATCTTTTGAAATAGGCCTCCAAGGAGCCAACAGCCGGCCCTGGGGTCCGCAGCAAGCAGCTTTGACACAGTGAGTCTCTCAGCACACACAGGCCATTAGTGGAAAAGACACCCAGTGTCAGTGACTGGTTACTTGAAGCGAGATTGTGTCGCCCTGAGGCTATTATAATTCCTGGTGAACTGGGTTGAGAACTGGCAGTCAATGACCAGCATATCCGGGCCATATAAGAGCAGGCTGCTGATCACGCTGTGTTTTCCAACCTGCAGCAACAGTTTGGACATTGGTGCACACTGGTGCCTGTGCTCCCCATCCCCCTGCTGTCTGCTTATCACTGCTGCGTGCCGCCAGAGGCTTTTTCTAGGAGTCGGCATGAGGACAGCAGAGTCATGGTTTAGGTAAACCAGGTGGGAGACAAACCGTACTGTTTATCCTGCCACCAATTGTATTACAAAAATAACAAGAGTGGTGGTTCTTTTTGGTTGCCAGTTTGAGTTGATTAGCTGTCCTTTTTGTCTGGAAGGGGTGGCAGAGTTAATATAACTGGGTAGACAGCGACAGGCTCCTCATGTCGTCGGTTCTGGACTGATGGACTTAACTGAACCATTGATGGCAGTGGAAAGTAGAGCCCGTGTGATGACAATGGCAACATGCTTCGAGTAGGCATTTCAGAAAGTATTGGGCTGATGCCGAATACATAGTTTTCAGCTGAATTTTAGCCAAATACTTACTTGAAGCCGATCTTCGGTACACCCCTAGTGTGCAACTCAATATGGTCTACCAGACAAAACCATAGCTAAAGCCTCTTTCTCTGTGGTCGCATATGCCTTCTCTGGATATTTTAACAATCCCGATGTGAATGCTATCGCATGTTCCTTTCCTTCTTCAATTTGCATCAGAACTGCCCTCAATCCAACTCATCAGTTGTGATCACTGTTAGTCTTCCCCTCTTGTAGTTTTGGAACGCTGCTGCTGCTAACATGCTCTCTATGTATTGAAATTCGGTCTTGCAGCTGTATTCCCACACACATTTCTTGTCCATCTTCATCGTTCCCCTCAGGGCAACAGGGTGATCAGCAAATCATCGAATGAACTTTGAATAATACTCTGCCGTACCTCAAAATGTTTTGACTTTCTCCTTGGAATTTGGTGTGATCATGTGTTCTATTGTACCAATTAAATACCTCTTAGGCGAAATTCCTTTGATGGCGATCACATACCCCAAATATTCAATTTCTTTTCTGTTGATTTTTGACTTCACCTCACTGAGAGCCATTCCAACATCATGCAACTTTCGGAGAACTTTTTCCAGTCGTCTATCATGTTCTTCTTTGTTTTCATGATACACTAAAATGTAATCTTGGAAAAAAATAACAGCTTCTCCATCAAATATTCTATACCTAATTTTCTGAAACACTGAAGCTGCAGATATAAGGCCAAACAGTATCCTGCCATATTGAAACAGCCCTTCAGCAGTTATAAATGCAGTAAAATGCCTGAATTCCGTATGCAACTTAACTTGATGGTATGCTGACAGACATAAGGTTGAGTGTCGAAAACACAGTCGTCGGACCCACTGTTGAAATAATTTTTTTTTTTTTGATAACACATTTTATTGGTTTTAGAAATTATAGGTTACATAACGTAGGGACAAACACAATATGCTAAATAAAGTAAACAATAGCAAAAGGCAAAACTGACACAAGTCCATCAATAGTCACAGTACATTGTATCATATCCACCTCACATGACCTTCTCATATTGGCCATTATACAAAAGTTATTAGTTTATTGTGCATCTTCCCATCTCTGCCAGATTTTCTGGGCTTTCCCAGGACATCCTGTGGCAGTGTAGACTGCTCCATTGCAAGTCAGATGTTTACATCCGTTACCCATTGTTCATATTGCGGGGTTACATTGGATCCCCACAGCTTTGCTATATTGCGTTTGATCAATCCCGTGGTCATCGAGACAAACAATTTTTCAAAGTGTGTCATTTTTCCCTCCTCCTTAACGCCCAAAAACATCAATTTGGGGTCTCTAGGGATGGTGCAACACAGAACCGCTGACAACTTGTCACAGCAGTGCTGCCAGTACTCCTGAATCCGGGGGCCCTCTCATATTATGTGAAAGAAGGTAGCCTCTTCTCGTAAGCAGTTGGGGTCTGTGGCTCTGCTCCAGCAATAGAAAGCCACCCTTGGGTAATACATTCTGGGTAACACTGTCAGCCCCTTGGGGCTGAACCTCCCACAACTCCGACTTTCCCTCTTCCTCCTCCTCCTCACCTGACAAACAGTCCAGAATTGAAGAAATCTGCAGTCGGCGGGCTCGATAATCCTGCTTCTTCTTTTTCTCTTTATTTTCTGAGTAGGAGTCTCTCTCCCGGAAGGAAGCCACAGTGCTATGCTGTTAACAAGCACTGCCTGTGGCCCCTCTCCCGAAAGGGACAGAATGGGGAAAAAGCCTGCTGGGCACAAAAAATCCCAACTGCAGATAAGCGGTAGCCGGTGTCAGTTCTTGAGGATGCAGAGTGGAAAATGGGCTCCAATAGATATCGGAGAAGAGACCTTGGCAACCTCTCGGCGTAAGTGACGAGAGAAAGAAACAGGAGTCAGCGGAAAGTTAACACAAGGTAAGAAAACAACCAAGAGCTCCGGGAAGCTAACGGGAACCGAGGAAAGGCAACCAAGCGCGGGGAGCGCGAGAGCGGAGCAAGGGAAAGAGGCGGGCGGAGACCCCAAAGAGAGAGAAAGTAAAGCATAGCGGTGCCCAGAGATGGCAACTCACAGAGAGAAAGCATAGGGAAGGGAAAGTAGGAAGAGAGAAACTAGCGTTGTAGCTACCGAGAGAGAGCAGCCGCAGGGAGGCTGACGAGGCGGGTTGCAACGCACAGCGAACAGGGAGGGCGTGGCTGATAAGCCTCCCTGTCCGATGTTGCCGCAATACTAGACCGCTGCTGTCAACGTTGGGGAAAAACGTGACGGACAGTTCAATGGCGGCCTGCAAACCGCAATCGGGACCACAGGGTCCACGGAAGGCGGCGGCGCATGACAGTATGCCCCCCCCAATACCACTCCCCTCCGGCTTGCCAGGGTGCGCCCTGTGGAATTTCCTGAGCAAATCCGGGGCTTTGAGATGCGAAAGAGGTTCCCATGAATCCTCCGCTTTAGAATATCCTTTCCAATGCACCAGATATTCCAGGCGACCCCACCTATAGCGAGAATCACAGATTTGGGATACCTCGAATTCAGCATCACCCTGTGGCGGAGCCCATAGTGGAAGAGATTAACAGAGGAGCCCTGACCTGCTTCACGAAGCAGAGAAGAGTGAAAAACAGGGTGCACCCATTTCAAGCAAGGGGGCAATTTCAAATGGAAGGCAACAGGGTTGATCTTAGCCACAATTGGATAGGGACCAATGAAGCGGGGGGGAAAGTTTAGACGGTCGGGTCCACCTGGTAAGAAACTTGGTAGCAAGCCATACCCTGGTGCCCACCTTCCACTCCGGCACCCCCAATCGGTGACGATCAGCTTGAGTTTTGTAAACTATTTGGCTGTCCACCAGACTGCGTCCCGTATCATGGACAGTGTTTCCTCCACTGCAGGGAGATTGGAAGCAAGAGAGACACCGGGAAATATGGAACGAGGATGAATCCCATAAGTACAGAAAAATGGAGTGAGACCAGAGGCAGAATGCCGAGAATTGCTGTATGCAAATTCAGCAGTTGGAAGGAGCGACACCCAATTGTCTTGTTCCTGATTTACGTAACAACATAAGTATTGTTCGAGTGTGCTCTTTAAATCGCTCTGTCTGCCCATTGGTCTGTGGGTGAAAACCCGAGGAATGTGCCCTTTCGATACCCAACTGCCGGCACAATGCTGACCAGAACTTAGAAATGTATTGGCTGCCCCTGTCAGAAGTGATCTTATCTGGGAGACCGTGGAGACGAAATATATCTCTAAGAAACACTCCTGCCATTTCAGCTGCTGTGGGTAATCCGGGAAGAGGAGAGAACTGTGCCAGTTTGGACACGGTATCAATGGTTACCATGATGTAGGTACAAGCTTGAGAAACCGGCAGGTCCACTATGAAATCTGTGGAGATATGGCTCCACGGACGTAGTGGCACCGAACTCTGTTCAAGTAAACCCAAAGGTTTGGTGGTGCGATATTTACTGCTATTACAGATGCTGCAGGATTGTATATATTTCAGGACCTCAGATCGAATCCCAGGCCAATAGAAATATCTCTTAATCAGCTCCACAGTGTTGGATTGTCCTCTATGGCCAGCCGTCTTGTGATTATGACACCACTTCACTACTAGATGTCGGAGGGCAGTAGTGGGTATGAATAGTCGACGATCATGGAACAAGAGACTGTCTCTTTCCGTTAGTCTTTCCTTTACATTATCGTGTTGTGACAGAACTGTAGCTTCTTTAACTTGCTGGAGAAAACTGGCCACCTGGATTAACACCCGATTTCTGGGAAAGAGTCTTTCTTGTGGCTGAAGTCTGGAACTTTCCAATGCCCCCTTCCGGGACAATGCGTCTGCTAGTAAATTCTGGGAACCAGGGATATAGGTAATCCGAAAGGCATACTGGGCAAAGAAATGTGCCCATCGGGCCTGGCGAGAATTGACGCAGTCCATATTCTGGAGCACCTGCAGATTTCTGTGGTCGGTGCGGATGGTGAATGGATAACTACCTCCTTGTAATAAATGCCTCCATTCTTCACATGCCAGTTTCATGGCCAGAAGTTCTTGCTCAATAACAGTAGTTCTGTTGACTTGTGGTAAGGGTCCGTGACATATAAGATATGGGGTGTTCTTCCTGGTCCTGTTCCTGTAGTAACACGGCTCCTACTGCTGCGGCCGAAGCATCTGTCTCCAGTATGAATGGTTTACTCTGGTCTGGATGGCGCAAAATGGGAGCTTTGCAAAACAGTTCCTTTAGATGAATGACATTTTCTTCTGCCTTGTCATCCCAACAAAATGGCAGGGACATTTTCTTTAATAGATGAGTAATGGGTAACACTACCTCTGAGAAAGAGGAAATGAAACGTCTATAGAAATTCGCCAATCCAAGGAATTTCTGTACCTCCTTAACTGATTTGGGGGAATGCCAACTCAGGATCGCCTCCACCTTACTCTTATCCATGAGGATACCCTGAGGTGACAGGATGTATCCTAGATAAGGAACTGATCTGACCCCAAACTGGCATTTCTCTCTCTCTTTACTAAGAGCTTGTGTTCTCTAAGCCGATTTCGGACTTCAGTAAGATGAATCTGATGTTGCTCGGGATCCTTAGAAAATATCAGGATATCATCCAGATAGACCATAACTGACACAAACATGAGATCTGAGAATATCCGGTCCATGAACCTCTGAAACACTGCTCGTGCATTGACCAGCCCGGACGGCATTACGTGGTACTCAAACAATCCAAACAGGGTACGGAATGCTGTTTTCCATTCGTCACGAGAATGGATCCGTAAGAGATGGTAAGCACTGCGCAGGTCCAGTTTGGTGAAGATCTTAGCTCCTTGGACTGCCTCCAGAATGTCCGTGATGAGGGGCATGGGATAACGATCCCTAATAGTAACCTTGTTCAATAGTCGATACATGGTCGAAGGTCAAGGGAATCTTTTTTCGGAATAAAGAACAATGGGGCTCCCGCTGGGGATTTTGACGGGCGGATAAGTCTGTTTTGTAAATTATCATCTAAGTAGGACCTGAGAGCCTTTTTTTCAGATTGAGATAATGAGAACATTCGACCAAATGGGACTAAAGCATTGGGGAGAAGGTCAATTGAACAGTCCTCTGGCCTGTTTGGATGTAATTCGAGGACGTTCCTTTCTGCAAATACCGTTTCATAGGACGACATATCCAATGGAAGTGAATGAACCCCAATCGTGCTTACTGGCGGGGCAATATGTGCCTTAGCCTCCATATACAGTAGGTCTTTTAAACATGCCTTTTTACAAAACCCCGAATCAAATCTGATACTGTTAGTAGACCAGTTGATCTGTGGGTTATGTTTGCGTAACCATGTAATCCCTAAGGTAAGTGGAAAATGTGCAGCACGAATAATGTCAAACTGAATTAATTCTGAATGCTGCTGTATGGACATCTGTAAATATTCTGATTCTGTAGTCTGCGTGATGGGTCCAGAACTAAGTGGACTACCGTCCACTCCTTCCACCTTCTGGTCTTCTTTCCGGTCGATTCAGCGTAGGTAACCTTGTCTGCCCATATGGTATCTATGAAATTGCCGGCTGCCCCGCAATCCAATAGTGCCAAAGCGTCAATCTTGCGTTGATCGATCATTAGTAGTACTTTAAGTACCATTAGACGTGAATCCTCCAAAGGATTAACGGGACCCACGGATAACGATACATAGGGACTGGCAACATTCCCTCAGATTCCCGTCCCTCCTAGTACCGAGGGTTCTCGTTTCCCGATTTTCGGGATGGAATCTCTGAACAATTCCTTATCTGATGTTGGTCAGAACCACACTATGCACATAACCCCAAATCTCTCCGTCTCTTTCTTTCTTCCAAGGATAAAGAAGGACGAGTTGTACCAATCTGCATAGGTTCTTCTGAGCGTGGAGGAGCAGTGGACGAGGAAGGAGGGAAATGTGTAGAGAAAGTCGGGTTGCGATTCTTCCGTCTTTCCAGTCGTAGCTCATGAAGCCTCTGCTCAATCTGGACGGCGGCTGACAACAATTCGGGAAAAGAGGCTGGTCGAGGAGATCTGGCTAATTCATCCTTAATGTCTTCTCATAAATCCCTTTGGAAAATGACAAACTGTGCTTGCTCTTGCCATCCAGCTTCAATGGCCAGTCGATTGAAGACGGAGATGTAAGTGAGGACGTCTGTCTGGCCTTGGCGCACATCTAACAGTTCCTTGCCTGCTGAAAAGGTTAGTTCGGGCCTCTCAAAGTTCTGTTTCAGCCTTGCAATAAAGGCCTCATAGTTTTGAAGTACCGGATCGGCTCCAACCACTAACGGGGTAGCCCAGGCTAAAGCATTTCCGGCCATGTTGGAAATCATGAAGCCCACCCGGGCATGACCGATGGGAAAAGCATTGGGCCGAAACGTGAAATGGATGCTACAAGCCTCCAGAAATTCTTTCAACTTTTTAGGTGTGCCATCGTATTTCCCTGAAGGTAAAGCCATGGGTGGTAAATCTACTGGTCTGGGTTCTCGGGTAGTTATCAGTTGTTTCAGCACATTATTTTCACGTCTGTACCTCTGCAGAAAGGTTACGTACCTCTGCTGAGAGGCTTTGTACAGCTGCCACCACCTCTTGCAACTGCTCAGTGGTAGCCATCTTGGGATTTGGGCGTTGCAAACTGTCAGCCCCTTGGGGCTGAACCTCCCACAACTCCGACTTTCCCTCTTCCTCCTCCTCACCTGACAAACAGTCCAGAATTGAAGAAATCTGCGGTCTGCGGTCGGCGGGCTCGATAATCCTGCTTCTTCTTTTTCTCTTTTTTTTCTGAGTAGGAGTCTCTCTCCCGGAAGGAAGCCATAGTGCTATGCTGTAAACAAGCACTGCCTGTGGCCCCTCTCCCGAAAGGGACAGAATGGGGAAAAAGCCTGCTGGGCACAAAAAACCCCAACTGCAGATAAGCAGGTGCCGGTGTCAGTTCTTGAGGATGGAGAGTGGAAAATGGGCTCCAATAGATATCGGAGAAGAGACCTTAGCAACCTCTCGCCGTAAGTGACGAGAGAAAGAAACAGGAGTCAGCGGAAAGTTAACACAAGGTAAGAAAACAACCAAGAGCTCCGGGAACCGAGGAAAGGCAACCGAGCGTGAGAGAGGAGCAAGGGAAAGAGGTGAAAGAGGCGGCGCAGAGACCCCAAAGAGAGAGAAAGTAAAGCGTAGCGGTGCCCAGAGAAGGCAACTCCCAGAGAGAAAGCATAGGGAAGGGAAAGTAGGAAGAGAGAGAAACTAGCGTTGTAGCAACCGAGAGAGAGCAGCCGCAGGGAGGCTGACCGAGGCGGGTTGCAACGCACAGCGAACAGGGAGGGCATGGCTGATAAGCCTCCCTGTCCGCTGTTGCAGCAATACTAGACCGCTGCTGTCAACGTTGGGGAAAAACGTGACGGACAGTTCAATGGCGGCCTGCAAACCGCAATCGGGACCACAGGGTCCACAGAAGGCGGCAGCACATGACAAAAGTTGTATCAGTCAGACCCTAACCGAAATGGACGGTTTTCGCGGGTACATCAGTATCGTAATCCAGTCCTCAGGCCGTAAAGACCAATAACCCACTCCCATTTAAGTTTCAGGTTGCAGAGTTCAGGCGTTGCAAAAGAGGATATGGCATTATACATGACAGAGGTGACCTTAGTAGCAATGCGATTGAGGACAATATTTCTCTCTAGCGGTGTACAATCAGGCATGTCAGACAGCACAAGGAGGTGTGCATGTAGTGCGTGGTGGAACGTAGTACATTGGAGTGCGATTGTTGTGGACCATGTTACGGGTGGATGAAGTGTTTGTGTCAAGGGGTGTTACACAGGTTACTTTTGAGTCTGATGACCGATGGGGAATTCCCCCACTTAGGATAATGTTCTTAATAGGTGGTTTCCCTGATCACACGTGTAACAAAGAACTTTCCTTTTCTAACAATGCCATCCCCAGAGAGTCAGCTCCCCCCTCCAGACCCAACAGACAACCCTTGCTGGAAAAGGCCTGCTACTGCTGGTAAAATTCAATGCATAATCCCTGAAGTTTCTAGTCCATGCGCAATGACATACACCAATCAAGTTGAATGCCTAGATCCCACCAAACATTGATGATGGATCAGAGGTTTGTATATGCCCAAAAGAGTGCTACACCTGAGAAATATGCTTCTGCCTACCAATTGTCAATACACCCTCCCAATAACCCAGGGCCACTGCAGTTATCATTCTCGGACCCACAGTGGTAGAAGCTACATCGCAAAGCCTGGCCTCTAACACCTGTCCTCAACAGGAACCACCTCAAGAAGGTCCAGCACCATCTGTGATGATGGACATTTGAATTCAATCATTCACCCTCTGCAGGGACCACATGCTCACACTCATCTCTGTCAATACCTGACAAACCTAACCTTGAAATTGGCCTCACCAATGCAATCTTCGCTGTTAAATAGTCCCTGGACATTTGTCGTCTAATCGGGAGAGAGATTGTTAATTTCCTGTCCATTTTTCTCCACCAGCTCTAGATCAATAGCAGAGAAGTTACTGCTCCCAAACCACAGAACCTCCTTCAATAATTGGAACTCAAGGAGGGGGTCTGTGGATAGCAGAGCCTGCTCATATGGCTACCTATGCATTATGCTAAAAGGAAAATCATTTGAACATTAGCCCTTGTGCTGCTTGACAAATACCCATTGGTCACCAGTCATAAGAGTCAACAAGTAACTGGATTATAATCTCTGCTTCGAGGCATTTCTCACCCTTGTCAGGCATCTCAACTTCTCAGCTAAGAGAACCCCAATCCCAGGTGACTTCCACCTCTGGGTACATGATAATCGTATCAATGCAAACCAATGCACCTCTGAATTCACAGAGCACTTGCCCCTACTTTGGACTTTAGCATCTCAATACTTCTCCTTTCCACAATGCCACCCACACACAGTGGACCTGATCTTCGAATGCATTCTGCACTTGAATGAGGAGGCAACTCAAACAGCCTCCTTGTTGAAACCACGTGATCTTTTTCACATGGTCACAGCAAAGCCAACACAACCACCTAGGAAATAAATAATTATCACTTACTACAGCAACAATGCAGATAGACAAGACACACCCTGGAAAGAGGGTGGTGCCAAGCAAACTCTGAGGGGGAGCTGGCACACGGAGGATCCAGAAGAAAGGGTACCATAGGGCTGGCAGACAGGCCAATTAAATCTCCTTAACCGATCATGGAAGAGGTCCCTGGGTGGGCTTTAGAATAAATCAAAAATATCTTCACAGGATGATGCAAACTTACCTGGCTGGATATGTCACACTAACAATGTGTTGTATTTAGAATTGTGGAATATGGAATTGTAAGGAGCTCTTAACGGTTGAGAGGGAAGTTAGTTGCACTGCTGAGGTGAGACGACTGAGTGATGTCAGTCGAGTCGTTTAGAGTCACTTCTTAAAAGAAGAGGAAATAACATAAATTACTCCATACTTCAACTGGTGACAAGCAGCAGAGTCCCATCTGTGCAGGACCGAGGATTTGAATAAGAGACCCCACGGCACCTGCTGCGCTCCATCGTGTTCATCAGTTCCAATCTGGTGGTTTGCCCCAGCTTACTGTGTTTCTCTGTGCCTTTTCCTTTGTGTCTTAAAAGCCTTAAAGTTAAAAAGGGGTCTGGCAAGTCAAAGCCGGGTGCGACATTTGAACAGGGAGCGCAAGCAATTGCTGTGCCATTGAGAGCAGGGACACAGCATTAGAGGAAAGGGCCTATATACATGCAGGTGCGTGCATCAGGAAGTACAACCCAACACTAGAACAAAGGAACTAGCGATGTGTACAAGCGTGGGGCTATTTTGTGGCATCAGTGATTTCTTCTTAACAATCATCACCATTCAAGGATAGTCTTCTTCGTGTTAGTGTATATTTCAATAGTGAGCATTCTTCATGATCCTTGGAAAGCTTATTATAGTATTGTTGGTGACATGAAATGAGTAAGCCACAATCCTTTTTAGCAATACATGGCCGAACTGCCAATTACATGGATGGAGTGGCAGGAATACTGGGTAAATTACATTGATGCAATTGAAAAAGAACATTTTACACCTGCAAAAGAGAAAATGCTATTGTTGCACTGATTCGGCCCGCAAGGGCATTACCGTTTTCAGAGAATTGCCTCCTTTGAGATTGGGAGAGGGAGGCAATGAATATGAACAGGCGATGAGACGCCTTGATGTGTATTATGATCTGAAGATAAAGGTTGCAGTGAATAGGTATTATTTCTACTCCAGGAACCAAGAAATAGATGAAACTGTGGATGATTACCTAAGCGCTTTCAAAAACTTGGCACCGTCTTGCAATTTTGGTAGAGGTTTAACCTTGGATGGTCTCATAAGGGATCCGATTAGAATAGAATAGACACACATAGCTGGATCATACAGCAGAGGTTATGTATGTGCGACGATCCCTCATTAGAAGGGACTATAGCAATTGCCAAGAAAGTGGCACATACCACAATTTGTGCCAAGGTGATAAAGGAAAAGGGCTTGCAGAAACCAACAAAGGTTACAGCAGTTAAATCTAAAGAAGGAAAAGACGCAGCTGCTAGAAAAGGTAAACTCCCCCCAAAAAAATGAACCCTAAAACAAGGCCGAACATTTTTTTAAATCTAATTTTGTGACTTGTTTGCAATTTTTTCACTAAATAATGTATAGGGAGTGTGGGAGGTTAGGTTCTACAGGTGTCTCCCCCCACATTTAAAATAAAAAACTGCAAGAAAACAAAGACATTTTGGAAATTCTAAAATAAATTCGATGTTTTCAAGCCTCATTGTTTTGGATTCAGTATTTTAACGTACAACCACTGGAAAATATAAGGAGTACAATAAAATAAAGTAAGTGGAAGAAATGCAACAGTCTGAAGATGCTGGAGGGGAGAAAAGATTAAACTACTTACTGAAAAATGCTGTTGCTGTGGAAAAAAGGGGCATTATGCCAATTCAAAGAATGTGTCCTGCTTTAAACCAAAGATGTTCCAACTGTGGAATGAAGGGCCATTTTGGAATTGTTTGTAGAAATAAACATCATGTAGGTGAGGTAGATGCAGGAAGAGGAAGACCAACAAGAAGTGGCGGTAGTTACAACAGTACCGGGTGATAAAAAGGATAAAATGGAAAGAGCTTTGTGAAAAGGGTTTGTAGAGCAGCAGCCAAGTGCCTCTGCAGGAAGTTCCCGCCCCCCCCCCCACTACCGGTATGTTGGAAGACAGAAATCATGCCATGCTTGACACCAGCGGTTGTGACTATTCCGCTGAGTCTTCAAGAAAAGGTATCCGTTAAGAAAGCCCTGTGAGATGTATACCTGAAGAGATGACAATCTCTTGGAAGAGATCCCTGAAGGAATACGAGAATGAGAAGCTGGTGACATCACAAGAAACTAGCGTGACACACTAAGAAGATCAGCTGAAGAAGATGTATGGACCTTATAGAAACAGATGACGAAATAAGGAACCGAGTAAGCGTTCACATGCAGAAAGAAGATTGCAAGTGTGAAGAGTATTGCAGAAAATGCAAGTTGTTCGATACCTGTACAGATGCAGCAACGCAAGTGATCATAGAAGCTAGCTATATGTAGTGAATAGACTGCAGGCAGAGCCACCATTATATAGAAGCTGGACAACAGTATCACAAACTATAGTAAGTTCAAACCCATGGAGAAAGAAGGAATAAGAGCTGTGTCGCAGCAAAGGTTTAAGCTGACATCGCAGACTTAGAGGATGAAGTTATTTGGCTTCATATCATAGTTGGGCAAGCCAAGGCGGGTAATCTATTCTTGAAGGCAGCAAACATGACAAGATGAAACGCTCACTATCAAGGTTCAAGAAAGAACACCACGAGTGCCAAGTTTTATTAATTTAAGACAGAGTAGTCAAAGCATTTTTGCAATTTGCGCTTACCAACAATGTGTGTATTTTCAATAATGTGTACTACTTGCAGTCAAAAGGTGTTGCCATGGGCGCCAAATTTGCACCATCCTTGGCTAATTTGTTTATGTCCCACTTTGAAGAAACCCATGTTCTTAACAAGCCAGAATTTAACAACGAACTGGTGTGTTGGAAAAGGTACATAGATGATGTTTTAATCATTTGGCAAGGCACCAGTGATTCTTTTGATGATTTTGTTACTCACGTTAATGCTAACAACTTTGGAATTACTTTGTCTGTTCAATCAAGTCCTACCAACATTACTTTTCTAGATTTAGAAATCTTTATTGAAAACAATATAGTGCATACCAGAACTTTTCATAAACCCACATGTGTTAATGCCATATTGCATGCAAACAGCTGTCACCAAAGAGCTACCATATACAACATTCCCTGTGGTGAGCTCTATAGAGTGAGGAGAAACTGTTCTAAGGACATAGATTTTCAGACATAATGTACACAGCTCAACAATCGCTTCAGACAATGAGGTTATCCTGCTTCATCATTATCGACCTGAGCAGTACTGTAAGAAACAGTAGTCCAATGTGAATATACAAGTCAAGTTGAAACCAGTCATCTACTCCCAAAAAAACCCCACAAGGAACAAAAATTGGCTCTTGTTTTC
Organism: Ambystoma mexicanum; assembly: GCF_040938575.1. Lineage (NCBI taxonomy): Eukaryota > Metazoa > Chordata > Amphibia > Caudata > Ambystomatidae > Ambystoma > Ambystoma mexicanum. Next base: position 16,211,771 of record NC_090926.1, read on the forward strand.
CTTTGTCTGGGATTCCTTGGCAAACACATATGTGGATTTCCAGAACCAAAATAGGGTGAAAACGAAGCATTGTCAAACCAAAATAGGGTGAAAACTAAGTAATGTTATAATATCCCTCTGTCATAGGAATAGAATTTATTTTCTGTGTTATTTATAGTTCTTGTCCAAATGAAAACATTTTTTATTGGGTTTTTTTTTGCAAAAAATGTTTGTATGTTCTTTTTGTTTCACTTGTACTTAACTTTTATTGCTCTCCATGGTGCATGATTATTTCAAATGCTGTCTTTTTGATCGAAAAATTATATTTTTGTGTAAAATGTCACTGAGGCTCTTGCACCAAAAGTTGTTTTATGTTTTCTATTAAAATAATGAGAATTATAGCCAAGTCTTTGGTCAATATTTAAGCGTTAAATTCCTAGCAATGACCCTCTGAAAACAGCTATGACATGACCACATGCTAAGCAGAGGTAAAATACAAAGAGCCAGAGTCAATTAGGACACTCTTTGGAACTAGAAAGTAATATGCCCAATTGAGAGTGATCCTGCAAGGGAACCTTATGCTAGACCTGTTTACTAGTCTGTGGCATTTTTCTTGTATGCTACAGTGTTGTACACTAGTTGTTTGCTTTTTGAGGTTAGAAAAAGTGAGGTGAGTATCAGTAATAGGTATACTACATCACCTGTATTTTACACCCTGTGGGGTCACTATTTGTTGATACTTGTTTCATCATTATCTAAGGCATCACAAAAATATCAATCTGTCAAACAGGTGGATTTGTTGAGCACTACAACTCATTTGGATAGTAAACAGAGACCTGTTTCTCCAGTTACACAGTACACTAGCGACTCTTCAACTTTGTTCAATCTAGCTTCCAAGCATTGGCATCTGCTTAAACTGGACCCAGATCTTATACCATATGTCTCAGACAGGCCCAACTTCATTTTCACCAAGGCCAATACTCTCTGCAATAGACTAAGTCCTTCTTTTCTTGATTTACCCGTTACTGAAAGACAAATCACCTGGTTGCAGAACAAAAAAGGTTTTTTCAAATGTGGTAATTGCAATCAGCGTCAATATGCACACCAGAGTTGTCAGACTTTTGTAGATTGTAATGGTATTCAAACTGCAATTAGAGATTTCATCAATTGTAAAACCAAATTTGTAGTTTATGCAATCATATGTGTTTGTAAAAAAAACTCTATATAGGAAGCACGATTAGGCAATTGAGAATACGTATAAGGGAACATCTCTCAAGCCTTAATAAAACTAGTGCCAACCTGCCTTTAGCCTTACATTGGCAAACTGAACATCAGTTAGCTAATAAATCAGACATATGGTTTTTGGGTCTGGCCAGGGCATCCACTGGAAAACGTGGTGGCGACCTTTGCGTGAAACTAAGGAGACTAGAATGTAAACTCATTTGCCACTTCATATGTACTTCAGTTGGATTGAATTCAGACCATGAAATGCATGTTTTTTTATAATGACTTATGTATATTCTGTTTGCCTTGCCAATGGATGATTTAACTTTGACTTCCAATATTAATAATTTGACAATTTATTATTCATATTGTTTTTCAGAACTTTGTCACTGCTTTGACACATATCTGTATACTTGGGCATTAGCACCCAATACTTTTAGCACTGATAATGAGATCAGCTAACATTGTATTTCACTTTGGCCGGCTATATAGCCATTTACAATGCATAACCACATCATCTAGCTTTACCTATTGATTGTGAATGAACCGTAATATTGTGATTAAAAAAAATGCCTTAGCAGTCCCTGCTTACCCTGGGGGTAATTAATTCCGAATACTGTTGTCTGTTGACTTAGATTCAATATGTTGTGGGAACTTGCACATTCACCTTGCAGAACGCTTTCATTTAGATGCGAGTAATGTGTTTACACTATTATGGATTATCCATTTATACATTCCTGATATAGCAACAACCCACCAGTACAATGAGCCGCATGATGTGAATAACAGTTTCCCATACTTATGCTAGTATTTCATTTACCATCATAATGACTCACTATAAGGTGCGAGTAATGTGTTTTCACTATTATGGATTATCCATTCATACATTCCAGCACAATAAATCGCATTATGTAAATAACAATTTCCCATACTTATGCTAGTTTTTCACTAGATTTTTCCATGGACGACAGATCCGAGCCGCACCAATGACGCCGAATGACGTCATTGCGGTGCGTGCGCATGTGACGTCACTCGCAAAACGTGTGCATGACGTCATGCGCGCAGCCTCATTTTCACTCCCTATTGCCATTTTACACTGAGCTTGCCGCACGACTCCAGTGTTAATTCATTAAAAATATTGATTTGGAGATGGGGATTTGACCCCGTTACAACTTTGGGGCTACCAGCATCAGGTACAGTTTATTTTTATTTTTTTTGGACATTGGGCCGCCACACATTGAATGAATACGCTGAGCAGAGATTATGGGCCTCATTACAACCCTGGCGTTAAGGGGTTAACGGCGCCGTAAAAGGCTGCGGCGCCGTTAAACCCTTAACGCCAGATTCACTTCGCTTTTGCAGGCGTTAAAGTCCAAGGCGCTAAGCGACCTTGGTGATAATTACAGCACCATAGTTTACGGTGCCGTAATTAGCGCCTTCCCCATTCCCATTATGCCCTATAGGCCAAGAATGGGGAAGGGGCCATGGTGAATGGGGAATTACCACCCCGCCAACCTTGTAATGGGGCGGTAATTCCGCCATCCACCATGGCGGAATCTGGCATGGACCATGGTGCTAACAGCACCATGGTCCAGCGCCGGAGTCGTAATGAGGCCCGATATCTGTAATCTGTTTACCTTGTAGACACATCATTTTCTCACTGAGACTTATACCCATTGGAGGGTAAGTTATCTTCATCCCTTTTTTAAAAAGCATTGTTGCTTATACTGGACATTTACTCCCTGCTACTCTACCAACATCAGAGATTTCTTTTTAATAAGGTTACTTTATCATCACTTTAGGTAGCAACTGTGTTGCTTAACACACTACCCTGTCCATTATTTCATTGGAATCACGGTATGCTGCAACTCCCTGCATACATATTGTTTACTAAAACGTAATAGGTTTTTTGTTACGCTAAATTAGCATATTCTAATTTATATTTCTCTTTTGTTTTACTTTGGGTCATTCTTTTGTTTTCATTGGCTACATCCATACATTGAAACACTGGTATGTGATTTTCTTTTGCTATTTGTGTCACCATGTCTGAATTTATTATTTATGGTCTGATTATCTTTATACATGATTATTTTATTTGTGGACTAATTTACAGCCTTGAGAACGACCTGAAAGGTCGAAACACGTGTCGGCTGTTTAGTGAATAATGAATTGGATTTGAAGCCTAATTTGCATTTTGTTTCATGGATTCCATAATAAGAACTTTGGGATCTGCGCACTGATTTTACCTTCCGTACTCAATCTCATTTTATTAATTTAAGACAATGAAATACTGCAAACCAGGCCTAAGTATGGTCTCCTGTCACGTGAGCCGAGGATGAAAATAGCATTGGGCATTCAGTTCGAGAACTATAAGAGCATGCGCTCACGCCCTTATATTCTCCGAGACAAGGATACTTTGCAAGGCCAAGCTCAAAGACAATCTTCATGGCAGAAGGCATGAGAGAAGTTGGGCTAATTGGGTGGGGAGGTACAGTCAAGTCTACCTACTGGCACCTGGGGTATGAGCTTACCTGCTGCTAGAGAGCTGAATGTTGCAGACTGGCACAAGCGTGCTAACCAATTGTAGAGGGCCATATAATGAAGGGACTTATAGTTTGAGATCCAATGATGTACTGGATAGCTAATAATTGTCGAAGTTGACTTGCACTAGGGGTGGGCATAAGTTGTCGACCTGTCAGTAGAAGTCCAATCACAACCCGACCCTGTATAGAAAGTATACTTGGACGTTCCCCTTGAGCCAACCACAATCCCCCCCACCCCCCGATAGGTTTTTCTCATTTGCCTGATAGTAGGACGTCACGTATGACAGATTTTTGCTATAAAAGTATACTTTTTTATCAAGTGCTTCGACAGAATGCAGTGCGACGTCCGTTGCGACTCCCCGTTTTAGCCAATTGATAATAAAACAGTAAATTGGACTTTACCATCTTCCTGAGTTGGTTTTATTATTTGGTGCAAGAGTTACTCTGCATCCCATCCACTGCATGACACGTTAACCACTAAGGACCCTAAGTTCACATGGTAGCAGTTTCAGATGGTTCAGACCCATCGACCAGTTGGCTCCAGATTTTCGTAGGATCGGACATCCTCCGCCAGCTAGTCGGAAGATTGCAGGGTTTCCTGTGGGGAGCGGCCAAATAGAAATCTTGCAAGAAAAACCGAGACAGCCGGCAGGTACCCTCTTTGACAAAATCCCTACCTGGTTTCCACAGGCGCTTTGCAGATGGAGGCGAAAGTGGTCTGTTGGAGGAGGAGACGATACCGAAGGCATTGAACCGAGTAAAGGACGAATGGTGAATAGACTAAAGGGAATGGCAAATTAAGTGGACAGGGTTGTGGAAATTTTAAAGTATGGGGATATATTGTGTGAAGAGATAGCACCTAAAAATCCTGACCCAAGGGGTCCAGAAGAAGTTGTCTCACACTCCAACAGGAGTCACTAGGCTATGCGTGAACAGGTTCACATAAGGAGATGATTTAAACTCTGTGACAGAGTAATTGATTAGAGGTGAGGAGGAAACATGGCGATTAGGGGTTTTTTTGGTATATGTGCAAAGTCAACTAGTCTGTCGTGTCTAATGTATTGACGAAAGGTGTTGAAAAAGCAAAAAGTTGTATAGAAGTCGAAACAAAGTGAAGGAGTTATAAGGACTATAGAGATAATTGGGAAAGTAGAGGTTTGAGTAACGATTGGGGCATGCTCATATTTATTGTTTTAAAAGTATTGAAAAGTGGTGAAAGCCTTTTTTTAAAAATCTGGAGACTCTCCTCTAATGCATTTATGTAAGACACTGCCAAAGCAAATGCCCAAGCTCAAACTGTATAGTGTCGAATGGGTGAAAGGCACGGCAGATTCGATGTTCATGCCGTGGGGGATCACAGTCAAAAGCAGTATTGCAACACATAACCACATACTTGCACGCTGCGTACAAGGGGAAGAAATTAGAGAAATGTTTGGCTATCCTAGAGCATTGGAAGATGTACCAGGAACAAAGAGAAGATCTGCCACCTGAGGAGTGGATGCTTAACCAATGTAACCCCTTACCTCGCCAGAAAGGAAAGGCATTAGTGTGAAAGAAATAGGGTTCTATCCTTTAAAGGAACTGAAAGCAGCGATGGGGTATAGCAATCGTTTATACGAACTGCACACCTATAGCAGGGAAAATAGTCTGGAGGAGAGTAAAAGAGATCTTTAAGATCATACAAGACAAGGAAGAGAAAAGTGAGCGATCAAATACATCAACAGAAATAGAAAGCGATTAAGAGATTGAAAGCGGAAAAGGACAAAGGTGACAAGGTAACGCTCGTGCAGAACGAATGGATGGGAGGATAGATATTACTCAAGCTAGATGGGAAAAGCATTGAGGAAGTAAGGCAAAGAGAAGATAAAGACGAACAGGATAGAAATATGAGGTCAGACTTTAGCCAGGCATAGGAGACCTACAATCAACGTCTCCTTCAATCTACACTTCCATCCTGTGTTTTCTGTACCTAACCACAAGGCACATTCCACTTAATAGCAAGCTATCTGTTAACTGTATAAGTGGTTGGTTTACACCTTAGGACATCTGTAAACATGTTGCATTGAATTTTCAACTTAACAATGTGCATGTTCACCACAATGGTCATCATGTATTGTCATGTATATATAAAGATTTAGAGATGTTTCAAAAAGAAAAAGCACAAGCTTATTAATAATAAAAAGCTGACATTTCTGCATGAGTTAGAGATATGTGTTTATCGGTAGCAAAAGTGTTGTTTCTAACAATGGTTGCCCCAGCTGTACGGGCACCCACAATGGTCTAAAAACCAGTCTGCACTTTAATTATACTGCATTCTTTTGACTCATAGAGGGTAGGAAAACCCCCCAGTTGTAGAACAGGATAGAAAAAACAGGAAACGAGAAAAGAGATTGAAGGAAGATGAGCATAGAAGAGAGCAGAGCACAGTGAGAACAGATGTATCAAGAGGAACAACAGAAGAATGAAGAAAGACCAGACGAATGAAGAAAGAGCAGAAGAGCAATGAAAGTATGACAATAGGCAGAGAGCAATGGAAGATAGTGATAGGAAAGGAAGAGAGAAGGAGGAGGAAGCACAGACATTAAGGGACAAAAGAATACAGAGGCAAAGAGAAGATGAAGAAAGGAAAGCAGAATGGAAACGAAGAGGAGAGAATTAGAAGAGAGGCCAGAAAACTGTAGAGGAGGAGCCAAGTACCCCCACCTCAACCGTTTCACCTACATTACCTATATGTTGGGAGACAGAGTGTGAAAACCGTGCAGTGCCTTTAAGAATAGCTATACCTAAGAGAATCGTGGAAGCAAGATTCCCATTGAGAAAACCATACCTGCAAACAAGGAAATATGATGGCCGTTTAAATGAGATTCCAGAAGAAACAGAGCAAATGAGTGGCAAAGATGAATGGTGATGTCACACAGAGCTGAATTGACGTATATAGACAATGCAGACATAAGAGAATGAAAATGTTCTATAAGGGATTAGGAAAGTATCAAAGATAAGTGACATCTTGGGATCAAGATGAAGAAGCTTATGCTACAGAACGGATGAAGACATCAAGTCATTTACACGTGTACAGATGGAAAAGAAACGCAAGTAGACAAGTAATCATGAGGCTAGCTTTATAATGAATAGATTGCGGCAAGCGCCAATATATACATGTATGTAAATGATCAAGTAAAGGATGGATGTTTCTACTAGATATTATAGCAGTGCTAGACTTTAGCAAGAAGGCCTCATTTCTAGTGTGTCGCAGTTAAAAAGCAGTTTGAATTACAAAATGAATCTCAGAAGGCGAAGTTGGATGAGCCAAAGAAGCCAAGGTCTTATTAGACTGGAGCAAACTGACATTGGATACAAATCGTGTGAAAGAACAAAACTCCTGTTCAGAAGGCATGAACAAAATAAGGAAGAAGTCAGAGGTCTATTCAAAAATAATATTAAAAGACATTAAAAGCTTGATTCCATGGTCTTTAGTCACGTGGAAGGGTGAAGTTGGACGAACAAGATGGTGACACCTACGCATGAGGGCAGAGCATGCCTACACTCTCCTGAATTCTCCACAGCACAGAACAAACTCAATGCTGATCTTCAAAGCCTAATTGACAGCAGACCACTGAGGTGATGATGGATTGATATGCTAATTGGTGGGAAGCTATGGTTAAGACGAGGTCACCAGCATCTGGATGGCCCACCTGCGTGCTGCTAGACGTAGGTGGAAAAATACTGATGGAGGTTAGAGTGCCAACCAATTGTAGGGGACCCCCTAATTAAGGGTCCTATAGTTTGTGTAACCAGTGGGACGTCGTACATTTAGTGACGTTCATAGTGGTCATTTTTAGGGAGGGCTTAGTGGCCCCACCTGATGTTTAGTAACCAATTATCTTCACCCATTGTCCCAGACTAGTATGGAGAGTATATCTAGATATACCCCCCTTATCCAATCAATTTCTTCTCTAGGTTTTTGTAGTTTGCTACATAGGATGACGTTGGTAATTACGTAGGTTAACGTCACTGATGAGTTTTTAGTATATAAGCTCAGTTTTTTATGAAATTTATTGAGTAAGAGGATCGAGCGAGTTTGTTGATGTTCGTTGTACTCCCCATTTTAGATAATTGATATTAAAACAGTTATCCTTTTGCCAACTACCCTGCCGTTTCGATTATTGATGTATGAATAAAAATCTGAATCCCCATCCATCTCTAGGGTAATCGATACTCATATTAAAGGGCCGAGTTATTCAGTTCAAAACCAAGAGAATTAGACAAGGAATTAGAACGAAGGGGGAAGACAGCGGGCTCTTGATGCCAGTATCATTTGTAAAAAACCAGTAGGGATAACCCCAGCAATACAATGGGACAGAATAGAAGAGTTCCTACCATTGAAGGGAGCAACGTCAGGGGCATCTAGAGTAGCATTAGAAGACAGCTTTGAGATAGGAAGTATCGCAGACAGGATCGATGAGGCCTATGAAGAATTAAAGGAAGGTAGCAAATCTAGAAGCCTAGGGAAGGAAGATCAAGCCCTAGCATTTCAATTGCAAAGCGAAGAAGAAAATCTGTTCAGTATTGGCTCTCATGGTACAGTATCCTGACACATCAGATATGGGTGCAATTATGACAAGAAGATGAAGACCCTATTGCTTACATTCTGGATATTCAAGAGCGTTGGCAGCTTGAAATGCGTAAACCATGGGGAAAAAAACTGCCATTTTTATTTTATGTTGGGGTTTGCCGAGCAAGTACAGAGGCAAATGAAGAATCAGGTGCTAATGGAGGCAAAACCGTGGGCTGAGATACAGTTCACTATAGTGCATCACTGTCGGCTATTGCAGGAGAAAAACAAGAAGAAAGATGAGGCTAGGAAAATTGAGGAAGCCAAATTGGTTCAGAAGAAATTGTCAAAATTTGCCAGGGAAGGGGTGGTATTGACAAGCAGAAGATGATTGGGGATGCAGCAAACAGTAGGTGCATCACAGGCAAATAATTGGTGCCCAACGGACCAAGAAGGGAATGGGTTCATGCCACGTGGCAGAGGTATGGGCTATAGAGGAAGGGGTGGATTCCAAACCAATCAAAGTAGGTTTTAGAATGTACAGAATGAGAATCAAAATGCACAGGGAGGATTTAACCAAGGAGGACTTGCTAGACAAGCACGACCTGTATGTTGGACTTGTGGGATGACAAGACACATTGCACGTGTATGTGAGAGCCAAGAAAATGTACACAATGATCAATTTTCGAGAGGTGGGACAGCTTACCCTCCACCATATAGCATACAAACTAGGGAAGGGTTTGCCCAAGATCAGACAGTGCATCAGACGCAAGCACTGCAAATAGAACAGACATAGCAACTAGAGCAAGTACAAATGAATTCACTGAGAGGGCAGTCGCAACACGCTCCCATGCAGATTCAACAGTATGCAAACACAGGACAACTACTGACACCCAGAATAGGAGGTGCCACTGTAGTGGAATGAAATCCTTTCACAGGGGGGGTATGCATGTACCCACAATAGGACAGCTGACAGGATGACTTGATGTGTTCAGTACTATCAGTGATACAAGGAACCAAAAGTCGATGTGACAAAATGAGGCAAATCTTTTTCTTTTCTAGTAAGAACTGGGGCTATTCGTCCATGTATACGAGAAGGACAATATACAATGTCGGGAATTGCCATGAATGCTCAAGGGTTCTCTGGAGCTACAAGTAGTCTCTATAAGAGAGTGTGACATGTCTGTTCCATTGTTGTATTCACGACAGACACCAGTTAACATATTGGGAAGAGATTTGATGATAAAGCTTAACATGACTGTAACAGTGAAGAGGGTCAGTTATACCACGGAGGGGCCCGAGACCCAGAGACCCACCTGGTTGGGGAATGGTGGGGTCAGGAGATATCTAATCCAGGTGAAGCACAGTCGGAGAAATGTAATATGGAACTCCAGGAGGGGCCCAAAAGAGTCGGAATGCAGCCTTTCTGCGAAGTAGCAGAGACACCGATGTTCGAATCTGGCAGCGGTCTGAAAGACATGGAACCTTCGGGCGGACACACGAGAGTCAGAACATTGCACTCATGCGAATTAGAAGTGACGCCGACGTTCGACTCTGACAGCCGGCAGAGAAATCAAGGAACCGCGAACATGGAGAGGCGGGGCTGCCACGGCATGGGGAACCTGCGGGTACTCGGCAGTTGTAACCCACCTGAGAACCGCAGAGCCGCGGATTATGAAAGACAGTGTTGTAACAACATATTAGAGCAGGAAAAAAACACGAGACTCCCAGAGACCCACCAAAACCCGTCCAGGAAGGAACTAAGAACTCACCTGGTCAGAGATGACTGGAACAGGGAGCGGGTGGAGGTCGAGGTCGAGGACAGCTTGCAATGCCTCAAGGGAAAAGGGGGCAGGGCTTGGGAGAGTTTTTATAGACTGGAGGAGGAAGTGAACACTGATTGGCCTGTTGATCTCCGCCTATATAAAGACAACGCTGGAAGGCGAGAGTGTGTTCATTCTTGGTTTTGTTGCAGATCGAACCAGACAGGACATCAGGAACTGCTGAAGGCTGGTGGGCGTATGAGGACTAGGAGGAGAAGCCTTGCCAGAAGTCCTTACCAGATCCCCTGCAAGGATCAGAGAAGAAGCATAAGCACAGAGAAAGGACATTGCAGCAATTTTTGATTAAAGCTTATTTTTTTCTTTTTATCCTTTTGAAATAGTCTGAATAAAGACCCATTTTAATTTCCATCAAGCCGCCTAGCTGTCTCATTGTCACAATGACTATTTCATTTACTGACTAAGGAATAGTGTGTTCCACTCCTCGAATACACTGCTTAAATGTGGGTGAATTTATACTGGCGTTCACAGGGCAAGTGGCTCTGCGAGGCGTACCAGAAGAGCCAGAGGGTTTCCTGTATGGGGTGAGTATTCTGCGAACGTGGCTACCTGGCCTAGTGGGAAAGATGGAGGATAGCTGACAAATTCTTGTTTAGATGACAGATACCCATGGACGAAGAGAGGGACACACTATCCCTCTGGAGTTAGAAGCAGCCATAGTACGAAGGGAAATGGCAATGCTTGAAGGAATGGATGATGAGGGTAGACCATGGAGGACAGTAATAGCTCTCGAAGAAGGGTACAGACTGACATTACTCATGACTTAGAGAAGACCCAACAGATGAGGAACTGGTGTTCCTTATGAGCATTACATACTGGATAAGAATAGAGAAGCGGGAGATCCCACAGCGAATGGCAATAATGGGACAGCGTCCAGTATTTTTTTGAGGAATACTTGGACAAGGTGCCAAGTGTCCTTTGGACCACAGGCCCTTATGACATAGGACTGTGATAGGGGAGGTCAAAATAAAGTTGAAGCCAGGGGGGGTTTTACCTCGAGCTAGACAGTACCCCATGTCTCTGATGAGGGTATATTGAAGACCATTTCAGCACTTATGAAACAAGGTATTCTGGTGCCATCAGAATCATTGTGTAAAACCGTGGTGTACCCCATCAAAAAAAAATAATCAAAGGGAGGGTTGTGGAGATTTACACAAGATATGAGACCGATTAACCAGATTGTAGATGCATTTTCCCTTTAGCTCCTAACCCAGCAACGATACTATGCAGTATCCCGGTTTATAGACATAATTTCGAAATCAAAAATTTCGAAAGTCAAAAAGTCGAAAAAAAAATGTCGAAAAAAATAATGTCGAATTTATTTTTTATGACGTTTTTTTTTCGAAATGGGGGGGTTCCCCCCCCAACCCCCGTTTTTTTTTTTTTTTTTTTGTTTTTACCTTTTTTTTAAATATAAACTAGAGCCCAAACAAAAATATCGAAAAAAAAAATAATTCGACATTTTTTTTTTCGACATTTTTGATTCGACTTTTTTGACATTCGAATTTTTTTTTTCGATATTATGACTGGACACCCAGTATCCCAGTGGAAGCTCGATATTTCACTGAGATTGATTTGAAAAATGCATTTTTCTCAATCCCGTTGCACAAGGACTCACAAGACTTGACTTAATTTATGTTCTGCCAAACTGAAATAGACTTGTTTGCCTCAAGGGTACTGTGAGTCTCCATCGATCTTTAACAGAGTCCTAGAGATGGACTTTGGTAATGTTGATTTGAAAAGTGCAGTGATACAGTACGTAGATGACATTTTAATTTGTAGCAGCACAGAAGATGAATGCAGACAAGGCTCGATTCAACTGATGACTATCCTAGCAGACAAGTGATACAAGGTAGACAAAGTAATACTGCAGTATTGTCAGAAAGAGGTGTTATACATAGGACAGTTGCTTTTACATGAGGGAAAGAAGGTGCCACCTGAAAGAGCTGAGGCAATTATGAAAACCGCAAAACCACACATGGTAAACATATGCAACTGTTTTTGGGACTATGCAATTATGTTAGAGCCTGGGTGTTCGACTACAGTACGTACACAAGACCCCTTTTGCAGGCTTTAATGAAGCCACAAGTGGGCAAAGTTACAATAGAATGGACTGAGGAAATGGAGGAAGGATTTGAGAAGTTGAAAAAAGCAATTTGCACAGCTTCCGTTTCGGGAATCCCCAATTATGCTGAGGATTATTTTTTTATTCTCTCATACAAATGGGGCAGTCATGACAGCAGTGCTTACACAAAGGACCACATTGGGGTACAAGCCTTTAGCATATTACAGTCAGATTTTAGACCCAGTTATGAAAGGACACTTTCCCTGAAAACAGTCATTGGCAGCCATCGCATTCGCAATTGAGAAGTCTACAAGTATTTTTATGGGCTGCTCTATGACTCTCTTTGTGGAGCATGCTCAGTTTGCCATTTTAGAGAAACCCAGGCACATTGACATCTCAAAGAACTTCTGCATATGAAGTCATGATTTCAAACCCAACAATCAAAATTGTCAGATGTCAGATAGTGAATCCTGCTGTGTGCCAGTGACGGAGGGTGACCATGTGCATGACTGTGCAAATTATGTTGAATTTTATGATGATATACTGCGTGTAAAAGAAAATGCTTTGTCAGGAGGGGAAATTCTCTTTATTGATGAATCTTAAAAAAAAGATCAGACTAGTGGGGAAAGACATTCTAGCGCAGCTGTAGTGAGGCATAGATTGAATGGCGAATTTGGAGTTGTAGCAAGTGCAAGACTACAGTCTCACTTTTCAGCGCAAGCAGCAGAATTGGTAGCACTTATTGTCCCGCTCAAAAAACACAAAGGGCAAGAAGTAACAGTGTACAGTGACTCCCCCTATATGACGTGAACCGTAGACACAGGGCTAGCACATTCAAAAAGGGAGGGATACATCAGTGCGGGTGGCACTCCAGTGCAGCACGCATCCTTATGGGATAGGCTTATTAAAGCACTACAACTCACAGTAGCCATAGCTGTCGTTAAGTGCGCAGCTCACACTAAGCGAACAGACTTTATTTCTTGCGGGAACTAAGCCACAAAAGCCAAAAGAGTTGCGTATTCTTCAGATATTTCAAGCTTTGATACGCCAAATGTCAAAGAGAAAGTAGTCATAATTATGGTGATGCAAGAAGGGTTTAATAGAATACCAATGACCCAATTAATGGAGATTCAAGGAAGTGCATCAAGGGAAGAGCAGGAATTATGGAAACGAAGGGGGTGTTCTTAATCCCCCACTGAAGCAGTATGGCGACAGGCTAGCACTGGAAAGCTGGTGATGCCAGTGCAGACGAGGAGCCAAGTACCCCACTCCACCTGCCCCTCCTACATTACCTGAGACATATGAACCAAAATATGGGACATATACAGAACAGTTAAACCAGCAAAGAGAAGAGCGTGGGCTCTGTACAGTACCCATAAGAATACCTATACCCAAGAGAATATGGGAGGTAAAGTACCCATTGAGGAAACCATACTTGCATCCAAGACAATATGATGGCCATTTGAACAAGATTCCTGATGAAACAAAGAAACTGAATGACCAGGATGAATGGTGACATCATACAAATTTGAATCGGCACCCAGATAGAAAGATAAACGGACCAGAGAGGCAGACGAATTATAAAGAACAAAGAAATACCAAGGATAAGTGACATCTTGGGATCAAGATGAAGAAACTTATGCCTCAAACCTGTTGAAGAAACTTAGTTTAAATGTGTACAGATGCAATGTAACGCAAGCAGCAAAGTAATCATAAAGCTAGCAACCTGCTGTCATGCACCAGCCCTGGAAGTTCATGCATAGATGGAAATACCACATGGTTCTGATAGTTCCAGGTTGGCGGTCTAGTTTTTATCCAACATGGCCGCCGGAACCTATAAACAACAATGCATTCTGGCGCTCGGCGCGTTGTATCAACTTTGTTACGTGCGCTGCCAGTTCTTTCCCTAAAGCGACTTGCCGCCCAGAGCCTCTTCTCTGTTTAACCTCTCCTACTCTCCTTTCTGTATGTATTTCACCTTTATCTCCTCACGTGGGTGTCTACAGGTTAAGGTAAGGTAACGGTTGGTTCTGTTTCGCTGTTCGTTCGTACACGTAGCGCAAACCACCTTTGGTGTCTGCCGCTATTTCCATTTAAGTGTCTATCTCGGCTATCTCACTCAGCCTCTCTCTCTATATTTACTGCCTTCCTGAGTATCGGAAGTCTTTACATTTTTCTATTTCTTTCTCGCTACCTTCTATCTTTATTCTTACCTGTTTCTTTCTTTCTTTGCCGGTGTTCCGGTTCCTTTCCGTTTTTGTGAGAACAACTGGAGTCTGTTTTCCTCTATTCAGCCCTTCCATAATCTAATCGGAGGAATCATTGGAGACTTTTCTGGTACCCTTCCCAAAGGACAATTGAAAGACACTACCAAACACTCACCACATCTGAAGACGGACTGCTAACATCTCTCAGGGTTTTTTGCCTTTGGGCTTTTTCCCAGCACGAAGGGCGTGCTCCTCGGGTTTCCCCAAGATCTGTAAAACATCCAGATTAAGGTGGCCACTGAGGGAGCGCGTCCTTACTTACGTCAGAAAAAAGAGAAGAGGCCAGTGGAAAGCATAAGAACCAGGGAGAAGACGGAAGCATTAAGGTTGGAGGAGATACAAGAAGAATCAGGTGAGGAGGAGATAGGGGAAGAGGAGTCACGTTTTGACACCTGCTTTTGAATAGATTAGACCGTGACAAGAGCCAACATATACATATATACCTCATAGATACATATGGACAAGTAAAGAATGAATGTTTCCACTACGTATAAACAGTACTGAATAACGAGGACGGCCTCATTCAGTGTCGCAGTTAAGAAAAGACATTGAATTTAACAGAATAAAAGTGCAGCTAAGGCGTTAACTGAGCCAAGAAGGCCAAGGTCTTATCAAACTGGAGTTGGCTGACATTTGATACAATGAGAAAGAACAGAAGCTCTTGTTCAGGAAGGTCAAGCAAAAACAAAAGATGTCATAGGACTATTGAAGAATACAAACAAATTGTGATGGAACACTATGAGCTGGCGTTCTATTTAACCAAGGATATTCTTTATTGACTTAAGGTAACATAAAAGAAACTGAAAAAAGATGGGTTAATTCTCCATATTCAGTCCAGAATTTGTTTGTGAGTAAGCTTCCTTAGAGGATATGGCAGGAAACGTACTTTAGTCTTCGTAGGCACAATGGAATGTAGCTGCTTCTTCCTCGCTGGCTGCTAGCCTCTGAAACACAAAGGAGAAGATTCTGTCAGTTCTTCCCCATTTCCTCCCTTAAATAGGGGCTGGAGCCTGTCTAACCAATCCGGTACCTTCCACAAGCGTAGGCTTGATAAGCCTCTCCAAGCCCCGCCCCCTTCTTCCGAGGACGCTGGCCACCATAATGGATCCCGCACTCGTGCCTCACAGAGGACGCTGGTTTTTCTTCGTTCTGTCCACAAAGTTATCGGTAAGCGTTGAAAGTTGTCATAAGCCCTTTGGCTACTGCTGAATATTTCTGCTTTGTTACGTAGCGAATCATGGCGTTTGTGAGGCCGCTCGTAAGATGTCCTTTTGCTGGTATCATGATGGCGTTTTGGCCGAAGGAGTCTCACAATTGTTATGCCTGGTGGGAAGGTGAAAGGTTTATTCTCCCCTCCCGTTACCGCAGTAGGATTATTTCTGTGAACGTGTGTTCCCCGTGTGTCTGCGTTCATTTTGCAGTTCTGAGAAGTATCACTGAATGTGTACGTGACGTTTGTCTGTTTTGAGGATGTTGTATCGCATGTGTCTCTGCCCCACCAAGCCTCTTTCAGGTCTTCCTCGATCTGCTCATCAGTCAGGTTGTCACACAAATACACAGAAAGGCTCAATTCATGGTGTCCAATCATGTGATGGGAGAAAGTTGGACGAGTGAGATGATCACACCTACACACAGAAGCCAGATAGTGACCATACTCCTTAAAAATTCTCAGAGAAAAGTGCAGACTCAAGGCCAACTTCAAAGCACTAATTGACACTGGACCATTGAAGTGATGATGGATCACATTTTTAATTGGTGGGAAGCTGGTGTCGAGACAAGCTCACCCACACCTGGTTGTTCGGTCTGCATGCTGCTCACGCAGGTGGAAAATTACTGACGGGGGTTAGTAGCCAACCAATTGTAGGGGACCTCGTAGTTGAGGATCCTATAGTTTGTGTAGCCAATGTGACGTCGTTCATTTAGTGACATTCATAGTGGCAATTTGAAGGCAGGGCTTAGTTGCACCACCTGATGCTAACTATCTTATTACCTCTCTCCGTTACTCCATACAGATTTAGAACCTATGCTTAGTTATACACTTAGAACTATTCCCACTTTCCGATAAGTTTCTGTAGTTTGCCACGTAGGATGACGTTGGTAATGACGCATGTCAACATGTCAGCTATGACCAATTATGGATATAAGAACCCATCTTTTTATGAGGTAGTTAGAGTCAGAGTATCAAGCGATTGCTGATGTTCGTTGTACTCCCCGTTTTCAATACTTGCATTAAAACAGACAAACTTTTGCCAAACTATTTGTGTCATCTTGATTATTGATGTTTGATTAAAATCTGCATCCCCATCTATCTCAAGGGTCCCACTACTCATCTTAAAGGGATGGAAGCCTCCAGCTCACCAGTAGCGTTATTAAAGGTTGCGCTTGAACAGATGCATTACCCCATGCATGTAACTAGGGAAAGTCTTACTGCAATGATTGTGGAAGACTGGTTCATTCCAAATTTGTTAGAACACATTGCATTTTATATAGTGAACTGCATTGTATGTGAAAGATTTACCGCTGGGCATTCCCCCGAGAACGATTAGAGGAGTAATTCCTCGACCTAATAGTCCTTTTCACCATTTAAATATTGATATACTGCAAGTACGTAATGGATACAGGTATCTGATAGTGGTGGTGTATCCCTTCTCCAGCTGGATCGAGGCAGGACCGTGTACACACTCCGACACCACTTGTACAGAAAGGTTTTTAGTATGCAAGGTCTTTCCGAGATGGGGTGAGTGTGAAGTGCTGAAATCCGATAATGAGCCACATTTTGTCAATGAAGTATTTAAATAGATAGGGCTTTTAGTGAATATTAAACATATGTTTTCTTCTGCTCATCTTTTTTTTTTAAATTTATTTTGACTTCTTTGGTTTACCAAATTGAAACCTTTAGGCCTACAACAGAAAAACATACATTCACAATGATTCCATCATTATATATGTTCCTTTAGAACAATGCGAAATTGTCTGGTTCCAAGTCTATCAGGTAATTGTCTAGTCAGTGTAATTCTTGGACAATTCGTCAATTTTTCTAAAAATAGCTATTAACAATGGGATCAGGGACAAATTGATGGTTGTTTTTTCCCCTTCAATAAAAACGTGCCACCATACGTCAATGTTCCTCTTTGTGGTAGATTTTGCAATCTCCCCCAGCCAAATTTCATGTTCTGCCGTTAGGCCTCTGCATTCCAATGTTAAGTGTTTCAATGATTCTACCGAATCCGGATTTGCACAGACTCTACTGTTCCCATGCCATTTTGTTTTGATCTTCTCTGTAGTATTTCCCTGCTCGGCAAGACGTTCAAGAGATACCTCATCATTTGTGACCACCAGAACCAGTTTGGAAACAGTTTCAAGTACCCTGGGAGTGTGTTCAGTTTCCTTGGAGCTGACCAGAACTCCTCGTACCTTTTGTATTTCCACAGGTCTTCTTGTGTCTCTATCCAGTCTTTCCAGTATAGTTTTTTTGTTTGTTCTCAAGGGGTTAGTCATTAGATCCTCCTCTAAATCGTTTAGTTATTCCAATGTTGATACACACTTCTTTTGCTATTCATGAAGTAGTCGTTCGTTCTGGTTATTAAGTGCCTTGTTGATAGCTTCAAAGCCACCAGTCAGTGGTTTTTAATGGCATTTTCTGTAAAATGGTAAGATCTTCCAGTCCACTACCGCTTTCAATGAATTCAGGATGAGCTCTCTGAATGCTTGGATTGGTAGTGATTTTGGTAGTTGCAACACAGACCTCCAAAACATCCATTCTAGGAGCAGCCAGATCTTATCTGGTAGACCAAATGCTGTTTCAGCTCAGTAGGCTAGAATTGGTATGACTTTCATTCTGTAGAAAGTTATTAGTGGTGTTAACGAGAATCTACAGTGTCTTTTCAATAGAACCTTTCCCTGGGCCGCCACATTTTTCACTTTCTTACACATCAGATCTTGTCTTTGTGTCTCACATTGGCTGTTTAAGCAACCACCCAGGTATTTTAAGGAGTTTACATCCAGTATTCTTTTACCTTTCAGGAACCAGACAAAGTTTGTTTTCTTGTTTCTTGTGTCTGATAGGTTAAATATTCACGGTTTTTCTGGGTTTATTGATAGCTCATTTGCTTCAACGTAATCCTGTAGCACTAACTGCAGCTGTAATCCGACTAGCGCCTGGTCTATTGAGACTATGTCGTCCGCATATAGGAGTTTCCCTATCGATATCCCTGCAATTTTCGGGGGAAATGCATGTATATCTTTGAAGGTTTCATCTATATCCGAGAAATACAGATTGTAAAGTTCTGGCGCCAGTGGGAAGCCTTGTTTCAACCCCGTTGTGGTGAGTATTCGTTTTGTTAGACCAGTCTTGTCCAATCTAACTCTCAGAGACGTGTTGGTGTAGAGGTTTTTGATGTTATTCAGTATTGTTAGAGGGCACTGCCACGTGGATAGCTTGCCCTACAGAATTTCTCTGCTGACCGTGTCGAATGTTTTGGACAAGTCCACGAATATTTTTATTGGCTTTCGTTTTCACTGTAATGGCCTTCAGCACATTGTTTAGGAAAATGTTGAGCGCAGTGCCTCTCCCTTTTACAAAGCCCGACTGCCACAGGTCCCTTCTTCCTGTCTCAACGCTCCAGGTAGATCGCACTTTCAACAGGACAGAAGCGAAAGTCTTCCACAGTACGTCGAGAAGGGCTATAGGATGATCGTTTTCTGGATTTGTCCTTGAGGCCCTTCTTAAAGATCGGGACAATAACAGCATCCCTCCAGGAGTTGGGTACCTTTCCTACTGTTATTGTATGTTCGATCAACTGATTCAAGAAGGTTGCCCATTCTTTTGGATGACTCTTTAGTATGGTGTTCATTAGCCCATCCGGACCGGGGGTTCTGGAATTTTTGAGTTCCCCAATCATAGCTTCAATGGTGGGGATGGTGTAATCCAAATGTGTGTCCTCTGTATGTGGGTTTGGCTTTGGTGTTATCTCCAAGCCAGTTTTCGATTGCGTTTGTGCGTAAAAGTCGCACCATGTTTTAGCCGATATTGGATTCAGCATCAAGGCATCTTGGGTGGCATCCATTTCATTAATTATAGACCAGATTTTGTTTGTGTTTTTATTTTTTTCTAACATATGCCTCGAATCTGGTACAGCATTGTCTTTTTGTGGGTGCTTAAACCAATTTTCGGTATTTTTGTTTGGTTTTATGTATTTCCTCCGATGTATCTGAATTTTTGTTTTTAGTTAGCTTCTTGATACTCTTCCTTAAGATTTTTTTCCGCTCCACTATTGCTTTATCGTATACATGCTTTTTTTGTACTCGTTGGTTTGCGGTCTCCTCTCTTCTGGGTGGTTTTCAACTTCTCCAGTAGGGGCATGTAAACAATACTGTTAGAGTCCTCTTGTCTTTGTCTTTGATTAATCAACGCCATCAGGTTTAAGTTTAACCATGCTAGGCTCTCCTGTCTTATTATTAGTTTGTTTCTACCGGAATTGACTGATACCGACAGGTTGATTCCATGAAAGCTTTTTTTGCTGCTTCTCGTGTTTTTGCATGTAAGTTTCAAAATATTGTTATCACTAGCTGCTGTAGTGATCACTTCCAAGATGTCAATTCTGTGCGAGAGGTTCACCGAAACACTTCTGTTTTCGACAGACATTCTGGACTACATACCTTTCTAAGTCGGTCTTGCCGGAATGTCACCGTTTGTTATTCCATTTAGGATTACACAGTCTCTTGAGTTGAGAGAATTCCTCCATGGGGCGTCTCGGCTTTGTTTCTTCGTACTCACTAAAGGGTCCTTATCATTGGGTACGTTGCCGGTATAGAAACATGAACAGTTTAGATTCCCACTATTATGAACGTTGGGTCTGGCCATTTTTCCCTCTGTTCGTCCAATAGGGCTACGATGTCTTCTGTGAAGTTGGCGTTTAACGGCGAGGATGGGTTCCAATACACGTTCAAAAGTATCAGCACTCGTCCGAAGCAACTGGCTCTTGCTTGATTTTTATCACCAAAAACTGAACGCAAGGGGTTGGGTTATGCTCATGAAGCACCTCCCAGTTCATGTCATTTTCTATGGCTATCAGTAGGCCCGCCTTCGGCCTTCTCTTTGGTCCCTTTTTGGCTCGATTTATTACCTCATAACCTCCTATAATCGGGTTTCCATGTTTCCTGCAAACATAATACGTTTGCCTTCATTTTTTGAAGGTCACCTTTTCTGTATAGGGGAGTGAAACCTCTTGTGTTCCAACTCACCAGCCTCCATG
Organism: Ambystoma mexicanum; assembly: GCF_040938575.1. Classification (NCBI taxonomy): domain Eukaryota; kingdom Metazoa; phylum Chordata; class Amphibia; order Caudata; family Ambystomatidae; genus Ambystoma; species Ambystoma mexicanum. Next base: position 16,232,496 of record NC_090926.1, read on the forward strand.
ACTCCTCTGTCTTGTACTTTAAACGTTATTGCTTTTGCATTTTTGATGCTACCAAATTAGCCAACCAATTCCATTTGTCTTCCTCGTTATCAGTCTCTCGATTTCTTCCTCCTGTATTCACTTTGTTCCTTGTATTACTGCTCATGTTTTTCTCACTGGGCTGATTTCCTTTGTTTTGAGTGTTATCACCTTTGTGGGTTTTATGCCTTCTTCAGCTGGAATTTTGTCTTGTCTTTTTGAGAACAAGTGGTTGTTTTTGCTTAAGTCAAACCCCATTGGTCTTAGGTGAAATGCTTGTTCCAAGAGTAGTTTTGTAACTTATATTGAGACTGTATGTAACACCTTGTCTGTTCTTTCTTCTTCCGGAAACTCTGCTATGGCTATATCCGTAGAAGTTATTAATCTTAGGGCTGGAATATGGTGCAATAGTCTGATTACGTTTGATCTATTATGGATTAGACCAACGTCTTAATGTAACACCCTTTCTTACACTGGTTGTTGCTAGTTGCCTTAGGCAGTTGTTGCTTACAAGTCTCCGATCTCGTCAAGCTATTCGACACACTTGTCTTTCTTTTTCCAATCACTAGCCTCAATGGTGATGTTACTTGATTTTCTTCCACTCGTTGATAATCATCTTGATGCAACTCTTTAAAGTATTTAAGTTTTCGTTGTTTTTTTTCCGAATCGGACCAGTTAGTTTCCTTTTGGGGTCCTTATGGTCAGACTTTCCGGCTTCTGTTGGTTCACTCGGTTCTCGGTTCCCTATGTTTTGTGTTGGGGGATTTCTTGGTGGTTCTTCCGAATTTGTGTCTTCTTTCTCGTCGCCTTATTCGAGACTACTCATGTCACTCACGTTAGTTATGCATTTGTACTCTTGCGCAGAGTCTGTCTCATCTCCGATGAATTCCACCTCGTCCTCGCCTTCTTCTTCATCCAAGATTTAATACATTGAGAGATCTTCTAGGTCCTGTTCTATCTCTTCTTCATCTGATAACTCCACAATCTCTGGAGTTTTTGTTTCTCTCAACCTTTTGTTTTCTTTAATCTTCACCTCTGTTGCACCCTTTTTAGATGTTTTTTGTTCTGTAGGAACTGTACGTTTTTCGAAGAATACTCAACTCTTGTTGAAGTTTTGGTTCAAAACCTGTAGTTGATTCTTTGTTATTGTTCTTTTGGTGCTTTTGTTCCTTTGTTTGCTTCGGACAAGTTGTATTCCTTGCTTCTTTACTGTAGATATTTGGGTTTCCTTATTCCTGGACTTTTTGAAGAGGTCGCAGATTTTTACTTTATTGGTGGTGTCAATAGTTTCTCTGTGTTTGGTGTCCAAATCTTTGACTGTGTTTCGTTCACTTGACTCTGTAGCTCCTAAATTTCGATTTCTTGAAAAGAGTTGTTTTTGGATTGTTTGTCCGGTTGCTTTTACCTTTCTCGTTTGGTGTGACCCCTTCTAGTTCAGTTAGTTTTTGGTCCCTGGTCTCTGTTCCCCTGCTCACGTCCCTCTCTTCAGTTCATTGATTTCCAGTCAAGCTATTCGACACACTTGTCTTTTTCCAATCACTAGCCTCAATGGTGATGTTACTTGATTTTCTTGAATGGATTTCCTTGGGACGCGTCCTCAATTTTTGACTTTTTTTTTTAAGAGTTTGTTTTTCTTGGCTAGGTAGATGACGATTCGGCTCGGTTATGTTGTTCATTGGCATCATTGGGTCCAGGCATCACTTGGATGTCTGCTTCCACACCCTCCTTAGTTCTCCTACTCTTTGTTAGAAATGGCTCTTTTGTTGGCTGGGTAGATGATAATTCTACTCTGTTGTAGGCTCTGGTGGCATCTTTGGGTCTGAAAATTTCATGAGTGTATACTTCCCTGCCCCCAGTCGTGGCTGGTGCCACCCACTCATCTGGCTTCTTTCCAGCAACCTCCACCACTGATTCTCTCCTTTTAACTTGTCTCTTTTCTTGTCTTTCCTTCATTATTGGCTGCAATATATCGTGCAACAGCTGAGCGACCTTTGTGTGAAGTTTAGCTCTTCGTAGAGTTTCATGAAGGGCGCTTGAATTGCCGTCATTGTGGAGACCAACAGGAATTTTTCTTCCGGGTATCCATGTAAATTTGGTCCTTCTATTTTTGTTTCTTTGTTAAACTCAACTGCTGTTGGTGGCTATCACGACCCACATCCAGAAACCCCCCTGGCAAGCCCATGGGCCAGGAGGGGTCTTGGCTCGGGTCTCCAACAAAGTTAGGCATCCTTTCCCTAGGCCCTCTTGGGGCCAGTCCTGGCGCCTTTGGCGCCAGGCTCATACTTAATAAAGACTTGTGTTTAGGGAACTACTTTATTTCAAGTGCCAGCCAACATGGAGGCATACACATAGCTTGCTCCTTGGAACCAAGCTATGCGGTATAGTGTTTTGGGGGTGGTACCGTAGGAACTACTTTACCTGGACTACTTTCTTGAAGCTATTTAAACCACACCCGACTTGGATAACACGCTTCGCGTTACTTTGCAATCCTGCAACGTGACGCTCATCGTGTTCAGCTGTACCCGCGAACCTCGGAAGAACAGCATCTGTAAAGAGACAAAAGGACATTGTTAGCAGCAGCAGTTTACCTGTAATTGTCATCGTTAGCTGCCCACAGATCCTGCGATCAGCATCCTAGGATCAGCGCATCTCCCGGACCGACGGATCTGCAAAAAGGGAAGAAACAAGACATTAGACATTTTACAACATAACAAACTGTGCCAAAAAGCTTACCTCGCAAGTTGCCCTTCGACCAGCATCGCCTCGGAATTTCATACACCGGGTGAGCACCGCGATCTATGGGAAAGAAAAGACAACAGGTTAGCAAAGACAAGACATCATAGCGCTGCACATAGCGCCTACTTACCGCATCAAAGCGCTCTTAATACGCCATCATTTACCGGCGAGACCCAATTCAGCCAATGCATCACATTGGACTTCCGCTCACCTAAGGAAGAGAAAAAGATATTTATTAAACCAAGAAAGGCATGCAAGAATAACAACAATATACAACAGCAATAAGACCTACCTGAAAGACTCAAAGCAGGCCGGCATCAGTGAAGTAACTAGATCGCATCCGCCCACAAAGGACAACGCGCCCCTGCCAAGAAGGCAGGACGGAGAGCAGACCTGAATTAACAACAAGTTGAGGAGAGGTCCAGAGGGGCTGCGAGCATACGGGGTGGTGGGGGGTTGCTTACCCCAGTTGCCCAGTCTTGAACATTGCCCACCTGTATTCCTGGTAGAACTTCCCCGCTGGTCACACCTGGGAACCGCAGAGAAGGATACCAGAGCACCTACGGCTGGGTGGCGTCCCCGTGGATACCAGGTGAGCGTAACAGAGACTTTGATGAGTTGTTGTTTGCATATTTCAGATTTCCTTTGGTTACTTGCTCCATCTCTATTTGCTTATTAGTTTGCATTGCCTGATAATTTGTAATCCCTTTTTGGATTTCCCGCTCTTCTTTGTCTTGCTTATTTGTTTGTGTTGCAGTATCTTTTGTTGCCCTTCTGGTCAGCTCTTTGTTTTGCACAATTTTGACTTTTTTTCTCACCCGTTTTCTCACCCGTTTTCGTTGTCTGATTACTTCTTTAGGAGGAGTCTTCTTTCGTATGGTTCGGGTCTTATACAAGCCCGCTCGGCCGTCCTCGGCTTCCAGTGTTCGTTCAGCTTCGATGTCCGGGATCAAGGGAAAACTCCAGGAAATTCAGAAAAAGGATATGGAGCACGCGGAGGCGGTGCAGGGATTCCGGGAAGGGCTGGATAAGAAGGAGGGAAGGTAGATTGGAAGAAGGGGTTCCAGGAACCAGGAAACAACAGAATAATACAAGGGAGAGTACAGAGCACAGTTCCGGTCACAGCTAACAGCAGCGTTGAGACGCACAGGGCCGCGGGGGTGTGGCCTCTTTATTGAGTACGCTGCGTAGAACGTGAAGACTGGTGAGCAGCGTTCTGAGCATGCAGCCATGTTGGTAGTATTATGGAGTGTAATCCCTGACATGTCAGGGACCAGGAGGCCCAGAAAGGGCGAGTTTGATGGTTCATGACAGCATGCCTCCTCCGAAAACCCGTCCCGCCGGGGTTTGCCCGGGTTTATGAGATGAACTTTCTGAGTAACCTGGGGGTATTTAAGTTTGAGATAGGTTCCCGAGTGTGTTCACTGGGGGGATATCCTTTCCATTCCACCAGGTACTGGAGTTGGCCACGTCTATATCTGGAATCACAAATTCTGGAGACCTCATACTCCAGTTGGTCATTGACGAGCACTGGTTTAGGCCGGAGGTTATTTCGAGAGGTCTGGACAAATGACTTTATTAAGGATGTATGAAAGACTGGGTGGATTTTCTTCCAGGAGTCTGGTAATTTGAGTCGAAAGGCCACTGGGTTGATGATTTCCTTTATAGGGAAAGACCCATAATACCGGGGAGCCAATTTATTTGGTCGTAGATGTCGTGGCAGTAGCTTCGAGGATAGCCATACTTTATCCCCTATTGTGTAGGAAGGGCTCGGTCTTCTTTTGGAGTCCACATACAGCTTGGTCTGGGTCCTGGCCTTCTCTAATTGTTCTTTGGCCTCTCTTTGTACATTAATGAGTGTTTCAATCCAGGAGTCGACTGTGAGAACTGGTGTAGGATGTGGAAGGACAGAAGGTAGAACCAAAGGGTGGAATCCTTGGCTACAGAAAAAAGGGCTGGTCTTAACGGCCGAGTGATCCGAATTATTATAAGCGAATTCAGCCACTGGTATTAAAAAGGGACCAATCTTCCTGGACCTTGGTAGTGAAGCAATGGAAATATTGTTCCAAGGTTTGGTTTACACGCTCTGTAGCTCCGTTGGTTTGGGGATGATAACCTGAGGAGAGGGCACGTTGAATTCCTAGTATCCGGCAAAGGTGTTTCCAGAACTGAGAAATGTATTGAGGCCCTCTGTCCGATATGATCTTGGAAGGGAGTCCATGTAGTTGAAATATGTGTTCCAGGAAAATTCCAGCAAGTTCTGACGAGGATGGCAGTTTATACAGGGGTGTAAAATGAGCCATATGAGTGAACAAGTCAATGGTGACCATGATGGTTGTGTATCCCCTGGAAGGTGGTAATTCCACAATGAAGTCTGTAGCTATGAATTCCCAAAGCCTTGTTGGTAGTGGAGATTGCTGTAGTAGACCCGCCGGTCTTTTGTTGTTGTGTTTGTTTTGATTACAGACAGAGCATGCCTGAACGTACAGTTGTACGTCAGCTTTCATTCCGGGCCACCAAAATTACCTTTGTATTAATCGAAGGGTATTGGTAATACCACGATGTCCAGAGTAAAGGGTATCGTGACAGAGGTTTATTATCCTTTGTTGTAGTTTTTGTGTTGGAATGACCAAGGCATTATCTTTGAACAAGTATCCATGTTTAGTCTTCAAATTCCACTGGTTCTTGCTCGAGAGGTTTTTCTTGAGCTCAGAGGATTGAGTTTGCATGCAAACTTCATCTAGGAGACTGATTGCCTGAGCTACAAATATTATATAGGGAAACATCTTAGGAAATGTTCGGTCTTCAGGGGGTTCATAGTGAGGACGCCGAGCGTCAGCGATTATATTTTGTGTTCCAGGAACATGGTGAATCTGGAACTGGTATTGGGCAAAGAAGAAGGCCCAACAGGCCTGACGGCTGTTCCTGCATTCCAGGGCCTGTAATACTTGGAGATTTCGATGGTCCGTGCAAACCTGGACAGGATGTTTAGCTCCTAGAAGTAAATGACGCCACTCGGTGAAGGTTTGGCGGATGGCTAGCAGTTCCTTTTCTAAAACCCGAGTAATGAGTTTCACTGGGAGTCAATGTCCGTGAAAGATAGGCAATAGGATGTTCCAGTCCGTCATCGAGTTCCTGTTTCAAAACTACTCCGATGGCATAGTTAGAGGCGTCTGTTTCCACTAGGAAGGGCCGATTTATATCAGGTTGAGCCAGGATGAGGGCTTGTGTAAACTCTGTTTTCAAGCATTGGAAGGCCTTCTCCTGGACTGATGTCCAATGAGAGGGAGTATCTTTCTTCAACAAGGCAATAATCGGTTGAACAATCTCGGAGAAGGATGGTATGAACTTCCGATAGAAATTAGCTAGGCCCAGCAAAGACTGGATCTGTTTTACAGTGGTCGGAGTTGGCCAGGATAGTATGGCCTTAACCTTGGATTGATCCATTCCTATGCCGTCTGGGCTAAGGACAAATCCTAGATAGTGAACAGTGGAAACATGAAAAAGGCACTTCTCGGGTTTTGCTAGGAGCTTGTGTTCACAAAGCCGTTTTAGTACTGCCTTAACATGTCCTTCTAGCTTGAGAGGATCCTTAGAGAATATCAAAATATCGTCCAGGTAGACGATGACGAAAGGAAACAGCATATCTGAAAACACCCGATCCATAAAGCGTTGGAAGATCGCCGGAGCATTAGCGAGTCCAAAGAGCATGACCAAGTATTCATACTGACCAAACGGAGTTCTGAAGGCTGTCTTCCATTCCTCTCCTTCCCTTATACGGATCAGATGGTAGGCACCCCTGAGATCCAATTTGGTGAATATTACGGCTCCTCTTACGGCTTCCATGATATCTGAGATCAAGGGTAATGGATAACGATCTTTAAGGGTGCACTGATTTAGACCTCGATAATCAAGACAGGTCTGAGCTCTTTGGTGTCTTTCTTAGGAACAAAAAATAGTGAAGCTCCGGCTGGAGACTTGGATGGGCGTATGGTGCCGTTTTCTAGGTTAGTATCTAGGTATTCACAAAGGGCCTTTTTCTCGGGTTCAGACAGAATAAAAATCCTTCTAAAGGGAATCACAGCTGAAGGTTCGTTTTCAATAGCACAGTCTTCCGGGCTATGGGGTGGTAAGGCTTGGACAATAGCAGAAGAGAACACATCGACGTATTCCTGGTAGGCTTTAGGAACGTGGACGATGTTGGAGACCGTAAGAGGACCTTGCTGGGTTGTTGAACGTTCTTCCGATGGTGTCGGAGAAAGATCCAGGAGTAGACAATGAGACATGCAAAATTCGGAACCTAGGAACAGGGAACCTGCTGTCCAATTGATGTATGGATTGTGTTTTTGTAGCCAGGGCATTCCCAATACTATTGGGTAATGGGCAGATTTTATGATGTCAAACTTCATCTTCTCTAGATGGTTTATTGCAAGCTCGATTTCCTTGGTCTGAAGGGTTATAGGTCCAGAATAGAGGGGTCTTCCATCAATTGCTTCTATGGGTTGCAAGGTATTCCGGAATTCGTAGGGAATATGATGTTTAAGGACCCATTCTTGATCTATGAATATTCCCATGGTCCCACAGTCCACTAATGCCAGAATGGGGTAGGTTTCCTTCTTGGATGGCGCTAGAAAGGCCTGTAAAATTACCAGAGAGTTTTGTCCAGGAGAGTTCAAGGATGGTATAGATGTGGAGCCTACATCTCTCTACCGAAACTGAGCTCTATCTAGGATCGGGAGCTGGCGTTTCCCGAACGCCGCGCAGGGGTTATTGGACATTCTCTGACTAAATGCTTGTCCGAGGCACAGTACATGCATAAGCCAGTATGGATCCTTCGCAACCTTTCTTGGGGGGATATGGGTCCACGGAAGGCCCCTAGTTGCATGGGTTCAGGTTAGTTTGTAGGAACAGAAGTATCTTCGGATTTCGAGGAGGTCTCTAAGGGGTTCTTCTGGAGGGGTGACTTGGTCTTCCTTTTCTCTGCCTTCCTTTCCTGGATGCGAAAATCAATCTATAGAGCAAGATCCATAAGTGCCTGGTAAGAACTTGGACGTGCCACCCTGGCTAATTCATCCTTGATATCTTCATTTAGCCCTCTTCGAAAGAGAGTGAAGCAAGCTTCAGAAGGCCAACCCGCTTCTTTAGCCAGTTGCTTGAATCGACTCACATAAGTGAGCATGTCCTGAGAGACTTGCTGGAAATCAAGTAAACATTCTTGAGCACTAAAGATCTGTTCTGGGTGGTCAAACATGGTTTTAAGTGCTTGAATGAATCCGTCATAATCATCCAAGAGGGCATCTCCGGAATTAACTAATGGTGTGGCCCAGGCTAATGCATTCCTGGAAAGGTGTGAAATAATAAAGCCCACTTTAGCCCTGGGGGTGGAGAAATAATAAGGTTTAAAGGTAAAGTGGACCAAACAAGAATCCAGGAATCCACAGAGGGTTTTTGCAGAGCCATCATATTTCTCAACAATGCCGCCCAATAGCACACTGTCTTTTGTGGGAGAGTCGCGGGATAGTACCAATTGTTTTAACGCGGCGTTCTCAGCCTTCAGGTTTTGTACTTCGGTCGTTAGTTCTTGCATGACGTGCATAAGATCCTGGATCGCTGCCTCCATGTCTGTATCGACTTCGGTAAGGTGGCGTCTCAATCTGTCACAGGTTTCCACCTTTCTCACCTGTTTTTCCTTTGTCTGATGACTTCTTTAGGAGGAGTCTTCTTTTGTATGGTTCAGGTCTTATACAAGCCCGCTCGGCCATCCTCGGCTTCCAGTGTTCGTTCAGCTTCAATGTCTGGGATCAAGGGAAAACTCCAGGAAATTCAGAAAAAGGATATGGAGCACGCGGAGGCAGTGAAGGGATTCCGGGAAGGGCTGGATAAGAAGGAGGGAAGGTAGATTGGAAGAAGGGGTTCCAGGAACCGGGAAACCACAGAATAATACAAGGGAGAGTACGGAGAACACGTCTGGTCACAGCTAACAGCAGCGTTGAGACACGCGGGGCCGCAGGGGTGAGGCCTCTTTATCGAGTATGTTGCGTAGAACGTGAAGACTGGTGAGCAGCGTTCTGAGCATGCAGCCATGTTGGTAGTATTATGGAGTGTAATCCCCGACCTGTCAGGGACCAGGAGGCCCAGAAAGGGCGAGTTTGATGGTTCATGACACTTCCGGTCCTTACTTTGTCTTCCATTGTTCTAGATGTTTCCAGAAACACGCCGTCTGGTATTTCCAGGGCTACCTTAGTTTGTCTCATTTGAGTCGACCTACCCTGTAGTATTTTGATCTGATCTTGATTATCCATTGGCTGCGTCCTGTTAAAAAGCGGTAGGGACGGATTGAGTCCGACAAGTTTAGCTGTTTCCAAATATTATTTTCCTGCGTCCGGTTATTTGTATAGCTCGGCTGCCCCAGCATGAGCCGGGGCTGTGGTCTTTTAGTTAGTAACCACATTATCGGGGCTGGCATGCCATTCAGGGAGGAGCCCACCTTTTGCGTTGTTTTTTTTTGCCCCCCCCAATGTTCCGTAGTGTGACTCATCCTCGGGTCACAATTGCTTTTGGTTGGGAGTATTTGTCCCTTCCGATTCCTGCCTGTTACAGTCAACCACGTCCCTGTCATTTGTTCTTTTTGTTGGTGTTAATTCTGAGGCCGCCTCGTGCGGACTTGACTGGCTAGGCTTAGTTGGATCTTCAAATTGTTCAGGGATCCTTGTTCTGTCTTCAGACGTCTTCTCCCCTGACCTTGGGCTTGCCTGGCTGTATAAGTTTCATTTGTATTGTCACTGGCGACATTTAAAGGCAGATCTTTTTCAGAGTCTATCTTTCCTTGAATGTCTCTGTTCAGGTTGTTCCACCGTCACTCGTAAATGGGTCGGCAATTGCGCACTTATGTTTCCCAGGTGTTGCTGGTCTGCGACGTGTGTTTCTTTGTCCTTACTATGTAATGGATCCTTAATTGAAGGTGGAATGTCTTGATAGAACTCTGTACCGATCTGTCTCTTGGTTCTCTATATAGGAAGCAGTACTGGCTCCTATGTTTACTGTGATGTTAAACGGATGGATGGTCTGGCTGTCCACAGGCAGTCGGTCTTGCTCATATGTGTTTAACTTACTTGGTATGCTGGGGGTTCCTGCTACCGCCGCCCATGTTGGTGTGGTGCTTTCCACCAGTTCCAGGCCATCCTGGACTTCTCCCAGGTTTCCATGCAATGTCTAATTGTAAAAGTGGTAGTAATTACATTTGTAATTTTGACCCACACTCCTCCGTGTCATTCTGTTGCATTGGTGGCATGTTTCCCTGGTTGTTGTCTGTGCCAATGAAAATGTTATATTTAGAATCAGGTTTCTTTCAAGATGTTTACAGTGTTTTACCTTGGAGCCTGCACATTCTGTACTACCATTCCTTGGGCCACGGGCGCCACATGTAGCAAAGCTTGTCAGATGCGCTTTGCTCCCAGCCCTGTTTTTGAGGAAGGGTGAGTGTCGGCATCAGTGGAGGCGGGGCAGGCAGCAAGTGAATAGATACTCTGTCTCGTGAGTCCTCACACGCTGTTTCAGCACTTTTTCGACGGTTATTCTGCTGCAAAGTTAAATCCCCCAGTCCACAAGCAAAAAACAGTCAGGGTCCACGGCACATCACATCCTTCTGCTGATCACCCGCAAGCGAACGGGATATGTGAGAAATTCAACATCCTCCTTAAAGAAAGCATTGCCAAATTAAACTAACTTTGAAGAATGGATGGCTATATTTCCTGCACTTAGCTTTATATGCCCTACAGAATCAGCCTGGTTCAGACCATCAACTCACTCCACATGAACGAGCAACAGGGAGGCAAATGAGAACGCCTCCTACACCTTCATAGAGGAGTAGAAGTGATACCCAGAGTACAGCAAAAATGTTAGGTTATGAATGAAATAAATATTTAACATGGATGACCTCTAGCATCGCTCTCATTTCAGAACAACTCAAGTGCCGGGGGTTGTGGAGGTCGGTCTCAGAACACAGATGAAGATCATTCTGCAACCGGATCAAGTGAACTATTTGCGACACCTAAACTGTTTATTGGTGACACTTCTGATCAGAAACTTTACCCGAAAGTGGCCCGAGCCACGTTTCCATGGCCCTTTTTGCGTTGAAAATATAACCCCCCTCAGCAGTAAAAGTCCAAGGCAGGCAAGCTTGGTTTCATTTAAATGACATAAAACCTTACAAAGGCAAGACCGTACCTCCCACTGTTGCCGATCCAGAAGCAAGACAAGAAGAATTTCAGCGTGTGCAGGCTCGATCGATGATGGAGGATAAGGGAATCAACAGATCTTGCATTTGTACTAGGGCTCTATTGGACACTCCTAATAGATATTATAGCGAGAGTACAAACCCTTGCTGAGAGCCTTGGGAATCTTGATAAATGAACTTTAGAATTGCAATGATATATCAAAGATATGCCTAAATGTCAATTTCTAATAAAAAATTGGAAAAGAGCTCAGTATCCAGACTTTTTTGGTACATACCTGTTCTACGTATGGTGTTGACCGATAACGATGTGCATCGGCTTATGCTTACTGTTTTTATATTTATCCTTCAAACTTATCCTGCTCTTGTCAGAAGAGACAGTGATTTTCGCACTTTTAACAGGATCCTAAAAATGGCACCTGTAATCAGGAGACTACTCATAGCGATAATGGAGGAGATATTGCAGTTGCAGGAGTAAAAAGTGTTTTTTCCCCTTAAATGGTTGTGGTGAGAACGAGGAATGTTGAAACTAGCACAATTTTAGGTAATGAGCAAGCCGACCAATCCCAGGATGGAGAGAGAGGTGAATGTCCATGGTATTGTGCATAGTATATGCCTGTACAATCACTCTTTTTGTCTTTGTTTCTCCTGTTTCAGACTCTCTATCACATGGGTCCTAAAAAAGCAGATGTCCCTTTGGTTCTCACCACTATGAAAACTACTTTTGATTCACTTCGTGGTCAGTACACAAGCCTTGAGTATGGGAGGTATAGGAGAAGTGCAGAGGGAGAAAATGAAGGGATAAATGCATATCTAGATAATGCACCACACTTGGGTAATAACATGTGGTGTCGGCACATGAAAAAGGTGGGAGTGAGAGAACATCTAAGGAGGGTTGCTACATGTCTTTCCTAATACCTTATGTTTTGGGAACCTCTAAAATATTAATAGCCACAGAAGTATCAGTGAAAAAGCACATTGCCCGACACATCTCGCATGTTGCCTGACAAGAAGACAGTTCCAAGGCAGAACAGCATCCATAGTGTGGATGAATAAAGAGACATCTCAAAAAGAAGACGATTATGTGCAAGATTTAAAAACAAGAGAGAAACCAGAAACAAAGCATCAAATAATTAAATATATACAGCCTGGAATAAATGAAGCAGGATTCAAGATTGAAGAAAACAAGATTCTGCAATGCAAAGATAAGAATGGGAAGGAAATGCGAGAATGCTGGGAAAGGTGTCAACTACAAATCAAAGGAACAGTGCACACTCGCAAAGGATGGGCTGATGGACTGGTTGTGTGCAAAGCAGCAGCATTAACCAGACAGTGGAAAGTAGTTGTGGTAAATGCAGAAAAAGAATGCAAAGATCAATGGCCGAAGATTGGAAGATTGTTGACATGGGTCGACCATAAGAGAGGACCATTGCAGATAGTACCCATGAAGAATGCATGCTTATGTTTCAGAAATAACGGTACGAGGAAAGCTGGAGAGAATCTCCAGTGTGGCCGAATTTTTGATGTACTAGGCATGAAGGAAGGGACAGCAGTCCTGATTGATTATTATTGGGCTTGTGGGTCCAGAGCCTACATGAAGCTGCCCAAGCACTGGGGAGGGACGCGTTCCTTGGTACACATCCATGTTCCAGCATTAGTGATTCCTCCAAGTGACCTAAACATTGGAGAATTTCCGAAAGCAGATGCCCATTTAGGAAGGAGAACATCGCTCGAATTTCTCAATTGAACCAAGAGAGAGAACTATTTCTCAGCAAAATCAATCGAAGCATATGAGGCTATCCCATATGAACATAGGCTGTTCAGCAAGACTGCTTCAATCTTTATGCCTGGGATGCAGATGATGGCCAATGCTAAATGGTTGCGGATTACCAGGTGGGCCATAAAAAGGAGCGAACGCTATCAAGGAAGAATTGAGAGCCATAAGACTGATGACCCTCCAGAACAGATATGGCCTTGATATGGCCAGATATGATTCTGCAATGGAAGGAGGAGTTAGCACCAAAATTGGGCCATCATATTGCACGTTTATACCTTCTCACGATGAGAATGGGACCTTGACGGAGGCCATAACGTTGCTAAGGAACCTGCATAACAAGATGGAAGATGAGACAGATGATGTTGCAGACGACAATTGGTTTGCATCGATCTTCTCATGGGCTCCACAGTGGATGGCAAACATCTTCAGGTTTCTTGGAGCAGTGTTAGTGATAGTGATGTTTGGATTCTGTGTGATAAGAATAATAATTACACAGTGCAAGAAGACAGCCAAGAAAGCAGTGGGAATGAAGATCATGACTGATGTTGAATCAGGGTTTGGACCCAAAGGATTGACTGATGAAGTCAAAAATACATAGAGGCTAGCATTGTAGCACCTGAGGGAACGAAGTTCCTGTATCCAAAGAATCACAGGAAGTGCGTAGGCTGATAGGTCTATTGCAATGCAAATGTACAGTGCAGCTATAGGACCTGGAGTGTGGATGAACATGTAAAATCAGCAGGACCCTGAAAGGAGTAATGAAGATCTGGACTCCAAAGAAGAATTTCAAGAGAAGATAACCAAAATGTGGAGATTAATGAAGGTGTGGTTGATGAATCAACCAGACGGGGGAGTGTAGAGGAGCAGCCAAGTGCCTCTGCAGAAGTCCCGCCCCCCACTACCTGTATGTTGGAAGCCAGAAATCGTGCCATGCTTGAATAACAGCGGTTGTGACTATTCCACAGAGAATCTTAGAAGAAAAAATATCCGTTAAGAAGGCCCTATCAGATGTATTCCCAAAGAGATGACAATCTATTGGAAGAGATCCCCAAAAGGAATATGAAAATGAGAAAGAGAAGCTGGCGACGTCACAAGAAGTGTTACGCTCACCTGATATCTTCGGGGGCATCTGGAAGGCTCCGAGATCTGGAACCCTGGATGCGTAGTGCTGAATAATGAATCTTAGTTATTTGTAGGGTGAGCTATCCGTCCTGCGTTTCTTGTGCAGTGGCGCTTGACGTTTGTTGACGAGCTGCCCGAGTTGCTTCACTGGTGCAGTACGCTTTCCTTGGGCTCAGGCCTGCTGTGACCCCGAATCTGCTGGTAGGCAGGTAGGTTTGTTCATTGTAAGTCTTTGTTCTTTATATTGTGGGAATTTGTTAATGTCTTTATCCCCTTTTCAGGTGCGAAGGTCTTAATGCTGGCATGCTGGATGGAGAGGCACGTTTCTAGGTAAGAGAAAGCATGAAGCGCAGCGCCTTTATTGTCTTTTAAAGCTAACCTGTGTTTTCTTCTTCTTCTCCTCACAGGCCGCTGTGGTGCTGCGAGTGGATGAGAGCGCGATGAAAAACCGGCCCCCGGAATGCGTTAAGGTAAGTACAGTGCTGTGCGGTTGTTTAATATTGAAAGCGAACCTGAATAGGTCTCTTTTTCCTTTGCAGATGTTGCTGTGGTGCTCCGGATGGAAGCGCAACGTAGCGCAATCAAATTCAGGTAAGACTGATGGAATTCGATGTTTTGGAAGCGTGCGCGTTCTAATGTGGTTTTTCCTTTTCGTAGGTTGCGATGTTCGAGCAGCAGCTGTGGTAGTGGTTCATTGGAAGTCCTTAAACTAGTACTCACAGGTGAGTGATGTTTCTTCTTCTCTCAGTTTCCACAGATTGCAGCCCGGTTGAGATGCTGAGTACTGGATGGTGTTTTATCAGGTCAGACAAAATAATCTTGTTCTTGTTCTTGCAGGACTACAGGAAGATGCTGAAGACCAGGAGCTGGACACGGTGAGCATCATGCTGCTGGTTGCAGAATAACACGAAGCGTGTCTGCAGTCAGGGTGTGGTTTATATAGCCCAGGTAAAGTAGTACCAGGGAAAGTAGTTCCAGGCCTGCCACACCCAAAACACTAGACCGCATGGCTTTGTTCTTAGAACTAGGCTGTGTGGGTGCTTCCATGTTGGATTTAAAGGCCCATGCACATAAATGGGACCTAGTTTGAACAGCCCTTCCTTCCTATATATGAGCCTGGTGCCAAAGGCGCCAGGACTGGCTCCAGGAGCCCTGTTGCAGTGGTTTTAAGGCCCTCAGGGTTCTGCTGGGAGCCTGCTTGTGGCACAACCTGTGCCCCCTCACAGTGGTCATGACAAGAATCGAGTGTGACACACTGAGAAGATAAGCTGAAGAAGATGTATGGACTTTATAAAAACTGATGACGAAATAAGGAACCAAGTAAGCGTTCATATGCGGAAAGAAGATTGCATGTGTGAAGAGTACTGCAGAAAATGCAAGTCATTCGATACCTGTAAAGATGCAGCAACACAAGTAGACTAAGTGATCATAAAAGCTAGCTATATGTAGTGAATAGACTGCAGGCAGAGCGGCCATTATATAGAAGCTGGATATCGGCGTCACAAACTTTAGTAAGTTCAAACCCAAGGAGAAAGAAGGATCGAGAGCTGTGCCTCAGCAAAGGCTTAATCTGTGGTCACGTACTTGGAGGATGAAGTTGTTTGGCTTGATATCAAAGTTGGAGCAAGCCAAGGCCGGTTATCTATTCTGGAAGGCAGCAAACGTGAGAAGCTGAAACACTTGCTATCAAGGTATTTATTATTATTTGTATTTTATTTGTTTATTTGTAGAGCGCCGAACTGCTCGCAAGCATCGAGGCGCTTACATGGAGACGTAGACTAATAGAGGAGACAAACAGTATACAGGACGATTCATAACATATAAGGGTTGTCCATCAGAAGGTCGTATAGCTATATCTCGAATTACTTAAAAAGCAAGGTTTTAAGTTTTTTACAGAAGGAGAATAGATTTGATTCCAGTCTAAGGCTAGTCAGAATTTTGTTCCAGAATGCTGCCGCACGAGTAGGGAAAGCTCTTCCTAGACCTAGTTCTTTTCTGAATTTAGGAGTTATCAGTCCCTTGGCTTCAGATCTTAATGTTCTGGTAGGGTTGTAGGATGTAAGTTTGGTCTTAAGGTAGGCAGGTGCTTTTCCATAAAGGCATTTATGGGTTAGGCACAAGGACTTAAATTGTACCCGGTCTTCCATTTTTAACCAATGTGGGTCGCGTCTGGCTGCGCTGATGTGATCTCTCCTTGATTTTAGTTTGATGACTCTTATCGCCTGATTTTGGATCAGTTGGTACTTATATAAGCTTTGCTTGCTTCCACCAGCACGGAGAGCATTGCCATAGTCCAGTCGTGAAAGAATGGTAGCTCTAGCTATGGTGGCGCAATTTTTTTCATTAAGAGGTCTCATTGTTTTGAGAAGACTAATGTAGTAATTACAGTTTTTGCTGACATACATGGCTTGAGCATCTGCAATGAGATTGGCTTCCAGCGTCATGCCAAGTGTTTTCACTTTACTGACTACTTCAATGCAAGATTCTTTGATTTGAAATGCCTTGTAGTCAGAAGTCAGTTTAGTGCAGGCCTGGGTAGATCCAAAAACCATTAACTCGGTCTTGTTGCTATTGAGGAACATCCAGTTATTATTCATCCACTCTTCGATGTTCTTGTAGAGGGTGTTCAATTTAATACTGTCTTTAGCATAGTCACCGCTCAATTCCATGACTAGCTGAGTATCGTCAGCATAGTTAGTGAAAAATACTTCAAGTTGTTCTAGTAATTCACACAGGAGGCGTATGTATATATTAAAGAGTAAAGGGGACAAGCTGGCTCCCTGAGGAACTCCACACGAGATGTTATGTTCGATTGAGAACTTATCTCCCCAATGAACTCGTGAAATTCTATTCTTCAGGAAGGAGGTGAGCCAGCTTATTGCTTCTTTAGAACAGTTTGCAGTTTTGGCTAGTGCTTTTTGTAAGAGCTGGTGGTCTAACAGATCAAACGCCGCACTAAGGTCTAAGAGTACTAGTAGTCCTGTTTTGCCCTTATCAATAATTTCCAGCATTTTTGTTTGCAGATCTAACATTGCTGTTTCTGTGCTGTGCACTGCTCTACAACCGGATTGTTGTGGATGTAGCAGTTCATTTTTATCTACGTATTCCTGTAGTTGGGCTGTGGAAATTTTGTCCATGACCTTAAGGGTGAAATTACAGTTGGTAATAGGCCTCAAATTGTTGGGGTCACGTAGATCTAAGTTGGGTTTCTTTACCAGTGGAGTAATGGTGAATATTTTTAATGTTGACTGGCACAGATTTGTCTCGAAAGGATGAATTCACAATTTTAGTAAATAAAGGGGCAAATATGTCAGGGTGTTCAAGAATAATTTTAGGTGGAAGCTTGTTTTCCGCGCAGGAAGAGGGTTTCATAGATGTCAGGGTTTTCTTCATGATATCAATAGAGATTGGTTGAAATTGAAATTTCTCAATCCATGTGTCCATCGAAGATTCGATTGAGGGGTTAGGTTGTGGCATAGTCTGAAGGGCAGATGTAATTAGTTCTCTTGCTTTAGTAATTTTATTAGCGAAGGCTGTCTGAGTGTTATCGCATTGTGATTGTGAAGGATTAAAGTTTGGAGTCAGGGCCTGAGGTTTGTCAATGGATTTCAGTATATCAAAGAGTTTACTTGTTGAATTCGCTGATGATTCGATTTGACTGTTGAAATAATTTCTTTTAGCTTCAATAATACAGTTCTTATATGATTTTTCTAGTGAATTCCAACTGATCTTATTGTCGTCAGTAGGGTTTTTTTGCCATTATACCTCTTTACGATTTTTTTCCTTTTTTAGATTGGTCAGTTCTGGTGTATACCATTTTTGGTGGTTAGAGTTGGGTCTGACTGTTTTTTCGCGATTGGGTGCTTTTTGGTTTATCAAACTTAGCATATGATGGTCATATTTGCTGATGATAATGTCACAGGAATCTGTTTCTTTAATATCGGCCGGGATTCTGTTAACGCAAGATTGTAAATCAGTGCTTTCAATATTTTTAAAGTTTCTTGAGTAAACTTTCTTAGCGTCGTTTGCAGGTTTTTTTGCTAATTGAGGGATCAATAAATTGAAAACTACTTTGTAGTTTGCAAGAAAGTGCAAGAAAGAAGGTGCAAGAAAGAACACCATTAGTGGCAAGTTTTATTCATTTAAGACAATTAAATGGTGCAAACCAGGTCGAAGTATGGTCTCCTGCCACGCGAGCCGATGAAAATAATGTTGGGAATTCAGTTCTAGAACTATGATAAGAGTGTGCTCTCAACTCCCTTATATTCCCAGAGACAAGGATACTTTGCAAGGCCAAGTTCAAAAACAATCTTCATGGCAGAAGGCATGGGTGCTGAGAGACGTTGTGCTAATTGAGTGGGGAGGTACAGTCAAGTCTACCTCCTGACACCTGGGGTATGAGCTTACGTGCTACTAGAGAGCCAAATGTTCCAGACTGGCACAAGCATGCCAACCAATTGTAGAGGGACATATAACGAAGGGCCTTATAGTTTGAGAGCCAATGTTGTACCAGGTATCTAAGAATTGTTGAAGATGACTTGCACAAGGGGTGGGCATAAGTTGTCCACCTGACAGTAGATGTCCAGTCACAACCCAACCTTTTATAGAAAGTATACTTAGATGTTCTCCTTGAGCCAACCACAACCCCCGTAGGTTTTTCTTGTTTGCCACCTAGCATAACATCACGAATGACAAATTTTTGCGATAAAAGTTTGCTTTTTTATGAAATGCTTCAAGAGAATGCTGTGCGACATCTGTTGATGTCCGTTGTGACTCCCTGTTTTAGACAATTGATAATAAAACAGTGAATTCGACTCTGCCATCTTCCTGGGTTGGTCCGATTATTTGGTGTAGGAGTTACTCTCCATCCCATCCACTGCATGACTCGTTGACGACTAAGGACCATAAATTCAGTTCATAGCCCAGTATTGAAGAGATCGGAAATAAGAGATCCTTGAGCATTTGAGGGCTTGGTGATTAAAATGACAGGATAGAAAATAGCTTAGATTGAGTTCAAAGGGAGGTTGGCTAAAGTAAAAGTGTATGTGGGAAGAACAAGGAGTGAATGTTTTGGGCTGGGAGGATAAGGCCAAACCTATAATTAAACTTGATCCAGGGAGCGAGGAACCAATGTCGATTTTGATGGCAAGTGAGAAGGCACAATAAATGCCCTAATCACTCTGGAACCGCTTACCCATCAACAACAGACTTGCCCCATCACTTCTACAGTTCAGGAAAGAGCTCCTCCTTAACCACTAGGTCCACACACCCTGCACTCACAACCCTACCCGAGACTCTGATCTGCTCCCCACTGCCTTCCCTCCATGCTGCCCATTAGCCACCCTCTGCAGTTAGCTACCCACTCATGTGTTCTCTGCTTCCCTCACTGTTTTCTTCCCCCTATGATTGTAAAAGCACTCTGCTGCTTCCCAAAGCTAGGTCCACGCTCAAATACCATAATAATTTTAAAAAAAAAGGCATGGGGGAGGAAGGATAGCTCAGGGGCAATGTGTTTGTCTTGGAAGCAAGACTACACGGCGCAACACAGGTTTGAATCCCAATCCAGTTATTAGAAACCACTTGGTATTAAGCATGTTATAAAAGAACAATTATAATTGGTGAAGACACTACGGGTAAAGAAAAATAATGATTTCCTGTAGTGTTTAAGGATAGAATAGGGAGGCTTTAGGGATATTGCCATAAGACTGAGCTCAAGGCAGGCTTTAAGCCAATGTCGCATGCAGCGAGGCACATACCTATTGCATTAAGAGGGAAGGTCAAGAAAGAACTGGAAAGGCTCAAATGAGGAGTAATTGAAGATGTTGAAGCATCAGAATGGGGTTTTCCGATCGCCAGACGTCCAATGGCAAGTTGAGGATTTGTACGGATTTGAGAGAGTTGAAGAAGGCAAGTGTAGTGGATAAGTACCCTTTGCCAGTGATATCCAAAATGTTACATTTGATAGGGAGGGCAGAAACTTTTTCCACTATGGATTTATCTGCAGCATATCATCAAATTCAATTTCGCCGCAAGCTACTGTAGTGTTTCAAAGCGTGATGACGCGCATGTTTGGGAACATGGCAGCAGTGCAAGTGTTTCTCGATGACATTTTGGTGTGTGGACAAGGAGAAAAGAAACATAATTAAAGGTTGTTCAGGCTGTTGAAAATGCTAGACGAGAAGGGACTTATAGTAGAGCACAATAAATGTAGATTTGCCATGTCAGAAGTGGATTGTTTAGGCCATTCCCCATCTAAGGGTAGATATAAACCAAGATTGAAGGCCATGGAGGCAATAGAGAAAGCACCTTGTCCCGGTAATAAAGAAAAGTTGCACTCTTTCTTAGGTATGGGAGAGTATTACAACAAATTAATTCTAAGGTTTGCAGAAATTAACCAACTGCTGATGGAACTAATGAACAAGAATGTGAAATGTCACTGAACGAAGGTCATGAACAAGCTGCAAGTGATATTAAAAGAGGCATAGTAGGGGCACCTTTGTTGGGTGGTTGTGTGCCAGGGAAGAAATCCGTAATTACGGTGGATGCGAGTTGCAATGGTTTGGGGGCATCGTTGTCCCAGAAAGATGGATATCGAGAGCGGATAATAATATTTGCGTTTAAGGCAGTGACTGATACAGAACCACGTTACTCAGTGGTTGAAAGGGAACTGTTAGCGTGTTGTGGAGCAGAGCATTTCAGGCAGTATGTTTAGGGAGAGGCATTTATCATGAGAACTGATCATAAGCGTCTAGTAGAAGTTTTAACTGTGGAAGGGATGTGTAAAGCAATGCCAAGGATTGCAAGATTAGGGGTGAGATTGATGGAGTACAATTGTGAGGTAGAATATTTGCCAGGGAGAAGGAATTGAGTTGTAGATTTTTCTTATCCAGAAAGCGGTTGGCGCTGGTGTTTCTGAAGAAGATGTGGAGGAACAAGTCTGTGGTACGGTGGAGACACTGGAAAGAGATGAGTAGGAGGAATGTAATAGGAAAGAGGAGTTGCTTAACAAGATTTAAGAATGGATTGCTAAGGGATGGCCAGAAAAGGACAAAGTAAAGCTTTCTTTATGGTTACGGAGGAGTTTACCATTGAAGAGAGCTGGATTATGATGGTGTCTCTAAAGTTATACTGCCTGAGAAATTGAGAAGACAGTGAATCCAATTAGCTCATGCGGGTCACTATGGGGTTACTAGAACAAAAAGGAAGGTACAGTAGAGGTGTTGATGGCCAGCAATGGGGAATTGACAAGGTTAGAGTTGGAGAAATGGTAAAAGTGAAATGGGGGATAAAGGGAAAGAAGCGAATTTCAAAAGTATCTGGCCCAATGAAGGTACTAGAGTGTTTAAAGAGTGCTGCAAGACTCGAGGATGGAACAGTTTGGAATTTAAATATGATTGTAAAGTGTGCGTTTGGAGGTGTGAGAAAGACAGAAAAAAGACTTTGGGGTCATTGGGATCACCCTTTGTTGCAGAATGTGGAAGATGGTAATTTTGGTATTGGGAGAGATGTCGATGGTGTTGTTCACAGCTTAGTGAGACAGGTGAGAGGACCAGTGGTGGTTAATGAGGGGGTGAGAACAAGTGTGAGAATTCGGAAAATGCTGATTAAGTTACAGAAATGTGTTACTTATACAAAATAGTACTGTTATATGGTATAGCAAGGTTACTATTGTTTTGTGTTTAGAGATGCTAATTTAATTACATTTTTATTTAATGTGTTACAGTTTATAAACTTTACACATTATATAAAAACAAAATAAACCAAATCATAATTTCATCAATAATAATATCAAAATTAAGAAGTATAAACTATAAAACATAAATTACATACATTTGCCATATTTGAACAATTAACCAATTAAACAATCACAGAGCTAGTCAATAGCAACTATACATATATATGATGATCTAATCCTAGTCACTCTACAATGTGTTTATACATCACTCTAATTAATTCATCACTGCATGAAAACCATTTGTTCACAAGCACCGGGGCTCTCAGACTCCCTACTATTCTGGAATTAAAAAAGAAACAATTCTGAATCTATATGCTTATTCCTACAATCTTCTATCTTCTGCCAAACATTATACATCGAGATATACAATTTCATGTTCCTTGTATTAATGCACTGTTACCAAAATGCCATGTCTTTTTATTGAATCTGGATTATGTACGTACCTACCATACGATCTAAGATATATCTCAGTCAATTTAGGGCATTCTGATAATAAACGCTTAGCAGTTTCGATGGCTTCCCTGTTCTTACATAGCTGACAACAACGATCAGTCCATGGTATGTCGTTTATAGTCCTAGTAACTGACAATACAGGCAGGTGATCCAATCTCAAGAGTAGGATAAAACGTCAGAGTCTAGGCAAAGGGGAAAGATTTAAATACAACTGCGGCTTCTTAAACGTGTATAGTATGTGCGACTCAGATTGGTACCTTTTTAGGCTATTCAAGTGGCCATAATTTCCAAGCCAGTCCCACAACTCTACACGCTTAATTAGTGCGCATTTCATTTTGATGATATTCCCCTTTCTCCGTGTCCAACATATCTCATCAAAGAATGCTTCCATGCTTTTTTTTTTATTGGCTAGTTGTAGACTCCTTGAGTGTTTCCTGATACATTGCCATTAACAGACTGTTGGCAGGGTTGTTACTCATTGTGATATACATTTCTGCCTGCTTTTTTTTAACACAATAGACAAATAACATAAGGCCTAATTCCAACCTAATTATAGCCATTGGGATACAATCCGGGAGACCTAAAAATGTTCTCCAAAATGTGCCCTCTATGACCTGTAACTACCTTAAGTCAATAGATAAAAGTGATTCCAGTCCATAAATTGTCATTGGGGCCAATACCTGGGTATAGAGCTCACGGACACCCCAGATAGTATATCCCACATAATCAATGGTGAAGCGGTGCACCATAGCGGTAATCTGTGCAGCTCCAGTTATATGCGCTTGTTTACATGAAGGATAGTATCCCCTGTCATCCGTTTTAATTCCCAGGTATTTGTACTGAGGAGTGTAGGATATCTCTAGTTCTTTAATCGTCAACCTAGGGCAAGAAATCTTTCTGCTGGAATAGACCATCAGTTGTGTTTTTTCGCAATTAATGATTAAACCATTACAGTCAGCAAATGCCCAAAGTGCTTACGTGGATCTGCGTAAGCCACTAAATGTGTGATCTAAGAGGACTAAATCATCTGCATAAGCCAAAACTACCCAATGAGCAGAGCCAATCATAGTCCCGGGAGGAGGGAGGATAGCTCAACGGCAGCGTGCGCGTCTTGGAAGCAAGACGACACGAAGCAACACAGGTTCGATCCCCGAGTCCGCGCTTAGAAACCTCTGGGTGTTTAAGCGCGTTATAAATACGCAACTAAGACAACAACAGCGCCTCGATGCCTGCGGGCCGCTTGAGCGCTTTATAAATGTAAAAAATAAAATAAAATAAATAGGTGGGCAGTAATGGACAGACCATACAGCAATCGGTAGATCATAAACAAATAGTTTGTATAATAAAGGGGGCAGTAACACAACCCTGCTCAACCCCTCTATTTTGAGTTATTTGCTTGGTCATGTTCCCTTGAGAATCTAATTTAAGAGATACACAGTATTATGGTGCAATAGCCTGAGATAACATAGCAGACTATCAGGACAGCCCACTGACTTCAGATTAGCCCACAGCTTTTCTCTGGGTATAAGATCAAATGCTGCTTTGAAGTCCACAAAAAGGGCGTATAAAGGAGGGTTGCCCTTAGATCTTGCTCTTGTACGAAGTGGATTCATAAGTACCAGGTTATGTGTAATTGAATACCCACATCTAAATCCTGATTGAAAGTGACAGAGAAGACCTGATTTATCCACCCATGCCTGAAGCTCATCGAGCAAAATTGATGCAAATAACTTGCCCGTACAATCAAGCATGGACAGCAGTATAGAACTGCTGGGGTCCATCTTATTGCCTTTCTTAAAAATAGGTATTAAGAAGGCAGTCTGCCATGACGGAGGTATTATACCTTCGGCTAAAATATTGTCAAAAAGGATTTTTAACAATCCTGCCCAGAATTCGGGTTTGCTCTTGAGAGTTATATTTGCCAGGCCATTGTCTCTTGATCTTAGTTAGCAACACATCATAGGTCACTCTAAAGGGAGTTCTAGATGGTACCATAAGTGTTTCCACACGATTGTCTTTACTAACTAGACTATTTTGATTTTCCAGAAAATATTCCCAATATTGTGCTCCTATGGGTTTGATCAGTTGTATTTTAACTTTTCCCCTTCCCTCCCACAAAAGCATCCAGATATTTCTGGTATTTTTGGTACACAGTACATGAACCGTTTTCTGCCAGCAATTGATCTTATCTAAGTATCTCTTCCCTTTAATTCAGGCTCTACATTTGTTTTTAATGACTCGACAAGTGGTATAGAAGTCCGTAGGTGTAAGACAGGTTTTCTTTGCCATACGTATTTCAGATCTTCACTCTCTTTTGGTATCTCTAATGTACCGATCATAAGGTTTATCTTTGCAGCGATCGTTTCCTATCTTCCTCACAACAGAGGTAGCATGTGTACTCGTAAATGACGAGATCCAATGTCCGATAGCAACGACTGACATTGATACAAATACACCAGTTAGGAATATTCACAATTGACAATGCATTTGCTGCTTTAGTTATATTAAGTTCTGACCATTGTATACAAGATGCAGCATAGTTTAATATCATATCCCCCATTGGTTTAGGATCATGAACAATATCATCAACTTCAAACATAAGAGTCAATGAATTGTGATCACTCCACACGTTTGTATTGATCTTCATATCCTTCACATGGGAAGCAATAGCCGGACTTATAATAAAATAATCCAGAGTGCTCTCAGAGTTGCCGTTTCTCCATGTGTGGTTCCCTGGATAATCACTCATAGTTCTCCCGTTAACCACTTCTAGATCCCATATTCGGAAGAAATTCAGCCAACACTGTCCCTCTGGGTCAATTATGGAGTGTGTCATTGAGCCCTTCGTTTTTAGGAGGGGATTAGTAGAAGTCCCCTTCATCTCATCAATATGGCAATTAAAATCTCCCATAATTATAATGGCATTATTCCCAGGAAATAGTGACCACTGTGCCAAAGGTTCGTGCATAGCATCTTGCAAACACTCTCTCCAAATGGCCCCGGGAGGGTTGTAAAGGCTGATCAGTAGAATTTTCTGCAATACACCACCAATAAACCCTTCAATTTCCACTGCTATCATATTATCATCACAACTAGTGGTTTTGCAACATGATTTAACCATTTGCGATATACCAATAACCAAACCCCCATATGGACTACCTCGTAGCCCTTTTTTTGCCAATGATCGGAAGATCTGATACCCATCCAATATCATAGGCACAGTCAGCCACACTTCCTGCAAACAAAAACAGGTGTGGTTCACAATATATGAGAGGGATCCACCAGGGGCAAAAAGACGTGTATGAAACCCCTACAATTCCAAGAGATGATGGTGTAATCTCAAGGCTTTTGCACAACAACCGATAGCGAGTCTGTTAGCCATTTCAAAACGTTCTGAATGTCTGTCATCTGGATCTGTTTTCCTTGCACGAGCTGAGGGATAAACAGCACTATTTGGCCTAATTATTATCGTTCTTAGGTCAGTTCGGATCTTCTTTCTCTGAGTCTACATCAAGATCAATATCTGCCGGCATCAAACTCTCTTTGTAACTGCATATCAACTGCGCAGTTATTAAGAATTTGCAATGAATAGCAGATACATTTGGGTTGGGACATTTAAGAGGCTCCACATATTCTAAATCATCCGATTTCAGTACCCTAAGTTGTGGCGCGGAGTGCAATCTGATGAGCAATTCAGATCTTGATAGCCATCTGCGTACATTTTCTTGATATAAGTTCTTAACAATGCAGATGTGATTAGCAGATTGCTCAGCTGGAATCAGTTTCTTTTCTGGTATAAGCAAATCAGATTCCATTTCCAAGGGAGCCAATCCGGAGCATTTATTAGGTGTAAACAGGTTCATGTCCAGGTCCTCTCCAACTTGGAGCGACACAGATTCAGTATCTCCTTCTCCTAAGGATAGATTTTCTTTGTCTGTTATAAGCCAACTAGTAAGACAGCCCACACCTTTAGATGTACTTTTCCTGGCTCTTGCTGCTCTTTTCTTTGACTTTTTACTCTGTTTTATTTCATTCGCTGTTTCAGGGAGTGGGGAAGCAACAGTACATGTGCGTTTATTCATTGCCTCCCTCCTAGCCAGTCTACGTTGCTTCCTGGAGTAATAAACTACAGTCATCCCCAATATTCTGTTCAGGCTCTGGAATTACAGCATGTTCTCCCAGTATTCGAAATGCTGTTGACGGGTCACCCTTGACCTCTTCTTTCGTGGTATTAATTTGATCACCCAATACAGCCGCATGCCTCGTATTCTCCAAAATCGCACCACACATTTTTAACAAGATCTTCATAGCAAACTGCATTGCAGCAGTTGATGGCTGCAACTCTGCTATCTCCGTATTACATGGTAATGAATCTTCACTGCCCACTGTTGTGTTTGCTGCAATCGCTGCTATCTCCGTATTACATGGTAATGAATCTTCACTGCCCACTGTTGTGTTTGCTGCAATCGCTTCGGTCGTACTTATGGCTAGATTGGGTGAGGCTGATAGTCTAGCTGAATGAGGGGACGTATGCATGTGTGTTTCTGAATTAACTTCTTGATTGTCCTGAAAGATATCTGGGGTATTCGTTGGGGCAGGTGTCATTACCTTTTGCATTTTTAGGCAAAGATCAAGTAATGAGTTATCTATATCCCCAAAGGTAGTTTCCACTTGGGGGTTGCTGCCATTATGTCCCGGCGGCTCCATCTCCTCGATCACTGTAGAGTTTATAGTGGGCTGGGTGTTAGTTGGAAAAAAAGATGTTATAGCACCCTTTTGTGTTTGCTCTTTCACTTTGCTTTTCTGTTTTCAGAGATTGTATTTGGGCTGAACACTTCTTGTTAGTCGGCATTCTGCAAGCAAGCTATAGAGTAGATTTGGTATAGTCTACATTATCTCTCTTTGGTCACAATCAAACTATAGGTGGTCCACCCCTAATTACGTTAATTCGCTGCAGTAATTATATACACCACCAGACATAAAGAGAGAAATTAAGGGGCTATCCAGTCACGCTAGGCTTATAAAGCAGAATTCAAGCAATACACTCTCATTGGTTCACCAACGTCCTTAATTGGTACTTCGTGCTTTTTCAATGTGTGTTATGATTATTATCAGAGTTTCAATTAAAGATGCACAAAGTCATACATTGTCCTCAAATTCAAATGAACTACATAAAGATCTTGCCTTCACAAATAGAGTCTGGATCACAGAAAGTTCAGTTTGCACGCTCGCGGTCACTTCACTATGGCAAATGAGCACTTCCAAAGCAGTATATGCGTCACCGCTTGAGTCAATTGATAATGCCAATGTGGTTTCTTATAGTTCTTACTCGAATAATAGGGAAGCCCTTCTTCGTGGTATGCAGTCGGGATCAAAGGATATTCCCGCAGTCTCCTGGTTGCAAGCTGGATGCGTTAAAGTTCCGGTCTTAGAGTTTGAGGCTGCTTTCTTTTAAGAATCTTACTCCAATGATAGGAAAGCCCTTCTTCGTGGTATGCGGCTGGGATCAAAGGATATTCCCAAAGTCTCCCGGTCGCTACAGCAGTGTGCGTTAAGGTTGCCGCATGGAAGTTCAAGCTGAATAAATAAGCAGTACCAACGCAAATAAAGGCTTTACCTTGCTGTATGAATAAGAATACCGAAGCCCCTCCTTCATTTGTACATGTATTCACAGCCTTGCAGCCTGCACAGACTGCAACGACCGCCAGACTCTGCTGCCGGACTCCACACTGTGGGGCCGTAAATATAGTTGAGGCCCACCAGGACACACCTCCACCAGAGTCAAAGGCAGACTCTGCAAATACTGCCATACTCTGCTGCCGGACTACGCTTCATTAATTGTTTCACCTTTTACTTATTAAAAAAAAGAAACGTTTTAGCAGATGGGGATGTGTAGTGTGTTGAAGGATTTAAAATTGTGGAGGATCATGGAATATGGAATTGTGAGGGGCTCGGAAAGGTTGAGAGGGAAGACAGCTGCACCGTGTTGTACTGTGAGTTATGGGTCGTGATGTCATGGACAGCAAGCTGTGTGGAATGTACTTATGTCACAGAGTGTTGATGTATGAGTGGCACTGAGGGTTCCAGGTATGTCAGTTAAGATCTGAAAGCTGGCTGGATGAGAGGTAATGTTAGGAAGATTTATTAAGCGCTCGTTCACCAGAGGGCATCATGGTGGGGATGTGCCAGTGTGTCTGTAGCAAGTAACATACTTGGAATAAACTTACCAATTAATCAACCTGCTGACTCCGGCGTGGTGTGAGACATTAAAGAACCCCACCACTTCACTGAGGATGGGATGTTAGTTGCTTGCCTTTTCTCATGTTTCCGAGGTGAGCCTGCTTACTGGTAGTTGAATTATGGGGTTACCCAAACTTCTTTCTGTGTGTCCGTTTTGTTGTAAGGTGGGAGTGGAGTAGTAGATGGTGAGTTTTCTTGTGGTAGCGAGTTTTCTTTACAGAGCCAGTGGTAGTGCGTTTTCCTTGCGCGGTGTGTGTGCGTTACCTGTATTTTGAGCGGGTGAGCACATTTCCTTTTCCATGAGCATTCCACCTTCATGTGGTCTTTGGGGTGTTGGTGCATCTTATTTCCTACAGGAATTGTTTGAGTATTGGCCCGTGTATCCAGCAGGGTGTGTGGAATGTACCTATGTCAGGCTGGAGTCTTGATGTCTGAGTGGCTCTGAGGGTTACAGGTGTGTCAGCAAAGATATGGAAGCTCGCGGGATGGGATGTGCGAGTGTCTCTGTAGCAAGTAACATACTTGGAATAAACTTACCAATTAATCATACCTGCTGACTCCGGCGTGGTGTGTGACATTAAAAATCCACACCACTTCACACTGCTGAGGGGAGAAGACAGAGTGGTGTCTGTGGGTCGTTTAGTCCATTCTTAAATGAGGAAATAACAGAACTTACTGGTGCGAACCTCCATTCTTCAGAGAGGTCATATTGGGGAGTTCAACAAGGTTTGTCAGAGTACCCTTTACTGTTTAACGAAACAGTCCTCTTTTCCAAAATAACCCAGGCGATTCCCAGATCCACTTTAGACTGAAGAAACGAACTGGTAAACAATCCATTCTCTCCTCCTGGTCGGGGCAAGTCTACGTTTGAATGATGTAGCGCGTCCGGTTTGTGAATGGCATGGGGGAAGTTACATTAATAATTGGAACAGAATACAATTTATTTTACATGCATTTTTTTGTTTGAACAAGGACATAGTGAGGATGGCTTACAATGGTAGGTTATGGAAACGATTCAAACAGGAGGGAAACAGGTGGCAAGTAGAGAGCAATATTGGCTCTACACACTACAGATCCACCAGCAAGGCCTCAACAACAGACGAGTGGCACCCTTTAGGTTGCAAGGAAACCTGTACTGATTTTGGAAACATAAGAAAAGGTCCCCTTTCCAACAAGATTAAGCTCCTGAGAAAGGTTCAACAGTGAATGCGTATGAACTGGAACAAGACACGTAGAGCAATGATGTGTCACTAAATTGCATATGTATGTGTACTGGTGGAACAGTTACTCATGAGAAGGGTGTGTCACAGAATGAGAATTTTGGTGACATGCTGTCGAAAATCCTGAAACACAAAGACATAGCGGTGAACAGCTCAGAACTACCAGTGGTTTCTAGTGAACAAGGGGATCATGGGGTGCCATAATGAAAAGAGAAATCTGTAGTAGGCATCAGTACATTTAGAAGTTACGTTTGTCCTAAAATTGGTGTATATGGTTGACGAACTTCATAAATTACAGTAATACACACTTGGGGATTTTCTTTTATAAAGGAATTGTAGGAGTGATGTCAAATTAGAAGTATGCACTCTGATGATTTTTAATCAAGAACTGCATATATAAAAATATAAAGAATAAATGGAGTTATGTTTTCACTAATGTTTGAAGTGATGTGTTGATATAACTAGAGTGTGCATACATGCTCAATCTGCTACAGCCTTACGGGGACACACTCTAAATTGTATTGTTTGATATAGAGTCCGGGGACGGTGCAGGAATCCAAGTTAAATTCCCGGGGTTCTCCATTAATTGTGTTGGCATTAATAATTGGAAACCACCCCAAAGATGCTTACCTCATTACCTCCATCCCAGAAAGATCCTCCAACCTGAGCATAAAAGGCAAACATCTTGGAGTGCACTTTGATTCCATCCCCTTACTACACAGACAAGTCAGTGATGTGGGTAGGGAATGGAATCTCCAGCTCATCCTGCTCCCGTCTCCACAAACTGACAACTGCACAGTTCTACAGAGGGTCCTAATGCTTCCATGGCTGCACTAAACCAACGCTACCTTTCCCGGTCCTTATTTTTTGTTATTATTTATAAAATGTATAAAGAACAGTCATACCCACGGGCAAGGGAGATCTGCACAGTAACATTACATAGACAGCAAACAATAAACAAGTTAAAAGGCAACAAACCGAAAAAACAAAACAAACAATAAGCTATAGAGAAAAAGTGTCTTGAGTGCTTTATAAAAGACCAGAAGGGAGGAAGGAAGATGGAGGGATCACAAATTTCAGGCACGAGTAGCAGCTGCCAGGTAAGCTTGCTAAAGGCTTAAAACAGCAGATAGTCAATCTTAAAATTGACTGGCGGTGAGTAGATCTTGTTCCTTTGGAAATACACAAATAACAAGGCGGGTCCTGAGAGACTCTCTGCCAGACATGGGTCCTGGTTACAAGAGACTTACCCAGAGTCTTTAGCTCACTATCTTTCACAGAGAAGAAATATCCTAAACATATCAGTCTTTGTCCTGCCGTGGGGCAGTCCAGCACCGAAATGCTAGGCAAGTCTCCTCTGAACAAGAGTACCAACAGCAACCCCAGACACGTGTTTCGGTCTGGTTGAAGCTCATCAGTAGGGTGTATCTGTGCCTCTCTAAGAATAGTGAGCAAGGGGTCCACGTCTGGATTCCCCTAGTAACTTATGGTGAGACCCAAAGTTACTTGAAATATGCAAATAACAAAGGGGGGGGTCCTGGGAGACTCTCTGCCAGACATGAGTCCTGGTTACTTTGGAAATACACAACTCAACAGCCACTTAAGCAGGCTGGCCAAAAACCACAGCTTTTTAGGTAATGCAGGTGATCTTGAAAAATCATCTGAAGTAAATAGGTAACCAGTGAAGAGAACTCGTGAGCATGGCAATGTGCTCACATGTTGGAGGAGTACCTGAAGTAAGAAGGGCTGCAGAAGAGAAGGACATCAAAAAGGACAAAGATGCTGCTCGTTTTTATTATAGACCCAGTAAATGGCATTATGACTATGCAAGAGAGATAGTGCAAGGGGCTCTTTGGCTATATGAAAATCTGAGGAGGCAGAAAAACTAATCTTTCTAAGAAGAGACCATAAATAAAGGACTGGTTTAAATAAGAAATTTGCCACATCAAAATAGAAATCAGCCAAGAACACAGTCAGGAGATCTCCTAGAGGAGTGTAGGAGTAATGGCAAAAGAGGAGAAGGGGCATAACGACCACAGAAAATGTGATTGAGAAAAGTGCGAGAAGACACCAACAGTAAACTCAGTTTTAAGAGGGGTGAGATTCAGGATAAAAGGCTATCCCAGCCTCATTGGCACAGCGACACGTTGGTGGAGGATGTCAGCTGGAGAAGACCCCTTCAGATACTTCAGATAGAATTGGGTGCCATCTGCATACTGGTGCACCCCCAGGCCGGACCTGCAGTCTTGATGTCCCAGGTGTTCTATGTAGACGTTAAACAACATGGATGAAAGGATGGATCCCTGGGAAACACAAGTGGGGAAGAAGCCCAGTATGACTGAGGCCACTTGCACAAAGTGTGAACAGTTATACTAGAAGGAGGCGCAGCAGGGCAGGGTCAGCTCAGCCAGACCCATCTAGCAGGTTAAGATGTTTACTAACATCCCATTGTCAACCTTATTGAATGCCATACATAGGTCTTCTCAAGACATAGGTCCCCAAACCTCTATTATAAAATGAAGCAGGCAATCTTAAGACGCAGGATCACCCTCCACCCCCCACTAGGGGTGTAACGGTATACCGTTATAGATATCATGAACAACTTAATTGAATTATAATAACCAGCACATTGTTTATGCCGGTATACCCTAGGGCCTGCAGCTATTAAGTGAGCTTTTCAATCTGATTTGGAAAGGCTGCAGTTTGGATCTTGCGCTGTGGGATGTGACGTCTCCTAAGGGGGCCTTGTTTGGCAGACAAGAGCATAGGGAAAGTGAGGCCACATTAGTAAAAGCAGCTTTGATTCTGTGACTGCTCTTTCTCTGTGATCAGTAGAGTAGGGTTAAAGATCAACGATTTGTAGTTTTCCCACCAATTTGAAAGATGGAGAACTACACATCCCAGAATTCTAAAGGTGGGAATGAACTGGATGCCCTTCTGATGCATGTCGACAATAAATGTTAGCTGTGTAGACTGTATGAACACTGGGCCCATCAGTGCTTTGTGCTAGTATATAAACTGCCACCCCTGCCCTCTACTGTCCTCTGTGTAGATTTGTACATTGGCACTAGAGTTGTTGCTTCGCTTGATTCTTCACCTGCCCTCTGCATATGGCACTGGACTGAAGCAGGCAGGACAGATTCTACATTCAATTTGAAGTATCCAGAGCAATGGGGGTGGGATATTTGTCAGGTCTATCCTCGATTTGTGACACCACCCATGAAAGCATTCCTCTGTCTCAACTCAAATGAAAAGGTTCGTAATGCGCTCAGACCTGGGGAAAATGGTAATGATGGGGCTGTGGTGAGGTGATGGTCCAGGCCATATTTGTGCCGATATGTATTTTAACTTTGTCATTTTCAAAATGGTTTTGTGCCACTATCTTTAAGAAGGTAAATGAACATGTATTGCAAGAATCGAGAAAGAAATCAACAGCACCCACTGAAGGCTGTCCTGTTAGGATTACATAGTCAGTGGTGACTCCAACATCAGACCTTTATAATACACCAGGCAGATGGTAAACAAGCTATAGTGATTTGCTCAATATGCAACCTTTCGGTGAGTGTGTGTTGGCTATGACATTTTGACAGAAGAAACACAATGACATGGGCTTTCAGATCTCACATGAGGGACGTTTCTCCCTTTAATGGGATAAGGCATTATCAAAACAAACTTTTGTGACTGATCGCAGCGAGGGGTCATGATGCCCATGCCATGTGGTTCCAAAATAATGCAGATCAAGGCCAATTTTCAGAGCGATCACCTGTGACTGAGCAGTAAGCTCATTGCTTGAAATGTGCATTTTAACACTTCCACTAGTCACTCTTTCATTCAAGGCGATCAACGAGTGAGAGCAATGAAAGACCAAATCTGCAGCCGCCTTAGATTCCTGGAGGATCAGCTAAAAATGTGCAGAGACAAGTTTCAAAAAGTTGACAATGTATGACCTTTAAGAAAATATTTGTTATGATTAGTTAACTCCACCTGCTATACCGCTATAACCATGATATACCGTCATTTGGCAAGAAGGTTATCATACCGCCATAAAACCAATACCGTGACACCCCTAGCCCCCACCCACACTCTGAAAATGCACGTCTGGCTCCTGGGGATGCAAAGGATCCAATTCCAAGTCTTGCACATCACATAGAAGACCTACCCAGGCAAAGATCTACAGAGGATTTCCCCCTCCTCTACCCCCCAGGAATCTCCGATTGAGACACTGAACCTCGGTTTGCAAAGAGATGGGCAGGGGGGAGAAAGACAGGGAGCCTAACACGCTCTGCATCCACCTGCATCAGTCTCATGAACAAAGCCAACTTCCAGAGATACAGGCATCGGTGTTCAACTTCTCCTTTCAGAAAAAACCTTTCATCACGACCATATGCATCGGGACCAGACCCACGCATCCCTCTTTTGGGGGGGACCCGCAGCTCACCACAACCTTCGGGAAAGTTCCACTGAAACATTGACAGTCAATGGTTTCCATTCATCAATATCACCCACCTTATATCCAGCACGCCTCCTAATCACGCCCCCCCTCACTGCCCACAGACCAACCTTCAAACCCAACTGGACGGACTGAGTGACCACCAGCAAAGTCGAGTCACCTCAGCCCCCACAAGTCTGAAAGATCCTGAATTGGCCATAACGAGACACATTTAAACATTCCAAAATACACGCAGTTGGCAACGTAATACAAAACACACCTTTTCTGTTTGCCCTTTTTAAATATCAGACCACTTTATTTTCTTGCTTGTTACTTTATTGATCGTGACATTTTTGCTTAGGTCAGTCACCCTTATTCCTTTCAGGGAGGATAACAATAAAACAGGGTTAGTTGCTTCCAGTTTTTTAATTCAATAACCTTTTTATCCTAAGTCACACACGGTAACTACATATTTTTAAACACTGATGAAAAGGTCAAACACGTGTAACCGCATCATTCAGGGTGCCTTTGACATACATATATAGAGAGATTTATATTGCACGTCATTATATATATAAATATATACATAGATATTTGTGTTGTGTACCGACTGGATGGTGATTGGGCAGTGGAGTAGCGTGGGCGTGCTTGAGAGGGGCACAGATTACTTGCAGACACTTTCTTGGTCGGGGATAAAAGTTAATAGAGTAAAACTAAAAACATGGCCCCGACTTCTTAGCGAATGGACAGTGGCAACTCGGAAACAAAGCGAAATGCGGTTTTCGTCCAGCTGATTTGTAAACTTAGTCCATGGTCAGGAGACGGTAGGCGCGGCTGGCAGAAAGGGTGCTGCAACATGGTATACGTGTCTAATGGGCGCCATCTAAAGCTGGAATGTGAGACCAGTGTGTAAAGAGAGCCCTCTAGGACACGGACCGGTGGGTCACGTGACCGCGCGGGGGCTGGACATTCTATCAAAGTATGAAGCGCTCCAGCGAGTACCAAATATCGGTTTTGGGCAAACTACCCGTAAGGCGCTCTCTATAGCATCTGGAGTATAAAAAGTATTCGATTGGCGCTTTCAGTGGCTAGAATTAGAGTTTTGGCGTTGAAATGATTCCCTTTAGAGATGTATTTTGTACAGGGGTTGAATGCGCTCCTTGTAGTGCTTAGAATACGATATGCGTATGTGGCGCTTCCTCCACTGTTCGTGTTGGTGATCTGTGCTCAGTGACACTCCTCTAGTGGCAGGAATATTTCAACTCTTTGCCGGAATAAGAACATCAGTGTAATATGCCGACAGTGTCTAGGATATTAATGTATGATTAGATCTACTTGTCTGCTCCCTCTGCTAGCTGGAATTTGAGATCAGTAGAGATGTGTCTTGAGCTTCCTCTACTGGCCTAAACAGGATGTCAATGTGAGACAACCTGACTACTGTAGATGTGGAAGAGTGTGTAGGCAAGCTTCCTCTAGCAGCCTTAATACATCAGCGTTGGATTATCTTCACGTGGCTACTATGCGAGAAGCCTGTGATAAGCTCCAACTACGTGGACACAAAATAATTACTTCGTTTACAAGACCATCTCGTCGCAGCCCCTGCCTTAAGTGTCTGAATTTCAGGGGACCGGAATTTAGTGTCTGCTTTTAATGTGTGATGAGCGCCCTCAAGTGGCTATAATAGAATATAGGTGTGTGGTGATCACCCTCTAGTGGCCAGAATAGAATATTGGGGGAAGAGTTCTCTTGAAGTGGCTGGCATAATAATGTGTGGCGATTGGCTTCCTCTAGGGACCTGAATGGAGTGTGCGACAAACTCCCTAGAGTCATGAACACAATATCGGTATCTCTTCTCTAGTCTGTTGAGTTGAATATCCGTGTGTGATGGCAAGTCATTCCTGTATTTCACTACATCACCAGCTTATATCTCAAAGCGATTCCTTCTAAAGGATCATTGGTTGGTTAAAAAAAAAAAAACCTCTGCGCTGCCGGGCCTCTCCCCATGGATGCAATTACTATGTAACGACCAAACCACAGTAAAAAAAAACAAAAATGTAAAAAAAAAAAAACCTTCACAGCCCGAGTAATTCCTGCTTTAGAAACATTTCCTGATAAGAGCATCTCTTCACAGCCCAAGTCTGCTTATTCCTACAGAAGGAACCGGGGACTCTAGTTTTCCCCCCCCCCCCCAGGTAGAGCACTCCTAAAGTATTAAGTTGGGGGTTAGCCCTAGACAGAACTGGCATGAATGACATGGCTGGCCTGTGCCATCCTACGCCTAGCTGCCACAATGCTGCTTGAACTGGAGTAGACACCCTTAGGTGGCCGGATGCACCACTGCACGATACAGAGGGGCAACATACTTCCATCCCAGACACTACTGGTTCCCAGGAGCTCCCGACCCAAAAATAATCATCTGATCACACGTGCAATACCATGTATACTAGTACAAGCCTCCCCACATCCAACGCCACTGAGGTGGCACACAAACAAAAAATAATAAGATGGTAGTTAGTGAAAGTGTCCACTGCCCCTGGTCGCCAGGGCTTCCACTGGGGTGACAGTTCAGTAGTCCTGGGTCTGGTATCCCTGGGTGTTGGGGTCGAAGGCTTCAGTTGGCGCAGAGTGCTGGTAGTCCTCCACACCAGAGTCCTGGTAGGCCTCCGTGCCTGTAGCGTAGGGTGCGTATGGGACGCCGGGGTCCAGGCTGGGGTCCGTGTAGTCCTGGGAAAACAGGGCAGAATCTGCACCAATCCGGTACCGCTGAAATGCCAGGAAGCCCTGGCCTGCCTTTTTTTTGGGGACGGGGGAATGGAAGGTAAAATGCGAAGAGGGCCATGCAGGGAGAGCATGAGGGAGAAAGACATATGGAATGAGGAGGGAAGAGCCATGGAAGTTATAACGAGCAAGTGAGTTGAGGAGGGAAGAGACATCAGGATAAGATTAGGTCATGGGAAAACATACAGAGAATACCCCGAATGAACAAGAGGTGAAGAGGGTAAGCAGGGATGCAAATGGGAATTATCCAGGTCAGCAGTTGGGATGAGTGGGTGCAATAAGGAACATTCAGGGGATGTTCAGCGCAGGAGAGTGTGGTGGGTGTGGCGAGCAGGAAAGGAGCAACATGGGTCGGTAATGGGTTAGTGAGGCACGGGATAAAGACACAGGTTCAGAGGGTGAGAAGGAAATGTTTATGCGAGCAAAGAGGGGCAGAAGCAGACAGTTAATAAATCACGTGCAGGGAGAGTCACGTAGTGATAGGGGTGAGGGAGAGGGAGATAGGGCGGTGACAGTGAGCGTTGGGGGAGAAGACAGAGACAAAAGCTTTTGTTAGTAATGGTTAAATTTGATCACACAACATACAGATAAAGGAACGTTTGTAAATACATTTCGACACCAGGTAGAAGAGGAGTTCAAGTATTAGGGGTGTAGTTTAGTAAATCACAAGAGGTTTCCATATTCTTGGACAAGACGTGCCCTTAGTTGTGGCCAATAAGAGCTCTTAGCCGCAGCCAGTAAGGGCCTTATCGGTGGACAGGACCTTGGAGGAGACATGTAGGCTGAACTTCAAACAGGAAGTTGCTCAGCTGGCGATCGGATGTAAACCCAAGTGCTTGTCAATGGGGCTGAAATCCAAGGTGCACAGGCCTTGTGGCTTCAAATTCTAAACATGAGGCATGGTGGTGTTTTGTTTACTGCCACCGCTCTTTCCTAAAGGATAGAGAAACTAAATAAAACCAGTCAGGTGTCAAAAGCCCGTCCATAGGCATTGTGCGCTAGTCATACTGTGAATGGGGGTAACAAGCAGAGAAGGACATTTGACACAAAACAGAAAGAAAAAAGGCTTTGCATTAACGTGATAGTGGATTCCTGCTTGGCTTTTCGGGTTTTTGCAAGAGGTGAGGGGCTAGGAATGTATGGCAGTGGAACCCTTTCCAATACCCCTTATCATTCTCTCTGTCCTCCTTGCTGAGCCTCTGTTTTCGGTTCAGAGTTGGGGGGGTGAGGAGGGGAGGCAAGTTTACCAGTGGGAATATTTGGATGTAATGATTCTGTAAACTCCACTTTTTAGTGGTCATAAGGCACTTTAGTGTCCAATTTTGGTAAAGTGTCGACCAGGGGCTGGCACGAGGCTCTAGGAATTGCTTCTTTGTAAGGGTGCCCCATGGTAGAGGTGGGGGGTGTTAGGTCAGAGGGGGAGGCGGGCTTGGGAACAGGCGGCTGTATTCCTCCTGGAAGGAGATGTCCTTGAGCCGCTGCAGGGCTAGAGTTGTTGAGGTCAACTGTGGGGAGAAAAAGAGGAACAAAGGAACAATTTGAATGAGAAAGTGGCGAGAACCAGAGAGCAGTAAGAAGGACATTGTGCTTAGCAAAGGAGATTGCCACGGGTGCCGTGTGTCAGAGGTGCGAGGAAGGCAGAGCTTGCAGATAATGGAATAGTCATAAAGATAAGAGTGGCGAGGATGAGACGGCGATAAGATTAGCAGTGTCAGGCGCTGCTCCTGCACCGGTGGTGAGCCACCTTAACAGAATGAGGATTGCTTGATACAACAACGAAGAGATAAACACCACCTACCTGTAACAACTGTCTCGATAGCTTCACACACTATGCAACATCCTGCCGTGTAGTGGTTGGTCTGGACAGCTACTGCAACACGAGATATTAAGCAAATACCTCTGTGCCTCAACTCGGGGACAAGTGGGACCTTGAACCTTTCTTTTCACTTTTACAAAAAAAAAAAGCAGTGGGACTGTGGCCCGATCTGGGATGCGGGAGTGGCGGGAGCATGTAGGACACATGGTAAGGACTTTTGGGGTGGGCAAAAGAAGAGGGTCTTCTAGGTTGCCTTTCATTTTGTTCCCTTCAATCAAAACATTTTTCGCAGTAAGTGCTAGTAGTGCTTTGGAGGAATTTCGGCCGACATTCTATAAAATGCGCGTGGAGGCGGCAACTCAGAGTGGTCTCTGGTTGACACCCTGATATGTCGGCTTATATTGTGGTTCAGCAGTTCCTCACTCTTCCAGTTTATCATAGTTCAAGTGTACAGAAACAACTATGGGTGGGGGAACATCTGCTTTCCAAAAAGCACTTTTCAAGCGAAGGAAGGAAGGTCCTGACTTTTTAATGCAGCACAATGATTGTGTTAAGGATGCCTGCCTTTCCCTGTACAGGATCCAGGAGATGCCCTTTCTCCATTATCTATTGGCTGATGGTAAAGATGCTGACAAATACCCCAAAACGGTGCAGGAGTAATTGCATTTATGGGGAAAATACATGTAGACACCTTTGAGTGAGGAAAAAAAAAAGAAACAGGGTAAACTACAACTCTAAAATGGTACATTGCTCCATGAAACAAGTTATCTGTTTTGGCTAGAAAGGTTCTGGCATGCCTTGTTCATCGTGGTTATTCAAAAAATACAGTGTATTATATAATCTTCCATAATCACATAGTAATGCAAACAGGGGAGACAACCAAGCTAAAAGCTAGCCCTGGGGAAGGACACCCTGTCGGGGGTGCCTCACCCTAGGTGGCGTATGGTGCCCCACCTATCTAAAAGGGATAGAGGCGAGAGCTGTCCCTAACTGCCAGCATTGGTCGTTAGCTAGTCTACATTGTAGC
This sequence comes from Ambystoma mexicanum, assembly GCF_040938575.1. NCBI lineage: Eukaryota > Metazoa > Chordata > Amphibia > Caudata > Ambystomatidae > Ambystoma > Ambystoma mexicanum. Next base: position 16,272,080 of record NC_090926.1, read on the forward strand.
AAGAATTGGCCATCAAGCAATATGCAAACAGCACAATCCACGAGTCTCACGATTGTGAAGATATTGGAAACTTAAACTAGATTTAAGAAGTTACACCTAATGAATAGGATTGCGGTTAATATAAATCCAGAGGACGACCATGAAGTGGTCAAAACACATGTTGGCTGCTGGTGTCATTCTAACAAATGAATATACAATTTCCTTTTTGAAGAAAAAACAAGAGTGTTGTACTATCAACTATAATCAGATATTGGTTTATGTGATGTTAAGAGGGGTGTATGGGCGCAAGTAGTCAGGTGTTACTCCGATACATCTTATTTTGTGTGACTTGTGTGACTTTGGGCTCAAGTCATAGACCAACCTGGGATAGTGCAAGCCCACCCCAGACACCATAATGGTTTAGTTATTTCGATTATCTATAACTTTAGCATTTGTGGTAGTTACCTCAACCTGGTAGTAGCCCCCACCAGTTACTTACATACTGATGTGCATTCAATGACTATTAAAATAAACAGCAAGGCAGAATATCATTTAAGGTACAAGATAAAACTGCTAAGTGTCTTGGAGAGGTCAAAGGTCAAGCCACCCCTCCCCCAAGCTAATGCTCAGGTCAGGAAAAGTGAAGTTAAAGCGTTGAAGGGCCTCAATACCAAACGTGTTGAAGAAATAAACAATAGGAAGAGAGCTAGGAGCTTTTCCAGAGAAGCTTGAGGTCGACATTCTCAAATCAAGGACACCTTAATTCTCAGGTACTGCAGTGTAGGCCATTGCCATCAAAGATGAACTCTCAAAGCTAATACGGTTTAAAGAATTGTACAGAGTATCCGTGATTTAATTGACCTGCAATGTAAATATTGGTTGTATACGAATTGTTAGTTTTACAACTGTTCGAATTACAATTGACCTTTTCACAATTGACCGATTTGTGAAGGTCAATTGTAACATATATGCGGGGGAACACCCCTCAACCCCCCACCCAACGCAAAACCCCCCAAATCCATATATATTTGGTCAATTGTGAAAAGGTCCATTGTGACCCTTTAAAATCGGTCAATTGTTCATTCGAACAATTGTAAACAAACAATTTGGGTAATACCTAAATATTGATCTACCATTGAATACGGATCCGGATATTCTTGCCAATTGGCTTAAGGTTGCTTTTAAATCCCTCTTTTATAGAAGAGTGACCGGGGGATCTGAAGCACAACAACACTATATTCATGACACTGAAGAAAGGGATCTTAAGAACCGAAATGAGGAAGAAACCCACTTAAGAAGTCCCAATGTAATGGACTTTGAAATTGATGGAGTTACTTTTGACTGTAGTTGGTCAACTTGGCCGGCAGTGGCAATGATCTTAGCATATAGTCACAGTGGGAAAAGTCTGCGTCAGCCTTAGATTATTAGTCCTCAGTGGTAGACGAGCTTTGTTGGGAGTATTAGTGAAGGAGTACTGAACAACACATTCAAAGGCTGTAAAGAGAGTGTCTTAATGAAATATAGTGGGCTTAGCCAGGTTATTTATTACATGAACTTATTAAATGCAGTGATACTGTACGACTCGCCATACAGGGTCACCCACACTACCTAGGGACATAATGTTAGAGATGTGATCTGTTCAAACAAAGGGAGCTCTGAAGGAGGCATTACAATTTAACTTCAACCAAAAGAATGGGTAGGAATAGTCAGCTCTGACCCAACTCCAGTGTGTGAGAACTTCGTAATCAACACAGAATATCTTGCTGAATATTTACAAATTCACTACCTGGGGGATGCGCCAAATGTAAATCAGGGACTTGTGTCTGCACAGGAAGGGAGGAGGCAGATGCAATACTGGTTGGTTCCCTTTCAGTGCATCCATTATCCGTAAGGGAATTTACAGATCAAATGGGGACTTTGCAGGATACTACAATTGAAAGAGACATACAGTGTCATAGTTTGTCATGGTAAATATTTGTTCATAATGGGATCCTAAGAACTTCTTCATAATGAACGACACTGAAAGCGATCACATGCCTGCAAATCTTACAGAACAGTTTTGGGTTAGATGTCAGTGCTCTAAACCCCCAGAAAGACTAAGGGCTCATGTTGACTGGAATATTCTAAACAGTCGTATAATTGAAAATATAGAGCATAATGGAAGGGTATCTGACATGTTAACATTATGTGTGTGATTGAAAGTCAACAATTATGCCACATGGATAAATTAAGCATCGGGAAGTCCGACTGCAGCATTCCACCATGAATGCACTAAAAACCAAAAGATCAGTCTGGCTATTGACTGGGATTCAAAGATCCCTGCTGTGGCCAAAAGCAGCTTGCGCAAATTGCTCAGCTGAGCAAAATCAAACCAGTGCTAAATGTGACCCTTTTTTGCAAAGACAAAGATCGACTATAAAAGGGCCCCTGTGGGACAAGACACAACCAATGTGGTGCTATGGAACAGCTGTGCTGTAGTTGGAATTTTACTAAAGCACAATAACAAAGAATATTTTGAAGGGGTAATTCTACTGAATGACATGATTGCATTTGAGACGTTTTTCAATAAAAGGTGGCCAACGAGTTACAAAAAACACATTGGAACGAGGTTTGGATGATTGGGGGCAGTTCATAAAATAGCATTTTAAGGCCAACTTAGAAATTCCCCATATCAACTAAAATAAAAGTGACTTAGATACTAAGAACTCATGATAAGGTGAAGGAACTATTGTGTGTGTTAAATTAAAAAGGCAGCTGGTTCCGATGACACTGCAAACACGGTTCCATTTACAGACTCTACACAGAGCCATGGATGCTGAAGATGGGAACTGCCATCTTGTAAAGGGCGTCTCTGTCTATTTTTAACAAAAGGGGACATGAGACGAGCCTCAGTCCACGTATCCAGTGGCGTGAATAGATGACACCGAGAAAGACTTTGGTAGCCTTTGGTAGGGTGCTTCTCGAGAAGTTAGGGGGCCTGATCCCCAAATGCTGAACATGCCTCTCCGAGGGTCAAATTGTGTATCCTCATGTATCTTGATCTGGGAGTGAAATGCACACGCTCCCCCCAAAATCAGCACCTTTATGCCTCCATAGTTGATTACGCTGAAGTGATGAAATGGAGATGGAGCTGTTCTCCCAGGGTATTACATACAGATATTTAGGCAAAGGTGTAAAAGGACAAGAAAGGGACACCGACGGGGGAAATTAAATCTGCTAATCGTGTAATACTGGGGTGTCGCGTCCCCCATCTGCTCTTCAGTTTATTTTTGGCTGTCAGCCCATTTGAACAGAATAGATGGGCACCCCCCGTTCAGATTGGCGCCACTAAACCTCGTGCAGTGTTTTATGTGAAAGGCCGGGTCATTTCCTTGGTCCCCTTGTGGGCTGCAGAGGTATCTTAATGCCCTGGAGGAATACCCTTCAAGCAGAGGTCAGCACAGGGGTGATAAAGGTTCAGTCCTTTGAAAGATGTGCAGTCCTAGCTAGATGAGACCAACCTGATTCCACGATTGAAGTTCATAATACATTCAGTTACCCAGCTCTATTAGTCGCTTCGGGGTTAACATATAATTTTGATATATATCTAATCCCAGGTAAAGAAAGTGACATCTGTAGGTTTCGCATTATGGGAGGATGTAAGAAAAAGGTCACGTGGAAGGCCAGGGTTTCTTTGAATTCCATTATTCTGAGTAATCACAACTGTGTTGCAAGCCACGCATAGGCACTTTTCATCCCTTATGGGTTACCAAAGCATCCGTCCCTCTTCATCAAGTAGGTGGTATTTTAAAAGTAGGAGGTATTTAAAACACTACATGTTTTTTTTTTACTCCATTCCACTGTACTCGGAGCCAGGTCCTAAGTGTCTTCTTCTAATGTATAAATGGATCTACAAAGTGCTTTCCCCTGGGCTATTGCTGCTGCACCCCAGGATCACATACTGCCATCTCAGTCCCTCCTCAGCCTCTCCCTTCCCCGCCCACGTTGAGCTGCCACACGCTTTTCACTCTCCTGGCGTCCCACCTTTGGAACAGACCCCCTGATAGACCAAAAAATAAAAATAATCACTGTTTTAAGCTGCACTCTAAACATGCGCCTCCCATGAAGGAGCACTTGAGACCTACAGCGGCAACGCCCCCCACCTGTTTTCAACTACTCTGTTCCCATAAATGTAAACCAATGTATATAACCAAGCTGTAATGCATGTGCTGTAAACAAAACAAAAAACGTGACTATTCGTCTCCACTTTCACACTCTCCTGTTCATCAATTGATCAATGCATTCTACTGGCCTCCTACTGTAAAGCACTAGGAAACAGGATAACTGACTCCTGTTATTTCCTATGTACAATCTTACAGTTTGAAGCACTGCGTTCCCGCAAACAAATGAATATCTACAGATCCAGATGTGGCACAGATATGGGGGAGCAAGAAGTTCTCTTCACTGGATACGTTGGAGGGGACCTTTTGGCTCCAGCTATTGTCGCTCTTCCACAATCCCGCAAAAAGCGCAATCAGGATTGAGCTATATTTAAATAGTCTAGCACCCACAGAGGAATCCTTAAAATGGAATTCATCAAAGTAGGAGGAAGAACTTTAGCGGGACGGCATTCAATGCAGGTGGAGGTACGTTGGGCAGCTTTAAACACGCTCGCCCAGATACTAGCTTTGCCTAGACACTACCATGAACTGTTAGAGCAAGAGGAGAAATTAGAGTTGCTTGGAGGGGGTGCATCCTATAGAGGTTTCGTTGAGGTTTCCTTGTGCTAGTCCGAGCCAATATACCGATACCACTTACCTGACCAGATACTGCCTAACGCAACCAGATAAAATCCAGTTATTCTACATGGACTGGCACATAGTAGATCAGAATTCACGCACTTTGCTTTGGGCAGGTTACATTGGCACAGCTGTGCCAGCCGATGACCGGGCTGAGTGAAGATGGGAGACTGTGTCTCTACTCAGATGCTGAAGAAACACCTCATGGATACATCGATTAACCTCTTACAGATAAATTCATCTCTATACTAGTGGCTAAGAATACACAATTACCTGGATGAGTGGGATATTGGATTTGGCTGAGGGGGAGATTAATCATCTGTGCCTTATTAGCAGATTTGTGGCCGAGCAAGCCGGTCCATATGCACCGTTACTTTAAAGCTATATGTGAAATTAATGTGTTCTTATTCTGATCACTATCACTTTTTTAAGCATTTGTAATAGTGTAATCAGAACACATTGCATGCATCTTTTAATGACATTATCTATAGAAAGGTGATGCACATAGTTTTGGCTTATTTGGCATTCCTATAGTGCTCATCTGACTTTGGTAGGGCCTCAACGGGCTGTGGTAGGTCTCTATGCTGCACTGCCCTGTTATAGGTTGTATAAACTTTGGACGACAATGCTTGTTTGCCAAACAACATTTTAAAAGAAACTGTTCAGTAACATTTATATAGCCGCAAAAATATGGTCCAGTGTCAAGTGCTGTGCACAGAGCACCAAGCGGGATGAAGTAACGGGTTCTTCTTGTCAATCACTAAGCCGAAACCAAGAAGCAAGTTGATTGGTAAGTTAATTCCAAGACTAAGTACACAGGTAGGACCCGGGGACAAACACTGGTACATCCATCCAGCCAGCTAACAGACTAACTGTCCAAGTGACATCACGACATTCCACCCTCACACACAAATGCCAACTACAACATGGAACCCTCTAGGGAGCAAGATGCGACGTGGTTTCGGTCCTAAACAAGGTTCTTAATGCAGTTTCTCCAACCAGTGTCTTCACTGGCCTAGGAGCCTAAAAGGTTTTGCAAGTGTGCGTACAGAAGAACACCATGCAGTGGCAACACTTTTTTCTGTGTAAAATAGTGCAGGGCTTGTTCTCTTCGACTGCTTCTTTACCGACTCCATGGGCTGGTGCAATAACCAAGAAAGTGAACGTTCACGATAGATGGTTTTACGTCAAGTTTTTGAATGACCAGAAAAGAGGATGCCGCCATCTGGCTCAAAACCAGCCAGTTCCAATCTCAAGTTGATACCATCCATCTACCTGATGGGGACTTCTAGGGTCCCCTAGAAATGTGTGTGGCTACTGGGGTCTTAAGAACAGCAGCATTGCTCTCACTGTCTCTCCGTATTAGCGGGTGGGGGGACTACGGGGAGGCTGGCCCCCCAGCGACGGTTACTTCGGGAAGACTGCGCCAGCTGTAGGACTTGCAGGACGACACGCAAAGGCATGCTGTGTGCATGACATCCCACTCCCCTATGCGGGTACACACCCCCCATCCATTTTAGAAGACTGCCATTTCTCATAGTTGAATGTCTCGTTTCCCCCTAAAGGACAATCGTCTCCCAAGGTAAGAGTAAGTCGCCACACGGTCTGGAACCTTGCCACTAAGTTGCTACTCTCAAGGCTAGGATGTTGCACAACCCCTTCCTCACTGGTATGCAAGCATGTGGCTCGGTGTAATTGTATGCAGGACCAGCCTAGCCACGAGTTGAAAGAGCCATGTAGAGTTGCAAACCTAATGCTATGAGTGTGATGTCACGTTGGAATCTCTCAGTTTGAGGGCTCCATCCACTGCAGTCAGGGTCAGCTTCAGTGGGAAGGTACAATGGAACTCCATAACAATTAGTTTTGTTGATATCTTGTTGGCTTTTTATTTATTTTTATAATTTCCAAATTGTGCCTTAACCCCAACGGGACACTTTGCAAATGAGGGGTAAAAAATCTCTATTTAACAAATGCCAATAATTATAGCCATGTATGTCGGCATAAAATACATTGGAAAAAGGAGAGGCCTAGTAGGGCACGATAGTATAAAAAAGTAGATTTGCAATCGTTTTCAGAAAGCAAGTCAATCAGTGGCACATGGTTGTTGGAAGGGAGCGAGCTCCTCAAATGAAGGGCTACTGCAAGGAATCCAGTTGCTCTATGAAATACATCGGTGAGCAGGCGGGACAAGATGGATTTTAGAGGGGGTGGCACAGACGTAGGCAGCCCCAATAGGATGGTCCTGCTGGAGGGCATGAGGGTTTGTCCAACAGAGAAAGTCAGTGGGGGAGGGAGGAATGCGACTGCAAGATGGGGCATCCCCTTGTTAGAATGGAACCTTTTTCTGTGGGACCCGGGACCGCACTTACTATAACAAAATGGTTCCAAGTCTCGGAAGCAATGCCGTCTTTACTTCAGGATGTATTGCATCAGCGCTCCAAGCATCAGGAGCTTCGTGTGAAGTTGGTGTTCAGTGATCATGCAATGCCCTCATTTCCCCCGCATGTCTGCAGGGTCGCACTGGGCTGTAACATTTCAAGCACCAATGAAAAAGTGGCCCACAGTTCCAAATAGCTATTCATTCCTTTTGCGATATTGTTTAAATAGTAACCAAGGGGGAGTTATTTGAACAAATGTGATGCAAATTGTGCATTTGAAATAATATTTCTTCAGCAACACAGGTCAAAACTACTAGCCACCTAGTGAAGTAACTCAAACTGACCCACATTGGCCAAAAAACTGCCCCACTTTGACCAAAAAAAAACTGCCCCACACCAGCAGTTTGCATTTTTGTTTTGGCCATGGGCCTTCTGCCCTCTAGGCCAGTCTGAGCTTGCATGTCGGCCAGATAGCACAGCGAGCTGAACGCTCGCCCCAATATCTGTGCACAGCTTGCAGGGTCAAAACAGCCTTTCATTCAATCGAGGTCGATAAACGGAGTACCACCCTGTGGGATAATAATATCCTCGGTTATTTCAGAACTCTGATACCCATGGGTATGTGGCGCCATTATGTGAACCTCACAGAAGGAGATGAAGGTGCCTGGCCCCAAGGCTATCTCTAGAAATTGTCATTTGATGGTTCCTCTTCTCTGAGCTGGAGGATCTAGTGTTTGCCAGCTTGGTGCCTGGTGTCACTTGGAGGTGACTTAATTTTTTTCGGTAGGTGCACATGCAACTCCTCATATGCATTATGTGCACGCAGGATTCCATCACTCTTAGCAACACCTTGCACGCCCTCGCTGTCAGGTGGGCTGCTGTCTGGGACTGTGTGATCATGCTGCAGAAGAAACTTGGCCTACACACCAGCGGGCAAGGTCATTGCCTTAGATCCTTAATCCTAGACAGGAGGTCGATTGTGTTGTGAACACAATGGTTCTTTACAGTGGACGGTGAATCAGGGCTTTCACCCACTAGTCGTACTGGTAATCATTCACTGACCATCTACCACGGTATCCCAAATTACCAAAGGGCATTTCCTGGCCACTATTGGGGGCTGACTGTATGATATGACATTTATAACACGCCTAAACACAAGTGTTTCACACAACGCATTGCTACAGATAGGCTGGTGGGTCAGGTGCTGTGTCAGAGGGTCGAATCTGGAATGATCACACTGCTTTGCTGCTAGTGAAGCCTGCGCGTTTCTTGTATGTGGGAATATATAAGTGTGCAGGTATCATGCTCCTCTGCCCCACGAGCCCCTTCATATATAGAGCAGTTTGCTTGTACTGTGTTAGGCAGGGGTAATGTAAAGAAGGCAACATGTTCATACCCAAATCAAGCTAGCATTTATTAGCAACCTCAAAATGAAGACCCTTTCAAAAGTCTCCTGTGGAGGTCCTCATCTATTCCTGCCTGGGTTTCTGTTTTACAATCTCTTCCCTTAGAGGCGGCGTGCACTGCAAAGGTAATCCTGCACACCGCAGTCTCCAAGGTTTGAAATGAGACACTGAACAATGTGTGTGGAGTCAGGGGTGTTGGGGCAAGGGAGAAGAGGAAACCCTGCTAGGCGGCTCTCAGGAAGGAGTGGAGGGATGGGGGCGTGCGGCGCATGTCATGGTAGGTGCCAGTAGGTCAAAGGTCGAGCCAGTTTTGGCCCCATTACAATTCCGTTTTATAGCCTCTACACCGATGCAGGTTTAAGCTTGGGCTAGGAAAAGCGCAGCCAGTCACGTTAGACAACTGCATTTCGAAAGCCAATCAAACCACTGGTTAGATTTCCAGTCATTACCTGTAAAACGCTGCCCAGGTTGAGACAGTGCAAGCCATAGGCCAGGCGGACCCCTCCACGAGATCCCAGCAGACACAGTCACTCGCCGAGGTTCTGCTTCTAGAAGGCCTGCAAGGAGGTGGAGGCACAATCAGTCATGCGTTAGGCCTTTGACGTCTGAAGGCTGGTATGACGATGGTGGGCTCAAATACCGTATTCAAATGATATATCTTTACACCCAATGAGAAAAGGCCAGAGGCGGATTTCAGGCGGCCCTCAAAAGCTTGTAGTGCTGAGGCTGTTGAAGGTCTGGTAGGGCTCCATGGATTGTGTCACGCAAAAACCATTGGCTGATGGGGCTGGTGCTGTGTCAGTCAGATCCCTGTGAAGAGCCTTAAACAGATATGGATGTTGCGACTCCCTGAATTGCTACGGGATGAAAGACACCGGTTCTTGGGTGGGATAGTGGCTCATGAAGCTGCTGGGTCTGTTCCAGCATCTGCTAGTATATCGATCATCTGCAGGCATCTGTATTAATGTTATTCCTTGGGTTTTATGTCCTGAAATTACCTTTGAGCACAGCGTTTTAGGGCCATCCACGGTGCGATTATAGATCATTACTATATCATAAATCCATTATTGGCTCCCAGATGCCTATCGACTCTGAATGTGCATTCGTTCTTTATACTCGGGAAGTAAACAAAGCACACCTCTCTCTCTCTCTGCCAGGGCATCTTGCTGGACGCCCTGGTGTCTGCATAAGGAACAAGATGTATGCAGTCTATTGTGCATTGCAAGCTTGCGGTTTAACTCTTAGTAGGACAGAGGGTGCGGCACACCGAGGCCATGTTGATTTGTCTCAGCAGCGCCATGGTCTATGCAGTCGAGTTGAGGGGTCAATGCTACAGAAACAGTTTCTTTTCTAAGCAGAGGAACTCGTGGTTCTGCAGATGGTCTGAGTGGGAGCATCAAGGAGACGGTGCTTGCTGTTGGCACTGGGCAGGTGGAGTCTGGTTGCCCTACGCTTTGAGAAGGCAGACATTTAATTTCATATCTAGCATAATTATTGCCTCTAGTTACATACTTGTTTTCGCTATATACTAAATATTTCTGTAACACCAACATTAATCAAAATGTGAGCATTAAATCATCAGGCTTTTTTGATGCAAGTTAGTTTGCTGGGTTTACACATCTTGCACATGGCCATGTGTGTGAACCAATGACAGCATGTTCCAATAGCAGTCCAGCCAGCTAAGCCTTACACTCTTCTGTAAAAGTTCAACTATACACTGTAGGTGAAGGGTCACCTTACGCATGAGGCAAGACCCATCACCATAGTGATAAATTTAGCGGTAAGAGTACTCGAGGGATGTTGAATCCCGGATCCTCCTAGGCTACTCCCTAGCAAGATAAAAACATTGATTATTAGGCGAGACTGCGTCCCTGCTTTTTAAAACAGAAGGATGAGGGGTTCTGCAGGCTGGCCTCCTTGCCAGGCGAGGGGCCTTCTATAAAAGGATCAATCATTTGAAAGACCAAATCATGAAGAATATTAGGCTTTTAAAAGATAAACAACCAAGTTTAACAGAACTATGGGGTTTAGAAAAAAGTGGTTGACCATGAGCCCTGTGGGCAACGCAAGTGCTGCAACGAAACTTGCAGGAGCACAGAGGTGGCCTTTTGGTATATTTTCGTGTACTAAGTAGTCAGGGGGTGGCAGGTGGAAGATCTGAGGCAGCCCGTGACCGGAGAGCTTTGGGTAAAAAGTGGGAAGAGGTTGTGGCTTGTTGGGGGGTATTAATACCACATCACCATACAGAAAAGAGGAGTAAGGGGAATGTTAGCCGAGGACCAATAGGATGAAGTGGGTCATCGTTTCACTAGGATTGTAGTGACCAGTGCACTTGTTATCTCCGTTTCTAGATAGTGTCTCTTGTCATGTGCCAGTGAAAGCTTGAAAATAGCTTGCTAAAGATATTGCCTCTACCTGGGGCCAAAAGAATGGCCATGTAGCCCTCGGCAACTTCAGACCTCGGCTACATGTGTATGTTTCTGGGCGATGCCTTGTATGCTGGGTCCTGGCTGCCATTTATCAGCAATCATTATTGCAGCGTTTGGGTCAACATGGTAGGAGGCTGGATCAGCCTTGCCTGCAGGTATTTGGTAATGTGCATCAGGTGGGGGTTCACAGCACTTCTTGTAGGTTCTCCACAAAGTATTCCATGTGAATGGAGGATTGCGCAAGGGCGGCCACACTTGAGCTCATTTGGTCAATTAATCTCATACACAATGATGGGCGCAGGAGTCCCATGGTCTGGGTATGGTGATGAAAGGGTTTAACCTTTTGATAGTCCAGAAAAAAAAGGGAGCCATTACACACATTTGTCTTAACTTTGGTGTCCAACGCCGATACTGCATGTGAAAACAGTCGGTCTTTAAACTTGCAGTCGAATTTGCACATTCCAGTTGGATTTTTGCTACCCATGAGTGTGCGTTGGGTAGGGCAATGCACCAGCTGGTCTAGAGTTCTACTTTATGCACTAGTTTTCCATGAAGCAGGCAAACACTTTCCTCTTGGAAGGCTAGGATTTTCACTTTCATTGGTGACCGAGTTTGCACACGTGGATAGCATCAATTTGATACAGAAGCCCTGTTGAAGCCTCATCCAGTAAGGCCAAGCCATTGGTGAACAGCAGTACATGGCAGGGGGACACTCCCTATTTTGTACATAGCGCCTTGTAGTATCTGTAAATAGTGGTATACCCTGCTTTGTAAGTAATGTATCACATCTTATGCTTCTTTGTAACTAAGCTTCGCACTGTCTTGTAACTGCTGCACCCGGATACCCTTGGTTCTGGTGCGCATTATAAATAATAAACAAACAAACAAGAAGAGTACATGGTGTCGGTCTGTAAAATGCAACAATGCCGGAGGTTATGAGGTATATAATGGGCAACCTGTCTGTAAAGCTCTGTGAGGTCTGACGATAGGAGCGGTCTAATGCAGCATTTATCTGACAAGTGCTACAATGCTGTAGAATATGAGCTATACCACAGGGGCCCGGATCTATAAATCACAGTGCTGTCTGAGGGAACGCTATATTTGCCCCATTTCCCATGATTCAGTGTAATTACAAGCAAGCTTTTAGCAATGTGTGCACTCCTAGCATTTGTTTTGTGGCAAACTTTCTGTATGGGCACTGCTTGCCCGATTTCTATCACTCCTTTCCTGGGCAAACTCCTGGAAAAGATGGCCATCTCCCAGCTTACTCTGCACAGTACATCTGTTGGTAGTCTCCATGACCAGCAGAATGGCTTCAGAGCAGCCAGAGGTACAGAAACTGCTCTTCCGAACACCTGTGAAGATCTGCTCTCTAATCTTGATTCCAGCTCTCCCTCTGTCCTCATTCTCCCTGACCTCTCCTCTGCTTTTGATACGATCAATTACACCACCCTGATCAATCGACTGTGAGAACATGGGCATCACAGATTAGGACCTGGCGTGGCTGGCTGACCTTCCTCCTGGACCAACCCTTCCAGGTTCAATTTGGGTCCTTTCTCTCCACCACCTCTCTCTCCACATGTGGTGTCCCTCGGGGCTCTATCTGTTCACCCTGGCTCTACAATGTTTTTCTGGCCCCTTTTGTCGACCTGATCTCCACCGTCTCTTCTAAGTTTCAATGTTACGAGGATGACACTCTGCTCTCTTTCAGGCTTCCCTCAGCCTCCGCTCCTTCCTCGCTCATTCGTGATTGTCTATCCCCTATTCAGGATTGGCGCACCTCCAACGATCTCTACTTAATGCCAGTAAGACTGATGAGATCCTTCTCATTGAGACCCCTGCTCCCACTTTACCTCTCACTCTGGCCACCCTCCTTGGGCCCTCTTGCCTTCTACTCCACACTCTCCTCACATCATGGACCTTGCCAAGAAGGGCCACTTCCAGCTGCACCTCAGAGGTATTCTACCTCTTTTCACCTTCCCCCAGAAGCTCACTGTCTCCTGAGCCCTGGTTCTTTCCAGGCTGGACTTCTGCAACAGCCTCTTTCCCCAATCTTCTTAACTCTACTCTTGCCCCCTGCAACTAATCCAGAACAGGACTGAGAGACTTATCCTTGGCCTCAAGCCCAGGGACTGCATCTCTCCTGCCCTGAAATCTCTCCACTGGCTCCCAGGCATGGCAATGATCAAGCTCATGACCCTCTGCATCATCCACAAGGCTTTCTGGGCTCGGGGAAATCACCATCTCCAACACTCTCTGCCTAAATGCCTTCCTTCTAGAGCCCTTCGTTCAGCTACCACCAACTCGGAGGGTCAGATATTTCTCCAAGCAGAGTGGGGGTAGGGAGGGTAGATCTCGCTCCTCTGTAGGTGCCTCCCTCAACAGCCTCCCTGCCCCCTCTCAAACTTGAGCCGGACCACCTAAGTTCCAGAAGTGGCTCAAGACCTTCCTTTTCTCCTCGGCCTTCACTCTCTTCCTTAGCTTACCAGTCTGCGGCACCGACTGGTTGCTTGGTACCCTCAGATTCTCAATGGGTACCAGGCTCCTCCATGACCAGTCCTTCCTTATACTGCCTTCTGGCCTACGGCATACTTCGGGGCTGTAACTGTAACCCCTACAGCCCCCTTGCCTCCCAGAGCCGAGCTTCCCCGAGTGCACTTCCCCCTGCACTCCCCCCCCCAGCCCCTGCACTTCTTGTCGCACTTGCATGATCCCAATGTCACAAGGCCTAGTAGGATTGTTTGTCTTGCCCCCCGCACCGCTTGCTCCCCCCCTTGCTCCCCTCCCTTGACTTGTGGCCCCTAAAAACACTTGTGTACAGGCGCATTATAAATATACCATATCAAATCATATAGTCTGGAGAAGGAAAGTGTTGCCACAAAGAAAAAGTGCGTTGCAATTGTCAGACATACTAATGTAGTTTAAAGTGTGCTCATCCGCCACTTTGACCTTGCATAGCACCACTTCTTTCTCTTTAGTGGTCGACTTTCGTTCCTATGTACCGGATATCCTATTCTCCCAATACATATCCCTCAGAGTTCTGGTGCCTTTAAGTGGAAGAACGTCAGCCAAATAAGCTGCTGGCGGTTTAAAGGCTTCCTTAATGTCAATGGTGACTTTAATGTCAATTGAGGTTTGGCCATTGACATGTCATACTTTTTTATCTTGATGACTGCAGTGGTTTGACCGGCACCATTGGATATTCAGCATCAAGCTGTGCATTTCCTGCCATTGGTTTCATTAGAGTCACGTGATTTCCCAGTTGCTAAGGTAAGTTGGGTACCATCATGTCTTACCTGGAGGTTTACAAGTTTGAAGTTTTTGGTGGCTTTAGGGCGCATTGCAGCAAAAGGGCATCCTATGAGCCTTTGTTTGGACCCAATATGCTGCCTCTTTGCGATAAAGTATTTCCAGAGGGACGATGGTCATGGCCACGTCTGAGGTGGATGAACATCATGCCCCACTTAGGGAAGTCAACAGTGGGGCTCTCTCCATCTCCCAGAGTGAAGGTTGATAGGTGGTTGGAGTCGTGACCTTTGAGTGACCAAAAACCTCAACACTGACATTGCTCAGATCAGTGCTCCCCTTGGTCAAGTGCTGGTTTTCCAGAGCTCGCTTCATTCTTTGGACCAGGAAGGTTTTAGGGATAAACTCCTGGTGCGCATCACAACGTTGATTAACATTTTCTGGAGAAAGGGAATGACTGCATATATGCGGAAAAGCTGGGGTCACACTAACAACTGCAGGAGTGTTCCACATTTCACCTCCAAACGCCTGAAGATAGAATGAACTGAACTTCCAATACTGTCAATAACTCAGGAAATGACTGGCTTGTTCATGAGATGAGATGGCCGACAAAACATACAGAAAAAGATGGCGTTGAATCGGCTAGAAGATTACAGGGAGCTGGTTGGGGGAGGGGGTGGGACTAATAGACGCACTCTTGAATTAAGGTGCACTTTATTTTTTTGTTCGATTTCTAGACCAACCACTAAAAGGCAGGATTATGCATAGCTTAGGAATCTAGAACAGATGCATGCTGCAAAGCTAGTCATCCATTGAGATCAAGACGGCAGGCACCAAGTTGCAGCCACCACTTTGCATAAACGATCCATCCTCCAACCGCAGAAGCATTAAAGAGTTCAACATGACATATCATGGAGGGGAGCACGTGCCATCATGCAGTGATCATGTGCCTGCTCATCCAGGTGACACCGTTGCCCACCCCCTCCACAGGCTAACCTTTCCGAGCATGCAGTGATGGATACCTGTGCCACCCTGTCCTCGCATGCAAGGAACAACCCTGGTGCTAACCTGTGCAAGCTTGCAAGGGGCCATCAGTGGTGACCT
Source organism: Ambystoma mexicanum (assembly GCF_040938575.1). Lineage (NCBI taxonomy): Eukaryota > Metazoa > Chordata > Amphibia > Caudata > Ambystomatidae > Ambystoma > Ambystoma mexicanum. Next base: position 16,287,400 of record NC_090926.1, read on the forward strand.
GTGCGAGCATTCAAGGTGGGCACCATTGATGCCCTGTCTGTGCATTCACTGGTAGACAGCAGAGCTAACATGCCCCCACCTTCAACACTGGCAGTAGTCCTAACCTACATGTACATATGAGGAATGCAGCAGTTCAAGCCTTCCGCAAAATGAGTGTGAACCGGCCTGTGTATGTGATGGCAGACACTGGTGTTAACCCGCTTGCACGTGCAACAGCAAACACTGGTGGTCTCAAGCCATGGACAGAAGCAACAGCTAATCTGCAAACACAGGCCAGCACCTGAACTGACTTGCATCCAACAGCAGACAGCATAGAAAGCATGCCCATGCAGGAGAGGGCCAGCACAAGTGCGCAGGATCAGATCTCATCTGACTTCCTATGGGGGTGACAACAGTAGAATTTGCCAGTGCATGCCATGTGGCACAAAGTCGCTGACGTTGCCTGGCATGTGACCTCAACAGTACTACTTACCCAGGTAAAGATGGAGAAGAAAGAGAAGGCAATGGCCGCCCGAGCTGCGTCAGCCCCCTCCTTCAGCGGGTTGTCCTCCGGGTCCGAATGCTGCCACTGGTTGGCAAGGAAGCAGAAGCCAACGAACCAGAAAAATGCCCACACGGCTGCATCCCCAGGGGGCACCAGGTGCAGGGGAAGGAGAGAAAGAAGGGGAAAAGGTTAACATTAAGGCTGTAGTTTTGAGAGCGTAATTCGCTGATGCTGCACCTGTTCGTTATGTCTAAAGGAAGTTTGCATCTCTCCTGTGCTGTTCGCTGATGTGGTCTGTGCTGTAGTGCTTGTGTGCTTCAGTAGAGCTTGATTACTGCTGCTGCAAGTGTCCTTTGGGCGTTAGTGAAGTTCCTACTGCTCATGCACTCCCCATGTTCTACAGCATGCACAGCTGCTACGCATGCTGTACCTTTTCTGCATGCGAGGGAACCATGCCCTGCTGCACCAGTTCTGTATGACTGAGGGGCGCCCTTACGGCTACGGACCATGCTTGCCCTGAATGAAGACATGCTGTGGGTGCTTGACACTGGCGCCCTGCTCCTGTGCTCCCTCGGTTCCCTGTGGGGGATCCTTGCAATGCTGCTGCCTGCGCGTTGCTTGGTCTGTGTGAAGGCTTCTTGCAGTTGGGCTGTACGTGCAGTGCCTAATTTTGTATGTGTGATACTGTGATGGCCGTTCCCTGATCGCCAGGGTATCTGCACAGGATCTGACCTAAAAAATTGAAGGGTTGAACCAGGGGCATCTGTGTTAGTGCCGGTGGGGGGTTAGGGAGGGAAATATGTAGGGGTGCTGTGTTGCACAGAGTGAGAAGAGAAAGTGTGTAAGCGATTTTGTCACGACACGTTCCTGTACGTTTCTAACCTGGTTACAGGTTCTCATGTCATGCTGGGCTTATCCCTAGCTCCTTACCCACTCCTCCCGTTGCACATGCAAACATCTTATTTTGGACATGCTACCTGTACACTATGGTTATGCTGGGCTACATTATACCATATTTTTTGCTATGTGGTTTTGCTCTACCGCGTGTTCTGCTCGGACTTGTTGGGCTGCGTTTACTGGATGGAAAATGCTATACAATGTTGGTGCGTTACACTAGATTGCTGCGTTATGTTTTTCACGTTGCTATGTCTACATCCTCCTAGTTGCAAGCAAGAGAACCAACGTGTAGTGTTTGTCCCATCATGTACTGCAAAGAGACTGCCCTCCAAAAGCATTTGAGGAGGGACTGGGCCCCCTTGAATCGGTGAACACATTGCCAGGCCCCTCCTGCTCTCGCAAACTGCCCATCACAAGATCACAGTGGATCCCTTTTCAGTAGGAGGCCCTAACTTTCAACCTCGACAAGGACAGGCGACACGCCACAAAACACCCAACTACATTAAACATATAGTGGCACTCGGTCCAGCAAAAAGGGGTTATATGTCAAAAAGCAAGTCTGCAAGTGCTGACTACACATGGCCGGCGTCCCCATAGGAGTTTAGTGCCCAATAGAGCCAATTGCACACACATGTGGCACCCACTAAAGTTTTCTGTGGAAGGGTTCATAGTCCCCTAGCTCTACTGCAGGGAGGCACATGTCATAGAAGGGGAAGTGCATGGATGCTCCTGTGCCGTTTCTCACCTCCTTTTGGATACAGCAGTCACTCTGCAGCTACTCCCCCCAGGATGGTCTTCAATCTGACACTCCTGTGCTTCGTTACAACTGTTCCTCCACTGAACGTCCTCCTCGCTGCCAAGCTGACTAGACCACATAAGAACATGCATGTGTTAAGTGTTCCTCCTCTTTCCCTTCAATGGTTCATCATAATACAGCATCCCTACTCCTCGAGAGCCTTTGGGACTCGAGATCAGCCCGCTGCACTCACAACAGGATAAGATAACTGGAGCCCAAAAGGGGAGGCCAGGCCTGGATTATGCCGATAACGCCCTATAGCTTCAGGCCTGCACCCAGGAGGGGCCAGCCTCCCATAGCGCTAGGTTTTGTGTTACATCGAATTTGGATAGCACAACTCTGCCATTTCCACAACCTCATGGCGTGGACTATCTTCTCATGAGATTCTCTGAATTCCTGGTCTATGGATGCCAGCCTGGAGCATATTGGAGGATAGGCGAGGGTACAGAACACTAGTGGCCTTCCCCATCATTCGGTTCGGTTTAAGGGGTGTTGTGGTGCACCCCGATGCGCCCTTTTATTTTCTGCGCCCCTGTGTGGGTGCCCACCGCTCAATCGTTCCTTAAGCCGGCCCTGCCGCCTTAAGGTACGATTGTCCCAGATCAACATCTGGGACCAGTTTGTGAGGGCGGTGGACCTGGCCCCGAGGGGTGGCAGGGAAGGGGCTTTCCCTCACCTTACAGTTTGGGTTTGATAAGGTGAAGAGTGAGTGTGAGTGTGTGTGTGAGAGAGTTCCTGTCTGCTAGTGTCCCGTATGAGGCATGCGACTAGGACACCTGCAGAGAGCACTGTCTTCTCACTGTGGTGTGGTGGTATGGGACTGTGGGTTCAAAGCAAGTTATTGTCAGGGTAGGAGCTGGGGCAGGGAGAGAGACAGACTGGGCGAGGAATGGTCGGGTAACTCATGGCACCCCCATAAGACTCCTGACCTGGATAACTGAACAGCAGCCCGGGCTAGTACACTGATCCCAGTGGAGCCACATCTCCCAAACACACTAGAATGAGTCAGTCATATATAGTCACTGATAACAGGCATAGATAGACAATGCCATAGGTAATAAGTAGAGGGAAATGGGTTCTGCATTACCTCTTGCTGCTTGGGCCAGCAATCTCCCTCGAACTGAACAAGTCTAGTTTTGCAGGACAGGAGAATCAAAACACAGCTTTTTATCCCAACCCATGGCTGAGGGACCTAGCCCCAGAAAGAATCATGCACTAGTTCACTCCTTCACACTCTAGATGGAAACACCCATTGGCCAATCATACATTGAGGGTGGCCACTAAAAATGTGGCCAGACGTGACCTGGACTACAAGGTGGAGAAGCAATTTGAAGTTACTGAAACGTGACAGTCAGTGCATAGTTTATCATAATTGTCACTAACCAATCTTGCACAGCAACACAACAACATGCACTGCCACCAGACTATGCAACCATCAACCACTGCAAAAATCATGTACAAAATATTCAATCAGCAGAACCACTGATAAATACATACAACTATCCACTTACTTCACCGGTACTGCAAATCAACCCCCATAATCTAAGAACAAAAATCTAACTCCAACTCATCACCTGCACGACCAAAAAACACTAAGCATAGAATTGCATCAATCGTAGTCTTGCTGTACCCCAACACACAATGCAAGGCCACTACACTGCCGCAGCTTTTCAACATGTCCACACCATCGCCGATCCCCAGGCATCAAAGAAGGCCACCTAAGAAGGGACCTAAAAGCCAAAACATCCAAGGACATGCTTCCATTTTACTCTAAGCTGTTGGGGATGCAGCACTGGGTAAATTACGCCAGGGAATCACCTGCTCGCAGCCAAACCAAAACCTTGCTTTAGTTGTCAGTGCCAAAAAGTCGTGGAAATGACCAACAGTGTGCCAGGAAAACACTGCACAACATATAAAGGGAGGTTCCTTCGGGGATGCAAATTTTCCTGATTTTACTTCTGCACTCTGTTACGTCTGTTCTATGCATCTGTGAATTTTGCACTGATGCCATACTGTCCCTTTTCTTTCTGCACTAGTGAAGTTTACACTGCGATTGTGCATGATAGTTCAATTTTCTGTAGAAAGCAATCTGACAGTGTCAGTGATCTGACTGTTCTGTGTGTCTGCAGGAACCTTATAGTGCTGCAGCCGGTGCTGTACCTGCTGTGTGTTTGAAGCTTGACCTACTGCTGCTTGTGCTTTACCAATTGAGTGCGAGAAATAATCTTTCTTTCTCTGACCCTGCGTGATATACCTGATCTGTGTTGGAGTAAAGCTAGCACTGATGCTGCCTGGAGTAGAGTGATTAAGTCCCTTGCCTGTCTCTTGGGGTAACCGATGGGCAAGTCGCAGGGACTGGGTGCCGCTGCCACCATCACCCACGGTGTGATGCTTTGCCTGAATTAGTAGTACATATTAAGCATGGCTTATCAGTTCAAGAACAGTTTCAAGGCGCTATACCGACACAGTAAAATAGGACATAAATAAACATCCAATACATAAAATGACAAGTGTAACAGGGCCATTTCACTTTTGGTTTATGGTGGATCCCCTGGCCGCACAGGACTGTCACAAAGCACATGCCCATGCGCTACCTTTACGGGATGCCTAAGATGAGGACGGTCACTGGCCGGAAGTCTGCAGGGCTTCTGTTACACCCGTGGAAGATATCCATTACTTAGTTCAGGAGAGTGTGGCCAAGTGCACAGAACAGAACTGAAGGGCGCTGGAAGGCCGCATGGCAGACTATCCATCCGGCCGGCAGTAAACCAATCGCACAGGTTACATTATGTTTTTGATTTATTCGTATTTCATTTAAAGAGCGCGTTACGACAAAGCTTAACTGAACTCTGCTGCCATTTTCATGGTCTCCAAGCGCTCTGGCAGACCTGCAAAGTAAGGAGGGCTGTGAGGACTTACTTAGAGGGATTGAGAGGGAAAAACGCAAGAGAGCTTTGATGTGCTGTTGGTAGCTTCAGTTCAGAAAGAAACTGTCACTGTGTGCTGGCGGCCATTTCAAAATGGTGGAGCGGCTCATTGAAAACTTGTTCCACCTCCCAGTGCATTACTATGAAGCTACCTTATCAGATGTGATAATACAGAGATCGAGACCAGCCAAAGGTTATTTCCCACAAGTGCATTTGCTCATAACTAACATGGTCCAAGGGGAGGGCTCAATAAAAGCCAGATACCTCTTCGCTTCAGTGGTTATGTTAGGAGCTGGAGGGTGAAGCACTGAAAATAAAGGAGTGGCGGCGGTTGTGGTGGAGACATAGTAGGAGGGGTCGCGGGGACTGTGGAAGGGCAAGGTAGCTGGAGGGATGAGGAGGTGGCGAGAACACAAGGAGGAAGATGGAGAGAACATCAAAGAGACCGATTGGGAAGGTGTTGAGAGGTGATTGGGAGAAGCTACCAAGGAGGGTGACTGAAAATGTAGAAATGGCGTCGAACAGCAGCTGTGAGGCGGTTGGAAGATGTTACCAACAGGGTGGCAGAGAGAATGCCAGAGAGGAGAGTAATTGTATTTCTAAGGTGAAGGTTGACCAGAGTTGTATGGAGGAAGGGTGAACACCCAGCAGAGAGAGTAAAAGGAAGCGGGATAGAAGACAGAGCCCACTTAGGAAGGAGTCCATTGTGCATCATTGAGGAGGAATAGGAGAGGACAGTTCTGAGGGAGTTAAGACCCTGGGACAGGGAGGTGGTAAACAGGAGATTTGAGACAAATCCAGATTCTTTCTTCCAGGGGCAATCTTTGGATCACCAGATGTTTTGGACTACAATTCCCATCTGATCTAGCCAGCATAGACAAGAGTTGGCATGTATCGCCGACTGAAACATCTGCTGAGCTGCAGGTTTCAGAAACCCTATTTTTTCTCTGTCAGAAGGTCTAGGGTTTTGCCATTCTTTACAGAGACACAGTTTCAACCCATTGGGAGGCCCAACATGCTGGCACTTGGAACGGGAGATCCCCGGAGGGACCTCATGCAACATGGAGGACAAGAAGCAGATGACTCAAGCCAGAGGAGCCAGGAGTCAAGAAAAATGTGACAGGGACACTTAAAAATTGAACGACTGTGTGTGAGTGTGAACGTATTCTCTTAGGAAGGGGATCCGGATTGAGAATTGATAAACCCTGAACTGTGATACCCAAAGTTGTACATTTCGCCGCTAGCCCATATTTGCAGTTTATGCCTCTGTCTGACTGTTATTGATCTGCCTCAGTTTCATAGCCGAAGTCCAAAGAATCTTGCATTGATGTTGCATGCGCTATACCTGGTAGGTGTGTTTGAAGTGTGCTTTGCTGCTGCCTGGAATGTACTTATATGTGATGACGCTTACATTGCTGCTATACCCAAGTTGCAAATTATGCTTTCCAGGTGTTATTTATACTTTACCTATTTTCTGCTTGTGTGGTAAGGTTACAATGTTTCTCCCCGTGCTATATCTGTTCTAAGCATATAGGAGATTGCAAAACTGGCTCTGCTTGTACTGTGTGCAACTAATCCAGGGAATTTGTCCCTTCTCCCCAAGAGGGAGCCAACCCTTTGGGACCAGGGAGGCGAGCCTGGTCAGCTCAACACCCACTAAGGGGACAGGGCAAGTGGGGCCCACCCACCTAGAGGATGAGGGATCCATAAGGAAGGGTTTTACTACCCTCACCCTATAAATCTAAGTGTTGCTTATATGGGGATTGTAAAATACAATAATGTATTGGGCCATTTAAAAAAAGGTAAATGGTTTGGGCTCCGACCCGACTTTGTTAACATCCATGCCTGAAAGGCGGATTTCTCTCAATCTCAGAAGGAACACAAAGGGCCCGAGACCCATGCAGAGTGAGAGAACCAGCCTGAGGGTAAAAGATAGGGGCCTGCACCGCGTCGCAGAGGAGGGGATGTCTCCCTTCCAGAGAGTGTGGTGGGCAGAGGAAGCGGGATGTCCTCGGAATGCTGTTGAGCCCAGGAGGGCAGAGGCGCCTCTTTCAGTTTTGCATTTCTTAAGGCAGCTTCAGTGATTGGGGTTCCTCCTTAGCCCCCCGATCAGAGCACTGACACTTTGGAGCCATTGAGGACCTCATCTGCTGGGTTGCATGCCCAAGAATTGTACTCCTACCTCCAACTTCCACTCTGCTAGAAGCCCTTATCGATACTCATCCTCCATGATCTATTTGTTGCCTGTGACTCGGTCGATAAACCCCCTCTACTACTTACCCTTTCCAACAATGGAATTTGCAACTCTGCCCTTTGACTGGATCACCTCCCATCTGTAACATCCATCCACTTTGTGTAAGACTGGCACCAGCACACCAACCCCCCACTCCTGGTGGGCTCCTTCTTGGCGCATTCCTCATCACACTCTGTGCCCCCCCCTCCCTCTTTGAAAACGAATTTCGTCTTCTTTCGGCTTTTCCTACCACGTAGTTACTGACGACGCTCAAATGATATTCTCCCGAGTATCCTTCTTCACCCATGGGATATTCTGCAATATCTGTCTCCCTGCCATTAGTCACTGGACCATGGACCAAAGCTTTCCAGTACCGCCCCCCCCCCCCCCCGATCCCAAATAACTTCACTGTTGTCCTTTAGCCTTGACCACCTTATTCCATGCCCCAAAACTCACAACCATGGTGCCCTCCTTGATATTGAACTAAAGGTTCAACAATTCTTCTCCGCTACCAATATGAACCTACTGATTATATAGAAATGAACCCCTCACCTACCACTCTTCTAAAACCTCGATTGCCACTCTTCTCCTCAATTGAATACATTGCTGCTCTAGCCTTCTCAGTTACTTTTTTTGTCGCTCCAGAAAGTACACTTTGCAACCCACACTTCCTCTACAACCCCTACAGCCCCCCATGTTCCCTTGCCTCTGCCCATCGCGGTCGGTACAACTCCTTGCCCAGTATAAGGCAGCATAGGCCGAGGGCAGGCGTTAAGCTTCACGCAGATGAGAAACAATATGGAGGCAACCAAAACAGCAGAAGTACATTAAGCACAAAAAGAAAAATGTCCAATGAAGGTTCTACAAAAATAAGAAACTAAAAGGACAGAAACTGTTAAAAACACTAACAACCCACCCATATAATGAGGTGCAAAGAGAATGCAATCATTTAGAGAAAACGGCATTCTGGGTACTGAATAACAGGGTCTAGGGGTAAATAGTGTTGCAGGAAAGTCAAAGAAAAAGAATAGGTATATACCATAAAATGGGGTCTTAATTTCCACTGCAAGGCAAGGGGGGGGCATAATCACAGATAAATTAACCTTTTTCTCTACTTTCAGGGTCTCAACAGAATCAAGCTGAGCTTCTGGTCGCTGTAAAGTGCATAGAGTCAGATTCCAGTGGGTGAGCTGGCTCGAAGCGATTCCACACAGTGATGCAGTTTGGCAAGCCACAATGGCTTGGAGCTAAAAAAAAAAAAAAAGCTTTGTACCGGCAGGTGATGTCAAATTGGCATAGCCCGAAGGCTCAACTGGGTCCTGATGTGAGGAGGGTGGCGATTCAGCTTCCACCGTGAGCTAGCTTGACTGGATACAACAAACAGTTCATTTTGACAAGCAGCAATGGCTTGTGGCTCGAATAACCATGGGACAGTCTGTGATGTTCAGGTCAACAGAGCTTAGGAGCACCTGATGTGAGTTAAAGTTGGAGAGTGTTAAGGCAGCTTTGTTGAGCCTTCACAGTGGTTCCAAGACATCCAGTGTGCTCACAGCAGCTCAAAGTGGCATGAAATTGAAGAGAAAGCCAAAGCCAGCTACTTTTGGCCCACAGGGTTCTGTAGGGTCCTTCAACGGGTCCCTGAAGAAAGGCAAGTCCTTTTGCTCCTCTGTGCCAGGAAGGTTACCTGAGCACTTGCTGGACTGCCTCTACAGCACATCGAATCCTGGGCACGAGTGTGCTACCAAATGATGTTCCAAGCATGGTCTAAAAGAGGATTTATTTAAAGGGAGTATCTAATTCTCTTATATGGTCACTTTGCCACAATGGATCGGTCCATTCCAAGCATTCTGTAAGGGTTCAATTCTTGCTGTTGCCAACAAGGGTTATTCATTCGGCTGTCACCTCCCAGGGTGCCTGGCCTGCATGAAGTTAGGAGGGGTCTCGGGAAGCGGGCACGACATTCAACAAAGCTTGCCCTTTCTGCATTTCGATGACCACCTCCCAGCTACACTTATTCCCCCAATCACCCATCTTTCACAGATCAAAAGGACTTCAGTAATTAGCTCACTGGTGCCACTTCCCCATTGTGTCGACAGAGGCCCCTTTAAGGCCCTCATCTTTCAACCAACCCAAAGGGGAGCTATGTTGTGGATGGTGTGTGAAAGTTTCCCAGCAGAGAACAAATGACATCCTCTGCAAGGCTCACCACATGTGGGTGAAACTTCCTGTGCCAGATGCAAATACTCCAATGGCTCTGCAGCTGCAGGCCTAGTGGAAATAAATTACGTCCAAGTGGGTTTTGGAAATGGAAACTGTTTTTACACATCTGCCACTAGATCTTGCTTGATCATTATCTTTAGTTCAAGCTCTGCCACCAGAAAAACAAGGTTATGCGTGTAAAGGTATTCTGTATACACGGGTGCCAGTACTTTTAAAGACAGCCCATGGCTGATGGAATGAATTTGGCTCTAGCAGTCTGTTTTTAGCAGAGGTCCGTTACTCTGTAGCTGCCATGCTGCCAATCACATTGCAGCTGCTTGCGTCAGTAGTTGGGGCCCAGCAAAGTACATATGAGTGAACTATACTTTTCAGCATGGAGCATTTTGAAAGTGAGGTCAGCTTAGCAGAGCCCGCTTGAAGAGAGAAAACCGCCATCATTAACACCCTTGCAGTTCGAATAACAACATCTTGCATGGCTGTGACAGAATGTTCTCAGTTTACACGCTTAGACTGCTTTTTGTGAAGTGAGTTATTAGGGGGAAGAGCATCCCAGGGGGGCGCTTACACTTCTGTATTGTACCTGTTCCCCATGAGTGAAGTAGAAGTTGGTTCTACCGTTATACCCTCGTAGCTGCTCTTTTTGTGCAAGGGGAATGTACATTGTTATTACCTGTGCTGTACCTGGTGTGGCGGGGGACGGGGTGTTGTGTCTGTGTTGAAGCCGGCACTACTGCTGCTAAGGTTATACCGGTTATGTGCATGTGTGAATTATTTAGCTCCGTTAGGCCACATGAGCGCACTTCACTACAGTACGCATAACCTAAAAAGATCATGCACCCGCCTCACGAGATTCAGATTTTCCGCGTGTAAGGGACGTTTGGACTGTTTCTGCACATGCTATGCCTGTTCTTTGTGAGTTTTAAGCTTTCTGTGACCCTGCTCTAGGTGCGAGTGTTGCCCCAAACCTCTGTTATGGTACCCGTGCATTCATTTTGCCTACTTAAACAATGTGTTGCAATAATTTGCAAACATCTGCCATTGTGTACCTATATGCCACTATGGCTCCGGGCTGTTGCGCGCTATACAAAAACAAATATGTAGCCGCCAAGTGGCCCCAAATGCATGTACGGCACCATCATCCAGTCCTGGTATTTTGGCCAGCAGCACTTTGCTATCTGGGACTTGTCCTTTACCTATCGCCATTATATGTATTGCCATACAAGTCCCACCCTTTTTGCTTCAAAAGAGAGGACTGGCTAAAAGGTGCCAAACACGACATGAAGCCACTTGGCTGCTGCGCCATTTGCACGTGTAGCTGCGCCTCACCAGATACTGCAACGTCTGACAGCACAGCCTTCTTGCGGTCCTTGACGCTGCTGATCTGGGGGAAGTAGACGTCAAGTGCCAGGTAGAGGAGGCTGGTGAGGAAAGCCAGGACCCCCACAGTCACCCCATAGTTGCAGGCGTTGTGATTGCGGTTGAAGATACAGAACTCCTCATCCTCGTTGGGCCGGTTGATATATCCCTCATTCACGATGCACCCGAACACCACAATGGAGAACACCTACAGGAGAAAAGGTGGGAGAGGGTGAGTGGTGGAACCAATACAGGACAAACCCTCTTACCACAGAACCACAAACCAGTTTCTACATTACCACATTGAAGAATACATTATCTGGATGTCAGTTTCAGCATTGCCTCCAGCCTAAATATGGCAATTTTCTCATTGCCCTAGTAAAGCAGATTGCCAAGACAGCTTCCACGTGCTGCTGGTCTCGGGGGGATAGCTCAGGGGCAACGTGCTCGCCTTGGAAGCAAGACTACACAGAACACTGTTTTGATCCCCAGGTCCGCGCTTAGAAACCTCTGGGTATTAAGCGCGTTATAAATAATCTATCATATCACATTAATGATGTCCCCTCATGTAGGTTTTGCAAACAATCTGGGAAGTCTGCACAATGTGTCACACCAAACACCGATAAGTACCGCCCCCAACCGAGCATGTGCACTGATGCACACTCAGAGCCACCCCTCACAGGCCCAATGACACAATTGGGGCATACATGGTAACATAAGCCAACCCCCCACCCCACACCTCCATTATTGGCCAAAATTAACTGGATAGCACTGGCTCGTATCCTTAATGGCACAACTCATGACATTACAGTAAAAATAATTACTGGCGAGGTTACAGAAAATGACATATGGACCTCTTGACTCCTTAATGTTGTAACACTAAAAGACATAAAACGACACCCCTCCTCCACATCCAAGATTAAGTCAAAGGAAATGCCACACAATGGGGGGGGGGGGGTCACGTGAGAGCTTGATGCCCACCTCTCTGCCCAATCGTTCCACTCCGAGGTCTACCTACAATCTCTTGCCTCTTTCTTTCCCGGTTGGTTTCCATTTCTCTCAATCTTTCAAAGTTGCACCTTGGCAAAAAGGTCTGTATCAAAACCAAGTTATTATTGCATTTCTGATAATTCAAATGGTGTTTAAATCCACTTTAAATGCGCATTGCATTTTTAAAAATATTGTGCTATTAGAATTGCATTTACTTATGCCGTGTTGAACCCTTACGTTTGTATTAGAGCACCCAAAATATTTATTAGTAAATGATTTAAGAGTTCAAATACATCTCAAAGCAATGTGATCCCCAAATAATCCTATAACGGCTGCACTTACATTATTTTGGGATTACGTTTGTCTTAATGGGCCCAAGCCATGCTAATTTGCAATCCTATTGTTTTTACTTATAAAACCGTTCAAAATGTACCACGAGACACAATGAGACACTCCCAAAACTCAGCCTCAACCAACTCCAATAGACCCGCCCCCGCAAATGTAGCCTCAGAAAAGACTCCCAACTCAGTGTCGGAAACTCTGAACCGGACTTGAGAAAACCCCTTTCCCAATCAAGTAAACCCCAGACAAACCCGCTCAAATGTAGCCAGACACCCTCATCCTTCATGAAAATACTTGCCCCACTCCGACTTTGTTGAAAAACCCCAGCACATCAGTACGCAAGGTCTTCTCCCAAGTTGTCGTAGGTGAGAACACCCAAGCATATTATATATATACACACACACGCACACACACGCACACACACACACACACACGAAATGGCCTAGAAGAGTTTTAGTATAGACGGAGACCATATTGCTGTGGTTAGTAAAGTGAAAACCCTCTCTTTACATGGAAGATTCACTTAATGAAGATGCCCATGTTAACTATGTGGTCAAAAATTCTAAATTACTATATATGAGGGTCTTGAGGCAGATCAGCCCCTAGTCACTCAGTCAAACCGTGAGAAGTTAGTTCAGGCCATTGTCTTGTCCAGACTGATTATTGTAATTCCTTGCTCAGTACGGCTAGCATGGAATGTATGGGCAAAGTAACAAAAGATCCAAAATGATGCAGTGCGAGTATTTTGTTATATTGCCTGTGGAGAACCGATTTCAGAGGCCCATTGAGAACTCCATTGGCTTCCTGTTGCTGCCAGGGTCCAATTTAAGATACTCCCATTCGGTCAGAAATGCCTGTTCGGAAATGCGCCTCATCCGAGTGAGAAATTGGTTGTGTATAAATCTGTCCGCCACTTACGGTCCTCTGACACACAAGGCTTAGTCACTCCCTTCAAGAGAAGCAGGGGAAATGGTCACTCCTTTCTGGTCTTGTTGGCACAAGCCTGGAATAAGCTTCCAGACAATTTGCAAACAGAAAAAGATCATCTTGTCTTCAGGAAAGGCCTGAAGACTCGACTAATTGCTACTGGGAGTTTTACCTCTTCGCTCTCCTCCTTTCCTCTGTTCCGTTTTCTTGTTTGCATTAGTCTTTGTTTTCTTGTCTCTGTGTAGCGCCCGGATGCCCAAGTGCTTTGGCGCTTAACAATAAAATAGAACATAGAATATATGCAATTTTAAAGACATTTTTCTTTTAGATTGAGTATTGAGACATGTGAAAGAAGTAGAGACACAATTTTTAATTACTTGATCAGAAAGGTTTTATGCTGAATCACTATCGCAGAGAGTTCAAATCGAAAATGTAATTTCTATGTTCCCAATATGTTCTCTGCCTTTATGCACATAGCCACAATTGGGCCCCTTGAAGAGAAGATGCTGCCCCACTTGAGCTACACCCCTCATACCCAGATCACCACCCCTTCCTGCCGGTTTCTGGAGCATATTTTTTCCATTTCCAGCACTTTACTGTATGAATATTTGACTAGAAGTGGCAACATATTCGATAACCTTTATATACGCGACGCAGTGTTATAAGAGGCGTCACGAGATCGCTGGTTACCTTTTCTTCCTGGGGAGCGAGGGGATGGGGCTGCCAGTCTGTCGATGGACCTTCGCAAAGATGAAAGAGCAACGCGGGGAACCGACCCAACACCCTCCTGACAATAAATGACAGGATTGAGCTGAACCAGCTCCCAACGTCACGGGTAGCACTTCTCTGTATTTGCGTGACGTCAGGACAGTGTAAACACTGACAGAGAAGGCCAGGTGAAGTCCACTTCGGTACCAGCAGTTCGAGGGACAGATCTTCGGTAATTCCTAGGTGGTAGTAATGGCACAGATACCGGCAGGGCACAAGACCAGCAGAAAGGAAATGGGGAGGCAGACCATTCAAGGAGGAAAGGAAGAGTAGGGGGAAGAGAACGAACACCCCAGAACCGGACCCCTTCCCAACCAAGGAATGGTGCAGGGCTAGAGAGGAACCCAGGCAGGGACCTACCTAACCCCAAAGACCAAGTACCAGACTGGAACCCGAAAGGGCAAGTAACAAGGCAGGGCAGGGCAAAAGGAACAAGGCAAAGGATATGGAGCACTGGGCTAAGCACGAGGTAGAAACAGGAACAGGACAGGAGCAGAACAGAGATTTCAGGCAAGTAGGGCTCCTGGAGCGTAAACACGGAACAAACCGCGTTGAGACGCGTTGTTTCCGGGTCTGCAACGGCTATTTATAGCCTGGGACCAAAGTGAGGCTTGGAACGCAAGCCGCTGTCACTGCGCATGCGCGAAACGTCGGATACTGACGTTCCGCGCATGCGCAGGACATTCAAGATGGCCGCGCCCAGGGAGCCGGGAGCCCGGACCGCGGTACGCCGAAGAGAAAGGCGCCAACGCGGATACAATCTCCAGGAGGGAGACCGCCGTAGCTGAGGACCCCGACCCCCAGAACAGGCGAGTGGCGCGCGCCGCGTGACACGCAGACACTTCTATATATGCGTGATCCAGTTATTTTAATACGTTGGCAACTAGTCTGAGGCGTAGATGGGCTTTCCAATTAAGTAGTCTTTATTCATGCCACCCATTCTCTGAGCCAAAGGGCTTCTTGGAATACCATTGTTTACACCCGGCACCCACATACTGTGTTGAATGAAAACATTAGGGCTGCAGCATACACCCCCTCTGGGCGCCGCCTCCCATCATCAAGCATTTTACCCAGATGCTACTGGCCATCAGGGCCTTCATAACATAAATCCCAGGCGAAAGATGGCAGACAGGATCGAAAGACCACCGTGACCGCACATCTGACATCCGGAGGCTTCGCTGGCCGACCAGGTAAGTGAAATCACCCCCCTCCCAACAAAACTCAGCCAAGCTACACAGAATCACCCTCATTACCGCCACAGCTTGCACTATGACAGTTGGTACCATGACCACGCACCACCACGGGGCACCCGATTAGCGCTTTGCACATCTTGAGACCACCAGAAAACTGCTAAACTAGCCCATTTTGCACGATCAACCCGGGATCATTAGTGGATCATGTTATGAAAACCCTTGCGCCCCATGACATGTAAACGCATCCGGCGAGTGATATTAATATCAAAACTTGGATAGCCGGACTCGGCAGCTTCACTATACAATGTCGCAAAACCATGCAGACTCATGCTCCAGCGACGGTCTGGGCTTACAGGGTCCAGCAGGCTGTATCCATGCTTACGACATTCACGCTAGGAGCACTACTAGACAGCCCACAGGGCTGCTCTTCACATTACTACAGACAATAGAACCAGGCTGCAGCACAAGCCATCTAGGACACTCTTGCACACCCCGTATGTTGGCCAACTGAACTCAACCTCATCCACATATGGGACACCGCACATGGGAAGGCTAAACACTCTGTGATATACCTGTCCACTGCTTACCTAAATCCTGTTTCTCTAATTTCAGCTGCCTTCCAGCTTCCCCTATACAGGATCCACAATCATACCGACCACAGTAAGAAGTCATTGATACTTAACGTTAACATTTAGAATATGACACTAAACTTAATCTATCCTCTCCCTTCTCCTTGGTGCCTGGACATCGCCCTTCCATCTATTGATACTGTGTATGTACTGTATATACATTCCTGCTATCCTTCAAACCCTAAATGTATGCAATGTTAATACATGTACATATTGTCACTATATAATTTGTGCACATATGCCTTGTAAATACAATTACATAATACACCCGGTCACGATTCACATCATCACGCATAACCACCATCACCACAAAACCCACTTGGAACTTCACCTGTGCACTATCCCCCAGCATTGACAAAGACCTTTTGGGTCGAATCATACGTGTTGGCTTTGCATATCCATACTAATAATACAAATCCACTGCACAGGTTCTCAGTGGTATAACTCATCATTCCTCTGCGCTTCACGCACAAGACATACGAGTATCACCTCTAACAATCCAGCACCAGGAACGACAGGGTTCCGAAAAAAATCCTCTCACTATACTATATTGTTAGGTTCACAAAAGGCATTTTGATTTCATGCAAAGCAGCCAGTCTCCTGCCTTCACGGCTGGTCGAAGACCTAATGGGGTCACCTGTGGTGGCTCTGTGCTCAGAGAGGCCATGCGTGCTTCGTAGAGGGGGGCCGAGATGCGTCCAATCAGGAGGCTCTTTTCCCGTCTGTCCCTGGGGAGCTTGTGCATCACCTCCCAACCCCCTATGAGGGCGGGAAATGAATAATCTTCCCCTGCCTCCCCAGCAGCGCGGCCGACAGGGCACAGAAGGAGCAGCATATGTTTTTAAATCTCTAAGGAGGGTATTTAAATGGCACGCCATTGGTTAGAGATGCCTCATTCCAGTAACCGTTCTCTGCACGACCTTAAGTTTCGATGATTAGAACTGCAATCAGGGCATTTCTATGCTGAAAGCACCATTTATCTACCTAAATCTATTTTTTTTTTTTTTTTTTTTTTTTTAAGGACAGTTACAACATGTCACACACAAATGTTTTAAACCACGTTATTTTCATGCGAGCTAATTTGACACATCAAAGGGCATCTATTGTTTGTAGAATATCACATTTTCCTCAGACATATACGAAGAATGCCTTTGTATTGAATTGCAATGAAGAACCACCGAGATATTTTTTCACAAATTATTTTTTGTGAGCAACTCTTGTAAGTGCATTTACAAAACCCACTGGCTATTTCTTTTAGCCCTGTGCGGAGCTACCTTGTGGTATTTGTAGTCTTTCATTCTAGATGGGGGAAAATAACTCGTACTGTTTTTGCTCAACATATTTCTATTTGTCTTAATTTATTGTGATATGTGTACAGAGTATTGTTGAAGAACACTATGAGGGTAAGGAGAAGAGCCCAAATGAATCGGAACCCTCCAGACCACTGTTTTTCACCTGCGAAGCCATTACATAAGGGGAAAGACCATATGCAAATCAGGCCTGGTCCCACCCCGATGTGGGCAGTCCAGCCCGAACGGCTAGGTTACATCCCTTCCAACCGGCACCGCTTTTGTTTGGCATCTGTACAGAAATAGGACAGAACATTGTCACAAATTGGTCATTCACATTTTGGGAAAAATGAGTTATTCACATATTTATGGGACATAAAAAAAAAAAAAAAGGAACCGGTAATTGTAAATGCTGCTAGTGGACTCCCACTGGAGCATCTGCCTAATCAAAGACCAATGCCTGTGTTTAAAAGAGCCCACAGGAGGGGCAAGATTTATATGTAAATGGTTAGTTTAAGAAAAGGAATGTCTACACACTATGTTTTGAGCCAACACCACTCTTATTAGAAAAATTAGGTATAGTTGAGTATATACATATAAATAACACCCACTTTGTACTCGGGCAACACTACATCAACAGTCAACACAATATGTACAGTACTATGTGTTCCCACAGTGGTTCTTAGCTTTAGAAATAATGCACCAATTGGTATATGTCATAAAATGCATTAAAATGACAAGCACTGTTCAACTTCAAAACCACAAATGGAGAAATGCAGGCAAATTACGTAAGAACACAGACAGAATACTTTTCAGGGGACAAATGCAATTCTGTGTGGAGATTCCTCCTCTCCCCCCAACCCCCTGCAAAAGCCTCAACCTGGGTAACCGGCAATAAAAGGTTAAGTTATACTTAGCTTTGATGTTAATGCCCAGTCCTTAAATGTTCAGTAATTGTCTGCTTGGCTCTTTACTGGTCCCACCACCCCAGTGTAACTAGGAAGCATCGGGGGAGCCGGGCCCAATACAAATCTGAGACCCCTGGATGGACTGGATGGACCCTGAATGAGGCGGCCCCTCATAATCGAGCAGCAGAAGGGAACAAATCAGTGTCAGAGAGGCAGCAGTGCATTTCTGTTGCAGTGGTCCTCTTGGTCGGGTTGCTACGCCGGCTGTGGATGTCCTATGATGATGAAACCCACTGTGGACCTTGACAAGGCTTGGGAGGCAAGGATGAGTCCTTGGGTTTTTATCAATGACCTTTGGTAGGGACGGTGCAGTGCCAGAAGTAGTTGTCAGGTTTCAGTAATTCACAGTTGGTGCTGTTCGGTTCTTCGGTGCTGCGGCCACAGCACAGACCACAGGATGTCTTCTTGTGACTTGGACTCTAGCATGGGACTTTTCTGTGGGCCATCACTAACTTTGGACCCTCTGGGCTTGTTCTTCAGTGCGGAATGGCGGGAAACCCACCAGCAGGCACTTCTCTGCAGGCAGCGTCACTGGCCTTTCACAGCTGTGGAAAAGTGGACAGATGTCGTGGATGCAGTGCCACTTGTAGATTTCTTCGGTCGGTTGGAACTTGGCAAGCTCCGGGTGTCTAGCATCACCATGCAAGGTGACCCCCCCCCCCCTTTCTGGGCTTTAGACAGCAATTTGACTTTCCAACAGTCATTGTGACGAATCAACTTCCAGGGCACCAGTGGTCCAGGCATGCATATCGGTTTCTAAACCATCAATCAGCCCCACACCTCTAGTACACCAGAAGGGATCTGAACCGATTGGAAACTCAAGCAAATTATAAACCTTCTTGTCCAATTTTGGTAACGTAGACAGAATGGCAGGCTTATCTTCGGAAGGTCTTGTATCATTGGTTAGTTGCAACACAGTGAAAATACAAATACCCAATGATAAAAAGAGACTGTCCAGTCAAGGTTGTGTACAAAGATCTATTTCATTATTATCAAAACAGACCGTTCTAGCACACTACGAAATGCAACCCACCCTGTAAAGGAATGCAGAGGACAGACAGTTTCAAAGGAGGAAAAGGGATGCACTCTGGATATTGACTGGAGGGTAGACGATATAGTAAATAATCACAACAGTTCAAGGATACTTGGGTTTCAGCACAAAAAGGAGGAAAGGGTCATAAAAAGGGAGGAATGGGTCCCCCTGGTCCGGGGACAGAACCATAATGTACCTTATGCTGTAGGAGTTCTTGGTGCTCAACATGGTCGGTTTCAGAGTGCCTTGCAGCTTCTGTGACAGTTCAAGATGGGAGACAGCTACAGGTATCAGGCAGCAATCAGTTCGGTGAGCAAGGGTGGAATTGTGTCAGTGCTGGTTGGTGGTTCTGAAGCACTAGTCAAGGTGTCCAGATGGCTTTGAGCGACTGCAGCTCAACAGTCAACGGTGCAGTCGATTGCAGCTTGAGGTGCCAGACTGGCTCGAAAATTTCCTTTAAATGCAGACGTTGGTGGTTTCTTGTTGATGCACTTCTCAGCTTCTTCACTGGGCTTGTGTCGTCCTTTAAGGAGGACAGCCCAAAGCTAAGGAGTGTTGCAGGCAGCTGCTTCGTCCTTGGTTTAGGGTTCACAGACTCTCAGGCACTTCCCACCTAGGAAGCTTGCTGAAGAGCTTAGTAGGGCACGCTGTATGCTGGCTGGGTACTGGTTCTGGAGCTGCTGGAGGGTCCTCTGTATTCGTCATTTCCCTCTGTTCCCTGGCAGAGGTTTATGGGAGGGATCTTGCTTAACTCTTGGAGGTCCTGGACTTCCGTCACTGGCAGAAAATATAAAGCCGACTGTACCTTCAGCCAGGGTTGAATGAGGAGTTCTTTCTGCTTCTGGTGAAGCCTTCAGATCTACCAAAAGAGGATTGATGTAGGCTAAGCCTATCTTAATGAAGCAATCCTGGGTTCCCAGCAACAATCTCATTTAAGCGTGAGGTCATAACCAGGGTGCATTGCAACAGAAAAGTAATGGGTGAAAACATGTAAAATTAAGTCCCACCAATCTTCCTATCTGTTATGGATGAAAGAGTTCCTCTGGTTAATGGAGCCCTCTTTGGATCCCGATTAAGCAGCAGGTCTCCCTTGAAGCTGCAACGAGACCAGACTTTCTGGCTCCGCCAAACCACATACTCATACCTTCTGAATGGGGTCTCCCTGCAGGGAGAACTACTGTAAACATGCAGTCCCAGACATGACATTTCACTGTCAATCGATATGCAGGGCAGGAGCTGGCTTCAGGTTGACACAGTGGATATGAAAGGTTTTTGGGGTTTCCGGTCTCCTTTGTTAGACTCTGCAGCCAGGCCACATATGGGCATGTTTGAATTACCCTGTGAATAGTATGTGAAATCGCTGCAACCAGCTACAGGGCTCAGCAAAAGGACAGGGTGGATCCATTGTGCCTTTGCTAGTTAATCGGGCTGGCCTGGCACATTTGGCCCTCCCGCTTCTGGAGATGCATCATGTACTTCAGTCATATCCCAACTAAATATGACAGGCGGGACTGCGCCTGTAGGATGTGTCCACCCAGAGTACAGACATCTATGCGTATGTCGTGCGGCGAACATAGGAAAATGTGTGTGGATTAGCCCCAAACATTTTCTGGAGGTTAATCTACCATCATTCAATTTCATTTAAAATGTTAAAGCCCAGACGAGCGCACACCCACTGTGCGGATGGTCGAATTCCTCAGAGTCATGAACAGCCTCAGACCCTGGACGATGCTGGTGGACTTCTTGGGTTCAAGGTGACTGGTCACTTCTTCAGGACCCTCGGACATACTTCTGCAGGATGGCAGGCCCCCGGGACTGGCTTCCAGGACACTCCGGGTGAAGAACAGCAGTTGCATGACATCCTCTCATAGATATGGGAAGAGATCGCCTATCCAGGTCCTCTTTTGATCAGTCCTTGAATCAGCAAGGCAGCCTTTGGATCTTGTGAAGAGTTGCAGCAGCAGAACTTCTTCCTCCAGCTGGATTCAGGATATGCCTCCAGGAATACTCCAAGCTTCTGAGACAGAGGTAAGTGAGGGGTCTTCTCTTATACACAAATCCCCCCCCCCCCGTTCACTCAGACTGAGCTAGGCTCAGCCAATCACACACTAGTGCATTCATCCTGCAGCTCCCAATCGGGGTCAGAGGCATTCAGGTCATTCACCCAAAACAGTGGATATGTATTATGGACAACTCCTAGCCTTTCGGAGCACACACTATTCACTCCAGTTTCAGACTGGGCTGGCTCGGGCAGACCCCAGGCATTGTCTCACACAAACAAAACCAGACACCTACAACACAGAATGTGGTTCGACTCTCTCTCCATTCATTCAGCTCCCATCCATAGGGTGTACCCAAGACAAGCAGTCTCTGGGAAAGGCAGAGCCATATATGGTCCTTTCACCGAACATCCAATCAGGGCAAAGGGGACAGACAGTGTTTTAAGTGGGCCGGGGCTGGGCCCCGGCAGTCTCCAAAAAGTGAGGCTGACCTGGGGACCTGCAGGGGCACCCTGGTCCCATCAAGCCACAGCATTGGTGGGTTATCATCCCCCGCCACAGACATGACGGGAGCTGAGCCCGCCGGCCGCTTGCCACTGCCTTGCATGACTTATGATTAAGTCAGGCAAGTCAGTGGCAAACAGTCAGGCTACATGCAACACCTGTGACTGCCAGAATTGCTAGCCAGTCACAGCATCGTGAAAACTATTTGAGCGACGCTGTGACTGGCTGCACTTCTGCCAGTCACAGCTGCCTGCTGCCGGAAGTGTTTTACTTTTATGAACTCTTCAACTTCCTCTGGCGACTCCTCGTGATGGTCACCAGAGAAAGTTAAACAGTCCTAGCCTTGTACCGATTTGTTTTTTTTTTTTTTTTTTATAAAGAGTTGCATATAGTTGACACCAGTGAGCATTATTCATAGTACCCAATCTGATTTGCAATGTAGCCTGCTTGGTCTCCTGAAACCTGCTTCACCGTTACATGTCCACATTTGAAAGCAGAGAAAATGTGCCTAAAGTAATATTCTGTATTATAATGAGGTACATTATTTCTGAAAATAAAAGCAGTCTTCCCGGGAATATGGGGCACCAGTCCTTGAGACATCAATCAGAGGCTTGTCCACGTCACCGTGTGTGGCAATGACTGCCCTGCGGTCCTGCTGAATGACTTGCCTGTGGGCCTTCACCCCGGCGGTGGGAGCGTTTCGCGAGAGAGCAGTGTCCTTGCAGCTTGAGACTCCCAGGGCCACCTCCTTTTCTTTCCGCGGTGCGCAGTCATTGTGGGGGTGCGAAACTGACATGTGAACGCGCGTGGCACGTAGAAATTCCCAGCCAGCCCATGTGCCCCATCCATGTTATCGCTCTGTGCTCCACGTCAGGTGGCATGGGCTACTTTGCTGTAGTCCTGCATGCCTTGTGTGGCAGGGTGTTGCTGCAGCTGGCACGCAGTACAACAGGCGCAGCAGCCCATTGAGGGTGGGCAGGTTGCAGCCCCTAGGAATTAGGGTGGTTGATCGACTGCCTTATTGTATAGAGAAAATCTCCACAGGAGTGAAGGCACCCATCTTATCAGCTTTGTCTTTTAGGAACGGGAAAATAATAGAGATTGTGCAAATGTCCATCTAAGTTTGCCCTGATCGAGCCAAGAAGACTTCTAATTGCACTGACCCCTTTTCATAAACTTGGTTTAAGTTGAAGTGTTATCCTGCCAGGCTTGGACTGGCCTATAGAGCAATGCCCGAACCAAAAATGCAAAATGCTAGTGTGGTCCAGTTTTTTGGGGTCAAAGTGGCCCACTTTTGAGCCCATGTGGGCCAGTTTGATAATTGCATTCACCATGTGACTAGTAGTTTTGACCAGCATTACTGAACAAAATATTCTTTAAAATGCAAACGACTTTCCCATGCCTGTGTGCACACTCCATAACGGGTGGCTTTGCCAATTCCTGTTCAGAATGACACCAAGCACTGGTCAATTGTTTAACATTTGAATAATGTACCTCAACACCTATCCTTTCGTCAACGGGCCAGTTAAGGGTCCAATAAATCAATTAGGCCACACCCATCAATTTAGGCCACGCCCTCAAATGAGGGCCCTCCTCAATTTCTTACCCCACTTTAAGAACTGGGGACAGAGCCAGGGTTTCTCAGGACTAAGAAAAAGCAGGGTAAGGTAGGAAACCATGAGACCTTCAGTGGCCATCTTGCCTTTGTTCAGGAATCCACCAATTCCTATGGCAGGGCCTGGGTGTCCCAAAATGGGCAAAACTCAATGCCACTGTAAAGTCAGCATGTAGCTGCCACCAGCCCATACCCTGCTCTGTGGGCAACACACAGGTGCCAGGAACACACTAGGGGTAGCAAGGTGTATCCATACCCATGGGTGCCATAGGTGTAGCTCATGGGCATTCACCAAAAAAATAAAGATGAAGAGCTGCCAGAGGTCCAGATTGGACTCCTGTGGCAGAAAACATACCAACAAAAACACACATGAAGTAGTGGGACAAGGAGGCACTGCCCCCCATTTCCATCAGCACAATACACACTTCAATACATTTCAGGACATAAGGAATTCCATTCTGTATTTTTCCCAGTAAAGAACAGGTCTTCCAAAGCAATTCCGATGTAGTCTCATATCTATGCATTTCCAGTACGTGCTGGAGTTGTGGTCCTCCTTTTATTTACGTTTTACATTGAAGGTAAGCACAGTCCATCAGGGCACAGGTCAATGGAACACACAGGTGATCGCGTCCGACCACTTCTTTCAGAGGGCAAACACCGTCCGAGCTGTGTGTTTTGGAGGAATGGAGCTGGAATTGCAACACCGGGCTCACTGATGTGAGGGCAGGCACTTCAACCACTCATCAAGAAGCTGGAAAATGGCCCATATGGACAGTCCACTATAAAAGACACGTGACCGTATCTTAGATACAAAAGGTGCTTAAAAATATATTGCTTGGGGTGCACACAGTATATCAAATGCAAGCATATTTTTAAGTAACTCTGAATTAACCAAGTTTTGGTGCGCATGGAAAGGACGTATTGGCTCGATTAGCCTACGTAACAAACTAAATCAACCATAATGTTTAAACGTGAATCCACATTCACACCCGTTCTCGGTATGACCCCCTTCCTACTTAAAAATTCTGTTTATATTTCTTAGAATTTTCTTAACTATACAAAACATCAGTTAATATTTCATCATGTGTAAATATGTACACATTAGTTTTTCAAACCATGCATACTGGAAGAAAAATAGATAGCCAGTTGCTCATATCGGTCTAGTTGAGAAAAATTACATATTCGTATTTGATTTGCCACTAGGAATTACCATTTTCTTTCTTTTAAAGGGTGACATTTTACATACATATTTACACATGAGTTTTTGTCTGATTGAGAAATTCACAGAAACACAGAATTTCTAAGCAATTTCATTACACAAACTTGCTTAATTGAGAACGATTCATTCCGGGAATGAGGATCGACATTTTAGCAGTATTTGTTTGAAGTAACAGCTTGTATACTTAGCCTGAAATCTCTTGTCTTGGTAAATCCACATTCTTTTTTTTGTGCTGTGCCCTTTCAATTGGGAAAGACAAAATTGAATGAAATGTGCATATTCCAGTTTAGATACAATCACTTCCGGTGACATCACTTCCCATTGCATACGTAAGAACCCCCACCCCACCATTGATTTTTTAAAGGACTTGCGCCCAGAAGATGGAGGGAGTTTAGGAATTTGTAGTCTATGCGGATTAGTTTCGGAGGAGCTCAGCAATAGACGGCTCTGTCTCCAGAAGGACATAGCTGCCAGCAGATCAGGCGCAGGGCGCCGGGCATTGCTGGAGACGCACACACTGAACAGTGACTTCGATTGCTCGTTTAATCAGTTTCACCGCATGAAACTCCAGGGAGGCAAATAGCCGCAGCTCTTCACATAGAGGTACAACAAGATAGGTATTCACCTTGCACAACAGGGTGACAAAGACGGCAACATAATGTAGGGTACCTGATAAAGATATGGCAAAGTTGCAGACACAAGAGACCACAGTGCAGGCTCACTAGCCAGCCCCAGCAATGAACAGCCCAGCCAATCAAGTCCAGTTAAAATCAATCAGTATTATCAGGTCATCATTTTGCACACGCCGGGCTGTCTCTTCCCAACAGTCTTTGACTTTGCGTCTAATCACCTTCTAAAGATCAAATCGGATCAGCAAGTCAGCAGGCAGGGAGTCGAGACAGACAGGGCACTGTGTGAAGGGAGGGCAGGCAGAATCACAGGGGAGGGGACCTGCTTAACCCAACACTGAAACATGAATGGCTGCAGGCAGCGATGCAGCATGCCCGCTGCTCCAAGCTCTCATTTTTAGTTTTGATTAGGTATCGCTTCAGCCAAAAGCATTACATTGGATTACAGATAGGATAGAGCTGTGACATGATGGGAGACACACAACCTGTAGGTTCTGATTAATTACCCATCCATTGATTGCTCGTGGCCATGCTAGTGGCTAGTCCCACCCACGTCCTACTCGGATCTCTTCGAGCAAGTGGTATCAAGCAGTAGCACACTGTGTGCTGTATAGGGCCTGCCAGTGGTATTTCTAAGCAGCATGTTGAGAGTTCATTGATTAATTGCTGCAATAAAAACGCTTCTGGTGTAATAAAAAAATAATAATAATCTTCCCAAAAGTACCTTTTATTAGCTTTATATATTAGAATTACGCGTTATCCTTGCATCTGTTCGTGGTACATAAGATATCATCATTAAAAGGATGGAAAGCTCAGTTGTGCCCTGCTGCGACTTCTACATGTGATCTCGGCAGAACGCACCCAACCTAAGTGAACGTGAGCTGTGCAGATCTAGATGACCAACACCCAGCCATCTGAACACCCAGCCATCTGTTTACAGGCTCTGCATGAAGTGCCATAGAAGCAGGGTTCGTAATGGAAGGGAGGTGGGGGCTATTTAGCTCCGGCTTGCAGCCTAGAAGATCCTCTTTAGCTTGACACCAACAGCTCCCAGGAGCTAAGTTTGGCTCCCCAAGTCAACTGATGCTGAACAAACAACGCAAGTGAATTTAACTGTGTTTGTGACAATCCATAGATCAACATTAGGAGACATCTGTACGCAGAAACGGTCCTAAATAATGGACAAAGGGATATGTTTGCAACTTTTTTGGACTTTAGATTTGCCAAACACTATTTATCAGCTCCTTGTTCCCCTCTGGCAGCTCCTGGTCACTGGTTAATCCTGGGTATCTATGAGCTGCTTTTAGCCCCGGTCTATGCAATCCTAATTTCGAGCCCTGCAGATGTGTACATGATTGCATTGCTTGGTCTATTGCGGGAACCCTTGGCTGAATAGAGAAGTGAGGAAAACAGCAATGGCATGCAGTAAGATGGCCATTAACCAACCAGGGAGCCGCCCCAGAAGCTTCGGTGCCACAGGCCTGTGTCCTCACGGCTGCCTCACCGCTACGATTTTCCTGGAGTGACCAAGATTTCATCCTCTCCTCCCAGCCTCTCGCGGAGAGCATTGTACTCCCGAGAGAGAGTAAAAGACGAGCCCCAGCGTATGTTGTGATTTGTAATAGGTGCCCATCCGCCTTCAGAAAGGGAGATTGAAGCTGCAGATCACATCACTCTAGTCTTTACCCACTGTCAGTGTTGGTTTGGAATATGGGCAGTAGAGCGGCATAAATATGTGCCCTGTACTTGTGAGAGAGGCAGAGTAGATAGGGTGCCTAAATCAAAAAGGTGCGTTCAGCAGCACGTTTCCATCACAAGACCACGTTTAACTAAATGGATGGACATGGTGCATGTTTCCAGCACAGTTTCTGCAAACAAAATGGATACAAAGTCATGCAAAGTACATTTGGATCTGTGAGCTAATGGGGAAAAAAGTCAAATAAATGTCAGGTCACAAACAGTACACAGGAGCATGTTACAACACATGTTCACGATGCCTGTGCTCACACAATAGATTGGAGCATTGCCATCGTAGAACAGTACATGATGGCGGTACCTACAATATAAGCATTGCCACTATAAAGATCGTGTTCACGATGCCTGTGCATACAATATATGACAGAATTGCCATGCAAAACATATTTTAATGCTGCATGGGCCTTATGCAGA
Organism: Ambystoma mexicanum; assembly: GCF_040938575.1. Taxonomy (NCBI): domain Eukaryota; kingdom Metazoa; phylum Chordata; class Amphibia; order Caudata; family Ambystomatidae; genus Ambystoma; species Ambystoma mexicanum. The sequence continues at coordinate 16,314,588 of NC_090926.1, forward strand.
TCACAAGGCCTGGCCACGCAATGCTCTGGTACTGCACCACTTTCATGCTGCCAGCGCACTCGGTATTTCAAGGAATGGTTGCTTTGAAGATTGGCACTGGACTACACCGTGCATCACATTTTTCCACCTCAGACTGCACCTTGAGACACGTCCCACCGCACTGCAGCCCAGCCCAGCCCAGCCACATAGATCATGGCAAATATGTCAAAGGGCATGGGGCAACCCGGTACTGGTTTCCATTAGAACATTTGCCCCCGGCCACCCCAGTGTTTACACTGTAGCTGCTACTCGGGGGTCCAGTGTGATATCTGCACTCTGATGAGCTGGATCTAATGGATCGTTGGAATGTTGAAACTATGGCACTTGCTCTCAGATGGGGTGCACTGTGATGCTGGGGGAGGGGGGGCAAGAGGGAGGCTGCAATTGAGACTTGTGCTGTCATATTTGCTCCTCAATAGGGTCTTTGTGACATTGTCCCCAGATTGGAGGGCGGGGGGGGGGGTCGCTGATGTTTGTGCTCGGGTGGGAATGACATTTCTACCATAGGATCTGTGCCTGAAAAGGACCCAGGATGATGCTGGCTACAATACTGAGCCAACGCTGTTGTCTCGACTTTCTGTGCCCCATCACTAACCCACGCCCTACTTTCCATCATGTACTGTGCACATTGACTAAACCACTCACACACTGCACTTGAACACCAGCTGGCAACCCCTACCCAATACACACCAACACCAACATAGCTCTACATCTCTTCCATCAGCTCATAGAACGGCCCCAGTCCACCCACCCATGCACTGCGGATACAAGAAGCTCTCCTCTCCACAGGAACATCTCATGCGCCCTCAGCACAAATCACCTAGGAACAGACCTGCACACAGAGCCTGGTTACTTCTGATCTGCATGCATCAACACAACAGCAAAGCAATCTTGCATTGTTCCCCATCTCCCAGCAAAACAAGCCCAACTCACTTTCCAGCAGATCCCTCGCGCAAAGAGACCATGCAAATGGCAGCAGAGTGCAGTATGAAAGCCACTGACGTAACATAACAGATTACAAGGACCTGCCGATGCACCAATGTTCTCAACCCCTCCCTTCTCACCGACACAGCAACTGCTAAATTCTTTAAAGTGGAATTGCTTTCATTTGTAAATGCTAATGAAGCAAATTAAAACGAATGTTAAAAAGGTGTTCGGGTATGAGGAGTAGTCGAATAAAAGTGCAGGAAAATTATAAACCACGGGCTGGGACAAGAGCTCCCCCCCAGCCCCTGTTTCAACAGGGTGGAGAAGAGGACAGATGCATAATGTCTGTGAGTAGTGGGGGCAGAGACCCCTGTTTGGGGGCCCCGTACCCCCGATTTCTGTAGAGCAAGTGATGAGAGTTGGAAGTGTCTTCTCAATGCTGTACCCGGTGCTTTCATTTGGATAAGAAGTGAAGGGAGAGGTATAACTAATCACAAAACAGAATTTGGGGCAAGACACAAGATGCATCTAGCAAAGGAAACTAAGTGTGTGGCCTAAGTAAGTAAAAGAGTGACCCAATAGACATTGTCGAGTTTTCGTACTATGCACTAAAAGGAGCAACATCTCAAAAGGTGTCGTATATAGAATAGAATTAAGCAGCATCTAAAAAAAGTACACAGAAAATATTCAGATATAAAATGGTTTTAAAGTGCCCCCCCCTTTCACTCCCACCAGCTCCAAACAAATTCAAACAAGACTCCATGCCCAAAGGTTCCCCTGCCCCTTCTCTCACTAATGCAGCCTCTATTGAAAAGTTATTGCGTACGTTCACCCGTTTTACCCCTAAAAAATAAATAAAGGAAAATAAAAAAAAAAGATTTGCATCATACATAAGATCGGACTCATCAAAACAGAAATGGGGTACCACCTATGCAAGTAGTCTAAATACCGACCTCCCCGTTCCTCCTTCACCAGGGCCCTTGCCTCAGCCCAAGCAGTCAGTTCACACATATTGTATACATCTCTCATCCACTACAAGCCAGGCTCCTCCTTACCTTTGTGCTAGCTTTTTCCCCTCTCTCTGCCAATGACTTTCCCCACTACTTCTCATCTAAAATGTACTAAAAAGGAGTCACCCTCCCACTCCTATCCCTTCTTTCTCATCTCCATCACTTTTCCCTTTATGCTCATGTTGGCCAAATTCTTCCCATCCTTAGGACTGCCAGCCCACCCCCCCCCCACCCCCTCGTTCGCCCTTGCTGATCCGTTTGCCGTGCAGACTACAACGGAGCTTGCAACACTCCCCCGTTCCTACTTCCCTGCTCTCTTCAATCTCCCTTACCCATGGACACCTCCCTAGTCTGCCTCAAGGTAACAACCATCTTACCAATCTTAAAGGAGCCCTCCAGCCACCAGTCTGCATCTTCTATGATCCTCAAATGACTCGTTTTTAACAGCATCTGCTCTTACCTGAACTCCAACTCCGAGACCCTCTCCTATTTGCATTTTGCAGCTGTCATTTCACGGAATTGGCCCCAACCCATGTCTCCAAGTTTCTGACCTCTGACCAACATTGCAAATTCTTCTCTATGCTCATTATCTTGCACCTCTCGGCCACGTGTGACATGGTGGACCACTCCTCTCTGCTTTGGACTCTTGCTGACCTTGACAACCATTTTATAACCGATTTTATCTAGACACTGAGGCCAGCTACTTTTCTCATAAATTCTTCTCCGTTGCATGGCATTCTGGCACCTATGATCCAACCACCCTCCCAGTTGGCGTCCCCCAAGGCTCTGTCTTTGTTCCTTTAATATTTAACTTGAAGCTAAAATATTGACATACAAGGTATCAATTGTACCAACGATTATGTATGCCATGGAAGTGGGTAGAAGCAGTGGGCAAATGAGAGGGAAGGATACTTCACTGCATGTTAAATATACCTCCAGGCACGCCGATCCAGGTGATTAGATTAGAATTGGGACTTTCCTCTTTGGGTAGGTTATCATGGTCTGTAGCATCCTGTCATTTATGGGCAGGGATAGCCTACTTTCGCACACGCTCCATCATGCGTGCAGATACGAGTCAAGCAAATGGTTCAGTAACCTGAACTTCAGAGTGACAAATTATTTGGTTGATATTGGTGTCACTCAAACCACCCCCCCCCCCCCCAGGACCCCGAAGCATGGCTGGAATTTAATCTAGCAAAAATTCCTGTAAAGGCCAGGGCCCACGATACCGAGCTGGCTCTGACATACCTCAGCTCATTAAAAAGGTTCCGCGAATATGCTGGACAATCTTGCCATAGGCAGCCCCAAGCCTTACTTAATAAAAAACGTTATCCTGCTATGATCAGGTTTAGGCTTCAGTCAATTAAGGTTTTTGAAAACACGGGGGCATGGAGAGGCATTCCACGTCATAACAGGTTGTGTAGACTCTGTGGAAAAGCAAAGCAATAGAGTTTGCTAGACATGTGCTAACTCAATGTGAAATGCTGGAAAGCACTTATGAACGGGCCTACGATAAGTATTAAAACCCTGCCTCGGACGTATTTTGAAGCCGCTTGTTCGGAGCAGACTCTTTATTATGGCAGCGGCAATGTATGTTTGAGAAGAAGTATGCAAGAAAAATATGGTAATTAATGATGATGGTCTATAATGTTGATTTTATACCTGATATTTTAGGACAATGCTATGAAATTCATTTTTTATGATAAGTTTTAAAGTGTTCACTATTATAAATGTAAATGTGTTTTGTATATGTTAGTGCAAGTCAACCAAAACGCACTTTGAATAAATAAAAAAATTAAAAATATTCAATTTGTTCAACTCCTCCCTCTGTCAGCTGATCTCCTCCTTTGGGTTATCCTGCTACCTCTTTGCATAACTCATCCAAATCCTCCTTAAGGACTTTGTAGAGATTGCTGAACAAGTGAAGGGAGGGCCACTGGATCTGGGGATATGCAGCATCAAGGGGCAGTTGTGACAAAGTTCAGAGGGGGCTACTATCTGAGCTCAATTAATCATGCATGGCCAGGGCCTCTCAGCAGAGTTAGAAGTCATCACATCTGCAGGTTAGGGCCTAGGGTGGAGCTTTGAGAGGTAGACACGAAGTTGGTGTGGAGGGAAACAAAAATAGCATAATCAGGAAACATGTGTTTTAAGGAAAGCTGCAATTATTACGAGACAGGGAATTATATAAATGGTTAAAGTTGTGCTTTGCCTTTGGAAGAAGTTTCGAGTGGAGGGTGGTCATATCTGCCACTAGAGCAAGCAAGGGGGACAGAAAAACCAGTAGGTAAGCAAGGAGGACCTTTAAGGTCAAACAGATTGTAAGGTGGTCTTGTGGCCAGGAATACTGTAAAGGGGGGCATTAGATCAGGATGGGTCTGGTAGGGCTGAAAAGAGAAATTCTGCTTGTAGGCCAGGATGGGGCCTAGGAGGAGACTGGGCAATAACAGGCCAAGGATGCAAAGAGGGAGGATTGCAAAGAGTATGGTGTGTGAGGAATCACTGGATGGCATCACTTGTCCATGAGGGGGAGCCTTTCTCATGAGGTCAGAGATGTGAGGCCGCTAACGGATAGTCTCCCTGGAGGTGGCATGATGCAGGAGGATCTCATGAGGCCAGAAAGAAGGACGACCATCTAGGATTTAGCCCTTATGAGAACATCAGACCCTCACATACACTCTCGCATCTCTATCTGCTAACCTCATTGTAGACAGTAGACCTATGTAGTTTTATAAAGTAGACTACCTGAAGGTTCTGGAAAGCAGTGAGACAAAGAACAACATCAGGAACATAGGTAATCCAGGTACTGAGACAAGGTGGGACACAGGAACAATGAAGAGCAATACCAAGAAGGAAGTGCAGCGGTATAGACTACCGCAGAGGCCTGGTTCCTCCTCCATATAAAATCAAAGAAGGAGTGCCCATCAGAGAGATCTAGCTAACCAGGACGATATACCATGAAGCCTGAAGGAGACACAGAGAAGGCCAGGATGGAGCAGAGAGCAGTCCGCTCCCCGAGTCAAGAGGACAATGGGACTTCTTTGCCCAGTGCCATCCAGATGGTAACGGGAGGCTGTCAGGCGCTGACACAAACTCCAGAAGCAGCGTCCATTTCATTGGTCCAAGGGCAAGGCAGGAGATCCACAAGGTGAAGGCACAGAGACACCGATACCCGCACAGCATAAACAGTAGGAGAGGAACACCAGGAAGAACCAGCCGCGCATCCGGGAACAGGCAAAATAATGGAGAGGTGCGGGGACCAGTAGCGATTGGAAGGGACAGGAGGCAAAAACCCTGTATGGATATAACAAGCAGGGCAAACCCCCTCGTGTCAGCACTTGGCAAGCAAGGCAACCAAGGGGACATAAAGAGAAGGGGGGGGGAGAGAAACCAGGTTCAAGGACCAAGACAGTGATACGAGTCATCTTGGCATTACTTAGCATGGAAGTGAACCAAGTGGGCCCAAACAAAGAAGAAGAGAAGTTAGGGTCACAGATTCTCCTAAACATTCAAGTGTTGGGTTTTGTAGGTGTGAAACCTAATGGAGAAGACCAGGGGATAGGAATCATTCCCCCTGGTTATAAGAGATTGTTTCACAATTACAAGGAGACGGGAGTCATTCTCCTGGTAACTCGGACCAGGACGTAGGCTCCACAGTCCTGGGGAGGGGAGTAGTTCCCAGAGGTTTTTTCAGAATGAGATTGTACGCCAGGAGAAGGGCAGCCTTCTTACAGCCCACCTTACAAGTATTGTTTAGAACTTTGTGGCCTGGGGAAGGTAGTCATTCCCCCATGCTCTCCGAGACTGAATACCAGGAGGAGGCAGGCATTCTCTTGGCCTACGAAGTAAATATTGTTTGTAACTCTGGCCATAATCTAGAAGAAGGGAGGAATTCTCCTGGGACCAGAAAAATATTGCTTTATTCTTTCGTTTTTTGTGTAAGGGACAGAAGTGATGTTTTCTTTACCCAGGACGGTGGACACTTTTACAATAACAGACATCCTTACAGTCACCTTAGATGTTTAGTTGGTGGAGGGAAAACCCCTCTTAGTAATAGGGAAAGATGGGTTTCTCTTGCTTTATTATTTCTTTAGCCCCAAACATGCCACCTTTTTGTCAGACTCCTTCTTCTGCATCCTTACAGGTGTTTGATATAGGTATTTAATGTATTAGCAAAGCGTTGGTGGCATTTATAGTGCGTACAGTGATAAGCAGAGGGCGTGGAATACGCAAGCTAAGGTTATCTCCAATAAGTGCAAACGTTCATCGAACTGAAAATGTGTGGGTGAAGTGAAGCTGCCCGCGGTCAAGATGGGGGGCACTTACAGTGGTCATGGGCCGTGACAAGGCCCCCCCAACCCCCCCTCTCAGGACTAAATGTAAAATCCATATGGGTATCCGCCCCCACTTATAGCCTAGGCTGCAGCTACGCTGTGTGGAAGAGGGGACTGCGCCGTCTACCCATACCGTACATGTTCTATGGGGTACTGCACCCTGGTTGCTGGTGCTGTGCCCACTGTGTTTTGGGGAAGCCTGCCTAGACCATCACTGCTCCCAAGCCGTATTTCTGGTGCGTGTAAGGCACCTTTGCATTCTGCTCTAGAGGAAAGCTTGCACTGCTGCCACACTGCAGGGAGTCTACCTATCCGGTGTGTGCTTGGTTGAAGCTTGCAGTGTGAGGAAAGTCTACGCTGCGGCTTCTTGCGCTGTGTGCCACAGCCAGGCCTCTTTATTTAAAGAATGATCATGGCCCAGCAGGTGGTGCTAATGCATCACCAATGACCCACAAGTAAACTCTGAAAGGAAGAGCAACCAGTCAGGGAGTGGCTTACCGGAGGGCTAACCAGCAGATGAGAACTGGGTCTGGAGCAGTCTCTGACAAGCGGCGTTTCTTGCATTTCAGTTCCAACTAAATAACGTGTACCCTGATCCGTCCAATACAGAAGCTGCGAGTGTGGTCTTCCCTGGAGAAGATGTGGAAAAAGCAATGCAGGGACCAGAGCAAGGTACGACACAGGGTCCAGCAGAATACGGTGAAATCCAGGGACCACCAGAATACGGAGCATGCCAGATAACACCAGGTGGACGTTGTGATGTTTGCCTGCCGGGCACGGCAGGCGTGATGGATGCGAGGTGAGGGCCTCGCGCGGGGCTCGCGCTGTTCTCGCAGTGCGCGGGGGCGGCGCAGCAAGGAATCACAGGACCACACTTGTAGCTGCATAAACCCGGACTGGCGTTAAGACGCCAGTTCCGGTGATACCTTTATTTCCCACTTCCTTTCCTCGTGTGTCACGTGACCCTGCCTCTCGGGACACGTGACACCACATTCCTCCCCAACTTGGAGGCAAAATTCTCACGGGTTAACATCAACATTTTATATCGAGTCTTACTTCTGAGTAGGTGAATGTCTCTGTCTCTGCTGCTGTCTTCTTTGGCTTACTTCGTCCACTACATACCCTTGAAGGCGGGAAGATGGTCTGGGCTTTTCTCTCAGACTGTATCGGGTGCTTCTTTCTCGTGGCGCGTTTTCCGTGGCGGCCTCCACTTCACCGTTTGCTTCTTCCGGCGCTTCAGTGACCTGCTGTGGCGTGGGTCTTTGGGGTGAGTGCACTACTTCTTCCCTTTGGGGTGACCGTTGCTCTTCCCACATTTCTTGGGGCACTTTTCTGAAATGGGAGACGTTTCTGGTTACAGTCTCTTTTCCGCGGGTTGCCGTAATCATGCTGTGGTTGGTGGTCGTGACGGTCCACGGGCGTGTTTCGAAATTGAGGGACATTTTCTTCGGTGGTGCCCGGTTCCTGACGAGGACTGCGTCACCCGGGTTTATTTCTCTGTGATGTGCTCGTCGAGCAATGCTTTCTCGCTCGTTGTGTTTTTCCCGTCTTGCTTCTATCATGATGATGTCTGGGTCTGGCGCTGTCCAGTCTGGGTGTATCGGTAGTTCTGCCTGGATGGGAACCCCAAACATGAGGGCTGCTGGACTGACTCCTGTGGCTGAGTGTGGGGTTTGTCGGTGTGTCCTCAGAAAACGATACACGGCCTTCAACCAGGGGTGCCCTTGTTCTTTGGCAATCCTGATGGTCTTGTTCAGTGATCCCATGAAGCGCTCTGCGTCACCATTCGCTTGAGGCCATCTTGGGGTGATGCGTTGATGTTTAACGTTGACTTCTTTGAAAAATTCTCTTAGTTCTTGACTGGCGAACGATGGGCCATTGTCACTTTTCATTTTCCTGGGAATACCATGTGTGGCGAATATTTTCTCCAGTGTGAGGATGGTGGTTTCTGCGTTTGTCGAGGCAACATGCTCTACTACAGGGTATCTGCTAAACTCATCTATTACCACTAGCAGGTATCCTTCCCCTGCGATGGTGCAGTGGTCCATACTGACGGCATCCCATTGTTTTTGGCTTCGTGGAGCGCAGCTGATTGGTTCGGGGTTTGCTGGTGTCCGTGAGGCTTGGCATGCTGTGCAGGATTCTACGAGTTCAGTAATTCTCTGGTGCATGTTTGGCATCCACATTCGGGATTTTAGGTAGGCGGTCGACTTGACGATCCCTTGGTGTCCGCTGTGGGCCAGCTTGAGCGCCCTGTCTTCGAGGGATTCTGGCAATATGATCCTGTGTCCTTTCAGTATTACTCCTTCGGGGGCTACAGAGAGTTCATGTCTGATGCCGAACAGGGCCCCGAGTTTGGCTTGGGCTGTGGTTGTTCGGTGAGACATTGACATGAGGTAGGTCTTCCAGTTTCCTGACTGTATGGCTGCGGCCGTATGTTTTAGGACTGTGTCCTCTGCTGTTTCTTGTACCACTTCCTGCAGTGTCAAGGCTCGTGGTCGGGCGCACGCTACCACGTGACAGACATGTTCGTCTGTTTCTGTTGCATGGTGCTGTTCTTAGTCGGTGGCTGGCCGCGGATGGCGGGACAGGTAGTCTGCCGGGTTGTCCGACCCTGGGCGGTATTCTACTTCAATGTTGTAAGGTTGCAGCTGCAACATCCACTTTTCAATGCGGGCTGGTGGATGTGGGGCGGAGCCTCGGAATATCGGGACTAGGGGCTTGTGGTCGGTGAAGACTTTCGCCTGTTTCCCTAGCAGGTAAACTTTAAAGTGGCGACATCCCCACAGAATAGCCAGGGCTTCTTTTTCGATATGTGCGTAGTTTAGTTCAGGTTTGGTGAGGGCCCTGCTGGCAAACGCGATTGGGAATATCGTGCCATCTTTGTCCGTTTGGGTCAGTACGGCTCCTAGGCCAACTGGGCTGGCGTCGACGAGAAGTTCAGTCTGTCGGTCTATGTTGAAGAACGCCATGGTGGTGGAGGCGGACAGGGAGTCTTTTATTTGTTGAAAGGCCTGTTGGTGAACCTCCGTCCACTCCCACTTTTGGTCTTTCTTGGTTAGCTCTCTGAGTGGGCTGGCGATGCTTGCAAGGTCAGGGATGAACCGTGCACAGTAGGTGGCCATTCCCATGAAACTTCTCACTTCCGAGGCCAATTGTGGTGGTTCAAATTCTTTTATGTCTTGTACCTTTGATGGATCTGGGGACACTCCTGCTGCACTGAATATGTATCCGAAGAAACAGAGTTCCTTTTTGTTGAATTCGCATTTGTCTGCGTTAAGGGTCAGTCCGGCATCCTCGAGTCTCTTTAGGACTGCTGCTAGGCGTTGGTGGTGGTCGTCTTTGTTCGATGCATATACGAGGATGTCGTCACTGATGTTTGTGGTCCCTTCGAGTCCTGTGATGACTCTCCGGATCTCATGCTGGAATACTTCCGCCGCCGATGATATCCCGAAGTTGAGTCTCTTGTATCTCATCAGGCCAAGATGAGACGAAAATGTTGTGATGTATCTGGATTCTTTTGATAATTTCAGCTGGTGATAGCTGGACCGGAGGTCGAGCTTGCTGAAGATAGTCGCTCCCGTGAGGTCCACGATGAGCTCGTCGATGGTGGGAGTGACATGGCGTTCACGGCCGATAGCTATGTTGGGGAGCTGCATGTCGATACATATCCTTACCGCGCCTGGTTGTTTTGGTTTCTGGGCTACTACCATCGGCGAAACCCACGGGGTTGGTCCAGATGTTTTCTCGATGATTCCTGCGTTTTCGAGCTTAAGTAGTTCCTTTTCTACAGCCTCTCTCAGATGGAATGGGATTCGCCTGTGCCGTACTGCTTTGGGTTCGATGGTGGGCTCTATGTGTAGCTTGACCGTTCTCCCTTTTAGGCGCCCGATGCCTCGGAACAGTTTTTTGTGTCGCCCTAAGAGGTCGTGTAGTTAATCGTGTTGCGCACTGAATGCGAAGTGTATTAGCTCCAGCTTTTCGGCTGTTTTGCAGCTTAGGAGGGTTTCGCACCCAGCATCTACTACGTATATTCGTGCCCGGCAGCTGGCGTTACTGTGAGCGAAGTTGGATTTGAACAATCCTCGCACGGGCAGGGGTTTCTTCGATCCATAGGCGTATAGCCCGACTTTCCTCTTGAGGAGCTCTGGTCTGGGGTTGAGACTGTTGAATGCTGTTACGGGCATGACATTTACTGTGGCACCGGTGTCAATGATTACTTTCAGTGGGTCTCCATTGGAGAGGATGGTGCATGTTGGTCTCCTCTTCTGTCGTGATTTCCGTGGGTCCACTGCTGATATTAGGTGCACTCGGTGTACTCGCCTCTTCCCTTTCTTTCTCCTTTCTTTGCCTTGACTTTCTGGGGATGAGTCGCTGTCACTCTCATCGCTGTCGCTCGTGGTTGGGGATCTTTGTGATTCGTCGACTGCCCTGGCCTTCCCTCTCCGCGTTGGTTGGCGGGGTTCTTTGGGCGCGAATTTCCTTCGTGGTTCTTGTGATGGCCGTGGGTCTGCGTCTCTGTCGTTTTTGTTCGGTGGATTTAGGCAGACTGCGGCTTAGTGGTTCAGGCGGTTGCATTTTCTGCATGTTGACCCCCACGCCGGACAGGATTCCCCTTTGTGCCATGGACCTCCGCACCACTTGCACAATTGGTCGCGCCTTTGTGGTGGTTGCATTCTCGGGTTCTGTTTCGGGCGGGTGCCTTGGTGTCGGGAGATAGCTGCTACGTCTTCTGTTGGTCCAGGGTTGTCTAGCGGTAGCCTCTGAATGGCTGCTTCCATTACTGCTACCTGGTCTTCTGTTTGTTCGCGGAGTCGCGCCATCTCGAGGATGCGTGATAGCCGTACATTCTTCTCCGATAGTATCGCCCTCCTCAGCTTCTCAGAGGAGATGCCGTTGATGATTTGGAGGCGGATGGCGAATTCCTCGTCTGGAAATTCGCATCCTACAGCCATTTCGCAAAGGCGAGCATGAAACTTGTCTACTGTCTCCTTTTCTCGTTGTCTTGCCATGCAGAAGTGAAATCGCTCGTAGTCGGGGTTGAGGTCTGGTTTAAACATGTTGGAAAGAGCGGCTTTTGCTGCGGCGTAGTTGGCATCGCTTCCTCTGTTTGGCGTGGCATTGAATAGGCGCAGGGCTGTGGACAGGAGTCAAGAGCAACACTGCTTTGGTGCAGTTCTATATGGAAACGGTTAGGTGGTGGCCCGTCGGGCTGAGAAAGTCTGTAGCAGGTTAAGCCAAATGGCACGTGTCCAACTCCGCCTCCTCTCAAGTCACCAGCACTGTTGGGAAACGTGAAGCCCGTATACAAGCAATGGAGGCGCAGGATCTGCTTATCTGGGGCATAGTACAAGCCCAATCTTTGCTGAAATTGGGGCGGGGGCAAAGTGGGGCAGTTGCACACCGTATTTAGAGTAACTCATAGGCTAAGCATTAAAGTGGATGGTACTGCCATGTATTACATGGAACACAATACTCCCTACATTACATAAACAGGGTAGGTCACACATTTCCTTGGTGTCTTTCAATATGCAAGGGGGGGTACTATGACACATTATCAGGTTTGTGAAATGAATTATTAAAAACTATTCAGCGTCCTATTCAGTTGTAGTGAACTACTTCACTCACTATTCAGGGCCCTACTCTCATCCAGGTGTTAAGTACCGAAAAGGACGTTAAAAGTCTTAAGACCTATTCTGAAGATGGTGCATTCCTCCAAAGTTGGAAGGAATGTGCCACTTTCGATATACATGAGGCGGTTGCTGGGATAGGTTGGACACCAACCTATCAACCGCCACATTCGTAAACTGGCTTTTTGGAAGCCTATTCTTGTGGCACTCCTCCAGGTTAATATCTGCGCTAAACTAGCGCACATATAAGGTACCCTTTTGGTGCCGTTAAACTGGAGGAGTGCCACAAGAAGCTTTGTTTGGCGCACAGGTGTATATGAACACTTTCATTTACTCCAAAGCGAGCAGCTTCAACGTATCCTACAACATTGAAGCTGCTTGCTTTAAAATGAAAGTGTTCATATACACCATGCAGGTGTATATGAACACTTTCCTATACACCAAAGTAAGCAGCTTCAACATCCTTCAATGTTGAATATGCTCACTTTGGTGTATAGGAACATGTTAATCTGTGTTCTCGGCAGCATTTTTGTAAAATAACAAATAGGTCATTATTTTAGAAAAATGCTGCAGAGATTGGATTGCACCCGTTAGAACTAAAAACAGGCGCAATCCTCACAGATCACTGTCGTGCTCTACGAGGACGCCCAGGCGCACTTGAGAAAAGTAGTGGAGCCTGGCGTCCTCTTTTGGCGCAGTGAATCATGCTGTTTAGCACCTTCACTGCACCAAGTTGAGAAAAGGGCTCTCAGTATTTGGCACATACACAATGTTCTACCAGGTACACTCCTACACTGGAGAGGGTGGTGGGTAGATAGCCTAATAAATGTTTATTTTTAACTACACCATTGATTAAACGGCATACCATGTAACAACTCAGCAAGTCCAAAGCCCATCTCTGACATGTGCCAGGCCATACTTCCTAAGTTCATCTTTCTAAGTTCATATCTCGCTTCATCGTTCTGAGGTTGATAATGTAAGTAGAAAAAAATAGTTTTTCCTGGTTATCTTGCTTAGGTAGTTCAAAGAATAGTTCTAGCTCAGGAGCCGCCTCGCAATTGCACGCAGGCCAGCTCAACAAGGCCCAACAGGAGCCACTGTCTCAACAGGACAGCCACCCATCGCCACGGACCAGGACCCCACAGGGGGCTACAGACTGTACACAATAGCCTTGATAAAGACCCACGGGTCGAAACACGTGTCGGCTGACAAACCAGGGACACAGTCTTCCCTAAATTATCAAATGCATAACCAACTGAATGATAAAACAACTGAGCCCCAGTACAAATAAAAGCGAAAACTGTATCGCAATTACCACTGTTAGAACTATTCTTTGAACTACCCAAGCAAGATAACCAGGAAAAACCTTTTTTTCTACTCAAACAATTGGGGTACTGGCTAAACCCCTACAGTTCCTGTGATCTTGAAACAACTGATTGAAGGGTCAAGATTATGGAGAGACTTGAAAACTAGGCAGAGAAAATTGAACTTTAAGCATGAGTGAAAAGGAAGCCACCAAAGGGATAAGAGGGCAGAGCATAGAGAGTCACGGGGGGGGGTTAAAAAAGGAAGTGAATGGATGAATTATAGAAAGATTTAAGGGGACTAAGCAGGGACACCATTTGGGGATCTCCCGTGCTACCCCTAATAAAAAAAAATTATATATATATATATATATATATATATATATATATATACATATATATATATATACATACACACACATACATACATACACACACACATTTTTTATTGAAGCTCTAGGGCTGCCATGTGGCTCCATTTCTGGGTGGCTGGCTTTCTTGTGCAGGCCTCTTAAAAAATAACAGGCTCCCACAAGTGTAACACTGAGCAGTGACCCTAAATAAGAAAGAGCAGGAATAATAAATAATTTGTCTTTTTGGAATTCTATACAAAAATTCCTCGATTCATTAAAGTTGTATTTCAGGCACACTTCAGGGGGACTGGGGTGGGGGGGTAGGGGTGGGGGGATTGTAACTGATTTAGTCTTAACAGCTCAAATTCACAATACAGACAAACATTTCCAAAAAGAAAAGAGTAGAATAAGCATCCATTTCGTACTATGTATTTTGCTTTTCGCAACTTGCAGTTATAGCATTTTTTTTTGCTGTTGTCTCCGTTACGATCATCACAAGATATTAGATCTCAGTGTCCTCAGTCACTTGACTAAAAGCGTGTGTACAGTGTAGAAATGTTTGACCATAGCACATAAAGTGGTCCTTGATTTAATTGTGCCACAATGAATGCCTTGTTGTAATGTGTCTATCTTTCCTATCACCATGGCATGCTGTTCAAGATGTCTGTGTGCATCTATGAGGTAACGTGTGCCCAGACAATGAGATGGTGTGCGAGTGCGCTGCTTTCCCTGTGCTACTCTAAATTATTTAATACACAGTTGTGAACCCTCCCAACGGTATGTATTTTCCCACCTCTGAAGCCTGAAAAGTAGATCCACGCAGGCTTGACATGTGGCCAACTTTGCACCAGACCTGCAGATGAACTGGCCTGCTGTTAAATCTCAGTTACCAGTTTAATGGTATCCACTACAGAGTGTAATTTGCCTTCCAAACATTAATTGCTAATTTTACTATGGCCGTTGAGAAAACTATAGCCAGTAAGATGGCTCAGTGGGCTGAGCACTTGCTTTTGCAATGTATGCGCGATTTGCAGGTTCAAATCCTGGCAAGGCAAACTCATCCTTTCACCCTTCTGAGGTTGATAAATGTGTACCAACACAGGTTGGGTGATACTGTATGTATATTTGTTCTATATAAAGCGCTTAAGCGCAAGTGCTATGTAATAACAGAGCATTATCATTTGGCCATGGATGTCTGCTTGCATTCACAGTAATTTGGGCATATGGGCCTATACACACTAAACTATACATATGGTGATCCATTCTTGTATGAAATGTATATCACATTACAATGATATCATAACCATATTTTTCGAAGTGTAATGCTATGTGGTGCCACTTCCTGCTTTTTCAAGAGGTGAAGGTTGTGTTCCATCACTTCCTGTGATGTCACTTCAGGGTGGGGTCAAATGACATGTCCGGTGATGTAATCAGTGGTCAAGGGTTTGTGTGGTGTCACTTCCGCTTCCCCTGGCATTTTTGTGAAATGACATCCCTGGGACTTAGGTTTGAAATGGGGAGTCCAAAGAAGACAGTAACAGTAGAAGATGCACAAGAAGATTAAAGAGGATGTCACAAGCTTAGAGGTATGAAAGGGAAGGATATTTCTCTTTACAAATATTCAAGAGAAGGACTCTGCAGAACTGCAAGAGAAAATAAATGAGGTAAAGGAGAGAGCAAGAGGGAAGAGTAGAAGGGGAAAAGGAAACAGAGGCACATAGGAAGGGTTGAGATGGTGGGTGTCGGAAAGAAAAGAACCTCGGTTTTAGAGGAGTTTAGACAAAGATAGCGATCAGTCATCCACGATTGAATAGCCAAAAGACATGGAGCGACAGTAGCATGGATCGTAACAGAAAAAGAGGAAAAGGATAGAAAGAGCTCAGTGTCATTGGCATACACATGAGGAGACAAACCAAAAAAATTAACAATAGAAGCAAGTGGACAAGTGTATAGAGAGAAGCGAGGAGGGCCCAGGACCGAGCCTTGGGGAACACCATCAAGAAGAGGAAAAGTAGGAGAGGTGTTGCCAACCCAAGACCCAGAATTGGTGTGAGCAGACAAAATCGGACTGCAGCCACTTAAGAACTGACAAAAGTACCATTACATTTTGTAGCAGTAACTCCAGTTTTTACAGAGCTTGAACGCTGGAGGAGTCGGGATTTGTACATTTTGTGCTACACAAAAATATAATACAACGGTTCTACCCGGATTTGGCAAAATCTAGGCCGCAGTTACATCAACGTGTAGATTAGGCCTCAGAAAAATCAAGTTGATTCTAAATCAAACTCCAGGCCATCTAGACAGCCACTCCTAGAGCGAAGGCCAGTGCCGATCCCCGCCGTGCTGTAGGAGAGAGGCGGCAGGCCATGGCGTGCCACACTAGTAAATAATACACAGGAGCGCAGGTGTGCCTTACACCGCTGGGAGTGCACCGGAACACTTGCCATTGTTTCACAAGCGCAAGCAGGCTTTCATCTCTCTAATAACACACAAGGATAAGGTTACCACACTGCAGCTCCAGGGTCCATCTATCAGGGCCTAAGTGTCATTAATACCCCGGTAAAGACTCGCCATGCATTGTGCAGAATAACCCACCTCAGAGAACATTAGTAATAATGGCTCATAACGTTGACCTTTTAGGCAGCTCAAAGATGACACTTTTATGCAGGGACGAGGCAAGGAGGAAGCAGTGGTTGTGGCTAACAGACCTCGGGTACCCAAGCTGGCTGGCCCTCGACACCAAGCTTTTCTGTAGGCTGTGGAAAGCACCCGCGAGCCCCGCACTGGTGGTCTGGAGGGAGGTGGTCTGGAGGGAACGGTAATAGCTCTATTGCTCGATCCTTTAACTTTTCGATTTTTTTTGCTCACATTTTTTTTAAAGACTTTCTTTTTATCACCAAAATGTAGATGGTGGGTGGGGGGTCCAAGCGATATTTATCGGGTGGGGGTAAAGAGGGACAATCTCCCCTACATTATGTGGTATAAAAAAAATAAAAACAAGTTAACAACCAATTGGCTAGTTAAATTCTATTCAAATACACAGAAACAGGTGAGCGATTGAAAAGCAGTCTGAGTACTGAAGGAAAGTTACCAAATTCCAGCTAACATGGTCGGCCTAGGCGGAAAGCGCTGTTTAGACTGGGTAGACAAGGGGCAGACTTTGGGCCTGGATGTTTGACGTAACCCACGTGTGTCTTTACAACATAAGGAGGTTTGACGTTGGCGAGTTGAGCGCCCTCCACCCATATGCCTGAGGCTTAGCAGCCTACACGGGTTACATTTGATGAATTGTGAGGTGTTCCTAGTAGTGTATGGATTATTGATTATAAATGATGGCGTATTTGTCCGTGTGGTGCGGGAGTCTGCAGCCCGCAGCTGTCCAGATGTTTTAGACTAGGACTCCCATGAACCCTCACCATTGGCTGGGGCTGATGTGAGTTGTAGTTTGAAAACATCCAAATAGAAAAGTTTGCAGTCCCCCAATGTAGTGTATGGAGTGGCATGACCCTCTGCCAGTGAGGACTCTGGTGCCCTAGAGCGGACTATACACTTGCCACACACTTCATTGGGCGCCTGGTACCACCACTGCACGGATGCCTAATATGTTGTCTGATCTTCATAGAAGGTTGGACTGAGGCTTGGCATCAAAATGTACGTTTTCTGTCACTGCGAGTAGGTTTACCACATACTAAAATAGGTCCTTCAAAAAAGTGGTAGAGTGGGCAGAGCGAGCACAGCTTGTTTTCCATTCGACGCCACCCAAAATGTGCAGCTCCTGGGCCGTCTGGCCCAAGAGGGAGCCCCAAATCTCAGGTGTGGAAGTCAAATGATTGCAGGGAAGGCAGTCGGGTTAGAGCCAGTCCTAGACCCCGCAGGCACCCTAAAGCACGAGGGGCATCCCAGCACGCACAGCAACAATAGTTTCAGTAATGACCTGGTCGACCACTCGGCAATGTTGCGTGCCAACCTTTAGTAGAAGTGCGGCAAAAAACGTAGTGGAACTACAACTTGGGGGGGCGGGGGGGAGCAAGGTGCACCACATGTTTTAAGGGGTTTAGGGTGGGCCAGGATGACATCCAAGTGGGTGGAACAGGCAAAAGAAGGAAGTCCTCTGGGTTTTTCATGAATTTCTCTCAGTTGGTCAGTCAGTTTGATTTCGCAAAGGCCACATTTAAATGTTCAATCTCAAACTATGCTGGACGCCATATTTAACACCTACCAGAACAGCAGCTGCTTCAGCAGGGGCCTGCCACTAGAAAACTGTGCTGCCATGAATAGAATGGGGTCCTTTATTTCAAAGTCTGGACTACTACAGACCCAGCACTGAAAATCAATTACAGAAGTCTGAGGGATGGATAGTGTGTGTGGTCCTGAAGTATCCCACCAGAGTTCATTGCAGTACTCCATGTGACTAGTCACTAGGGCTCCTGCTAGAACTGCACTGCTTGCAGTTGCCAAGGAGTTGACAGGAGTGGGCCATGTCCAGAGATAGTGGAAATCTGCTGGATCCTGGAGTTACACCACAGGTGAAGGTGTGATCTGAAGGGGGTCCTGTGGGTAGTGTCCACCTATCTGAAAGGAAGGACGTGCTCCAGAGTACTGTGGCACTTTATAGTTTGATATCCACAAGGATTTCTAGCAAGATTTTGTGCCTTGCAGTGCTAAAGGCAGATGAAATATCCAGGTGGATACGTGCACTTGGTATGTTTGCATCAGCATTGCTTTTTAATGTGTCTCATATACAAAAGAGGGTGGATTCCGTTCCCCTCATAGGTCTGAATCCATGTTGCGATTTGTGCAAGATGTTTTTTATCCATGTGGTGCCTGAGTTTCCGATAGATTATTTTGTCAAGAATTTGTGTGGTGAAGTGTGTGAAGATGGGGCAGTAGCTCATCAAGGTGATCTGTGGTTTCAAGTAAAGGCTTAGTGATTTGTTTGCCGGGTGCTCGTTCTATCGCTTGGTGGCGCTCTGCATTGCGTCTCATCTGAGTGGATTTTAAACTGTAAGCTTTTGGCATTCAAGTGTGTTGAGATGGAGTCACTGAATTGTTCGGATGGCCTTGGAGAGGTAGTGGCTTTTGGATTCTTTGATAATTGAGCATTTGTTTCCAGGCCTTTTGTTTAGACTCTGTGTAGTGGGCTCGTCTGGCTGTTATAGTATCTGCTCTGTAAATCTGGGGCAGACAGCGTGTCGTGATATACAAAGTGCCAATTTGCCAATCAGGGCTTTAGATGACAGCATTAGCCGCTGAAAGCCAATAGTTTATTCAAAGTATGTGCTAAATGCTGAAAGTAATGTGCGATAGCGCCTCCATTACGCTTTAGAGAGCTATAAGGAATATGCAGGCCTAGTAGGGGTGATAGGTCACCTTATGCATTGTAGATAGGCAGGGCGAAGGCCCCAGTTCTGTAGCTAATAGAGACATATTGGAGGGTTTGGTGCATTATAGCACCTATATAGCGCTTAGATCTTTGAAGCGCTATGGGCACTAAGCTATGAGTGCATGCCTTTTAGAGCTTGCTCACATGGGGTTAATCCATCTCAGCTTCTCTTAAAATATTCTGCTTTTCTGACTGTAGCGCTGCATGGCTTCGTAAACAAATCCTGTTTCTCTGAGAAGGCCTGGTACGGCCTTGCCCACACACTGATAAGAACATTCAAGTGCTTTCGTGGAGAGGGCTCCAAGGGAGGGGTAGGAGCGAGCAGGGAGCATCTCAGAGAGAGTTGGGTTTTTCCATGAGCAAGCCCATATTTTGCACAGGGAAAGTTCTGGAACTGTGCGTCATGGTGACTGACAGCACGAGATTACAAAAATGCAAGCCCACATGGACCAGGTGGGAGATCGATCCGTGGACTTGGTTCAAGCAAGATAGAGTGTCTGGAACCTGATGCTCTGTCGGCACCCTGCAGCGCTGTCATCTGAGCGGGGCTGGCAACAGCTAGCTTATGAGGGCCAGGGTCTCCCAGCGCTGATTGAAGGGGCGTAAGACTATGTTTCTCTAAGTTCTATGTTTTTCTATATTTTGTATTTCTCTAAGCTTTGTGTTTTGTAATATTCTCTAACTTGAATTCCAAAGTGCTGGTACATTTTACTGTTTATGCTTTTTGTCTAATAAATGGTAAACATTTTGAAGGTGTCATTTGTCACTAGCATGAGTTCACTGCTCAACACGATAGAACCTGTATTTTGGGCTGAATTGGGTAATTTTTGCTCTCAAGGGCTGGTCCCGAGGAAGATTTTCCCCTTTTGAAGACACAGCGTGAAGGTATTCTGTCTTTATTTCCTCTAGAGTCTTGTGAACTTTCTTGAGATGGCTGTGCTCGAGAGTGAACCATCTAGTGTGTTGCTTTTATTGGAAGCTTTTGCATGGCTTCTTTGGTGCCCCAACATAAAGAGCTTGAGATCCATCCCATAGTTGATGGAGTAGTTCATCTGGTGTTGCAGTCGGGTTTGCAGAGGATGTGTATGATATGGCAGTCCTGGGTTTTGTGAGAAGCAAATCTAGTTTGATGGATTGCCAAGGCCTGATTGAAGTCAGAGGCGGCTTGGTACATTTGGTAGTGAGGACTGTGGGAGAATATTGTGAACTGCAGGGCAAGGGGTTCGCCCCAAGGTGAAGGTAGTGAGTAGGCCATGATGGAGGTGTTTTCATTGCAAAGGACTCCCATCTAGCATGTATGGGCCTCTTACTTGGAGGTTTAAAGCATAGGGTGTTTGGATTTGCTGTCGAGGATTTGACCGTCACATCATGTTATCCATTTCATTTGTATTATTTATATACAGGAGGAACAATGCTCTTCTGATAGCAAAATAATGTAT
The DNA here is from genome assembly GCF_040938575.1 of Ambystoma mexicanum. NCBI lineage: Eukaryota > Metazoa > Chordata > Amphibia > Caudata > Ambystomatidae > Ambystoma > Ambystoma mexicanum. The sequence continues at coordinate 16,335,007 of NC_090926.1, forward strand.
AATAGATAAGAAATCAGATTTGACAGTGAGCTTGAGGGACATTCTGACCAGGTTGTGCAGTGGAGTAAATGGAACAGCTACCGGGGACAATACATAAGTGGACATACATGGATGAAGGAAAACCATCATTCGACATTTTTAAGGGCAGGTAGGTGGTACGGTCATCTGTGCTCGGAATGGGACAATGATGGGTGAAGTGCTAGACTGGAGGCAGAGGAAGTGAAGGACGGAGGTAGGTTAGAGGTGAGGGAAACATGTGCGCTAGCAGGCAGATGAGAGATAGGTTAAGAGGGTAACTCGGGTTAAGAGGGTAACTCAGAGGTGAGGAACTAGGCTTTTAGTTTGGTTTTGAACAAACCCATGGGTCCCATTTCTCAGATGTCCAGGAAGAGAGAATTACATGAAAGTGGAGTAAGAAGAGAGAGCAGAAGTGAAGGGAAGCACAGGGAGGGCGAGGAGCCACAAGAGTAGTCAAGGAGGCAGAGCTTAGATTACGAGAAGGCTTGTAGAGATGGATAGATTTGTGAACCAGGAAAATACATTTATATATGGCCCCATTTTGCATAGTCATCCATCCAGCCTGGTGACAGTACGAAGAAGCAGGTGTAAAGTGAGAGAGTTCAAAAAGTGTCCTGGTAGTGAAGTTCATGATCTTTTTGAGAGGACAGAAAGCATATTTGGGGAGACCAAAGAGGATGCTGGCACAGTAGTCCAGTTTAGAGAAGACAGGAGTGGTTAAGAGATGCATGGCGATGTTGAAAGGAAGGCGGTGCCCAACATTGGAGGTTGAGGCAAGCTGCCTTTCCAGTTTTGGAGATGAAAGTAGAGCAGGTGTGAGAAGGGTCACAAATGAGGCTGAGGGTTCTAGCTGAAAAAGAGAGGAGAGCGTCAGGTGGGAACTGGATAGGCAGAGGAAGAGATGAGAGAGAGCTTTGGCGGGGAAGAAGAGCACCTCTGTTTTAGTACAGTTTAACATCAGAGTGCAAAGACATCCAATATTTAATGGCAGAGAGACAGTTGGAAATTGATAGAGAGATCAGAGGACAGGTCAGGAAAGAGAAGATGATTTCGGTGTCGTCTGCAAAAAGTTTGCAAGAGAGCCCAAAGGAAGAGATTAGTGCCCCAAGATCAGAGGCAGCCTTACAGATAAATTGGCCATGTTAACTCCCTAAGAATTCTCCCAACAAAAGAAATATAGGGAGTAAAAATACTAACAACAAAAAATAGGAAACGGACACTTGGAACCTTATGATCCTGCTTTCACCCAAACAGCTCAATGGATCTGTTTGGACCAGTAGTGCATGTAAAACCAGAGAACTACTATTATTACTGCATGATTGGAAACATGTATAAGTTTAATGTGCATGAATAACTAGATGCATAGAAAACATTCAAAAACATTTGCAGTTCTCCAGTCAAACCACTTTTACTCACTTATAATAAAAAAAAAAACTACCATTGGGAAATGGACTTACATTTTTACTCCAAAAAATAATTTTAATCCCAATAAAGAAAAAGAAATAGGGAGTACATTACTCCCACTTCAAAATCTTATCTGGAGCACTGAGTAAAGGTGTAGAGTGTAAAGAGGAGTAGACCTAAGACACAGCCTTGTGGAACACCAACAGTTCGAGGAGTGAGTGGAGAGGTGCTGTTGCTCCAGGAGAAAGAATTGGCAAGGATTGAGGTAGGATTCAATCCAGGCAAGGGCTTGATCGCGAAACCCAAGAAGAAAGAGTATTAAGGAGATCATAGTAGTCACCAGTGTCAAAGGCAGCAGACATATCAAGGAGAATAAGGATAGATGATAGGTTGGGAGTGCTTAGAAAAGGCAATGAAGTTGGGCACATTTATGAGAGCAGTTTCCGTGGAGTGACAGGAGCAGAAACCTGCTTGCAGGTGGTCTCAAAGATTGTGGATGTCCAAGAAATTGGTAACACGGTTGAACACCCATTCAAGCACTTTAGAGTAGTGTGGAAGGAGAGACACAGGGTGAAAGTTGGCCAGTAGGTTCGGGTCAGCCCCTTGCTTTTCTTAGGAGAGGGATGAATGTGGCTGTTTTACAAACTGAGGAAAGCAAGCGCAGTGGATGGACAGGTCGAAAAGTTCAGTGAGGTGAGAGGGCACTAAAGGAGCAATAGACTAGACTCACTGAAGAGCAAGAGGGTCTGATTGGCACAAGAGGGGTTAGCCTTCATCAGAAGAGATCACACTTTGTCAGTATTAGTGTGACTTAAGTGGGAGATAGAGGCAGAGGATGATGGTAGAGTAGGCATGATGGTAGAGTAGGCAGAGTGTAAAACGTAGGAGGGAGTGCGAGGAAGGTCATGAGAGTCTCTAATTATGGACATTTTTGAAGCGAATTATTCAGCTAGGTCATTAGCTGTGTCTGGAGTTGATGGCCGTAGACTTAGGAGTGAGTGAGTTTAGGGAGCCCTTTAGACAACGAGGAGGGTTCGAGTGAGTCAATGAGGGTTGGGTAGAATTCCCTTTTTGCTCCATCAAGAGTGGTCTTGAGTGTTTGGGGCAGAGAGGGAGAGTTGCAGGTCTTCATTGAGTAGATACACCACCATCTGCGAAGAATCTGACGCATGTCTTTACAGAGAGCATATGAATGGGGTGGCCCATGGTTGAGGAGGAGGAGACGGGGCAAAATTAAGCAGTAGGAAGAGAGAGGAGAATGAGTCGTATAGTAGGAATTGGAATATGGAGAAGGCAGTGTTGGTGGAAGAGGCATCAGGTGTGATGGAGGGGAGTGAGAACTGCAGGTCAGAGAGAAAGGAGGTGGGAAATGGCAGAGGTTTCAATTTCCTTTTAGTAATAGGTGAAGCAAGTGGTGAGGAAAGGTCAGATGGTGGAAACAATTGAGTGATCAGATATGGATGGTGCGACAGTAGTATTAGTGACAGAGAGAGGGGGAGATGAATATGAGATCCAAAGAGTTAACCCCCTGCCCGCTCCTCTGTGTGGGTAGGTAGGGTATGGATAGAGTGGAGTGTGTGGTGTAAGAAAAGACTGACATTCAGATTTCTGAGAAGTGGTTGGAGACGGAAGGTTAATGTCACCCAAGAGAATTAGGTGATATTTAGTGGAAAGAGAATCAAGAATTTGCCCAAGATCATTAAAGAAAGGTCCAGTGGGCCCAGGGAGAGTGATAGATGGAGATGTGAACCCAGTGAGCAGTGAGGCAGAGCAATAATAGAGATGTGGCAAGCGGTAGGAAAGGATGTGGCATTTGAGATGTGTGGTGGGAAGAGAGAGGGTGTCCGACGCCTCCAGCTGTGCCAGTCAGTTGAAGAGAGTGAAAAAAGGATAGTTTGTAGTTGTGTATGCCTACCAGAGTAGCAGTGTTAGATCAAGAAATCCAGTTTTCGGTGATAGCAATAAGAGCTAGGGCAGGAGAGCTGGAGTGAACATCATCAGTGATAAAGGAAGTTTTGTTGCATACAGATTTAGCATTCCAGAGCACACTTTTCAGTTGATGAGGTAAGGAAGAGTAGAGAAGCTGAGCCTAGAGGAAGAGAGGCGAGATGGATAGGTATTAGAAGAGGTATGGTCAGCTCAGTTTGTTGGAAGGAGGTGGATTAGAGATGGAGTTTCAAATTTTTTAATAGGAATAGGGAAGGAAGACTTGGCGTGATTGGAGAAAGCATCTGGAGAGGTGAGCAGGAGGAGGAAGAGTGAATGCATTATAGGCGAGTAGCACCATGTGGAGAGAAAGTACAGCAATTACGAAGCTTGGATTACTCACAGGGGCAACAGGGAGAAAGGCAAAAGGCTCATAGGCAAAGAGGATGTTCAAGGGCTGCTCTTCACCGGTCACTGTTCCGAACTTAACTGGACGTCTCTCCAGTTTCCAGCTTAAAGAGCCATTAAGGCTTGCTACTGCATCTGCAGACTTGTTGGGTAATGAAGGTTTGTATGAGGCGGGACTGTAGATCAGCAGGAAAACTAGCATCGATTTGTTCGAAGAGGTACAGTGTAGTAGGATTAATCAGACTGACCTGTAGTTTGTTTGTTTGTTTGTTTATTATTTATAGCGCGCGCCAGACCCGAGGGTAACCGGGCGCGTTGTTCAAGGATACTTTAAACTTTACAGGTTACGCATGTTTACAAGTAGTGGATATACGTCGTAGAAGTTACATAATGCAGGACAGTAAGGAGAATATACATTGTGCATAATATATACATATAACATAATATATACAGGAAATATGCAGTAGGAAGATAGAGAGTATATAACTATGTACATAGTACGTTTGTAGAACAGTGGTTATATTGGTGTAGGGCAGGACTATCGGTCATTTTCTTTGATCCAATTGATACAGTTAGATCTGAAGAGAGCGTAGGATTGGGTAGATCTCAGGCCAGGCGGGAGGGAGTTCCAAAGCTGGGCAGCTTTGACCGGGAAGCTGTTTCCTCCGGCCGTACTTAGTTTAAATGGGGGTATCACTAACTGGTTAGAGTATGCTTCTCTGGTGGGTCTAGTGGAGATTTTTCTGTTGAATCTAGCAACTAGGTATTTGGGTGCTAGATGGTTGATACTTTTGAAAGTTAGAGAAGCTGTCTTGAGTTTGATTTTGTCCGCTGTGGAGAGCCAGTTGGATTGTCTTCTAGCCTCTGAAATATGCTCCCTTCTTGGAATTCCTAAGGCAGCTCTAAAAGCATTGTTCTGTAGTGTTTGAATCTTATGCAGCGTATGTTTATTGGCCCCTATATATAGTGCGTTGCAATAGTCCACGAAGGGGATAGTGCATGAAGGGGATATTTTAGGGTTGATTGGTTTTTGTTTACAAGTGCAATCTCCCCTCTTTTCTTGCCATTGCACTTGGGGAGATTAATCATGTAATCCGAGGGAATGGCCTTGTGCACTATACCGTCACTGACTGGCTATTTGTCAAACGTGTATTTCTGTGTGAGATACATCAGCAGCTATGTCATGGTGGTAGGCTGCAGTATAAATTAAAGTGTTTGTTACTATCCCTTCTGATAGTGATCATGTAGCGGTTAAAGAACCGAGGGTCTTGAACCATGGCTGGGTGAAAAGGCACTGCAATTGAAGAGGGCAGAGTCTTGTTTTGGTGGAGAAATTGGGTATGGCATGGAAGTGGACCAATTGCACAACAGGCGAAAAGAGTCAAAAAGACAGTCCTACTGCCCGAGCAACAGTGGAAGATTTGAGGAATGAGGCAAGGGTCAGCTGGACATCTGACCCCGGCTTGGTGAGCACTGAGGGGAATGAGAAAATAACCCTCGTCATAGGGGAAGGGATCAGAGCAACACTGAATGCTGGTGAGAGCAACACGCAGCTGAGACATGAACCCCTCTAGCGATGGAACGCTGGAAGAGGACTTGGAACATACACTGGAAACGGTGGTGAAATGACTGAAGTAAAGAGTTTATAACTGGATAAAAACTCGTCCAAGGAGTAAAGTAGGTGAAGACTTGGAGTAAGGGGTCCTAGAGCACCTTGCAAGGGAGAATGTTGTGTTGATGAACTCAGTCCCCCCCCCCAGCTAAAATGAGAAACATTGAATATCCTCTTTGAATTTATGAATGAATGCTAACCTCTTGGATCAAACCTCAGTCGGCAGATTTGTAGGCCAGACACTTCACCACTGCACTATATAACCTGAGGAAAAATAAGGGGCAGCTAAAGGTGAAATGTCCCATTTCGGCACTGCAAGTCCCACGGAAAACATTTATATTGGTTGTTCGAGTTTAAAAACATGCACACCTTTTAAAGTTTTCAAAAACACTATTAGAAGAAAATATCCTCTGTTGGTTTTGTGAGCGTGTTGATTTTATGAAAGGCAAATGCCATTCGTCCTGTTCAATTTGTGTGGTTATGCAAAGCCAATTTAATGAAGTGTCCACGTTTCACCTGGATATCCTAATTTCGGCGACGTCACATCTCACTGCGTTTGATGAGTCCCCCCACTTTATTATTTAGGACTTGACCCCTACCCATAACTACCCGAAATACTCCTCGAATATTGGGGACTGGGGGGCGGGGGGGTTGTAGATCAGGAAAAACAAATGTACCTCCCTGATCACATCTTGCAGGCAAGATTTCCACATGAAGCCATTACTTTGCGCGGGGATTTATGAGTTTCTAGAGTGAGCTACAAAGAGCATCCTAGCCGAAATGCATCATGCTCAGACTCAGTTCCAAGAGAAAATGGAGGCAGTCGCACGGAGAAACACTGTCTGTAGGGAATCCAGAGTATGCATTCCTAAAGCGAGTTGATAGTCATAATAATAAAAGTTAGTGAATGCTGGATCTTAATGTGTGGGTTCCTGGGAAAAATGGAAAAAGCCACAGAAGAAATATCCTGGAAAATGGAGTGCAAGTTCCTAGAACAAATTGAGACAGCACAGCAACCAGAGACATCCCATATTGCAACATAAAGTGCAATTTCCTGAAGAACACTAACCAGGGATGAAGCACGCAGGCATTCTGTGGGGTAGGGCATAGAATTATCAGGGTATTTATTGAGCGTGGACCTAGCATCAAGAAGCGATGGAGCACTGTACAATTATAGGGGGAAGAACACAGTGAGGGAAGCAGAGGCGGGTGGGCAATTGGCAGCATGGGGGAAGACAGTGGGGAGTAGATCGCGAGTCTCAGGTAGGGTGGGGAGTGCAGGGTGTAGAAAGAATGGTGGCATATTGCTAATGCACATTGCAGACTGGTTACAGGAATCCAAACTCATCCAGCCTCTGGGAAAGAGACACACGAGGGCACCATTGTAAGCTGCACACAGCAGTACACACATCTCAAGCATCAAGATGGAGAATCTTGAGATGGTTACCATGCATGCTGGTTAAGGGAGTCCAAGCCCATCATACATCTGAGCGAAAGACCTTCAGCATTTCCTAGTATCTTTGTTGCTAGAGTCCAAGCTGCTAGTCCATCTGAGGAAAGGCCATTTAAGGACGTTGGATCAAATAATCAACAGCTACCAAACTCCTCCAACAACAGAACAGTGAATGCACCATCCTGCAAACATGTGCATTTAAAGGTTTTGGGGAAAGTGAATCATGTGCCTGTGCGCCACTATGGAATCAATTGGATCAGTTTAAGTAGAAGCATTCTGCAGTTATCCAGGCTGTGGTGACCTAACAGACTGATCTTCTCTTTAGTCAGTCAAAATATAAGAGTAATGCAGATTAGTTAGGTGGCATACTGTGCCAATGGAATAAGAAACCCAAAAGCCAGAGCCAGATAGTGATATATAAAACAATACATTTATTAACTACCCATCTAGCGTCCTTCGTTACTGGACCCAGTCCTAAGTCGCGTTATGCCTTATTAGTAACCCTTCTTAAGACAGCATTAACCTAATGGTGGCACGTGCAATTGTTTCTCCCTTTGGTGGGCTTCATCAAGGCGTTACAGAGTCAAATCCAAGTTATAAACAGGGCTGTCTGTAATGCAGGCGACTATTGATTTGTCATGGTTCCGTTTCTAACACATTGTTAATTTACAATGATAGTACGCTTGATGTCGTCTAGTTGTGTCCCAATTATTTTGTTAGTACATCCATTCTTTAATACATTGGCAAGTTTGTTTCAAATTAGTACATTAATGCATTCGTTTGTGTAATCACAGGGTCTCTATATAGTAACTCAATTGCCTGAAATATAAGTACATCTGCAAGCATAAAGGGGGCAGAAAAACGCGAAAAGGAAGTTTAGTTCTGGCTATATAGGCCCTCGCCCCTTAATAGAGTAGTGAGGGCACATACCAGCAGGTTTGCGGGTGTGACCGCTAGAGCGTAGCCCATTAAATGACACGAGGAGGTCAGCCGTTTGGACATATTAGTGCATATCGTGCAACCTAGCAATATACATTGTTAGGTAATAGTAGGTCCGGAAAAGGGTCCGCTGCCAGTATATAATGTTCACTGTGAGAAGTATTTGAGCAATGCATTCAAATTGTGATTTACATGTGTGTTTCAATCAAATTAGGTTCTCCAAGGGTCATATTTCAGTAGGGTCCTTCGTTCAGGTATTTTCAAGTATCTGTATATTGAGACAATCTAAATAAGGTCCTTGCGGCATATACTGGATGGGTTAGAATTATATCAGAGATCTTAGTCGTGCGTCATATCAAGGAAAAGTGAATCCGTCTCATTTCCCCTAAAATAAAGAAATGCTTTTCTTGCGTTCTCTAGATCTCCCTTGAGAATGCTGCCGTGTTTTAAACATATATAGCATACTAGTGGGCTGAAAGAAAAAAATAGTATAGTGTTTAAAGCAAAAGGCACACACTCATTCGCTCCCTGGGAGGGGGCGGGGGGCATCTTGGTGTTGATAAATGTTTTTACCCAATTTAATGGTGCTCATTTTAGTGACCACAGAAGGATACTGTGCTGAGTTGACCTGCTAGGGCACAAACCTGTGACAAGGTGGTAAAATACAGATCCTTTTAGCAAATGCATTTACTTTTTATTTATGTTTTGGATTTGTAAAGCGCTGTTTCAGGAAGAGGTCTTAGTTACAGGTCAAAAGGCCTTGCTCAAGGTTACAGAGAGCGAGGGCCTAATAGAGTACAGTGATGCGCCAGGGGACCACACCCGGTGGTGAAAGTGCGCGGTACAAATATCCTTTAACATTAACATACATGAAACATAGGTGATTGATTGCATACTTCAGAATTAGACTAGAAGGGTAACAGAACATAAAAAGGATAGCATAGAACATGCAGGCACAGATTAGATTGGATCAGATTTATACAAACAGAAGTGTTTTGATCCATCTCCTAAATGCTGTGTGTGATTCCATGCTTCTCAGGTGGGGAGGTGCAGGGGAGAGGGGGGCTTACGAGTTCCAATTGGTAGCTGCAATGACCATTAGCCTACTGAACCACATGATAAATTGTCTTAAAGCGCTATATAAACTCAAACATAAACCTAACATGATCCGACAACTGTAACCTAATTTTGGGAGAAAAAAAAATCTGTCATCTGTAAGTCATTGTGTCACACCCTAGAAACTCCCAATTTCTGGAAGCTGCGTTGGCATGATCAGTGTTGATGCCATTCACTCTTTTGGGGTTCCCCTTGGACTCTTCTTTTCTGTGATTTAGTCAAGGAACTCAAGCTTCTCTTTGCAGTGCATTCGTCTCCATGCCGTGTGGGACATCCATCCCGGATTCACTACAGTGCCTTCCTCATCCTTTCCAGAGGTTCCTTCTCTGTGTGCCAGTAAACCAAGGTACATGCTCCCTATTGTTTGTACAACGAACTGAAATCCTTTGTGAGTGATTTTCATGAATTGTGACATCTCTAAAGTTGTGTTGGTTTGTTTCTGTAAATTAATTATGTGGATTAAGATCCGGATAAAGTCACATAAAAATCTGAAAGCTTAATTATGAAGCCAATTCATGAAAAAAATATAAATCCCTTGACAACGAAATACTTACATAAATCTTTTCAAAACCATAAGCCCTTTATTCAAATTTCAAGATATTTGATATTCAAATAATTTGGCAACATGGGAACCCTTGACAAAAATCAGGATCATGAACGATAACTCTTTTGGGGCAGATCAAACTAGGACCTACCCACTCGCAACTTAAAAAATAGGGTGCTTTTCATTCTCTTCACCAGTATGAGATTATAGGTCAGCAAGGTGAAGGTTTATTGCACACTGCTCTTACCTGACTCGAGAGGCCCAGCGCAGCCCTATATGGGGTGGGGCCTGCATCGTGGAGTGTCCCTGCGTTGCAGGAGTGGCTCTGTGGCACCTGGGCTGCATACAGGCTTGGTCACAGAGAGGTGAGCCTGGTATCTATTTCCAAGCATAGCCCCTGCATGCTCGTTTACTCTCTGCTGGCTCAGAGGCATGCATTGTACCCCCCTTTCTCGAGAAGTAAAACCTCTCGGGCCGGCTACATTGGACATCGGTTGGTGGCCAGTCTGATTTGCTGTAAGATGTGCGATTGCAACCTTGTTGGTGTTTTGACAAGGAAACTGGGGGAAGACTCCTTTAAGGGGGAAGGACTGGGTACCCAGCGAGGACATCTGGAGGAAGGCGAAAGGGGAGGAGCCCACGAAAAAAAAGGGTGGCAGTTGGTGTAAGGAAATAAAGAGGTTGCAACCAAGATGTGGCTCTGTGTCCTTTATTGAAAGCCTACACCAGGCACAACAACTGGCGACGAAGCACAACATCCCCGTGCTACTTAACAACGTGCTGAGCACTGCAGGGGTCTTGCAACACATGGCAGCGCAGACGCAAGAGGGCTGCCGGCCCTGTGAGGACCACCGCATGGGAAGGTGGAGCCGGCAAGAGGGCCAACGGTGAATGAGAGCGGGTGAGGAGAACCAACAGGGAAGCCAGTCGGCGACGAGGACCCAGCGGAATGTGAAGCCAGCGAGGGACTCCAGAGATAAATGTGAGCGGGCGTGGAGGATCCAGCGGGAAGAAAACAGTAAGCCGTGCCAGCGCTGGAGACCCAGGTATTACTACAGAGGCACGAGGAGGAGCACACGTCCTGGAGGAGATCAAGTGCTGCACGTGGCTGCTCCAATAGACAACCAGAGCAGGGAATGCTCACGAATTGAACACCGCCCACGCTAGACCACCAGGAGGGCAGATCTCCACTGCAACGTGCATGAGGTACAAACAAAATTTAAAAAAAATGCTTTCCCTCCCAAAAAATACTTCATATAAACCAAGAGTGGTTGACTTTGAAGAGAGGCTGGACAAAAAGGGGTGCGAACGACAGACACCCAAGCAGTACCACGCTGCAGGGTGGGCGGTGCAGAGACGACAGACAAGCTGCGCAGAAAGCAAAGAGAAGGAAGAAAGTACCAGAATCACCAAGGAGACCAAGAACAGGGAACAGCAGAGGGGCACACCACAGAGTACAGGCAGGTACCCCTCACAACATGGCAACATAGCTGATGAGGCACAGGCAGCTGCAGCAGGAGGCGCAGGGGCAGGAGCCCAGGCCAACATCAGAGTAGGACTCACTTCCAGAGCGGCATTTGCACGATGACCCAACCCATTCCAATTGCAACCACACCATGACCAAGGAGAGAGGTGGGATGAATGGATGGAGGAATTTGAAGATTTCATGAGGGCAACCGGAGACCAGAACTCACCCAACAAAATGACATTTTTGCTAACCTGGCTGGAAAAGAGATCAAGGCAATTTGAAAAACAATCCGTGCTCAAGAGAAAACCATGTACGCGTTCCTAGTGTCTGCCATCAACAGGAAGCTAGTTATATTACCCAACAGGGACTACAAGAGACACTCGTTCAATCAATGCGTACAACTACTGCACAAGGCCATAGGGGAGTTCGTTCTCAGGCTCCAGAAAAAAAATCACCTACTGTGATTTCGCCAACTTCAACGATGACGAAGCAATCAGACTCAGGATAATTGAAGGGTGCACGTCCTCACACTTCAGGAAACGCCTGCTAAAGAAGCCCCTTACCCTACAGGAGATCATCAATCTAGCAAGGGCATATGAGCGAGTGGATGTGCAGGCAGCAGCTATGTAGAACCCCAAGAAAGGAGATACCATTGCGGCAGCGAACACAGGACCCCATGTGAACGTCTGCAGCCAAGGAATGCTGAGCAGTCAACAGAAAGCCTCAAGGTGAGAAGCAGTGTTAGAGTGGTGGATTTGAATTCCCCCACAGAGGCCAATGTCCAGCCATGGACAGATGTGTAGGAGTTGCGGCCAAGAAAATCACTTTCAGGCGATGTGCAGGGAGAAATCCCAGCCGCTTGCAGACTGACCCCGCTTGACGGCCCGGTCAGGAGCCTTGAGCAGCCGAAAGGACCCAACCACAGGATGTACCCTGATCGTGACATCCAGAGAACGAGTATGGATATCAGGTGCACCAGTCTTTCAAGCCCAGACAGGCATCATAAGAGCTGTGGAGGACTTCACCATTGACCAGTCACCATGCTACCTAAATGAATACGACTACTCACCCAACCCACCAGCATACTATGCTCACCAAGGGCATGGTGACAGGCCCGAATCGAGCACATACCCGATGCCATTCTACTGTCAGGACCCATACAAAAACCCCAATGGATAGACCGAGGGAACAGTCGCCTGACCAGTACTGCAGCCATGACAGGTACAGCAAAGAATATGTCGGAGTTATCAGCGATTCCTCAGACAAAAGCGCAGCCCCGAAGGTCACCGTCCAGATCGGCTGCTTGACCAACCAATTTATTGTTGACACTGGGGCAACAATCAATGTTATGAACGAGTGCCTCCACCATGCATACGAGACACCTACCCACTATGCCCATCCCAGGGTCGCATACTTCAGTGGGGTGCAACCCTCCCACTCCAGTCGAAAGGACAATTCCAGTGGGACCTATTTCACAAAGGACACAGAGCACCCACAACCATACAGGTTATCCGTAGCCCATCAACAGGGAGGTGTCTCCTCAGCTACTGGACTGCTTGGGCACTGGCTCGGATTGACATATGACCAATCTGAAGTTGTCCAGGGTCTCCTGCCGGGTGCGCAGGCCCTGTGCTCGATTTCACATCATGTCATTAACATAGAATAAGCATAACATAAATCCATGTTTGAAGGAGTGGGCATGCTCAAAGACACCGTCGTATCCCTCCATATTGACCCAAAGATCAACCCAGTGCCCCAACACCCACGCAGGGTAGGATTCCACCTGCAAGCTCAGGTTACGCAAGAGCTGCAACTACTAGACTTCGAGAGAGTGGTTGAACCCACCCCTTGGGTGTCCCCGCTGGTCATAATCCCGAAGGAAACTTGCCGCCTGCGCCTCTGCATAGACATGCGCATACCCAACACAGCCATTCAAAGGGAGAGACACCCAGGCCCCAACATTGAGGACATGTCAGTGAGACTGAATCAAGCCACTAGTTTCTCCAAATTAGACCTTAACCAGGGGGGTTAGGGGGGAGGGATAGAGGGGGGCGGTGGAGGATTATTGACCCCCACCTCCAGATCCATCACCACTTTTGCAACGCACAAGGTGCTATTGCACTACAAGTGGCTCAACTGTGATATCTCCTCCACGGGAGAGATATTTCAAGAGACAATTCACAGGACGATATCCCCGGTGCTAACCGCCCTCAACTACAGCAATGACATTCTGTTGTTATTTGGCACCACCCAGGACCAGCATGACCATGCACAGAAGGCTGTGTTCGACATCCTACACAAAGCCAGACTCATCCTCAACGGCCCAAAATGTGCCATCAACAAAAGTAACCACGATTCTTTGGCCACATCTTTTCGGACCAGGGCATCACGGCCAACCCAGAGAAAATCAGCACCATTGTCGGTCTAGCAACTCCCACAGGAGTCTGAACTGCGATCATTCCTAGGCACAGCAGGCAATTGTGCTTGCCACCTACTAAACTGTTCCACCCTCACTGACCCACTCCGATGACTCCTTAAGAAGGACTCTCTGTTCGAGTGGGATACACAATGAAAAAACACATTCCGCGCCATTAAGGAGGAACTTGTCAACACCCGTCAGCTTGCCCATTTCAACCCGGAAAGAGAAACTAAACTGACTGAACGCCAGCCCGACAGGAAATGGTTGCATATGCCAGCAAGGTCCTGTTGCCCACCGAACAGACATATTTCCAAGCCGAACGCGAGAGTCTCGCAGCTGTATGGGCATGTGAGAAATTCTACCACTGCATCATCAGCAGGAAATTCACACTCATCACCGATCCGCACTGCTGTCCCTGTTTGGCAACCCTAAAACGAAAATGCCTCCCTGCGTTGAAAGGTGGGGCATTAAACTCCAGAAGTGACTACCTGTGGGACCAACTATGCAGACTATCCAGACATCCGGAGGGAAAGACTGAAGACTCCATAACGCACTGAGCAGAGGACTACATCTCATATCTTTCAAATAGCGCGCTTCCCCCCCGCCATCAACACAGGAGGCATTTGCCACCAAGAGCAGGGCATACACCACGATATGAGCAGTGACGCACCTCACAAACGTGAACAGACGGAAGCACCTCATCAAGTAATGATTTGAGGAGGGGGGAGGTGGACAGAAAAGAATTAGAAAGAATGGCCAAGGAACAAAAGGAGTTAGCCATGATGGAACATGGAATACTGCTGCGTGGCAACCTCCTAGTGGTCCCCAAATGCCGGCGGAAGGCAGTCGTAACAATAGCACATCAGGGGCACTGAGGGATTGCGAACACAAAGAAAATATTGCGCAACCAAGTATGGTTCACCTACATGGACGCGATTGTTGAAGACACATTAACACACTGCCTACCCTGCCAGAAGGCAGCAGTAAATACCCCCCCCATACCCTTTGCAAACAGTGCCACTACCAGAAGGGCCCTGGCAGTGAATAGCCATGGATTTCTATGGCCCACTAGAAGGAGGAGAACACCTGCTCATGATAATGGACAAGTACTCTCGGTTTCCATTGGTAAAGCATGTACAATCCACAGAGTTCCAACATCTAGCAGGGGTGATCGATTAACTGTTTAGTGAATGAGGGATACCGAACACCTTAAAAACAAACAGAACCCCATTTCAAGGCCGAGAGTTCTGGAAACTCGCTGCACATCTAGGATTCCACCACCAGAAGATAACGCTACCGTGGCCACAGGCCAATGGGATGGTGGAACAATTCATGTCCATCATCAAGCGAACCAGATAAAAAGCCACCATGGACCAAACATCACTACTTCAAGCGATATACAAGATGCTGAGGAATGACTGTGCTTACAAAAACTGCTTTCCAATACAGCAGCATCCTATATGGTTCCCAAAGTGCATAAAAATAAAAGCAAACCTCCAGGAAGGCCAATTATTTCAGCAATTGATTGTAAGCTAGAACCACTGTCATTATACAGTGAGCATTTCATCAAACCTTTCGTAGTGAAGACTCAATCATACGTCAAAGACTCCACAGACATGATCAATATCATTCAAGACAGTACCATGGAACCATTGGGCATTTTGGTCACCATGGATGTGGAAGCACATTATACTTCTATTCCCCAAATAGAAGGTTTGGCAGTACTTTAACAGATCCTAGACCAACAAGAATCATCAGAAACACCTCCCACAGGATTTATTCTAGAATGCGACAGGTTGGCTATGACAAACTCTTTTCTATTCAAAAACCAAATGTATGGAACAGAAAGGGGTCAGTATGGGAGCCACTTTTGCCCCACATATAGCTTACCTTTATATGGCCAATTTTGAGGAAGGATTTGTAGCCATTGACACAAATCAGTTCGGCAACTACATTACTATATGGAAAAGATATATAGATGATGTCTTCATGGTGTGGAAAGAACAGCACAATCACTAATGGACTTCCACCTTAAAATCTTTAAAGTTGCAGATAAACTGCACAAACCTCTATAGGAAGCCTACAGATCGCAACAGTCTTCTCCACTTCACCAGCTTCCACCCAGCCAGTTTGAAATGTAACCTTCCTTATGGGCAGTTTTTCTGCATCCGTCGGAACTGATCTGATAAAATTGATTTTTAACAACATGCTGAGCAACTCGAGACCAGACTAATAGGCACAGGGTATCCAAAGAAAATGGTAAAGAACAGCTATAAAAGGGCAGCCAATGCCAATCGAGATATGTGCCTTACCACACAAGCAAAACCAGACAGACTGATCTGCGTCACCACTTTCAGTCCTTTACGTAATGCCATAAAGAAGATTGTTAAGAAAAACTGGCATCTGGTTAAACAGCCAGGATATCTAACCCAAAAACCCATGTTTGCGTTTAACAGAAACTGCAGTTTGAGGCAGAAATTGGTGCATACATACACAGAAACCCCCAGTGAACAGACAGTTTTAAACCAGTTGGGGCTACCACCCATAACAGGCCACTATAAGTGTGGCAAATGTGTAGCTAGTAGATTTGCAGAGTCCAAACACCGGTTTGAACATTGACACATCAAGTGGGAGCTCAGGCATCACACAAATTGTCAAACCAAAATGCCAAACATATCATCATGTGTCCCTGTAATTTGATATATGTGGGGAAGACTTTCCGCCCCGTTAAACAGTACATATCTGAACACAGGTCATGTATCAGAAACAAGGTAAGTGACAAATCGCTGGAGGAACACTACTCCAAGAAGGGCCCCACTGATGAATATCTCTGTTGGTTCCTTCTATGAGGACTAAACCCCCCACCAATGGGGCGGTGATCTGGAAACTCAGCTGCAAAGATTAGAACAAAAATTACACCTAGATTACTGGGGACCCACATACGGGCCCTACACTCCCCCCACACGTTAGAAAAAAATAGCCATGCTTGTGTCACATGAATGTATAGAGAACCCGGAGCTACCGTCAGTGCTGGCTCTGTCCCTAGGCTCAGGATTTCTCTCTCATATTTAGGCGACCGTATCACTTGAAGGTGAATCCATCTGTGGGCAACAGTTCAGAACAGGCAACAGTAAATGTTTGTCACTTGTTTTATGTGTGTGGAACTATCCGCAGTCTAGCCCCCACTTCCCCTCTTTCGCTGGACTTAATGGAGGAACTTGGATAGCTGCAGGGTTTTCGGAAAACCTGAAAAGATGGGACCCATGCTTACTGGGCTGTTATAATGAACCACTTTTTGAAAAACCTTTCTCCCGCCCCCTGCTTCGTTGTACAGGAGTGAGCAGGTATAGCGCATGAGCATTTGTAACGCAGCAAGGAGAACAGCTTTACTTGGCACTCTAAGCAGCAGCATGCCAAGGCCAGTAGATCCCATGTCGCATCCAGTTTTTACTGAACGCTGGGTCATTTCACCCTAAGCAGGAATCCAGTCGTTTTCTATGTTCACACAGAGGTGTTTTTTTCCAGATTCGGTATTATAGTTCCGAAAACACCAGCGTTTGGACGCCCGGGGAGAACTCAGCGAACCAGTCAGCTGGCGGAACTCGCATTGAGGTAAGCACACTCAGGAGGGACCGGGCGCTTTTATGTTCCATCAGCCGCAACACCAGGTAAACACAGGGCAATTATACATACAAGATGCCAGCGATTAAGGAACCCGGGCACAAGACCACATATAGAGGGGCCCCACCTCACATATAGGTCAGCTCTCTCAAGTTATCAACAGAGCTGTCGTGACCTAGCTATGTACAGTCAACAAGCAGAGGTGTCCAAGTACTGAACTAAGCCCATATTTGTCCCAAGCCTACACTCCAGTTACAGATGAGAGATACGGATACAAGATCACATATAGAGGCCCCCCCCTCACTCGCTAGGTCAGTTCTCCAAGTTCACAGTACAGCTATCGCAAAGGAGTTAGGTGTATTTTACAAGTAGGGGTGCGTTACTACTGAACCTAGCCCGTATTTGACTCCAGTGGACAAGAGGAACTAAGCCGACGCTCAAGTCACAGCTGAGAGATTCAACACAGCTACGAGATTTTCAGTGTTCACAGCAAAGAGTAAAAGAGAGGCAGCCACTACCAGTGGTAAGCCTAAGAAGTTTTACACAGGGTTTTTTAAAAAGTGGTACATTATAACAACCCAGTAACAATGGGTCCCATCTTTTCAGGTTTCCCGAAAACTCTGGCTATCCAAATTCACCCATAAGCCATCAGCAGGCAAATATAGATGAGGATCCTCCAATCGCACAAGCGAAGTGGGGGTTAAACTGCGGATAGTTCCACATGCATAAAACAAGTGACAGAACATTTATTTTTGCCCGTTACGCACGTTGTTGCCTACAGATAGGTTCACCCTCAAGTGATACGGTCACCTGAATATGAGAAAGAAATCCTGAGAATCCTGAGCCTACAACCAAAGCCAGCACTGGAGGTAGGTCCGAGTTCTCTATACATTCATGTGATACAAGCATGCCTAAATTTATTTCGAACAAAGAATTAACAAGTGGGGACAGGACCTGTTTGGTAATAAGAATATTTTTTTTTTTTATTGGTTTAAATTCAAACCTTTAAAATATTTTATAACACATGTGAAACTTTAAAATTACATTGAGTGTTTCAGGTCCCCCCCCAAATAGCCCCCTCTTTATAGTCTCATATTCAAGCGTTACACCGCGTTTTCCTTAACACCTGGTGTACAGTTGGAATGGTGCCGACCTTTGATCACTCATTATTGTCTTTTAATCTCTCTTCTATCACTGCCAAGAAGGAGGTCAAAGGTATAATTAATTTCATGTCTAGCCCATTCCACATAGTCTGCCACCACTTGTCCGCGCATGCTGATAAATTATTGTCATTCCATCGTCCCAGGTGAATTGATCTTACATCTTTCAGAGCAGCGCAGAACAAGACTAAATGTTTGAGAGATTCCAGCTCGTTTTTACACAACCGACAGGTTGGAGTCATATGTGCATTAACCGCCCAGTGTCCAATTCTGTCTTTAGTTTTCATTGCATTTAGCCTAAAGAGCATAAATGATCTTCTTGCTTTTGGATTAGGAAAACGAGTTAGATATTTTTGGAGGATGCCGTATCCTCTTGCTTCAGCGGGACAATCTTTCATCGTTTTGACGTTGTTACGTTCACTGCATGTGTTTATCCAATCTTCACGCCATACTTTCTTTTTGGCCGCTGTGGGGTTTGTGAGTAAAGTTTCCAAGGTGATGTTATACATTGTTAACAAGAATATTAATAAGAATATTTTGTAGATAAGCCGCCAACACAGAAAGGTGTAAAAAGTGAGGCACAGCAAGGCACCCATCTTGTCCTGTAGAAGGCAGGAGCCATCACAGAGCCACAGTGAAAAAGGCCTGCACAGTCCGGCCGACACACATGTCTATGACTTTTTTTGTTGTTTAGCAAAAGACACACCATTAGATAGACGGGGTGTTAAGGAATTGGCAAATAGTCTTGTTGTTAAGCCTTCAATCAAACAAATATAGAATGGTTGCATTGGTTGAGAAGTATGAATGTGGTTACGAAAGGGTACTCCTGATCAAATAGGTTGAATAGAGTTATGGTCAACAATTGCACAATGTGTTTTTGAAACAAAGATGTTTTCTAGTTTTGATATTACCAACTGTCATTTATGAATTTTGTACAGAAATAAACATTTTGTATTACATATGGTTATAATTGATTGTAAACAGTCCTGTCAACCACTTAAGGTCATGATCACCTGTATGTTTAAACATATTGATTACCTGGGTGATCAAGACTGTACCAGGTACCCTTAGTGAAGTTCATAGATGCTGAGGAGCTACAGGAACGCACCACATGAAGCAACAGTACAAACATTGCTAGAACTCAAAAGATACACACCTCAAACTCGTCTCCTGCAAGTAGAAGACTACACGCCAGACGTGGAAATCTGCGAACGAGACGCAGAAATGAAAAGGAAAGTGAAGGAATGGGCAGACCAAAGGAACACCAACTCCCAGTCAGTGAAACCGTCTTGGAGAGACAGAGACGGCAAAGGAAGACTGACCCAACGTACGACCCAGAACCGTTCCTAGTCACCGAAGTAAAAAGACCAATGCTGACCACAACAGGAGACGAGGGCGTAAAATAACCCGGAATGCCTCATTCTTCTACCGATCATATGTGGAAGAGCCTGAGCCAATGGAAGTAGCAACAGGAGAACAACAGGGAAAAGAAGAAGGTAATGAACCGCCAGATGCAGAAAGACCAGGGGAGACCCGTGACTCACCTGTGAGGCCACACCGAACCACAAGGAGACCCTTTTGCCCGATTGAACAAATGTAAGCACTTGAACTCGTGATAAGCAACGGGGAGGTGTTGTGGCGAGGCAACTGGAGGAGGCTCCTTTAAGGGGGGTGGAGGGGACTGGGGACCTAGGGAGGACAGCGAGAGGGAGGGCAGGGGAGAGGACAGGGAAGGGGTCAGCAGGTGGTGAAGGAAAGGAAATACAGAGGTTGTAACAGATGTGGTTCTGCGTCCTTTATTGAAGGCCTACACCAGGCACAACACTGGGGCCTGTTTTCAATAGAGCAGGCGTATCCATCCTTTACTCTTGGAAGGCTCACCTGCAAGCCTTTCCTGGTAGTTATTTCAGCTGAGCACGCAGCTTTCTTCTGGGCTTCATTCTATGGAAGTGACCCGCCTGGTACACATTTAATTGCCTCCCATAATGCATCGATTTCCTCCAGTTCTCCAACCATTGGCATGCTTTAATGCCTGGTGTACATGTTATCTGATTGATGAAGACTAGTTGCGGCGCAAAGTTACACACGAGTGAAATGAGTTCCTCCGTTTTTAGAGAGGGATCCAAAGGAAGATGGGAGGGTCTCGTTTTAAGTGAGAGGCTGCGGAAGTGAGCACCTTAGTGGAGTTTCATACTTTGCTGCAAGTGCTACTGATCATATCGCTATTTGGCTGAAGGTGCATTTTGTTATCTTAACATCTGCATTTCAAAACTGAATACCTACACTCCCGCCAGAGGCTGCTCAATATTTACTTGCATACAGGTAAAAAGCGCCTAGATGCCCATGGGCGTTGAACGCTCATATAAAGGTTTACATTAATTTTAAAAAAAATACAAGAAAACGGAAGCTGAATACAGAAAACAGGCTGTTCAAAAGGGTCTAATCCATTTCAATAAGTCGTAAACGACCTATCGGTTACACAGAGATCTACTCTCCTCATGCATGACAACAAGCTTCAACTACACAGACGATACTTAAATAATCTATAAACTCACCCTCAACTCAACTGCACACCAACCATACCTATGCATTGCCGCTAACATTTTGACTCCTGGTTGGCATCAAATTGGCTGAAAAGAACCCCTACCAAAACAGAACTCACGGTTTGATGGAGCCCCACAAAGAAACGCACACTGATCCCTGGGCCAAGAGAAATTGGGCTTGTCCACAGCCTACTGAGACAATACAAAACCCTCACCTTTGAAACTAAGTTCAAGCCATAGTAAGAAACTGCTTCTTCCAACTCTGAACCATCCGACAACATGCCACACCCAACCTTTGCAATAGTTCTTTCCAAGCTCAATCATGCCAACAGCCTCTACTTAGGCTTCCCGCCATATTTGCAAGACCGCTTTCAAAGAGCTCAAACTGTTGCAGAAGGACTCCTCATGAGCCTGCATAGATGGGACACAAACCCTCCTCCACTGGCTCCCTATCAAACACAAAACAAGTCCAAACCCTGTTGTACTGCCCAATGTGCTTTCTACAGCAGGTAACCTACACCGTCCAAGAAAGCCATTCGTCCACTTTAAGCCAGATAGAACACTTTGCTCCACCAATGCAGACTTGGTAGACGAGGCTCACTTCAAATGCAAACGGTACGGAGGATCCTCCTTCTCTTGCCTAGAAACAAAGCTATGGAATCCAATCCACGGGTCACTCGGCCTTCAAGAAATCTCTCAGAACCTGACTGTTCACAACAGACAAACTCACACCACAAAGACTCCACCAATCGGACCTCTTCAACCTACTAGACCCCTCAGGCCTAGACACTCAAAATAAACAAGCTTGGTCATGCAATCCAGGAGGCTGCATCACTTGGGTATCAAGATCATTATAGCCACCATGAACCTGGCTAGAGCATCCCTCCCGCAAACCAGGATGAAACAGAGGTGGAACTCATTGATCTTCAACTACCCATGCCACCCACCTACGCACAACACTAAATCAAGGAGACTGTCCCCCCTAAGCTTTCCTGCAAATCAGCTTCCATTCTGCTAGCCGCCTGGATGAGTTGTTCTCAGCACCACAATGGGACATCAGATCACAGCCCAACGTCGCAATGGAACTCTACCTGAGCAGAGAACGATAGTATGGCGGCCATAGTGTCGTTTGGAACTCTTCGCCTTAAAGTTCAGAATGCAGGATGAATCAATAATCTCAATCAATTTTACTTACCCAACTAAGCGATTACCCCTTCAGCCTTCCAGCATCCATATGCTACAAACGCAGTCTCTGCCCCACAGCACATAGTAGCTTTATGCTTATAGCCGTAGCAGCAGACGCCACAGCAGCATGCCTCGCTAGATCTCTAGCCTCATCATACCCACTCATAGCGCCCCCCCTCCCCGGCCCAGTGGCTTGCCCGATGTCCCAGGACAGTCATCTAATTAATATTCCCCTTCAGATAAAACACACACTGAAGTGCCAACGCACACAAAACGAACAAAACCATAGCGGCACTCGGGACTAGTGTACTTCCGTTCTGCACTCACAATAACACGACTGGCAACTGCCTCACACTCAATGACGCATAACCAAATAACACGAACCCACCACAAACATGGCAGAGCTGCGCTACTCAATGCCGATTTACATTAGACCAAGGGCCTTTTACACCACCAGTGGGTTGAGTAAACGGACAATTGGGAAAGAAAAAGAGAAAAATACTGCTGTCTCGATGAGGTGTGCGAGTGTCACGCGATCACTTTACTCTCAGGGGAAATCGCATAAGAGACACAAAAGGAACCACATGCAGAAATCCACACAATAGGAAAGGAAAAAAAAAAGGCAAGAAAAGCCATTCCAGTAGCTCCAGCATGATCTGCAGGCTGAAAGGACTGTGGTCTATTCTGGCACTGGATAAGCTAAGGCATAGTAGACACGAAAAGTACAGTTCAAAAAGAAAGCTCCTGCCATCAATGGCCATCAAGCACTTCCACCTCTACATCTAGGGGCAAACTCCCACAAGCCACTCAAGCATAGCAGATCACCTCACAGACTACCTCTCCCGACATGCAAGGAAGCAACCCTGAGAAGTTCAAGAGGTGCACAGGTTTGCCGCCTGTGTCAGGATTTAGGTAGTAATGGTGCAGCCAATAGCATTCAAACTGGAGAAAAGAAAACAATTGACAAAATGATTGCATGGGACTAATGAGTTCAATTGTCCTTGCAAGCAATAGAATCAGGAAATGGAAAAACCCAAGGCCCTTGAACTATCACCAAACACTACCTGCCACCTCAACTGTACTGGAGACAAAGAGAAGACTGGATATTGACATTTTAAAAGATGGGTTGCTGCCAAGAGGCTGCTGCATGGACCCAACATCCCTCGCCAATAGGATAGTGCTGCTGGGTCACCATGGACACCAAGGACAGGAAAAATCCAGGCCAAGCTAGGAGTACATGCACAGCTCACCCAGCTCTGCCAACATCTACGAGCAGGCTCAGGAGGAGGGCAGACCAATGGTGTAAAAACATTTATTTTTAAAGCGCAGACTTCTTTGCTCTGCAGGAACGGCCATACCTGCAGTGCAAGGTAGTTGGTATCTCATGTTAGTCCGAAGTGGAAACGGGGAGATGCATCAGCACAGAGGGGGTGGAACCTAAAATAATGATTGCAACACATGGTATCCCAAATATCATGAAAGCGAACAACAGTTCCCCGTTTCAAGGACGAGAATTCCAAGTATATAAAAATATAAATATCAGGTTCATATATGGGATAGGGTTTCATGCGGAGAATCATACTACTTCTAAGCACTGTAATCAGAGCAGTTCTCGATCACATCATTTATCGACCTTGGAAGGGTCGAGGGCTGAGCTGTCCCGGTGGGAATTCGAACTTGCAACGCTCAGGGCTTTCCTCACGACAGAGACTAGTGCTGGACCTGTGAGCTAGTATCAACCAGGCCTTATTTAGGAGATTGCTTGGCATCCAAACGACAGGACCACGACTTGTTGCCCTCAGGCAAACGGCGACACTGAGCATTTCCTGAAAACACCAACTAAATCCATTAAATAGCAGTGCAACACAAGGAGCACTTCGGGCACCCACCAGCAAAGTGCTTCCCATCAACTCTCCTGAATGAAGTCCCTGCCCTCCAGTTATGGACGCCAAAAACCTTCTAATGTATGCCACATCCACTAGCATAGTGATCTCCGGGTGCCAAGGCTTGTTCGGTTATGTTCGTAATTGGGCTCACACCTGGGATGTCCAGACTGGAATTTGTAATCGCAAAAGGATGTGGCGTCTGAGGGCAGTGCAACAGAGGACAGGAAGAACAGATGGAGCCACAAGATGGAGTGGGACAGTGTGGAAAGTGCTAGAATGCGCTTGGATGCACGACTGCTCGAGGATTCCTGTGAAGTATTGGTAGCCTGATGTCAAGAGGAATTAAATCAACTCCCCACATTGCCCTGCAAGGTCTCGGGCTGCTGAGGTGAATGCCGCCGGAAACAGCAACACCAAGAATAGACTGTGAAGGAAAGGGCACGAGGAAGAGATGGGGCAGTGAAGCAGTATGCAACCAGAGGATGATCACTTGCAGAGCCTGACCATATCTAATCGAGAGGACTCTCAAATGCGACCCGATGTCAAAGGGCATAGCTGTAGAGGAGACCGCCAGGACACACACCAATTGGCATCAATCCTGTCATAGTTGGCCTTGCTCAAAGAGCTTACAGTTGAGGGGTGCACACCTGGCTTTGCTAGAAGGCCGGATGTAGTTTGGAAGTCTTCTGTGGTGGGCCGGACTGTCTAAAAGGGGTGGTGGTGCAGGCTTTTTGTGCCAGGAAAATGTCAAATATGAGAGAATAGGAACATTCTGAAATGCACTTATTAGCCTAATCATTCTATTTCTTAATTTTCGGGGAAAATACCATAATATTTCAATGGAACATTATGAAACAATGTTTGTTCGAGGAAAAGACTTGAGGCATGTGCTTATAATTATTTGTTCTTTTGTAACACGCTTAATACCAGGGATCAGTTTCTAAGCACGAGCCCTGGATTTGAACCTGTGTTGCTATGCATTGTCGTGCTTCCAAGGCAAACGTGTTGCCCCCGACAAGGATGCTGACAGTACAACCCAATGCCTGAGGTGTACTGTTTGCCCAACTGCGATTGCGTTTTCTTTTGGTAGGCCTTTCAAAGAAAAAAAAAATGTCACTTATACCAACATCATGTTCAATGTCAACTGTCCTGCTGTTTCATAATTACAATATCAAAAATGAAATACTATTATCTGAATAATGTTGAGTTTCAGATGCTGTCCCGTATTTTGTGCTTTTGAAGATTTTAAACGGGTTTAAGAAAAAGCCACTGAAGTTTAAGAAGTTGGCAATTTACATAAATCAAGCTTGCAACTTATTGCCATTCACTTTCTGTCGAAAATGCAAGACCTCATTTCTTTTTCATGTTACAAATTAAGCAATGCCTACATGCCTGAACCAGAATCTGGTCCCATTTATCTCCACTGACACAGGCAGAAGAAGAGGAGATTACAAAAAGGCTGCGGTATGATGGTGCTTGCAGAGAAGCCAAACAGAAAATAGAGGACTACGTCAGAAATTGTCCCATGGTAGATCAAGCCAACCTCCGAACAGCCAGGGCAGACTGTGAAGTCATTTGATTATATGAGGTCAGAATTCAGGAGAATGGGGGCTGGTCTGCCAGATCACAAAAGGTGAGCATTACACTGGGAAAATATAGTGGGGCTACTTTTCACAAACATGGCAGTCGTGCTATCGCCCCAGCATTTGACCTATACAGAAAGTAGGCTTTCCCAGCATCAATTTATGGTGCAGAAATCTGGGGCTGCGATAGCACAAGTGTCCTTGACATTTTGGAAAACAAGTTTTGGAAAAAACTTGCTAATTCTCCCTCAGAGTTCGCCAAGCGCTTTAGTGAACATGGAGCTTGGCATGCTCCCAGTAGGAGATCTAGTGGCCAAGAGGCCGGTTTATTACTGGATTAGATGATGGCCCTGGAGGGCGGCAAAAGCTTTAGATGGGTGGCACATGAGAAGAACCCACTATTTGCTCTTAATGAAGGTGTGCATTGGGCTAATCCGATAAACCTAATTGGCCAGGCTCTTAATGAGATCAAACAAAAAAGGTCAGTATTCGATCAAACAAACTATTGTAATAAAAGACATCTAGGTTGAAACCTGGCCCAGCATACCTTAGTTATAAAATGGGTTGCGGTTTCAAAACATATCTTGATTTTATCGTACCACCATTAGCAAGGCAAATGATTTTTCACCTTAGGCTGGGATGTTGCCCATACCCTCCTTTACCAGTTCTGGGAGTACTTTGGGGGAAGGGCGATTGTCCTTGTGTGGGGCTGAAAGCAGAACAGTGATTCACTTTTTTTATACGTGCTGTGACCATTAAATTGAGACGATTCCATGTAAGACCAATTGTTAGGACTGATGGGGCGCACGATGCACATGAGGCAATAAGCTTTCTTATATGCTCATTGGCACTGCATGTGCTTTTTGCAACCAGTCGTTATTTACACAGAAAGAGACAATATAAAGGGCGCCTGGCAGAGTCCCGATATGCCCAGGACCTGTGTGTAAAATACTTTCAATCAGGCTGAGAGATCCTCAGACAAACTATCAAGTTTTGAAGCTATTTTATTTTGCCTTCAAAACGATTTTGCACGGATGAATATATTTAAACATTTACAAGACTTCGCTAAGCACGAAAGTTTTTAGGACAGACATTTCTTTTTCAGTGGAAATACAGATAAGTATCATCCTCATTTCTTTAGCCTGCTCAACTCCAGCCAAAGAAAC
Source organism: Ambystoma mexicanum (assembly GCF_040938575.1). NCBI lineage: Eukaryota > Metazoa > Chordata > Amphibia > Caudata > Ambystomatidae > Ambystoma > Ambystoma mexicanum. Next base: position 16,361,458 of record NC_090926.1, read on the forward strand.
GCCCCAGCCTGTCGCCCTCAGCAAATCACTGGGACCAGGGGGGTCATGGCAGTTGTTGCTTCCCTCGACGCGGAGAACCCCTTCGGCTGTCATGGAAATTCCTGTTTGGGGTCTTGCGGCATATGGGATTTGGCAACTTTACTGGGTGTGTGCTACTCCTGTATGCTAGCCCTTTAGCCAGGGTTTGAACTAACGGCAGACTGTCAGCACTCTTTCGATTGGTACAGGGGACACGGTGGGGGTCTTCCATCACCATTATTGTTTGCACTAACTGTAGAGCCCCTGGTGCGGTTGATTCGGGATAAACAGCGAAGATTTATTGACGATATTCTCATAGTATGGGATGGTTCAGTCAGTACCTTTTTTGAATTTTTCGAATGGATCAACCAATTTAACCGGTACTTAAAGTTCACCTCCACCCACACTACTAGCCAAATAGACTTTCTAGATATCACTATCTGGGTTGACTCCAATGAGAAGGTATTGAAGGTAAAGCCTTTTCATAAATCAGCTGACAAGAATGCTCTAAGTTTTGAGAGCTGCCACCCTAGACGGACACATGAGAATTTACCCTTTGGACAGTTTCTTCGTCTCAAAAGGAACAGCACATTAAATTCTACTTTCCAAAATGAAGCAGAACAATTGAGAAATAAACTATTGGCAAGGAGCTAGCCCAAGAAAATTGTAAAAAGAGCATACAAGAGATACATCAACAACAACCGGGAAGCCTTGTTAGAATATTGTCCTAAAATTCAAGGTAATTCTGAAGTTTTGAGAGCACCTTTAATGAGAAATCTAATGCAGTGACAAAGATCATTAAGAAAAATTGGCACATTTTAACAGGAGGTGAACACCCATTGCAAAGCCCTTTGTGTGCCTACAAGAGAGCTCCAAACCTTAAAGAATTACTAACCAAAAATGACATTGCCTTAAAATCTGGGGAACAGATGAGTATTACACAAACTTGAGGGCTACCCACAGCGATTGGTCATGCTTTGTGTGGGAAATGCATAATGCAAATATACTCCAAGTACAAAAGAGGTAAACTTGGGACTTTCAAGACCATGGATGCAAACTGGACTCATCAACTGCAATTCCACACATGTAATATATGCAGTATGGTGTCAATGCCCGAAGCTGTACATTGGCATGGCAGAACGGAAAGCAAGTACACGGATAGGTGACCGTAGGAGCTGCATCAAAAAACAGAATTTAACAGCTCCTCTAGCTGGCCATTTTTCTGCAATGGAACATGATGTTGAAGGACTGAGATGGACTGTACTATGGCAATTGGAAAGGACGAACAGTGAAGCTGATACCAATACATTGTTTTATAAAGAACAATGGCTCATTTTCCTAACTGGATCTGCAACCAGTGGGCTAAATGAACATGTTACCTGGAAGCATTAGTATCACATTATGGGGAAACCCCATGACCTCGTATTTACCTGGACCACATATTATGTTGTGTATAATACATATTTTTCACATTGTAAATTGTTATATGTTTTTTTTTTTAACCTATAACAGCAGTATATTTTGACATTGGACTAATACAAAAGGGGATGACACCAAACAATAAGGTTATACCCACTTGGAGAATGAGCCCGTACATGACATCAACAGCGTCCCAAAGATCATGTGATTTCACACATGCGTCATGACACGCCCATCACACGACTGACTCACGTTACTATTACTCACCTGAGAACAGCTGTAGATGCACCATTCAATGACGGAGAACCAGGTAGCGCGGACAACGCAAACACTGTCTTCTTAATGTCGGAATCGAATTACATGGCGAGTCATGAATGAAAGGGACTTACTCCAAGTTTAACAAGTGCGTGAAGAGTACACGCGAGTAGTAGGTTTTCAAATACATTAAGGACTCCATATGTGTATTGTGTTCCAGACGCCAAGAGCGGGTGATTGTTGAATACTAAAAGGCACCCATTCAAGCACAAATAACACGAACACGTGTGACAACGCTTTCGTTTTCAATCATAAACAGGAAGTTTACTCCACGTTATTGAAATCACTGTGGGTTTAAAGGTAAGAACGTTGATAATTTTACAAGAATTTTGCCAGAGTGTGTAGATGATCGTTAGAACACCTATTGTTGCATCCACATCAACCAAATAAGGACTATACCATAACCGGTGAAACAGAAGCCCCCTGAATTCAGCAATAGTTGATAGCCTGGCTCACTTAGGTACTTGGTATGAAGATGCAATATTGGGTAGCTGTTATGGTTGTGTGATTTACATACATGAAAACACTACCACCTGGCCTGACTAGATGTGTCCACGTTTTCTGCTCTCTTTTTCTCGGTTTCTAGATGTTGAGCTGTCCACACATTGGTTAAGACGCTCTCCTGTATCCGAGGTCAAGTTACTTTGTTCACTTGTAGTACACAGTAAGCCTTTGTATGGTAGATAAAAAGGTACCTTCTAAGCAGAACAGTCAATTATGAATTCTGACTGTTTGTGTGTCTCTCTCCCTTTTTTCTCCTAAATCCGACTATGTTAGACAATGCTAGAGGTTGCTGACTTGGTCGTGTACGCGCTACGTTTGATAGGTGTATGTTCACCCCATTGACAAGCTAGATATAGGAAGGGTACAGTAGGTCCCCCTGATGAAGTTCAAAATGATGTGTTTGATATAATAAAGTGTTGAACAAAACATGTTGGGTCTTTGTAGATGAGGTATTGGAACAACAACAATACCATAAAACAACATATTTAGTTGATAAAGATTCCCTGGTAGCCATTACAGGGATTAGTGTTACTTAAACTACAAATAGAGGTTTATGAGGTATCCTGAAGTAAGAGAACCTCAGAGGCTACTGACCACTGTGTCATCTTACACAAGATTGGTTTGAGGTGTATGTTATGTCCTATAGATTTGTATAGGCAGAGTGCTTGAGTGTTCTATAAAAATTATTTTTCCATCGTGATTACACTTTTTTTTTTAAACCACCACTTTTTTATATATGTTTTGTATCATGTTTTAGAATTGTGGATTAGGCTTGTTTTATATATGTATTAGGTTTTATATGTTCATTGTTGACTAAATTATATGTTCTAATGATTTGTGACTTATATGTGATTTCTAATAAAATTTGAAACTTTTTTTTTTTTAACAAAATTGTTCAAAACATTTGGTCCATGGGCCAAGTTATCGTGACCTAAGAGAATAAGAGGAGGATGAGAGGGGGACTTGTGGGTCCTTTTTGTTAAAGATTGTCCATAGCTTTAGGTAAGGAGCTGGATCTTAGCGTTGGTAATTAGCTCCTCTAGTCTCCTGTTGGTTTTTGTTGGTGGGATAGACGGGCACAGAGGGGTCCTTATAGCTGGTCCAATGCAAATCGTATCCCTGTACGCTGACGACACCTTGTTATACATCCATGGTCTGGAACAGAATTTGTGATTGATAATGGAAGAGGTACGCACATTCTCACATTATTCCGGTTACAGACTAAATGAGGCAAAGTCAGAACTGTTTCTGCCGACAGACTATACGTCGGTACGCGCCAACTTGTTTGGGCTCTGCTGGGTCCTTGACCAGATATTTGGAGGTGCTTGTGTCTCGCTCGCTCTATATGGATTAACATGAGGCATACCTCGGCACGTTGACTGTTAAACTGCAGTTGTGGGCCCAATCACCTATGTTATATGGGAGGTTGTCTTTGCTCAAAATGGTGGTGGTCCCCAAATTGCTGTATTACTTTAGTACTATCCCGATTTGGCCAGGAGGGTGGTTTTTTTTTTTTTAGAAAATTGCGATTCCTGGCTGTCGAGTTTGTGTAGGCCAAAGGGGTGGCTCGAATGATTTGGAACCAAGCAGAACCATATCATAAGGGACGACTGGTGGCCCCAGACTTCAAGCTATATTATATCATAGTGCAGTCGCAATACGCCGGGCAATGGTATTTTTCTAACCTGGGGCCGACGCACTGTGCTCTGGAATCTTATAGTGTATCACAGACGGATCTCCAGTCAATTATCCTAGGGGAATCGCCATGTGGACTCCTGTAGCTTAGACCCGGTCAGCATGACAGTGAACGTGTAGTCAAGGTGGTTTAAAGGTTAGGGGTGGAAGCCCTTTGTTGTGGCGCAGTTCTCTTGTGGAACTGCCCCGGTTTTCCACAGATGTATGACCGGGATATCCAGAGAGTATGGGATGCTGGGGAGAGCTTGGTCCTAAGAGACTTGTTCCCAGATGGGAGGTTTATGACAGAGGAGTTTACAGCAACAACCCCATTAAAATATTGCAGTACTATAGGGCGAGGGCAGCGGTTTGCCACCACTGGCCATCATTCCCACAAGAACCAGACACAAATGAATGCCTGGAAGCAGTGTTGACCAACGATAACACCAGGAGGCTGGTATCCAGGCTTTACCGCATGTGCAAGGAAGGCCAGCCCTCAAAAAAACAGGGCACGACTGATTGCACGATTTTGGGACAAGGTGGCAGACGTTTTGTATGACATGGTACAAATACCCCTTCTGCCATCTCCCCTTAAGTATCTCCTAGGCGACTTCGGGAAGGTCTTGGTTGGTAGATTCTTAAAACTTGCAGTTTTATTGCTAAACAATTTATATTACAACATTGGAAATCGATAACACCCACGAGGGCAGAATGACTTAAGGCATTGACAAAGCACATACGAAGCAGGAAACATCTCAGCGAGGGAACCCATCCTCCCTAACCTGAGGGTGAGGGGAGGATGCCATCACTGCACACCACTATGCCAAAGAGGGAACGTAGGTAGGTTAGGATCTCACCTTGGAATGGGCAAACGGGGACCAGAGGGAAGGGGAGGATGCCATATCCACATACTGCTAGTCCACAGAGGAAACTTAGGCAGGTAATGACTAACCAACAGGGAAATGTGCAGGAAGGGAGCCGAATCCTGTAAACTATAAATCGCAAAAACCTGGGCGGGGGTGGGGTGGGCAGTGGCGAAACAAGCCTGCTTCAACCAGGTGCACAAACCACTATGGTAGCACAGAGGAAAATTGCCACCCCATCATACCTACCAACTAAACAGACAAACTACAACACCAAACTCACAGGATAACCATAGATGTTGAACCAAGAAATGCAAAAACTAAAAAAAAAAACTAAAAAAAAAAAAAAAACACAAACCTACTAACCCCAGAAAACCTCAACTTTTCCCATACACTTCTCACATAGCCCACACAACCACTTCTCTGAAAAGCAATCTGCACATAACTCACCACACTGTAACAGACAAACACAACGTGTATTAACAGCACATGGGAACTTCACCGATCCCATAACCGCACTCACGCTCAGCGCACAGTGAAAACCGAACTGAAGCTGCCAACAGGACATCACAGCTCTCACTCCCCTACTCCCACTACACTCTACTAACCCCCCCCATCCTTCCTCTTTCAGATCCGCCAGAGCACCTGGGGATCACTTCCGGTGCTGATGGTGTGCGGTACAAAAACATTAACGTAAATTAATGAAATGGAGGAGGGTTACACTGCAATGGTTACACCGACGTACGGGCCAAAGGACATTTGGGGACCCTTCAGAGACTTTCTTGAACAACTGAACAGGGTGGTGGGGGGGGGTCGGGGAGGAGGATGGGGAGTTGACAAAGAAGATTCATAGTTTGTTGCAATATGATTTGTGTAAAGGATGTCTTGACCTATGCCTCTGTATTGAATGAGAACAAGAAATGCCAAGCTCATGTGTTAACACAGGTGGTGCGATAGCCTACTGACGGTGCTCTATAACGTGTTTGCTTACTGTTAAATAAAGTGTTTTTTTAATGACACATTTAAAAAAAAAGAAAATGAGTATGTTTCCCCTGAGCAATCCCCCCCCCTGCCTCCAGAGAAATTCTCCCAACCCATAGCATTTTGAAGTGTCCTGGTATCTGGCTTTGGTGGCCGGCATTTGTCTCGTCCATGTTGCGGATTAGGGGCTCCGTGTCCAAACTCCACTGATCGAGGCCAGCCTTACTGGACTCTACAGCTTTCTCAGACCTCCCCATCACCCAACTCTCCACAGTCTCTTCATCCATCTCACTGGGTTTCTGATCACCGTCTCATGTCACACGGCTAAAAGGTAGCAGGTACTAGAGGACTTCATGTCCCATATGATATCATGCCGACGTCCTTGACTTTCATTTCTTCTTCAATTGCATTCTGAGTGTAGTGGTTTTGGGTCAACTCCATTGAATAAAATGTAGTAAAGCAAAAGCAAAACTCTGGACAAGGCTTGCATGGAGCCATCGGGTAACCTTGGCACAGGCGCCAGAGAATGCTTGCATTGTTTGTTTCAATGTCGCACAGGGACATTTACCACCAGGCTTCAGGCTAAAACAGATTTGCTAACCCCGAGGTTAGAAAGATCTTACAGGACAAGGTCTCACACAGAGGAACGGTACACTAGATTGCAGATCTGAGATGGAGAAAAAAATAATTAAAAAAAACACTAGCAGGGCTTCCATAATGGGTTTTCCTGCCTGGCCATCAAGAAGCATGACGCTGCAAATGCACGGGACTGGCTGATGAACAGCGGCTCAGCCTGGCGCAAGGTCCCCATATTCTGCCTGTAACCCGAGAGCAGGCTCTGGGGCCAAGTTGTCCCAGTACTGCCCATGGAACAGTTCATCATCTCCACTGCTAGTCGGAGACATGGTTCATTCCACCAAGTCGCTCAAGTTTTTAAAGAGTTATTCATGGAAAAGGAGAGGCGTTCCGTAATTTTAACTTTATTATCCTTTGGCATACTATGGCGAGCTACAAAAAAGCAGGTTTTACACCGCGAATGCCGCACCAATCTCTTTTCCCGTGCAGAGTGACGCATATTTGTTGTATTATCAGTAATATGTTTCTACAAAGGACTGCCTATATATGCTTAGCCCAATCATTAATCACGTGATCATTTTGTGCTTTGAAAGCCAGCTTTATGAAACGCAGTCCTATTTAATATCCTAACAGACAACCATGCAGAAAGCCTTGCAGATTAGCAGCAAAACTCAAGCCAGGAGAATAGAGGATGCTGTCTAAGGTGTGAGCGGAGGGAAAATGAAACCCGGGTTCAAATCCCAGCTTCATCACATTAAGTGATCCTGAGCAATATCCCTACTGTACCTGAATGCACCTCAGTTGCCAAAATTGGGATCTCATGGAATCCGACCTTCCCATACTTGCTTTAGTAGACCAAGGGTTTTTGAGTGCCAAGAAGCTACATGTGGCATAAAATGCACTTCACAAACGAGTAATACCATACATATCATGCAAACAAAAATTGACCACTGAAATACTGGCTTATATGTTAACTGAATGACATATGACCTTTAACGGCATCCATAGTATAAATGGACGCTTGCCTACAACCTTTAGCACCGCCCCTCACCCCAACCCCCGATTTGTTCGGTCCCACCAACATTAGTTGCAAGAGACATCCCCATGATTAAGCACAGGTTCACACATAGCACATCTTCACAGCAACCCACTGTCTGCCCCATTTATACATGGTGTACTTTTAGATTTTGAAAAGTAAATTCCGAAATCATTGTGTACAAGCAAAGCCACCACTGCAGGGTGCATATCGAAATAGATGAACTTGAAGGCAACGAAACACCAGGGTCTTTCCGCCCCCACCCCCCTCCGCCCCCGATCAGAAAGTGGAAATGTGGGAACCTGGCGGCAGCTGATCATTTCCCTCCATAGACAGGGATAGGCTCACGCTTCCCGCTCAGATTGGTTTGATTCAAGAGGAAGCAAGGACAGGGAAATAGGACTTTATGAAAGTAGCTCAGCCAGGCAGATGCGTTAACCGCCATCCCCCCCACCGCCCCCACCTGTGCCATTGAAAGTTAATTGGTTGCAGCTTTTGCGGGTTGACTATTCCTGGGAAAGCATCCCAATGTTTTTCCAGTGCATGCGTGATAAACGTTGGGGCTCACCTTTGCACACTTATTTGCAGGCTTGAGGGTCAGACATCAATAGAACCAAACTGGAACCAAAAAAAGGGATGGCTCAGACAGTGCCAGCCATGTCTGGCTTGGTCTTCAGCAAGACTTGGGGGAGGGGCAAAGTGGTTTAGAACCACGGATCGAGCCTCACAACATTAGAACAATAATTAAGGGAGACACGTGGAAAAAGAGAAAAACAGGACTAAACATTTTTTGTTATTGGGATCTATACTGTACTCCACTTCCAGTTTGCCTGGTGTCTGGCACGAGGTCGGATCTGATAGTGTGGGGTTGGGAAGTTGTTCAGTGGGGAAAGGAGGGGGGGGAAGCAAGACAGCTTTTGTGTTATGTTGGTGGGTGCAGCCAAAGTAACCAGAGTTCTGCGTGCGTGCCAGTTTCTAGGTATTCGGTGTCAAGAGCAGAGGGGCATTTGTAGTTAACATCCACCATTTCCTCACCCAGGTCTACCGCAAACCCTGCTCACCTATCCCTGCCTCCTCCCCTACCCCACCGCCAGACCCCGGTCCTTTTGTTGTCGTTCCGGCCTCTGCCCCTTGGATTAGAATCAGCCACGGGAGAAAGGTCTCCAACAGCGGCGATGCCGTGCTCAGCCACCACACACACTGGCCCTTGTGATAACGGCCTCGTGTGGGTCATGAGCTCACCAATCCCATGACCCACATCACATGAGTCAGACAGCGCAGCGCCTTTCATGCGACTCTCCCCTTCTCTTGCACGCAGGGCCCCAGGAAGCCATCACTGATTAGCTTCTCAAATTCAATTGAATCCACGTCGCTAGGGGTTTGAAGACGACAGGACTGTTGGTAACGGATTTCAGCTGTTTTTTTTTTTAAATCTCATGCCTCTTCTAGTCAGACCCGAGTTGGCTGGACCATTTTTGGCTCATAGGTGGCGTTATCCGAAAATGAGGAAAACGGTTAACCAGGGGAGTGAGGGAGAGAAAGGGAGATGGGCAGGAGAGGTGGAGGGACGGATGAAATGGCGTGTGTGGGAGAGTACATTGCCTGCAGAAGCCTTTGCCCTGATGCATGGACAGTCACAGAAGAAGTAGCCCCCATGCCGCCTGTAGGCAAAGTGTGGCATTTCCCCAGGTGGCCATCCATCAGGTTGGGAAGGAAAGCCCTGCGGGGGGGGGGGGGGGGGAGGGGGGGAAGGTTTTCATTGTGCCATAGACTCCCAGCATCAGGAAGCATCTCAAGACAACAGAGCTTTAAGTTGGCCTGGGCTACACACAAGGCAAACAGAAACAATTCCGAGTGACCCAAACACATATTTGCAGGTTTTCGTGATGATTTGCTGCTTAGCACAGGTGCCCCCCCCTTCCAGCCCCCAATTAGACCATGCCATACATACTTTAGGTCACCCACCCTTGATAAATCTCCCTTCAATTTTGCATCCCAATTGAAGCACTACACGAACATTCAGGACTTTGATAGTGGACCACCAAGAGACCAAAGAAACTTGTACTTTGACTGTGATGTCACTCTTAAAGGAGCACCCTACATTGAGGGCAAGAGGCCTTTCGGCTGGTAATTTCGAGGCACAATAAAATGCATGCCGTCTAATTCGGTCATTGGGAAAAAGTGCAACGCGAGTCCTGTGGTGCATCGCCACGAGAAGCATGTGTTAGGGAGAATTCTCCTTCTAGGGCTAATTTCCCTCACCTAGTGAGTCCCCCAGCAGCTTTGCTGGATTTCTGGAGTTTATTTTTCCACCTGGTAAGAGTTTACATCCTTTTTCCACTCTTACATGTGTTTTGGCCTATGTGTTTTTACACTGTGTGATCTTGGGCACTGGAGCACACCACTCCAGGTGCCCCTGTTCTTGCATGGGTTACACAGCACCTTCAGTGTAGTAACCCAGGGTTGTCTTTAAGACTTCCCTCTGACTCCATTTCGCTGGGGCCGACTACTGTCCCCCAGAGAAAGGTAAAGTTGCCATTTACTTTACCTAGTCACTTTTACAACAGACCCAGTACCCCCCCCCATCTTACATGGAGTACTGGAAAGGGCTAATCTGTACCCCTTCTCTGTCTGTACCTCCCCGAGCACTGTTTTGCTCTTTTAACATTTAGACTTGGCTGGTGGCAGTGGCATCTACCCTAACTTTTCTACCGCGATTATAGTAGATAAACGTGGTAATCCTTTTGGCTATTTTTGCAGCCTTAAGCATAAACCCGCTTGACCAAATCGTCTTTCTTTTGGCTCCGGTTGGGTTTATTCGCCATTTCTTTTTATTAAAGTCCTTCTTGTGTTTTATTTTGCACGGCAAACTAGGTTCGCCGTCTTTGTTCACCATCCTTTGGCGGGCTTCTGCAGAGAAGCCCTCCTCTTTGCGCCTGGGTGTCTAGGTAGACTGAATGTGGGGAAGGGGTGTAGTCACCCCCTGCACAGGGTATCCTAGGAAACCCAAGTCGCACTGATTGGCTGAGGTGGTTGTCCCGGCTGGACAACTCCCCTGCTGCGTGATTGACAGCCAGGCTGTGTGAATGGGGGTTTGGTGCATAACAGGCAGGTCTCTTGGGCTAGAAGTCAGAGTCGCCACTGGAACTACAAGGAACCAAAGAGAAGCGGAGAGAACGACGGCTGCTGCAACTACCCCGTCTCGGTGAAGCCCTGCTGCAGTCCTGAGCTATCTAACCTTCAACGAATAAGAGAAGATCCAGTCCGGAGTCTTCTTCTCTTGAGCCTGGTGGGGATAGCCAGCTCATCTTCTTCAGCCAGAGGTCACCCTCGTGGTCGAAATCGCTGCACACTGCTGTAGTGGTCCGGATAGCCACCTGACAAGCCTCTCCCGTTTTTAAGGAGCACACCTTTTATTCGTGGTCCCTGCTGCCGGCTTCATCCCTGTGTGGTGCAGACCCCCTTCAGACATCCTCCTTCACAACGAAGCTCCAGGAATCGTGGGTCTGCGGGAAACCAACAACAACTGACATGGCACCAGCTACACCATTGGAATAAGATACGGTGTTCTGCTTGAGGAAATTGGGTGAATCCCTTTTCTTCATCCTCAAGGCTTGCCTGTGTCTTCCCTCCTTCTTATAACTTTTGCTTCCAAACATTGACAATATCAAAGTACTCTTGGCTACACTGAATCGTGAACTGTCTAACGGTGTGATCTTCAGAAACAGGTCTCCGGTGTCACTTAAACCTGGCTCTGGCCCTTTGACTTTTGAACTCCTGTTTCTGAGTGTTTCTCGATCCCGTCTGCCTAACCTAAATATTGCCTGTGATTTTTGCCTCCAACTCCCTCTGGGTATCTCAGGTGCTAAATGGGTTTTTGCCTCGGTAGCATTTCATGTCACGGATACGCGTTTATTTAGTAGACTGAACTGTCAAAAAGTGATCGCAACCGTATCCGCAGTATCGTGTTTTGTTCATAACACTGGTTCATTCAAACACAGGGTACTTACCTTGAGACATACTGAACAACGTGAATTGGTTAGTTGTAGTATATTTAACGTGTGGCTTTGTTTAAAGTTTAATAGAAGTGTGTTTATAACTGACGGTTTAAAAATAAATGTACTTATATTTTTCTACCTAAAACCTTGAGTCAGTGTTTGCTTGAGTCACAGTAATTGTGGTCCCTTTATGTAATCTCTGCTACATGCTCATATACTTTTGAGAGAAGCCTGGCTGCTCCACCACTGCTACCACTATAACCTAGTAGTGCATGCTTGTAACAAAGGTAAAACTTGTATTGCCACCTGTGGTCTTAATCGTGTGTAGTGGTCCCTAAGGGCACTGCACAGGATTCTGCCTAACAGCATGGAGCATGGATGTCCCAAGCACTACCAAGAATGATCTTCCGAGCATGTCTGGGCTGGGCCACCAGGTGAAACGTGCATCTCACTTCGAGATCCCACTTCCAATAGAAGCCCCTTACTTCATGGGAGGGACACTTGCACAGGGGTTTTCTGATCCAATAGATTACTCATGTCCTCTTGAAGGGAAGGAGCTATTCAAGGTGCCCAGCCACATGGCCCCACAGCTGCTACACATGGGTCCCCACAGTCTATAGCGCTTCAGTCCAATAGCCTCAAGTTATGAACACATAGTTACCTAGGTTATGACAAAACTTTGCCTGCAGTTATAACAAAGCCAGGTCATTACAACACAGCCTTTATGGCAATGCAATCGCTGCGGTTGCCATAGCAGCGTCTACTCAGTAAAGCACAACACAGCCTCCTCCTTTTCTTAAAAAAATAAAAATAAAAACAAAAAAAAGTTCTCTCAAGTAATTATCTTGCAATTCCACACCCAAATCCGAGATCTGCCTAATAAAGCGCACTTTGATCGTCCTGCATAACATGTTGTACTGGTGTATCACTCACAAGTAATGAACACCAATGTGGCTAAGAACACGCCCAATCTGCACCCTGAGTTTACAACAGATAACTCCACTGTGGTCTTGGGCAAAGTCTTGGTATCACACGAGGGACGCTAACAGGGCAGCAGAATGACCGAGCAATACATTTTCAATATACGATCTCGGCTCTGAAAGCGTTTTCTGAAACAGTGGACCCTGTGGACATGGACTAGAGGTTTCTCCATCCCACACACCTTCGATGTTTGATGCCTAAAAATGGAACATTCACCAGAAAACTGGTCGAGAATTTCAATACTTGGATCATGAAAGCCCTAAATAAAACTTGGCTCCATTAAAAATTACATCGACAGATTAAAATTATCCAATAAACAATTTACAGCTGCCAAAAGACTAAAAAAGGGTGTACCAAATTGAGCTTGGAGAGGACTACTATGAAAAACAGGCTGAAGTACCTTCACTTTGAGGCTTAACCTACAGCAAGACGCTTTCCCTAAAATTGGTAATCTAAAAAAAAAATACCAATTCTACCACATAGTCCAAAAGCTAAAGATCCATAGAAGGATTTTAGATAATTGTTGCAGTCGGAAGCCAAGAAGTTACTCTAATTTACCCCATCACTGGCAAACACAACGGCGACAGCAAAAGTCATATTTAAAATGATGGCATTCCAAACAGATGTGGCTTAGGTAGGTGAGAAAATGTATCAACTTCAGGTTCACTTTTGGCTTCATTCCAGCTCAGTTACAGGCTGTCCGGGAGAGTCCACTGCTGAAAAAACCTCAAGGCGATCTTCAAACTAGTCTCCACGGCCCACATATGTATCAACAACGCAGCCCCTAAATACTTAAAAGACAAAATCTTCCTAAAAACCTCGACCAGACCCACGAGATCAGCTAACTGCTTCTGCATTGCCACCCCACGCTTCAACCTGAAAGGAGCTGGTGGCATCAGCTTCCCTGTACAAGCGACCCCAACCTGGAACGCCCTCCCACTCGATCTCCGCACAGACCAAACCTTCCACAGTTTTAGGTCTAACACCAAAAAATGGCTCCTCACTAACAATAACATGTCCTCAACAGCTCAGGAGTATCTAAGCACTGAAACTCACCACGAGACTTTGAAACTCCTGAGCGATTGTATTTATTCCTGTGCATATCTATGTCTGTAAATTGTATGCACACTACTACCTGTAACGTGCTGTATATTCCATTGGCCAGATGTTGGCACGTTATTTTATCTATGTACCTTTTTATGCCTCAAGATTGTCTTGTAAATGCGCCCAGAGGTGCGCACTATAAATAATAAACAAGCAAACAAACAATGGATACACCATTATTCTATTCTTGCATGTTCATCAAAATTACTGAAATGCACAGCAATCGAACCACTTCAAGACTTCATTAAATCAAATAACACACCCAATCCAGTGCAGGCTGGCTTTCATCTCACGTGCTGTATAAGGATAGTTTATGTGATGGATGACCTGAAAAATGGAGGTAATGGGCAGCAGCGATGATGCTTCACTGATCGGTTGGATCCAGCCACCCTGTTCAGCAACCAACCAGGTCACTTGTCTTGGAGAAACTAGGGCAGACAGAAGTGTACAATGTTGCTTTACTGTTGGTTAGTTCCTTCGTTTCATTAAGTTAACAAGCAATCCCTACAACACTTTGCCAGTCTCATTTCTTATAAACATGGCGTACCACAGGGGTCCGATTCATCCCCCTTCCTCTTTAACATCCAACTATGGAAAGTGCTAATACACCGTCTACTGCGTTTTATCAATTCTTCTCCTGTATCTAAATTTCAGTGAACAAATAACTGCAATCAACTATGGTGGTCTTACAGAAATAAAGCGTAATAGCATAAAATCCTTAGTACTCTTCGCTGCTTTGTACTACGGTCTGCTTATATCTGGTGAGGCCACGAATATTGGACATGGTCTTGACACCGTGAATCCACTATGGTGGTGATTAGCACGCTATAAAAGGACTCCACAGCATAAGCACTGGAGAACGTAAGATAACTACACAGTCTTTTCACTTAGTGCAAAGTGGTCTCTTGACTTGCTGTACTGCAACCGCTTCATTTGGTGGCTTCTTACAACACGGTCTCCTGATTTACAATCAATACGCGCCCATAGCAAGAATGGCTTCTTTTTGTCACGTCTATCCGCAGTACACTCCAACTTCCGTCAGCCTACAAAGTCTTACTTAACTAGAACCTCAAACCTTGCAAGAAACTAAGGACCTCAATTAGGAGTATGCCAAAAACATGCGATTTGGTAGATAAAATGTGTTCTTAAAATACCACTCTATTAAGATTTGGGATTGCATGGGACATTTAATCCAACAAGTGAATAACCCATATAACCCCATTCAATCTTTCAATGTCCTGCATGTCATAAATATCCCATGCAATCCTCACTGCCTCATAAGATGGTATTTGTTAAAAATATAAAAAGGCGGTATTAAAAAAATACCACGTTTACCCTTACTGCTGTACTCCTAATGTGAAGAGGCCTTAGTAAGCAATTTCAAATGTCTGCAACCATCTTAGTATGGTTCCTGCCAAAGTGACAATGTGCCCCTTAAATAAATCACATCTACTCCAGTCCTACACACATCTGGCTGGGATTTGGAGGAAGACCACCAACCCTTAGTTGTCCGAGACCCAATTCAAGGTGGAGCCACTGGATTCCAGATGCTGGAGTTGGACACCAGCCTTTTTCGCTTACTGCATCCCATCAAAGCTGGATGTGGGTCTGGCGATTGGTGGGATGTGGGCATTCCAGCAAGTCTTTCTCTGTTCCAATTAAGTTCAGACACAGTGCCCTCAGCAGGCAGCCAGCGAGGGGGGGGGGGTTAAAGGATAAAGGTTCCCTGTGTTTGTTCTCCGACTAGCCCAGTTTTCCACTATGCTCACCCCCTACTGAAATGCCAACACAGTGGTCTCGGAATGTATGCATTGATCCCACAACCATAGGTTCCCATTTGCACCCAAACACCTCCCTGCTTTGAGAACCCTAGTGCCCGCTACGTTCCGAGTACTACAAAACTCCTCGCACAATGACCCCCCCCCCCCAACCCCCATCACCCCCTTGGGCATGGGCCACCAATTCAGAGTTCAAACCTCAAAGGCTTTTGCCACCAGCCCTGCCCACCAGCCCTGCACTATCAGTCATCACTACCAGGCTGTTCCTTTTCAGGTAGACAAACTGTGCTTACCCATGCCTCCAGCCTCCCTCTGTTGGATGGACCCAGGTCTAGCACGTATCTTCTGTGTGACCCCTTGGGGGCTTTCATCCATTCCCCCCCCCACTCTCCATCTCTGATCGGGATCCAGAAGATAGGGTTTAGCTGCAATTGGCCCCAGACATGTACCCCTTTTTTCTTCTCTCTTCCTTGGGCAGGAGCTGAATCAAGGCGCTCCCTGGGTTTAAGCAGAGAATGTCACGCACCCTCTAGCTCCCCTGCTGCCCCACTTCCTGCACTTTGAAGAAATTATTTTACTGCCATGAAGCCAGACATAAAACACTGATAAAGTTTTAGAAAAGAGACAAATGATAACAAATTACAAGTGCATACTTCTGCTTTCATTCACAGGGACAAATGATCTTACTCGACCGGTGGAATGGGTCAACAGGGTGAATACATGTTCCTAAAGTAACTCTATAAACTATATCCTACACTGGTCGATAACTCATGCGCACAAGAGATATGCCTGAATATGATATAGCCATAATTTGACTACAGTATGATCTCAGAAGAAAGATAATACAGAAATCCAATGGGAAGCAATATATTTTACAACATGTGTGTATGGGTTTATCTAGATATATAAAATTATACACCTAATACTGTACTATTATGTAAATTAAACATACGTCAGTCATGTGCGCATTTAGTTTTCCGAGGCCATTGTTCCCATACTTTATCGTATAGAGTATAAATCATGAAACAGATTGAACAAACTTCTAGATCTCTCAACTTTATTAGCAAATGCAATGGGATGGTCACCCTGAAGAAGGCATTTTTTGAATTGTGCATTTCGGCCGAAACAGTTGTCAAAAACGGTTAAAGCCATTTAAGTGATAGTCTGAGGGGAAACATGTTTAGTCCCTAGCCAGAGGCCAGTGGCCAAAGCAGCATGTACCTCTAGTGGATGAGCCCTTCTAGTAGTAACCGTCTCTATATATACACTCAGTTAACTTACAATCATGCTTTTTCTTTCCTTTTTTCTTCTTTTGAAACTTTGACACTACATGCAACCTCGATGGGACACGTATGTATATGTATAACTCCATGAACATTTCATCTGGTTAAACACATATTAATACATGCATCTTGAATCCTTGGACATGACAACTCATGATTTTGTTAATGGGGTGATTTCACATTGTCATTTGATTGTGTAATTTATGGTGTTTTTTCACGACTTTATCATGGATATGGATTATGTTTTCCAACAATTATTTTGACATTGTAATGTGGCACATATATCCCGTGTTACAATTATTTGTGCATCTACAACGTGTGTGTTGACTAACAATGTTATACATTAATTGGTTTATTACAATATGAATTAAGATGAGCAGGCCCTGAGGAAGGATACACATCCGAAATGCATAGGTCAATCATAGCTCATTTGATGCATCTGCTATAACAGTGACTTACGACTGTGCAGCATGAATACAAATATAAATTAAAAACTACTTACCTTAATGAATTTCTTGTAGTACAACTACTTACAGAGAAACAGCACAAGCATTATACCACATAGTGGTAATAGGGTGTGCAGCCCGCACTGCTGGCTACACGGCCAAGGTCTTTTCGTTCTCCCTTCTAGTAGGAAAGCACGGTTTGTAATAGAGGAGTAAACAAGTTTTTTGAACAAGTACACCCACCAACCTCAAGGAAATATCTGCATTGCGCGATCGCGATTGAAACAGTTATGTTGAGAAAGCGTTGTGCAGTGCACACTACATAATTGGAAGCAAATTGAAATAAGTATTGTTTTTAGGGTATTGCCCAAATTGACCTTTTGTCCCAATTGACCCAATAGTGGTCCTAATTGACCTTCTGCCCAATTGACCGTTACTTTACTATATATGGTGGGTTTGGGGTAATTAATATAATAGGATTGGGTAGGGGCTTGCGTGGGGTTTTGGATTGATTGGGGGATCCCCCCCACGTGTCCCAATTGACCTTCATTTCACGATCAATTGTGCAGAAGGTCAATTCTCCCACGATCAATTGTGAAAAGGTCAATCAGCATACATCTGTTTTCAGATCAGTTTCTGAATATTCCATACAAACCGGATTTAAAGTAGATATGCAAATAATATGGCTGCGATGCTATTGATGCATTTAGCTCCTTGCCTATTTAACCTCCATGTCTCGGACTCTGGAGGAAGTACATTCATTTCCACCACTTGCTGGTCAACTAAAAAAGGTGCACGGTCTCGCTTATGCCTATATCTTCTTGTGCTCAACCCAGATTGGCCTACAATGCATTTCAGACAAACTATGAATTTGTGTATGACCATGAACATGACCAGTCTGTTAATAGTGCAAAGTCTAAAGTCATCAAGCTGTCAAACCTCAAAAAAGGCTGATAGGTGGACCACCAAAATAGAAACTGTCCACCGACTAACCTACTTGCGATTCCCCATGAGTAAGGAGCAATCGATTTATCGTAGACTGAGGGCAAGAGTAATGTTATGTGCATCTCAGTTAAAGAGAACGCATTTCAAGTATGCTCGCTTTTCTTTGCTTCCAGTAATACAGTATTATACAGCTGAAGTTGGGCCCACCCGTACCTATGGTCTTGAGCTTTTTCTAAATAATCTTGAAGGACTGTTTTGGGGCACGGCCCTTGTTCTGCCTGCAATATTGCACCAAGGAGCATGATTTGATACGAGTTAGGAACGCGGCCTCACTGTGAACATTACATATTTATCCAAAGCCGGTACGCTCTAACAATTCAACCTTGCATGAGGATCTCCAACAAGCGATACATAAGAAATCTGCCATGGTAGTAAATGATTCTAAGAGGAAATGTGGATATTTGTGGTTGATGCTGGGCTCCACTACTGAAATCCTTGCTAACAATCCAGCGCTAGTGAAATAAAAGGACTGAATCTAGATGGGGGCAGCAGTCGGTTGCTATGAATTGTGCTGACATATTGCCTCTCTGCAGAATGAAATTGTGGACAATCCCCAAATGCAAAATGGCAGAGTTCTTTTTTTTTTGCACTTCATATTAAACCTTTTGCCTACCTATGAAATCATGGGAGCGAGACTTGGGAAAGATGGCTGTGATGGTTTGCACCAGGTCCATATTGAATCCTTGTCCGATTTATGCTTGCACTGCCCGTGCTTCTATTACACAAGATAGCCGTAATTTGGTTACACTGTGCATAGATATGGATCCCTGCAAACTGAGAATTTCTGGAAGCGCATAAGCGGATGATCAGGTTTCTCCGATTTCAGCAACTATTCGATTAACACAAAAATTCTAGACGTTAATTGAATTTTATCATCTTTAAGTGTATGGCATTTCAAAATGTACAAGTATTTGTTACTATGTGATAATTGGGAATGTATTTTGAAATCATATTCTTATTGAATTTCTCCATTAGTATTCTTCAATTATTTGAATGAAGAGATGTCGATGTAATTTTATATATCACACACATATTGCTGTAAAACAAATGGTTCTGAGATGACTTACTCACGCTTCCTTTGTCTGTGGGAAAAAGTTCAGACAGTAGAGTTATTAGCTGGGATTTTAAAAACTCAAAAACCTTGTTGACAGAGGATATAATCCCCCCATGGGTCTGGCCATCACAGGTAACAATTATCTCTTGTTTATGGGGGTCAATAATCAGTACCAGAGAGATCCGAGCATTCATTTACATACACCCCACTCCTGCTCATGCAACCGTGTAGTACATTTGAAAATTACAATTCAACGTCCTTCCCGGGAACACAGGACTGTTAAAGCGTTGCCTCCTCAGTTATTACACTGCCCCCAAAGCGATTGCAACATTGCCCCAGGCTTCTTAGAAACTGTCCCACAGTCGATACATTGCTCCAGTATTACTACAACACCGTCTCTCAGTTATTCCCAAACTGTCGCAGAGTAACCACAGCACTGCCATTCACGAACCAGAACAGCGGGGCCCCACGCAGTCACCTAAACAGCGGGGCCCCACGCAGTCATCCAGTGTTCCCCAGCTTTTAGAAAAGGGCCATCAGTCATTACGCAATGTTCCCTTGGGCAACACCAAAAGTCGCTTAGTTACCACCTGACAGGCCCTTGGCCATGACAACAATTCCGCATGGGTTATTTCAAGACGGTCCATCGAGTACCATGCTGTCTCACAGCGCGGTCTCCTCAATTACTACAGCCCTGCCTCTGTGCGTAGCGGGGCACTGTCCGCGGATAAGTCGCCCTGTCACGGTGCTCGCCTCAGCTACTGCGGCGCTGCGCTGCAGGCCACAGATACCCGCCCGGTCATTTTTCTTGGATGTTCCGTTTCCAGGAAACCCATCGTCACCAAGCAGCCCCCTGGGAGGCAGCAGTGCCCCCACCCCCCACACACACCCGAAACGGATCATTGCAGTGACCCTCCAGCGCCCTCTCCTCCGTTATTACAGCCCCATTGTTTTTTTATAGAGCTGCCGTGTAGGTTATTATAATGCGGTCTCGTGGGTTTATCACTACACTGTCTCGTGGGTCATTACTGTTCTCTCGTTGGTTATTATAACGCTCCCTTTTATTTTACTTTACTACTCCCCGCCCCCACACAGAAACCAAACGAGCAAAACGCTGGCGTCTTACCCAAGAGACCATCCGGACGATGGTGTGCGGCTGTCTCACGAACGACTGCGGGTCGAAGGCCCCTCCAGCTTTCCCTGCTCCATAGGCGCCCCCTTCCATCTTGCAGAAACCCCGTCTCTCTCAAGTCTAGAGGGAGGTCTCTCTTCTGTAACACGGGTTCTCGCTAGCAACGCCGCTCGTGTGAGAGCAAGATGTATCGAGGCCGAAGGATGTCTCTTGATGGAGGGGTGTATCGCCGTTGAAACACCAGGTTGTCTCCCACTATGGGGGTGTCTCTGTATAGCGAGGAGCGCGTGTCTCTTTCGGGGTGCTATGAGGCCTCTCAATGCCAGGCCGGTCTCCGTCAGAGTGGCAGGCTGCCCGTCAATCTCATGCCAGGCAGCCAGTGTATGTCTCTTAATTCGAGGGGGTGTGTAAAGCCCAGGGTGGCTAGTCGTCTGGCTGCGGTTCCATATAGCCCAATGTCAGGGTATGTTTGTCTGTCAGGGTGTCTCTGGCGGTCAATGTTTCTCTTTCGGGGCGCAGCGGGGTTTTCTCGTTATTGGGCCGGGATGTCGCCCGCTGTCAGGCTGTGCTTATTTGTTATCTCTCTCTCTCTCTGTGTGGAGGAGGCGTTCCTCTCGGTCTCCCGCCTTCACGGGCAGGTGCAGCTGTCCCAGATCCACCCTATAGCCTTTCTGCTCCCCTTTGTCTTTTCCCGCGGCGTCTCTTTTTTTCTGGCAGTATGGCTCCCGTTGTCAGAGCTCAGCCTTCGGCTGTCTCTTCTGCAATGGCTGCGGCCCTGGCGACCTCTCTTCTTTGCTGTGTATCCCGTTCTGGGGGTCCCTTCTGCAGTCGTCGAGTCCCCGTTCTCGTGTATCCCCTACGGCAGTAAGCGCAGCATGGGCTGTCTCTCTCCTTGCTTGCCCTAGCTCCCGGTCTCTTACCCCGGAGCACCTTGTGGACCGTCTCTGGATTGGAATCGGGTCCCTCCTCTTCGAAGGGTGCACGGACTATATTGCAGCCTGGGATCGCGGTCTCTCTTCTGCCGTCTCACGCCTCCTCCTTGCGTTTACTGTCGGCAGCCTCTCACCCGCAGTTACTGCTGCCTTGGCCGTCTGCCCGTTCTTCGTGTGGACCTTTGCGTTATCTCCTTTTCTTTGACTGCTCCCTTGGCTGTCTCTCTGATCTTGTGATCCTGCGCAGCGGCCTCTCTTCTGCAATGGCTGCTCACCCACTGGGTCTCCGAGTCCGAGCTGCCTGCAGTGGAGCTAGCCACATTACCGTCTACTCCCGCTAGGGGTCTCTCTCCTTCCTTCGCTCTTGCTTGCCCTCTTTCTCGCACGCTCACTCCGCCAAGGACAGGCTACTGCACAGAATATGCATTTTATTACAACATGTCATTGGCACACATATAAGTCCCATGAAACTCCTTAGGAAAGATCGATTAAGTAGAGGCAGGGGGTTTCTGCTGAATTTCGATACAAAGGGGTTGACCCTGACAACACATGGCAGCATCGCCTCTGTCCCAGAGGCCCTGGCATTAAACCTAATATCCCAAACTTGTGGCTGAATTCTGAGAGGTCTCACATGTGTGACTGAATCTTATACTTGAGACAGGAATATAGTGGCCATGTACATGCTGCATTCTGGGACTGGTAGTTTCTTCACCGGTCATATACCTATAAATCTACCTATGCGGCCTGTCAAGTAAATTGCCATAGCCTAACCAGTCATAAATGCCTCATACTTGCCAACATGACCCATTCCCATCTGAAGGTGCGTATCCAGGTCGTTTTATTTATTCTTTGTATTCTGGGATTTGTAGTTCCACTTTTCCAATTAAAAAACTTAGACTACAAGCCCCAGAATGCAAAGAAAAAACCAAGACTGGATAAGCACCTACAGTCTGGAATGGGTCATGTTCGCAACTATGATTGTCGATGACGATTTCGCTGCCTATGGCAGTTTTCCCCCATGGCACAAGCAGTCGGCAGACTTCCCAAGTTTCCCGTGGCAATGCGCCAGAAGGCCATCCAGTTCTGGTTTTGTTTGGAATTCTAATACTTGTGGTTTACCTAAATTTCAAAAGGGAAAGAAAAAAAAACTACAAGAGCCAGAATCCAAAGGGAACACAACGGGGCTGGATATGATCCTTTCAGTCATGGCCATATGAAACTTGAGAGCACTGCACAAGAGGAGGGTGGGAGTGCAGAGAGGTCCTGCTATGTTTGGAGGTGTGCCCCCCTCTCCTTTAGGCCGAGTGTGGGGAGGGATGGAGTGCATTCACTTTATTTTAAGCTGGTTGAGCCATGTACCCCAGCAGGACCCGTGCTGTACCCGGCAATTCAGTTTTACCACCATTTGCATTTTTGTTGTAGCTGTGTTTGTAAAAACATACTCGTGCAATGGCTCGTCAGAGCTGCCCTTTGCCAGATGACTCCATGTTACCAGGGACGTCCTATACTTGTCCTGGTCTTTAGGTTTACTTTAGTCCATTATATTCAACTGTACTGGCCCAAGATGACAACTCCCAGAATACAATTGATGGCGAACCGAAAGCCCAGGGCTGGATCATGGTTTTCTCGGTGACATGGACAGTCCTGTTAAGAGTTAAGAGATAATGGTTAAGATCGCAGCAGTGAGCCTGTCCTCTTCTCAATGACAAGTCCCCTCTTACCCACCAGTATGCTAGTACGAGATGCCCACTTTCCAGATAACAAGTAAACTGGCTAACAATGTAAAACATTGTTTCAAAGCAAGAATCATCTTTGTGTAAAATAAAGGCTAATAGCAGACAACTATCACACGGACTCTTCAGGAGTGTGTCTTTACCTCTTGAAAGTAGTATAACTCAGAGTTTACCAAGATCTCAGGCGTGAATTGTTTGTTAAGACTTGTCTGTGAAGGTCACAGCACTTTGCATTCTGGTACTTGTAGTCCACCACATATACTGTGATTAACATCCAAGAGCTGTACAGGAATGCAACATTTCATTAGCTTATAAATTCATTCAACCTTTAATAACTTATAAAAGGTAAAACACAACATTACTGAATGTTACAATTCATTACATAATAAAAACGATGTGTATATTTAATCTACAGACGAGCCGACGGCGCAGTGGTCGAGCGCAACAGGTGAGGTCCTGTCGAAGTTGCACCTAAGTTAAGCCTCTCTGTACCTGTCCGGGCTACGGACGGGCAGGAGGGTTGTACCCTGAGTGGGAGGATAAGCTATCTGAGACAAGTCCTGGTGGGTCTTGCTCTCTTGCACACAGTATTACCCGTGAATTTTACTAAAAACTCACTGGTTGCTAGTTGTCAGGAATCAGTCTGGCAGCAGTATCAGGAAACAGCCTGGCAGCTGTGTCCGGGGAACACAAGAGAGGAAAGCCCTTTTATCCCGTGCTGTCCATCTCCAAAGGATAAGGAGAAAACGGTTGCCTTTCTGGCACAGGCAACAGACTCATTACGAGTCAGTCGGTCCGGAAATAACGGTGGCAGTAAACCCGCCGCCACCGTTGTTTCCTGGACCGGCTGATCTCGAGTTCTGCAGGCAAGAGGTGTCATTCCCGCCAGGTCTGACCTGGCGGGTTTAACACCACCCGCCTGCAGGCGAACACTGGAAACACTGGCACCATTACAAGATCGGGACTCCATGGAAATGGGGATTTACCGAATTCCGCCTCCGGAATTACCGGGTCACCGGGGTTGTAATGCCCCAGTGATTCCGGGAATCACGGAGGCGGAAGGGTAATACGAGTCTGGCGGTAACCTGCTGGAATTTCCAGCACATTTACCGCCGGACTCGTAATGAGGCCCACTCTTTATGGCGTGTTGGCAGCTCCCATGGAAACAATGTAAGCCCTGCCTCCTACACCGCAGCGTAGGGAAGAGGCGTTTAGCGCCACCTAACTTGACGCTTTCCCCAGGACGCAGTAGATGTAAAAGTAAGATCCATTCATGCCTCGGTGCTTCTGAATGAAGTTGTTACGGTCACGTTTCATGACCCATTGTCTAGTTCTCTGCTTTTTTACTTCTAAAATAAGGAACTTTCATTGCTTCTACGTTTCCTGCATTCAGGAACCGAACGGAGAGCTTCGGCACCGTGATGTACCGCAATGTTCGACAGCAGGTAAGTGATGATTCAAGGAAAAGCGCAAAGTATGGCAAAGCGCAACCTTAAACTGACTTTTTTCGATGTCTAACCTTGTCTTCTGTTATTACTTGCAGGCGCTGCTGTCGACGATGGAGCGTGTCGTGCTGCGGTGCAAGATGAAGATTTCAGCGTTCCAGAAAATGTAAAGATGAATACTTGGTTCGCCGAAGAGATGTACAGGTAAGAACAGCATCCACCAGTTGGTAAGTATGCTGGCAGGATGCAGGATGTACAGGAAGCAGGATCTACAAAGGTAATTCTGACCTCAGTCGACGGTGAGCGTTACGCTGCTTGCAAGTGCAGAATAACGCGAAGCGTCTGTCTTGAGGATCGGGGCAGCTTATATAGCTGAGATCGTGGGCACGCCCATTAGGGCCGGCTTACCAGCCACACCCTGCTACTCCTAGAGAGTGAGCACGTGCAAAGGCAATCCATTAGCAGCCACACACAAGAATACACTTGGGGCTGCTTAATGGATGGAACGTTGAAGGTTAATGCATCCTGCTTAATGGATGGAATGTTCAAGGTTAATGCATCTGAAGTGCTATGTCCATAATAAAAGCCTTTGGGTGTTAAATGGATGTTCTTGTTTACTTTTGTTCATGAGCCTGGCACCAAAGGTGCCAGGACAGTGTACACCCAGGTCTCGTGTGCATGCAACCCCTGCATGCCTGTGCCCCTGACTTCATGACCATGACAAAGAGTGAGTGATACTGAGGTGGAACCACCAAGTAATAATCTAACAACTAAGATTATAGAATACCTGAATAGTTGTCTTATTATGGATATGGAATCTAAAACTATAGTAAAAACCAAAACATGCCTTATTCGCCTATAGTAACCAGAATCCTAAACAACACCCCCCAGTCGATAAACAATTGTTCTTACCACCAAGGTGTGAGTCTGAAGTCAAAGAAAGTATTATTTATTAACACTGGATGTACACGCCATACTACCGGCAAAGACAGTTTAACAGCAGCTAGGTTCACAATGGATTTGATGACATAAGGACCCACAAACCGGGACAACAGGGCCCGCCTGCCAGGGATGTTCAAATGGCGAGTGAGTAAGTTGGGGCAGGAGACCGACGTGCATCTGCATATTTCTTTGCGTGTACCTGTGCTCGTTGCAGATGGGACCGGATGTCACGATGTACTTGGTCCATGTCCCACACTCCAAGCGAGAGCTGCAGGATTGTCCAAAGGTAAGTTGGGATCGAACGGTAGTGACCACGGATGGAAACCATGCAAGGCAAAAAACGGTGAAACCCCCATAGAGGTATACAACGACTTGTTGTATGAAAATTCAGCCTGACATAAGGCAGACAACCAAGTTTGCTGAAATTGTAGACACAGACATCTGAGATATTGCTCCAGAGTGGCGTTGGCCCTCTCAGTCTGTCCCTTTGTCTGAGGATGTTAGGAAGAAGAACATCTATCATCTATGCCCAGGGATTCCGTCAGAGTTTTAAAAAAACGTGAACAGAGGTAAACAGAGTACTACGATCGGATACTATGATAGACGGCAGCCCAAAACGCCGGAAGATGATAGTGAGGAACAATTCAGCCAATCTGGGAGCAGACGGTTGGCCAGCACAGGATACAAAGACTGCATACTTCGTAAAATAGTCCACCACCACCCAGATCGTGTTAAGGCCTTTGACGTCAGGGAGCTACACTATGAAATCCATGGGTACCATTTGCCAAGGTTTGTAAGGAATAGGCAACAGCTGTAGTAGACCCATAGGTTTCGACCTCAAAGTCTTGCATTGTGCACAGATTGCACATGTTGTGATATGCTCCATGACATCACATGCCATTGTGTACCACCATGACCAACGGAGTAATGCTTCTAGAGTCTTTTGTTGACCCGGATGAGCCGCAACCACCGAATCATGAGCCCATTGAAGAGCCAAAGTACGAGTTTGCCCAGGCAGAATAAACAACCGGCCTTGGATACATGGCAGGCCTTGAATCACATCAAGATTAAGGTTCGCCACCTCCTCAGGATGTGAAGAAACCCATTTCGCTTTGATGGTTCGCATAAGAGGTTGAATTGAGCAACCACAATTCACATTAGTGGGCAGAAGACGAAGTGTTCAATCTGAGCGTGACTATCCCCCACATGGAGGCGCGAAAGAGCATCAGCTAAAACCTGGGATTTGGCAAGTGGTAAGTGATGGTAAAATGGTACTGGGAGAAAAATAGATGCCACCGAGCCTGCCTGGTGGTGAGACACTTCCATCAACTGAAAGGCCAATAAGCTACGATGGTCAGAGTAAACTATGACTGAAGGCCGCGCACCCAACAGATGGTGCCTCCACTCGGTGAATGCGTCTCTGATGGCTAGGAGTTCCCTTTCCGTTATAGTGTAGTTTCTTTCATAAGGAGTCAGCTTTCGGGAGAAATAAGCTATCTGATGGGACTCCCCGGATTGAGGGCACACCTGCGGAGCACAGCTCCCACTGCGAAACCAGAAGTTTCTGCTTCCACAAAGAACAGCACCTCTGGATTAGGATGTTTCCTAACAGGTGCTGTAGTGAAGGCTGCCTTCAACTTCTCAAACGCAGTCTGCGCATCCAAAGACCACACAAAAGGCACTTTAGAGCTATTCAGGGCTGTCAAGAGAGCTGAGATAGAGGAGAAACCGTGGATGAAACACCTGTAAAAATTCACAAATCCTAGAAAGGACTGCAGGGCTTTAACTGACGTCGGTACATGCCAATCCATTACATCTTTTACTTTAGTAGTACTCAAACGGACTCCATGTTTGGGGAGCTCATAGCCAAGGAACTCTACCTCCGATGCATGAAATCAAGGGAAGAGGGTACTGATTCTTTACAGTTAACAAGTTAAGGGCCCGATAATCAATACATGGCCTGAGGTCACCCTCCTTCTTAGGAACAAAGAAGAGGGGAGAAGCGGATGGTGATTTGGAAGGACGTATGAACCCCATGGCTAATGCCTTGTCAATGTATTCTTTCAATACTGTATCTTTCTTCAGGGTCAAAGAATACACCCTACCTGCTGGGATCTTAGCCCCTGGTATGAGATCAATAACCTTGCATAACCTTGTACCATGCAGTGCTTCCAGCATGGCCACCCGGGTCTTTGCTTCTGGCATGGGAGTGCTGTTTGAGGCATCTTCCTGCATCCAGGGCAGTGATTGGTTAGGGGGTTTGCCTTGAGGACCAACGACGGACCGGCAGGCTAAGCCGGTCCCCTGAAACATCCTGTGCTTTCATTCTTAGCAACATGACGGAGACATGATCCTGCAACTTTCCTTCTCTCCTGGCTTTCATCACCAGAGTTTGTGTGTGCAGCTGCTCTTTTTCGGCCCCCCTGGTCGAGGTAGGTGGAATTTCCACGCACCCTTGCACCTTCATAATATCTTTTGGGCATTTTTGTGAGAAAAAAACGTTTCCCAATTTTAGCAGTTTTTGTGAATTTTCAGCGTTTAAATAGCGCTTCTCCATTGCGCTTCTAATTAGCCATGCTAAATTGTTTTTCATTTGCCCTGCACCTGTGTAAGATGTGGTTTTGTATAAAATTGCAAGCATAACCTTGCACCATGCATTGCTTTCTGCATGGCCGCCCGGGCCTTTGCTTCTGGTTTGGGAGTGCTGTTTGAGGCATCTGCCTGCATCCAGGGCAGTGATTGCTTAGGAGATTTGCCTTGAGGACCAACGACAGACTGGCAGGCTTCAGCCGACCCACCGCCTCCAAGGCCCACTTATAAGGCCCCAGTCAACTTCCCTGTCTGCTGCCAGGCCACTATACGCGACTTCTACCACCGCCCAAACCCTTCCTGATGTTGCTATCCCAGGACTACTGGACTACTATGACTCTCCTACCTCACTCTACATGGGTTAGTTACTGCCCCCTGACTGCCCTTGTACTCCCTTCTCTGCGTGTTATGTACCAATTCAAGTCTTTTCTGTACTCTCCCTTACCATTTTACCGCCACTTTCGTTTCCTGTAGTTCAGTGCCTTGCATTTGAATTGAAAATCAAACTTGGGTGTATTTTGCATTTGAATTGAAAATCAAACTTGGGTGTATTTTGCATTTAACTTTGCCCATTGATTGTAACCCACTAGCCCAGTGACTGTTCCATACCGCTGTACTTGCATACTCCTCCCTCTGTCTCCTATCTCTTCCCACTCATGGCGCTTTCTGTTTCTCCCATCTATTCCAATTGCTTCTCTATCAACTATTCTTCCCTTCTCACTTAGTCTGGAAAGAAGAAGTTTAAAAAGGATATCCTGGCCTCCAACCCAGGTCTCCCTATCGCTGACACCTATTCCTGGGCCTCTTCTAAACAGACCCTCACCGACATCCTCTTTGTCGTTCCTTTGCCGGATCTATGGACCACACATATGATCTCTGTGCTCTGTCCTGTCTCCTCCTCTCCCATTAATAGTGGCACTCGCTGGGAAGTCCTCATGGCTTCCTTTGACTCCTCCAGAGTCATCATCAATGTCTACCTACCAAGTTCAATGTAAAAGAAGTCAATGATATTACAATAATGGACATGGCCATTAAATCCATGACAGAGGAAATGGGGCGGGGGAGAGCTAAAACATTTAAAAACACAAATACCCACGTCACGAACGTTGGCCTGAATGACTGCTTAATTCTTGGTCCTGCCATTGAAGAAGAAGTAAAAAAGAGGATGAGATTCTCCCTAGGACCTTCTACACCAGTGCCTAAACAACTATATGGCAGAGAGGATGTGCACATGTTCAGTCTCCCACCACGACACAAACAGGAAACATACAACTTTACACGCGATACGAATGATGCTCAGTTTCGGAAAAACGAATGGCAGAAGGAGCAGGCCCAGCTGAGGCAACAGCATTGTAATGGCAAAATGCCGTTGGGCCAGTGTAAATCCCCAATAAATTCTAGGGAACAAATAGATATGTTTGACTTGACAACAGGGTTGCTTCCTGGGGGGAGGACTCATGAGGTTGGTGACAATGTTGAAGAGGCCGACTGTCGCCACAATGACATGGTTAAATTTGGTATGGATTTCCCGGTATTATCCAGGATTCTGGATCTTCTTGACAAGGGCCATGAGTTGACACACCTTGAGCTAGGGAATGTA
Organism: Ambystoma mexicanum; assembly: GCF_040938575.1. Lineage (NCBI taxonomy): Eukaryota > Metazoa > Chordata > Amphibia > Caudata > Ambystomatidae > Ambystoma > Ambystoma mexicanum. The sequence continues at coordinate 16,390,866 of NC_090926.1, forward strand.
AAAAATTCTATGAGTGAGATTTCATGCAAGATTAATAAAATGGAGGGAATGTTATTTACTTGACAAACGGTATCCTCTCTGGTGGGTGATCACAACAAAACTGCCAAGTTAGTCAATGAGAGCACGCAAACTCCGGCTGATCTCAGAATGGTCAATGTCAACATGAAATCCTTTGCAGAAATGGCAGCCATGCCACAACTTGACAATAAAACAATAGAGTCCATACCCAATTATGGGGGAGGTGAGGTGAATTTTGTATCCATAATTGAGCAAATTAAAACTGACATTATGGAAATCAAACTCGCCATTACTAAAGGGCAGGGAGAAAATGTAGAAACACTGATTGCATTGAAAGAAGCTGCCACTCCTACTGAGCACGGAGCAGATAGTCCTTCAGCACTGCTTGACTTAATCGACCTCTCAGAAGGAGACATGCAAGAATTGGGAGAGGCGATTGACCCTCCTCCTCCGGATGAGCAAATGGTAAAAGAGAAGGTTGTATTCACCCGTAGAGAAAAAAGAACTATTGTTAGAGCACAGAAAAGAAACGCGCACAACAAAAAAACGATTATTGCATTCAATAAAAAGAAAAATATGACGGTTGGAACTGATGCTCAGTTGAATGAAGCTCTTGGTAGCCAAGACGATGAAAATGGTTTCGATCTTCATCAACTCAATGATGACTCAAAAAAACATCTGGCCATGCTACTTGATGAGGCTGCTAGCACCACCAAGACGCCAAAAAAATGTGTAAAGAAGTTGAAACATATGATGACATCAGACATTCAAGATGTATTAACTGAGGCAGATGAAAGCAAGTATCAACCCAAAGAAAAGAAGTGTACTGCTCTCACTAGTATGGGCCCTCCAGGGGCACAAATGGCACTCTCACAGTTCTATAAAATGACAAATGAAAAGACCAATGCCCACAAAGGTACTAAGTCAACAAAGGTGGAGGGCCATGGGCCAGATAGCGTACAGCCACACGAAGAAATGCTAGCTGAACATATCGCACGTGACAAAACAACTAAGAAGTCACAACAAGCAAATAGTGAGAACGAGGAAGAAGCTCCTCGGGTAGCTGATTCCCAATCGACATGTCCAAAGCAAAATACTCCCTTCGTACTATCCACAATGAAAAAACTTCCATAGAGCCACAAATCCCAACTATTTCAAACATAAAGAGTAACATAGGACATAAAAAAGAAACAGTTACAGAGAAACAAATGTCCTTAGAAAACTTGGCACCATGGATGCCAATTATAATGGGGTGGGAGAATGATGTGGCGATTAATGGAAGAACACGTTTGAACAGAACCTTTATTCTAAAAGCCTTTCAGGCAATTCCATCTCTAAGAACTTTACGCTCTGATGACATAGAATGGATACGGTTAGCCACTGACTACAATCACCGTATGATTTGTGGCTTCCAATCAACAATCATTGCTAGGATGGTTTGGGAACAAAGAGAGAACTTTGCAGTGATCGGTTTAGAACCATTTTATTTCAGTGTGAAAGAGATGCTGAGACCTTCCTTGTAACACCACTCAAAAAGGAGGGAGAGAACAATGTGCTATTACAATCTGGCCCGCTATCCAACCTTAATGAAGAACCTATAAAGCAAATCCTTACCTTGGCAGCATCACTCAACAGGATTACTACTGATGCTCAAAGTAACGATACACGGCCATCCAAGGGTAAAGGGGAATGCTAGCACACAGATAATCCTTTGCGAATTATGTCATGGAATAGCTGTGGCCTGGCAAATTTTTTAAGATGGGTCAACAAGAATGAGTTTAATGACCAGCCTGAAATTATTATGCTTCAGGAAACTATGCACACTGGAGCTTTTGATGTGGCAGGCTATGAATGTTTTGTACACCCAGCATCCAAAGGTTTAAAGGGACGACCTTCGGGGGGCATAGCGGTACTTGTGAAGAATACATGTAGATTCGAATTAAATCCCTATCTTCCCACTGATACTAAAATTGTAATCATATGTATTTATTGGAACAGAGCAACAATGGGTTGGAAAGTTATGGAAAATACTCTTGACATTATCCTTGAAAGAATCTTTGTGAGAAATAACAATGTGGGTGTGTTAATTGGGGGGACCTCAATTCATCCTGTTTTATTCCGAATCCGGAAATTGTTGACATAAGCAACACTAAAACTCTGCCTTCCATGAAATATGGACTAAAATGGGTAAATGTCTTATTAGGTTGGGACATGCAGTTGGTGCCCCCTTTGGATGAGAGCAAGCCTATCACCTGGAAACGAGGTAAACTGAAGTTATATATTGATCATTTGTTTTATCTCTTCTTCATTGGTATCATGGTGTGAGAAAGTGAACATCCTTGATATGGGATGTAGTGATCATGCTGCAATCTGTATGGAAATGGGAATCTCATACTGGTGTTATCACTCTGATACTGTGCTCAAACTTGTTGAGATGGATAGACCAGGGAGAACTGTAAGATGGAATCCTCTGACCTGTAAGAAACGTATTACTATGATCAGAGAAGATCCAGAATTCAGGAGATACACCTACTGCCATATTGGAGCTGACATGGAGATGGAATGAGAATTGCTTACCTGCATTAATAACCACGTCAAAATTATCTTTGTGCGTGCCTGTTCGGACCATACTCCGACTCAGCACAAGCACGCATTTAATTTGCACATTCACCAGCTTAAAATAATGAACAATTTAAAACTATGACAGTTGGCAAAAACTGAGCTAAATGTGGAAATGTATAAATATGGAAAAAACGTATTATTTTAAAACATAAAAATCTTATGAAGGATCTAAAATATGCAACTGCACTAAAAGATAATCAGTGCATGATGCATAATATCCTTAAAAATGATACACGCAATATTCGGACATTGTTAAGAACTATCACTAGTCCTAAACAGATTATGCAGGATCCACCCATTTTGGCTGCCACCTGGGAAAAATTCCTTAAAGCCAAATTCGAATTACCTTTGGCTCATAAAAAAGATGGTTTGAAAGATTACTCTGAATTTATTCTTGAGTGCTGTCCTTGGTCGATTGATGACATAGTCTTAGCTATCTCGAGACTAAAAGACTCAAAAGCAGCAGGGCCGGATGGGATCCCTCCGTGTTTGATTAAGATGGATCCATATCTATGGTCTATAATTCTGAAAAACAAATTTGACAATATCTCTATAACCAGACAGATTCCCATCTCTTGGGGATCAGCAATTATTGTGCCTATTTATAAAAAGGGTAGCACTATGGAACCTAATAATTATAGGCCAATTGCGCTTACTGATGCCTCATATAAGGTATTTACACAGCTAGCCCTCTTTGACCTACAGGAATTTCTAGCTGAAAATGACATTCTGCCCAAATTCCAAATTGGGTTTAGAAAGTTTATGGGGTGTTCACCCAATGCTACGATTGTGTCTCTTTTACAGCGTCAGACTAAGGAGGAACACACAGGGGCAATCTCTATGGCGGCATTAGACCTGTGTGCAGCATTTGATACTGTTATCAGAGAAACACTTTGGAGCAAAATGTCTCTTCTGGGTATCCCAATCCATCTCACTGCACTTATAGCACTCCTTCATAGTCAAACAAATTACAGGGTCCGAGTCAACAGCAGGGGTACCCTCTCTGATCCGATCACTACTGTAATTGGGCTTAAGCAGGGCTGCTCGCTTGCAGCCGTTTTGTTTAATTTCTATCTTATTGATCTAGAGTGGAATTGGTGAGACATAATTAAATATCCGGCAAGAATTAATCATCTAAAAATTAATGCGATCAGTTTCACTGATGACATACTCCTGATTGATAGAACTCCCTTTGGCCTCCAGAATAAACTTACCAGTACCTTTGAATATGCCCAATCTAATAACTTGAAGATAAATGAATCTAAATCACAGATCATTATCTTCACAGATGGGAAATTGAGGACCAAAAAATTCAACTGGTCGATTGGTTTAGTTAATCTACAAGGGGTAATGGAAACAAGGTATTTAGGTTATTGCCTCACAGACCAATATTCTATTAAATGGTGGAAGGGTATGCTAGAAGAAAAATGCAGACCACTCATGTCGCAGATGGGTCTCATTCGTAAAAAATATTGCAACTTTTCCCTGATTCCGTTGGTTCAGTTTTACTTATCAAAAATTGAACCAATTATTCTCTATAGTCTTGATATCTGTACATCTGAGAAAAAACATTGGGGCTAGCTTGCTCTATCCCCAACGATATTATTCGGCACGAATTTGGCCTATTACCATTATCAGTAAAGAGAAACTGGAGATTGCTTAATAATTACACCAAAATGCTATCTCCTCCGAAAAATTCTTTGAACGAGGATTTATCAATTATGATAGCTGATAGATCCTCCAAGGCTCTTAATGAATATGTCGAGAAAATGGAAACGATTCTAGATCTCATCAATGTTACCAAGGCTGAGCTTATAGCATGTCTTCCTTCCAACAAAAAAACATTTCAACGTTTTTTCTGGTGTATACAATCTGACAGGATAGGAAATTATAAATCGTATTATGAATACGCTTTATTCAGAATGAAATTGGGTGATTTACCGAGTTACATCCTAAACTTTCCAGGTCTAAAAGAAAGAAATTTGTACATACATTTTAGGCTCAACCAATTCCCCACATACGAACATATCAAGCATTGGCCAATACACAAATCAAAACCTTTGGCAAAAGTGGTTCAGCGTCGGTTTTGTGGTATTACTAACACTGAAGAGTCTTTAAAACACCTAGTAATCTTTTGCTCAAAATTTGAAGTACTTAGAATGCATGAATTTGGAAAGTATTGGTATTCTGGAACATATAATGCCATAATGTTGTTATGGAATAGATGTATGTGGGTTAAGAGCATTGGTTTGATTCTAAGGTTAACCAAATTTCTAGAGGTAATCAATGAGCATTTATTGGAAATCTGACCATAATGGATGCACAATAAGATTGTAAATTTAAACTTAATATACACCTGCGGCTGGGATGTGCTCTGTCTTGCTACTTAAGATAGTAGATGTCCCCAAGCGTTTATATTCTATTTTATGTATTAGTTCAAAGATGACTAAATGATTTGTTTTATATATTCTATATGTTTTCTATCTGTAAGAAGTTTTAGAGAGAAGAATTGTTGAAAAATTTGATACAAATGATTAAATAACTGTAAATGTGTTTTTATTCAATGAAATTATCGAAATATGTGTTTTGCTTAAGTTGTAAAGGTTATTTGACTAACCCAAAAAATGTTTTAAAAAAATGTTGTCTTGATATTGGGCAAATCTTCCTCGGGACCAGCCCTTGGGAGCAAAAATTACCCAATTCAGCCCAAAATACAGGTTCTATTGTGCCGAGCAGTGAACTCATGCTAGTGACAATTGACACCTTCAAAAAGTTTTAGTATTTATTCTAAACAGTGAATTTCAGCAACATCTTGGGATTCAAGTTAGAGAAGATTACAAAGCACAAAACTTAGAGAAATGCAAAATATAGAGAAACATAGAACTTAGAGAAACATAGAGATACACAGTATTCCGCCCCTTCAATCAGCACTGGGAGACCCTGGCCCTCATAAGCTAGCTGTAACAAGCCCCACTCAGAGGACAGCGCTGCAGGGTGCCAACAGAGCAACAGATTCCGGACACTTGATCTTGCTCGAACCAAGTCCACAGATCGATCTCCCACCTGAGTCATGTGGGCATGCATTTTTATAATCTCGTGCTGTCAGTCCATGACGCACAGTTCTAGAAGCTTCCCTGTGCAAAATATAGGCTTGCTCATGTAAAAACCCAACTCTGTGAATTTCCACTGTGTTCCTTTCCTGTGCTCCTCCCTGCTTGGAGCCCATCTGCGCGAAAGCTCAGGAATGTTTTATCAGTGCCTTCCCAGAGAAAGAAGATTAGTTTACGAAACCATGCAGGGCTACAGTTAGAAAGTCGAGATGAATTAAGCCTATGCGAGCAAGCTCTAAAAGGCATGCACTCATAGCTTAGTGTTCATAGCACTTAAGAAGGGCTATCTAAGCGCTATATAGGTGCCATAATGTTTCAAACACTCCAATAATGTCTATTAGCTACAGAGCTGGGGCCTTCGCCCTGCCTGTCTATCTACAATGCATAATGTGACCTACCACCCCTACTAGGCCTGCATATTCCTTGTAGCTCACTACTGCGTAATGGAAGTGCTACAACAGACTACTGTCAGCATTTTTGGCACATACTTTGAATAAACTATTGGCTTTCAGCGGCTAATGCTGTCATCTAAAGCCCTGATTGGCAAATTTGCAATGTTGTGTATCACTACACTCCACCCCTATTCAAAGTGTGTGCGACAATGCTGACTAATACCCATCAACATAGTATGTAGTGCAGTGATAAAGAGCTTGGGGCTTTGCAAGAGGTTTAAGCAAACTATCTTCTAGCGGTTAGTCAGCGTGGCATGCAAGGTTAGTAAAAACACTACCTAAACAAAAATGTACAGAAAGTGAACAGTGACATATACCCTTGCCAAAACCTGGCCTACACAAAAAAAAACTTACACAAAGTGAACATGGACATTTACTCTAGCCAAAACCTGGCCTACACAAAAATACCTAAATAATTATTGTATAACCGATTGTCAGTTAAAAAGCAGCATGCAGTTAGAATGTCAAGGCAATCCGGTGTAGTCTAATCTACAATGCACTATTGCATTTATGTATGGTTACCAATTCTAAACCTGGCAGCCTTTCACTCTAAGGGCCTACCCTCCCCCTGATCCCAGGGCATTCAAACGTGACTATGGGCTGTGTGATTAGACACTTCCCCCATGTATGTGGAACCCAACCAGAAACCATCTAATTTCATGATCAAGGTGAACCCATGGGCACCAGGTTATCTAAATAAAAACTGTTCTACTAATTTGCATTAAAGCATGGCATGTGTTATTCATGCAATCAAAAGAAAGCAATTTGATCCATATGTTTGCTGGTAACTGTAGCTCTGTATGCCAGTGTGTTGAGGATGGTCGCCCCACTCAGAGTGAAAAGCAAACACCTGCTGATTAAAGAATGTTTGCCATAAAATGCATTGTGTGTATTTAGCAGTCTTGTTGACCTGCCCTATGACAGAAAAAATGTCTTCATACCTAAAATTCTGCCATCTGAGGTGGTGGCCAATACTTGCAGCAGTGTTGGGCATATCAATGGGCCCCACTAGGCCAGAAGTTCTATAGCAGAGCTGGCATCAGAACCAATAGTGGCTAGCTTATTGCGCACAGTTTCTATGTCAAAAGCGTATAAAGCTCCTGTTACTCCCCGCTGCTCCCGCAATTAATGAATCTAGCTCCCTAGCTACGCGCACTCTGGTGATGGGCCATAGAAATGGACTCCATTTGTAGCAGCTTGGTAGTACTAAGGAAACATTGCCTCGTGATAAATCTATGTCTAAGTGTATCACTGTAATAATAGAGGTGTGCATTACCAGCCTACAATTTAAATGTTGCCTTACTACTGGAAAATCTAACATGTTCACAGTTTCTGCCTTGTGTGACTTGGAGAATACCCTTCTCCAAGTGGGATGCCTACCATATACAATATTAGTTTTAGCTACAAACACCATACTACCATCCGGAAGTGGCTGTTTCATCACACCATTGTGTGAAATGCATTTAGTCAAGTTATAGTCCATAAAATCTTGGCGAGAACACTCGCTGCAGTTCTTGGTCAGAAAAACAAATCATTGGATCCATTCACTGAAACATTTGGGCCTAGGATTTCATAGGCACCAGTCATATGAGTCAGTGACAAAAGATGCCCGACAATGTGCCAGGCCAGTACGCTAGCAATTCCATGTGGATACTCATTTGTAGCGCTTTTCCAAAGAAATATTCTAAATGTCTACAATCAAAAGGTGACTCTTTGCATTAGTTTGCTGGAGACAGCTGTCCCCACAAAAACATGAAACTGGTTGGTTTAACAAAAACCGTGTCACACACTGTGTCATAAAATCAAACATCAAGTCAGTCATGGTTTCATTTACCCGCCTTAAGGCTGGCTGTAAAAGTATCCAGTGTTTCAAAGGTTACCATCTCAAATTAGGGCTCACACACTTGGCAGCATTACTACAAATTAAGAACCTTAACCTACGCACAGCTGACTGCGGTGTGCGCACTCATTTTATCTCAAAATATATTACGCTCCTGCTTGCATAATCCTGCTGCCCCAACAATTCATAAATCATTTTCCTGGCTACGTGCAACGTAGTAGTTTTAGAAAAGGCAAAACATCTCTGGTTAAAGCAATTCAGTTGGAAAAGCAAAACATTTTGTTTTTTCAGATTCATCTCAAAAAGTGCATTTAAAAACCATTTTTCAATGTGTTAGCATTCAAGTGCTGTGTCACACAGCTGTTTGTGGTGCATGATGTCACAGTCCACAACTCATTGTCCATAGTCCTTTAAACAAGAAAGGCAAAACATATCAACCAGGTTATTTCCAGCAACTGAATCATTTGATTGTGCAGCATTAAATGTTTGATAACTAGCCAAGTCTGCACCGTGCCAGTTCAGCAAAAGTTATTACTCTGTTGGACAATTCTCGCAGATTGCAGAACAAATGTCCTCATACGTCATGCATGTTAGCAGCATTGAGTGCGGTGCAGGACAGGTTCAAAGTTCACATATCATCTCGCAGTGACTCGCTTTCTCTGAGAATGCGTCTGCTTGACTGATCAGTGTCACCCGCAAATTGCACACATCTACCCCAATCATGGCACGCAACTGTCTTGGTTTTTTGCCTAGGCAAAATACAAACAGAAATGTTAGGATGTTATCAAAAGTACAATGTCATTGTTATTCACGTTAGGATGTCATCAAAACTACAATATCAGCGTTATCCACCCCTTCCCTTAACACCACCCCCACCTTCAGAAGTCTCATCAGGTAACTACACACTTTATCATTGCTACCACAATTATTTGTCACCCTTCTGCATGTTACTGTGGGCTTATTTACACTCAACCATACGGGGTGTAATTGCCTAATCACAAACTCATTTGTGCAATGCGATCATAGTTGGTCAATGGTACTTCAGACTGATATGTGATTTTACAAAAGCCATATAATAAGTACCCAGGTCGCACTTCTCAATGGATCACTGCTTTTCTTTGTCACCAGAGCGATCACGAATGCCAGGCGCCAACTTGCTTCCAGTGTTTCATGATCTTGATTTAGGTTGCCCTGCTGGCATCACTCCATATTTCAAAGGTAAAGTCTTTCAGTCCCATACCGCCTGCAGTTGCACAAGCAGCTTTGTTTATTTTTCTCCATACAGCTAGTGTCTTTCAAGCCTCTGGTTTTCCACTTGTCATTTTCCCACAGGGTGTCTGCTGATTTCTTGGGCCACCCCTTTGAGTGCGATAGTCTGAATCAGTTCCTTTTGTTGCTTCAATAAATCATTCATTCTTGCACTAAGCCGTGAGGCTTCTGGATCATGGCTAATGTGCAGTGTTCATGTTATACTCCAAAGCCCCGCTCTGCATGTTGTTTCTTGCAAAACGGTTACCTTTGTCAGTTTTGCTTCCATCGGGAACACCATAATGTCTTTGTCAGTTACTCCAGCCCTGGCAATGTAGCTTGCATTTTTGCCAGCTGTGTATTTTCACTTCTCAAAGCGCCTAGAGGTTTCTTCTCCAGTGCACAGCACTTTACTTCAGTTCACATCACATGGCGCATGGGGATGCAGCTTGCACGGCAATGTCTCTTGAAATGGGCAGCTGTCTTTTCTTAGCCCATTCACAGATGCACAGGTTCCCCAAATGTTCAGATGCGATGCGCCCATTCTGCCATTCTGCATGTAGCATTTGTTTTCCTTCCAGTGTTGATACTGAGCAAATTCTTTACTTCTGATCAGCTCTGTTTTTGCATGCCAGTGTCAGAAAGCATGCGTAAGGTAGATTGCGCTCTTTTTCATCTTCTCACTCACGGGAATTATTGCCTAGTTTTGTTTCAGCATTCTGTCTTTGCACCCCCTCCTCAGTTTTTGCTCACACTGACGGTGTCTCTCACAGGGGATGGAATGCAGGAATGTCATTATTTATCTTTACTGTGCACATGGCAGTGCCATGAGCACGCAGCAAACTTATCTCTTTGCCTATAACTCTTAAATTGTGGCGGCTTCAATGGAAGGCACTCGGTTCAGACAGTTCATCCAGATTAACTGTTTCCTACACTGCTTCAGCAACTCAGAAAAGCTCCCATATCTGCCAGCTTCTGTAAACACTATTTCACTGAACAGGAGCGCAGTATTCTGCTTTTCTGCATTCCTCCAACAGTTTTTTTTTTCTTCGCGCACCTCGCCCAAGACAGTGCAAGTTATCTTCAAGGCACAAGCTCTGCACAGCAAGACTCTTATTTTCAAAAGAGGCACTTTTTCTTGTCATCAGATTCAACATGTAATTTTTGCAAAATGTCTAAGCGTCTTTTAGCCTGTTTTAAACTGATCAATGTCCCATTTAAAGGCATACATTTTTCTTTTTCCTCGTAACCTTGTAGTTTGGCTTCACAAACTCACTCCAATGCAATGTGCGATCTTTCAAAAGAACTCACAACCCACTAAATCTTTGTGCTGTCTTATCACACACAGATTTTTCATTCTGTTGTACCATTGCCAAATTAAAACCAATTATTTCAGTGTATTTAAAACATCCCATGTGTAGTGCAGCTCCCTGCACGTTTTTCTCTGCAAGTGCAACCCACACTCTATATTGCTTGTGGGCTGTTAATGTGTCAACAACATTTTTCACCATGTATCACAGTTAACAGGTCACTATTTCCAAAACATACATCACTTATAACGCAACAGTACAAATCCATGGCATAGCGTGGGAACAGTCAAAAATACTCCAGGGGCAATTTAGGGGCAATTTAGAAAAATATAAATTGTCTTTTCCCCCCAAACCATTGCAAACTGATTCTGCAGTTCCAAATCAATACACAAAAATCGAAAATCCAAATACCATTCACTCACTTTCTTTTTAAAGTGAGTCTCTCACCCATTGTAAGCATGGCACAGCTAAAATGCAATGTAGCCATTTCAGTGTGTTTCCTTAAACAGAATGCATCACCAGCACATGGAATTTACAGTTGCCAAAAGAAAAACAAACCCTTTAGGCTCTCAACACAGATGTTACTCTTTCTCCTAAACACGGCTCATTTCCACGTTATCTTCAGGAATGTCAACACTTCAAAAGCATACATTTTAAAAAGCGAACCTTCACCTCCGTACATTAGAGCCCCCCACTCGCTAGCACACTGGGGCTGAATCAATGGTTAGATCTATTCACAATTTGCATGTCAAATCCTCGCAACTATTTTCCTGCCCTCATGACAGAATAGAGTTGAGAACTCCGTCCCACTTTGCATTTCAAATTACAACTTTAAACTGGGGAAACCACATGATGAAATTCTTTCCTAATTGAACATAAATCTTTCTTGACCATTCATCGGAGCGCTTTAAACATAGCCATTTCCCGCTTGTTTATCACCTTGTGCTCCCTAGCTTCATTCCAAAGCAATAAGTCAGCCACGACTGATTTACTGAAGGGAGTCTTAACCACACAAGCTATCGGCCACGGCATGCCGACACAACGTTGCTGTCTTTTGAAGTCTCAGAGCTGCAGTGAGACCACCAAGGAAATGCGACATCCTGCTCATCACTCTGCACTGTGTTCTCTCACACAATTTGTCATTTCACAGCAAGGCACTGCTCTGCACAAATCCCCAAGCTGCCACCAAATGTCTTGATATTGGGCAAATCTTCCTCGGGACCAGCCCTTGGGAGCAGAAATTACCCAATTCAGCCCAAAATACAGGTTCTATTGTGCCAAGCAGTGAACTCATGCTAGTGACAAATGACACCTTCAAAAAGTTTTAGTATTTATTCTAAACAGTGAATTTCAGCAACATCTTGGGATTCAAGTTAGAGAAGATTACAAAGCACAAAACTTAGAGAAATGCAAAATATAGAGTAACATAGAACTTAGAGAAACATAGAGAAACACAGTCTTACGCCCCTTCAATCAGCACTGGGAGATCCTGGCCCTCATAAGCTAGCTGTAACAAGCCCCACTCAGAGGACAGCGCTGCAGGGTGCCGACAGAGCAACAGATTCCGGACACTTGATCTTGCTCGAACCAAGTCCACAGATCGATCTCCCAACTGAGTCATGTGGGCATGCATTTTTATAATCTCGTGCTGTCAGTCCATGACGCACAGTTCTAGAAGCTTCCCTGTGCAAAATATAGGCTTGCTCATGGAAAAACCCAACTCTGTGAATTTCCACTGTGCTCCTTTCCTGTGCCCCTCCCCGCTTGGAGCCCATCTGCGCGAAAGCTCAGGAATGTCTTATCAGTGCCTTCCCAGAGAAAGAAGATTAGTTTACGAAACCATGCAGGGCTACAGTTAGAAAGTCGAGATGAATTAAGCCTATGCGAGCAAGCTCTAAAAGGCATGCACTCATAGCTTAGTGTTCATAACGCTTAAGACTGGCTATCTAAGCGCTATATAGGTCCCATAATGTTCCAAACACTCCAATAATGTCTATTAGTTACAGAGCTGGGGCCTTCGCCCTGCCTGTCTATCTACAATGCATAATGTGACCTACCACCCCTACTAGGCCTGCATATTCCTTGTAGCTCACTACTGCGTAATGGAAGTGCTACAACAGACTACTGTCAGCATTTTTGGCACATACTTTGAATAAACTATTGGCTTTCAGCGGCTAATGCTGTCATCTAAAGCCCTGATTGGCAAATTTGCAATTTTGTGTATCACTACAAATGTCTACCTAAATGGCATTGTCATGGTCTAAGGTCCTCAGGCCAATCTCCTCCTATTTGATAGGATGTTCCCTCGCCTCATCAACTTCATTTCATCTCTGGCTGTCCCCTCCTCTCATTCCTCAGCTACCTTGCCCACTCCTCCCTCCTCCTCTGCCCCACTTCAGGCTACCTCCACTCCTCCGCAGGGCATGCCTCTGATTTGTACCCCTGCCCGGAAGGTCTTTAAGGCTGGCAACCTTCTTCATCTTGCCACTCTCAACTCCCACTCTGCTGTCAAATACACATCTGTCATCTGCCACCTCTTGGAAGAACTTGACCTTGATATCCTTGGTCTTACTGAGACATGGTTCACGGCCAGCTCTGTCACAAGCTTTGACACTCTCCTCCCTGATGGCTGCAAGATCCTCTCCGCACCCAGATCCATCCGGCCCGGAGGCGGTGTAGCCCTGATCTCTCCTGAGTTGATTCCTGCCACTATCATTCCCACACAGACCGACACCTCTTTCGAATGCCTTGTATGCAGGCTCTCTCTCTCACCTAGCCACTCTCTTGCTGTTGCTACTCTATACCTGCCCCCTGGTCAAATCACCTCTTTTCTCTTCCTCCCCTCTGGCCTGACACACTCTGCAGGTCACACACTTGATATCTTGATCTCTGCTGGCCTCCCCCTCTCTATCCCTCTGACTACTCCTCTCTCCTGGAGTGACCACTGCCTCCTCTCATGTCTCACTCTCTCCCCCCCTAGCCAAGCCCACCCCAATACTGACACCTACCTTCTCAGACATCCAACCTATGAAGTGTGTGTCAGTTGAGGCTTTTGCTGCCACATTCTCTCCCCCTCTCCTCCTCTGGCTGACTCACACCGTGACACAGCCCTATCCCTTCTCTACTCTTCTATTTCTGATACTCTTGATGCTCTTGCCCCTGTCATGAGGATCTGCTTGAAGTCCAAAGCCAACTGCAATTCCTGGTTTGACTCCGACCTAGCTACACTTAAACGTAAGTGTAGGGCAGCTGAGACGAAATGGAGGGATTCTTGTTCATCCTCTGACAAACTGGCCTGTCGCCTGCTCCAAAGGCAATACCGACTCTCTGTCCTCACCAAGAAGAGAGTCCACATTCAAGCCTGTGTCTCAGCGGCATCTAACAACTCGGCGGAACTCTTTAAAATCTGCTAGGAGCTGGCCTACCCTGCTTCAGTCTCTACCCCTCCTGTTGCCTCCCAAGCTCTCTGCAATGCCCTTGCCTCTCGCTTTATCTAAAAGACCAAGGACATCCTGTCCACCCTTACTTCGCCTTCCCTTCCCTGTCCCTCTCTGTCTATGCTTGCTGACCCTCCTTCAGCCACCCTAACAACCCCCTTCTTGTCCTTTCCCCATTCCCCCCGATGAGGTTGCTAGACAAGTCCGATCTATGAAAACCTCATCACAACAGGTTCATCCCTGTTCCTCTAAAACCATCAAGGACCACATTGACACCCTTGCTCCAGCCTTTGCTGACTTTTGCAACCACTCTTTTGCCTCTGGATCCTTCCCCTCCCCTCTGAAGCACTCCCTTGTGCATCCTCTTCTCAAGAAACCCACAGCTGATCCTACCTGTCCGGCTAACTATCACCCAATTTCCATTACTCCCTTTCTGGGCAAACTCCTGGAAAAACTGGCCATCTCTCGGCTTAACCTTCATTCTGTTGGCTGTCTCCATGACCACCAATCTGACTTCAGGGCTGCCAGAAGCACAGAAACTGCTCTCCTGAAAATCTGTGATGATCTGCTCTCCAACCTTGATGTCAACATTCCCTCTGTCCTCATCCTACTCGATCTCTCATGGACATCGCCTTTGACACGGTCAACCATACCATCCTGCTCAACCGTCTCCATGATAACCTGGGTATCACTGAACAGGCTCTGGTCTGGCTGACTTCTTTTCTCTCTGATCGACCCTCCCAGGTCAAACTTTGGTCCTTCCTATCATCTATTTCCCTCTCTAGTTGTGGTGTTCCCCAGGGATCTAACTTCTCGCCCTGGCTTTTCACCCTATACTTGGTAACTCTCGCCCACTGCATTGTCATTTTCTGCTCAGATTTCCAGTGCTACGCTGACAATACTCAACTCATCTTCAGGCTGCCCTCGGCCACCTCCTTTTCTTCTCTCATCTCCAATTGCCTTGCAGCCATTCAAGATTGGTGTTCTGCTAATGATCTCTGTCTGAACGCCAGCAAGACTGAAATCCTCCTCATCGGGACACCTTCTCCAACTTTTCCCCTCACTCTCTGGCCGGCCTCCCCTGGCCCTCCTCCTACCCCCACCTGCGAGGCTAAGAACCTCAGGGTCATCTTTGATTCTACACTTTCTTTCTCTGCCCACATCTCTGAGGGCTCTAAAAAGTCAACCTTCCTACTGCACCTCCTCAGAGGTACTCTACCTTTCCTCTCCTTCCCCCAGAAGCTCACTGTCTCCCAAGCTCTGTTTCTCTCTAGGTTGGACTATTGTAACAGCCTCTTTCTAAATCTACCTGCCTCTTCTCTCCGCTCTCTACAACGAATCCAGAACAGGCCTGCAAGACTTGTCCTTGGCCTCAAGCCCTGGAATCGTATCTCTCCAGCTCTGCAAAATCTCTCCATTGGCTCCCAGTGGATGCAAGGATTAAATGTAAAATCCTCTGCATTGTCCACAAGGCTTTCTGTGGCCTGGGTCCAAAATACCTTCAGCTATCCCTCCGTAAATACCTCCCCTCTCGAGCTCTTTGCTCCTCTTCCTCTAACTCCCTCACGGTCAGTCGTTTTTCTAAGAAACAAGCTGGGGGTAGATCTCTGTCTTCAGCTGGGGCCTCCCTCTGGAACAGCCTCCCTGCCACTCAAAAACTTGAGGAAAACCATCTCAGGTTCCGGAAGCACCTCAAGACCTTCCTCTTTGCTTCTGCGTTCACCCCCTCTCCCTGCTGATCTGCTCTTTCTTGGCACTTTGCATCTGGACATCCTCTGTCCTCTGGTCCCAGGTTCCTGCTCACCCTGCCACCCTACCACACTGCCACCGGGCCACCCCTTGCACTGGGGTCTGTATCTGTACCCATAAAGCCCCCCTTTTTTTCCCCTCCTGCATTTATCAGACCCACCTTGTCTGCTGCCTTAAACCCAGCACTTGCCACTTGGCTGCACTACCACTTTTGCTGATTTTATTATTAATTTATTTTATTATTATTTATCCTGTTTCTCTTTCGCTCTTCACTTTCCACTTTCTCCCTCCTTCCATGCACTTTTCCCCTCTCCCTCTCCCATGCACTTGCACGTTCTCAATGTCACTGGGCCAAGTAAGATCATTGGTTTTGTTCTCCCCTGTTCCCCTCCCTTGCCTTGTCGCGCTCTGAAACACCTGAAACTGGATTGTACGTAAAGCCCAGTCAATGACACTGTTGTGATATTGAAGCCACTGTATTCCCAGGATGACTTTGTAAGCTGGGGCTTTGATGAAGTCAAAGCAGATGTCTTCGGAATGGCCTTCGTCAGTACACATGGCCAGAGGCTCAGTTTGATGGGTAACCAGTCCAGATACAAAAGTGGACCCATCCACAGCGTTGACAGTCTCTGGGTGTTTTTTATGTACCAAAGGTATCCTGGACAAGGAAGCATAATGCTGGTAAATATAATTGCCAGTAGCACCTGAGTCGAGGACCACCATGGTCCTAAAAGAAACTCCCATAGCTGTGGTAAAGGTAACAGGAAGATAGAATAGCACGGAATGGCCATCAAGGGGTGAGTCCATCATAAAACCTCCCAAAGTAGGGACTCTACTGTCGTGATTTGGCATTTCCCGCCTTCCTCTTGGGTTTTTTGGACATTCTGATAACAGATGGTGAGAGGCGCCACAGTACATACATAGATTATGAGATCTACGATACACCCTCTGAGCAGGAGTCAATGGACCTCTGATTGCACCTATTTGCATGGGTTCTGGAGCCGGTAATGGATATGCTGCTGAATCAGAGCTGACAGGAAAAAATGCAGGTTTCTTTTCTCCCCGTCTCTCAGCCCTGCGTGCATCGATCTGTAACACTTATCAAGCAGTTCCCCAAAAGCGGTGGGAACGACTGGTACAGTGTATAGAGTAGCATTTAGTTATTCAGAGAGCCCTTGATAGAAAACAGCGCCCTTATTTTCCTCAGGCCAATCGGTTTCTGCGGCCAGTTGATTAAACCGGGCCAAATAGGTGAGGAGCGAAGTGTTGTCTTGTCTATGTTTCAGGAGCTCTAAATCTGAAGCCTGTGTGGAATAGCGAGTATCAAATACTTTGCTCATCATAGTCAGAAGAGCGTCACAGTTATATAACACATGTCTGTTTGCCTCCAGCAATGGGTTAGCCCAAGCGGCTGCAGTACCACCAAGGTAGGATAAAACAAAAGCTGCCTTAGTGGTGGACGTGGGAAACGAGGATGGGCGGCAAAGGAAATGTAATTTGGATTGGTTAACAAGCGTTCTATAATGTTTGGGGTCGCCCAGGAACCGTTCTGGAGGTGCCAGGGGGAACTGTGTGGAAAGTACCAAAGGTACGGGTTCCTGTCTAGGAGCAGGGAAAACCTGAGCCAGAGGCTTTAGCCCCGTTAGAGACTGCTCCCTGTGAGGCAGGAGTGGTTACCAAAGACTTAATAGTATTGACGCGCTGACGAAGCGACTCCTGCGCGTTCATCATATCAGTCCTTAATTCAGTGCTCATCTGTACTATTTGTGCCAAGGGATCTGCAGGCTCCGTTGTCATTATGGCTTCTAATTCTGTTACTCACCACACCTTATCTGTTAGGGGTGTTGTATAGACGTCCCGAGACCAGCGTGGTGAACCAAGGAGCAGATACTCTTGCACTTGACAGTGAGCCTGATTTCCCTAAATCCTCCAAGAAATCTCTTTTTTACGATACACCCCTCTGCTGTTCTAGAAAAGACAGGCAGAGGGGTTGATCCCACAAAAGAGCAGGGAACACATGCACCGCTTAAACCAATGCTGCAAAAAAGGACAAAGAATGTGTGATACTGAGGTGGAACCACCAAGTAATAATCTAACAACTAAGATTATAGAATACCTGAATAGTTGTCTTGCTATGGATATGGAACCTAAACCTATAGTAGAAACCAAAACATGCCTTATTCGCCTATAGTAACCAGAACCCTAAACAACACCCCCCAGTCGATAAACAATTGTTCTTACCACCAAGGTGTGAGTCTGAAGCCAAAGAAAGTACGAGAAGCAACGACAGGAAAAAATAATAAAAAGGTAGGTTAGTATGGGTAGACTACCCCGGGCGGCACAAGGCACAAACTGGTAACGGGTTGGTGCACTGGGCAGCAGAGCGTTCTTATGTGCACGGGTCTTGATCATAAAAGGTAAGTATTCAATATGGAATGTGTTGAGGATTTGATAGCAAGAAAACAGTATTAGGAGTATAGGTTAAAGTCAGGTGTTGGAATGGCATGCCAAGGAAAGGTGTAACAGACCCCAAGAAACGAAAACCCTTACGGTAATTGAAGAGGCAGGCAGAGCCTGTAAGCAGTTCGTAGTCAAAGCCAGTAATGAGAGTTGAAGCAAAATCAGAAGGCAAAGCAGAGTAGGTAAGCAGTCCGTTTTTGAAGCCAGGAATGTGTGCCGAAGCAAAATCAGAAGGCAAGGCACAGTCCGGTGAGCAGACCAGGGTCGGAAACCATGCAGCAAAACCGGAAATAGAATCCTGGAAACGGTCTGAGTCAAGAAGGAAGCTTCAAGGTAGAAGACGGAAAGTAGTCCGTCAACCGTAGCTGGATCAAGAATCACGCTGAAAGCAGGATACCGTAACACTACAATTAGAAGCCCCGTTCTGAGGAAGTGAACTCGCTTTATGCTGTAGGCTGGGGGCGGGTCTTCGCGGGAGCGTGCTCTTCAAGATCTGCTGACGTGTCATATGACACGGGAGGTGTGCCTTTGTTGATAGTCTCCATGGCAACCTCCATTTCTGCCACATAGAAGTATTTGCGCACCTTTTGATATTATGAAACGGTTGTAATTCCAAGGGAGCACGCAGGCACTGCGGATCAGATGAACGTCGATGTGTGCCATTTATTCTTCATCATATCAGCAACACGTTAAGCTCACTGGCTTTCTTTGGCATCTCTGTGCTGTTTCTGGATGCTGTGGGGCATTTGTAGCGTGGGTTGGACTTCAGTACTCTTTCAAACCTTCCAGGGACTAGCAAGGGGCCTCATAACAAGTGTGTTGGTCCGTAAATAAGGGTGCGGGTCACACTGTACTGGCACCCTTTCCAGACCGCCACAATCCAACTCTGTCTTCCGGGGCCGTTGCACAATGGCCCCAGTAGGCAGAGTTGTCACGGAAGCACCGGTACTGTTTACAACAGTGGCGGTCCTTTCGTGAACACATTCCCGTGGAGTCCTAAAGGACTCCACGCGAATGAGGACTTACAGAATCTGCCGCCTGACTTCCAGCTCCGCCTGGGCTTGTAATGTTTCTGTTGTGCCAGGAAGCAAGGTGGCATATTCAGTGTTACGAGAATGGCAGGAACCCTTCGGCTGCACTGGTGGGTTTCCGCCATCCTCGTAATGAAGACCAATGCCTTTGACAGCTCTACCGCGGCTGTCTTTGTCCACCCAATTCTTCCCAGTAAGCTCATCGGTCAGCGTTGGATCTCCCGATGCTCCAGTACAACAGCGTGGTTCTGTGCAGCACTGGGATAGCTCTCCCTTCTACCTGGGCTTCTCCCCCTGCTGTCGTTCATCACGGTTCCACTTCCCACTTCATAGACACTGCAGCACCGCATAGCTCCTATTCCAGCATCGGCCACAGCGGCTGCTTCCACTTCTGCTTCACCTGCTGCATTCTCCTCTTCCCTCGCTTCCGTGGTTCTGCCAGTTTCCACCTGCGGGTGATTTCTAAATTTAAAGGTCCCGTTCTTTTGACTGTGATTGAAACAACTAGACCGTACGGTCTCATTTGAAGCACTAGTAATCATCATTCACTCTTTGCTCCTCTTCTTCATCTCAGTACCATAGACATAATGGGTCTTGAAGTCCATGATGGATTTAGAGTTTTCAGTGCCATTTTGGTTCGATTGTTTGTTGAACTGAAAGTCATTAGAGACGTTTAGCTACAACTAGGTACCACTGGGTTGTGGACCTGGAGAGATACCACCAATCACCACACTAACTGAGGTATGGACACTGGCAGGTGCACTAGCCATGTGGGTGGGGGTGAGGAACATACAAGGTTGTTGACGGAGCGGGTGGAGGAGGCAGCGAGATGTTCAAGGGGCCTTGAATGCAAAATGGGCACGGACCTTCAGAGTGTCATGCCTGCTGGACATACCTCTGGACCAGGAACGACTTCTCCATACAAAATGAGTTACGCCCATAGAACCACTAGACCATTCTACTCAAAATGGAGGTTGTTCGATGCATTGCCCGGAAAACGACATCTGCATTTTTCACATCGTTAAATTTCACGTGACTTAGGTCCGTCACGTGTATCACGGCAGTGCGTACATAAGCAGTGTGGAGACTCTAATCGCTGCTTCTGATTAAGTCAATTTTGGCGTTTTGGTAGCTGAACTCCAGACCTGCGTTCTCGCATTCCCTTCAGCAACTTTTTTGGCCTATTTTGAGCGTGTTTCCTCCACACGCTAACTCCGGAGCTGCGTGATTCCTGTTCGCGTACCAAGTCTCCACGCGGACGCTGTCTGCTAGCGCGGCTGTCCTGATCTGCGTGAATCCTGTTCGCGTGCCAAATCTCCACGCGGACGCTGTCTGCAAGCGCGGCTGTCCTGAGCTGCATAAATCCTGTTCGCGTGCCAAATCTCCACGCGGACGCTGTCTGCAAGTGCTGCTGTCCTGAGCTGCGTGAATCCTGTTCACGTGCCAAATCTCCACGCGGAAGCTGTCTGCAAGTGCGGCTGTCCTGAGCTGCGTGAATCCTGTTCGCGTGTCAAATCTCCACGCGGACGCTGTCTGCAAGCGCGGCTGTCCTGAGCTGCGTGAATCCTGTTCGCGTGCCAAATCTCCACGCGGACGCTGTCTGCAGGCACGGCTGTCCTGAGCTGCGTGAATCCTGTTCACGTGCCAAATCTCCACGCGGACGCTGTCTGCAAGCGCGGCTGTCCTGAGCTGCGTGAGTCCTGTTCGCGTGTTAAATCTCCACGCGGACGCTGTCTTGAAGCGCGGCTGTCCTGAGCTGCGTGTATCCTGTTTGCGTGCTAAATATCTACACGCGGACGCTGTTTTCAAGCGCGGCTGGCCTGGCTGCGTGTGTTCTATCGTGTGCAATCCTGCACGTGGTTTTTTGAACTATTTTGAACCTTTGGTACCTGTGACAGTTAACAGGTGAAATTCTAATTTTTGTTCATTGTGGGAAAGGAAGTTTTTTATGAACTATTTGAAGGTTATTGTGCACAGTACTTTGGACGCTATCCTGTGGTGCACCAACCCGGTATCTAGCGAGAGCCTTGTGCCGTTCGGGATAAGTCTCCCTTACTAATCTTCCCTTCCTTTGTCGTTTGTTCAACTCCTGGTTTTCTTCAAGGAACCTTCGTGGATTACTTCAGTTTTTGCCATAGGGTCAGTGTCTGAATTAATGCTAAACTGTGTTATCTTAGTAATTCGATTGGGACAGTTTCTTATGATACTTTATCTATCCTAGGCATACTTCCTACACAATTCCCACGCCCTTTCCAGTGATCCATCTCTCTGCCTGTTTTTATCCAGTCAGAGAGTTGTATCATTTGGAAGGTCTAATTTGACCTGCCTACAATCAAGTCTTGTGAAAATAGGATCCAGAAGAGCCCTACCAAATTGTATCCTTTATTGGTTTCCGTATCCTTTTCAGTTGATACATTGGTGATTTATGACAGAATCAGAAGCCATGGAGGGTACGGATCATTTAACTGTTTTGACTCAGTTAATCACTGACTTGAGAAATGAAATGATTACGGCACAGGACGTGCTACGGCATCGAATGGATGTTATGCAAGATGCCATGCATGTCACTCCTCAGGGAGCACAGGTTCCAGTAGCCACTGCATCTGGATCTGGGACTACGACACCATCATTATCACAGGAAACTCTTAAAGTGGTTATGCCCACACAGTTTCCATTGGCTCCCCCGGAAAGGTTCACAGGTGATCCTAAAACCTACAGAACTTTTGTTAATCAGTGCCAACTTCATTTTCTTTGCCGGCCTAATTCATTTCCTGATCTAACTACTAAAGCAACATTCGTTCTTTCCCATTTGGGGGGTACAGCTGCTGCTTGGGCAAATCCTTTATTGGAATCAAATAGCCCTTGTTGTACGATTGCGATGATCTTCTGGCTGCTATGAACAAAGTCTTTGATATGCGCTACGCTACTCAAGCCACAGATCTGGAGTTGCTGAATTTACAACAAGGTACTCAACCTCTGTTGGCTTACATTGCACGATTTAACCAATTAACATCCGAAACCCAATGGCCGGAAGACAAGAAGACGGCTGTTTTCTACAAGGGTCTTTCAGAAGAACTCAAAGATGCCTTGTCCACGGTCACAGTGGTTCCTACAGGTTTTTCAGAATTTCTTTATTTAATCTTACAAATTGATGCCTGAAGAAATGCCCGCAAAGGAGAGAGAAAACCTTTCCTTCATGCACCAGTTTGTTCTGATACACCGGCACCTTCTTCGAATGATCCTGAACCAATGCAAATTGGCGCGGTGAGAGGCCGGTTGTCTAGAACCGAAAGAGAGAACCGAAGGAAAAATAACTTAAGTATGTATTGCGGTTCATCTGAGCATTTATTGGCGGCATGTCCTAAAAGACCAAATAAGCCTTCGGGAAACGCCAAAACTCGACAGTAGCAGGAGTCCCTGTGTCGAGTGTTACATCGGACTCCATTACATTTCCAGCTCATGCACCGATAGCTGTTGAGATGATTTTACGTTTCAATGATCAAGACTTGGCTTCCAAGGCGATAGTTGACTCTGGAGCCACTAATAATTACATCGATATCACATATGCCAAGAAATGTTCTATACCCCTTATAGACAAGAACAAACCTGTAACTGTTAATACTGTGGATGGATCAGTCTTGATTTCCGGTATGGTAACTCAGGAGACTGTACCTATTCAGATGACTTTATCAAATGATAATTCGGAGGAAATAGTCTTTGATGTCATTGCGGCTCCTCAATACAAAATATTACTTGGACTTAATTGGTTGACTCTTCATAATCCCGCCATAGACTGGGTTACGGGATTAATCCAATATCCTTCCGTTTTTTGCAACAAACATTGCTTTACCAGCCAGGTGGTGTCAAATAAATCACATATGTTGGCCTCTATTGAGGGAATTTCCACTATCAGTGTGGTACATCAGACCGGTACACATATACCAAGTGAATATGCAGATTTTGCTGATGTGTTTGACAAAGGTCAGGCAGAACGGCTGCCTCCACATAGGCAATATGATTGTCCAATTGAATTAATTCCTGGAGCTAAAATTCCTACTGGTCGAGTTTATTCTTTGACTCTCAAAGAAGATGTTGTCTTGAAAGAATACATCGATAAAGCTCTTGATATGGGATTTATACGGCCATCTCAATCGCCGGCTGCCTCTCCTTTATTCTTTGTTCCAAAGAAGGAAGGAGATCTAAGGCCTTGCATTGATTACAGGGCTATTAACGACATCACCATAAAGAATCAGTATCCTTTACCACTGATTAATTTTCTGTTAGATCAATTAGGAACTTCCAAGTATTTCTCTAAATTGGATTTGCGCGGTGCTTATAATCTGGTTCGCATTTGCGAAGGAGACGAATGGAAGACCGCTTTTAAGACGCGGTACGGCCTTTATGAATATTTAGTGATGCCTTTTGGTCTTTGTAACGCTCCCGCCACATTTCAGTTCTTCATGAACGATATCTTCAAAGATATGATGGATCAATTCGTGGTGATTTACTTGGATGACATTTTGATATATTCATCATCTTTTCCAGAACATGTTAAACACGTTTTAGCTGTTTTACAAAGACTGAGAGAGAACAAACTTTTTTTAAAGCCGAGAAATGTGTTTTCATACACAAGAAGTGGAATTTCTGGGTTACGACATTACCAATCAAGGTGTTCGAATGAGTCGTTCCAAAGTGAAGGCCATATTGAATTGGCCTGTTCCACACAATGTCAAGTCATTACAGTCATTTCTAGGATTTGCAAATTTTTATCGCAGATTTATTCGTTCTTTCTCCAAAACAGTGGCACCATTGACAGCTTTAACTAGTTCTAAAATTCCATTCTGTTGGAACCAGAATGCCCAAGCTTCTTTTGAGAAGTTAAAGGAAGCATTTACCACTGCACCTGTACTTCAACATCCTGATCCGGATGGTCAGTTTATCGTTGAAGCAGACGCCTCCAGTGTCGCTACAGGAGCTGTACTCTCGCAGGTTTGTGCAGAAACTAAGGAGGAGCATCCAGTTGCTTTCTTCTCACGCAAACTTACCCCATATGAACAAAACTATACTGTCACTGAGCGTGAATTACTTGCAATCAAGGATGCTTTCCAAGAATGGAGACATCATCTTCTTGGGGCCAAACATCAGGTGGTGGTGTATTCGGATCATAGAAATTTTTAGTCATTCAAAACTATGAAATGTCTTACAGCTAGACAGGCCAGATGGCATGTTTTTTTTGCTCAATACGATTTTCAAATGACTTATCGCCCTGCCAGACAACATGTCAAATCGGATGCTTTGTCTCGCATCGGTGAAGAGGTGAAAGAAGAATCATCGGTGCAAAATAAGTTGTTGGCAGATCACGTGATATGTAGTTGTTCTGCACAACCTTCCCTAAAAAACGAGTTACAGGAGTGGGTGAAACTAAATCCACAATTGATTCAGGAACTGAATATTGATATATACAATGGTTTGCCTTTTAAACAAGGAGTACTCTATCTACCAACTGGTACCACTCAGAACAAGGCCCTCAGTTGGGGTCATGATTCCTTGATTGCCGCCCATCCTGGACAGAAGAAGACTCTGGAGTTACTGAAAAGATGGTGTTGGTGGCTGTATATAACACAAGATGTTATAAATTATGTTTCAACATGTTCGGTATGCAGTCAATGCAAGAACACTCCTGGCAAACCAGTGGGTTTACTCCAGTCTCTACCTGTTCCCAAAAAACCATGGGACATGATATCAATGGATTTTGTGGTTGAACTTCCAAGAAATAAAGGCTACGATACCATATGGGTGGTGGTGGACTACTTTACAAAATTGGCGCTTTTCATCCCCTGTATTGGTGTACCAACAGCTGCTGGTCTGGCTGATCTATTCATCCGGCATACATTCCGGTTTTTTGGTCTACCTTCAGTGATAATCACTGACAGGGGCTCACAATTTGCGTCACGTTTTTGGAGAGCACTAAATTCGGCATTACTAATTGATGACAGATTGTCTAGTGCTTATCACCCTCAAACGGATGGACAGACTGAGAGAGTCAATAGCACTATGGAACAATATCTGCGATGTTTGTGCCTGAAGTTTCAGTCAGATTGGCTCAATGTTCTGCCGGCAGCAGAGTTCGCCTATAACAATTCCTATCATAGTGCTATAGGTACTTCACCTTTCTATGCTTTTTATGGGCAACACCCACGTTCCATTCCTTTGGATTCCAGTTTGTCTTTGGATACTACTGCAGCAGGACGTAATTTTAGAGATCTTAAAAGTCTACAGAAGAAAGTTAAGCAGCAATTGGAGCAAGTTAAAAAACGAGACAAGACCTATGCCGATGCTCATAGAATCCCTGCACCTGTCTACAAAGCAGGTATGAAGGTATGGCTGTCCACAAAAAACTTGAGGATACCCGGTAAAAAGAAATTGTTGCCTAAATACATCGGGCCATATGAAGTGCTCCACGTTATAAATCCGGCTGCTGTCCGTCTGGCTTTGCCACACCGGTGGCGAGTGCATCCTGTATTCCACGTGTCACTCATCAAACCGTGCTCGGATGCTACTAGATTGCCTATACGGCCTGTTGCTATTTCTGTGAAAGGGTCAGACGAATATGAAGTACATGACATTCTGGACATGAGGTTATGGTCTGGGAAAGCATTTTATCTGGTGGATTGGAAAGGTTATGGTCCCGAGGATAGATCCTGGGAACCTCTGTCTAAGATTCATGCTCCAGCTTTATTAAGGCGATTCCACTCGAAAAGGGGAGAGGCTGCTCCTTTGGGGGGTGGCACTGTCATGCCTGCTGGACATACCTCTGGACCAGGAACGACTTCTCCATACAAAATGTGTTACGCCCATAGAACCACTAGACCATTCTACTCAAAATGGAGGTTGTTCGATGCATTGCCCGGAAAACTACGTCTGCATTTTTCACGTTGTTAAATTTCACGTGACTTAGGTCCGTCACGTGTATCATGGCAGTGCGTACATAAGCAGCGTGGAGACTCCAATCGCTGCTTCCGATTAAGTCAATTTTGGCGTTTTGGTAGCTGAACTCCGGACCTGCGTTCTCGCATTCCCTTCAGCAGCTTTTTTGGCCTATTTTGAGCGTGTTTCCTCCACACGCTAACTCCGGAGCTGCGTGTTTCCTGTTCACATACCAAGTCTCCACGCGGACGCTGTCTGCTAGCGCGGCTGTCCTGATCTGCGTGAATCCTGTTCGCGTGCCAAATCTCCACGCGGACGCTGTCTGCAAGCGCGGCTGTCCTGAGCTGCGTGAATCCTGTTTGCATGCCAAATCTCCACGCGGACGCTGTCTGCAAGCGCGGCTGTCCTGAGCTGCGTGAATCCTGTTCGTGTGCCAAATCTCCACGCGGAAGCTGTCTGCAAGCGCGGCTGTCCTGAGCTGCGTGAATCCTGTTTGCGTGTCAAATCTCCACGCGGACGCTGTCTGCAAGCGCGGCTGTCCTGAGCTGCGTGAATCCTGTTCGCGTGCCAAATCTCCACGCGGACGCTGTCTGCAGGCGCGGCTGTCCTGAGCTGCGTGAATCCTGTTCGCGTGCCAAATCTCCACACAGACGCTGTCTGCAAGCGCGGCTGTCCTGAGCTGCGTGAGTCCTGTTCGCGTGCTAAATATCTACACGCGGACGCTGTTTTCAAGCGCGGCTGGCCTGGCTGTGTGTGTTCTATCGCGTGCAATCCTGCACGTGGTTTTTTGAACTATTTTGAACCTTTGGTACCTGTGACAGTTAACAGGTGAAATTCTAATTTTTGTTCATCGTGGGAAAGGAAGTTTTTTATGAACTATTTGAAGGTTATTGTGCACAGTACTTTGGACGCTATCCTGTGGTGCACCAACCCGGTATCTAGCGAGAGCCTCGTGCCGTTCGGGGTTAGTCTCCCGTTCTAATCTTCCCTTCCTTTGTCGTTTGTTCAACTCCTGGTTTTCTTCAAGGAACCTTCGTGGATTACTTCAGTTTTTGCCGTAAGGTCAGTGTCTGAATTAATGCTAAACTGTGTTATCTTAGTAATTCGATTGGGACAGTTTCTTATGATACTTTATCTATCCTAGGCATACTTCCTACACAATTCCCACGCCCTTTCCAGTGATCCATCTCTCTGCCTGTTTTTATCCAGTCAGAGAGTTGTATCATTTGGAAGGTCTAATTTCACCTGCCTACAATCAAGTCTTGTGAAAATAGGATCCGGAAGAGCCCTACCAAATTGTATCCTTTATTGGTTTCCGTATCCTTTTCAGTTGATACATTGGTGATTTATGACACAGAGGCACAGGGTGCCCAAGCACCCCATCGGGTGAGATTACGCGAGCCCAACTGGTCAATTCAGGATAGAGATGCCAACTAACCAATACCACTAACAATTTCCTCCTCTGCATACACCTCTCAAACTCCAAACCAAACACAACCACAAACCTCCAGCACAACAAACAGCACAAGCTTCACTACACTGCAACAACAAAACAATAAACACACATAGACTCGCACATCAGTACACGACGACTACCGGCCGCATACACCCCAAGCCCAGCCGATGGACCCACCGGGCTGAGGCTGCCAACAGCACATCACTGCACACTTGCACTTTTCCAGCCTCCACCCACTAACTCACCTTCCCCCCCTCTTTCAGAGCCGCCAGAGCGCCAGGGGACCACTTTGGTGGTGATAATGCACGGTAAAAATGTCCTTTAACATTAACATTAACATTAACAGGAGATGTTCTGTGAATGGTATATGCAGAGACCTTGGGGTTAACACTTTTCTCCAAGACAGAACCATTAACGTAAAGGGGCATAGATTCCTGAGGTGGAAAACCTATTCTGGTTAGGTGGTTTCTCATATACTTTTCTCCTGGGGGTTAACACTTTTCTCCAAGACAGAACCATTAACGTAAAGGGGCATAGATTCCTAAGGTGGAAAACCTATTCTGGTTAGGTGGTTTCTCATATACTTTTCTTGGAACTGTAGCTGGGGAAGGATTTACGCAGTGACAGCATGCCATCAAGAATCTAGAGATCATAGGGTCTTCATCCTCATAGACAGAGATACACTGCTGGCCTCATTATAAGTTTTCCGGTCTACAAGTTCTGCTCGCGGGGTGCCTTCCTGCCCACCAGGTCTGACTTGGCGGGCATACCGACCCCGCAAGCAGAGCATGTCGGATGCCCCGGCACCATTCTGAATGGTGCCGGCGCATCCAACCTCCCCATTCCCATTGAGCCCTATTGGGATCAATGGGAATGGGGAGCATTTAATTCCGGCGCCTGCGAATGGGCAATTACCGGGTCAGGCAGGGCCGTAATCACCCAGTAATTGCCCATTCGCAGGCGCTGGAAAATGTCCCATGTTTAGCAGCAGCCTGACGGTTTTACCAGCAAGGCTACCGCCAAACTTATAATGAGGCTGCTCCTAAGGGAGTCACCACTTTACCCCGACAGCCATCTCCTACCATGTGATCCTCCCTCATGATGCCACCCCCACGGTTAGGTTCAGGTATCCGCTGGCTTCCCCTGGCCACATGGGAGGAGATTTTATGCTGGGGTTCAGTGATGACTCCGCAGGACTCATCACAGAAAGCGAAGTGGTCCAGTTGGAGGATGGTCCAGGATTTGCGCTCTCTCAATAATATTGTTGAGGCAGAGTTCCTGGTGGTACCAAATCCTGCTACCATCCTCTGTAATATCCCTACTTGGTCGACCCACTTCATGGTGATTGATCTGAAGAATGCATTTTTCTCAGTCCCCATAGACCCCGATTGTCAGTATCTCACAGCATTTACATATCGTGGGCAGAGATTCGAGCAGACAAGGTTGCCCCAGAGGTAGTGTTTTCAGGAGGGTAGTTCAAATGGATTTGGGGAACTTATATGTGTCCAGTACAGTAATTCAGTATGTGGATGACTTACTAGTGTGTAGTACTTCAGAAGAGTAGTGTCAAGGAGACTCAATGACACTCCTCACCCTGCTTGCGGAGAAGGGGTACAAAGTGGACAAAGAAAAATTGCAATACTGTAGACAAAGGTAGTATATTTAAGGCAGGTTATATTGTCTTCAGGAAGGAAGGTAATGCCAGAGAGAGCTACCACAGTTCAGAATTCACCCCAAGCCAGACACAGTGAAACAAATGCAGCAGTTTCTGCGACTCTGTAACTATTGTAAGTCATGGATTTTTGACGACTCTCATTACACAAGGTCCTTACTGCAGGGGCATAAGGGAGCGCAAATGGCAAAGGGTCCAATAGAATGGTCTGAGGAGATGGTGACTTGCTTTTGGAAACTCAAGGCCACGATCAGCCATGCTCAGGTCTTGGTGACCCCGAATTACAAGAAACCATTTTATCTGTTTTCTCACTCAAATGGGCCGGTGATGACAGCGGTCCAAACATCTCTAGCAAGCGGTGTAACTAGTGGCATTTATAGAGGCACTAGAAGTGAGTAAGGGGAAGGCAGTCACTATTTATTCTGACTCTGCGTATGTAACCTCTACTGTGCAGTCAGACTTGACGAGGTGGCAGAGAAGAGGGTTTAGGAGATCTGAAGAGATCCCTGTCCAGCATGCTGCACTGCTGTCTTGATGAATCTAATCACCAATCCTGTCCACAGGATTGTTAAGTGTGCTGCACATACTAATCATACTAACTCAATAGCACTTGGAAATGATGCTGCAGACATGGCAGCAAAAGAAGCTGCATATTTGACATTCCCAGATCCCCAGAAAATGGAAACCATGTCCCAGCAGGTACAGTTTCCAGCTCTGTACACTGCAGTGCCTTTGCTTCAGATTATAGAAATGCAGGGAAAACACCTAAGGAGGAACAGAAGCTTTTGGCAAAGAGAGGATGTGCCCTCTCGCCCACAGATTTGCTGTGGAGACAGGACCTTACAGTGAAGGTACTGATGCCTGTAGAACTGCCTCCTGTGGCTCTAGAGCAACTGCATTACCCATTGCACACTTCTCAGTGACTAATCGAGGAAGAACTCCAAGAGGAATCGTCCATACCAGACCACCAAGAACAGGTAAGTAGATTTGTAGGGAATTGTATAGTCTGTAGATAATTTAATCCTGTTAATAGAACGATAAGAGGTGGTTTGCCTAGGCCCTCTGTGCAATTCCAAGACCTCCACGTAGACTGTGGATATGATAAAGAAATTTTATAATTTGCATTACCTAATTGTTGTGGTCTGCACATTTTCCCGTTGGCTTCAGGCTGGTCTCTGTGTAATTGTAATTGTAATGGTTTATTTGTAAAGCGCTTATATACAAGTGAAGTGCTTCAAAGCACTTCAAGGTGGGAAGGGAACAAGGAAAAACAGAGTCATTCTTAGGACTTGAAGTTTCCGAATGATAGCAAAAATTGACTAGCAAACTAGGCCTCATGGCATTAAAACTAGTGAAAGTGCATGACAAGAAGGGAGTCGAGAAAGAGGGGAGGAGAGGGAGAAGAACATACAATCCTTAAACTACCTTACTAGGTCAACAATGTTTCAGATAGTGCAAGTGCATGACAGGGAGTGAGATGATAAGGGGGGAGGAGAAGGAGAAGAACATGCAGAAACAAAAACTACTGTACTAGGGCTGGCGAACTAGGCCTAGTGCGCTCTGGGTAATGTAAGTGTGCAGGCAGGACATGAAAGGAGGGTGAAGGGAACAAGTGTGCCCAGTCCAGCAGGGCCCTGGGTTAAGTGCAGAGGGATTACCCTTCTCATGGAATGAATTCCAGAAGTGCAGTAGTGGTGAGCAGAGTGCAGAGGCCTGGGGGCAAGTGCAAGGACTGGCGGGGAGCCTGAGACCTATGTGGCTCTGGAGCAGCACCAGGCGACCAGTCAGCAAACGGAGCAGAGTTAGGGAGAGAGGGAGGAGGGAAGCAGACGAGAATGGAGAGGAGGTTAGCAAGGGAGAGGGAGAGAAAAAGAGCAAGAGAAGAGGAAGGTCTTGAGGAGTTTCTGGAACCTAAGGAGATCAGGCTCAAGACAGAGAGAGGCAGGGAGGTTGTTCCAGAGGGAATCACCTGCAGAGGATAAAGATCTACCC
Source organism: Ambystoma mexicanum (assembly GCF_040938575.1). Taxonomy (NCBI): domain Eukaryota; kingdom Metazoa; phylum Chordata; class Amphibia; order Caudata; family Ambystomatidae; genus Ambystoma; species Ambystoma mexicanum. The sequence goes on from NC_090926.1 coordinate 16,422,190, forward strand.
CCAAATCTCTGTTTTGAGAATCGGCTCACCTGCAGAGAGTTGGAAGAAGACGAGCGGAGGGCTCTAGAAGGAGATTATTTAGGGAGAGAGAGTTGTAGATAGTGTGGGCCCCACCCCAGAAGGCCTTGTGTACTATGCAGAGGGTCTTGAACTTGATCCTTGCAGCCATTGGGAGCCAGTGGAGGGATTTCAGCGCTAGAGAGATGCACTCCCTAGGCTTGAGGCCAAGGATAATTCTTACAGTTCTGTTCTGGATGTGTTGTAGAGGTCGGATAGTAGAAGTAGAAAGATTGAAAAAGAGACTGTTGCAATAGTCCAGTCTAGAAAGAACAAGGGCTCTGGAGACAGTAAGTCTCTGGGGGAAAGTGAGAAAGGGTAGAATACCTCTGAGGAGGTGCAGCTGGTAGTGGGACTTTTTAGAGATATCCAAGATGTGAGAGAAGAAGGAGAGAGTGGAGTCGACGATGACCCCTAGATTTTTTGCCTCACTAGTGGGCGAGGGCCAAGGGCCATGGGAGGCCTGCCAGAGTGAAAGTGGTAAAGCGGGCACAGGGGTCCCAATGAGGATGATCTCTGTCTTGCTGGCATTGAGGCAGAGATAGTTTGCAGCACACCAAGACTGAATTGTGGACAGTCAGGAATGAGCGAGGAAGAGGAGGGCGAGGTAGCCTGAAAGAAAGCTGTGTGTCATCCGCATAATACTGAAAGTTGGAGGTGAAGACAGAGATTCAGTGGGCCACAAGGGCCATGTAGACATTGAAGCACCAGGGTGATAGGTTAGATCACTGGGGGACACCACAAGTAGAGAGAGTAATAGCGGAGAGAAAAGACCCAAGTTCCACCTGGGAAGGGCGGTCAGAGAGAAAGGAGGCAAGCTATGCCAGGTCCTGATCTGTGATCCCCAGGGTGTCACGGAGATGGGAGATCAGGATGTTCTGGTTTACTGTGTCGAAAGCAGAAGAGAGGTCAAAAAGATTGAGGACAGAGGGAGAGTTAGAGTATAGATTTGAGAGCAGGTCTTTACAGGTGTTCAGAAGAGCAGTTTCTGTACCTCTGGAGGCTCTGACGCTAGACTGATGGTCATGGAGACAACCAACAGATTCAGTGTGGAGGGTAAGCTGAGAGATAGCCAACTTCTCCAGGAGGTTTACCAGGAAGGGAGTGATAGAGATCGGGCGGTAGTTTGCCAGAAAGGAAGGGTCAGCGGAAGGTCGTTCGAGCAGAGGGTGCACAAGAGAGTGCTTGAGAGAAGTGGGGAAAACTCCATTGCGAAGGAGAGGTTACAGAGGTCTGCCAAGGTTGGAGCGAGAGTGTCAATGTTGTCCTTGATGGTTTTGGAAGGGCAGGGGGCACCTGTCTGGAAGAGGCTTTCATAGAGGGGACTTGTCTAGAGTCCTCAGGTGTGACGGTGGTGAGGAAGGAGAGAAGAGGGGTAGGGTAAGGGGTGGCCGAGGGGGGCCCAAGAGATATTGGTGCATGAGTGGGTGCGGAGGAGAGAGAGGTCAGGATGTCCTGTGTTTTGGTGCTGACGTGTGCAGCCAGGGCCGAGCAAAGGGCCTGGGTAAGTTCAGTAGAGGATGATGCTGAAGTGGGGTTGGCCAGTTCCTTGCAGACTTTGAAAAGTTTGACTGTGTTGTTAGATGCCGCAGAGATGCAGGCTTCAATATGGACTCTCTTTTTGGACCAGATGAAGAGTCTGTATTGTCTTTGAAGAAGGCCGCAGGCCAGATTGTCAGAGGGTGCACATGAGGATCCCCATTTCCATTCTGCTGCTCTGCACTTGCGTTTAAGGGCAGCCAGATCGGAGTCGTACCAAGAGTTGCACTTTTTGGCAGGCTTCAGTCAGACCCTCATGACAGGGGCAAGAATGTCGAGAGCGTTGGAGATGCAGAGGTGAAGGTTAGAGAGGGCTGTGTCAGGGTGGGGGTCAGCCGCAGGATGCACACTCTTGTGCCAAGTCTGGAGCACAATGTTTGGTGAGGGAGGCATTTCCACAGTGGGGAATTTGTAAGGTCCTAAAGTCCGACAATGGGACCCATTTCTTTAATGCCCTATTCGCAGAGATTATTTCACTCTTGGGGATTAAGTGCCACCCTCAGGCCAACAAAATGGTGTTCTTAAGTCTCGATTATCGTAAATATGTAATGATTTGCATAAAAATTGTCAATTTTGCTCAGCAATTGTTTTATGTGAGGAATCAGCCAGGGAATGATACCACTGTAGCCCTCCTTAAATTATGAAGGGGCTTAGTTTACACACACCGCTCTCACCTGCACGCACAGCATCAGATTCACATAAATCAGCAGAGGTCCTGGGTGAGGAGTTTAGGGACTACCTTGGGGCCTTTAACCAAAAGTGTCAGAATGATATCTTCACAGGTTGTGTCTTCTCATCAACAGTCTACAGGAGAAAGCGGCAAAGAATCTGATGATCTACACCAGCAGCAACTATTCCTGGGTGACCAAGCTTTAAAATGCTCCTTTGTGCGACCATGGAATGAGCAGTCTTTCCATGGGCCCCACCGTATGATTTTTGCAACTCAGTCTTCTGTGACGGTGGAGGTCAGCAAGAGCTGGGTCCATATCAGCGACGTACAAAGCATGCCCTAAGGATTTGCACTTCATTCCAGTGGAAAAGGGGGGAGCAAATGAAAACCAGTAATTGTTAGTTTTCAAGAATAGAAGAAAACCTTGGATTTACAATGTATATTACAATGATTGTTTATATGTCTTCCTCGTTTCTCTTGTCATCATGTTCAAAGATGGCAAAGAGTATAGATGTGAATGGTTCAAATGTATCTAGTATTGTAAAATTGTGTGACATACTATTGAGGTTACAAAGGAATGTTGACGCTGATTTCCTGGGCAATGAGGACAATGTAAATTTAGACCCGATAGTAGATGCACATGGTTTTGCAGCAGATAATGGGGGTAATTCCGAGGTTGGAGGTAAGGCATAAACGATGCCGGTAAAGGATTACCGGCATCGCTTACCGCTCCGGGCTATTCCGACCAGCCAAACCACTATTAGCGGCACTGTAAATAATGGTGCCTCTAATAGCGGCATGGGCGCGGGCACGCGGCCCATCATACCGACAATAGCGGCATGCCGTAAACTGGAGGACATCACAAGCCCAGCGGACATGCAAATACCGGCATCATGAAGGTGCTAAAAGTGGATTCCTGCATGCCGTAAATACCGGCATCGCTGCCCAACCGTAAAATGCCATGTGCAGTGTTCCCAACTGCCACAGGTGCACACCATCAGCACAGGTGGAGGCAATGGAGTCTGGGCCTGTACAAAAGGAGCACACCCACACACCACACCTCTTTCCACACCAAGATCAATCCAATAGTAGCATCAATACTTCAGCTGGAGGACATGCCTGGATTCAGGGCCATCTTAAGCACTATTGGGGCCCTGGGCACAGACATCATGGGGGCCCCCATCCACCAAACCAAATGAATTAAGGGATCAAGAATACAGGTCGCGCTCACAACCTATAAGTTGATATGCTGTCTTGCAGCATAATAAGCATGTTTACTTCCTTTAAGTCCCCTTGCCCTCTTCATTCTTGCTCTAAACAGAATGATAAACAAGTAGCATTTGAAGACCAACATTAGCATTCTACAAAGGGGTTACTGTTCTAGTACATACAGGATACTGTTTATCAATAACATCCAGGAAGGTAGATGTATTAATGCAGGACCATATGTAAAAGGTACATGTAACCCAAATGGAGACAGAAAACTGCCTCACATAATGCAAAACTACTCATGCACGGATAGAGACCACCAATTGGAAGGAAGGAGAAAGCTACATATACCGTAGCATGGCTAGTGGACGCAGATTAGGAGCTACCAGGAAGGTGTGTGTCTTTATCCAGACAGACTGAGATTAGAATTGGGATATGGTTTTCAAATAATGTTGCCATTACATATCAAAGGAACAAATGCATGTGGTGTGCAATATAAATATACTCACTATTAGCACAGTGAAACCATGAATAAGGCTGTTATGAAGATCTTACCATGAGAAGGCAATCACTCAGAAGGGCTGACAATTTTGAAACGTTTAGGGACTGGCAATATTGAGAGGTTTGGCAATACAAGATTAAATGAGATGCCCATGATCACACATTGGTTAAGGGGTGAAGCTGGGATCTGTGCCAGCTCTGCAGTTTCTGCATTTGAACACTTTCTTTTCCAGATCTTAACATGAATTAGAACAATCTCATTTTATAAAAAAACAGACATGGAAAGTACACAAATCACATTACCAAACATGACCATTTTTAAACAAAATATTATAGAAGGGTGTTATGAAAAAGGAGAATGCTTCATTCTCTCCATCATCAAGGGAAGTATATAAGAACCAGCATACCAATCAATTTGATTTAACAAATTTAATCTGGGTTTGTCTTTTGTATTGAAAAGCTTTAAATAATTCCAAAACAATGGCTTGTGACATTTTCATTTATAAACGTGCATAAAAACCTTTGACTTTTACCAAAAAGCAAACAATTTTTCGTGTCAAACGAGCAGACCTTAAAATATGCTTGACTGAGGTCTGCAACATATGGTCCGCTCTCTTCTGTGTACTGACCCTTTCACCCAAATGGCCTACATAAGAAGAAAGATCAAATAATGGGCTAAATGATACCAGAAGCCTTGCAAGAAGGCAAACCTCACAGAAGACAGCACAGTAATGTAAGAAATATTAGATGATTTGACCAGGATCACTGTATCGTCTGTTGACAAATCCGGGATACAAACATGAACGCTGTAGTTCCATAGTCTTGAATTTGGATACTTTTTCAACTCTTGGACTATCAGTGTATGCCATCGTTGGAGGCGATTGCCTAGGTTTTATAACAGCCCAAACCAATTTCTAGACCTTCAACATACGAATGATACGCTAGTTTTTATAGCAACCCCTATCTGGTACAGGTACATTGCTGATAATAACAGATGTTGTTCTGCAAGACCAAGTACATATGCAGGTAGGTTTATAAACTTCAGACACAAGAAAGGCTCAGCCAGCCTTACAGGAATTTGCTATTCTAATCTTGCATAGGAACACATATCTCTGCAATGAGTGCTTAACACACTGACCTAACTTCTGAACCATTGTGGCACTCAGTTTACCAATATGCATTTCAAATTTGGTTATTGCACACGATCAACATAATTCCCACAGAAAGGAAAGAATGCTAAAGGAGTTGTTCCACAAGGAACCCACAAAGTATATATACCACAGTGAACACAGAAAGTATTATGTGATGAATTGATCGAGGCAGAATGTACTTGCCAAAACAGACAGGTAATAGGTTTAGAGCCTCAGCACCATGCAATACAATATCCTGATGTGTGCTATTTAAGTCTGGTGAACAAAGGAATATTACTTCTTTAGATCAGGCAGCCTTGTGGGGCCCCCTCCAAGGTGGGGGCCCTGGGCAAGTGCCCCTTTTGCCCTCCCATAAAAACGTCTCTGCCTGCATTGCAACACCAGCAACAACACCAACAGCAACAACAGGCACCACAGAGGAGATGCAGCAGGAGCAGTAGGGTAAGAAAGGCCCAGCATGCCCCATTAGTGCAGCCAGCATAACCACGCATGCAGCCCCCAATCCCAAACATCAGAGCCAGTCCTTCCAACCCAACCCCAGAGCACAACCACACCCTGTACCGTCTGGACCGGGACACCATCAACACCATCGTGGAGATGATACACGATTATCAGCCTCATTGAAATACGCACCGCCATCCCCCCTCTACTGAAGGTAGTGCCAGTGCTCCACTTCCTTTCCACAGCCACCTACCAGCACACAGTGGGGCACATGCATGGCATATCACCACCCTTATTCACTAGCATCCTGAAGCAAGTGCTGGATGCCCTTCTCAAGTACACAACGGAATACATATCCCTACCACGGACTCCCCAGAAGATTCTTGAAACAAAAAGTGGCCTCCATGCCATGGAGGTGGTTTACCGCAATCGCAAGCAATACCACTCCAACAAGGTGCAGATGGTAGGCGACGCCAGCAAGATCATTACACATTGTTGTGCCTGATATCCCGGATCAACCACAGGACTGCTGCATGTCACCATGGGAAAAATCAGCGCACAATGCCCAACATTGCAGAGCCTACTGCTAACGCTCCCCGTCAGAAAATCCTACAGAACGCTACACATCACTAAATGGACACGGACACAGCTGTATGCGTACACAATGCATGAGCAACAACATGGCAGAGCACTCCGCATATCATCTTGGAGATGCAACCCACACCATTATTCCATGGCACAGGACACATTGAGGGCATAAAAATGGCGTGCAAACATCCAGGGACATGTGCATGTGGCCAACGATAATCTGGCGGCATGTGTATCCGACGCAACGTGCCCCTACCTCCTGACATTGAACTGCAACCACCTGGTGATGATGAAGGGGATGAAGAAGAAGTGGCTGCACATCATTGCGTTGCCGATGCACAGGAGGGACGTGCTGTGCGTCAGTCAGTGATTGCACAATATTACTGACACACATGGCTGCAGAGGGTGACATGATAGTTTGACAGAGGGCACTTGGTGTGGGGGTACATGCACACTATGTACTGTATATGAATAAATGACACATGCGCAATGATGGTAGTCCACTCAGGTCTTGCTTTTGACACAACAGGTGTATTTAATTTAACAATGAAAATGATAGTGTAATAACCCTCCACCATCCTCACCCCCAACCCCCCCAAAACTCCCTCACACAACCTCCCCCCGCCCCCCACAACTCCCCCACACACCCTCACCCCCTCCCCCCACAACTCCCCCACACACCCTCACTCCCTCCTCCCCCACAACTCCCCCACACATGTCCCAACAAGTCTCTAATGCCTTCATCAGGCTGCCCAGACTATTAATTAGCACTCCCTGGACCTGGTGGCGGCATGTCCGGCCGGCGCAGTGTGCGCCACGAGCTGCGGAGTCGTCTGGTCTGGGTAGAGCTTGACGCGGATGGTGTGGCCGCCTGCTCAAATTGGGTTGCCGGACGTCCTGACTCCATGGCATCAGCTAGGCGGCTGAGTACCTGCCTCAGGGCGGATACCTCCTCGCACAGGCGGCTAGTGTTCTCTGCAAATATCTTGCCCATGGAGGCGGTGTTGTCTGTGATTGTCTTGCCTAGAGAGGCAATGTTCTCCCGCCACCCCTGCCTTGCCTGGGCGTTGTCCTCCACGAACAGCCGCACAAGAGCAGTCAGCTGCTCAGAACGCTGAGGCCCTGCGAGTGCACCTGTGGAGGTGGACGGTTCTTGGGTGTCATGCTCGGCCTCACTGCTTTCCACTATGGGACTAATGGGCCTGTCAATTGACTCCCGCCTAGACTGCTCTGGGGTGGTGGCGTGGTCTGACTCTAGAGATGCGATTTGGGGGGATGCCTGTGGACTGGGCGTGTGGGGCAGTTCTGAGGAATCATCCTCCACAGGCACCCATACCTCTCCCTGTGCCTCCTCCTCAGCCTGGGGTGCTGTGGCTGCCACCTCCCCAGCCAGACTGGACTCTGCCGAATGTGGAGCCTCGGCTGTCTCCTGTGGGTGTGCAACAGGTGTTGCCGCTACCTCCTCATGGGCCCTTGGCAGCACCGATGCCCTGGCAACCTGAGGTGTTTTCACTGGTGGTGCACGGCGGCCCTTGGGTTGGGCATTCGAGGTTGAAGGCCGGTTGGCCTCATCCCGGGCCCTCTTACGGGGTGTGGTTTTCTGCGGGGTTGAGTCCTCGGCATCGCTGTCATGGTCAGAGCCTTTGGAGGTCGAAGAGAGGGACGGCATGAGTGATGTTTTGACAGGCATCATACATACATTTGTACAATTGATCGCCCACACAATCGAGGGTAATAGGTAATTGAGTTTGGATGACCACATTGTTTGATACATGGGTGGGTGATGCAGGCATACGTTGGGGTCACTCATGTTGGGCAAGACCTATGGTATGTGACATGCATATTTGTTGGGGCCTGCATGCTGTGTGACTTATGGCATTTACATTTTGTGCGGTATGTGTCAGGTACGGCATTGCCTTGCTGCAGGCATCTGCATGTGTCTGTGATGCGTCCAACAACTTTGCTGGGAGTGTGTGTGTGTGTTAGGCCATGGCTTGCCTCTTTGGACAGAAATATTGGTTGACTTTCATCAGACTCTGCATTACAGTGTTTTCTTGGGACACTCACCTCCATTCGCCGATGTTGTGGCGCCACACTCCATATCTCTGACACCTTCTATCCTGTCAATGCCAATCAGGCTGGCACAGATGTCCTCCCATCGGGACAGCTTAATAGGGGAGCTGGCTCCTCCGCCTGTTGCCATTGCCTGGCTCCTGTTCACAGAGAGTATGTTCCTTACTCGCAGCCACAAGTTGTCCCAACGCTTCCTGGAGTCTTTTATGGTGTGTGGGGTGTTCCCGACTGCGCTCACTTTCTGTGCCACAAGTGCTCAGATCTCTTTTTTTCGAACAATGGCCTCCCTTTTCATGCTCTGGGCGAACACGATGTCGGCATGTTCCTGCAGGTTCCCAGCTAGCATCTCCAACTCATCTTCGTTGAAGCGCTCCTTGCGCTGGCGGGCAGCGCCCTTCTTAACGGCCTTGGGCATTGTGGTGTGTTAGATGAAGATTTTCCAACAAACAGCAAAGTCCCACAGGTCCTCTGTGCTGAGGCCGGCAATGGATTGTGTTTTTAAAGATGGCCACCGTGCTCCTTCCCGTTCCTGTGCGATGACGCTACTTCCAGTTCCGCTTCTTTATGGTGACCGTTATTAGTGGTGACCGCTAACAGCAGTCACAGCTAATGTTGCATTGGTTCATGCCGTTAGTGCAATCTGCGCTATGCATGATGCCGCTAAGGGCATTTTTCGTGCCTTTAACGGCATGGCGGTAATGCCCTTACCGGCATGGCGCAAAGCTCGTGCCCGCGAAGTCGTAATAGCCCTCTATTAGCGGGCTATTGACTAAACGGACACGCTATTTGCACTATGCCGGTAAGGACCGTTACTTACCTCCAACCTCGGAATGACCCCCAATGTATGGTATAGCCATATGAGAAGAGTGGGGAGAGAGAGATCTCTATGATTTTGCTACATCCGCTCTCTCATCTACCATGCTTTGGGGCCCCTAGAGTGTTTATCCCAGATGAAATGGAGTTAGCAGAGGCACTGTGTTTAGTACACCTAGCTTTTTGAAGGGTCTGAGGGCAGTTTCAAGGGCAATCGGTCACGGCATCTATTTTACCTGTTGATGAAGAATGTTCAGCTACAGATCGTAAAGAGCAGAGGAAGGTTCGGATTACACAGAGTCCAGTTGGGTTTAAAGGGGCGAAAAGGGATGGGTGTGAGCTTGTAGGAAAGTCAGACCTCTGCGCTGTCCTGGATCTCAAAACTGGTCTGAGTTACTCCTGCTGCCGAGTACAGGGTTTCATTGGGACAAGCTCACAGATTCCCAAGAGTGGAGGTAGGAGAGTTGGTTGGAAACCCTGTTTGTATTGGCGCTGGATTGATGACACAATTCATTCAGATCTTGTTGGTGTTGACAATTAGAAAAGATCAGGACACATGGATGTATTATATAGTCTTGATTCATTTGGCATGCCAGTACTGGTGGTTCACTTAGCATGTGTAGTGCTTGGTCATATGTGGAAAGCCATAAGATAAAAGCCAACATGTGTTACGACCAAGGTCTTTATCAAGGATGCGCTTGTGTGGTGATGTGCAAGTGCATGGTGACAGCATGAGTTATCGCAACACAACATGTTTATAAAACATTGGTCAATTAGAAAACAACATACATGATTCATTATATGCATTTGTGAATAGTAATGTGGGTGTTGATGTGACAGTAATAAGTACACATGTTCGTTTACAGAAGATTTATAGATCAATTATGAAAACCCTGTTGGTTTATACATACAGAGGTCAATTCTGTGCACCAAGGAGGAACAGAGAGAATGGAAAAGAGAAAGCAGGTTAGCTTAGATCGACTATGCTAGGTGTTTGCACAGGGTCCTTACCATAGTTAGATATATGTAGTCGTCCTTGATTAAGGAAGCTGGATGGCCACTATGGAATGAGAAATAGGACCCAATTAGTCAGGTATGTTAACACTGGCCAAATTAAGTATAGTAGGTATAGCAAGTGCCGGGTGGTGGGTGGGTTTGCAGAGCAGTACTGCAGGTGTGGTAAGGGTGCGAGGTGGGGCCTGTATTGCATGACAGGATCCTCGTAGCTCAAACTGTGCAGCAGTCATGTCTGATGATCAGTGTGTGTGTAGAGGAGGAGCCAAGTACCCCCACCTCAATCGACACACCCCTTTTACCTGTATGCTGGAAACCAGAATATGTAACATATACAGAACAGTTGAATCGACAGAGAGCAGAGTTTGGACTCAGTCCAGTACCAGCGAAAGGGCCAGTACCTAAGAGAATCTGGGAGCCAAGGTACCCATTGAGAAAATCATATCTGCATACAAAGAAATATGATGGCCATTTGAATGAAATTCCTAAAGAAGCAGAGCCAATAAGTGGCAAGGATGAATGGTAGTGTCAGTAACCATTGCCAGTATATGTTACATGGAGCTGAAGATGAAGTACATAAAAGAGATGCAGTGACCAGAGAGTGTGGATACACTATAAGGCATCAAGAAAGCAATAAGGATAAGTGTCATCTTGGGCTCAAGGTGAAGAAGCTCATGCCAAAGACACAGATGAAGATATCAAGTCATTTTACAAGTGTACAGATGAAGAAGAAACGCAAGGAGCAAATTATTATTATGCTAGCTCTAAGCTTATAGTAAATAGACTGCGGCAAGCGCCAACGTATACATACATAGGAATGAGAAAATTATAGATGTTTCCACTAAACGTATTATAGCAGGTTGGACAATAGCAAAAATCCCTCATTTCAGTGTGTCGCAGTTAAAAAGTAATGATTGAGGAAGCAGGGCTCCTGGTCAAGACCCTGTTCTGTCCAGGTGGGCTACATTTTCATAGACACAATTGAAAGGGTCGAGTAGAGACATACATGCAGGCCCTCACAGACCTAGGCGTATAAAGACAGTAATTTTACACCAAATGAAACACAAACCCCTTTTGTTCTTTCAAGGATTTTCATTATGATTGAGAACAATTCTATGGACAAGTGTCCATGCAGAGACGCAACACAGAACAACTAGACATATAGATCAAGTAAACAATACAGTACATCAAATATCAACCCAAGATGCATGGTCTGGGCTACAATACAACCATTATAACACATACATTTCCTACTGTCAATATATGCAGCAACAGTGGTTTTATGGTGATTGCACTAGTTCAACAAAACAAATTCCATCAATAAATGGAAGCAAGGCACCCAGTGAGTATTGTACAACACTGGGACTCAAAGAGTCTACACCAAGGTGTTTCGGCTCTTGTGGGGTTCGGATGTGAGCCTTTCTTATGGGGCCTTCATCAGGACTGGATGACTGGGGTGTCGGGAAGTTCTGCGTGTACTGCCAAAGAGAAATGAGGAAAAATGAGGGGATTTCTGAGAGAGTGAGAGTGCATGAAAAAGTTGCTAATTCAAGACACAATAAATGTCAAAGTGGTCGCCAGTGGGCATGGCTTACCGTGTCTGTAGAGGACTGGTACACGGAAAGAGGAGACACCCGCGATCAGTGGGGTGACGTATGGGTCACTGGACCGAGGACAGAATGAATCTGTAAAGGACATCTCTGTATTAATATATCAGAGAAAGGATAATGCCAATTGAATGCATGGTTAGTGTGCAGGATTAGGACAGCTGTTTACCTGTCGAGTTCCATCCGAATCAGTATCTGGGATCCTGCGTTACTGCCGATTCCTAACCTGTAAGGAGAGCATGAATCAAGAAGGGCTTTTCTAAATGTTGTCATTCAGAACTACTGCATGACTCTATTTGTAGGTCTGAGCCTCCTTACCTGGATGCTGATAGTTGTGGAAGAGTCCGTAAGGGCTCTGCAGACGGCTGAAGGATTCCAGCTGCTGGATGTACAACATCTGACTTAATGTATGTCTGGATCAAAGTCCGAAGACGATCCTGGATGTGGAAAACGGACAAGGGACCCGGTTAGTTACTAGCCCTAAGGGACGTGATCACAATACCATAGGAGCGGACAGGATACATGCGGCTTACCTGTCCGGACAGCGTGGAGTTCCGTGTTCCTGGCTGGCGGCTTGCAACAATGTGAACCGTTGCCATGGGTACCGCTCCTAATATAGCGGTGGCCATTTTGGAAAAAATGCTTACGTGGCATGTAACTTAAAATGGACTGGAAAGACAGCGGTGGGCCCAATCGCTTATTCTGATAATTTTGGGGGAGCCCTGCTATCAAAATGGAATAGTAGTGAAATTAGAGCTTGTGTTGATACAGTTGCCATGGCAACGCAGAACTTGATAGGACATAATTTGGTGCAAAGTAAAGGCACCACGCTGTGGTTATTGGGAGAAATTGCGTGGTGCCACTGTGATGTTTAGACCTAAACCATGGTTTTGTCGAAGTCATGTGGTTTATTAAACACCTACTCCGTACATTTCAAAGTGCACAGTCGAACAATCATTGTATGGAACCAGTCATGGGTTGCTGATGGAGATATTACTGTCTACAACGGTTTAGTGAGTCATTGCCACACTTATATGAGTGAAAAGCATCATACATCAAATACAGCAGTGAAGGTTGTAGTATGCAGCAGTTTCCACAGTTTTTATGAACAGTTGATCCCATGCACATGGACATATAATTGCCACAACTTAGTTAATTACAGTGTTTGATTTGAATCGAGCACAGTGGTATGGGACCTCGTGAAAGAACCCACTAGCTGGGTGACTGGATGGGACAAGGGGTATTTTTGGTTTTGCATAAGGGTCTAAGTTACAGGAAGGATTTCCATTCCACTGAAATGTTCAATCCTTCTTTCACTGTATCCAGTTTGTGAACCCATTTTTGCTCTAACTGGGTGAGTGTTCTATTGATGTCCCCTCCTCTCAGGGTGGGCTTGAGTTTATGTAGTACAAACCAGCCTAAGTCTGTATCCTTGTGTTGTTTTTTTCACAAAATGGTCCACCAAGGGTTTATCTGGAACCTTGTTCCTAATGCAAGACCGGTGCTCTGAGATTCTCATTTGTATTGCCCTAATGGTTTCCCCAATATAGAGAAGCCTGCATGGGCACTCTATCACGTAGATAACACATTTAGTGTTACAGTTAGTATGGTCTCTTAGAGGCCACTTGACATTCTTGTATTCAAACACTTGCTTCTGTGTGGTCAGAGTGCAGGCAACACATTGGCCACATTTAAAATGGCCCCACACAGGAGGCAAATCCCACAGGCTGTTGATGGTTGCGCTCGGTTTTTGAAAAGTGTGAACCAGTGATTCTTTCAAGTTCTTATTCTTCTTGAATGCGAAACAGGGTTTCTTTTCAAGGGATCCTGGATTCTTGACCAGATGCCAGTGCCTCTTGATGGTTTTTTGTATCAAGTCACTCAGGGGGCTGAACGTGGTTACACAGACCAATCTGTCTAGGTTGTTCTTTGTTTTTGTTTCAAGGCAGACCTCCCTCGGTGTATGGCCGGGTCGTTTCTTGGCGTCTTTGATGGCCCTTCGTGGGTATCCTTGTAGTGTCAGTCTCTGTTGTAGGTCTTCGGCATGTTATTTACATTTTTCCAAGTCTGTGCAGTTCCTCCTGATGCGCCGAAATTGCCACCACAAAACCAGCTGACAAAGGAGGGAGCATAGTCCTAATGAACACCACTGACTAAAACAAAGAGTGCCTACGTCTACTGAGCGATCAGGGAGCGTACAAGATCCTCAACCATGATCCAACAAAGAATTTACAAGAAGAGATTAAGAGTTTGACCCAACATGCGTCCAATGAAGGATGGATCTGTGAGGAAGAAAGGATGTTTTTGAATAAACTGCACCCCAGGATTCCGGCATTTTACATCCCCCCTAAGATGCATACAAATGCCAACACGCCACCAGGTAGACCCATAGTCTCAGCCTGTGACTCGTTACTGGAACCACTTTCAGTCTATTCCGATTTCTTCTTGAAACCATTTGTCAATCAGATGCCATCGTATCTCAAAGATACAACGAGCACCATCCACATACTCAACGAAGTGGAGTTGAAAGACGACAGCCTACTGGCCACTCTAGATGTAGAGGCACTTTATACCTCCATTCTGCAACAAGAAGGTTTAGAAGCCATTAGGAAATCCCTCAACGGGAGAACAGATATCCATTCCACTCCACTGACTTCATTCTGGAATGCACCAGATTATCCATGGCAGAGAATTGTTTTCCTCTTCAGTAGTCAGATATACAAACAAATCAAAGGGGTCAGCATGGGGGCAACCTTTGCACCGGACGTGGCCAATCTATTCATGGCACAATATAAAACAGACAACATCTTCACCGACGACAACCTATTTGCTCCGCATATTGCGGTCTGGACTGGAGGCGTTATATAGAAGACATTCTGCGTGTTTGGAATGGGACACAAGGAGATCTGATGCTGTTCCACCAATGGTTAAACCGGCGGAATCCCCACATCAAATTCACTACGCAATGGGATCAATATAGTATCTATTTTCTGGATCTACATATTTATAGGTCCGGGGACTGCCTCAAGACAGAATTATACCGGAAACCAACCGATCGAAACAGTCTCCTCCATTTTACCAGTTACTATCCGGACAGCCTAAAATACAATCTACCATATGGCCAATTTCTGTGCATCAGGAGGAACGGCACAGACTCGGAAAAATGTAAACAACATGCCGAATACCTACAACAGAGACTGACACTACGAGGATACCCACGGAGGGCCATCAAAGACGCAAAGTAAAGAGCCGCCCATACTCTGAGGGATGTCTGCCTTGAAACGAAAACAAAGAACAACCTACACAGATTGCTCTGTGTAACCACGTTCAGCCCCCTGAGCGACTTGATACAAAAAACCATCAAGAGGCACTGGCATCTGGTCAAGAATCCAGGATCCCTTGAAAAGAAACCCTGTTTCGCATTCAAGAAGAATAAGAACTTGAAAGAATCACTGGTTCACACGTTTCAAGAGCCCAGCGCAACCATCAACACCCTGTGGGATTTGCCTCCTGTGCAGAGCCATTTTAAATGTGGCCAATATGTTGCCTGCATCTTGACCACACAGAAGCAAGTGTTTGAATACAAGAATGTCAAGTGGACCCTAAGAGACCACACTAACTGTAACACTAAATGTGTTATCTACGTGATAGAGTGCCCGTGCAGGCTTCTCTATATTGGGGAAACCATTAGGGCAATAAAAATGAGAATCTCAGAGCACCGGTCTTGCATTAGGAACAAGGTTCCAGATAAACCCTTGGTGGACCATTTTGTGAAGAAACAACACAAGGATACATACTTACGCTGGTTTGTACTACAGAAACTCAAGCCCACCCTGAGAAGAGGGGACATCAATAGAGCACTCACCCAGTTAGAGAAAAAATTGGTTCACAAACTGGATACAGTGAAGGAAGGATTGAACATTTCAGAGGAATGGAAATCCTTCCTGTAACTTAGACCCTTATGCAAAAACAAAAATCCCCCTTGTCCCATCCAGTCGCCCAGCTATCGGGTTGTTTCACGAGGTCCCATACCACTGTGCTCGATTCAAATCAAACACTGTAATTAACTAAGTTGGGGCATCGATATGTCCACGTGCATGGGATCAACTGTTCATAAAAACTGTGGAAACTGCTGCATACTACAACCTTGACTGCTGTATTTAATGTATGATGCTTTTCACTCATATAAGTGTGGCAAGGACTCACTAAACTGTTGTAGACAGTAATATCTCCATCAGCAAACCATGACTGCTTCCATACAATGATTGTTCGACTGTGCACTTCGAAATGTACGGGGTAGGTGTTTCATAAACCACGTGACTTGAACAACACCATGGTTTAGTTCTGAACATCATGGTGGGACCACACAATTTCTCCCAATAACCACTGCATGGCGTCTTTACTTTGCACCAAATTATGTCCTATCAAGTACCATGTTACCATGGCAACCGTATCAATACAAGCTCTAATTTCACTATTATTCCGCTTTGATAGCAGGGATCCCCCAAAAAAATCAGAATAAGCGATTGGGCCCACCGCTGTCTTTCCAGTCCATTTTAAGTTACATGCCACATAAGCATTTTTTCATAAATGGCCACCGCTATATTAGGAGCGGTACCCATGGCAACAGTTTGTATTGTTGCAAGCCGCCAGCCAGGAACACGGAACTCCACGCTGTCCAGGACAGGTAAACCACATGTACAACTGTCCGCTCCATTGGTATTGTGATCATTCTGATCACGTCCCTTAGGGCCAGTAACTAACCGGGTCCCTTGTCCGTTTTCCACATCCAGGATCGTCCTCTGACTTTGATCCAGACATACATTAAGTCAGATGTTGTACATCCAGCAGCCGGAATCCTTCAGCCGTCTGCAGAGCCCTTACCGACTCTTCCAAAACTATCAGCATCCAGGTAATGAGGCTCATACCTACAAATAGAGTCATGCAGTAGTTCTGAATGACAGCATTTAGAAACGACCTTCTTGACTCATGCTCTCCTTACAGGTTAGGAATCGGCATTAACGCAGGATCCCAGATACTTATTCGGCTGCAACTCGACAGGTAAACAGCTGTCCTACTCCTGCACACTAATCATGCATTCAATTGGCATTATCCTTTCTCTGATATATTAATACAGAGATGTCCTTTACAGATTCATTCTGTCCTCGGTCCAGTGACCCATACGTCACCCCACTGATTGCGGGTGTCTCCTCTTTCTGTGTACCAGTCCTCTACAGACACGGTAAGCCCTGCCCATTAGGTGAGCACTTTTACATTTATTGTGTCTTGAATTAGCAACTTTTTCATGCACCTAACTCTCTCAGGAACCCCCTCATTTTGCCTCATTTCTTTTTGGCAGCACACGCAGAACTTCCCGACACCCCACTCGTCCAGTCCTGATGAAGGCCTCATAAGAAAGGCTCACATCCGAACCCCACAAAGGCCGAAACACCTTGGTGTAGACTCTTTGAGTCCCAGTGTTGTACAATACTCACTGGGTGGCTTGCTTCCATGTATTCATGGAATTTGTTTTGTTGAACTAGTGCAATCACCATAAAACCACTGTTGCTGCATATATTGACAGTAGGAAATGTATGTGTTATATTGTTTGTATTGTAGCCCAGACCATGCATCTTGGGTTGATATTTTATGTACTGTATTGTTTACTTGATATGTATATCTAGTTGTTCTGTGTTGCGTCTTTGCATGGACACTTGTCCATAGAATTGTTCTCAATCACAATGAAAATCTCTGAAAGAACAAAAGGGGTTTGTGTTTCATTTGATGTAAAATTACTGTTTTTAAAGACATAGGTGTCACGATCCGCTTCCTTCGATCCCGTTCCCACCACATGGGGGCATGATTTGGGGTTTACTACTGGACTTTCCTTCCGAGCCTTATGCTACAGTGCTGTGATGAATTGGGAGCGCTAAATCCTTATTTGCCAAACTACTGCCCATCCGGATCCATTCCAGGTTTTTGCCAGCCAGTATGCTGCTTTAATCAAATGACTATGCTTCCCAGAATGCCTGGCCCACTGCTTCATCTCCACCCTTGCCAGACAAGGCTGGGCGGAGGATAGGCAATACCTGTAACTGCAGGTGCAGCAAGCAGCACACCTGCGGCGTGTGCTCGTTAAGCAGGTTTAAAAGCCTCAGTTTGCTTCAGTCCAGCGCTGGTCATTGCTGCAGTGTTCCTGTTGTGACTGGCCCCTTGTTCCTGGTTCTTAGCCTTGTGCCTAGTTCCAAATTTCCATTGCTTGTTCCTTATCCTTGGATTTCGAATTTATCTGCTTAATTGATTTCTGCTTCCCAGATTTTCCTTCTGTCTTCCCCTGTTTGCAGGCAGCATTTCTCAGTGCTTTCCCTTTTGGTGCAGCCCAGTTTGCCTGTGTTCTATATTTCTCTGACTTGTCCTTTGCTGCTGTATATCTTGATGCCTTAGTCTTTCCTCCTTTTTAGATTAGCTTTCTGCCTTTTTTCCTTGGATGGGTGCTGAAAGTTTGCCCTTGTAATTTCGTTTTCCCTGTTCCTGTTCCTTTACTTTTCTTGGAATCCATTCCATTTTTTCCCTTGCACCTCTGCATTTACTTTCCATTGATCATTAGGTGTGGTGTGTGGTTGTAGATAGCTCCTCTGTGAATGCCTATGTTTTCCTCACTATTCTGTAATCACTATTCCTACTTGCCCCTTGCCTTGAGTCTTATGTATTTAGTTATCCTCCCATTGCTATTACAGCCTTTCGGGGTCCCTGTTTGATCAACAGGGTTCGTGGGCTTGCTGACATTCAAGTGGTATTTCTCGTCCTCGTGAGTACTGTTTTTAAGTTTCCTTATTTAATACCATCAAGAGTGTTAGGTCACAGATCCTGTTGTTGCTTGCCCTCTACGTGCGCTTAGCACTGTCAATACCTGTAATAGCAATTGTGGGTAGGAGCTTGCAGACTTTCCTTACAGTCATAAGGAGTATTCTAAGTGCTTACCCCACATCCCTTTTCATATATCTGTATTGTTGTCACACTTTGTTTGCACTCCTGGGTTTTAGTATACCTGAGTCTTGGTTCCTATATGTATGTTGTTTGACTCAAACCATTCACTGTGTGATAGTGTGCACATTTCCCTTGCCATATTCACTGCCTTTGTCCTTACTTGACAGATTCCTGACACTAGGTCTGTGAGGGCCTGCATGTATTTCTCTACTCGACCCTTTCAATTGTGTCTATCGCAGTTAAAAAGTAGAAATTGAATTACAAGCAGAGTATCAGCGAAAGGCGAGGCTGGGCGAGCCAAGAAGCCAAGGTCTTATCAAAACTGGAGTGAACTGACTTTGGCTACAAAATCGTGTGAAAGAACAAAAACTCCTGTTCAAAAGGCATGAACATAACAAGGAAGAACTCAGAAGTGTAGTAGAAAATAATATTAAATACATGAAAAGCCTCGATTTCATGGTCTCTAGTCACATGGAAGCATGAAGTTGGATGAACGAGGTGGTCACACCTACACACAAAGGCAGACTGTGCTTCTCACTCCCTAATTTTCTCAGACCTAAGAACACTCTCAAGGACGAATTTCAAAGGCCTAATTGACAGTAGACCACTAAGGTGATGATGGATTGATATGCTAATTGGTGGCAAGCGAAAGTTAAGGCAACCTCACCAGCATCTGGATGGCCAGCCTGCAGGCTGCTAACGTAGGTGGAAAAGTACTGAAAGAGTGCCAACCAATTACAGAGGACCTGCGTATTTAGGTGTCCTATAGTGTGTAAACCAATGGGATGTCATGTATTTAGTGACGTTCATAGTGGTCATTTTGTAGGGAGTGCTTAGTTGCCACACCTGATGTTGAGTAACCAATCACATAGTTACACTTTTTTAGACTAGTATGGATCATATACTTAGACGTTCACTCAGAACCAATAGCTCATGCTTCTAAGTTTTTGTATTTTGCCACGTAGGATGACGTTAGTACACATGTGATGTAGGCATCATTGATTATAAAAGTGCAGTTTTTTCTTAAAGTACTTTGAGTCTGAAGATCAAGCAATTGCGTTGATATTCATTATGCTCTCTGTTTTAGATAATTGACATTAAAACAGTCTTTCTTTTGTCAACTTCCTGAGTCAGCTACATTATTGATGTATGCGTAAGGTCTGCATCCCCATCCATCTCGAGGGTAATTGCTGCTCATCAAAGGGGCTGGACTATCCAGTTCACGTGGGATGAGGACTCATGGGGTCTGATGTAGGTGTCAAGTAGATTGACTGACCTGGTGCGTGATGGGGTGACATATAGGCCCACATGCAGAAAAAGAAGAAATTGGGCAAGTACCCGTATCTTATTTTGTGGAGTCACGGCAGCACCGGCAAACCTCTGATGTAGATGTCCCTAGGGGGCATGCGCAATCAGGGAGAAGAGAAATTGGCGTGTCCGGATAGTGTGGCTCGTGAAGGCGCAGTAAAATCACAACCTGCATGTGGGAGGGTGGGGGTCACTGGAGGTGGGGACTGTTGTGATGATCATGGGTAGGGGTGGCGGGCACCAAAGGAAGTGAAAATCGGTCGGGCAGCCAGATGATTGAGGGGATGGGGGGGTTCCGCGAGGTGGAGTGACGGGTTGTTTGTGAATTATCACGCCCATGTGGCCATGTGATAACCAGGTAGGGTGTGCGCAGAATAATGTGTGCAAGAGACCTGTAGAGTAGTCTGTGTGGTGGTGGTCCAGGTTGGCAGAGTGAACGTGTGTCTGCTTGTCACCTGTGGATCGGGGTACCCGATGGTCGTACCTGTGAAAGGCCCTAGTCAGTGTCAGTCGATAGCGTTGCCCAAATGAGATGGATCGCATGGAGCGCAGGTCAGCGAACATTCATGGAGAGACCAGAGCAATAGTGACCTTTCTTGGTGTGCCGTACATTCTGTACGTGTCCGCATTAAGGCATTGTTCAGATCTCAAATGATGCATCGGCGATCTACTGCTAAATGACAGTGAAGGATCAATGATCTGGCCGATGCCCAAGGGGGCCTGCATAAGCTTACCTGTTGAGCCGGAGAGGCTGTGGTGGACACAATGAGTAGTGACAGTGATCTTTTGATCTCCGTCTGCCATTTTAGTCAGGGTTAAATAAGAGTTAGGTGCTGCTAGGTTTATTGAGAAGCGGAGGCTCATTGGCTGCTTGTTGAAGCGTTGGCCTGAGGGCTAGTATCTGTGGGGTAGTGTTGGAATTGCAGATGGAGTGAGGGAATGGGGAGTAATTAAGGGGAGGCATGCAAGCTGGGTGAGGCACAGATCATACTGGCTAATGGTTGTGATTATCACAAGGAGTATCGAGAGAAACAGTATATTATGTATTTGGTGAACATGGTAGGCGCATAATTGTAACAAAGGTCACCTCCTCCAGGCACCCCCATGCTCCCATATGCGGGTTGTGATTTTACTGCGCCTTCACGATCCACACCATTCGGACAAGCCAATTTCTCTTCTTCCTAATTGCCCATGCACCCTGAGAACATCTACATCGGAAATTTGCCTGTGCCGCCGTGACTTAACACTTCACAAAATAAGACACAGGTACTTACCCAATTTCTTCTTTTGCTGAACGTGGGCCTATATTTCACCCCATCACGCAACAGGTCAGTCAATCTACTTGACACTTAGGTCATACCCCATCAGCCCTCATCCCACGCACCGTTCATCAGACATGACTGCTGCACAGTCTGAGCTACAAGGATCCCGTCAGGCAATATGGGCCCCATCTCGCACCCTTACCACACATGCAGCACTGCTCTGCGAACCCAACCACCACCCACCAACCATCCGGTACTTGCTATACCTCCTCTACTTAATTTGGCCAGTGTTAACATACCCAACTAATTGGGTCCTATTTCTCATTCCATAGTGGCTATCCAGCTTCCTTAATCAAGGACAACTACATATCTCTAACTCTGGTAAGGACCCCTTGCAACCAGCAACTACAAACACCTAGCATAGTTGATCTAAGCTGACCCACTTTCTCTTTTCTCTTCTCTCTGTTCCTCCTTGGTGCACGAAATGGACCTCTGTATGTAATAAACGAATAGGGTTTTCATAATTGAAGTATTAATCTTCTGTAAATGAACATGTGTACTTATTACTGTCACATCACCACCCACCTCACTATTCACAAATGCATATAATGAATCATGTATGTTGTTTTCTAATTGACCAATGTTTTATAAACATGTTGTGTTGCGATAACCCACCCTGTCACCATACACTTGCATATCACCACACATGCACAGCCTTGATGAAGACCTCGGTCAAAACATGTGTTGGCTTTCCTCATATGGCTTTCCACATATGACCAAGCACTACACGTGCTAAGTGAACCACCAGTACTCATGTGCCAAATAAATCAAGACTATGGGCCTCATTACGAGTTTGGCGGCAGCCATGGAGCTATTAGCTCCATGGCTGCCGCCAAACCGGGCTCCTTTACCGGGTTCCCTGAATGGGGAATTACCAGGCCTTTCCGAGTTCGGAGGGCCCGGTAATTCCTCCCTCAAAGAACCCGGGCCCGGACCTTCCCCATTCCCATTGGACCCCCCATAGGGCTCAATGGGAATGGGAGAGGGAGCTAACAACGGGCCAATTACGACCGGCCCGTTGTTAGCTCCCTCTTCCCCTTGCGGGACCCAGTAACGATGCCTGGTTTTACCAGACGTCCTTACCGGGTCTCGCGAGGGGACCTCGTAATCAGGCGGAATGGTGTTAACGGGCCCGCCACCATTAGCGGAGCCCGTTAACCCATTCCGCCTGACTTGTAATGAGGCCCTATATAACACATCCATGTGTTCTGATCTTTTCTAATTGTCAACACCAACAAGATGTTTATGAATTGTGTCATCAATACAGCGCCAATACAAACAGGGTTTCCAACCAACTCACAGGTTTAAAAGGGGCCATTATCATCAACAATCAATGGGAGAAAGGGGTGAGGAGTTGCAGAGCTGGAGGCATGAGGGGATTCTCAAAGGAAGGGGTGGCACGTGTAAACCAAGAATGTGGAAATGTGTGGCAGAAATATTTAAAGTATCTGACATGGCTCAGGGAGCCAGAAAAGCCTGTTAGGATATAGACACTTACCCATTTTTCTCTGTGTTTTAAGGACGATGGAACAGTGCCTGTTGCCACAAATGGGAACTGCAGCTGCACGCTTGGCAAATGCTGATCTGGTTGGTGGTGCAGCTGCGCTTTTCATTGTATTCTGGACTTGTGGGCAGTATGCCTATAGATAATTGCCTCCCTCCTTGTGAGATATGTGCAGTTTCACCATGTTACATGTGCCTATCCTTGTTATTCCTGAAGACCACTTGATACTGCTCTGCCCGATGTTCAAAGCCACATCTGTGCCCCCTTTGTCCTCTGTGCCCCTTGCATCCCCTGTATCATCCCACATAGAAACCTCAATGACTTTGCCTGATCATGGAAAGGAAGGACTATCACGACGGACCAAGTGGTCGAATTACCTTTCGGTGGCATCTTCAAAAGCTTTGATGGACATTCCCGAGCAATATTGTTTATTCAGTCAAACTGAGACATGTTTCTCCTCCCTCATGATGCCTGGCATCCAAGCTCCAGTGAACGCAAAGTGGCTCCAGGTGTCCCGGTACAAACTTTTGTTAATTATGAATTCCTCTGAATCATCTTTCAGTACAATTAAAGAAGAACTTCCGGCTCTGAGGCTCATTGCCTTGCAGAATAGGTATATCCTCGAACTCCTAAGGAGGGATGGGTCTGTCAGAAGATAGGGAGTACCTGCTGTACATGTGTGCCTCCTAATGATTCGGAGAATGGGACTCTGACACAAGCAACCGTCGCCTTGCACAAGCTTAGGGTGGACATGGAAAACGAGGCAGGAATCGCAAACAAGTTGGTTGAACTCTCTTTTATCTTGGGTGCTGTTTTGGAAGAGCCTAGCTGTCAGGATTTGAATGCAATTTTTAGTCTTTTCCCTTGCTATCATTTCCTCTTGCCAAATGCTCCTATGATGCTGCTCTGCCCAGGTACGAAAGCAGCTGCCCTGATGACTGTGACCCTGTCCAAAGGTAGAACCACTACCATTTCATATCACATGTGTACGCAGACTGATGCTGTCTTGTGTCCTGCACCAGGTTGGGATGATTGTGTGGAGCAGTGGGTAGATTGCGGAAATGGTGGAGGGATGAGTTGGGTTTGTTCAGTGGAGGGGTATGCCCATATTGGGACCAATGTGCGGGATGATTGTAGGGTTTTTCGCTGAGAAGATGGTTTTACAGAATAAGAATTTGGTTTATTAGTTAAAGTATTAACTAAAGGGGGGAATATTGGGCTGGTCACGAAAGGTCCCAATGATAAAGAGGGGTTCACGTCGCGCCTGCCATATTTGTGACTGGGAGTGCAGTGAAATTGGTGCAATGTTGCAATGTTACATGTATCTAGCGTAGTTCATGAGAATGAGATATGTGTTATATTTAGTGTTGCTTCGTGTAAATTTATACATTTAGATGTGCACGTGCACAGCAAGATAAATGTCAAAACTGCCCAATTAATATAAATCCAATATAGGTATGATGTGGCACAAAGCACATAGAAACTAGACAATGAGGAGCTTCATAATGTGCATGCGAGAAAGGAGATTTGTCATGAAGGAACAACTGTGAAGAGGATGCAGTAGTTTTCAAACATGCATTCACCAAGGTCTCAAGGGCATAGGTTTGGGACAGTTTGGGGTACATGGTAAAATGTACGGATCTGTATGCCATGCGCTTTTTCATAGTTTGTGAGTTGAACTCTCTCTGACTGGTGTGGGAAACCTGAAGGTGTCTCACTTATTAGACCCCGCGGATCTGTCAGCCACATGGCCAGAACATGGCCATCGCTTTTGGATCCAGTTCCTGGGGGTGGACTAGTGAGAGAGGATCACCTGGATGAGGGTCCTTGGGGAGTGGAAGTGGGACACCGACGAATGAGACCCAATACCCCCTCTTCTGGTTATACCTTTTGCCCATCCTACCCCTTAGGATACTCTAACACTCTACCTCCCCCTTGTCCGACATGAACACTGTTGCACACCATGAGAGAGAAAGGACAAACACCAAGGCCATTTACCTGACATGTCCCAAAGCCAGGGTCAGCCAAAGTCAGGCAATTAACCTGAATCACACACACCTGACGGCCCTTTCCCTTCCCCACAGGGATAAAAGGTGGAGCACGAGAGCACAATACTAGAAAGGCGGACCGCTCAACGAGCGGCAGATGAATGTGAAACCTACATCGTAAAAGTTCACAAGAGTGTACCCGACTGAGGGATGCCGACCTGCGACAAAGTCTGAAGTCCTGATTAATAGTGTGTTGACAAGCGTGAACCCGGCTGAGGGTTGTCCACAGTGAACTGTTTGAAAAGACATTGAGATTTGTGAATGATACAGATGAAGATTGTGTTGAAAGCCATAGTGAACCCGGCTGAAGGAGGCTAACAATCGAGAGGGATCTGAGGCCAAATGAAGAGGAACCCAGGGTTGAAGAACTATCACCCAAACGCAAGTAAAGACAATCAAAGAAGAACTTTGGAACCGTATTGACTTTTTTGTATAAATATTTTGAGAACTCATCAGACCCTCGGAAGCGAGAAGCTTGATTACCGAAGGGTCTGATACTGATTGAAAACTTCTTGAAGATCTTAGCCCGAATTAGGGGGATCCAAGGTTGAAAAGGCATCACCCAATGTGCAAGTTTAAAGGAACTTTTGTTTATTATTTTTATTGAAGACATTAGGTCCTCGGAGGCAAGAGACTTCTTTTTGTAGAAAATAGACTTAACCACCGAAGGTCCTTAAAAGCTGAGAACAGAACTGTTGGCTCGTGCTGAGGAAGCGCGATTGTGTGCTGTGCTCCAGAGTCCTACCTTGTGCCGTGCACAAAACGTGGGGAAGGGAGGCCCGACTGCCGCATACTGACTTATTATTTGTGAACACTTCTTTCTTTCCTGTGAACCCTAGTCCACACCCTTTGCTTGTATTTAGCGTAAGGATTGGCAATAGTTTTTTTCTTAGTATAGGCCATTTTATTTGACAAGACGCCACTAGGACTGCCTTCTTATTATTTGATGGTTGTAGCTTGCTCCCATCTTAGATATAGGCTTAGAGTAGGCATTTTTCCAACCTGCATGTACAGTTTAATAAACACCCTTGAACTGGGATCACTTGTGTCTGTCTTTACTGTTGCCACCATGAGCTCCTTAAATATGGTGTGAGAGGTGGGATGTGAATCAACTGATAAAAATGGAAACAAAGCTAATAATTGCAGTACAAACGGAAGGGGAAAATAAACTAGTTGATCTCCTTGATTCTGATCGCGTATCCACACTGAAAGAGGTGCTGTTCTCTCAGTTGTGTATTACACCTAATCAACAAGATATATTCTTTAAAACACAAGTGTTATTAGATACACTTCCCCTATCCCATTATCACATACAGCCTTGGAACCAAATAATCCTCAAAGTTCGACCTGTGTTTTCTTTCATCAGACCTAGTGCTCTGAGTCCCCCCTCCTTCTGAGTCTTTTTGTTTTGGGACCCAGTCTTTATCCATCGCAGGACCCTGAGGGCTAAACACACATTTGCCCCAACCAACTTCTGCAACAGGCTCAGATGATTCTGGGGATTTTGAAACCCTATCTGACGGAATCGAGAGCTATTTCTTTTCAAATTCAAATACTACAGAAGGAACCATTACCCCACCAGAAGAAATGTCTGACTTAGGCAATATCATTGTCCAATTAGCAGCCCATCAAATACAGGCGGAAAACAGGCTCCAAGAAAATTTGACAAAGTTAATTGAATTACAAACCAGGACATTACTACCACACGGTGTACTGCAGCCATATCTTGAAGGGGAAGATTTAGGAATTTTTGTTCACATTTTTCAATGCCTGGCCAAACAATTAGGATGGGAAGAAAATCTGCATGGATGCTACTTGGGACCCTTATTGAAAGGAGAAATCCAAACTTCCTATCAACTACTTAACCTTGCACAGGGAGGCACCTTTCTATCTATCAAAGAAGGGTTACTAAAAAGAGTAGGGCTGACCTGTAATTTTTACCGACAAGAATTGCGAGACATAAACTTGAACCCAGGAGAAACCCCTTTAGAACTCAGTGAAAGCATTAAAAACACAGTGGCTGTATGGATTAATAACAAGTCCTTAGAAGTACTAACAGAGATGATTACCTTAGAACAATTCACAAATTATCTTCCCCCTTTTTTGCAAAAATCTATTGTCCAGTTAAATCGGCCTACTCTAGCTATGGCCATTGAGACTGCACAGAACCATTCAGATGCAGCTAAACACTTCCATTTGACCCATCAATGGGAAGAACGGAAGGACAATAAGTCAAACCATCAAATCCAACCTCAAGGAGTAGATAAACAAGGAGGATCACACAGGATCAAACAAAGGACACCACGGGAGAAAATAGAAAGCAGGAGAATTGATCCAAAGGCTAAGGGTGAAAGTGGAAAAGAAGAGCTAAAAGGAAGCAGACCACCTCCTTTTACGTGTTTTTCTTGTAGAGAAACAGAACATCTAGCTAGACACTGTTCAAAGAATATAAAAGAATAGCCAATGGAAATTAGCTGTTTGAAGGGCGAGGAGTGGGAAGAACCCGAGGAAGAGTTAGAAACTAACTGTATCTGCCTGTGCCAAACTCTATTTGAGTTTACCTATGAAAAAGCTTGCGTTAATGGAAGACAGGTGAAAGCCCTAAAGACAGGTGAGAGCAAACCGCCATACAGACGGATCTAGTTACGCGGTCCTAGTTAGAGTGACATGTGTACATGGAAACAAAGAGGTAAATCCAAAAATACCGGTACACATTGAGATCCGAGCTGAGTCCTGCGAAATATCATCCGCTACAATTCCTGCACTCCCCGAAGAGGTCATTCTAAGATGAGATTTTCCCATCTTCTCTACTCTCTTACAAGAACCTCCACCTCCCTTCAGAGATTTTTTACCCCAAATATCATTGCAGACTGACAACTACTCTGTGAATTCCCACATATGGAATTGGGAGAACATTGAGCCCAAAATAGACCTTGAACCTCAATTTATAGGTTATTGCAGAGAAACAACTGAACCCATTCCACCTCTACCTGTCCAAACCGTAACTAATCAGCGGCATATGCGAGAGTTCCTGGATATCTCTCGTCCCTGTCCTCTTCCAGGTCTTATCCACCAGAAACCTGGACAAAGTACAGGCATATCCACCTCGCCTAGGGGAAGGGTATGTGAGAAACCTGAAGGTTTATTAGTCCCTGGGGATATGTCATCCAGGTGCCCTGGACACAGCTATCGCTATTGGATCCAGTTCCTGGGGGTGGACTAGTGAGGGAGGATCGCCTGGATGGGGGTCCTTGGGGAGTGGAAGTGGGACACCAACGGGTGAGATGCAGTATCCCCCTTCTTGTTATACCTTTCCCATCCTACCCTGTAGGATACTGTAACACTCTACCCCGCCCCCTTTTCCGACACGAACACTTTCGCACACCGCGAGAGATGACGGACAAACACCAAGGCTATTTACCTGACATATCCAAACACCAGGGTCAGGCAAAGTCAGGCAATTAACCTGAATTACACACACCTGACGGCCCTTTCCGTTCCCCACAGGCAAAAAAGGTTGAGCACGAGAGCACAATACGAGCAAGGCAGACGGACGACGAGAGGGCTAACTCAGCACGGCAGTTCAAGAGAAGGAGAAAGACGGCACGAATCGAGAGTATACCAAGGAGAGAAGTGACCTTGTCCTTATCGACAGAGGCCTGTGAAACCTCCAGTGAAAGAATCATAAAACTGCGAACAATAGCCTCCGTGTACTGCAGCAGATGTCAATGATACACAGGCACCACCTCTGCTGACAGCCAAGCTGGGGAGAGACGTGTGGCCCAATTGTACCGGCCTTGACTCCACAGACAAGGAAAACAAGCAGTTCATCACAGCCGGTAAGTCGAGAGGAGAGCCAATAAGAAACCAAACTGTGTTGAACGAAAGTAGCAAGCGGCTGATTAAAGAAAGTACAAAGAACTATTGATATGCAAGGGGAATGCCAGCATAGCAGATTCAAGCACCTCGTGGGTGCTCACATGAGAAACTGTGGGCAATTACTCTGTTGTTGAACTGTCGTAACCAGAATTCCTTGGGAGAAAGGCGTGAAGGGGGTCAAAGTGGTCATACAGGGGTCCAGTAAAATCCTCTGTACAGTCGAAAGGCTTTGACCGGCAGATGAATGTGAAAACTAAGGGAAGCAAATCCTTCATCGTAAAGTTGGCAAGAGTGAACCTGACAGAGGAATGCCAAGCTGGGACGAAGTCTGAAGTCCTGATTAACAGTCTTATGACAAGCGTGAACCCAGCTGAGGGTTGTCCACAGTGAACTGTTTGAAAAGACATTGAGATTTATGAATGATACAGATGAAGATTGTGTTTAAAGCCATAGTGAACCCGGCTGAGGGAGGCTGACAATCGAGAGGGATCGGAGCCCGAACGAGGGGAACCCAGGAGTGAAGAATTATCACCTAAATGCAAGTAAAGACAATAAAAGAAGAACTTTGGAACCCGTAGTGACTTTTTTGTATAAATATTTTGAGAGCTTGTCAGATCCTCGGAAGCGAGAAGCTTGATTACCGAGGGGTCTGCTACTGATTGAAAACTTCTTGAAGATCTGAGCCAGAACGAGTGGGGTCCAAGGGTAAAAAGGCATCACCCAACATGCAAGTTGAAAGGAACATTTGTTTATTATTTTTATTGAAGACATAAGGTGCTCTGAGGCAAGAGACTTCTTTTTGTAGAAAAGAGACTTAACCACTAAAGCCTAACAATCGGAGAACAGAACTGTTGGTTCATGCTGAGAAAGCTCGAGCGTGTGCTGTACTCCAGAGTCCTACCTTGTCCCGTGCCCAAAACGTGGGGAAAGGAGACCCGACTGCCGCATCCTGACTTATTATTTTTGAACACTTCTTTCTTTCCTGTGAACCCTATCCCACATCCTTTGTTTGTATTTAGCGTAAGGATTGGCAATAGGTTGTTGTTTGTATAGGCCATTTTATTTGACAAGGTGCCACTGGGACGGCCTTCTTATTATTTGATGGTCGTAACTGTGATCACTTATGTCTGTCTTAAGTGTTGCCACCATGAGTTCCTTACATATGGTGTTAGCGGTGGGATGCGATTATACTGATAAAAATTGAAACCCATTCTAATAACCGTAGTACCACCGGAAGGGGAAAATAGAATAGTTGATCTCCTTGATTCTGATTGCGTATCCGCACTGAAAGAGGTGCTGTTCTCTCAGTTGTGTATTCCACCTAATCAACAAGACCTATACTTTAAAACACAAGGGTTATTAGATACACTTTCCTTATTCCATTATAACATACAGCCTTGGGACTGAATAATCCTCAAAGTTTGACCTGTGTTTTCTTTTATCAGACCTAGTGCTCTGAGTCCCCGTCCTTCCGAGCCTTTTTTATTGGGGACCCAGTCTTTATCCATCGCGGTACCCTCAGGGCTAAACACACATTATCCACAACCTACTTCTGCAAAAGATTCAGACTCAGAAGATTCTAAGGGTTTTGAAACCCTATCCAACGGAATCGAGAGCTGTTTCCTTTTCAAATTCAGATACTACAGAAGGAACCCTTACCCCAACAGAAGAAATGACTGCCTTAGCCAACGTCCTTGCCCAATTAGCAGCCCATCAGATACAGGCAGAAAACAGGCTCCAAGAAAATGTGACAAAGTTAATTTAAATTACAAACCAGGCCATTACTACCACAGGGCGTACTTCAGCCATATTTTGAAGGGGAAGATTTAGGAATTTCTGTTCGGAATTTTGAACGCCTGTCCAAACAATTAGAATGGGAAGAAAACCTGCAAAGATGCTACTTGGGACTCCTATTGAAAGGAGAAATCCAACCTTCCCATCAAGTACTTAACTTTGCACAGGGAGCCACCTTTCTATCTGTCAAAGAAGGGTTACTAAAAAGAGTAGGGCTGACCTGTAATTTTTACCAACAAAAATTGCGAGACATAAAATTAAACCCAGGAGAAACTCCTTTAGAACTATGTGAACGCATTAAAAACACAATATAACAAGTCCTTAGAAGAACTAACAGAGATGATTACCTTAGAACAATTCACAAATTCTGTACCCCCTTTTTGTAAAAATCTATCCTCTAGTTAACTTGGCCTACTCTAATTATGGCCATTGAGACTACACAGAACCATTCAGATGCAGCTAAACACTTCCATTTGACCCATCAATTGGAAGAACGGAAGGACAATAAGTCCACCCATCGAATCCAACCTCAAAGAGTAGATAAACAAGGAGGATCACACAGGATCAAAGAAAGGACACCACAGGAGAATATAGAAAGTAGGAGAATTGATCCAAAGGCTAAGGGTGAAAGTAGAAAGGAAGAGCTAAAAGGAAGCAGACCACCTCCTTTGATCTGTTTTCTTGTAGAGAAACAGGACATCTAGCTATACACTCTCCAAAGAATATAAAAGAAGAGCCAATGGAAATTGGCTGTTTGAAAGGCGAGGAGTGGGAAGAATCCGAGGAAGAGTTAGAGACTTACAGTATTTGCCTGTGTCAAACTCTGGTTGAGTTTACCTATGAAAAAGCTTGCGTGAATGGAAGACAGGTGAAAGCCCTGATCGACTCAAGTAATAAGCAAACCGCCATACAGGTTGATCTAGTTACCACAAAAGATCTGGATAACGCAGCCCTAGTTAGAGTGACATGTGTACATGGAGACAATGAGGTATATCCAATAATACCAGGACACATTGAGATCTGAGGTGAGTCTTGTGAAATATCATTCGCTATCATTCCTGCAATCTCCGAAGAGGTCATTCTTGGACGAGATTTCCCCATCTTCTCTACTCTCTTACAAGTACCTCCATCTGCCTTTGGAGATTTTTGACCCCAAAAATTATGGCAGATGGACAACAACTCTGAAAATTCCCCTAAATGGAATTGGGAGAACATTGAGCACAAAACAGACCTTGAACCCCAATTTATAGGTTATTGCAGAGAAACAACTGAACCGAGTCCACCTCTACCTGGGTAAGCCAGCAAAGCAGATTCAAGCACCACGTGGGTGCTCACATGTGAAACTCTGGGCGATTACCCTGTTTAACTACTGTAACCGGAAGGCCTTGGGAGAAAGGCGTGAACGGGGTCAAAGTGGTCTTACAGTGGTCTAGTAAAATCCTCTGTACAGTTGAAAGGCTTTGACCGGCAGATACATTTGAAAACTAAGGGAAGCGAATCCCGCATCATAAAGTTGGCAAGAGTGAACCCGACCGAGGGATGCCGACCTCGGACGAAGTCTGAAGTCGCGATTAACAGTCTGTTGACAAGCGTGAACCCAACTGAGGGTTGTCCACAGTGAACTGTTTGAAAAGACATTGAGATTTGTGAATGAAACAGATGAAGATTGTGTTGAAAGCCATAGTGAACCTGTCTGAGGGAGGCTAACAATCGAGAGGGATATTAGCCCGAGTGAGAGGAAACACAGGGGTGAACAACTATGACCCAAACGCAAGTAAAGACAATCAAAGAAGAACTTTTCAACCCGTATTTACTTTTTTGTATAAATATTTTGAGAGCTCGTTAAACCCTCGGAAGCGAGAAGCTTGATTACCGAGGGGCTTGATACTGATTGAAAACTTATTGAAGATCGGAGCCCAAATGATGGGGATCCAAGGGTGAAAAGGCATCACTCAACGTGCATGTTAAAAATAACTTTTGTTTATTATTTTTATTGAAGACATCAACTCCTCGGAGGCAAGAGACTTCTTTTT
Source organism: Ambystoma mexicanum (assembly GCF_040938575.1). NCBI lineage: Eukaryota > Metazoa > Chordata > Amphibia > Caudata > Ambystomatidae > Ambystoma > Ambystoma mexicanum. The sequence goes on from NC_090926.1 coordinate 16,454,728, forward strand.
GTAGGAAAGAGACTTAACCACTGAAGGCCCTGACAAGCTGAGAACGGAACTGTTGGCTCGTGCTGAGAAAGTTTGAGGGTGTGCAGTGCTCCAGAGTCCTACCTTGTCCCGTGCACAACGTGCACAAAACGTGGGGAAGGGAGACCCGACTGCCACATCCTGACCTATCATTTGTGAAACTTCCTTTCTTTCCTGTGAACCCTATGCCACACCATGTGTTTGTATTTAGCATAAGGACTGGCAATAGGTTTTTCTTAGTATAGGCCCTTTTATTTGACAAGCCATCACTAGGACTGCCGTATTATTGTTTGATGGTCGTAGCTTTCCTCCATTTTAGATTTAGGTTTAGATCAGGCATTTTTCCAGCCCGCATATACAGTTTCATAAACACCCTTGAACTGTGATCACTTGTGTCTGTCTTTACTGTTACCACCATGAGTTCCTTACACTGGGAAAACTCTTTTTTGCAAGGTTGGAGGCAGAGGGAAGGCAATGAGTAGTCGCAACATTATCAGATGGTCAGTTACAGCCAGGTTGGGTTTTTATGACTTGGTCTTCTTGCAGGAAGGAGATGCAATCTTTTGAAGTACATGAGAGCCTGTTATTCCGTGTTCAAATAGGTCCGGCCATCTGTTCATTGCTGAGCAATAAACCTGGGGTGAAGAGATACCTAAGGGCAGTGTTGACCGATGCTTTATGGGTTTCAATTATTTTCTCAGGTTGTGTCCGGAGGTTATGCGTGTTGAAATGGTAGTCGCTTAGACTATAATGAAACAAGGACGCCATCAAGTCTGGGTGGGTGAGATAGTTATCACCAGTTCAAAGGAAACTTATTTTTTCTCTGTGAAGGCATCACGAAGTAGACACAGACAACAGGTTCAGGTTGTGTTCTCAAATGTTTCATTAAAGTAAAATGCAGGATGAGTAATCCCTAACTTTCCACATGCTAAGGTTGGACTTCCCTACCTAAGGAAAGCTAAGGATAGTCTATGTCAGCAAGTCCAAATCAAAAGTCAGTCTGTGTCCAAAACCTATACTAGCCCTCACATATAACTGCATACAATGTGTAGGGATGTCAGCATCAAAATGAATAGTGTTCAAAATAAAGTTCAGAGCTTCTTCTAGCTCTTGGTTTGTAATCAGCTTTCCCTTTCCCAAGTTCAAACCAGTTCTCAAGGTATCAGGGTTCCCTTCCCCAAGAGTCTTTCAGGTTTCCAAAAAAAGCAACACAGTTCCTTTGGACACTTCTCAGCTCCTTGGATATCACTGGTTCACATAGGCAGTTCTTTTTCTTTACTTCAAAATCACATAACTGGTTGTTGCCAAACCTGGGCATCTTTATGGATACTTTCATTGACTTCTCCACACAGGGCCCTGGGTCTAGGCGCAGTTGTCAGACCACACGGTACACCCATTACAGGACACGCAACCAATATCCCTTCTTGATAGCTTTACATCACCAACTGGCCACTGTTTCCTTGTGACAGTTATGTTGAGGTGATTCCCTAGTGTCAAACTCTTTTGGTCACCATGCCTTTTTTTACACTAGCTTGTACTTCTCTGAATCTGGCCAATGTAGGTTTCCCAATAATATGCAATTCTTGGAACTCTTCTGGTTGTTGCCAGTATTCTTTTCCTCATATCATACCCTTCTTGGCATTCACTTGACTTTTCTAATGCTTGAGTCTCAGAGAATACATCACACTCTCTGTACGCAGCACTGTGGCTTATTTAGCCACCATGCATTTTTTTAACGCTTTTCTGTAGTCTTCTGACTCTTGCAAATACAGGTTTCCTTTTTAATCTGTAGTCCCTTGGACTCCTTTAGCTTTGATCAATACTTGGCTTCCTATCTTATACCCTTCTTGGTATGCATTGACTTTGCCAATACTTGTGTTTCATCCAATACATTTCGTGGTATCTGTCACATGCACCAATTTTCTTTCACGCCATTCGTGAGTGCTCAACAATTGCCTTTACTCTGTTCGGCATTTAAATGTGCTTATTATATTCAGTTCATTCGGCATTCAAGAGTACTTGTTTCCGCATTTAAAAGTACTTGAAATGATTTCGAGTTCATTCAGTATTCACAAGCACTTGTTTCAGCATTCAAAATACTTGTAATGACTTTCGGATGTCCGTGATTTCACTGAATCCACTTAATATAAAGGTGAAATCTTGAGAAAAAAATGTCTTTGAATGTTCTTTTATGCGGGGGAGACCGCCCGCCCCACTTCTCCCTACCTTATCCTAGCCCCGTACTCCACCCCCATCTATGTTTTAAAATGTACCTACTTACCTAACTAATTTGAAGAAAAAGACATTCGAAGATTTCTGAGTAGGTGAAATTGGATTCAATGAAATCTACGGAATCAATGACTTAGTTTGTTCGTATTCAAAAAGTACTTGTTCAGCATTCAAAATACTTGTAATGACTTTCAGTTTGTTTGGTATTCAAAACAACAATGTTCAATGCGCATTTGCCCGCCAGCCTGGTGTTTCCCATTCACTCTTTTCGGTCAGAGATTACAGCGCTGCGAGGTCTCTGCCGCTACTGGTTCTTGCCTGCTTGAGTAGGACCTTGCTCCTATCCCTGCAGCTCTCTGTGGCATTGCTCTCCAGCAATGCTTTGCCTGCCGCCCAGTACTTCTGTGACCACTTTGCTCGGTCACGCCGGTCTTCCACACGCAATCTGTCACCGGCCTCCCGCTTTCCTTAGCGTTGCTTCCTGCTGCATAAACTCTGCATTGGTCACCGGGTCTCAGGCCCTTCATTTGCCACGCCACTTTTCGGGAGTTGCTTCCCCAGCTGCATTTGCCTCCTCGGCTCACACTGCCTCAGCAGCAATCCCCATTGCCAAACAGAGGTCAGGTTTTAAAGTGCCCACCACCATAATGATTCCAGGAAAGACTAGACCGCTCACAATCAGAATGATAGTTCTGCCTTATTCGTGTTGTCCTCCTACTCATCCCAGTACACAGCTGAGGCTGATACATGTTTGTATTAACAAAAGGAGGCTGACATGTGACTGCATTAACAAAAGGGGGCTGTGTTTGTCTCCTTCAAATAAGGATAGGTCTTCCTAGTTGGTTTCTTCCTGGCACTTGGCTCATTGGCCCGTCTCAGCACTTGCACACACCCGTTTGGGCCCCCCTCTCGTGCACTTCCTCACCCACTCTCATATCTGTCCCCTACTCCTTCCTCCCCTGCACTTATAACCTCTGTCTTTGTACTTGCACTGGTGAATTGTTACAGGGCCAATATAACCATCATTGTTGTTTCTTCTTTTCCCTATGTCACCCCTACCATTTTTTGTCTTGTGGAGCCTGGAAACACTTGTGTATAGGTGCCATACAAATGCCCAATAAATAAACAAATAAATAAATAGATGTAACCAATGGGAATGTGGGAATCATGTTTGAGGGATGACTTGTAATAAAATATGTGGGAGTTTTTTAACTGTTGCAAAAATGCATATAATGTGTCAACTTGTGTGGTTCAGGGAGACTCGGCTTAGTTTGACTCTAAAGCGTCATCTAACTCCTCCCAGCTGATTGTACAATAAACATGCTTTACGTACAAACGTGCATTCGCTTCTTAAGTGGTGGGCCTGCTTTGGTTTAAGGTGATTAGAGGCTCATCCGCTGACCTCCGTATTGGCCATTAAGCATAAACTGTTCTAATGAATCAGGAGTAAGACTCAGACACAGGAGTTATTCTAGTGGTGGTTATAGACTTTGATTTTTTTTAAAAGAGGTTTGGAGAAAGACCTATCTCTCTCTATCGCTACAAGAGGTTTCCCTGACTCAACGAAACTTAAGGATGTTGGTGTCAGAATGTCCATAATAAAGAGTTCCCCGTCCTGTGTCCAAAATCCTAACCTGACCCTTACATGCTAAACTCAAAATAAAGTGCAAAGGGATATAGTCTTTCAACTGGCCATCTGTAGCTTTTTCCAATGTTCCAACACAAAGTTCCAGAAGGTTCAAAAATAAACAAATGATCAAAGTCCCATAATTTTCTGGAGGGAGTCCCGAGTTTCTCAGCTTCCTTACAGCTCAGAAGCAGGGTTCTCTTTCTCAGAATATGCAATTTTCCAGTCCAGCGGGTATGGTTCCCTTCCTTTGGATTTGACACACTCAAAGGGTTCTTTTTCTCTCCTTGATTCTCACAATTCCTTCACCTTCCCAGTACAGGGGCTATGGCTCCCTTCCTGTGGATTTTACCCATTCAAGAGGTTGTCTTCCCTCTTATTAATTCTTATAGCTTATTCGCAATTGGGTGCAGGTTCCAGACTCGCAATCACATTGCCTGGTATAATCTCCTGCCGGGGTTTTCACACTGTTCGCTTTAAAATTGGGTGCAGGTCCCATGCTCACAACAGGTTTCCTGGTATACTCTCCTACCAGGGATTTCTCCACACGTAACTGTTTGACTCATTCAGCCATTGGTTCCTCGTCCCCCTTTCATCTTTTTCTTTCTTAATGCACTTGGCGTCCCAGCTCCCTTGCTTGGGTTTACCCTGTGAATGTCTCTGTCCTTACTCTGTGTGCGGTGTACTCTGTGAAGAGCCCTGTTGTCCCAACTCCCCTCTCTGGGCTCACCAGTCTCTTGTGGCTGCTTAGGCCTTCTCAACGGTCTTTGGTTTCTCCAGCGGGGCACCTACTCTTTCTGCTGGCGTTGTGTCTGATCTCCGGTACTCGCTGTGCCTTGGCCTCCACTCCACAGCATCTCCTGCTGCATGCCTCTGTGCGGCGTGCCTTCGACCTCGGAGCTTCTCGTGATGGTTCCGGTAGGAGTTTGCCTGTCCCCTTCTGCAGTTGGCTTCCTCCTTGCTTCAGGACTGTAAGGAAGGCATGGTATCAAACAGTGAAGACAGACACAAGTGATCACAGTTCAAGGGTGTTTATTGAACTTTAATGGGTTGATTGAACGCCTATCTAACCCTAAATCTAAGGATGGGAGCAAGCTACGACCATCAAATAATAATAACGCAGTCCTAGTGGCATCTCTGTCAAAATAAAAAGGGCCTATACAAAAAACCTATTGCCAATCCTTACCTCTAAAAACAAATGGTGTGGGAAAATGTTGTATACAAAGTAAAGTTTTCAAAAAACCATATGTCAGGATAACTGAATACTTGGCTTCCCCCTCCCTACTTTTTTAGCACGGAACAAGGTGGCACACTCTAGCTTCAAACCCACTCTGGCTTCTTTTAGCAGGAGGATGCAGTTCAAAACACAAATATCCAGCCTTCTGCGACAAATTCTCTTTTCCAATAAAAGTCTCATGGTTTACATGGTCTCAGGCTCGGACCATGTAAACTCCATAAAGTCTTTGGGGTATTGTTCACCCCAGGTCTCCCTCAGCTGGGCTCGGACCCTCTCGCCAATGTTTAGTCTTTCAATCTGTATATTTCACTGTCGGTCTCCCTCAACCAGGATCAGGCCGGTTACCTCTTTACAATTCCATAGACTTTAACAGGCCTCCCTCAGCGGGGCTCGGACCTGTTGTCATTCACTCTTTTCCACTGTTTTGGCTCACAAATATCGAAGCCTTAAAATTGGGCGCAGAATTGCACTTGACCCTCCCGTGACCATTTTGAAAACCTTTCAAATTCCTTTTATCACTTTAATTCCGAAGATATGGCACGCTTCAGACAGAGACCTTCGACTGGGTACCTGCAATGTGCCTGCCCCCTCTGTCCCTTTACACTCTTGAAGTATTCTCAAAAAGTCACGCTTTCATTTTTCTGGCTTCACCTTCGCCACCTGCACACAGCCCACCCATGCATACGTTTTCTTCAACTCACCGGCTGCGTTCGCAGCTTTCATCTGGGAGCCAAGGCTAATGCCGGGGCATCTGCTTCACCGCCCCGACTCTTGCTCTAGTGCGTGAGGATGGCGTATATCTCGAACCCCAAACGCAGGATTAACAGGATTTGCTTCCTATTTCACAAGTTTAAAGGTGTTGGACTTCATGTCCCAGAATACACCTTGGTCGTTTCCGCTCCTTCTTCGCTAGCTCCCCGAAAACAGCATTTCCCTCGTTTTGGGAGCAGCAGGAGCCCAAGGAGATATTGTTGTGAGGTCAGGGTTTTACCACCTGCCCCTCAAAGACTTGGGTCTTCTTGTTTCAACCAGGGGAGGAACTCAGACGTGAGTATCAGCAGGCAACCACAGGTGTCCCCGGTCTGGCTTCCTGGGGTTATTGCTTCCTTTCCACACTGCAGTGTCCCTTGGGCATTCAGGTTTAGTGTTTGGGTAGTCCTCCTTTCTCCAGACCTTCCAGGTTCCTTCCAGCTCAAATGGTCATTCTCTTTCACTCAGAGTGTGTTCCTGTGCTCTGTTTTTATACTGGCAGGGAGATTTAACCAGTTTCAGGTGTGGGCGGTTGAAAGGGAGGCCTGACTCTGCCTGTCCTCGTTAATGGGACAAGATAGAGATTGCCCATAGGAATTCATTGTACATTGGTGCCTATGGGCAACCTTCATAGCTCTATTCCTTTTCTTCTTCGTCCAAGTGGTTTTGAAAAAGCACAATGGGGAGGAAGTATGGCAGTTGTAGTTTTCCCTAATGATGGAGGAAAACTTCTGTAAGTGTTTGTCAGGGTGAAGGGGGCAGATGTATGGTTGTAGGTAAGTGGGTTTTAGATGATAATGTCCCATAGTGACTGAGGGGATGTGGAATAGGGATACATTTCTTCTCCTATGCCTCCCTTTAATACTGGTACCTGTTGGAATTGGCGAGGGGGCAATGGGACAGGGTTCATAACAACCTATAAAGGTGGAGGAAGTGTGGATAGGGGGGAATACCACGTCTGGCCATCAGATGTCTCAGCCCCACTGCCGAGGACCCCTCACTCAGGTGACCCTCCTGCACTTGTCCACCCCCCTATCGGATCCATCCAACCACTAGCGTGCATCTCTAGTTCTGCAGCTTCAGGGCTCTGCACTGCTCTCATGTTCTTCCTCGTCTCAGTTGTTTTGCAAAAAGTATAGGAAAGAGCTCTAATGTCAGTACACAGTTGATGGACTGGATATTTATCACAATATGCCATACAGGTTCAGGATTTCAAAGGGTCGCTGTCATACCCTGAGTGGAAAGGGGGATACCATGTTCCTGCCAGTGAGTCTACTTCCCTCCCTTGAGGGTCGGTTCTCCCATATCTTCCTCCGTCAGGCAGCCACCCCCAGAGTCGGGATCCGGTAACGGCTGCCCTTCCCTGGCCATATGGGAAGAGAGTTTCCCCGGAGATGGAGTGATGACATCGCTAGATTCACCAAACCGTGCTCTGTGTACGATCCCAAGGACTTTAGAGCACCTCAATGGCCCGCTTAAAGAGCGCATTGGCAAGTGGCCAGACACACTTGGCAAGAACTGGCTCTACTGTCTGCCTCTTACTTTGTTGGCACTATGCAATTCCCCTGGCGCAGATCATTATTTGACTCTGCAAGAAATTGTCACTAGCACGAAAATGCATGCACCTCTCGCTCCTGCAAGTACAATTTCAGACGCTAATAGTACTGCGCAACTCATGGGTGAAGAATTTAAGGTGTATCTAAATGAGCTAACAAAACCTCTGAACTATATTTAATGCCAGATCCAATAACGTCAAGGCAGGTCTGCCAACCCGGTATCAAGTACAGACAATCCATCAGTATAAGAGACTCAGGATATTGAAGCGCAGCTTCCTCTCTATCCCGGGGACAATGTTTTGATCCGGAACTTCACGAGGACTTGGAAGGAGCCCAGATTCACCGGGCCCTACACTATGACCTACTGCACCACAACAGCGGTGAAGGTGGCCAAGAGGCGTCCATGGATCCATCTCACAGACGTCTGCCGAGACAAGGCCAGCGCTCTCCTCGCAGGAGAAGAAAGGGGGGGCCAACTGATGGGAAGTATAACAAAATTGACTATGACCTTTTTAGCTTCATTTCCCCTTTACTGAAGACCAGTGAGCCGTCCAACAGAGTTGCAGCAAGTTGAAGTAGCAGGAAAAAGAGAAGGGGTTGTATAAGCTATGTTTTTATAGTTTAGTATTGTTGTCTTTTTATTTTTATTTGGTTTTTCAGTTGGAAGGGGACAGTTTTCCCTAGTAGGAGTAACAATGGAGAAGTGAGCAATTAAAGAGAAGTTTAATTCTGAGTTGTTTGAAAATGGCATCCGGTGTGGGCATGGCATGGAGTATAGTAATGTATGGTATGAACATATGAGAGTGGTGGGGTGAGAGAGGGCAAATGACACATGTTATGTGTTCTCTCTCATTCCACACATTACAGGGCACCCAAACTCTTTCTCCCTCAAGAGGTACCAGTCAATGTGGAGAACTGTCTAGTGCATTTAGCATTGTGTAAAACAAGGGGTCTATTCCAGGGACATAGGGTCTCATTATAAGTATGGCAGTAAGGCAACAACGGGACGGTATCGCTACCGGCACCGTTGCTACCGTACTGCCATACTACGAGTTGTGCTCGCGGGTCTCGCTCTGCCCGCCAGGTTATTAACGGTGTCGGTGCATCCGAGCTCCCCATTCAGCCCTATGGGGCCGAATGGGGATGGGGAGTCCCTTATTGCAGGCACCCGCGAATGGGTAATTACCGGGTCTGCCGAACTCGGCATGACCCGGTAATTGACCATTCGTGGGTGCCGGTAAAATCACGGGTTCGGCGGCAGCTGTGCCTTTGTTACAGGCACGGCTACCGCCAAACCCGTAATGATGCCCATAGAGTTGCTGTTCACTGGATAGATGAGGGGGAGGAAGTGTATGCTTATAATTATATGAAAGTTACAAAGATGGAAAATGCAGATGCAACTAAACACATAATATTGGAATATATAACAAAGGGGGCGAGAAGAGAGGAGCAACTGTTCACAAGCCACAACTGATTGGCGTGTTCCCATGCCACAGGGCATAGTATACCATGGTGCCATACCAGACCATTAATACGCATTCAGGGGTCCATTTTCAATGATGATGGGTGGGAGGAGGGAATGCTGCAACGTAGGGCAGAACGACTGGTCGGGATTGAGGATGATGTGGTGAGAAAAATGAATGGTATCTGTCGGATAATTTGGAACAAGCATGTCCAGGCTCTAACATGGATAGATGACAATAAACAACCTTTATGCATAAGGGAACTCACCTGATATTCTTTATGTTTCAGATGCAGTGGCTCGATTCAGTTGGGGAACAACAAAGGCTGCCAAAAGGTGATGATGATGTCGATGTTGAGAAGCGGGACTGCACTGTTGATGGATTGTCAGCCTCCCCCAGACTGGGGCGGAACTTGCTCCCTGGCGACACTGCATAGTCCGGCCCTCATACTACCCCGCTCGGGGCTAATGTCATTTATTGATCATCCTGCACAACTGAATAAAGATTTACACACTAATAAACGATTGAGCGGGGGGGGTTACATGATCGGCCTGATCTTTTAACTTAAAAAGAATTTGCAGGGACAGAAATTACTGGTCCCAGAAATCATCCGATAGACTGTCCCCCATCCCACCAGAATTTTGCTTGTTCAGCCAGGCATCTACATTTTTGTCACTTTAACTTCCAGGGGTTCAAGCAGCAGCTAACTCTAAATGGATCTAGATCACCCGCTATGAAATTTTACAGATGCTGAATTCTACGGAAAGAGAGCTAAACACTCTAAGGGAGGAATTAAGGGCTTTATGGTTGGATGCACTACAGAACCGGTACATTCTGGATCTTTTAACATCAATGGAGGGTGGTATGTGTAAGAAAATAGGCAGCAGCTGTCATGTGTACCCGCAAACGATGCGGCCAATGGAACTTTGTCCGAGGCTATTGAAGAACTGTACACACTCCATGAGACTATGATCACAGAAACAAGCCCAGCAACACTTGGCAACTGCCTCGACAACCTTTTTTCCTTGGTCCCCACGTGGTTGTCTAACATTTATAAGATAATTATCCTAATCCTTGTTTTGGTACTCATCACCTTTTTTGCATGTCAAGTAGGTTCAAAAATGTGTAAGGGAATCAGGGTAATGGGAACATATATGCTGGTCCTGAATGTTGATGGGGCAAGGGAAGCAACACCTGGCATACAACACATACAAACATAAACAAAAATGCGAAAATGTGGTCCCATGGGACTGTTAACAATTCTACCCCTGGATATAGACAACTATGAGGCCTTCTGGTTAGATGGTTCAGCTGAGGAGTAGGCTTGTTCGATATTGGATTGCTCCCCAGAAGAGTATGACGCACAAGGTGGGAGCCTGAGCAGGGTAACAAGGGTATGGATACCAAAGGAAAAAAACATGGAGCTGATGGCAAAAGAGGTGTCGATCAATAGATCAATCAAAGGGGTGTCAAGGATCAAGACCACTAAGCCGTATCGTTCCTGACTACGGACCTGGAACACCGTCGCTGACAAATTCTGCCTACAACTGTAACCCTCTGTTGTGCAATATATGACAATCAGAAGGATCAAGTAGTTGGAAGATAGGACACAGACCCACGACCCGCCGGCTGTGTAAACAAGAACAATACGTTACTGCTTGCAAGGAAGCAAGTTCAGATTTCCAAACAAAAGTACTCTAGAACCAGACCCACCTCTATGAAGAGGAGTGCAATAGCAAAAGGCTGGGTAAGGCAGTGGGTAGACGACGGGTGTCCTTAGAGGATTCCCCAAGTGATGCTATCTAAAAGGAAAAAGTAAACACACTGTAAACTAAGGTAGGCTGGTAATGCTGGATAACAGTACACAAACTCAAACAAACAAGTCTTACTGGGGCAGGAGCCACTAAAGGAATGAGTCTTGAGTTCAGAAGATCCACAAAAGATGCTGCAAAAATCTGGGTAGAACCACCTATCCCGACGGCACGAGGACGCCTAGGAATGCAGCAATAACAGGAAGGGTCTCTAGTTCAGGTGCTTCATACGTGAAAGTTCGCAATCCATAAGGTACTTGATGGAGAAGAAATACGCTGGGTGTCTTCAGTTGGAAAAGTCTGTGCCTGGACAGAACAGGTTCAAAAGAAGGGGGCTGAGTAGAATAGTCCAAAAATCGATTGAGTCAGGCAACAGGTGGGCAAGAACAATGACAAGACGTAAGGCAAGGAATACCAGTAGCGGTCCGAATTCAGTAACGTGCAGGCAATAAGGTTCCAAAACGCTGAGGCAAGGTAGTCCGTGTGGAGATGCAGAGTCAAAGCAGGCGGGTAATAGCAGGACCAGAGGAGAGGAGAGTGCGGAATCCAAATAACAAAGCCGGGTCAGAGGTACCAAGAAACTATAACGGGAATACAAAATGGGTCCACAAAGCTCTAATCAAAAGCGCAACAGCGTACCCAGAGGCAGATTTTATTTACTTGAATGACGCGCCAAGGAGCGCTGCGGAATCACGTGACTCATTGACGTGCGCATCACACATCTTTGGTTACAGATGAAGAACAGCTTCACCCTTCACCATGGTAACCGGCATTGGTGAAGGAACAGAGTTGCCGTTCTGTGCGTTGGAGACATAGAAGAACAGGTGCAGGGCGCCTTATGAGTTGGGGGCTTAACTATCTTAGATGGCATGGTAATATCCCTCAATGTGCTATTAGTAGAGAGTTTCCTGACAAGGGGGTACTGTTGTGAGGGTCCAGATCCAGAGCTGTCAAAGGCACAAGTAACAGTTAAGCAAGTAACAAGGTGGGAGGGCATGGCCAGCGCGCATGGAGTGAGGAGGTCGCTCCGTTGAGCTCCCGTCTGAGATCCTCTACCTGATCCTAATGCAGTATAGGACGAATAAACTTCATAACACTGGACGCAGCCTTCGGTACATAAACCATTTTTCTGCCACCCGGAGGGCTTCCGGATGAGAATCGGAGCTGCAGAGTCGCTGTATTAACCTCCTCAGAAGATTCCCCTGTGCACGACAAAATGGCACCGACGGAACACTAAGCGCCTGGAGGAGGTCTGCGCTGACAGAAACGGGCTGGTTCTAAGCCCATACGGGTGCGTGAAGAACACTGACGCCATGTCCCGAGCATTGTGGGGGCAATTGGACAACCAGGGTGCATCATCACCCCAACGAGACCAATGGTTGAGAACTCAACATTGACCCGAACCGGGTTCCACAGATGTCTGCTAGTTCATGCTGGAACTGCGGCTTAGCCTGTTGCTCAGCTCTGACACACTCAAGAACCCTTGCCTGGGAGTGCGTCGCAGAGGAAGGCACAGAGCTACGTACAGAGCCCCGGTCCAGTGGCTTTGAGGAGAAGGTGGAGGCACTGCCGGCTCCCGCGATCCTGCCGTGAAGACAACAGGCTCAAGAACACTGAACTAGTGCCGACGGCCGTCGGCTGAATCCAGGGGTCCGGATCGGCTGCCGGGACCCCCAACAAGGTACGTAGCACCTCGACCCCACCTCCCCCGCCACAGCACATAATTGTAACTCATCTAATGAGGGCCGATCCTTGGGCGAGGAAACCAAGTACTCATCGCTACAAAACATCCCTGCTGGGCTACGCGGACCCGCCGCTTCAACTGAAACTGGGGGCGCACGAATACCAGGCAGCCAGATACGCCTGGGTGTCCCAGGAGGACACATTTAGTGCCCCCCCACCAGCATTAACGGCCAACTCCCCACAACCTGGGACCTGCTAACCGCCTTCTTGCATACCCCACCGCGGCGCTCCACTTTGCAGATGGCGCAAGTGTAGCGCTTCCAACGGTTCATCGCATTACTGCTGCACAGGCACGGAGGGGCCCTAGTGGATACCGTACGACAGGACTACACCAAGACGAGGGCACCGGCAACGGCGAATGCCATCGCCGAGAACCTACTCCACCTAGGGCACCCCAACACACCAAGGCACTCCTCTTCAGAGGAAGGCGACCGCCCTAGCTGCCTAAATGACTGAATGGAACAATCAGGCAGCGTAATCATCACAATAAGGCCCTGATCACCAACAACCGCAATTACTGCCTGCAACACAGAAGGAGCCCAGTTGCCCCGCTCACACCCAGATCTGTGCATTGAGGGCACAGCGCTCACCCACTGAACGCCTGATTAGTGGATCCCATTCTCCCACACGACTGGCCATTCGCCACAGATGTCTCCATCCATCCCATCACAAGGACTCTCTCCGCACTGAGCAACACAACACGGATGTACTGCATCAGGCCGACGCCATTGCATTACCTGGTGAGGCCCAAACAGCAATGTCCCCCTCCAAGAACAAAACTAAACCTTCGATAATGGACTCCTTTACAGCGGCCAAACCCAAACAGCAACCACAGCATGAGGCCGCCACAGATAAGGAACCGTCCTCCGATGCCAATCCTAAGGACGCACAAGTACTGCAGGCTATCGCAGCGCTCAGATCATTCATTGATATCAAAATAGATGAGGTCAAGTCCGAAATGCAGTTAATGCGCCAAAACGCCCACAATTTGGCCGAAAGAGTGACCACAACGGAAGCAGGCCTGCAGGACAACATTGAGACTACCTCAGATCTGAAGGCTAGGGTCCAAGAGTTGGAAAGGAAGGGGGCACGACTCGAGGCACGATCCGAAGATGCCGAGGGATGCGCCCGACGCAACAACATTAGAATATTGGGAATCCCGGAAGACATGGAAGGATCAAATCCGACTGAGTTCGTGGAGACCATGCTACAGCAAGAAATCAGAGCCGGGAAGCTCTCTCAAGGATTCTCGGTGGAGCAGGCCCATAGATCTCTACAAAAACGACCCCCACCAGGATCATAACCGCGCCCGATAATTGCAAAAATCTTAAACTTCTGAGACAGGGAGACAATATTCAAATTCTCAAGGGAAGGAGGGGAGATTAAGCAAAATGACTCCAGGATCGTCATGTGCCCAGACTATACCCCTACAGTGCAGCGTGCAAGGAATTATTTTGTACCAGTGAAGGCGACACTCTGGAAACTGAACCTGAAATACATGCTGCTCTACCCATCACGTCTCAAGGTGCTCTACAAAGGAAAGGCAATATTCATGGAGACCCCAGCTGCAGCCAACATGTGGCTAGAGCACAACAACCTGGCTGGAGATGAAGAGCACGCTACAGGAACTAACATAAGATCAGAGCCCAACAGGCTCCAAAGGAACTACTGCTATACTAAATGGACACAAGAGGCGAAACTACCAAGACTACCCACGGCTGCATCACTATTAGCTACAATTACGGACGGGAGCCCATTGAACCACACATGCGTCTCGCTACAACCCACCCTACTGGAACCCATGCAGGCCAGCTGCCGGCACAACACCTGCGTCAAATGACCTGCATGGGCCTAGATGGCGTGAGAGCCCCTGAGCTTTGCTGGTTGGAAGCAACTGTTGGGGGCAGTTCTTTGTTATTATGTTTCGTTTTCGCACTCGCCAGAGTGAAGGTTAAGGAAGATATGAAGTCTCCGTGTGCCGAAGCAACGAATCAGGGATGGCTGGGGGGCTGCGGGCGGGCTGGCCGAGCCCAGGTGCGGGGCCCACGGGACATCCTCACTGCTTGACTGCCACTGGTGACGCCGACTGCGGAGAGAGGGAGACCCCAACACTCTTCCCTGAAACGCTATGGCAGCACGCATTAAGGTGATAACAGGGAATGTGCGGGGGCTCAGCACTTACCTCTGCAGGAACAGAATTAAATCCTACCTGCACAGGAAGAAGGCTGATATAGCCTTGTTGCAGGAAACCCACCTTACGGGGGAACTCATGGCCAAGCTGCAAGAGTACTGGGGTGGACAGGGTTTCGGGCCGCCTACTCCAAATATGCTAGAGGGGTGTTCACTTGGATCAGTCCTCAACTCCCCTTTCAACTAACCAAGACAGAGTTGGACCCGGGGGGCAGGTTTGTGATAATCCAGGGTTTTATTGAACAAACAGAGGTGTGCATCGTGAACTCATATCTCCCCAACAGCAACATCCCAGCTCACCTGAACCTAATGTACGCCAACCTTGCACAATATAGGAGCAGCCTTTTTATTTGAGGAGGAGATTTTAATTGTGTAAGCAACCCAGCGATAGACAGGTCCTCGCCTCTCCCAAATGGTCCAGTGGCGGCCACTTCAGTGCTGAACACCATGCTAGAACGCCTAGATCTCGTAGATGTCTGGCAGGAATTACACCCCGGAGAAAGAGGCTATACCTACTTCTCATCCCCACACAGCCTCTACACTAGGTTAAATTATGTTTTCACTGGTAGAGAATACCTACCCCAGATGGAAAGGGCGCACTATTTGGGGAGACCACTCGCCCCTAGAGGCGGTATGGAACATTTCTGGCCCCAGACCCCCATCCCGACATGGAGAATGCCCACTGAAGTTCTGAAAGACCTAGCGTTCAGAAATGATCTTGAGGACTCTCTAGTGAGTTACATTGAGGCAAACATGGGAAGTGTAGACCGCACAAGCACAGTATGAGATGCCCTGAAAGTAGTGATGCAAAGAGAATTCATAGCAAAAGCTGGGGGCATCAGGAGACTATTGAGGACCGAACTAGAACAACGGGAAAAAGAGATTGAGAGGCTAGAATCCGATAACCAAGGTACTCAGCAAGAGGAAGACAAACTAAGACTATTTAGGGATGAATGCAGGGGGGCATGGGGCAGGCTTGCTAAGTTTGATTACACTACCAGAACCACCAGAACACACACAGAAGCAGATAAACCCAGCCGTCTGCTAGCCTGTCTCTGCAAGAGAGAACATCCAAGACACTTCACTACCGCCCTAAAAGACGACACTAACACCCTGCACCAGACCCAACAAAGCATTAATGAAACCTTTAAATTAATGAAACCTTTAAAACCTTTTATGCCCAGTTGTACTCACACAAAACCATGGTCCCACCAGATACGATCACAGACACACTAGTTGAAATAAGGTTACCCAGATTGGATCCCACACAAAGCGATGCCCTAGATGCAGACATCACCATGGAAGACATAGCAGAGGCAATTAAATCCCTAGCTACCTGTAAGGCCCCCAGCACTGATGGACTACCCCCAGAGTTCTACAAAGCCTATGAACCAACCCTGACACCACTACTACACAATGTTTTTCAGGAAGCATACAATCAACGGGTCCTACCAGAAAGCATGCGAGAGACTCTAGTGGTCCCGATGCTCAAACCTAACAAACCTGCTGAACAATACGACTCCTACCGCCCACTTGCAATGCTCAATTATGACATTAAAATACTAACCACGGTCGTAGCCAGAAGACTATGCAGAATATTAGGTGGGATAATACACACAGACCAGAGCGGTTTTTTCACGGGCCGTAACACCACTGCGAACCTGCGCAGGCTCCAATATATCATAGCCCAAACTAATCTAAACTAAGGCTCTTACACACTGCTATCATTAGATGCCATAAAGGCATCCGATTCCATCTATTGGGAATGGCTTCTTGCGGTCCTTAAACGCTTTGGCTTTGGGAGGAGGTTTATCAGGTGGGTGGAAATACTCTATACCAGGGGAGTTGCTAGGTCTGGAAAAGACCCGGGGCTAAGCTGATGTCGGAACTGTTGGGACTGGGTGCTAGCTAGACTTTTGGCTGTAGCTCCTGAGATTCTATCCGGGGCTACAACCAAAAGATCAGGGGCTATAGCCCCCTTAGCCCCCCCCTAGCAACGCCCCTGCTCTATACCAAACCGAGAGCATGGGTGAAATCTGGGAGACACGTTTCTGATGCATGGGACATATGCAGGCGTACCAGGCAGGGTTGGCCACTATCCCCCAGGCTTTACATATTAGGACTAGAGCCTATTGCTATTTACTTCAGAAAGCAGTTCTTCAACGCGGGCATACGTTTGGGAGGGGTGAACCACATAATCTCACTTTATGCGGACGATGTCCTCCTGTACGTTAAGGATCCTCACCTAAATGTACCAGCCATGCTGGATGTCCTGGATAACTACGCTAGGGTCTCCGGTATACAGTTTAGCAAGCAAAAGTCCTGCTTGTTTCCGTTAGCGGACTTGAAGGACAAGACCATAGAGGACCTTCCCTCGGTGGGCATACAGTGGCAGCTGACCTCATTCCGATACCTCGGGGTGCACATAATGCACACCCAGGAACTAATGCATGAACGTAATATTTTGACAGTGCTTCCCGCCCTACGTAAATCGATGGGCTTCTGGTCCAAGCTCCCATTGTCCATGATTGGTAGGGCTTCAATTATCAAAATGATAGTCCTTCCCAGATTTCTATATGGGTTTCAGAACATACATTATTACATCAACGCCTCCTTTTCCCGCCTGCTCGAAACACTATTTCGGGAGTTCTTATGGGGGAAGGACAGACACAAGATGGCGTTATCCACACTAACCCTCCCATAAAGACAAGGTGAAATCCAACTCCCAGATCTAGAGAAATATTACCTGGCAGCCCAGCTTGGCTTTGTGGTGTCGTGATAAGCTTCTAGGCGCTTGCAGTAACCTGCACTTGCACTAACCCACTGAGCTATCTTGTGTGTATTAGAGCCTATTCGAAGCGTGGAGGAAAATGCTGACATCAACCAGCCATTTTGCTGGACATAATGTGCAGGACTGGGCACTAGAGCAAGGCATAAAATGGACACTGCACATCAGCTGGTACCCAGAATCCTCTGCTCTGTTGGAACGTAGCAATGGGCTGCTCAAGCAACAAACAAAGAAGCTGACTAAGACTCACACTCTCAAGGGGTGGTCCAAACACCTGACACAAGCGCTGTTTGAACTGAACAATCGTCCACTGGGAAACCGCCAGACACCCTTTGTGAGACTGACAAGTGTGAAAGTGGAATCCACAAAGACTCTTGTTGTGTGGAAAACTGACAAAGAAGCTAAGCTGCCTGTGCAAGCCACTGCAGGCAGCATTGGACTTGATATATCTACCTGTGAAGATGATGTTATACCGGCGGGGCAAACCAAATCCATCTCGCTGGGTATTGGCATCAAATTGCCGGCTGGCACTTATGGACGCATTGCTGCACAATCCAGCCTGGCGAAACAAGGCATTGACATATTGGGAGGTGTGATTGATCCTGATTATAGAGGGACTGTTTCTGTACTTTTACATAATGCTGGTGCATCTGCAGTACCATTAACCAAATATGACCGAATTGCACAATTGATTTGTGAGCAAGCAGTTGTTCCCCTAGTGGTAGAGAGCAAGCAATCCCCAGACACTACATTGAGGGGGGAAGGAGGCTTCGGTAGCACGGGGAAAAAGGTGTGGATGCACCATCCTAACAAAAAGCCTGAGGCTGGGGAAGTGTTAAGTCAAGGCGTTGGAAGTACTTATGTTGTACTTTTGCATAATTCTGACGTGCCTGTTTATATTCCCGCTACTAGGCTCACACCACGAACGTAGAGCAGTATGAAGGGGATGGGACTTGCCTTGCTGTGGGTGCTCCTGGCCTGCCAAACCAACGCTTTCTATGTAAAGAGTGGGTTATTGCAAGACACTACATGGACTCTGAGAATCGCATGCACTACACCTGATGCTCCAGTCCTGCGTGATAACTACAACCGCACCGTAACCTGTGAGAAAAGCGTTACAAATGAGTATCCACATGGAACTGCAAGAGTTCTAGATTGGCACATTGTTGGACACCTTTTATCACTAACTCATATGACTGGCGCCTACGAGATCTTAGGTCCAAAAGTTTCAGTGAATGGATCAAATAATTTGTTTGATGTTTCATGTTTCTTTTGTCCCAAGAACTGCAACGAGTGTACTCGCCAAGATTTTCTGGACTATAACTTATCCAAATGCCTTGTATACAATTGTACGTTGAAACAGCCTCTATCAGATGGTAGTATGGTGTTTGTATCAAAAACCAATATTGTACATGGTAGGCATCCCACTTGGAGGATGGTGTTTTTCAAATCACACAAAGTGGAGTTGGTAAACATGCTAGATTTTCCAATAGTAAGACAGCATTTAAATTGCAGACATGTGATGCACGCTTCCATTATTTCAGAGGTACACTTAGACATAGACTTGTCACGGGGCAATGTCTCCTTAGTACTACCAAGCTGCTATAAATGGAGCCAATTTCTATGGCCCATCACCAAATTGCGCGTAGCTAGGGGTTTAGATTCATTGATTGCGGGTGCAGCGGGAGTGGGAACGGGGGCTTTAAATGCTTTTGACATAGAAACTGTGCGCAACAAGTTAGCCACTATGGGTTCTGATGCCAGCGGCGCTATAAAACTTCTGGCTCAGTGGGGCCCATTGATAAGTCCTACCCTGCGCAACACTGCTACAAGTATTGGCAACCATTGGAAGTGGCAGAATTTCAGCTATGAAGACATTTTCTCTGCCATAGGGCAGATCAACAAAACTGCTAAAGACACACGATGTATTTTATGGCAAACTTTGCTAAATCAGCAGGTGTTGGCTTTCCGCTCCGAATGGGGGCGACTATCTTCAACCCACTGGCACACAGAGCTACAGTTACCAGCAAACATATGGATTAAGCCGCTTGCTTTTGATTGCATGAATAACACCTGCCATGCGTTAATGCAAGTTAGTAGGACCGCTTATGCTCTAGAAATATGGTGCCCTTTTATAGTATTGCCTATGAAAATCAATGGTTCCTGGTGGGTTCCGCAAATACGAGGGGAATGGTTAGACAGCCAAAACTACACCATCCACAGTCACACCTGCATGCCCTGGGATCAGGGGTGGGTGTGTCCCCTAACTGGGAGGGTTCCGGACCCATGCATACATCCCGTAGCAGGGGAGTGCACCTGGATGCAATACCACATAAATGGGACTGACATCTTTCAAATAGATCAGCATACAGCTTGCGTAGTTACTAATCATTCCTTGCTTATTAACAATTATAGGTTATTAGGGAATCCTCAAGTATTTTGCGTAGATCAAGTTGTGACTATCCTAGACATTGTTACTCATACCCTATATTCTTTAACCCAGTGGTCTCACACTACTCTGCATGCTGAGCTCACGCATTTGCTTAACTGGACTCTATCCTATGGAGTGATTACTGCCCGGCTTCAAGCTATTAGACAGTTTGCTCAAACTGCTTGGAAAGATTTCCAGACGCTAGCTACCTCAGCTATTTCTGCAGAGTACAAGCTAATAATAGACAGAAACCAATTAATCAAAACTGCTGACCATCTGCAATCTGTTACTACTCACCACTGGTGGGGTATATTCACTGGATGGTCTCCCTCCTCCACTAAACTGCTTAATATAATACTGCACCCATTGCTGTGGTTGCTGATTTCCCTAATATTCATACTTATCGTCTTCATTGGGCTCTTGCGCAGAATGTCTTTCCTTTATACTAGAATGACTGCGCTAGAGAAACGCTTAATTGGCCTACAGCACACTGTGCATGCTTCCAGATCATGGAACTGAGTCAGCATTTTCAGGCCTCACTTCGAAAGGGGTGGAATGTCGTGATAAGCTGCTAGGCGCTTGCAGTAACCTGCATTTGCACTAACCCACTGAGCTATCTTGTGTGTACTAGAGCCTATTCGAAGCGTGGAGGAAAATGCTGACATCAACCAGGACTCTCGAACTGGGTGAGCCTGCATGCTTGCAAGGGGTTAATTGCAAAGGCCTTTTCTGAAGACATAAAACATCTAGCACAAGAGGCTCTGTGCAGCCCTTGGGAGTCAGAGATAGCTTTGCTCGTCTTCGCTCTGCGAGTCAGGTGCACTGATAAGGCAAGAATGCAAAACACAGTGCCCGAAGCCTGGGAGCCAAGGCTGGCTGTTTCCAGTCTTGTAACTTTCCAAGCAAAAAACATGTTTACTGCCAGGAGGGGAGAGCCTAGAAGCTTCTCGAAGAGCTGACACGTCATGATGATTGACGTGCAGCTCCTAATAAGAGAACTATACTTGGACCTGGGAGGGGGGACTCATCCTGGACTGTTGGAAAGACGCGCATATCAAGGACAGTGCCTGGACGACCAGCTGTGCGCTATCAGGGCCGAGGCTCCTAACATCACATCCCCGCTCTGGTGTAGGACTGTGGGGGCTTGGCCAGTCCTCCCCTCCTCTGCTGAGGAGTGCCGGGCACCTGTAGCGGCGAGGGTCCTGGGTGTGATCAGATCGTACCTTCATCTACATTTCATTAGGAGCGTAAGACCAAATAATTGCATATTCATCTGTGATTGATAATTGGCATTATATAGCTTGCACTCTCTATTTCCATATTATTATAAATTGCTGCTTAGTTTTCATTAGTCATTGTAGATAATAAATGCAAGCATCATATTCTGTGTGATTGGCTTTTTTCCAGACTGAGTTCATCGTGCTTCTTAAACATTATTTGTGTGGGAAGGTAATTAGGAGTGATTTACTTTGCACAAAGGGCTGGATCCCAGGGAGGTGCGGGTACTGTTTATCACTACACTAACCCACTGAGCTATCTTGTGTGTATTAGAGCCTATTCGAAGTGTGGAGGAAAATGCTGACATCAACCAGGCCTCTCGAACTGGGTGAGCCTGCATGCTTGTAAGGGGTTAATTGCGAAGGCCTTTCCTGAAGACATAAAACATCTAGCATTTGCAAGAGGCTCTACGCAGCCCTTGGGAGCCAGGCACAGCTTTGCTCGTCTTTGCTCTGCAAGTCAGGTGCACTGATAAGGCAAGAATGTCAGATCTTCTCAAAACACAGTGCAGGAAGCCTGGGAGCCAAGACTGGCTGTTTCCAGTCTTGTAACTTTCCAAACGAAAACATGTTTACTGCCCGGAAGGGTGAGCCTAGAAGCTTCTCTTGATGATTGACGTGCAGCCCCTAATAAGAGAACTATACTTGGACTAGTGAGGTAGGGACTCATCCTGGGCTGTTGGTGAGACGCGCATACCAAGAGGAACAGTGCCTGGATGACCAGCTGGGCACTATCTGGGCAGAGACTCCTAGCATCACACCCCCGCTCTGGTGTAGGACTGTGGGAGCTTGGCCAGTCCTCCCCTCCTCTCCTGAGGAGTGCCGGGCACCTGTAGTGGCGAGGGTCCCGGGTGTGATCTGATCGTACCTTCATCTACATTTTATTAGGAGCGTAAGACAAAATAATTGCATATTCATCTGTGATTGACAATTGGCATTATACAGCTTGCACTTTCTATTTCCATATTATTGTAAATTGCTGCTTAGTTCTCATTAGACACTGTAGATAATAAATGCAAGCATTATATATTCTGTGTGATTGGCTTTCTTCCAGACTGAGTTCATCGTGCGTCATAAACCTTACTTGTGTGGGAAGGTAATTAGGGGTGATTTACTTTGCACAAAGGGCTAGATCCCGGGGGGTGCGGGTTCTCTTTATCACTACACGTGGCTAGGTGGTTGGCAGACGAAGTCACATCTGAAACGGCTTTACTTCAACATCTGATTACCCCGATAAGACTAAAAGAACTCATCTGGGTACCGCAACACCCCCTGGGGGGGACACCCCTACTAGCTAACCTTGGAAGAAGAATATGGCACAGATCCAAAACACTCTTACAGCTAGAACACTCATACTCCCCTGAAATCCGAATGATATCAGACCTGTGCAAAACCAGCGCTGACCTGGCAATCATTAGACTATGGGAAAGAAAGGGAGTCTACACGTGGGGAGACCTATACACGGGTGGTATTTTTTCGAGCATTTGCCTCGCTGCAATCTGAAGATGACATACCCAGTGGCCAGTTCATATGGTACCAAAAGGTCTGCAGGGTGGCAAGGACCAAATGGGAAGTCTGGCCCGAAGAGCCTGAAGCAGACCCCTTTGTAACACTACTATATAACCTTGGGGAGGGTGGGAAACCAGTGTCCCAAATATACGGCCACCCGATAGATAATCCCAACCCCCGCAGTATCGAACTAAAATCCAGGTGGGAAGAGGATCTCGGCCAAGAATTGACCGACAAAGAATGGGACAGGGCTCTTGCGTTCCCTAAAAAGTGTCCAGGAACTCCAGGTTCCGAATGATCCAGCTGAATGTTCTGTATCATACATACTTCACTCCACACAGAATGGCGAAGTTCAACAAACAAATTATTCCCAATTGCACCTGGTGTAATGCCGACAATGCAGACATGCTGCATATGTTCTAGGAATGCACTAGGGTGCAGCATCTCTGGGCTGAGGTAGAACAGACCTGTAAGAGGGCGGGCATGCCCGATACGAATGGTCCCCCAGTGAATGCCTTCTAGGAACCTACCCTAGACTAGCCAAAATTAAGCACACAGTGAAACTCATGGACACAGTGTGTGTGCAAACCAAAAGAACAATAGCAATGGCTTGGAAACGGCCTAGTGGTCCGCGACACAATACATGGTACAGCGAAATGGAGGGCTGGGTGGGCGCCGAAACTAAAGCCTGGGGGGACAGTGTTGCCAGATCTCCTGATGACTCAAGTGTGTCGCTAGACTCCTGGAAAACGCTAACGTGGAGCATGTTTCATCCCTTTGATGATTAACCCCCTTGAACACAGCCGCTCCACTGCTACTGGAACTCACCATCTGCAGAGACACTGGTGGCCGGGGGCACCCTGGGCCCCAGCTGGCCCCCTCGTTCCCTCCCCCGCAGGCCCCACCCCCTCTGACCTTCCCCCATAATCAGACTGTTCACACCATACCACTTCGTCATGCACATGGAGACAGTTGATGTTCTTCTTTTCTTCTGTTGTTGTTTCGTTTTTCATTGCTTGCAAACCTGTGTGTTGTAGCATGCCACCCATACCATGCTACTGTTGTAACTATCAGAAATGCTAATAAAGAAATTTGAAAAGAAAAAGAAAAAAAAGCAAGTAACAAGTGATACTAAAGTCACGTGGTGGGTGACGTCGGGAGTGGTGATGTCATTGGGCGTGGCGCAGGTAGTATAGATTTAGTTTAAGACACAGGCGCTGGCTCAGCACAATAAGACATGGGGGAACGGAGAGGAATGTGTGTAACTTGCTTAGGGACGGGGTAGATGGTGCAGTATGGGGATAGGGTTGTGTAGTGTCTTAGCAGGCATTATGGTAGAGGGCTTTTGAGCATTTTATGAACATTAGAGAGGCCATCTTTTTTAGGCCCATAGTAGGAAAGCACTTTGGTAGACAGCTAATAATAAAGGGCTGCAGGTTTTTTGTGATAGCAAGGTTTATTTTTGAAGATTCAGCAGACACTGTGCACAGCAATGTTGCAAGACTGATCTTTACCAGGAGAACACAGTCCTATCATAGGGGGTCATTCCGAGGTTGGAAGTAAGGGATAAAGGATGCCGGTAAAGGATTACCGACATCGCTTACCGCTACGGGCTATTCTGACCAGCCAAACCACTATTAGCGGCATCGTAAAGTACGGTGCCTCTAATAGCGGCATGGGCGCGGGCACGCGGGCCATCATGCCGGCAATAGCGGCATGCCGTAAACTAGAGGAGGTCACAAGTGAAGCGGACATGCAAATACCGGCATCACGAAGGCGTTAAAAGTGCTTACCAGCATGCCGTAAATACCGGCATCTCTGACCAACCGTAAAATGCCATGTGCAGTGTTCCCAACTGCCACAGGTGCACACCATCAGCACAGGTAGAGGCAATGGAGTCTGGACCTGACCAAAAGGAGCACACCCACACACCACACCCCTTACCACACCAAGATCAATCCAATAGTAGCATCAACACTTCAGCTGGAGGACATGCATGCATTGAAACACCAGCAACAACACCAACAACAGCAGCAGGCACCACAGAGGAGACGCAGCAGGGCAGGAGAAGGAGGGTGAGACAGGCCCTGCATGCCCCACCAGTGCAGCCAACGTAAACAGGCATGCAGCCCCCAATCCCAAACATCAGAGCCAGTCCCTCCAACCCAACCCCGCAGAACAACCACACCCTGTACCGTCTGGACCGGGACACCATCAACACCATTGTGGACATGATACACGACTGTCAGCCTCATTGAAATACGCACCGCCATCCCCCCTCTACTGAAGGTAGTGTCGGTGCTCCACTTCCTTTCCACAGCCACCTACCAGCACACAGTGTGGTACATGCATGGCATATCCCCACCCTCATTCACTTGCATGCTGAAGCAAGTGGTGGATGCCCACCTCAAGCGCACAACGGAATACATATCCCTACCATGGACTCCCCAGGAGATTCTAGAAACAAAAGGTGGCCTCCATGCCATGGAGGTGGTTTACTGCAATCACAAACTATACCACTACAAACAGGTGCAGATGGAAGGTGATGCAAGCAAGATCATCACACATTGTTGTGCCCGATATCCTGGATCAACCACAGGAATGCTGCATGTCACCATGGGAAAAATCAGTGCAGAATGCCTAACATTGCAGAGCCTACTGCCAATGCTCCCCATCAGAAAATCCTACAGAAAACAACACATCACTAAATTTACACAAACACAGCACTATGCGTACACAATGCATGAGCTACAATACGGCAGAGCACACCGTGTATCTTCTTGAAGATGCAACCCACACCATAATTCCATGGCACAGGACACATCGAGGGCCTAAAAATGGCATGCATACAACCAGGGACCTGTGCATGTGACCAACGATAATCTGCCGGCATGTGTACCTAGTACGGCTGTCCATCATCAATTGACTGACATATAGCTTTTAATGCCTCCCATGCAGGTGGCAGTGGCTATCCCTTGATGCCGTGGCTCATTACCCATGTCCGAAACACACAGAACAGGCATGAGGATGACTACAATTGATCCCACACCCTTACCCGTGTGGTCATTCACCAGACCTTTGGCCTGTTGAAGGCATGGTTTTGCTGCCTTAGGCCGTCAGGTGGGGCACTAAAATACAGGCATGAGAAGGTTGCCAAGACCATCATGGCATGTGTTATGCTGCACAACATGTTTATCCGACGCAATGTGCCCCTGACCCCTGACATTGAACTGCTACCACCTGGTGATGATGAAGGGGAAGAAGAAGAAGTGGCTGCACGTCATTGCGGTGCCGATGCACAGGAGCAACGTGCTGTGTGTCAGTCAGTGATTGCACAATATTACTGACAGACATGGCTGCAGTGGGTGACATGATATGCTGACAGAGGCCACTGGGTGTGTGGGTACATGCACACTATGCACTGTATATAAATAAATGACACATGTGCAATGATGAATGTCCACTCAGGTCTTTCTTTTGACACAACGGATGTATTAAATATAACAATGATAACGATAGTGCAAAAACCCTCCACCACCCTCACCCCCTCCCCCACAACTCCCCCTCACCCTCTTCCCCCTCCCTCCACAACTCCCCCACACACCCTCCCCCTGCCTCCCCCACACACCCTCACCCCGCTCCCCCTCCCCCCACAACTCCCATCAAGTCTCCAATGCCTACATGAGGCTGCCAAGACTGTCAATTCGCACTCCCAGACCCAGGTGGCGGCATGTCTGGCCGGCGCAGTGTGAGTGTAGAACTGCGGAGTGGGCTCGTCTGGGTCAAGCTCGACGATGAAGGTGCTGTCGCCTGCTCGTCTTGGGTAGCTGGACTCCCTGCCTCCATGGCATCGGCTATGCGGCCTGGTACCTGGCGGCGGGCGGAGACCTCATCGCAGAGGCGGCTGGTGTTTTCGGCAAATATTTTGCCCATGGAGGAGGTGTTCTCTGAGATGGACCTGCCTAGAGAGGCAATGTTCTCCCGCCACTCCTGCCTAGCCAATGTGTTGTCCTCTATGAACTGCCGCACTAGGGCAGTCAGCTGTTCTGACCGCTGCGGCTCTGTGGGTGCACCAGTGGAGGTTGATAGTTCCTGGCTGTCCTGCTCAGCCTGCTCAGCCTCAATACTCGGCAAAATGGGACTGAAGTGCCCTTCCATTTGCTCCTGCACAGACTGCTCTGGGGTGGTGGCGTGGTCAGTTTCAAGGGAAGATATTTGGGGGGAAGCCGGTGGACTGGGCGTGCGGAAGACTTCTGATGCATCATCCTCAACGGGCACCCATACCTTATCCTGCGGGTCCTCCACAGCCTGGGGTGTTGTGGCTGCCACCTCCCCAGCCAGACAGGACTCCTCAGAGTGTGGTGCGTCACCTGATTCCTCAGGCTGGCCAATGGGTGTTTGTGCTTCGGCCACTATGGGGCCCTTGGCGGCACCGGTGTACTGGCAACCTGGGGTGTCTGGCCTGGTGGTGCACAGTGTTCTGTGGGTTGTCCCTTCGCGGTCGAGGGGTGGTTGGTGTCATCCCGGGACCTCTTCCTGGGGGTCATCTTTGCGGGGGTTGCGTCCTGCCCATCGCTGTCATGGTCAGAGCCTTTGAGGGTCGAAGAGAGGGATGGCATGAGTAATGTTTTGACAGGCATCATTCATAAATTGGGACAATTGATCATCCACACAATTGAGGGTAATAGGCATTTGTGTTTGGATGAGCACGTTGTTTGTTGGATGGGTTATGCAGGCATACGTCGTGGTCACTCATGTTGGCCTAGAGCTATGCTATCTGACATGCATATTATTTGGGGCCTGCATGCTGTGTGACTCATGGCATTTACATCTTTGTGGTGTGGTATGTGTCAGGTACGGCATTGCCTTGCAGCAGGCATCTGCATGTGTCTATGATGCGTCTGCTACTTTGCTGGGAGTGTGTGTGTTGGACCATGGCTTGACTCTTTGGACTGACATATTGGTTGACTTTCATCAGACTCGGCATTACAGTGTTTTCTTAGGACACTCACCTCCATCGGCCGATGTTGTGGCGCCACACTCCATCTCGCCAACACCTTCTATCCCCTCCATTTCGATCATGCTGGCGCAGATGTCCTCCTATGGGGTCAGCTTGATGGGTGAACTGGGACCTCCTCCTGTTGCCATTGCCTGGCTCCTGTTAACTAAGAGTATATTTCTTACTCTGAGTCGCAAGTCATCCCAGCGCTTACGGCAGTCTTTGGTGGTGCGTGGGGTGTTTCCAACAGCACTAACTTTCTGAGCAACAAGTGCCCAGATCTCCTTTTTTTTTAAATTGCCTCCCTCTTCATGCTGTTGGCAAAGACTATTCAAGCATGCTCCTGCAGTGTCCCGGCCAGCATCTCCAGCTCATCCTCGTTAAATCTCTCCTTACGCTGGCGGGCAGATCCCTTCTTAAGGGCCTTGGGCATTGTGGTGTGTTTGGAGAAGTTATTCAGACAAACAGCAGAGTCCCACAGGTCCTGTGTGGTGAGGAAGGCAATGGATTGTGTTTTTAAAGATGGCAGCCGTGCTCCTTCCTGTTCCTGTGCTATGACGCTACTTCCGGTTCCGCTTATTTGCGGTGACCGTTATTAACGGTGATCGCTAATTACGGTCACTGCTATTAGCAGTCACCGCTATTGCAGCATTGGTTCATGACGGTAGTGCTATCTGCGCTATGCATGAAGCCGCTAAGGGCATAATTTGTGCCTTTAACGGCATGGCGGTAATGCCCTTACCGGTATGGCGCAATGCTCATGCCCGTGAAGTCGTAATAGTCCTCTATTAGCAGACTAATGACTGCCCGGACGCGCTATTTACGCCATGCCGGTAAGGACCGTTACTTACCTCCAACCTCGGAATGACCCCTATAGTCTCGTCATGAGATACTTTCGAGACCGCTGAGCTAGGCACCTTGCTGTCTGAGAAGAATTGGCAGAGAAAAAGAAATCGAATACAGTTCATTAAAACATACTCATGGTGCTGGGTACGTTTTTAGAAGTATGCCTGGCAGCGGGTGTGAGATGGGAGCTGGGGGGCCAGAGTAATGGGGTTTTGGTTTGAGGGGCACGTGACAGGGAACCAATCAGCAGATAGAGGTTCTGGTGATCCAAGGGTGCAACACTGTAAAGTGTCCTCACTGATGTCAGTGGGGCACATCATTGGTCAGACTCAATGAGGACGTCTTGCCCAGTGCAATCTCAAGATGC
The DNA here is from genome assembly GCF_040938575.1 of Ambystoma mexicanum. NCBI lineage: Eukaryota > Metazoa > Chordata > Amphibia > Caudata > Ambystomatidae > Ambystoma > Ambystoma mexicanum. The sequence continues at coordinate 16,483,569 of NC_090926.1, forward strand.
CATGCCCAATCAGTACGCAGCATGTTATCCATTTGTATATTGGACAGTGCCAACCAATGACTGATCAGCATCATAACGTAATTGTGGGGCAGTGTGGGACGAGCTGTGACTTGGGGTGTTAATGTAATTTTGTTCCAAGAAATGGTTTATTCAATAAGGGTCGTCTAAGGTAAAGTACACTATAGGCATCTGATGTAGTTCCACCAATCAGCTCAGGTGACCTGCCCCAAAAATATAACTAAAATGGTATGTGTTAATTTTGAGACTTGAGTATAAAAAGTATAGCTACAGTGGCAGTGACAAGCTCATTTCATTCAGTTCAGTTCCACAGGGCTATCTGAACCGTATCTTCCATCTGTTTTGGGTCCAATAAATCTGTGTTAATTCTTGCTTGTTGTATGCTCCTTTTTGTATTACTTTTTTCCTTTCCTGGGATTGCTTTTGACAGAGGTCGCCTGGCACGCTCCTTGACTCGAACAACCTCCTAACAGCCTTCGCAGCACCCATCCACATACCAGTCCTACATGGGTCGCTAGCAGGGCCTTAGCCAGCCCTACATACCTCGTACTGGCCAAAATGCACACACACATTCTAAACTTCTCTGACCAATCTCTCATACCTCAGACTTCGGTCCGCCAAGGCCATTCACCTGCAGCCCTTTGAGGCTATACCAATGGCACTAACAGCTATACAATTGCCATATTACATTACATGCAATCCGAGTTTCTTCGTAAAGTCCTTTCAAAGTTTCATCAGGCACAGGATATTGTGCTGCCGGCCTTCTTTCCCAGTCCCACCTCACGTGAAGAGGAGCAGTGGCATAAATTGGACGTACAAAAGTCTGTCTTGGCCTTCCTGGACATAACAGCGTCTTTTTGACAGTCTAACAGTCTGTTTGTGACATTTGGGGTTTTTAAAGCCTGGCCTGAAGGTATCAGTCACTACGATTAGTCGTTGGATTGGGCAGGCCATTGCCATGGCCTATTCTGGGGCAAAGGTCTCTTTGCCGCCTTCTGTTCAGGGTCGCTCTGCAAGGGGCATGTCGACATCTTGGGCGGAGGCAAGGCGAGTGCAGTGCAGATTCGGGAAATCTCCAGGGTGCCTCCATGGTCTGACCCCAAAATGTTTACCAGCCACTGTCACCTCAATGTGTACATGCAAGAGTTTCCTTTGGGGAGGGGGTGTTGAGTGCTGAGACTCCCTCTCAGGGGTGATTTGGTGCGGTGTTCCGAAGTAAAGCTGGGGATGGTTAGTTGCAACTGCACACTGGTTTGTCTATGTTTTTGGTGTTCATGGATCACTTTTTCGATGCTGTCTTCGGCATGCCTCACAACTAAGTACTGGGATGAGGAAGGGGGACGTGAAAGTAATGGCCCGGTTACTTACCATTAGTCATCATTACACCTAGTAGGACTCTTCCTTGTCACAGTACTTATGACCTTCCTGGCCTGCCCTTCTGGGGCGTGAAAAACCTTCTATGATGTGTTAGGGGGTATTGCAACTAACATGTTGTGGGGGAGTATTGTACTCTCTGGAGGGGTGAGGCTGGTATGGGTGTTAGTTAAATGATTAAATGGATTCCTCAGATGGAGGTTGAGAATGTCACAAGTACTGTGATGAGGAAGAGTTGGACTAGCATAGCTCCCAACTCACACGCTTTTGGCGGGTGTCACCCGCCTTGTAAACAGCGGACTCACCCGCCAAACCTCATGCACGCACATTCATTTCAATGGGCCTCTCACCCGCCAAAAGTAAAATCGGGAGTTTTCACCGGCTTTTGCGACATAAATGGTTGAGAGCTATGGACTAGGGGTAATAAAGATTACCGGTAAGTAACTAGGTCATTACACTAGTAGATCGTTTACAGCTCCAAATAAATAATTCTCTGAAAACTGCTTTGAAAAAATACTGCGAGGCACATTGAGTCCAAAGTTTGATGGTAAGGCTTGTGCTAGCAAAGAGATCCCAGTAGGATGTGTTTTGAGTGGAAGAGGAAGTAAGTGGGTGGGAATGGCCATGGGGATTATGAGTATGTAAATAAACACACACCACCTACAAGCATTGTATCCATCCTTATATGACATGTCTCCATAAATGTACTGTAATACAAAACTAGTCACGGGCCACAAATATCCAAAACTAAAAATAGCCGGGTACCAACTGTCACGTCACTGACGAAATGAGGATTCATGTCACGGAAATGCCGACTCGTGTCATGAGGTTTTTTAAAATGGTAATATTTTACAGGATTCGTCTTTCTTCAGTTTCCATCGCCTGCAGGAAAAACTAAGAGCAAATGATAGCCACCACCGAAGTCGAACGTAAATTCCCTGCCTGCAGCCTACAGAATGATTGGCGGCTCTTAATAAATACTGTTATCTCTTTTAAAAATTCAATGAGTACGTTTTGAACTTGAAGTGCCACGAGGGGAGCTTGGGTTTAGGGGGATCTTATAGGAAAAACGTCAATGGCGAGAAGAATGTGCCTCATTCCCAAAAATCTCTTTTGACGTTTCAGTGTTTTTTGTCGCAGCCAAGACACGTACTCCCATTGGAAGATGGCCACGATCTCCGCACTCCAATGCGTCACTGGTCTACATTTTGATTGGCTGACAGGTGAACGTGCCTGCCCTCTAAAACGTGCTGTCGCTGGCTTGTATAAATACCTCACACGTCACGCAACTGCTTTCTCTATCCAGTGGGCTCCTCGCTTGAAATGGTGAGTGAAACGCAGCGCCTAGCAGCCGGGCCCGAGACCATCCACCGAGTATCTCAGCCATCCGCCCTTGCAGCAGTCGTCACCGTCTTACACGCTTTTAATAAAGTGTATAGCGGGCGATGAGGGTCCAATTCGAAGGGTACTAGCGAAATGTTGACTCCCCTTTCCTCCCTCGCGTATTGGATCGTAACTCGGCTGTTTTAACAGCGATGGCAACCTATACATTGCGTCTAAATTAGGTTTTGCCCGACGGTTGTTCACGTTAGTGTGGTTACGTATCCTTCTACACTTTTCATGATAACACGCCTGTGTGGTATATTTCGGTCCGATGTATGATTTGGAACAGAAAATGACTTGCCACACGTTTGTTTTTACGCAATTTTAATGCAAATTTACCAATTCGGGTCATTATTCATGAGCGGTCGAACATTCCTTTTACTGCTTGCAATAGTCTTATTCTGTCAATTTTAAGTGGCACATATGGGGTAGGAAATGTAACGCGGTGTGAGCGTATAATTGTGCACATTGTTCTAACCCTTTCTCTCTGACTTGCAGTCTCACCGTAAGTTTTCGGCCCCCAGACATGGGTCCCTGGGCTTTCTGCCGCGCAAGCGCTGCCGGCGCCACCGTGGCAAGGTCAAGAGTTTCCCCAAGGACGACCCTAGCAAGCCTCTTCACCTGACTGCCTTCCTTGGATATAAGGCTGGCATGACGCACATCGTGCGCGAAGTCGACCGACCTGGTTCAAGTAAGTGTTGCACGCTTTAAAGGGGACGTGCTTTCTACGTGTCAATATAGTTGGCTTGGTTACCACAAATGTGACGGCTATGTGTCACTTGCTGCAGTGCACGGCCAGACCCAGTTGCGGCATGAGCTGTTTCTGCGGGTCTGACCTTGTCTCGCCCACCATAAAGTTACCCCAGCGCTTGTTCAAGGGGCTAACCCACTTGATAGTCCTTTCACCATACTGAGAGGACTGTGATTAACACGTGATGACCCATTGATTGAGCAGTCTTTATCTGAGAGCAACCTCTTCGTTATTCTGTAACTTATTTTTAATCTTGCTTCGTACCTGGAACTGAATGATGATAACCTCGACGGGCGGTCAGGATGAATCGCCTTTGGCGGTCACTGCTGAATGTCGTGTTCTGACAAGTTCTGGTGGCCTGTTAAGTGTGCCTTCTTGCTAATGGGTGGTGTCAAAATGTAGATAACGGGTGGTTTTTACGTGGAGTGAAGGACATCTGGAAGCCATTTGCAATGCACAATTGATGATCATAAACTGACCTATTTCAGCGGGTCTCTTGAACTGAACATCTTCTCTCTTGTAGAGGTGAATAAGAAGGAAGTAGTGGAGGCCGTGACGGTGGTGGAGACCCCTCCTATGGTTATCGTGGGTATAATTGGTTACGTCCAAACCCCTCGTGGACTACGCACTCTGAAGACTGTATTTGCTGAACATATTAGCGATGAGTGCAAGCGCCGCTTTTACAAGAACTGGTGAGTGGAGAGGTTATTTTGTTAACGCGTGTCCTTTCTGGCATTGGGTGGACACATGGCAACTTCTGCAGTATCAGTGTGATTTGGAGAACTTGCCATATTGACCTTTTTGACAAGGATGGGGGGGAAAAGGTTTCCTACCACTGCGTTCTTGCAAGAAAGTTCATCCGATTCTAATTTGATTCCCGGAGTAGGAGCTACATCCTTTGTGATGGGTGTCTGCCAGTATGCAGAAACTACCACTGGGGAAGCGCGTACATGTATGTGCACTGCAAATAAACTCTCACATGAGTAGTGTGAGCACACTACTCTTGCCCATTCTGTAGGATCCATTATGTTACGATGTGTCGTAATTCTTAACCTTCTCAAGTATGCTCAGTTAATGTCACTCATGCATACTCGTAAGGCGCTAGTTGGCTTCTGGTTTATTTTTAGGCTTCCGAGGCTCTTCTAGGGTAGAAGTGGGAGTTGAATCTGACCCAGCAGTTATGAACCCTGCAATTCTTCATACCGAACCCGTCCCACCAATGCTATAGCTCTCATGCCCCTTCAGACGCTTGACGTCGTAGTGCGCTACGTGGGATTTCAATAACTACAATGCTGTATATAGACGGCACATTGGCTTTGTGCCATAGACACTCCTTTTTAATATCCTGTTCCATTATAATGCTCTGCCTCAAGCACAATTCTGGTCCTCACGTGAGACCCATTGTCTAGGACGCTCGCAACTGGCCTATTGCAAAGAGGGCTGGTGAGTGGTCTGCACCCAGTCTCTCTGGGCCTGCTGAAAAATGCAGTCTGCATAATTCCAGGGGGTGCAATGTCCATTATGATTTAAAGAAAAATAAATGCTAGTCATTTAAAGTGGACCTGGTGTTTAGACTTCCACGCCTGGGATAAATGGGCGTGAGTGTACATAAAACCCAGACCTCTTCATCCCTGCATTCCAATGTTTTGCCGAAACTGGGTCCATATCCAAAGCAACTGGATGAATGCTTGACTGTGAGGGGTGCTTTGACTGAATTTTCCAGATCCGAACTTGAGAAAATCTACAGTACAAAACTGTAGCCTGGAACTAATGCTGCAAGATACTTAGAATTATGTGGCTTTGGTCCTATTAACCAAGAATGTCCACCTCCCTTAAACCCCCAGTGAACAGTGGTAGTCGAGCTTTGGCAGTGTTGCCACTGGACAACTTTCCAAGCTTCTTAAAACATTGACACGAGGACCCTTGATTATGAGGACCCTTGATTATGAAGTGGGTTGCCTGTTCTACTGAGGAACCCTGCTCAGCTATTTAGGTTTGAGTCTGCTGCAGTGCTGTTTGATTATGGTATGGATTATGTTGTATTTGATTTTCATAATTTCTGGAATGATGGCAGCTCCGCTCAGCTTTGGCCTTCACAGTTCAATGCCTGATGAGCTCCAGGCTCCTCTTGCTGGTGGTAGTTCGTGGAAACCTAGCAATGAGCCAAAACCCTTGGCTGGTCATCAACTCCTTCCACTCGCTGGTGCGATGAAGGGTTGTGCCAACACTCTTGCTCTGCTCCCAAAAGGTACAAGTCGAAGAAGAAGGCGTTCACCAAGTACTGCAAGAAATGGCAAGATGACGAGGGGAAAAAGCAACTGGAGAAGGATTTCAGCAGCATGAAAAAGTATTGCCAGGTCATCCGGATCATCGCTCATACACAGGTGGGTTAATGATGCTTCCTTGATCAACTCCTCTGCCCCAATGAGGTGTAACTTGGTTCTTTAACGCCATTTCTAGCCTCCTCCAATCCTAGTCCTGTGCTGGCAGGTCTCCAATGTCCCACCAAAGCCACGTTGTGCCAGTGTCTTTCGCCTAGTGCCATATTTGGGTGATGGGATTACAGATCTGGGATGATGATAACATATCGACGGGCGGTCATAGGTTGTCGCCTCTGGCGGTGGTTGCTGATTGTCGAATGCTGACTGATCTGTTATATTTACTGGGAAACCCTTGGAAATTGCTTCCCACATAGACATTACATTGGTTGTAAGTAGTTGAGCAGTAGTTTAGTTCTTGCGTGTAAATCTGACCTAGCCACGTCAGGGCCTACCCCTCCTGATCTTCTCACTTGTTGATCAACAGATGCGCTTGCTTCCTCTTCGCCAAAAGAAGTCCCACCTCATGGAGATCCAGGTTAATGGTGGCACTGTTGCAGAGAAGGTCGACTGGGCTCGAGAAAAACTAGAACAGCAGGTGGCTGTCGGTGGTGTCTTTGGCCAGGACGAGATGATCGATGTCATTGGAGTTACAAAGGGCAAGGGATACAAAGGTGAGACTCCTGTGTGAACTCCATGGTGGCATTTGATCTTCGAGGCGTTCCAGGGTATGTTCTATGATGAAGCCATGGAATAAATGCTGGGCACAGCATCTGAAATGCATGAGGAACTGTTCCATGCTGCCTTCCTTCTGAGAACAGCCTTGGCCTGTGCAATTTCAGTTGATCGCGTGTAACCTTTAAAACGGCTGCTTAATCTTACGTTTCTTTACACTAACTTTAAATACTGTGGGCGTGTGCACTGCATGCAGGGATGTGAACGTCTAGATGTAGTGTGCTCTCAAGCGTCCCGGTGTGCAGCACGTTCTTCGCTACTAACTATCCCATTTTTGTGTCCTAGGTGTAACTAGCAGATGGCACACAAAGAAACTGCCACGCAAGACCCACAGAGGTCTGCGAAAGGTGGCTTGCATTGGAGCTTGGCATCCAGCCCGTGTGGCCTTTTCTGTTGCCCGTGCTGGTCAGAAAGGCTACCATCATCGAACGGAAGTAAACAAGAAGGTATGCCCAGTTTAATTCGGTTCCTGTCGCCTAGCTTTGCACCCAGATTGGATTATTGCCATGTAATGATACACGTTTTATCCCAGATTCTTAGGGTACTGCTAGCGTTCACTGTCCATGGTGGACCTTTCTATTGGCCTCCGGTGGGTCTTGCACTAAGGAGCGGTTCATGATTTCACTGGTTCCGTTTATCTAACAATTTCCTGCAGTTCGTTTTGGTTGAGCTATTGCTTATTGTAGTTTGGGTGAACATGCATCCCGCAGAATTGAATCGTCTGCGCCATACCAAGGCTGCTTTGTAATGGTTTCGGACAAAATGCATGGGTTCAGAATGATGCAATACCACTTGAATGTCTGGCATCACTGGATGGACTTAAAACCTTTCAGACCAGCCACATGCTTGCAGAGACCAGTTTCTATGCTTCTTTTCAACCAGAGAAATAATTTCTAAAATCTTGCATTGGTCAAAACCGCACAAATTAAATCGGGGAGTAGACTGGGATGAAACCAAACACATTCTTGCAATGAAGAGTCTCCTAATGTATAAACGACTACAATTGTCGAATATCCTCATGGTCACGAGTTCTCTGGTGTACCCCCTATGTTTTAAAACCTACTTTTGCACGATTGTAAATGGACGGCTGCGGACCGTGATTGTTTGTTAGCAAAGTATATCCTCTAATCTGTGCTGCAGGAATCCACTCATCCCATATTCTCCTTTGTAGATCTACAAGATTGGTCAAGGATACCACACGAAGGATGGCAAAGTGATAAAGAACAATGCGTCTACTGACTATGACTTGTCTGACAAGAGTATTAACCCCCTGGTGAGTGGATGGACTGCTTGGTGTGCAGTTATGGCATTGACTTAACCCTGCAGTTCCAAACCTGGGTATAGTGACCTCTGGAATTGTGTCAAGTTTGAAGTTGTAATAGTTGATTACATGGGTTGCAAAACGTTTTGAGCCACAATGGAGAATTTAGGCCGTCGCTATAACCACAAATAAAATATTGTACAGGTAAGATTTTATGCCAACTAGTTTCAAAGTGCAGCTTAACATTTCCCAGACGCAGCTATAACACTCATATGTCCATTGAAACGTTGGTGTCATCAATACACTCCTGTCTGATCCAGTCAATTTTTCCATGCATGTTAACTTTGTCTTGCTCCTACTGTCTGTAGCCATTGCCTTGATGCCTCTGGGTTTAGTGTGATTAATAAATGCAAATTCCCATTTCCTCGCCGTGGTTCGAGTAGTCTAAGCTGGCCATGTTGCCAGAACTAATGCTGAAGTTACTATTCCCTCGTCCGTAACATTCACAATAAATTAGGAATCCCTACATATTAACTTACGAACCAAGGTGGTTGCACTGCCTTTAGTTGTGTGCCCTGGAGCATGCTGCTGGGCATCAAAGGGGCTAACAAGTGAAGTTCGCACAGACTTACTTAATGAGCACCCTTCAGCTTCACCAGGCTACTTTACTAACCACATGATACCTTCTTCGGTGTCTCAACACCCAAGCCCCTAATTATGTCGGTGGTCAACGTCGTCCCACGTGTGGCTGGGGTTATTTTTGAAACCTGGGCATGTCACCAAATAGGTGTATGTCTTTAGAGTATTGTGGCGTTGATCATTGTTTGGTCTTTGCTCAGTTGAGCTGCTAAAACTAGGGATTCATAGTATTTTTCTGCAAGAAGCTGGTTTTAGAACTATAGAATTTATGTAAGTAGTGGATTCATAACTCTACGTGTCGCCATATTTGACCCCAAATGTACTGTTTTAGAGACTGCCCTGCTCTTCTGTGATGAAGCCATGGAAAGCGCACTGGGCACAGTGCCTGACTTTAGCATGAGGAATGTTTCCATGCTGCCTTCCTTCTGAGATGAGTGGGGTGGAACTGTGCCAGGATTAATCTGGGCACCTTGTAGCATTTGGACCACCAGGTGTGACTTGTGATCTTGATGGTTTTAGGATGTTGCAGTTTGGCAGCACCATAATCTCGCATCTTTGTCTCCTGCCAGGGTGGCTTTGTGCACTACGGTGAGGTGACTAATGACTTCATCATGCTAAAGGGCTGTGTAATTGGGACCAAGAAGCGAGTACTTACTCTGCGAAAGGTGAGTTATGATAACCATCTGTACCTTCCCGAGTCTTGCTGCGTGGAAACACTTGGCTATGTTTTTGGTTGTGTGAAGGATGGGCAGAATGACTATTGAGGGAAATTAGTTGGTGGCTGTAACTAATGGCATTTATTTCCTCCCCGCACACCCTTATCTCCAGTCACTCCTGGTGCAGACTAGCCGACGTGCCCTAGAGAAGATTGACCTCAAGTTTATTGACACCACCTCAAAGTTCGGCCATGGCCGTTTCCAGACTGTGGAGGAAAAGAAGGCTTTCATGGTGAGTTGGTGACTGTTCATACTGTACAGTTTGTTCATAGGGGCTGCTGCTTATCACTTTTGGGGTAGACTTGTTGGCCAATGCTGCCGAGAGCTCAGTTAGCTTGCATCCGGAAATTGCATTGGAGCATGATTTGGGACCACCCTGTCGACTGTTAATCATTTGGCGTGGGTGTTTGCGCATCAGTGTGGGGGGGAGGGGGTGTAAAGAAACTGATATGTGGACCTCGGATATTTGAGCTAGCCTAAATAGTCAGTGACTGCTCATCCACCAGTAAAATTGTGGATTCCGAAGTATAACTAATGCGAATGCTGAAATAACCCTGTGCTTTGTTTTGTTCTAGGGACCACTCAAGAAGGACCGTGTCACCAAAGAGGAGACTGCTTAGATATTTGGGCCTCTGTTGATGTGGTGCTCTTGTCTGACTTGGAAATAAACCTTATTTTTGAAATTGCTCTTTTTTTTTTTTTGGGAAAGGGTGCGCTAGGTGAGTCCGATTAAGGTCAGCATCTCTAAAGGTTAACAATACCATGTTCCTGGCCCCCCACTACATTTCTTTTCAAGAAAGACCTTTCCAATGCAGTTAAATGGGTTGTTCGATTTTCGTCTTGTAAGATCATATTTGTGTTTGGAGAGCCTGTCCTATTAAGACTGGCATTAAGGGCATCACTATTTTTCTCCTGTCTCCACAACCTGCTTTTTCAGTTAGTTGAAAGAAACTGGTTGTGCGACATGTGATGGCAGCTTTGATATCTCAGACTTGCATCGCACTAAGGTAGCCGAATTTGGATTGGAATTCACCAATTCTATGCAGGCACATTAATTGAACCCGATAGTAATATTGCAGGTGCCTCCCAAATGGTCCAAGAGCTATGCTATTGGATTGCCCAGAGCCATTGTTTTAGTTATGCCTAGTGAAAGCAGAACCATGTTCCTGTAAGGTTGCATCGAATGGTGAAATATGTACGGGTGAATTGTGTGCAGTGTGGTGATGGTCACTAATGGGGGCGTTAGAGATGTGCTCTGGCGGTCCGTGTTGTGTGGGCATGGTGTCCAGCGTCGTCCAACGGACAGAGTATTAAAAGTGGTTCCTGCTGCTAGGTACATCTGCCTAATGCCACTGCCACACATCTGGAATCACTTGTCCAGCCACTTGCATCGCAATTTTTGAGCCAACAGCATAAGCTACGATTTTTTTTTTTTAAGCCCTTCTGTGGGCCAACCATTCCTGCCTATACCCCTTGGACATGTCGCCCCCCGCCCCTGCCCTCCTGCAGTGCCCATAGCACTCCACGTGAAGGTTGATGAGCACTGTGCAGTACACAACTGGAGCCATGTTATCTTTGAGAGGTGAGCCATGAAGCATCAGCTCATCTATGTACACTTGCATGCAGGCAGCCCAGGAACATGTAAACGATGCTAAATTCATATTTTGGAATCCCGTTTAACAGCGAGCTAGTAGGTGCATGCCAGTAGACCCTTCCTAACTCTTGCCATAGTCTGGAAGGGGGGACAGTGCATTGCAAGAGAATATAACGTCTGCTAGGGCACTTGGTCGCACCATACGACTGGAGCCGAATGCAGCACGTGCACAAAACCTGTATTTGTTTAGCTTATTCTGCAATTGCTTGGTCCGTTGGTGTGCAATAGGCAGTTGTACTGCAGCAGTTACCACGGTACACTTTGGTGTACGTTGTAAACACTCCCCTCCCCCCCCCCCCCCCCCCCCCCCAAGCTGGTTAGAATGTAGGCGTCGGGTGGTGCAGAGGGAAATTGCTTCTTAACGCAATGGGCACCATATTCCTTCAGAGCACAATGTATATTGGGGAAGTTTTTTTGGGGGCGGGGGTTAGTCGTTTTGTGTTGGGTCCTTAAGTTTGCAAGTGTGTTCAGCCGTGAGCTTTAATGATCGCACCAACAAAGGGTAGGTTTATCTGTAGATGAGCATGTCTTTGGCTTCACCCTTCTCATGTACAGTAATTTGTATTCGTGGTGCGCAAGATGCATTCTAGCCAGTTAGATTTCCCCGCCCCTTTGTTTAGTTTATTTGTAGAGTGCACCTAACCCTGAGGTAGCTGGGATCTAGAGTTCAGTTGTTAGGTATAATGTACTGGGTTGGTTAGGCAATTAATTAGCTGCTGACACGCGTTACATATTGGTCAGCAGGCTACATGAAGGAAAGATGTACATGGAGCCAGAGCGCATAAATATAGATACGGTTGAGTTACATAAATAGACAGTTGGGAGAGCAGGCAGAAATTCAAAGGGAGCGGCAGATTCAACTGTTAGCTGTGCTGTTCATGGAGCCATGATTTTTACTTTGGCTCTAAAGGCCCAGAATGAGGGTTTGGGCCTGGCTAAGACCAGGAAGCTGGACCCTCCTGAGGGTTTCAGATTGAACTTCACAGTTCTGTTCATGTGGAGACTTGGTGGTTGATGGGTGTGAGCGTGTATACAAGGGTAAACCACAGGTTCTGGCCTTTAATAAAGCCTACAGTTGGGTAGCACAGAGGCTTGTTCGGGGTGAAGAAGCAAACGGGGTTTGGGGTGGCGGTGAAAGGGAGGGCTCCACAGTGCCAGAGCTCTAACTCCGCACTGGAGGGCCATTGGTGATCACTGCTTTAGTAGTGATGACTGGTTCATAACACAGTGACCTTCAGTATATGTGCAGTGAATACTGCCCTAGTGTTTTTCCCATTTGTATGGCTTCAGTGCTTCATGGTAGGAATCCCCTGAGGGACTAGTCAAGAATGGGAACATTCTTGGGGAAGGCTTGGGAGTGCGTGCATTTGGGAGCAGGTGCAAGTGGAGCTAGGTCACCTGGCCTAAGCCCACCCACCTGGTGCCTTCCTGGTTGCTGCCCTTTATCCCTACTCAAGGGGCTCTCCAGCCCCTTTTCCTTTGTAGATGGGGGGGGGGGGGGGGGGAGCAGGTGCAAGTGGATCTGTCACCTGGCCTAAGCACCGCCCACCTACTTAGCCCGTCCCATTCCTTTATGCTTTTAACCTGGACCCAGGGCCCAAACACCTGCTCAAACAGCAGGTAAGCATGCACCAAATGTGTTTACTCTGTCGCCACAATCTTCAAACGTTATGACAATCTGCCCGTCAACTTCTCCAGTGCTGGGGTGAGGTGCTCTGGGCACAGTAAGTTGTGAATTTGTAGAAGTTTTATTCTCGTACTGCAGCGTGTGAGGTTTGCTCACTTCACTGCTCCTTATCGCTTGTGCCCCCATTCTCCAGCCTCCTGCACGTTTTGCTTTTCCTCATTGACTGCCTTGTGTATTGCTTTGTGTTCTGCATTATTCCTTCTTGGGTTACAGTTGTTACTGCTTTGTTCTTTTTGTATATTCTGCTGTGCTCCACCCTCCTTTAGGTTGTCTTTTTAATGACTGCTCTGTTCCTGATGTCCTGGTAACCTGCTTACTGGGCTGTCTTGTTTTCTGCCAGCTCTACCATCTGCACCCCTTCTTGTGTCCATTCCCCCTTTCCTCTTCTAACCCCCCACCCCTTCCACCTCTGTGCTCCGTTTCTCCCATCTTTTCAAACTGCTTCGACTATTCTGCTCTCCTCACTAAGTCCTCTAAGTCAGTGTCTGGTAAGAAGTTAAAAAAGGATATCCTGGTCGCTAAACCAGGCCTCCCTATCGGTGATACCAGTGCTTCCTCTAGACAGACCCTTGCTGACATCCTCCGTTGTTCCCTTGCCAGACCTATGGACTCTTCATATGGTCTCTGCTCTCCTTGCTCACATTCTCCCATTAATGGTGACACCTAGTGGAAGGCCATCATTTCGCTTCTCAAAGGCCATTCATGTTTACATGAATGGCACTGTCTTTTTAAAAAAAAATGGGTAATGTATAAACATGCTTAATACCCAGAGGTTTTGAAGCGTGGACCCGGGGATCGAACCTGTTGCTCCGTGTCTTGCTTCCAAGGCTGATGCGTTGCCCCTGAGCTTGGTCCAAGGCTCTCGGGCCAACCTTCTCTGATAGACGCTTCCCACACCTAATCTATTTCCTTTCTTCCCCTGCTGTCCCTTCTTTGGCTTCCTTGGCTACCTTGCACTCTCCTCCACAGGGCATACCTCTGATCTGTACCCCCTCCCTGGAAGTCTTTAAAAAGTTGGCAACTTCCAAATTGCCACTCAACTCGCTCAGTTGTCATCTGACATCTGCCGCCTCCTGGAAGAACTTGGGACATGGTTCATGGCCAGCTGTCGCAAGCTTTGACACGCTCCTCTCTGCGCCCAGATCCAACCGCTGTAAGGGCTGTAGCCTGATCTTCCCGAAGTGGATTCCTGCCTCATTCCTATGCAGGCCACTTCTCTTTCGAATGCCTTGTCTGCAAGCGCTCCTGGCCATGCAGAGTGGCTACTATCGATTGGCCACCTCTGAGTGGGTGGACCTCCTCCCTCATGGCCTTGACCACTCCTTGGAGACTTTTAACATACACCTGCAACTCTTTCTATTCTCCCCTCTGGCCTGACTCGCTCTGCAGGGCACAATATTTTATTAATCTGGACCTACTGTCTGCACTTACCCTTGCATTTGCTGGCAGCACTTGTGATTGGTTTGATCCCATGTACAGCACTGCCCTGTCCCCTGGCCTCCCCCCTCCCCCTCGTGTGATCTCAATGTCACTTGGCCTAATAAGATTGTTGTCTCTCCTTCCTCTGTTCCCCCTTCCTTTCCTTGTTGCGCCCTGAAACACTTGTGTATATGCATGTTACAAATGCCATATCATTTGGCCAAGATTAGGAATTGGCAGGTGTTGAGCCAAATCTGGTGGAAGGAGCGAAGCCATTGTGTCCAACTAGACCGAATTTGGTGTAGCTGCGTTCTAGTGTGTGGCTGGATAGCTGCCTGTACTGTGGCAGATGCCCACTGAGTGGTGAGTTTGAAGCTCAGGTCGGCTTTTCTTTGCTCTCACTGTGCTGCTCTTCTAGGTGTGATAGATCGGCTACCCTCAAAGTCCTCTAACCACAAATAGACTGCCTATCTTATACCGTTGTGGCAGGCAGGCTCCCTAAAGATCTAGGGATTTTCTAGCACAATAGACTGGCTTCTCTTCGTATTACTCTTGTAAATTCCATAATGGGCTACTGTTGGGCATCTTCTAGTGCAGGATCCTTCCCAGCATATTTCATGTATTACAATGGTTAGATCTTTTAATTTGCAATGGATAAGCTGCCATCGTATACTCGAGCACGATACAGGTTAACGTAAGATGCTGCCCAAACTGTCTGCTTCTAGACATATCTGGGCGGGCAATCTGTCTAACCTTCACCGATCAAAGTGAAGTAGCAGTTCTGGTGCTGTACAAATGTTATCTTCAGTTCTAGGTGTGAAAATGTCTCTGAAGTAGTTGGTGCTTTCTTTAGATTGAACAGGGCATGCTGGCCTAATGCATCTTGCGTTCGTAATAGACAGGTTGTTGTCCTTGAGCTTATGATTCCAGTCTCGAACATTCTGAGCGCTTTATATGAGCAATTACCTTTAAATCTTTGACAGGAGGTGGTCTACCATGTGTACAGCAGAGGTGGGCTGTAAGGCATTCAACAGTGCGTATTTCGTGCCCTTGGTGGTTATCCTAATACAGTTCTTTGGCCAAAGGGCTACATCAAACTGTAAACAGCCTGCATGCTCCAGTTGGTGAAGTGGGCAGATGTGTTGTGTACACGTGCCTGTGGATGGGTGTGCAGGGCAGGTGTCAACAGCCAGTATCCGCCTGTGATGTGTTGGTGTTTAAATGTGAGTGAGTGATGTATGTGAGTGAAGTAATTGGGGGGGGGGGGGGGGGCGGGTATGGGTGGGTGTTTCAGGTTACCATAGGGAAAAGCCAATTTTTGAGTGCTTTGCTGAAGGAGAGGTATCGGTGCAGTGGATGCCAGTTCCAGATGGTGGGGCTTGGACGAAGAACGAGGATCCTGCTGGGGGATAACTAGGAGGAGAGCAGAACCAGATTTGAGGTTCCTGGTGGGTTGATTGTGTTTATTCCGGAGGAATTTGGGTCCAGTGTTGGGAGTGCATGTTGCTTTATAGGTAGTTTGCTGATTGGGAGCCAGTGTAGCACTGAGTTCAGGGGTAATGTTTGCTTGGTGCGAGGCTAAGGAGGAGGCTGGCTGCAGTGCTTTGGTTGAGCTGCTATACCTGAGTGGGTTTGCATAGTCTGTGGGAGGTGATGGCAAGGATGGCAAAGAACTGGTGTGGCTAGGTGAGGAACGGTAAGATTTGCTGGCAGATTTTTCGGTGGAAGAAGCAGGTTGTGGACACTTGAGTTGTTATGCTGGAGGAGTAATAGATTAGAGTCCAGCGGGCAACTGAAGTCTTTTATTTTTTGACACCATTAGTGGCTGTTGGCAGGGTGGGCCCTAGGGAGTGTGGCCAGTGTATAGGTTGGAGAAGGAGAGTTGATTTTCCTGCACAATAATGGTATCTACGTTTGGTGGTGGGGGGGGGGGGGGCTGACTTAAGCATTTTGAGGAGGATCTGGGCGTTTTCTGTATGGTTGTCGTCTTAGCTTGAATATTACTTTTGGATTCTCCCTTTCTGGTGGCTGTGACTCCACTATTGTAAATGTCCATGCTTGCTGTTTCCTTTCCTGACCTTGGCCCTATTCCTATATTACCCTTGGTTTTCACTGCTTCATCTGGGTCACCTTTCTGGATTGCAGCTAGGTGGCGTGAGTTCCTCGTGCAGTTGCCTATTCTTCTCCCCCGGACACCCTGTAACTAGTGCTCTCTACCGTGAGCTTCTCGAATTGCTACTTGATCAAACCCCTCCCCCTGAAGAAAACATTTAACAAGGCACTCCTGGTCTCCAACCCTGGATTGCCCATTGCTGACACCTACATAATTGCTTCCATACATTGGGGCTGTAACCTCTACAATCCCTTGCCTACTTTGCACTTACACAGAGCTGCACTTAGGAGCGTTGTTGCCTCTCCCTAGCATTTCTCCCATTCTCATACGACCCGATTGACACAGGCCTAGTAATAGTGTCCTGTCTTCCCTCACCTGTTGCGCCTGGGAACACTTGTAACATGAATGTTATAAATGACTTGTATTCCTCCTGATACTGTCCCCTCTCTGGACCCTATGGATTTCATATATGCTCACTACCCTCTCTCCTGCTTCCTCTTAATCCCATTAATGGTAAAAGATGTAAAGTTCTCGTCTGCATCATCGTCTTATCAGAACGGCACTATCATGGTCCAGGTCTCTTGGCCCACCCTCTTTTTGACATGTCTCCCTGCCTTTCCTCTGGCCTCTTTGCTCCCTCCAATCGGCGTACCCCACCTCTGAAAACCTTTAAAGGTGGCAACTAGCTTCCCTCAACTCTGGCTTGCTGTCAAACACTCCCGACAGCTGTCATCTTGAAGACTTTGTCCTTGGTGGCATTGCTCTCACTGAGACGTGGTTCAATGCTAGCTCTCGCTGCTTTTGACACACTCCTTCCTGATGGCTACAAGATACTCTAGAAGCTCAACTGGTCTGGTGGCGGGAGTGGCCCTTGTTTACCATGAATGGGTCCCTGCCTCCGCCATACCATCTCATTAGTTTTGAATGTCTTGTCTGCAAGCTTTGCATGTTCCCCACCCGTCCCGCCCCCCCCCTTGCTGCTTTTTACAGGCCTCCTGGGTTGTTTTTACCTCCCTTCCTTTTGCAGTCGGCTGACCTATTCCTACAAGCTTCTCCTCCTTGTAGACTTCAATATCCATCTGGATTCTCCTGATGTGGCCACTTTAATAACCACACCCTTTGTGTCTTGCACCATTCTTCCCTCTAGCTCAACCAACTCAACTGGTCACACCAATATCTCAGTCTCTAGCCCTCTTTCTACTCCCCTCTCCTAGTCTGACCTTTCTCCTCTCTAGCTCCTGGGGTCCCCGGCTAAGCCTCTTCCCACACTGCCAGTTTCCTTCAGTCATTTGACTGATGAAATGAATGTTGGTGGCTGCTTTTGTCGCCTTGTTTATTTCCCACCCCTACCACTCTTGCACACAGACAAGGCTCTTGATAACCTTCACCTCTCGACATAATTTCCCCTCTCTTTAGGATCTGTATGAAGCCTGCCTCCAAGTGCAATAGTTGGTATGATTCCAACTTGACTTCATTTAACCGTGAATGCAAAGTTTCTGAAACTGAGATCGCTGGCTTCTAGCACTTTCTCTGACAAACTGCCCTGTTGCCTGCTCCAAAGGCAATACAGAATCTATATGCTCCAAAAAATGGCTCATATCCAATCCAGCATTGCTGGGGCAACAAACGCTGCTGAACTACAAGGAACTTGACAATCCTATTGTACTCTCCACTTACCTTTCAGGCCATCTGCACGGTGCTGGCTGCCCATTTCACAACCAAACGCTGGCCAGCCTGTCCTTCCCACTTACTTGCCGTCCCCTTAACCGTAGCACCAGATGAAGTCACCAAGATGCTTGTGAGTCTCCTCCAAACAGGTGCTTCCCTGCTCCAAGGACACAATTGCCCCTCTCATCCCTCCATGTCGGAGTTCATTTGCCACTGGTGCCTTCACCCCTCAAGCACTCCCTTGTGTGCCCCCCTCAACAGACCCTTCCTGGCTAACTATCTCCACTACTCCTGGAGCAGTAGGTCATCTCCCAACTAATCCATCACACTGAATCTGTTGGCTGCCTTCATGACCACCAGTCTGGCTTTGGGCAGCCAGAAACATGGAAACTGCTCTCCTGAACACCTTTTTGATGACTTTCTCTCACATCTTGACTCTCCTTGCGCCCTTTATTGTCCTCTGCCTTTGACCCTGTCAGTCATGCTGTCCTCCTAAATCCACTGATACCCATGGCATCATGGGCCGGGCACTGGATTGGTTAACCTCTGCCTCTCGCATCAGCCCTCTGAAGTTCGGCTGGGCCCCTTACACTCTTCTACCTCACTCTCGACTTTTGATGTTCCTCAGGACTTTATCTTCATGCCATGGCGTTTCAACATTTACCTTGCCTGCTTGATGTAAACATTTTCTCATGTTCATTGTCATGCTTACTACACACAGCTTTCTTTTAAGCTTCCCGCCTCTCATTCCCGATTGTCTGCTTGTCAGGTGTGGTGTGATGCTAATGATCTCTGCTTTAATGCCAATAAGACTGAGCTCCTCCTTGGTACTTTCACGACTTGGGCATGTCTGGGGGACTCCTTCCCCCAGAAACTCAGTCTCCAGAGCTCTGGTTCTCTAAAGATCAACTGGTATGCAGTGATAAAATTGTGGCAAAATTGCTGTGGTTTGACCTGGTCATGGTGTACCCCATTATACCATTTAAGGGGAGTGGGGGTGTCTCCCCCTGGCCCCCTTAAATGGTAGAATGGGTCTGCGAGTTGCAGGGGCGTCCCTGCATCCTTTACATGGATTGCAGTGGCAAAACAACTGTCTTTTTGCTGCAATATTTTGTAACCACGCCTGTTTTTGTTGTGATTTAACACCTGGAACCGGATCTTGCTCTTATCTCACTGCGCCTTCAACAAATCCAGAATAGAATTGGAAGACTTATCCCTTTCCTCAAGCCTAGGGACTGCATCTCGCCACTGGGTCCCTGTGGCTCCAAGAGTCAAATGCAAGACCCCCTGCATTATCTTCAAGGCCTTCTGGAGCCTGGGACCGCGCTAATACCTCCTGTCCAGAGTCCTCTAGCTCCAACTCTCTGCAGGTCAGATGTTTCTCCAAGCAGAGATTTGGGGGGGGTCGATCTCTTTGGCAGGGTAGATCCCTCCCCTGCTAGTCTCCTGCCACTGGTTGCCTGTTTCCCTTATGAGTCTTGCTGGGGTTAGGCCCTCTTCGTCCAGTCCTCCCCTTCTGCACTTGCCCTTCCCTTATTAGGCTGGCCCCCCTCTTCATTGACCCCCTACCCCTTCTGCCTCCTTGCATTGTCCCTTCACCTTAGCACTTGCCCAGCCCCTGGAAACCCACCCCACCCTGCAGTGCTTTCCCTCCCCCTCTGTCCCCTGCACTTCATGGTACTGCACTTGCATGATCCAAATGTCACAAGGCCTAGTAGGACGGTTATGGTTGTTGCCTATGCCCCCCGTCCCCCGCAACCCCCTCCCCATGAAACACTTTCTCCTGTATAGGTGCCATAAAAATGCTCAATGAATAAAAAAAATAGTAGCAGGCGAGTTTGAGATCGGATGAGTGCAGGGCGTGGGCTAAGGTAGATATTGAAGCTGAGAGATGAGTCTCCCTGCGGGACCCTTTTTGGCACTGGGCGATGAGGGGGGAGGAGGATAATTTGCGAGTGGTTCGAGACTCGAGGAGATCCATGCTAGAGCAGAGTCTTTGATTTCTAAAAGAGTGTGGCTGAGTGTGTTGCCTGTCTTAGTATGGTGTGGAAGGTGGCGAGAAGGCTCTACATCCTTCTGTGTTCTTTTAGTCCTTCAAAATGGACACAAGTGAGGACGAGGACTCTGTTCCTTGAAGGGGTCTGAAGCCTGTTTGGGCTGGGCCAAGAAGGTTGTTGGTGTCTGTGAAGAGGCAGATCTTTTTTTTATATACAGTGTGATCCAAGAGTTTGGCTAAGAAGCAGATGTTGGAAATGGGGTGGTAGTTTGGTGTGGGCGATCTGATCATGGGAGTTTTTTTTAAAACTAGTCTTTATTAGCATTTATGAAAACAACTATAACCTTTGGAACTGTACTGTTTGCCTCCATGACTTGTCAAGTAGCGTTTCCCCCCACACCCTCTTCCCTAACCCGTTCGCCATGAACTGAGGTTTTCAGGAACTTGGAGAATTGGACCGTAAACATAAGCAATATGCTGTGAAACCACAACCATATCAGGTGACTTCTTTACTAGTGCTCTACTTGGCAGGTGCTGATTCTCATAACCACCTGTAGTCTAACCACATTGTGTTGGACAGTGTCTCCCCTCTGTCTCAACCCCCATCTACCGCTTTGGGTCTGCCAATCTTTCAGGTGTTCATTGGACTTCCCATCCCTTTGCTTGCCTCACCCCGTCCCAGGTTGCTCAGAAGGTACCTGGGTCATCGTTGACCAATGCTGTTAATGTATCCATTATGAACATGTTCTTCAACTTATTCTGGCAGTCTTTAGTTGGAGTGTAGAGGAGGTCCCAAATAAAGCCTGCACTCCAATTGTCCATTTTGAAGTTCCAGGAACGTTCGCACCGAGATGTGACGTATGATGAACAAATAAACCAGCAGAGAGCCACAGTAGGGCTCTGCCCAGTGCCTATCCAAAGAACAGCACCTATTGAAGTACCAATACCGAGAAAACATGGGCAGTAAGGTATCCATTAAGAAAACCCTTACAACAAATGAAACTAAATGAAGATTGCCCTAAGTACAGTGCTGGAAGAAACCAAAAAGGTCTTAATGGAAGACTAATGGTGACGTCACAAGGACCTGGACTGACTTGCAGATAGAAGAAATGATGCACAGATGAAATGCCATGAATAAGGATCTTGTGAACCTAAAGTGAAAGGATGATGTCGAAATGCAAAGAAGTTTAAAGCTGTAAGCAAGATATTCGACCAGCTTACATCTGTAAATATGCTTGGAACTGCAAGAAAGCTAAGAAAACAGTGGCTTGCTATGCTTAGTAGAAGAATAGTTTGGGAAGTGCTGTTATACATAATTTACCTCAAAACGAAGCACAGTATTATAAGTATATTTCTACGTTGCACAAGAAGCAGAATCAACCTAGGTTACTAAAGGTCAAATGAGAAAGATTCATATTTAGCAAAACGAGAAGAGACGGCTGAAACGAAACTCTGCAGAGGCAACTCGTGCCAGGAAAGCCAAGGTCCTACCAATGGAAGAAGCGAACAGTAGCTACGTTTAATTGAAACTAAGAATATCCTGCCTCTGAAAGGTCGAAATAAGAAGACTTAGGCAGGTGGCGGGCTAAATGAGAATCAAATAAACAAATTGAGAGAAGAGACAAATTCACGGTGTAGAAATCACGTGACCATCTGAGCAAGAAGAAGCGAGGGTTCATACCTATGCTTGGCACCCGACCAGGTGGAAATATCAGAACTTTCAACGGACAGAATATTCAATCTTGAGGCCAACCACAGTGAACTAATTGACGCATGGCTACTAAAGTGATGATTGACTGTAACCATAATCGGAGGAAGGCTGGGTAACTAAGGGGTATCCTGCACCTGGCCGACCAGTCTGTGTGCTGCTAAGCGAAGTGGAAAAGTATGCATGGGGTTGGTGCCAAGCCAATCGCAATGGACCAAATAATCTAGGGTCCTATAGTTGGTAGAACCAATGGGATGTTGTACTTTTAGTGACGTCTACAGTAGTCATTTTTGAAGGAAGGGCTTAGACACCCACCTGACAGTGTTTACCCAATCCCTCACTCCGTTACCATATACAGATATAGTACTCATAGTAAAGTTGCCTTTTCCTAACCAATAAAAATACACATTAACTTTTGAGTGTTACATGTCAATGATGAGATGAGTATAAATATTACAACTTGTATGAAGTTTGTTGGAGTTTGAAGCGATAAGGTCGATCGCATCCCTGCAGATGACTCCCTGTTTTCTGTACTTGTCATTAAACGGACTCCCTTTGCCAAACCATTGTTGTCCTTATTGATTGGTGTTGGAGAAATGAATCTGCATCCCATCCATCTCAAGGGTGCACCTATCTTGTCTTAAAGTACTTCTGAGCAAACCTCGGCTCTATGGGCTGGCCGGGGGTCTCTGAGTACAGAGGCTACCAGACTCTTCCATCTCTGTGCCAGGGCTACCCTTCCTGCTCCCAACATCATTTCCCACATTATGGGGTATCTGTACATGTCCCTTGGGGAGAGACCTAGTAATAGTGTCAGTAATTCTCTGGTGACCTCCTTGACCATCCCCCTCAAGTCCTCCCAGTATCTCTGGATCTACGGACAGTGCCACCACATATGCCTCCTTGTTCCCATCTGGCCTCATCTGCTCTGGCATTTAAAGGAAATCCCCGCAAACATCTTCGATAACTTAATTGGGTCTCTGCCATCCCTGCATGATTTTTAGGTTGTGCTCCATATCTGCTGTGAATAGGTTCCCATGAAAGGCTATTTTGAAGACCTTATTCCATGCCTCCTCCTGTAAGGACCATCCCTGCCAGGTCATTCCAATATCGACGAAACACCCTCCCTTCCTCTCCTCTATTATTAGTGTTCCATATCTTGTACAGTTTTGACACCATGCCCTTCCTGGAATCGGTGGAGTCCAATACCTTCTCAAAAGGGGTTGAGCTCTCTTGAGCTTTTGATCCCATATCTGCTCACACAGGATTCCTTTCTGCCTAAGGTACTCTAATATGGAGATCGACCCAGGGCCTAATGCCTCTACCACTTCCTTGTATAGCAGGAATTCACCCTCCCTGAACAGTTGGCCCCTCCTTTCCATAACTTTATCGCACCATGATTGTGTGTGCTTGTTTCCCAACCTGAATACTGGGCCCCACAGCGAGGCCAATGGAGAAGGCATTGTTGTCGGATGGTCAGTTTGTGTCCCTTCCTTCCAAATAGACCAGAGCACCCCCAGGGTTGGATGGTTCAACAGCCTTCTTGGAATGGTCTTTCGTGTAGCCCAGAGGAGGTTTCGCACCTTGAGAGAATGAGTGTCCATGTCCTCCAGATATGTCCCCTTGTCATCTTTCATGTGTTCTAGGAGTACCCTCAGCTGTGCTGCACAAAAGAGGCGAAAGTCGGGCAGACCAAAGCCCCCTTCATCCCTAGGGAGGGTGAGAATAGTTCTTAGTCCTCAGGATCTTGCACTGCCAAAAGAAAGCTTCGACTGAGTTCCCTAAAGGTCTGGTCTGGGACTTTCATGGGCAGTGCAACGAAGAGATGGAGCAGTCTTGGTAAGATGTTCATCTTCACTGCCGCCATACGGCCATACCACAACAGAATCATATTACCCAACCGCCTCATATCCGTCTATCTCGGCCATTGTAGGGTCGTAGTTGGCTGGTGCTAAGTTTTGAGATCCCTAGTGAGAAGGATGCCCAGGTAGCTAATCTTAGTTTACTCATCTCTGATCCCCAGGAACTTACTTGGAGGGTCTAGTAGTGGGTCTTGAGTTCGGATAGGGAGTAACATCGATTTTGATTTAATAATTTTCAGACCCGACAATTGTCTGAAGGCTTCTATTAAGGAGAGAAGGGGCGGGAGTGACTGGGGGGGGCTCAACCAAGTATGCCAAGATATCATCTGCCAACAATGAGTTTGAATTCCATCATGCCCTTTTGAAACCCCCTGATACCTGGGTGAGCTCTCACAGCTATGTCCAGGGGCTCCATTGTTAGGGCATATTTAAGGGGTGAGAGGGGACATCCCTTGCCTTGTACCGCGTGAGAGGCTGAAAGCTCTCCGTTTACCAGCACTTTTGCCGTGGGGGCCCTATAGAGGGCAGCTATCCATTTTCTCAATTGTTCCCCAAACCCCATCGTCTGGAGGGGTAGCGTCATGTACTGCCATTCCACGCTTATCAAAAGCTTTCTCTGAGTCTACAGAAAGCAAGCTCACATCGAGGTCTGAGACTTGTGCATAGCCCCCCCCCCCCCCGTGTCCTCATCTTACTTGATTTCTGCCTTTGACACAGTCAACCATGCCGTCCTGCTCAACCGTCTCCGTGATAACCTGGGGATCACCGGTCAGGCCCTAGCATGGCTGACTTCTTTCCTCTCTGATTGATCCTCCCAGGTTCAACTTGGGTCCTTCCTCTCCTCTATCTACCTGTGATGTTCCCAGGGGTCTAACCTCTCTCCCTGGCTGTTCAACCAATACCTGGCACTTCTTGCCCACCACATTGCTGCACTCTGCCCCAACCTCTAGTGCTATGCGGATGACACTCCGCTCATTTTCAGGCTACCATCAGCCACTTCTTCTCCCTCTCTCGTCTCTGACTGTCCGCCATCCAAGAGTGGTGTGCCACCAATGATCTCTGCCTTAATGCCAGTAAAACCAAGATTCTCCTCATCGGCACACATTCTCCCTCCTTTCCTGTCATTCTGTCCAGCCTCTCTTGGCCCTCTTCCTGCTCCCACCTGTGAGGCAAAAAACCTCTGGGTCATCTTTGACTCCACACTCTCCTCTCCTCACATCTCTGCATCTCTAAGAAGTCGCACTACCAGCTGCACCTTCCTTTCCTCTCCTTCCCCCAGAAGCTCACTGTCTCCAGAGCTCTGGTTCTCTCTAGGCTGGACTATTGCAACAGCCTCTTTCTAAATCCACCTGCTTCTACTCTCCGCCCTCTGCAACTCATCCAGAACAGGACTGCAAGACTTGCCCTTGGCCTCAAGCCCAGGGATCGTACCTCTCCAGGACTGAAATCTGTGCACTGGCTCCCAGTGGCTGCGGGGATGAAGTACGAAACCCTCTGCATTGTCCACAAGGCCCTCTGGGGGTTGGGGCCTCCATACCTTCAACTCTCTCTTCCTAAATATCTCCCTTCTAAAGCTCTTCGCTTATCCGCCTCCAACTTCCTCAGGTTCAGTTGCTTCTCTAAGCAACGAGAGTTGGTGGGAGATCTCTCCCCTCAGCTGGGGCCTCCCTCTGGAACAACCTCCCTGAAACTTGACGAGAATCATCTCCGGTTCCGGAAGCACCTTCAAAACCTTTCTCTTTGCTTCTGCTTTTTCTCCTCTCCCCTGCTGACTTCCTAGCTGAAACTGCACTGGTTACCTGGCCACCCTCTGAACTCTGTGCCCAGGTCCCCTCCCCTGCCAGTCCCACACCTGCACTGCCTTCCTGGCAACCCCTGCACTGGGGGACTGTTTTCTGTACCTCTACAGTCCCACTACCAGCACTTGCCACCTGATGCCTGCACTTCCCACCTGCTGGCCTTACTTTTTCTTACTGTTATTTATTCATTTTTCCCATGTACTGCACTGTCCCCTCCCCCTCCCCACGCACTTGCGCGATCTGAATGACACCTGGCCTAGTAGGATCATTGTTTGTCTTCCCTGTGTTCCCCCTCCCTTGCCTCGTCGCGCCTTGAAACATTTGTCTATAGGTGCATTATAAATGCCATATATCATCATCAAATCTATTGTCTTCTGGATACTATCTGAGCCCTGGCGTCCCCCTATGAACCCCACCTGATCCCCGTTAACCAGGACAGCCTAATCCCCCCTCCATCCTTCTGCCTAAAACTTTCGCCAGGATCTTGACATCTGTGTTAAGTAACAATATCGGTCTATAAGAGGAGCATTCGGTCGGATCTTTCCCTCCTTAGGTATGACCACTAAATTGTGCTCATCATTGTTTCGTGCAAGATGTCCCCTGCGAGGACCGCATTGAACACCTTTGCCAGATGGGGGGGGGGGGGGGGGGGCTAATGTGGAGCAACATCTTGTAAAATTTCACTGCAAATCCATCTTCCCCTGGGGATGTTGCCCCCCCGGCCTCCTTCATTCCCTTGATTACCCTAACTATCTCCTCTTCTGTACTGGGGGTCTCTAGTTTGTCTGCCGCCTCTCTCGCCAGGGCTAGAACTGGGATGGTCCCTAGGAAGTCCTCGATTTGAGAGTCTATCACCCCCAAACTCACTCTTATAGCTTTTCATAGTAACGCTGGAAAGCCACACCTATACTCGAGGTGTCATATCCCGGCCTCTGTTTTCATGGCTTTCACCATCTTGCTTTTCTGGGCCTCCCTCGGTTTCCATGCCAATATTTTATCTGCCCTATCCCCCTTTTTGTAGTATTTTTGTTTTAGTAATTGGAGACTCTTCTCCGTGTTTGTTAAGTAGGAGTTCCTTCAATTGGAACCTATATTGTTCGAGGGCTGTTACCTGGTCTGGGGTAATGTGTTGATCCGTGGTACGTTCTGCTTGCAGTTCCACTGTGTTTTCTCGAAGGGTTTTTTCCCTGGGCTTCCCTTTTTTTTTTGTTTGTGTTCCAATTTTAATCTGTACCGCCCATATAGTCTCCTTGAATGCGTCCCACAACGTGTGTGGGTAGACCTCCCCGTTATCGTTTAAGGCAAAGTATTCCACGATGTCTAGCACCGTTTTTGCAGTCAGCTCGTTCTTTAGTAGCGCATCATGCACTTCCAGTGCCCTCTGTTTTTGGGTTATCCTCCCATCAGGGTAATCCGCACCAGGTCATGGTCGGACTAGGGAACATGGTCTACCCTATGATTGGTCACATGTGGGAGAAGGGAGTTATCTATCAGGATTTAATCGATCCATGAGAAGGATTTGTGTATCCTAGAGTAGTATGTGTATGGTGGGTTGCCTAAATTCGTGCTAGGGTGTCTTTTCCAGGCCCAGCTCCTGATTAACCCTCTTAAAGCTTTGCTAAAGGGGATCATCGGCTGCCTCGGTGGCCAGGGGTGTCATTCTCTTCCTGTCACTCGTGGGGTTAGACCATATTGATGTCCCCCCCCCCCCGCCACCCCATGATTAGTGTGCCTTAGACGAAGAGTTGGAGCTTCGTCCGGCTCGTATACCACTGCCAGTCAGTGGGGATCCTTTGAGTGTACCCCATGTAAACAAGTATCAACCTTCTGGATCTTTCAACGTTGCGTCTATTTTGACACCTACATCCCTCGCCAGCAGGATTGCCACCCCCCACCCCTATTTTTGGTTCTGTGTGATGCGTATAAGATCGCCCCTATTCACCCCCTCATATGTTCAATTCCCCCCCTTGCCCAGTGTGTCTCTTGAAGGAAGAGCAGGTCTAATTTCACCCTTTGGAATTCCCTACCCACCAGGGATCTTTTGGTGGAGTGTTATCTCCAGCATGTGTAAATGATCAGCCATTCTCATGATTTGTCGTTCAAGTTCCTCAGAGCACCTCCCTGTCTCAACCCTTGTTGCTGTAGTTTTTCCTCAAAAAACCATTGATTGCCCAAAACCGTCAACAAACTATTAGTTCCCCTCCCCCCCTGGGTGGCGCTTAACCACAACTGCCCTCCTCCCTGCCTCCAATTCACTGTGTCCCCTGGTGCCCGGCCAAGTGATACGCCCATTCGTGGCACTCGGCTGGACCACCTTGTGGCCCGTCTCAGCAGGGCCTCTCCCTCGGTTCGCTTCAATTCTTGAGCCCCCCCCCCCCCCGATCCCCTTACTGACCTCGTTCCCTAATCTTCTCTTTCCTCCCCATTGTCTATTCTCTCTTTTATACTTGCTGTTCATTGGGTGGGGGGCGGGGGGGTTACGTTGCCATGTGGTCTGAGTCCTCAGGTCTGCTGACCTGGACAGGGTCGGGACCCATGTCATCATTCAGCGTCTCTCAAGCTATCTTCATGAGGAGGAGGTGGGGTGTTCAGCTTCTCACAATTTCGGGAGCCCAGGATTCTTCTATCTCTCCTGTTCCCTCTACCCTCAATTATCCCTGCTGCCTCTCCTGTGGGTCGTCTCTGGTCCTTGCCGGTGTTCAAATATTCCCGGATTTCTCGTCTGATGTCCTCGGTCATCACACACACTTCCTGCCCCGCATACACAAAGGATAGGGAGAAGGGATGACCCCATCTGTACCGGACTCCCTTTTCTCTTAGTGATTGCATTAGGGGGCAGCAGAGTCTCTGTCTCGCCCAGTGTGAAGGCAGAGAGATCTTGGTAAATCGATATTCGTGCATTATTGTATATTATGCTGTTGGCTTTCCTCGCTTCATCTAGAAGGTTTGTTTTCTCTGCGTAATAGTGGAAGCGCACCAGGATGGAGCATGGGTCCCCAGCCCTGCCACCTGCTCTGAGCTCTGTCTATGGTGGGCTCTGTCATCGCTTCATTCCTGACCAAGAGGTGGATCACCTCGCTAACCACCTGGCATATGTCCCTTTCTGTTTCACCATCAGTTTCTGGGATGCCAAAAATGCGGCGATTGTTCCCCCTCTCCCTGTTCTCGAAGTTGTCCATCTTTAAAACTTTCCTCGTCCTTCCTCTCGTGCCACCAATCTTGACTCGATCTGCGTTTCCTTAATTGCCGAGAACGTCTGGTTGGATTCCAGTTGTTGCCGTCTGTCCTCCACTCTGTCAACTCGTTGGTCCATTTTCTCGCATATCCCTTATTTCTTGTAGCACGGCTGCAAAGCCCTTCTCCATGTTCGTGCCATCTTTTCCGGGTTTCTCGTGCTGCTTCATCTTGTCTGGGTTCTAGTCTCCCTTGATCTTCTTCACCTCTCGGAATCTGAATTCCTGGAGGGTGTCCCTCCAGTTCATGCAGCTACTGTGTGACGGTTCCCAGGTGATCTGTCGCGTGTCTGTTGGGTGGACGTGGCGAGGGTCTCGCTATCGCACTGTGGGATCTCTGGATCTATGTATTCTGCCATATGGGTACTGATGCTATGCCCAACTGGAGGGAGGTGTAGATCGAAGCGGGCACACGCCCCAGCGCTGAATCCCGGGGGCCCTCACCTCGATCCGGGGTCCTTTCTGCCGTCCAATACCCCATTGCAGACCCAGGGTTCACCGGTTAGTGATCTGTGGTGTTCACCTAGGTCGGTGGGCTCCCTCTTCCCCAGGTCACTGTTTGGTTCCTCGCTCTCCCACCCGTGGTGGCCTGTGGTTTGAGGGGTCCCCCCCGGTGCTCCCCGCTCCAGGATAAAGGGTTCCTAGGTAGCCCCTCTTGCGGCTATGGACCCCAGTGCCTTCTCGGGGTGGGGGGTTCTGGAGGGTGTCTCTGCTTCTCACGCCTCTATTTTCAAACCTATTGCTCATTGGCGGG
Source organism: Ambystoma mexicanum (assembly GCF_040938575.1). Classification (NCBI taxonomy): domain Eukaryota; kingdom Metazoa; phylum Chordata; class Amphibia; order Caudata; family Ambystomatidae; genus Ambystoma; species Ambystoma mexicanum. The sequence continues at coordinate 16,512,657 of NC_090926.1, forward strand.
GACACTGCCTTTTTACAGTCCACGTTCAGGATCTTCTGCCCCAGCAGGTTCGGCTGCTTCAGGGGGTAACTGGTCAACATCTGTCTTCTGAGGTGGTGGGCTCATCTCACTGGGCTGTGGGTTTGCTTGAATACCGCATGACCAGGCACTGTAATCCACAGGGGCCCAGCGGTTTGTCCCTGGTGCTGTCTGCAAAGGGTTGTCTGTCTGAGTGGGCCCTGAGGCGTAGCTCCCTCTTGATGGCTGGGGCACTGCTGCCACCCAAGTTGGCTAGAAAACATCTGGCGAGGGCTGCTGCTCCTCCTCCCCCGCCCCCCCTCCGCACCTGGGTTGTTCTTTGTTCCCGTTGGCCTCTCCAAGCCTGGTCTGTGCGGGTTGTACTAATCCACTGTCCCTGGTTAATCTTGTAGGCCCTTACCCCCCCCCCCCCTCCTCCCTTCAGTAGTCCGTGCATGGCTTCGGCAGGGGGACATGGGGTGGAGGGCGCATGTTCAGCTTTGCTGGCTCAGGCTTCCTTGTTTTGTGGACCGGAGCCCATATACTGGATGCCTTCCGCCCCCAGCCCCCACTTGTCTGCAGTCCCAGCACTTGGCTCGGCTGGGACCCGTCTAGTGCTCCGGGGATCATGGTCGTTGTGCGGCCTTGACACACCTATCCGCTGCTCTTCCTGTGTGGGGCGGCCTACCCTTTCTTTGTTCTTTAACAGATCCCCCCCCCCCCCCCTGCTGTGCCTCCTGGCGATGTCTGGGCATGGGGGAGACTTCCCCTGTTGGAGATGTGGCCGGTGAGTCCCAGGAGCAGTAGTGTTGTCCTGCGGGTTAGCCTGCGCACTTCCTGCTTACTGTCCTCTGCAGGCACCCCCAGCTGTGTCTCCCGTCTCAGGCCAGTGGAGGCTCGTTCAACTGCTTGCGGGGGAGCTGGGGTGTCTAGTTCCTCACCTGGTCTCCCCACTCCTATGCTCGCGGGCGGTGGGGGGGTGATGGGCTCAGTCCCTTAACGGCCCAGTTTCACTGGAGCTCGGCACTCAGGCTGTCATTGCCTGTGTGCCCCCTGGTGGCCTCCAAGGGAGATTCTTTGAGGGAAGGATTGATATAAGGTATTGAAGGCCTTTGGGTGGAAACCTGAGGAGGGGGACTAGGTAATGGTGGGTTATTCAATGCTGCCTGCACAAGTTTTTAGCATGTTCTTGAGAAGAGAGGGGGTGGGGAAACCAGGGTCTCAAGGGGGAGCCTCATGGTCTGTGTTGTGGTAGAAGCTTGTCCTCTGGGTGTGAAATGGGGTAGAAGGAGAAGACCAGCATAGTAGGGCTGGGATTGGGTGGAGAAGAGGTAGGGGTGTGTGTTGACTCTGCTTTTGAAGACTTGCACTGTATCAATAGCGATCTTTTGAAAGTGTTTGGACAAGGCGATAGATTTGGGATCAGGGGTGTGGGGGGTGTTGGGGTGTTGAGCAGCCTGGTGTCTTGAATTCTGTGCAGTTCCTGGCTAGGGTTACGGGAGTCGAACATTTGGAAGGATTTTTTGGCTTTTCTAATTTCTTGCTGGAAGGCCCTCGTCAGTCTTGCTAGAGAGGTTTTGAGTTTTGGGGTTGGTTCTCCAAGTGAGTGCCAGACTGTTTGAGGGTGTTGATAGATTTGAGGTGGGTTGTGTAGGTCTGAGATGCATGTCTCATTGTAATTAGTGTGCTGGAGAGCCAATTGAGGGAATTGGCTAGGTCTAGGTACATTTACTTTTTTCAAGGGTAGGTATGGTCAGGAGGGAGAAGATTGCAGTGGTCTGTTCAGATTAGGGGGAGGGTGGGCAGGTGGAAGGTTTGTGGTGCTGACTACATCATCTAGGGGTGGTCTGCAAGTGGGTGGGGAGAGCTGAGTTGACAAGTTTAGGGCTTCTAGATTATCAGTGAGAGCGTGGGTCATGAGGTTTGAGGTATTATTGAACCAGATGTTTATGTCCCCTAATATGGTGAATTAAGGTGGATAATAGGGTGTCTAGTAAACAGGAGGTCTGTATATGAGTAGAAAGCTGTAGCTGATGGAGGGGGAGAGTTGATTCACAATAGGGCTTGAGATGGGTGGCTGAGGTTTTTGATTCTAGATCGCCATGGCGATCTGGCTAGTAGATGGGTCCTGTGATAAGCTGTTGGGAGGAGAGTAGGCAAGAGATGGAGACTTGGAGACTGATTATGTGCCCAGCTAGACAGAATATCTTTGTGGGACTCTGCTGCATTCTAATGATTAAGGAAATGTGGGTAATGAAGTTGAGTGGTGACTTGTTGCAGATGTATGTGGGCGGCTGGCTGCACCCCAGGACGGATAAAGCTATGTTCCATTGAGATGGAGTGCTACATGTACCTAGTTGCGATGAGCGTTTACAGATTGTACCATACGGAACAACTGGAATTGCTTCTATGCGCACTACGTACTGCCTTGATGTTGCCTCAAGAGACTCATTGGTGCCCCCTATCTGTCAGATGTGGTGATGGCTCATCCAGGAGGTGGGCCAGGCTAGTCGGGGTGTAGAAAGGAAGAGCTAGGTCTTGTGTGCCCTCCGGAAAGCTAGGTGGTCCTCCATATGTCAATATGTGCTGTTCCTTCAGCATCAGGTACTCTCACATTCTTAAACACTTGCCAGCCTACTGGGCGGAAAATGCCACAGATGCAGGAGCTTAAAACAACACAACGTGTGCAAAAGCCCATGGGCATATATATTTTTTCTCTTTCCTAAAGGCAAGATGGTCCTTTTCTTTTCGCAGATTGCTAGGAAGGTTGTTCCATGCCAGCACAGCAAAAGAACCGTGGTATGATGAGACCAAATGCATCACAAGCCTGTCGATAGCAGCTGGAATTATACATTTCCAATCTTTCCTTCAATTATGAGGGGCCATTTCCAAACAGTGACTTATGGCCCATGGTAAGAATCTTCAATTGTACTCTTGCTGTGACGGGGAGACAATGTAGCTCTCTATGGGCCCTTTATATTGTCTCTTTCCTTGAAATATTGCAGACCACACATACTGCATCGTTCTGAATCCTCTGCATTCTCCCTAGACACTTCTTACTTGCACCACCCAAAAAGGAGTTACAATGATCCAGTCTAGACAGAATGGTCACTCAAACTAGCTTCTCACAGTTTGTTTGAGTGGCTAAAGGGCTGACCTGCCTCAAACACCTCAAGTAGTAATGGGGGAGCTCTTGACTACATAATTAGTGATGCTTCCATGTATGTGAAGTGTTTTTACCTTGTCCTGGACAGAAATACTACATCCCCCAATCTCAAAGCTTTTATAGGTGTGACTCAACAATTCCCTTGCATGTTTAGATCCATAGACGAAGAGCTCAGTTTTAGAAGAGTTTAAGCACAGCCAATTCGTGGACATCCACTCTGTAATGATGGAGTATACTTGATTGAGCCTTCTCTGATCGATTTCATGATTACTGCTGAGCTCCATGATGATCTGGAAATCATCTGCATAGTTTGTGAACTGAAGGCCGAGTTATTTTATTCCAACACACAAAGATTTAATATAAATGTTGAACAATGCTGGGGACAAGCAAACACCTTGTGGGGCCCCATATAAGATCTGGGTTAAGTCTGATGCAGCATCTCCCCAGCAAACTCTAGATTTCCTGACATTAAGAAAGGAGCCCATCTACTTGATCACATTCTCTGAGAAGCGACTTGTAACTGCTAATAAATTCAATAATGTTTTGTGATCAAGCAGATCAAAGGCTGTTGATGGATCTAAAAGCATCAGCAGCCCTGTGTCTTGATATGGGCCAAATCGTCCTCGGGACCAGCCCTCAGGAGCAATAATTACCCAATTCAGCCCAAAATACAGGTTCTATTGTGCTGAGCAGTGATCTCATGCTAGTGACAAATGACACCTTCAATAAGTTTTAGTATTTGTTCTAAACAGTGAATTTCATATACATTTGGTATTCAATTTAGAGAAGATTACAAAGCACAAAACTTAGAGAAATGCAAAATATAGAGAAACATAGAACTTAGATAAACATAGAGAAACATAGAGAAACAGTCTTACGCCCCTTCAATCAGCACTGGAAGACCCTGGCCCTCATAAGCTAGCTATAACAAGCCCCGCTCAGAGAACAGCGCTGCAGGATGCCGTCAAGAGCTCCAATTCCGGGCACTTGATCTGGCTCGAACCAAGTCCACAGGACGGTCTCCCACCCGAGTCATGTGAGCATGTGTATTTTATAATCTCGTGCTGCCCGTCCGTGACGCACAGTTCCAGAACTTTCCCTGTGCAAAATATAGGCTGGCTCATGGAAAAAACCCAACTCTGTTAATTTCCACTGCTCCTTCTTCTGAGCCCCTCCCTGGCTCCCTGGAGCCCATCTGCCAAAGCTCAGGAATGTCTTATCAGTGCCTTCCCAGAGAAAAGGAGATTAGCTTGGTGCCATGCAGGGCTACCGTTAGTGAGGCAGAATATTCTAAGGGAAGCAGGGATGTATTAACCCCATCTGCAAGCTCTAAAAGGCATGCACTCATAGCTTAGGGTTTATAGCGCTTAAGACTGGCTATCTAAGCGCTATATAGGTGCCATAATGTTCCAAACACTCCAAAAATACCTATTAGCTACAGAGCTAGGGCCCTCTCCCTGCCTATCTATCAACAATGCATAATGTGACCTATCACTCATACTAGGCCTGCATATTCCTTGTAGCTCACTACTACATAATGGAGGTGCTACAACAGACTAGTCAGCATTTTTAGCACATACTTTGAATACACTATTGGCTTTCAGCGGCTAATGCTGTCATCTAAAGCCCTGATTGGCAAGGTTGCAATTTTGTGTATCACTACATTCCACCCCTATTCAACGTGTGTGCAACAAATGCTGACTAATACACATCAATATAGTATTTAGTGCACTGATAAAGACCTTGGGGCTTTGCAAGAGGTTTAAGCAAACTACCTTCTAGCGGTTAGTTAGCGTGGCATGCAAGGTTAGTAAAAACACTACCTAAACAAAAATGTACACAAAGTGAACAGTGACATATACCCTTGCCAAAACCTGACCTACACAAAAATACCTACACAAAGTGAACATGGACATTTACTCTAGCCAAAACCTGGCCTACACAACAATACCTAAATAATATTGTATAACTGATTGTCAGTTAAAAAGCAGCATGCAGTTAGAATGTCAAGGCAATCCAGTGTAGTCTAATCTACAATGCACTATTGCATTTATGTATGGTTATCAATTCTAAAACCTGGCATCCTTTCACTCTAAGGGCCTACCCTCCCCCCTGATCCCAGGGCATTCAAACGTGACTATGGGCTGTGTGATTAGACACTTCCCCCATGTATGTGGAACCCAACCAGAAACCATCTAATTTTGTGAACAAGGTGAACCCATGGGCACCAGGTTATCTAAATAAAAACAATTCTACTAATTTACATCAAGCATGGCATGTGTTATTCATGCAATCAAAAGCAAGCAATTTCATCCATATGTATGCTGGTAACTGTAGCTCTGCGTGCCAGTGTGTGGAGGATGGTCACCCCCACCCAGTAAAAAGCCAACACCTGCTGATTAAACAATGTTTGCCATACAATGCATCGTGTGTATTTAGCAGTCTTGTTGACCTGCCCTACGGCAGAAGAAATGTCTTCATACCTAAAATTCTGCCATCTTCAGTGGTTGCCAATACTTGTAGCAGTGTTGGGCGTATCAATGAACCCCACTAGGCTAGAAGTTCTATAGCAGAGCTGGCATCAGAACCCATAGTGGCTAGCTTATTGTGCACAGTTTCTATGTCACAAACATATAGAGCTCCTGCAATTAATGAATCTAGCTCCCTAGCTACGCGCACTCTAGTGATGGGCCATAGAAATGGACTCCATTTGTAGCAGCTTGGTAGTACTAAGGAAACATTGCCTCATGATAAATCTATGTCTAAGTGTATCACTGTAATAATAGAGGTGTGCATTACCAGCCTACAATTTACATGTTGCCTTACTACTGGAAAATCTAACATGTTCACAGTATCTACCTATTGTGACTTGGAGAATACCCTTCTTCAAGTGGGATATCTACCATATACAATACTAGTTTTAGCCACAAACACCATACTACCCTCCGGCAGTGGCTGTTTCATCACACCATTGTGTAAAATGCATTTAGTCAAGTTATAGTCCATAAAATCTTGGCGAGAACACTCGCTGCATTTCCTGGTCAGAAAAAACATCACATTAAACAAATTAAACAAATCTTTGTATCCATTCACTGAAACATTTGGGCCTATGACTTCATAGACACCAGTCATATGAGTCTGTGACAAAAGATGTCTGACAATGTGTCAGGCCAGTACGCTAGCAATTCCATGTGGATACTCATTTGTAGTGCTTTTCCAAAGAATTATTCCAAATGTCTACAATCAAAAGGTGACTCTTTGCATTAGTGTGCTGGAGACAGCTGTCCCCACAAAAACATGAAACTGGTTGGTTTAACAAAAACCGTGTCACACTATGTGTCATAAAATCAAACATCAAGTCAGTCATGGTTTCATTTACCTGCCTTAAGCTGGTTGTAAAAGTATCCAGTGTTTCAAAGGTTAGCATCTCAAATTAGAGCTCACACACTTGGCAGCATTACTTCAATTAAGGATCTTAACCTACGCACAGGTGACTTTGATGTGCGCACTCATTTTATCTCAAAATAAATTACACTCCTGCTTGCATATTTCTGCTGCCCCAACAATTCATAAATCATTTTCCTGCCTACGTGCAACGTAGAAGTTTTTTTTTTTCCAAAAAGCAAAACATCTCTAGTTAAAGCAATTCAGTTGGAAGAGCAAAACCATTTCGTTTTTTCAGATTCATCTCAAAAAGTGCATTTAAAAAACATTTTTCAATGTGTTAGCATCCAAGTGTGTGTCACACAGCTGTTTGTGGTGCATGATCTTACAGTCCACAACTCATTAGCCACAGTCCTTTAAACAAGAAAGGCAAGACATGTCAATTAAGTTATTTCCAGCAACTGAATCATTTGAATGTGTAGCATCAAATATTTGATAACTAGCCAAGTCTGCACCATGCCAGTTCAGCAAAAGTTATTACTCTGTTGGACACCTTTCGCAGGTTGCAGAACAAATGTCCTCATAGGTCATGCATGCTAGCAGCATTGAGTGCGGTGCAGGACACGTTTAAAGTTGACTCGCTTTCTCTGAGCACAGTTTGCTTGACTGATCAGTGTCACCCGCAAATTGAACACATCTACGCCAATAATGGCACGCTATTGTCTTGCTTTTTTGCCTAGGCAAAATACAAACAGAAATGTTAGGATTTCATCAAAAGTACAATTCCATTATTCATCAATATCAGCGTTATCCACCCCTTCCCTGAACACCACCCCTATCTTCAGAAGTCTCACCAGGTAACTACACACTTTATCATTGCAACTGCAATTATTTATCACCCTTCTGCATGTTTCTGGGGGCTTATTTACACTCAACCATACGGGGTGTAACTGCCTCATCACAAACTCATTTGTGCAATGCGATCATAGTTGGTCAATGGTACCTCCAGACTGATCTGTGCTTTTACAAAAGCCATATGATAAGTACCCAGGTCGCACAATGCTTTTCTTTTTCACCAAAGAGATCACGAATGCCAGGCGCCAACTTGCTTCCAGTGTCTCATGATCTTGATTTAGTTTGCCCTGCTGGCATCACTCCATTTTTCAAAGGTAAAATCTTTCAGTCCAATATCGCCTGCAGTTGCACAAGCAGCTTTGTTTATTTTTTCTCCAAACAGCTGTGTATTTTCTCTTCTCAAAGCGCCTAGAGGTTTCTTCTCCAGTGCACAGCGCTTTACTTCAGTTCACATCACATGGAGCACTGGGAATGCGGTTTGCATGGCAATGTCTGTTGGAATGGGCAGCTGTCTTTTCTTAGCCCATTCACAGATGTACAGGTTCCCCAATGTTCAGATGTGATGTGCCCGTCTGCCATCCTGCATGCAGCCTTTGTTCTCCTTCCAGTGTTACTGGGCAAATTCTTTACTTCTGATCAGCTCTGTTATTGCATGCCATTAGAAAGCATGCGTACATCAGCATTTCTGTCTTTGCACCCCCTCTCCTCAGTTTTCTTTTTTTTTTTTTGCTCACGCTGCGGTTTCTCTCACAGGGGATGGAATGCAGGAATGTCATTTTTTATCTTTTCGCGCAGCAAGCTTATCTCTTTGCTCATAACTCTTAAACTGTGGCGGCTTCAATGGAAGGCACTCGTTTCAGACAGTTCATCCAGATTAACTCTTTCTTGCACTGTTCCAGCAACTCAGAAAAGCTCCCATATCTGAAACACCATTAAAAAGGAGTGCAGTATTCTGCTTTTGTTTGCCTTCCTGCACCTCGCCCAAGACAGCTTCAAGGCACAAGCTCTGCACACACAGCAAGACTCTTATTTTCAAAAGAGGCACTTTTTCTTCTCATCAGATTCTACTCCATGTAATTTAGTAAAATGTCAAGGCGTCTTTTAGCCTGTTTTAAACTGATTAATGTCTCATTTAAAAGCATACGTTTTTTTTTTCTCTTCTTCCTCGTAACCTGTAGTTTGGCTTCACGAGCTCACTCCAATGCAATGTGCGATCTTTCAAAAGAACCCACAACCCACTAAATCTTTGTGCTATCTTATCACACACAGATTTTTCATTCTGTTGTACCATTGCCAGAATATAACCACTTATTTCAGTGCATTTAAAAAATGCCATATTTAGTGCAGCTCCCTGCACGGTTTCCCTGCAAGAGCAACCCACACTCTATATTGCTTGTGGGCTGTTATTGTGTCAACAACATTTTTCGCCATGTATCACAGTCAACAGGTCACTATTTCCAAACATGCATCACTTATAAGGCAACAGTACAAATCCATGGCATAGCGTGGGAACAGTCAAAAATACTCCAGGGGCAATTTAGAGGCAATTTAGAAAAATATAAATTGTTTTTTCCCCCCAAACCATTGCAAACTGATTCTGCAATTTTAAATCAATACACAAAAATCGAAAATCCAAATAACATTCACTCACTTTCTTTTTTAAGTGAGTCTCTCACCCATTATAAGCATGGCACAGCTTAAAATGCAATATAACCATTTTAGTGTGTTTCCTTTAAACAGAATTTGCCACCACTAGCACATGGAATTTACAGTTGCCAAAAGAAAAACAAACCCTTTAGGCTCTCAGCACAGATGTTACTCTTTCTCCTAAGCACGGCTCATTCCCCACGTTATTTTTCAGGAATGTCAACACTTCAAAAGCATACATCAAAAAAGCGAACCTTCGCCTCCGAACATTACAGCCCCCCACTCGCTAGCACACTGGGGCTGAGTCAATGGTTAAATTACTATTCACAATTTTCATGTCAAATCCTTGCAACTATTTTTCCCTGCCCTCATGGCAGAATAGAGATGAGAACTCCGTCTCACTTTGCATTTCAAATTACAACTTTAAACTGGGGAAACCGCATGATAAAATTCTTTCCTAATTGAACATACATCTTTCTTGACCATTCATCAGAGCGCTTTAAACAAAGCCATTTCCCACTTGTTTATCTCCTTGTACTCCCTGGCTCCATTCCCAAGCAATAAGTCAGTCACAACTGATTTACTGAAGGGAGTCTTAACCACACAAGCTATCGGCCACGGCAAGCCGACACAACGCTGCTGTCTTTTGAAGTCCCATAGCTGCAGTGAGACCACCAAGGAAATGCGACAGCCTGCTCCTCACTCTACACTGTGTTCTCTAGCACAATTTGTCATTTCACAGCAAGGCACTGCTCTGCACAAATCCCACCGCTGCCACCAAATGTCTTGATATGGGCCAAATCGTCCTCGGGACCAGCCCTCGGGAGCAATAATTACCCAATTCAGCCCAAAATACAGGTTCTATTGTGCTGAGCAGTGATCTCATGCTAGTGACAAATGAGTTCAGGGTTTGGCCACAAATGACTCTGACACTCCAGTGAACTGTTAACTTATTTACTTAAGTTTAGGTACACCAAATACAGTTCTTAGAGTCAGGTAAGTAAAAGGGGACATAGGACACCCACCGGCATCCTCTCTCAGGGTTTACATCCTTGCAACTAACAAACCTGGAACTCACTCATAGATAAACATTCTAAGCCCTGCATTCCATCTCAAGATTCTAGTCACTTGCACCAGATGAATGCAAAGTTAATCACAACACATCTTTCCCCTATAGGGACAACAACAAGAACAGTAAAGTATCGGTGGCAAGATCAATATTTCATCAAACGATTTGTCCAGTAAAGTCCCACCTGAAAAACAAAAGATTATTCAAAGCATTTCATATATAACCACAACCAACTCCAAAAGGTTTAGACCCTGTCACCACTTCAAAATCTATTAACATTAACATCAATGTCCATCTGTGGATTAAAATTAAAAGTCCACCTGTGGAGAGAACATATTAATCTGCCTACATAGAACAGCTAATGATGAACACTGTTATCAACTTAATAACTCTAATGAAGATTTAATAAACACTCAAAACCTTAATATCTTATCTCACTGCACACATGTCTACCAACATATGCCAAAACAATGGCACCAAATCCTAGGAACAACATTTCCCTTGTAAACTGTTATCTCAACACCTTTGGCACCACACCCTAGGAACCACCCGTTCCCTTACAAACTGTGCCCACACTATTCATGCAACATATAAAAACTATAACGTTGACCTTATACCTGAGTCAACAACCACACCATTCCCCACACACATACCATATAGGACAACTGAGCATTGAACATGGTAACCAAGTAAAAGAAATGCCCCATCAATGTCCAAAATTCAAGCCTGCAGGGCCCATACTGATAATGTGTCTGTGGGAAAATGTATGGTTAAAGAACCATTTCCCAAAAACACTTGCTTTGACACTCATCCAAACATCACACGTGTGTCAAAGCAAAAACTAAACAGTGCACACCAACTTTTAAGCCTTAATATCCACATGTTGAAAGAATTTTTTTTTTAAACATTCTTGTTAGACATTCTATATCCTTAACACTATAGTAGTTTTCACTACTCATTCACTTGACTAAAGTGCCTTATCCAACAGAGGCCTGACATTCAGCCATGGTAAGCTGTGCAGCAGTTCAGTGCACATTAAAACTAAATGCAGGATTGCTTTCTAACATCGTTTGCAAAAATCTATTAACATCAAAAGTCCATCCATGAATAAAATGTCAAAAGTCCTCCTGTGGAGAGAAATACGTTAAACTACATAACTCAATTAAAGAGAGAGACATGTACCTACAACATCACTCTAATAAACTAATATATATCAGCTCTAGTATCTCAACTCTAATCGCCAGCACTTCTGCATTCTCTCCTACTTCACCATTGCATAGAGAGTAACACAGAGCTCCCATCCCCATCAAACTTCATAACTGAGTCAGGTCTCCCGCTGCAGCACTCATGTCGAACTCCAGGACTCCACTCAAGCCAACCGCAGCAACCTTCGGTTCCAGTCAAAGGTAAGCGCTGACATCGGATAACTTTGTCAGTGATCTCAGCTGCCTTCACTATGACCAATAGCTTGTAGCCTTGGCGCAACAAATGTTTGCACAGTCCATGGGCCCCAGGCCCCTCCTAGATCCATTAACAACTTCCAACTCTTCTGAATGTCTGTACAGTCTCAATTCTCTTAAATGCTTTATGAGAGACTGCCACCTTGAACTTCACCATGCCAATGAATGAATGAACCTTGCTGCTCCAATGAACTTCACAGCTCCTTCTAATAACCATAAGTCTCACAGAGCCCACTGCACTTTACAGCAGACCGTTGTACCTTTCAACACTAGAACTTCTTGTCCCCACTGCCCTTTGCAGCACACCCTTGTCACTGAAGTGCCTCTTCACTCCCTATGCAGTGCCTCTTCACTGCCCCGTGCAGCACTTCACTGCCCTTGCAGCGCCTCACCTCTTCACTGCACCATGCAGCACTTCACAGCCTCTGCAGCGACCACTCACTGCCTCTTGCAGTGCCTCTTGACTGCCTCTTGCAGCACCTCTTAACTGCATCTTGCAGTGCCTCACTGCCCTTGCAGAATCTCTTCACTGCCTCATGCAGCACCTCTTCACTGCCTCACGCAGCACCTCTTCACTGCCTACGCAGCACCTCACTGCCCCTGCAGCGCGTCTTCACTGCCTGTTGCAGCACCTCACTGCCCTTGCAGCACTTCTTCATGCAGCGCCTCACTGCCTTTGTAGCATCTCACTGCCCCTAGCAGCGCTTCACTGTCTCTGCAGCGTCTCTTCACTGCCTGTTGCAGCGCCTAACTGCCCTCGCAGCACCTCTTCATGCAGCGCCTCACTGCCTCTGCAACATCTCATTGCCCATTGTAGCGCCTCACTGCCCTGGCAGAACCTCTCCACTGCCTCATGCAGCACCTTTACATCCATAGCTGCTCTGTTATTCCAGTGCCTTCGTAGCGCCTCTGTCTGGGCCTTTCTTGCCCCCTCTGCCTCTGTAGCACCTCTGTCTGGGCCTCAATTGCCCTCACTGCACTTGCAGTGCCTCACAGCCATCCAGCGCTCTTACCTGAGAGAGGATCACTTCTCAGAGGGGGGGGGGGGGGGTGGTGGGTGTCTCCCTTTGGTGCTGTCCCCCCAGCACAGCCAGATCCCATCCTCGTCGCCAGTGTTGAGTTCAGGGTTTGGCCACAAAAGACTCTGACACTCCAGTGAACTGTTAACTTATTTACTTAAGTTTAGGTACACCAAATACAGTTCTTAGAGTCAGGTAAGTAAAAGGGGACATAGGACACCCACCGGCATCCTCTCTCAGGGCTTACATCCTTGCAACTAACAAACCTGGAACTCACTCATAGATAAACATTCTAAGCCCTGCATTCCATCTCAAGATTCTAGTCACTTGCACCAGATGAATGCAAAGTTAATCACAACATGACACCTTCAATAAGTTTTAGTATTTATTCTAAACAGTGAATTTCATATACATTTGGTATTCAAGTTAGAGAAGATTACAAAGCACAATGCAAAATATAGAGAAACATAGAACTTAGATAAACATAGAGAAACATAGAGAAACAGTCTTACGCCCCTTCAATCAGCACTGGGAGACCCTGGCCCTCATAAGCTAGCTATAACAAGCCCCGCTCAGAGAACAGCGCTGCAGGATGCCGTCAAGAGCTCCAATTCCGGGCACTTGATCTGGCTCGAACTAAGTCCACAGGACGATCTCCAACCCGAGTAATGTGAGCATGTGTATTTTATAATCTCGTGCTGCCCGTCCGTGACGCACAGTTCCAGAACTTTCCCTGTGCAAAATATAGGCTGGCTCATGGAAAAAAAACAACTCTGTTAATTTCCACTGCTCCTTCTTCTGAGCCCCTCCCTGGCTCCCTGGAGCCCATCTGCCAAAGCTCAGGAATGTCTTATCAGTGCCTTCCCAGAGAAAAGGAGATTAGCTTGGGGCCATGCAGGGCTACCGTTAGAAAGGCACAATATTCTAAGAGAAGCCAAGATGAATTAACCCCATGTGAGCAATCTCTAAAAGGCATGCACTCATAGCTTAGTGTTCATAGCGCTTAAGATTGGCTATCTAAGCGCTATATAGGTGCCATAATGTTCCAAACACTCCAAAAATACCTATTAGCTACAGAGCTAGGGCCCTCTCCCTGCCTGTCTATCAACAATGCATAATGTGACCTATCACTCATACTAGGCCTGCATATTCCTTGTAGCTCACTACTGCATAATAGAAGTGCTACAACAGACTACTGTCAGCATTTTTAGCACATACTTTGAATACACTATTGGCTTTCAGCGGCTAATGCTGTCATCTAAAGCCCTGATTGGCAAGATTGCAATTTTGTGTATCACTACACCCTGTGCTACTGTTTTTTTAAAAAAGCTGATCACTTCTGGGTGCGAAGATCCAAAAGAGCACTCTGTTCCTTAGTTACTTCGAAACCTGTCTGTTCATTAGTTAAGAAGACCATGGCCACTGCGCGGCATAACGCACCATATTCCTTCAGTAAAAGGGGAACCAAGGCCCTGTTCCCCATCTTCCTCTTGCTGCTATGCATCTCAGGACTATCCAAAAAAAGACTATTTTAGAAATAAACCCTTTGGTAACCATATGTTGGTCCAGTAAAGCCACATCGTGAGTCAACTGCTGGGACACCAATGTCTTAAAATGTTCTTCCTGTGAGGGCACCCTTCAAGTAGAGGAATGTGAATATTGACAGCTTTCCAATACCTAGATTGTTCTCCAAAGCTTGACATCTAACCTGCGCCCATAATTGCCCAACCCTTTCTGGCTTCAAACCCTCCCTGAAACTTAGCAGAGTCACGTATTTCCAAAATTAAGTGGGGATTAAATGTAACTATGAAGGGAGTTTGCCATGTTGTAAATCTCTCGCTAAACTGGTTTCAAAACCACTACTAACGGTTACTGGGCACAGTATATATTTATTGAGGTCCCCCTATTGTTGCCCCAGGATGTTCCTAAGGTTGTGTACCACAACCCATAGATGAGTCGATCTAGGACAACCTTCCATGTCGGGAAGCCCTGCTCCTCCCCTATCGAGGCAAAAGACATTGCCCTAAAGGGGATTCTGGCCTTACTGTCCCCCCATAGATGTCACCACATCTTTTTTCATCTTCCCCAAGGAAAGACCTCAATTTCCACTGGGCAGCATTGCGAACCAAAATAAGTCTAGCCAGAGATTAATTGTCAGACTGCCCATCCATATTGGGCCTATCCCATCTCACCATATGAGGTCCCCCTTAATCTGTTTCCATATGGGTGGCTAGTTTACATGTGAAAGGGCTACTGGTAACCATACTAAATTCTTTATCTTGTCCCAGCAAGTTTAAAAAAGGGAAGCACCCAGGACTGCTTCTAAATAGTGTGCCCTGGGACTCCACTGTATAACAGTGAATTAGTCTTTTGTAACCTGATAATCCTCCATACTCTTAAATCCACCAAAGTGCTGGAACTGAATTCCTTGCGTTTGTTAAATATCCTAATACATAATCTGGAAACAATCCCATTTTGTATTCTCCTCCCACCCGAATCTGGGGGTTCTCTTTTATTCTGGCTGCCAGCGGTTCGATGATTGGTGCAAACAGCATGGGCCCCTCTACCCAAGGGAAGGTATCTAGATGAACATTTGTTCACCCTCCATTTTGTTCGAGTTGCTGAGTAGATCAGCAGACAATGGTGTATTTCGTCTTTTTGGTGCCCTAGGCCCAACTAAGTGCATCACTGCCCCTTCAACAGATCCTGCCCCTTCAACAGACTGTACGCCTTAGCAAAATTATGTTTATGCCCTTCAACCTGATTTTATCTCCATCACAACATAAGGATGCTTTTAAAGCTGCAGGGATTGGAAAGTTATTGCTTTAATTCTATTCATTTAAGCCTGTTATAGTCTATGTTCTGCTAGTTGAATTTGTTTTCAAATCTCTGCTGCCCAAGGTTTGGAGTGGCAGTGTGTTCTGCAGTTGAGTGCACTAGAGGTGTGAACACAAGTGAGGGAAGTTTGAAAAGAGGAATTTTGGTTTCAGTACCAATATCTGGTTTCCTGTGAGTGGCCTGCTGTCACCTCACGAGAAGCTCCTAGACTGGACTGTAATATGAATGCTTCAGGCAATGTTTCTACATGCTGTCTTGTCAAATGGCAATTCTCATATGAAATATAAGCAAATGGTATGCACATCTTATAAACATTTTGAATGTAAAGAGCTCGACCTCCTCATGGTTACGGCTCGGTTGTTAGCAGGGGTCAAAATGGAAATAATGCAAGTTACCACCTGCTACAGTCCATGTACCTCTAATCCCTTGGACTGGAATGCCATTAAATGATGGCAAAATCACAAGTTAAATTAGTAAACGCTGCTTGAGTAGAGCTGCAAGCAGTGGTGTATTTGGGTTTTCTACTGACCCAAGTGCAAATCCCCCCCCCATACCCCCCCTTGCTCTAGGGGCCCCTGATCCTCCCTCTTGTACAGGAAAATGCCTATACCATATACCCTGAATGTGTGCACTTCCCTGTTTCTTCAGTCTCCCTGCTAACATGTCTGCCTTTATCTCTTCTTAAAGAGTTATTAAAAGAAAACATTCAGAACTCTGACTTTCACAGCTGCCTGTACTCATTCCATCCTGATCCAATTAGCCATTTAGTTTCTTTTCTTTGTTAAGGTGGTCCTTTTATGTCTGGACTCCTTGTTAATCCTCAGCCCCCTCATGTAGCTTTAGCTGCAATATCGACTTTGTTCCTTTAAAAAAAAAAGTTCTTCTCTCATGCTTAACGAAGGTTCTGCAACCTTTGTGTCTCGATGTTTTGGACTACAAATCCCACTGTCCTCACCAAGCATAGTCAATGTGGAGGGGTCATGGGAGTTGTAGTTTGAAACTGCTGGCGAGCCGAAGGTTGCTGGTCCCTGTGCTGAACTATCCCTAAATTCTGGTTCCTTTAACAGAAGGTCATTACATTGCAGTCTTCCCTTCACAATGAACTCTTGATAATTGGACCATTTTGTGATATGTTTATGCCAGAGGAAAGGTATGGGCTGGTCTAATCCTTTCCCTCTGGGAGCTCTCTACAAAAGAAAATACGTGAGAATAGCTATTATGGGGGTGAGTAGAACGTAAATTCCCTTGTGTTTGGGTGCCCTACCTCCACGTGTCTTCTCAACCTGTCGTGGAAAATCACCACTGAAACAATAATACAATCTCTGGGTAGGTCAGTAAGCATCTTTAATGGCAGTCAGCAAAGCGGGATACTCACAAGACAGAACAAGAAACCAATGGTCTTACCGTTTTTGACGCAGCACCCAACCCGCCCCCTTCTTGGGCATTGGGTTTCCATGGAGGCGGTGGGTCATGCATATTTCAACAGCAATATAGAGGAGATTTCAGCCTGCATTACATGATTCTCATATAGGATCTACAAGCATCAGTATGGTTCTCAAGTAAACTTGGCAACATTCAGCAGACAGTTTCAGCTACATTTCTAGCAAGTCAGCATTTCTACTACGATTACATTTTTTTTTCATTAAGTTTATTGAAATCTACATAAAAACATACAGAGCATTAGATTCATCAACGCTATAAATATAGAATTCACCACAAGTTATCTTTCCACATACCACCATCCCCTACCCTACGTAACATAAATCAATCTAAAATATCATTACAACTCATCCAAAAATCTACCCCACATGTCACCAAACAATTTCATTTTTTGTTTCTGCGGAGAATAACCTTCTCAATTCTGGAAACCTGTCTTAAGTCCTCAATCCTCTCTGAAAAGGTTGGTCTCTCATCACATTTCCATTTCCTCAAAACTATTTTCTTGGCTGCATTTGCTGCCCTGAAAAACAAGCATCTCTGTGGGTAAGTAAGTTCTTCTACCTTATCATCCTCACCCAATATGACAGTAATGTAGTCAAAATCTTCCTGCAACATTAGAACCTCATTAATCTTCTCAGTGACTCTCCTCCAAAATGTCCTCAATTCATAACAATCCCAGATGTTCAAAAGAGCCAATTGCATGTTTACACCTCCAGCAAGCCTCTGAATCAATCATTCCTCTTGCATGAAGTCTTTGGGGAGTCCAAAACACTCTGTTAAGAATTTTGATTTGTCGGCTTTGCTCTTCCAAATTAATGGAAGTGAGAGACACATTTTTACAAATACACCTCCATCTGTCCTCAGACATATCTGAACCAAGTATCTCAGACCATTTCGATATTAATTCCTCTGCCGGTACATAACTTTGGGCCAGATTCTTGTATACCTTAGCCGCCATACTTCCCTCTGCCTTATACGCAGACAACCACATCTGCCATCCATTACCATCAACTGCACCCTCATTCCGCAGGATTCTCCTCAATTTCCTGTATTCTCCCATTGTACAGTCACTGAGATCTTTAACTCGTGCAAGTCTTTTAAAACTGATCCATTTGCCATCTTCAAATAAATCGCTCAGCCTTATTACACCACCTAGAAGCCAGTTCAACCACAGCAGCGGCCTTCCATTCACCAGTATACCTGGATTCAACCAGATCGGGATAAAATCATAATCACAAATTCTGCGATTACTCTTCTTCCACAGCTCCTTCGAGCACATTCTCAGAAATTTCGTTGGCGGAGATGACTGATACCCAGATCCATCCACCGTGGACAGTATAGCTCTAGGAGATGAACGGCTTGATTCCGCCAGCGTCCAGACATCATTTGAATTGTCAACAAATGGAACCAGATGTCTGGCTCCAAAAGCCAAATGATAGATTGCAAAGTCCGGAACCCCCAAACCTCTGCAGTCCTGGGGCAGCTGCAATTTCCACAATTTGAGGCGCAGCTGCTTATTTTCCCAGAGAAAAGATTGGATTAAACCCTTAATTTTCTTCAAAAAGCTCTTTTTCAATTCCAAGGGGAGCATACTTAGCACATAATTGACACGTCGCGTGGAAGTCATTTTGATGGCATTCACTGTCCCCCATAGACTCAATTTAAGTTCACACCATCTCTTCAAATCAAGCTCCAGGGATTAGAACCACACTAACAAGGTTGACATCCATAATTTTTGAGACATCACTAGTCAACCAAATCCCAAGGTATCTGTAGTGATACACAAAATGCAAATTTGCCACTCAGGGCTTTAGATGACAGCATTAGCCGCTGAAAGCCAATAGTTTATTCAAAGTATGTGCCAAAAATGCTGACCGTAGTCTGTTGTAGCACTTCCATTATGCAGTAGTGAGCTACAAGGAATATGCAGGCCTAGTTGGGGTGGTAGGTCACATTATGCATTGTAGATAAACAGGCAGGGCGAAGGCCCCGGCTCTGTAGTTAATAGACATTATTGGAGTGTTTGGAACATTATGGCACCTATATAGCGCTTAGATAGCCAATCTTAAGCGCTATGAACACTAAGCTATGAGTGCATGCCTTTTAGAGCTTGCTCACATGGGGTTAATTCATCTTGGCTTCTCTTAGAATATTGTGCCTTTCTAACGGTAGCCCTGCATGGCTTCGTAAACAAATCCTCTTTCTCTGAGAAGGCACTGATAAGACATTCCTGAGCTTTCGCGCAGATGGGCTCCAAGCAGGGAGGGGCACAGAAAAGGAGCACAGTGGAAATTCACAGAGTTGGGTTTTTCCATGAGCAAGCCTATATTTTGCACAGGGAAAGTTCTGGAACTGTGCGTCATGGACTGACAGCACGAGATTATAAAAATGCATGCCCACATGACTCAGGTGGGAGATCGATCTGTGGACTTGGTTCGAGCAAGATCAAGTGTCCGGAATTTGTGGCCCTGTTTCGGTACCCTACAGCGCTGTCCTCTGAGCGGGCTTGTTACAGCTAGCTTATGAGGGCCAGGGTCTCCCAGTGCTGATTGAAGGGGCGTAAGACTGTGTTTCTCTGTTTCTCTATGTTTCTCTAAGTTCTATGTTTCTCTATATTTTGCATTTCTCTAAGTTTTGTGCTTTGTAATCTTCTCTAACTTGAATCCCAAAATGTAAATGAAATTCACTGTTTAGAATAAATACTAAAACCTATTGAAGGTGTCATTTGTCACTAGCATGAGTTCACTGCTCGGCACAATAGAACCTGTATTTTGGGCTGAATTGGGTAATTTTTGCTCCCAAGGGCTGGTCCCGAGGAAGATTTGCCCAATATCAAGACAGTATCTCATCTTACTCGGACACCATTTGAAGGCAAAATTCCTCATTTTCAAAATATTGCATGATGCCGACGCTGGCAATGCTTCCGATTTGGCCCAATTGATCTTGTATGCAGAAATTCTGTTGAATACACCAATCAACTCAATCAGTACAGGAATCGAGTTCTCCACATTCTGAGCCACCAATAACATGTTATCCGCATACAGCCAAACCTTTTGGTTGTCCGCACCATAATGGACTCCTTCAATTCTCTCCTCCTCTCTTATCCTCACCGCCAACAGTTCCATAGCAATAACAAACAGGATGGGTGACAAAGGACAGCCCTGTCTCGTGCCTCTCTCAAGCTCGAAAACCTCAGAGTTCATGCCATTAGTCCGAACACATGCAGTAGGGCGCGAATACAGCAGTCTTATCCATCCGATCATGTGTTCCCCAAATCCGAATCCTTTCAAGGCACTTAAAAGATATTTCCACTCAATACGATCAAATGCTTTTTCGGCATCCAATGATAATGAACCACATCATTCCGATGCTCCTTGCTTTCAAACAAAGTCAATAACAGCCTTCTCATATTATCTGATACATGTCTTCCCTTCACAAAACCTGACTGACCTTCATCTATAATATCCATCAGAGAAGATTCAATCCTCATGGCCAATGCTTTGGCTAAAATCTTATTGTCTATGTTCAGTAAGCTGATTGGGCCATAACTGCCCGCCTTAACTGGTGACTGTCCATCTTTCAGAAAAACAGAGATCAAAGCGTGCCTTGTTGAAACTGGAAGGCACCCATCTCTTAAGGATACGCGCAGCATTTGCAACATAAGTTCAACAACCTCCCCTGGGAAGATTCTATAAAGTTCTGCTGGTAGTCCATCTGGACCCGGACATTTCCCAGCATTCAATGCACAAGCCGCCTTCCTGAGATCCTCCACACTCAACTGTCTTTCCATGCATTCCAATGAATCTGCACTTATTTTCTTCAAATGACAGCCCTCAATGAATCTCATTCTCAGATGAGTTGACTTCTGATGAATATAGGGTTTTGTAATATGACTGAAACGTTGCATTAATGTCCATAGTATCAAAAGTCACCATCCCTTCCGGTCTCTCTATTGCATTGACATTTCTTTCATTATCCATGACTCTCAAGCGATGAGCAAGACGCCGATCACATTTTTTGCCTTTTTCAAAGTAATTGCTCTTGGTTCTAAAAAGTAGCCAATCAGCCTTCGAAGAATACAAATCCTCCAATTTTTCCTTTTTCAGTTTCAGCACTCTTAAAGTATCACTTGAAATGTCATGCATATTACCCCTTTCAAAACCCTGAATTTCCTCATTGAGCTTCTTCACTTCCGCATCTCTCGGTTTCTTTTTCTTGCTTGACAATCCAATCAGCATACCCCTCATATATGACTTAAAGGCTTCCCATACAAACTCCACTTTGACATCTCCAGTCCAGTTCTCATTTACAAAAAATCTCGCCTCTTGGACTATCTTATCCACAATTTCATCGTCCTCTAGAAGCGAGACATTCATCCGCCATGTGTTAGATTTTGGAACAGGAAAGGCTAGTTGCAAGTCTATGGAGATTGGAGCATGATCCGAAATCAGTAACGGTTTAATGTTTCCCCCTTTGAATGATTGCGTGCAGAGGCCAGAAGTCAGAAGTAGGTCAATCCTTGAGTAAACATTATGCCTTGCAGAGAAGAATGTATATTGTCTCATTGAAGGGTTCTGCAATCTCCAGACATCAGAGAGGTTCCATTCAGCCATTAACCTTTTCAACGCTGACCTTTTCAGAGTATTCACGCCATCCATTGCCCCCATACTTTTATCAAGTTCAGGTTCCAGAAAAACATTAAAGTCCCCACCCACAATAACATTACTTGCATGTATATCCTGTAAAAACTGTGCTAGAGAGACAAAAAAATGACCATCCCCCCCATTCGGAGCATATATGCTACAGAAACAATAGTGAACATCTTGAATATTTGCACTGACACAGACAATCCTCCCTTCTGCATCCTTTTCACATTCCATCTCAGAAATCTGCAAGTTCCTTCTAAACAGGATACACACGCCCCTAGAACTAGTAGTGAAAGATGAGCAATAAGCATCTCCGACCCAACCCCTTTTCCATTTATCTGTATCTGTATCTGTATCTAGCAGATGAGTCTCCTACGATTCCATTTCTCACATGGCTCAGGCAGTGCTTGGCCCACCTAATGTTGGTAATTCTACATATTGAAGCCAAACGGGGATTATGTCAGGAGCTGTCAATCTATGAATCGAGCTGCTTCTCGCAATGTACCTGGCATACATCTCGGTTAGGATATGTGCACAACTACATAGGTCGAAGCAGTTAGGCACAGCGTAAACAAGGCAGTTAGTGGTGGCTAACTTTAACAAGTGAGAGTATAGTACCTAAATGGGGGGCACAATTGCACTTTCTCCACAGACCCCCTATGAGTCCTTCACTCCAATCTCATCCGTTCTGATTTTTGGTAAGCATATAGCACAGAATGACATGTGGCAGTGTACTTCTTTGGTAGTGTTAAATTCTATTTCTTTTCACATTGCATGCAGATGCAGGGTCATACCCATTACATACCAGTATGAAATCATACAATATCAACAGGGGCACAAGTGTCAGTAGAGTGACTTGGATGACCTACGTATCTGAAGAACCTAGGAAATGGGTAATCCAGGACCAAGCAGTTCATTTGGGATTATTTGTTTTGCGGGTGGCAGGTACAGTCTGATGAATGTGATCAACGATATCAGTGATATCCCCAGAATTTGGTGTATAAGTGCAACATCTTTTGGATGCTAAACGGATATCATGTGGCATAAGATTTTGCAATACTGTAGAGTGGATAGCCACCTGCTCGCAGGACAGGGAAGTGTGGCGGCAGCATTTGCAATATCTTCTATGGGGCAGGACAGCTGATCCCGGTTCAATTTTACACCAAATCTGGAGATGAGGCAACTCGTGCCACTGATTAAGATCTCCCAAACTGAGGGCCTCCTCTGGTGAGTGTGTGAGGGGAATGTATGAGGGTGTTGAATGGCTGGCAGGATATAGCCCATGTAACTGCTCCCCCCCCCCCCCCCCCCCCCCCCCTTGTACCTGGATTCAGAACATTAAAGCCAGGGGAGAATGCAAAGGTAAAATGATTTATAATCACACTGGTATTGGTTGAAAGATAAAATTGACATTTACTATTTCCCATGAATATCGTACCCTAGTTGAAAAAGCATAATAGGCCAGTAGCCTGAGAGGAAATCTGGTTTCCTTGATACATTGTCTGAGGTGTGACCTTTTTGAGGACTAGTAAACTCCATCTGGGAATGGTGACCACCACAGAGTCTGGAACAGTGGAACCTGGTGACCCAAACAGACGGTATACACCAAATTGTTTGTTTATAATTGTTCGAATGAACAATTTTAAAGGGTCACAATTGACCTTTTCACAATTGACCGTATATATATATATATATATATATATATATATATATATATATATATACACAAACACACATACTACAAAAAAACTTTCTTAAAGGGACATTAAGGTTAAGCTGCCCTATTAAAAACCTATGCCATTCAGTACAAAAACCTTGTTAAAAGGACGTTATGATTACAAGTAAAATCTAAAAACCCTGAAATTCGGCAGTTATGGTAGGCTAAGCACCCATTTTTCCCATCAGCACTCTCCACTGCTACCACTACCACCCCGGACATGAAAGATGCCATCACACATGACATTGCTGCCATCACTGACGCCATCACATGTTTATCCCCTGTGTTTTATGTCAGCTAAGCAACCATAACTCGCGCCACCACCGTGCACTGCTAAGACTAACACCCAGGATATCAAAGATGGCATGACAAATGTCATTGATGACATCACTGATGACATCACATGCCTGGCTTACTAATTTTGTGTCACTGAAAAATGTAGGCCAGGTGGTTTTCTTCACTGACAATCGCAATATAAAAATTCAAAAGGTGCTGTACATGAAAACGTTAACCTTGTCATATGTTCTTAAAGTACATTCCTTAGGGTTTGCTCTCAGCTCATGGTACACATGCATGGGGCAATAGGAGGCCTCCAACACAGAATTAATTTGCATACAGGAAGATAAACTTTAATACTATTAACATTTTCTGATGATGCTGTTTCTTTCTTCCTTCATTTAGTTTCCCTGTATCTGCCTCTAATTTGTATGCATTGTGGCTCTTCATATGTATTGTTTCTACTAGCACAAGTGTGTTTGAAGTCTTGCATTGTTAGCTAGTTATTGCATGTTTACCATTACACAAACACCCCTCACATCTTGCTACCAATATAATACACACAACCCCTTGTAGTTGGGCATTTTTCATTAGCATTACTTTCACATGCGATGTCATCAGTGATGTTATCAATGACATTTGTCATGTCATCTTTGATATCCTGGGTGTTAGTCTTAGCAGTGCACGGTGGTGGCGCGAGTTATGTTTGCTTAGCTGACATAAAACAAAGGGGCTAAACATGTGATGGCGTCAGTGATGGCAGCAATGACATGTGTGATGGCATCTTTCATGTCCGGGGTGGTAGTGGTAGCAGTGGAGAGTGCTGATGGGAAAAATGGGTGCTTAGCCTACAATAACTGCCAAATTTCAGGGGTTTTTAGATTTTACTTGTAATCATAACGTCCTTTTAACAAAGTTTTTGTACTGAATGTCATAGGTTTTTAATAGGGCAATTTAACCATAACGTCCCTGTAACAAAGTTTTTTTGTAGTGAATTTTGCATGTTTTTAGTAGGGCAATGTAACCATAATGTCCATTTGACAAACACGTTTTCATAGGTTTGCATTACTGTAAGTGATTCATAACATAAGTTGACCAAAAGTTTTGTTCAGCATTTAGAAGGATTCCATTAGTAACACATAAGCATACTGTAAAGGAACCTTTGACTTCACTGCCCATCTTCCTACGAATTGCACAGTAGCATATGCTGTTGCACAGCATGGCCACATGGTGCAGAACTCATACATACTTCACAATAAGATGTGTGAGTCGTTGATAGTGCGGAAGGACCGTATGTTGTTCTGCAAACTTGCAACTGCAACACTTTCGTACAGAACTCAACAGGGCAAGTTTGCACCACAATAGAACCAAGAGTGCATACCGAGGTCTTTGGATCAGTAAACCCCATTCCACCCTAAGAAAATGGGGGTTGAATGCCATTACCAATAGAGATTTTACGGCACTAACCCGTGGGAACAAAAAAAAAATGATTTTTTATCTTCAACCAGAATGACTCTGGCGTTCCCGTTTGAAGAAAACAAATCCTTTTCCAAGATGGCCACCTTGGAAAAGGAAGGCGGGCGTTGCATAGAAACTCTTTTTGCGCTTTCCATTACAGCTGCCAGAAAGGAAAAAAGGAAAAGGTGTGACCGTAGTGGTCGAAGGACATTTGTATTCGTTCTAAAATGTGTCGTTATCAGCAACCCCTTTAACAGAAAGGCAGTGCCTGGTGGACCATGGTGACTTCAATGCAATGTTTTGTCCCAACCAGTAAAGGGCAGTATTTAGCTCCCCGACATTGTGGTCAGTAACCATACCTACAGCCTACCCTTCAGAGACGAAAGGCGTACCGTTGATTTGTTATGTACATGATGACACTTGTGAAACATGAAAACACTACCACATGTGTTTGGTCGTGCGCAATGAACTTTACATAAATATGTTTGGCAAAAATGTGCGTACAGAAGGCAAAGGAGTAGTCTTCTAACATCTGGACAAAATCAAAACAAACTCTGTGAAGTCAAGTGCAATAACGGCAGAAATATTGCAAGCAACACCATTACCACTGACCTGTGCACACATTTTTGTGTAAGTGCCGCAGGTTGAATGGGGTGAAGAAATGTGTAGTGGGAAGGTATAACAAAGCATTGCTTTGCAAACGTTTCTGTA
This sequence comes from Ambystoma mexicanum, assembly GCF_040938575.1. Taxonomy (NCBI): domain Eukaryota; kingdom Metazoa; phylum Chordata; class Amphibia; order Caudata; family Ambystomatidae; genus Ambystoma; species Ambystoma mexicanum. The sequence continues at coordinate 16,538,340 of NC_090926.1, forward strand.
CAGCAAACACCTTCACTGCACCTGATTTAATTTTTTCACTTTTATAAAGATACCAAATCTGACAACATAGCGTCTTCATGCAGAACTAATCTTGGTAATTGGGGTATCTGGGTGACAGAAAGTAGCCTGACGGCACGAAAGCATAATAGATGGGCCTGAGCTTTAGGTAGCCAAACCAAGTGGTGTGCAATAGCGGTCTGGATAACGTACCTTGGCAGCGTAAAGAAATGATTCCATAATGACTCGCGTACCGTGATACAGCACCTACTAAAGAACATACTGCAACGTATCATGGCACATTGTGAAGGGAAAGATTAAATTGTTAAAAAACACACTAACATGTAAAAATTAGTAAGGTACTTTTATTTCACAATTCACAGCGCTAAACATCGCCCTATTCTCATTTGCATAGACATCGGAAGTTTGTGTCTGCGCTGCACAATGAAAATGGTAATTTTGACGGTGACGTTGATGTTTTCCCACACAGTCACCATGCGTTGGCGGCACAGTTTTTATCACACACACAGTATGCATTGGTGACACAGTAGTCAGTTTCCTCTCACATTCAGCGCCAAGACGGCATCAATCGCTGTGATGTAGTCCATCAGAAAGCATGGTATGTTACTTAAAATGTTAGTGGTAATGATGACTTTGTTGTTTAACCACACAGAAAATATGCGTTGTTGACACAGTAGTCGTATTCCTCTCACAGTGATTTACAAGGCGATGTGAATGGCTGTGAACTATGACACCAGAAAGGATGGTATGTTGCTTCTTACTGCTACAACTGCGTACGGACATAGAGGTCCGATACGGTCATCCCATTCAATGATGACGCACATGCAACCGGTGACGAATAGCTGCACTTGACGATTAAAAAAACCGTCACTTGGGCGCTGCAATCCATGACAATCACAATAGGGAAGGAAGTAGCTGAGGGGAAAATGGAAAAAAAAAAGATCTATCAATACGAAGCCTTTGCGGAAATGAAAGGTGTAACACAACATTTCTATGAACAATTAATGTTATATGGGGAAATTTAGTGACACCCTATAAACGGCGACAATGTTCAATCTGCATAATTTCTAAAAAACTATCAATAAAACATACATTTTGTAGAAAATAGTGCAAATTGTAGTGACATCATACAGACGCGGTAATGTGCAATCTCCATAGTGCGGGTACGTCATTATTAATATAAGACTGTGTGTTTCGTGCTAGATAAGCGGGGAAGTGGAATTAAAACATGTAGCAGTATGCAACCTCAGCACAAACCAAAGGTGTAAAACGTACCCTTTTTTTTTTTTTTTAGTAAACATTAACTTTTTATGGGGAAATATAGTACCACCTTACAAACCGCAAAATTGTGCAACGTGCATAATGGCCCTTGAAATTTCAACCGCACAGAAACATCCAAATGCATTAGTAGTAATATATATATATATTATTTTTTTGCAGTCTAAGTAATTAATGGCAGTTTAGTGTACAGGCCTGAAAAATAAGCTTACATGACATGCACCAGCTCCATTGTGGCCTCTGCAGTCACACAGTAGGTTGTTTGCAGGAAGACGTCCTCGGGAACTGATTTTCATGTGCTTCACAAACCTTTTTGAAGCATAACTTATCAAAGGGTATGTTTCACAAACTGTGCCTCCCTACATTCTTTCTGTCTCTTCCAGGTACGTCAATGTCGAAAAACAATTGACCCTTATGAGTTTTGGTACATGTGCGACCATACTGAGCGCCTACTGAAAAATTGAAATAAAGTGACCGTCACTTCTCATTTTGCATTTTGCAAATACATTCTCATTTTGCAACAACATATCAGCAGTCATTCATGAGAACCGTTAGCCCCAAACACGTGCAGAAGCGCTGTGTTTACGAAACAGTGCAGGTGGCTGCCTCAGATTCCAAAGTATAGGACGCCAGTCTGACCGCAGTACTGTTAGTTATGGCTTTTTACATAGACGCAGTAAGGGCTTGTCTGTCATGATTCCTACCCCTCAAGTCCCCAGCCCTCCAAGATGTCAGGCTGGAGCCAGGCCACGATCACCTACATGGCCCTCAAAGGCCTCTCCATCCCTCCAAAGACCCACTTGGAGTCGGACTTGGCGCTTGTGGCACCAGACTCACTCACATAGGATAACATTGGGGATTGGACTTGTAGTGCATTTATGGGGACAAGATGGATGCCCCCACATATTTCCATTCCCAGAACTGCATGTGCAGTCTAGTCTTTTGGGTGTGGTTCAGCCTAGAGACACCTGGGATACCCAGAGACTATTTAAGCCACGCCTAGGCTGAGAAACATGCTTTGCGTTTTATGCACCTGCAGCGTGACACTCACCGTGTTCGGATCGGTCTCCAGTAGGCCTGCATCTTTCTTCTGCGCTCAGCTCCTGCAAGAACAAGAAGACCAGGAACAGCCTTATCTTGTGGCGCTTCTTCCCATCATTCATCGCTCCTTCTGTTCTGCGGGCATCTTCGGCGGTGTCATTCCCATCCCGGCACGCCGCTTCCTAAGGAAAAGGGAAAAGAACAGAAAAAGGGCATTAGTAAGCATTCAGCAAATCTTCACTTATTTTTAAAGACTGTACAAGCTTCAAATGCTTACCTGAATCCCAGCCGCTCTGGGGGAACTCTGTCTCCGGAACTTCTCATCCATCTGCAAGAGGGAAAAGACACTCCAGGTTAGCGTGGAAACATCTAGAGGCGCTGCATACCGCGCTTACTCACCGCATTTCTTCTTCATAACCGGCATCCACGCTGAAATTGTTGCGGCACCTAAAAGAGACAGAAAAATAACTCGGTTCAATACGAAAGGGTTGCATCGTGCTCTCACTCACCTTCAGCGCTACTCATCTCAGCAGCACGTCGCCATCCCCGGACGCCGGCCATCATCTAAGGAAAGAAAGGAACGAAGTTAGAGAACTGTTCAAAAGACTCATTATACTTACCTGTTGGACTCTTGCCAGTGAAGTAACTAGGCAGCAACGAGCCTGCAGCAATGAACACGCCCCTGCGCTGAAAGCAGGACAGAGAGCACACTTTCCAAGAAAACAAGGTGAGCTGTGGATCAAAGGGTAGGGTTGGACCCCGGGGAAGAAGGGGTTCAAGCACACAGAGACAATAGGGCGTTAAACTCTGTGTTTCAGGCCCAGTCTCCAGTCGAGTAGACACCAAGGAAGGGTTCGAGGTCGTAAGAGGCCAGAACAGGCTGAGTGACGTCCCCGTGGATACCAGGTGAGAGTTACATTGTCGTACATTGCCTACCAAGTCCCACTGGACGGTATGATAGTGATAACAAGAATAAAGCACTGTTTCACTTCCTACTGCCACATATAAGTAATGCTTACCTTTCGACAGTGTTCCATAAGGGTTTGTTTGCCGTGATTTCGGCGTACAACAGAAAACGAAATAACCATGGTGGCCGTATCGAAAGAATGCTACGCACTTGACGCTGTGGCAGAACCAATCAGTGAAAGCGCGACATCTTGACGTGCAGCATGCCACAGATTAGCCAACAGAAATCTTCTCCACTGAGCGAACAGGGAAGTGGGACCGCGGAGCGGACATGGATATCACTAATGATTAGAGTGCTACTTTTTGATTGTTTTAAAGGAAACTACTGGACGATTTGTCACAAAATTTACAAAAGCACGCTTTGGGGAACAAGCCCCTGCTGCAAAATTGGTGAAAATCCATCCAGTGCTTTGGCCTGTAGCCGTGCGCAAAGTTTTTGCCGCATTCAGTCTATGGGAAAAAAAGACGTTTTAGGACCCCCCCCCGCCGCCCTATAACTTTGCCCCCTCTGGACGAATCCTTACCAAACTTTGCAAACAAATTCAGAGTGGCCCATATACTTTTTTTTTGCAAACTTTGGTAAGGATTCGTCCAGTGGGGGCAAAGTTATAGGGGGGGTCCCAAAACGTCTTTTTTTCCCATAGACTGAATGCGGCAAAAACTTAAGCCACCCAAAAAGTGCTCTTCCTATGGAAACAGCAACTTAACCATAATGGTTCCATGTAATAATGTCGCCACAAAAATCTCGCCATGCAAAAATATCACCGAAAAATGGCCGTTTTTTGTGGCGACATTATTGCATGGAACATGCGGGAGACACCCCCGCAACCTCCAAACTTTTTTTTTCTTTTTTAAAATGTTTTCTTTGCCCCTTTCCCATATATATGGTCACCCAAATAATATCGCCACGACATTTTCCCCGCGATATTATTTACGGCGACTATATATATGGGATATTATTACCTGATACCACCATAACTAGATGGCCACTACCGTATATATATACAACACCCTAGTATTATTATTATATTATAGGGTGCTGGGGGGGGTTCCCCCCCCCGCATATATGTTACAATTGACCTTCACAATTCGGTCGATTGTGAAAAGGTCAATTGTAATTCGAACAGTTGTAAAGCGAACAATTTGTATACAACCAAACAGACATCTCGCCAGTCAAAGGGAATGTGTGCTTTATGGAACCCAGATGTTAAATCATGTGGGAGATGAGCACAGATCCAACAATCTGAATCTGACATTTAAAATACAGGCATACTGCCACATGATGTTTATTGATTTATATAGTGCACCGAACCCGGGGGTATCTGGGTGCATGATGTGTAGAAACATTTTCTCACTGAGCGGCAGGGCTGTTGTATGCGTGGGATGTGATTCTAAAAGTGCCAATTGCAATGAGCTGACAGCGTTGGCAGCAGGCTCACAGTGGTACATGGTGCACCACTCATGCCAACCTTGCATACATCTCAGGCTGGAGTGTCAGTTTGAAAGCACCAAGTTTGAAGAAAGAGTTGATAGTTCAGTTCACAAGGAAAAATGAATGTTCATAAAAAGTCAAAGCAACGCAAGCTCTTTTTCTGGTGTGAAAAGGTTTGAAATTTAGTTTTTAAAAAGAGTGAAGCCACAAACTGGCGCAAACTCCTTTGGCCAGAGCCCCAAGGAGCCAACTGGGAGTAAGGGCCATGAGACAGGAGAGTTCCAGGCCAGTCCTCTTATCAAGTGGCAGCAGAGTTAGAGATAACAGTAGTACCAAAAACAAAAAAAACACAGGTCTTCGGCACAAGGAGAATGACTGCAGGAAGATAACAAAAATACCTCAGGAAAGGGCATGGTGTCCATACTTTGTCAGTGTGCTACCACATCAGGGAGGTGCATCTCCTGCCCGTTGACCTATCCAGGGGTGAGAGCGGGACACACAATGTCATGGGGATTATTGACCCTGGGAAGGACCTTTTTGTGGTCACAGGGAGTACCACCCCAGCGTTGGGTGGTGAGGTTCTGGGTGGGGCCAGACTGGAGGTTGTAGGTGAGGAGAGGAACCTCAATCTGGGTGGTTCCTTCCGGAGACTTGGTCACCTGATGGAGGAGCAAGAACAGTAAATCCTTCAGAGATCCTACCATGTCAAATAGCTGAGTAGCTGTGGGTCTCGGCTCACGGCTTGCACGTACAGTTAGAGAAGGACCTTTGGAATCTGCTTCCGTCCCTGTTCGTGGATGGCCTGAATGATTGAGCTATGCTGACAGCGGCAGGGTGGCGGTCATTGAACCGCTGGAGAAAGATTAATCTGGTGACGCTGAACATGTAAGGTGTCTGGAGACCTGGGGATGGTACTTTCAGGCACTGGGCAGCATGCATCCAGGATGTTGTGACACACTTCTCTGCGGTCTGGGTCATGCACAGGACTTGATTTGGTCCCTGCAACCAGGTGGGGCTGGAGGGCTGACTTTAGCTGATGCATGCAAGTATAGATCCAGTCACCTGGCTGCTAGTGGCAGGGCTCGGTCGTTGGCTCTGTTGCGGTAGCCTGGACCTGAGTGGAGAGAATGAATAGTCTTGACTAGTGCATGACAATAACTAAGAACGGTCTCATCTTCCAGGTGCAAGATCAAGTGTTGTAGGACTGCAGGGTGGTACCCCTGCACATTGGGTGACCTGTTATGATCTCGTAGGGGGACAACCCATGCTTGCGGCGCGGGTGATTTGCACATGTGGAGATGGACAACCTGGGGCAATTTCAATCTGGTTTCTTGATACACCTTATGAGAGTATGAGCTTCAAATTGCCATTTCTGCGTTCTACTTTGCCCCTAGATTGAAGTGTGTAGGCACAGTGAAACTGTTTGGAAATTCCAAGCACTTTGCACACCTCCCTGATAACCTGTTCAGTAAACTGGGGACCCCTGTCACTATCAATGATGATATCAAGCGGGGAATAAACTCAGCCAGACATTTCTTTCCAACAGTAATCTCAATCACCTTCCTGCTTGGGTAGGCTTCCACCCACCCTGGGAACATGTTGAACACAATGAAGCAGTATTCAAAATTAATGCTACAAGGGCGTTGGTTAAAGTTGGTCTTCATATTCAGAAACTGGCCTTCAGGCACCCAATGTGCAAACCGCCAGGTTCTCACTGCTTGCCCGTCCCACATTATGAGACAACCATACAGAGCAATTCCACAGTAAACATTAGCTACCGTAGCAAAGGTAGGGGCATATCCATCACAATTCACTAGAGCTGTCATAGCTCCTTTATCTGTATGTGGACCGGAGTGTGCCAGCTAAGCAAGGTATGGCAAGAGGGTTTGGGGTGCACTGAAGAACTAGCCCATGATCACACTACGTGTTGTTATAAATGGCAGCTGACTGATCTTTATCTAGGCTGCGTGCTCGGGTGAGAGCCTTGAGCTTGGCTACAAGGCTGGACTTGTCATTTTGGCAGCCGATAAGATTCTAGTACAGCATGAGGGGTGCATACTGAATAACCAGATATCAGTCTCCTGACTTCACACAACCAGTCTACAAAGTGAATCAAATTGGGGTTAAGCAATGGGACATCTTTCAAATTGGCACATGGAGACAGCTGGGTTTCTACAACCAATAAACAATAAACAATCTTGAGATTCCCCCTCTTGGGAGGGGTGAGGGATGGCAACAAAAATGCAGGGTTTCAAACTGCATCGGGTAAGGGACATTGGCAGCATAAATAAGGACCTTTTCATAGTTGGCCAATCAGGAGTTGGATATGTATTATGTCTTTCCTTTGAGCAAGAGTGCAAGCATGGAGTGGGGGCACATCAACAGTCACAGGGTGGTCCTGGACTAGGACATCAGCTTTCTCCACTAGCAGGGCTGTGGCTGCAATGGTACATAGGCAGGCCAGCAAGCCAACAGCCACTGGCCCCGAGGCCCTACTGTGGTGGGATACAGGCTGGTGCTTGTTGCCATGCAACTGAGTCAGTACATTTTGGGTGAATCCATCACATTCAAAACAGTATAACGTGTTTCTGGTAATTGGGCAACCTTCGGGCTGGTACTTATGGTGACAGAAGTCTTGCTCTGTTTCCTCAGGCCATATCAGCGGTTCAGTAGTCGAATCATGCTTGAAGGGGCTTGCATATGTTGGCATGCCCTGGTATCCACTGCGTACAGTAACTGACTATCCTGAGGAATCCCCTCCTTAGCTTTCTAGTCCAGGGTTTGGGAACCTGCTGGATCGAAGTCGTACAAAATGTAAAATAAAAAATGTATAAAAACTGCATACCACTGAACATGTCGAACAATTTTACCTTCTTCAGCATTTGATCTTTCATAGATTCACATGCTGTGAATACTCCCTGTCGTCAGGCTGGGAATCCTTGGTAACATAGACCAGTTTAAACTTAAATTGAAAACTTTCAGTCACTTTTATGCTCTTTCATAGCCATGTTGGGTTGTACTGCCCACAGCCAATATGAACACATCCTTAGCTCCTCCGCTGTTGGCCATCTTCAGATGATTTACCGCACGTTAGTGTAGGGAGTCCTTAACAATCATCTCTTCATCTTATCTATGATTAAAATTGAAATGTAACATCTTTTCCACGATAAATATATATTTTTCAACGTCTACTCGCAGTGACTGGCTTTGGCGCAGACAGCACAGCTCCATTGTCAGTCCTCACTGCTGGTATTTTTTGACGAAGCTTCGACTGCATAGTTGGGCCATACTCATGGTGGAATCCACGAGGAAAAGCCTGTTCAAGGCCAATGCCCACTGTGGACTGAGGAATGTCTATGAACAGGATCACGACGACTACTGCCTTCAACCTCACCAAGTCATACAAGACTCCGAAATCTGTCTGTCGTTCTCCAACAAAACACTCTGGGATCATCACAGTTGTGTGGCTCGAGGATATTGGCAGGGCCTCGTACTCTGCTTCAGTATGGAGTCATGCTTTGTTAGGGTGGGGCAGGATGACCCAGCAAACCACCACTAGCAAGAGGTCTAGGTCGCATGAAGTCCAGGCCTCCAACAAGAAGAGGCATAGGGATACCTCAGGTGACGAGCCCAGATCCTTGCACAAAGGCCTGTCTTCACCAAAGGTCAGTGCCCAAGGGGTATCAACAAGGGATGAGAGCCAAAGCTCTTTCCATTGCCTCAAGGACATAACGTCCCCTAAGTCCATGTCAAAATCTGGTGGCCACGCTTCACCTTTGAGGTTGAAAACAAGGTTTTTGTCGAAATTGGCAACAGGGACGTCATCATCGACGACTAAGCCTCACTCCAGGTCATCTAGCCAGAGGCCGTCGGTACCCTGTCAAAGAAACGGTCTACGACCATGACTATTTCACAGCGACCGTCAACGAAGCTGCCAATGACCACGACTACCTCGATGTCAACTAAACCCTCATCGGCTATGACTACCACATTGTCAATGACCACAAGGATTTCATCGATGACATCTGTGTCCACGGCTGTCACACACTCGATGACAACTCCCTCACCGACGACACTGTCGACAGACAAAAGTGACCACCACACCATTATTACCACAGCCATCATCATTGGTGTTTCCAACATCACCACAGAGTCTGCATTGGCTGCCTGTCCCCGGGATCTTTCCCTAACCTTGGGGTGGCCTGGGTGGTATCGTTGTGTCAGAGCCAGCTCTCTCCCAGGAAGCGGAAGAAGTAGAGGAGGCGGCCATCATATAACTGCCTTCCTCGCCCGAGCACAGGACATCGCCTCCCAGAAAGTGGGGCGAGGCAAGCCGGATCAGGCTACCACATTTACCCCCTCTGCATTCAGAGCAAGCCATCACTTTTCCTACACAAAGATAGATACATGTTAATGGACATTTTATCTACTCTCACCACACTGGTGGCAACCTTGCAACAACGTCTGCTTGCACCAGCCCCAGTTACATTGCTGGTCAGAAAACCTTGCACAGATAGCCCTGGCCCTTCCAGGGAGATGGACGCCCCCCCCCCACCCCCCAAAAGGGATAAACACCAAAGGTGTAAGCACCAGTCAGTGCCGCAGAGGCTGTTGGATACTGGGAAGGACACAGACCCCGACAACGGGGGCTCTACGCACCCGGCCCAAACTGATGAATTTGACGATTTGATCGCAGCTGATGGGGAACCAGATGACGTTCCACTCGGACACTCACCCACTGAAGAGGTGGGGGCCTTCCACGCTCTCATGCCCAGGGCAGCCACAATGTTCAGCCTTGCGCCAGAGGAACAGCAAAAGGAGAGTTTGCTGTACCTGCGCAGACAATCTGTCATGTCTATCCCGCTGTTTGAAGATGTCTGGGACAATGGCCTAATCACCTTAGCACATCCTGCAACATTACTTGCTAAAAAAGACCGGTTCAACAAACAATACAGAGCCCCAGAGAGCGCCTGTCACCTGCCTCTGGACTCAACCCATGCCAGACTCCGTTGTCTCGGCTGCAGCCAGGAAAAGGTTGGCTAATCCATCCACATCTTGCTCTGTCACCCCAGACAAGTACAGGATGAGGTCCCAGTGTTATAGGGGGTTTACAGCAATGCTGTGGCTCTCCCCAATCGAGGGGCCACTCCGGCAAGCAGGCATGACCAGCCCAGGGTCAGGCCCTCCCACTTCAGCACGCCAGTGGGAGGACGCCTGTCAAGGTTCGTCGAAGAATGGACACGCATCACAACCGACGAATGGGTGCTATCCCGCCACCAGCAGGGCCACTCACTAGAGTTTGTGGACTATCCACAGGACATTCCTCTCGCACACAAACTAGAAAGATTGTGACACCTCTTGCTGCAAGAAGTGCGAGCTCTGCAGCAGAAGGGCACTTTGGAGAAGGTTCCAAGGGACGATTTGGGTACAGGAGTGTACTCCCACTACTTCCTGGTAAGGAAAAAATCACTGCACAACTAGTCAGGGGGCTGGAGACCCATTGTAGACCTAAGGGTGCTTAACAAGTTCCTAAAGGTGCAAACATTCTGCATGGTCACGCTACAGCAGGTGTTGCCCCAGCTACAACAAGGAGATTTCTTGGCGTCCCTCGACCTCGAGGATGCCTACTTTCACATCCCTATTCGCCTCTCACACTGGCAATACCTATGTTTTGTGGTATTATCAGTTCAATGCCCTTTTTATTTTGCCCTGCGGTCTGCTCTGCCAGTGTCTACCAAGTGCCTTGCACCAGTTGTGGCTTACCTGCAGTGGAGGGACATCCACATCTATCCGTATCTAGATGTCTGGTTAGTGAGGACCCCCTCCTATCCGCTGGCAGAAACCAACACTGCCAGCACCATCCGGTGTCTACAGCAACTGGGTTTCTCCATCAATTTCCCAGTCGTTCCTGGTCCCATTGCAACAGGCACTCTATCTCGGAGCAAGAATCGACACCCAAACCTGCACTGCCAGACCATCGGACGAAAGGGTAGAGCTTTTTTTCACAAGGTGTGCTACCTCAACAGCGCCCAAGTGACGCCAGTCCCCAACTACAAATCCCTGCTGGTGATGTTATCATCATGCATCCCATTATACAACTCTAAAAAACCTTTGCCATCTGCTAGTCAAGAGTTGAACACATTGCTATCCAAAGGAGCAGTGGAAAAGGTTCCAACTGCAAAACTGGCACCAGGAGTCTACTCATGATACTTCTTGATAGGGAAAAAGTAATTCAACAAAAAGTTAGGGGTTTGGGGACCCATTTTAGATCTAAGGGTACTCAACACGTTCCTCAATGCACAAACATTCCATATGGTGACACTGATGCAACAAGTCCTCAGTTACAGCAGGGAGACTTCCTGGCATCCCTCGTTATAGAGGACAGTTATTTCCACATTCCTATTTGGCACTCACACCACTGCTACCTGCGTTTTGTGGTAGCTGCGGTACATTATCAGTTCAAAGCACTACCCTTCAGGCTACAGTCAGCCCCATGTGTCTTCACAAAATGCCTCGCTCCAGTGGTATCTCATCTGCGCTGAGCCGGCACACACATCTACCCATATCTCGATGACTGGTTGATAAGACCATCATCCTACACCATGGTGGCAAGAAGCACATTGACAACAATTCACTGATTCAATCCCTCGGCTTCTCCATAAATGTACCAAAATCTTGCCTCATCCCAGCACAACAAGCCCTATACCTGTGCGCACAGCTAGACAGGCTCTCCTGCACATCGAGACCATCTCACGAGTGGGAGGAGAAACCTCTACACACCAACCCCTTGGAGCTACGGGTGGTTTTCTGGGCCCTAACGTTGTTTCTCCCACGGCTCACTGGGAAAGTGGTGTAGATTTTTACAGACAACACCACTTCAATGTTCTATATCCGCAAGCAGGTGGGAAGATCCCCACATCTGTCAGTCGAGGCTGAATTCCTGTGGAACTGGGCATTACAGTTCCACAGGGAGGAAGGATTGCTCAGGGGCAACGCGTTTGTCTTGGTAGCAAGACAGCGCGGCGCAATACAGGTTCTAATCCCGATCCCACGCTTAGAAAACACTTGCTGGTATTGAGCGTGTTATAAATTAACAACAAAATGAAATTAAAATTACATTAAAAATGTAATTACAGCACCAGATTTTTTCTGTTCTTGCCATGAGTGGGAACTACAAAGTAATCAACTTCACAAGGTGTTCCAGTGTTGGGGCACCCAAGAGGTAGACCTCTTTGCAAAATACGACAACAAGGGGTGCCAAGCCTTCACCGGCAGGTTTTCCCATCCTGAGAGCCTGGGGGATGCATTTGCGCTATCATGGGAAGGGAAGTTCGCCACTGATCAACATTTTCAGTCAGTATCGGTGCAAACTGATATTAGTGGCCAAGACAGTTTTGGTACTCAGAACATCTTGCACTTTCCTCAGCAACGATCAAGCTGTACCCTCACCATGCTCTGCTATGCAGGAACCAGGGTGCAGTGCTTCATCACAACCCACCCCCACGCAATATGACAACCTGGCTCCTGTGTTCCTAGAGTTTGGGTCAATCCAGCTACTGCAAGACTACCAGGACGTCCAACTTCGTGCTCAGGGTCCTTCCACTTTGGCATGTTACAAAAGCAAATGGAAACAGTTTGCAGTCTGGTACAAGGGACACAAGCTTCAACCTCAGACAGTCCGTCCACAAGACATTCTCCCTTATTTGTTGTCCCTGGGTCATGCTGGTTTCACTCACTATCTCCTTAAAGTGCACCTGGCTGCCATCTCCAGGTATCTTCACTTGCCTGGCATTCCTTCCCTCTGGTCTCACAGGTTGGACGTGGTACGGGCCCTCAAATATTACATCATCCAAACCAAGAACCTTTGTCACACTTCTCAGCTGTTCGTGACATTTGGCTCCACTGGTGCAGGAACAACGCTATCCAAGCCTTCCATTTCCAGATGGTTCGCTGCATGCATCTACTGCCACCAGCAGGCTGGCATGCCCCTTCCTTACAGGCCCAGAGCGCACGCAACAAGAGCAGTGGCAGCCACTACACTTTTCCTCTATGGGACCCCACTGCTAGATATCTGCAGGCTAGCTTCTTTGAGATCGGTGCAGACATTTACCAAGTTCTACTGTGTCGACAGGGATTCAGTGGCAGAGTCCAGAGTTGGCCAGTCTGTTATTCGGAACCTGTTTGTGTGAGGTTGGTGTCTAGTTGTACGTTTGCTACTTTGAGCTGCCTCTGCCCCTTTTTTCAGGGATATGTACTGCTTTGTAATCTATTGAGTGAATGTGAATCTATGAAAGATCCATTAGTGGAGAAGGAGTAAGTTACTTACCTCTAACTCCTGTTCTCCAGCATTGGAATCTTTCATAGATTCACATGCAACCCTCCCACTCTCGTGCGGTTCCCAAAATCTGAAGATGGCCGACAAAGGTGGCGCTAAGGGAGCCTGCCCTATTGGCTGTGAGCAGTATGTCCCAGAAGTGACTATATTAGAGCACTAAAAGTGACTGAAAGTTTCAGTTTAGATTTAAACTGCTCTAAATTACAGAGGATTCCCAGCCTGACGACGGGGAAGATTCACAGCATGTAAATCTATGAAAGATAACAATGCTGCAGAAAAGGAGTTACAGGTAAGTGACATATTCCTTCTTGTCATAATCCAACATGGATATGTCCTAGAATTTTCAACAACAAAAAAAACATGGTGCGAGAAAACGGTTACTAATCTTTCCATCGAAGATTTACCATCGAAGGTAAGTACCACTGAAGTTTTTCCAACGAAAAATGTTACATCGAATTCCCATACATAAAGTGCAAAGTGTTTATGCATCGAAACCCTTGCATCGAATTGGGTTTCATTATATAAACACTTTACATTTTTTTGCATGGAAATTCGTTGAAACGTAACGTTACCGGGAGCTGTCCAGTGCTGACATTTATATTTCTCCAGCATTGGATCTTTCATAGATTCAGATGCTTGACTATTCCCTGTCGTCAGACCGTGAATCCTCAGTGATTTAATAATTAATAAACATTTTAAATACATACATTATTTCCATAGAAATATGACTAGATTGCCCATTATGATCTATGAGCCATTCACTTGTGTAGTCCCTCCACCTCACTTTGGTCCTTTATGGCCCCAACTAATGAGGTGGCAGGGCTTAAGCTCTGCCCCAGGCAGCCATTTTCAGATTTTTCACCGCAGTCTAACAGACAGAGGGAATACTCCAGCTCTCTGAGCTTTTCGTATATTTTTTTCTGTTAGGTATATTTGTTTTACACAAATTATACCTTTCTGAGATCTCCTGTTCAATATCTTTCTGCTCTATGTTTCTGGGCTCAGAAAACACTTTATATCATCATAAAATCTTCAAGTGAAATCCTCTTCAGAACATGGCAAAACCTTCAACTGCAAAGAAGCCTTCCCTATTCAGGGACTGCACGAGGTACATGAAGAAACTTGTCTACATGAAGGATCCTCATGATCCATGCATCTACTGTTTATATCCTCATGATATAAATAAATGTGACATTTGCAGGACTTTTTCCAACAAGACCCTGCAGGATAGACACAGAAGACTTCTCCTCCATTTGGAAGCCAAAGGTCAATCTTCTGACGAAGAATCTGCAAAAACAGCTCCTGTACATTCTTCTAAACCATCTGAGAGACAAACTTCTAAGAGAAGGGCCTCTTCAGTGGAAAGGAGTGTCTCACCTTCTCACAAAAGTAAAAAGAAGGTGGATATACCTCCTTTGAATTTTGGGGATCACAAAAAACAGCGCCCTGAAGAAAAAACCACCTCCAGATGTAAAGATGTAAGAAGGCATTTTCAAAAAACCCAGGGGGGGAGGGGTGTACAATCATCAACGGATAAACCGTCTACGAGCGGTCATGGTAATAGAGGTCCATCGACGACCAGGCTGTCGTCGAAACCCGTAGCGTCCACGACGACGACACTTCAAACCTTGTCGTCCACGACTAAATCCTCATCATCGAAATCAGCTTCCACGAAGCACTCGTCGACAAAGGAGTCCCACCATTCGTCCACGACTCTCTCATCAATGAAGATCCCATCAACGGATAAACACACTCACCCGTCGACGAAGTCATCGTCCATGAAACCACCGTCGACAAAGTCATCGTCGTCCATGAAACCACCGCCGACGAAGTCCATTTCAGCGCCGTCGATGACAAAATTAACTCCCACAGAGAAATCAAAACCCAAAACAGACGCCACTGTTACACCATCCAATGAAAAGACAGTACTCCCTTTATCGGATGAACCGATAGGAGCACAACTTTCTCTATTGGGAGACATGAGAGAACTCCCAGACATCATTCTTCAGGAGGAGTTTTCAGACACAGAATTTGTTGGCGGGCAACCTTGCCTCACCCCCAAGGAACATAGTCCTCCCTGGCAACCAACTATGGAGGAACCTGTCCATCCTTACGATCCAGTCATCATAGAATCGATGCAAAGGATCATTGAAGAATTCAACAGACGTCAAGCGGAAAAAAATAAGTCATCCATACCTAAAGAGGTAGCACAGCCTCAGAGCAGACCACATAAAAGGACACATTCACCTGAGCCTCCTTGCAGATCCAGGAGCAGAACACTCAGTGCTTCACCGACAAGGGTCCCATCTCCTAGATTATCACCTAGGCCAAGGTCACTGGTTCAATATCCGACTATTATGCCTTCAACCGCATTGGTCTCAGACTGGCAAGAGGATCTTTTCCAAGAATTCTCTGACCCCGAAGAAGGGGAGATCACTCATGAACCTGACACTCCGAGTGAATGGGATGATTACATAGTTGGAAAACCCCGTAAGAAAGACTCTCCAGGAGATTCTTCACCACCAGACAATTTGGTATCTTTCCACACCATTATTGGCAAAGCTGCAGACTTCTTCAAGCTTCAAGTCACATCTGAAGAGAAAAAGTCAGTGCTTTATGAGCACAGGGATAAACGCAGAAGGACTGTCACTACCATTCCTTTTCTTGATACCATATGGGAATCAGGGTCAAAGATGTTGGCTACACCTTTATCTACCCCCGCTCTGGTTTCAAGATCGAAAATAAAATACAAAGCTCCGGACACGGTGCCGCTTTGTCTAAGAGGACATACCAAACCAGATTCTGTCATCACGGTGGCAACGAGGAAAAAGTTGGCCAATCCTGCATCATCCTTATCAGCACCTCCTGACAAGGAGGGATGGAAGTTAGAGGCCATGGGCAGGACGGTATCTTCGTCAGCCTCTCTCACCATCAGAACGGGCAATGCACTAACCATGACAGTGCATTTTGACCGCGAACTATGGTTGCGTATGTCTAAACTAGCCAGACATTCACCAACAGATCTTTAGGAAGAAGCCAGATCAATCATAGCAGACGGGGAAGCTACCTCAGATCATATGATTGACGTAGCAGTGGATGTGGCGTAATCAGGTTTCCGACAAATGGCTCACGGAATGGTACTGAGGAGACAGGCCTGGGTGAAGGCTACAAATTTCAGACCGGAAGTCCAAGCTCAAATTTTTTAGTCATGCCCTTTGATGAGCAAGACTTATTTGGCAAAAAGATCGATGACCACCTCAAAGGAATTAAGACAGACATGGACACTGCTCGAGCCATCAGTTCCCTTAAAGATAAGGACAAAGACCGCAGATCCTTTCGTTCCTTTCGAGGCTCATCCTCAAAATTCAGAGGTTTCATTCGTCCTTCCTATGGCCAGAAAACGCAGGGAAACACCAGGACAACAAATACCACCAATCCTCTAACAGTTACTCCCAGAGGGGGAGACGTGGCTCTACCCAGGGCAAGTCCCCGGGTAAGCAAAATTGACAAATCTTACCTTTTCCCTCAATGTCACACCCCGGTGGGGTGGGGGGGAGTAAGCCGATTTCTCCATCATTGTAAGTCAATAACATCGGACAAGTGGGTGTTACAGGTGATCCGAAAGGGTCACACTATAGAATTTCTAGATCACCCTCCATCCCATGCTCCCACACCTCGCAAGGTACATCTTTTAAGACATGTCTTGTCTAAGATTCAAAAACTGCTCCTAAAAGCAGCCATCAAACCAGTCCAAGACCAACAGAAGGGAAGAGGTTTTTACTCCTGTTTCTTCCTGATCAAGAAGAAAAACGGTCAGTGGAGACCTATTCTGGATCTAAGAGCGCTCAACAAGTTCATCAAGCGCATCAAATTCAAGATGATATCCCTACAAACTGTTTTACCTTTGCTAAACCAGCACGACTTCCTGGCCACTCTAGATTTGGAAGATGCCTACTTCCACATCCCCATTCATCTGGCCCACAGACAGTTCCTCAGGTTCGCAGTAGGGGAGTTACACTTCCAATTCCGTGTTC
This sequence comes from Ambystoma mexicanum, assembly GCF_040938575.1. Taxonomy (NCBI): domain Eukaryota; kingdom Metazoa; phylum Chordata; class Amphibia; order Caudata; family Ambystomatidae; genus Ambystoma; species Ambystoma mexicanum. Next base: position 16,555,444 of record NC_090926.1, read on the forward strand.
TCCCGTTCAGCCTAAAATCAGCTCCAAGAGTTTTTACCAAATACCTTGCACCGGTAGCGGCAAAACTCAGAAGGAAAGGAACAGAAGTCTTCCCATATTTGGACGACTGGCTGATAAGGGCAAGCTCATACAAACGTGCATGCTTGGCAGTCTCGAGAACAATAAAACTCCTAAAAGGGTTAGGTTTCTCCATCAACGAAACAAAATCCTGCCCAGTGCCCAGCAAAACAGTTCTCTTCCTGGCTGCGGACCTCGACACCTGCATCCCCATGGTAAGACCCTCTGCAGACAGAATAACAGCTATTCTACACTTGACCTCATGGTTCCTAAACAGAACGGCAACCATGGTACGCTCTTACAAATCTCTCCTGGGCATGATGTCTTCATGTATATTCCTCATACCAAATTGCAGGCTTCACATGAGACCGATCCAGGAGGCTCGTGGGAGGATACAGTCTAACTACCGCAGCCATTTCTCAAAGCACTTTGATGGTGGAACTCACCTCAGAACCTGTCACAGGGAATTCCCTTTCAAGCACCAACATCTACCCTTCTCCTCAGATGCATCTCTGTCTGGCTGCAGGCCCCATCTAGAGGACCATCAAACCAAGGGCATTTGGTCCGCTCAAGAATCTCAACTGCACATCAATGTCTTAGAACTCAGGGCAATATGATGGGCACTGAAAGCCTTCCTTCCGGTATTAGCCGGCCAGGTGGTTACCATCCAGACAGACAACATGACCTCCATGCATTACACGAACAAACAAGGAGATACCAAGTCAGAACTCCTGTCACAAGAAGCTCAACTACTATGGGCATGGGCACTGCACCACAGAGTCCAAATCAAAACGGAACATCTCCCCGGAGTGGACAACGTCCTAGCGGACAAACTAAGCAGAGAGTTCACGACTTCTCACGAGTGGGAAGTAGACGAGAAAGAAGTCCAACAAATATTTTCCAAATGGGGTCATCCGCAGATCGACCTGTTCGCCATGAAAGCCAACAATAAATGCCACGAATTCACCTCCAGGTACCCAGAACATCGGTCAGTAGGAGATGTGTACTCGGTGGATTGGACAGGGAAATTCCTTTATGCCTTTCCCCCCATCCGTCTCATATCGAGAGTGCTACACAGACTGATAGAACAGAATTGTTCAATGATCCTGATAGCTCCGGATTGGGCCCGGCAGACCTGGTACTCAACTCTAAAACACCTCTCCTGTTGGCCCCCGATTCACCTCAAAGCTCATCAGGAGCTTTTGATGCAGCAGAAGGGTAAGGCCCTCCACCACGAGCCAGCAATCCTATCTTTCAAGGCCTGGTTCCTGAGCAGTGAGAATTAATGAATCTACACTTACCTGCAGATTGCTGGGATATTATCAAGGCATCTAGAGGTCCTTCAACCCGATTTAGCTATACCCGAAAATGGACTTGTTTCTCCAAGTGGTGCGAAACAGCCTTGGTGAACCCTCTCACAGCATCGGTCAAGCAAGTGCTACCATACTTACTGCACTTGGCCAAAGCAGGATTATCTATATACTCTATCAAGGTTCATCTATCAGCCATGGCGGCATATACAACAAACCCAGATAAACAATCATTGCTCACTCTACCAGTGGTTAAGATCTTCCTAAAAGGGCTTATGCGTACTTTCCCCACCTACGCCTACATCAGTGCCATCCTGGAGCCTAACACAGTACTGACAGATCTAATGGAACCACCTTACAAGCCTATTCATAGATGCAACATGAAATTCTTATCGTGGAAAACAACTTTCTTGATAGCCATCACATCTGCCAGGAGGATCAGTAAATTACAAGCTTTATCATCAGAACCCCCTTTCACTTTGTTCCACAAAGACCGAGTCATTCTGAGAAATTCCTTCCCAAAGTTTTGTCGGAGATGACTCTCACGGAGCGCATTGCTCTCCCTACTTTTGTCCAGAATCACACATCTGAAGCAGAAAGATCTCTGCAGTCTTTAGATGTGGCGAGAGTCCTAAAGTTCTACCTACAAAGAACTAAGGAGTTTCGCTCCTCCAACAGATTGTTCATTGCTTTCTCTGGATACACTAAAGGACAACATATTTTAAAACAAAGCTTGGCATGTTGGGTCTCTCTATGTATCACCCACTGTCATCAAACCAAAGGCGACCCCTCATCAGATCTCCTTCGGCGCACTCCAGAGGGAGAGCAGGTTCAGTGGCTTTTCACGCAGGGGTAGCTTTGAAGGACATTTGCAGAGCCGCTACCTGGAGCACTCTGCACACGTTCGCCAAGCACTACTGCCTGACAGAAGATACCAACAAAGAATCTGCAGTTGGCCAAGCAGTGCTCCGCCATCTCTTTGTATAAGGTAGGATCAGCCTTCCTCCCGCCTTTCCCCTGGTATGTAACCTTGGTGTTGCTGTATGGCAAAGGTTTGCAGAAGTTTTTGCTTTCTATGTATTGATGTATACATGATGTGGGCAAGTTTTTAACTGCTTGGTATTCTATTCAAGCATGTGAATCTATGAAAGATCCAATGCTGGAGAAGTCTTAGTTACTTACCTGTAACTGTATTTCTCCAGCATTGGTATCTTTCATAGATTCACATGCGCCCACCCGCCTCCCCTAGAGGCTGCACCTACGCTCAGCATCCATCATACTGTAGTCTCTATGGTTCAAAATCTGAAGATGGCTGCCTGGGGCGGAGCTTAAACCCTGCCACCTCATTGGTTGGGGCCATAAAGGACCAAAGTGAGGTGGAGGGACTACATAAGTGAATGGCTCATAGATCATAATGGGCAATCTACAGTCATATTTCTATGGAAATAATGTATGTATTTAAAAAATGTTATAATTATTTAAATCACAGAGGATTCCCGGTCTGACGACAGGGAATATTCAATCATGTGAATCTATGAAAGATGCCAATGCTGGGGAAATACAGTTACAGGTAAGTAACTAAGACTTTTAACACTGGACAGCTCCCTGTAACTTGGGGTATTTATTGTTTATTGGGGGGGTCTCACCCCCAACCCCCCTCAACCCCAGAGGTCCTCCCCCCACCAACCCCCATTTACAAAATGTAACCCTTGTCGAGTGCTGAAATCTTTAATGTATTTCGGCACTGGACAGCTCTCTGTAACTTGTGTTATTTAATGTTTATTGCGGGGGTCTCCCCCCAAACCTCCCTCAACCCCCACAGGCCCCCCCTAATGCCCCCACCAATCCCCCCACCAATCCCCATTTACAAAATGTAACCCTTGTCCAGTGCTGAAATCTTTAATGTATGTCAGCACTGGACAACTCCCTGTAACTTGGGGTATTTATTGTTTATTGTGGGGGGTCTCCCCCAGACCCCTCTTAACGCCCAGGGGTCCTCCACCGCTAACCTCCTAAACCCAATTTTTAAAAATTAACCCTTTCCTCAACCCGTTGAATTTCCAACCCGAACATACATCTATTTTAAAGGTATGTTTGAGCTGGAAATCCATCGAAATTAATTCAATGGAAGTGCATTTCATGAATAAATTTCATTGGATTCGAATTTGATTGAACATTTTTCGTTGGAAAGACTGGCTACTGAAAAAAACACCAGGTGCAACCCCATTTCAGAATCCTCTAGGCAGAGGCTCAAAATATGCTCATCAACAGGGCCATACAAAAAGTGGCAAAACAAAGCCAAGGCACAGGGGTTGACTCACATTACTTTGTAGTGAAAAAACAGACGGAAAATGGAGACCGATTCTCTACCTAAAAGCTCTCAACAAGTTCATCAAGGGGCAAAAGTTTGAAATGCTCATGATAAGAGTCACGATAAGAGACACAATAATAGCATTGCAGACAAACAACTTCCTAGTGTTGTTAGATTTATGGGATGCGTATATTCATGACCTTGTGCAGAAGGTGCACAGATAGTAACTGCTGTTTATTAGTGGGAAACGACCACTACCAATTCAGAGTACTACCATTCGCCCTCAGTTCGACCCCAAAGACCTTCACAGAATGTCTGGCACCAGTGACAGCATACCTGTGAAGGTAGGGTCACCACATATACCACTACTTAGACGAAAGGCTGGTGAGTGGGGTGGGGGGGCCATTCGATGCAGCATCGGAGTCGCTGACACAGACCTTGAAGATATTGACACGGTTCAGATTCACAATCAACTACAAACAATACTGTATACAACTTTCCAGGCAAGTGGTCTTATTGGGAGCAGCGTTCTCCATTACGGAAGCGCTAGTCTGCCCATTACAAGAGACAGCTCGAACGATTGGGGATATAGCGACTACATTTAAACTAGGGTTGTGGGTTTCCACCAGAAAGTGTATACAATTGCTGGGGACAATGTCATCATGCATACCCCTGATCCCATACTGCAGGCTGCACATGAGACTACTGCAATAGTTCATAGCTGACAGAGGGCCACAGGTAAAAGGGGCCTGGGATGACAAAGTCCAGGTCACAGCACAGTTAGTCCTGCTCTTAAAATGGTGGACAATGCCTCACAACATATCCAAGGGCGTACCATTACAAGAAACACCACATCAAATTACCCTGGTTATGGATGCATCCCTATCAGGATGGGGTTGCTGTATCAACCAGCTATGTGTGAAAGGTCGATGAACAAGGCAAGCAGTAAGCCTAAACATCAACATCCTCGAGTTAAAAGCTGTAGGTCGGGCACTTCATTAATTCCTTTACATGATACGGGGAACGACGGTAAGGACACTAACGGACAACACAACCATCATGTATTATATAAGGAAACAAGGAGGTACCTGGTCCAGGAATCTGTTTTGGAAGGTGCGGCAACTGTGGCACTGGGCAACCAGTAACCAGATCTACCTACAAGACTTTCACCTGCGAGGAGTTCAAAACACAGTCGCAGATGGCCTCAGCGGAGCGAGCGGACAATGCCACGAGTCGGAGCTAGGTAACAGAAGGGACAGCCCTGGAGCAGGAAGGACAATGGGCTGGAAAAAGCACTGAAACAGGGGGGTGTCCAACCTTCTAGGATTCAAATCTATGCAATCAATAAGTGCAGAAGTATTCGTACCCTTGTCAAAAAGCAGCATCAATGGGGCACTGAAACATTTGTCCCATTGGTGAGCAACCTGGAAATACACATAGTCATTCCGTTATATTAGCACAGCATTTTATTATTTAGCTGTTTTCTTAGAACTTTAAAAAAAAATAAAACAAAGCAAGAAATAGATCAAAATATTGAGCCTATAATATGAAACAGAAACATGACGGTTCTTGGGCAATGAAAATGAACATACATCTGTAAGACGCAACTCATCAATAAGTGCACATTAATTCAATGACAAGTGGTGAAAGAATCATGTAAGCTGATGAAATGTTCTCAAAGTCTAAGATAGTACTCTAATAAGGAGACGTTGGTCGAGGTACCCCTATGCCCGGCTAAAGTATGACATCATACATCATGATAGGTCAGCGAGTCGGAGCTATGCAACCGACAGCTCACAAAAGTTATTAAATGCTGAAGCAAACCACAGATAGATCTGTTTGCGACGCAACAAAACATGAAGTGTGTCCTTCGTCAACAGACTTCCACAGGTAGGCTCATAGGGGGACACCTTTGCAATGTCATGAAGGGCCTGTTTGCCTACTCATTCCCCCCAACCCGGTGATCCGCAGAGTCATCGAAATGATGAGGAGGTATCCTTGTCACCTCATCCTCATTGCTTCAGCGTAGTCAGATCAACCGTGGTAATTGGACCTACTACACATGTCGGAAGAGCACCAATTCCACTCGGGGCTCCCGGGTTACTTTCATAGAACAAGGGACAAATACTTCCCCACGACCCAGGGTCACTCAAACATATGGCGTGGCTCATGACTTCAGGGAATTCTGACTTTTAGACGTGCCACGTGAATGCAGGAAAATCATAAAGGTGGCTAGAGCAGTATCTACCAACAGGTCCTACAGGCACAAGTGGACCCAGTTTTGCAAGTGTTGTTTGCAACTGTACCCTCTGGAGGTGAAGCTTCACTGCCTTCTGCCACACCTCCTGAGCATGACACAAGGGGGACTGTCACATAACTCTATCCGAGCGCACTTAGCAGCTATCTCCAGCTACAACAGGTGGAGGTATGCCCCTCTGCTGTTTAGTGACTGAGTTATCAAGCACTTCATGATCCAATGCTGGAGAAGTAGTAATTTGTTTGCCTGTAACTCCTGTTCTTCAGCAATGGTATCTTTCATAGATTCACATGCACGCTACTCCAACCAGAACCATAAAGCCTAATACCGAACTTAAGGTCAACGGGTTAGAATCTGAAGATGGCATCTAGGGGGTGGGGCATGGTACTCAATGTCCCATTGGATGCCACTAAAAGCACCCATAAAGAGGTGGACTGAATACTAAACTATTAAAAGTAGGAAGTGTGTAACCAAGGATTCCCAGCCTGACGACAGGGAATATTCAAAGCATGTGAATCATTTTAAGAGTCAAGAATGTCCTCGGGGGATTCTTTAGTTGGGGGTACTGTGAGGGGTCAGAAATGTGAGGTGGACAACTTTGTTAAGGTTTCTCAACAAATGCCATTTAATTATATTAGAAGGTTGGACACACGCCTCACCATCCCTACCCTGACGAGGATTTCCCTGCCTAAAATAAACGAAAGGAAACACTCTAACAAAGGATATCTGTCCCTCACACTTATACATGCAACAAATAAACAAGGAAATGCATGACAGTTCAAAACCAACAATAATTGAATTCTCTCCTTATAACATGGCCAAATTCTCACTCCCCAGGTTTAAGTTGGATTCTGCTACACAGTTCAAGAAAAGAAAATAAGGAAATCCTGGTTTGCAACAAAATTCCAACACAGTTCTTTGCAACTTCAATTTATCAACAGAAACATTCCAGTGATTCAACCAAGAAAATAGAAAGCTCTTCCTCTTCCTTATACAAGTATATGATTTATCCTCCTTAGATAAAGGATAGTTTCTCAGTTAATCAATAGAAACAATATATGTCTCGGTCAAAATGATTTGCCACAACGGATACTATCTAAAGGAATACAACTTTATTGTAGCAACTTTACACCGTGTTTCCTTCAGCATCACAAACAAGATAAATTGTCTTTGTCAGGACGATTTTGTACCACTTCTTAAACTACCACCTGGTTTACTCCCATGCCAGGCTTACTGCTGCAAAGGTTTGCCATCTGGGTGTACTCCCCTGCCCGGACAACTTTTCACAACAACAAGTGCTTTTGTGGTTATGATCAACTGACAAAAGGTTCACACCAGCTTCACAGTGTTCAATGGTTTGCAACTTCAAAGCTTTTGAAAGCTCTTCAAGAAAAACAAGATTCACAGTGGTACTCAATAATACTCTTCTGTAAATAATGCTCCTCTGGCTCTAATTATCCTTCTTCAGAAGGGCAGCCTTTTGCCACTCTTGTTTCCCCACTACACATGTAACCAAATATTGACAATGATACAGTCTCACTCTGCTTCTCCCTTGGCTTTGGAAATCTGAATTTACACCAGCTTCTACCATATGTTGGGCAAAGGATGAGCAACAAGTTACACAATTTATGGACTTTTCATTAGCCCCCTTCTGCCATTGGCAATACCTGATGGATTGTATTTACCTTGATTTTAGTCTCTCTTGGCTTGGGCAATGCTTGTAGGTATTCATTCTGAACAATATTGCCCCATCGAGTTGCTGTGTTTTCCACAGACTTACACTTTTAAAGTCACAGTCATTTGGTTTTATTACATAAGGTTGTCACTGCTTTGCAAAACTTTAGTATTCACAATTACTTTGACAACCACTTTCACTCATACATGAGTGCTGCTTCTGCTGCTTTTCAATGGTTCGATATTCACAATTATTTTGAGAACCACTTTCACTCAAACACGAGTGCTGCTTTTGCTGCTTTTCACTAGTTCAGGATTTAAAAAATGACTTTCACTCATATGCGAGTTCTGCTTACTCGCTAAACACCTGCTTGTATTTGCGAGCGGGTGCGGAGCGCTCCAGGGTCACTACCAACTTGTGAACTCACTCGGTAAGGCGTGTGCTTCCAATACCCTTGCCACATGCATGACTTCTGCTTCTGTGTCTTCTTGCGACCCGGCAACCTTCTTCTCTTAGTCCGCCTTCGCCTGTGCCAGCTGCAACAGGAGCTCCTTTTGCTCCTGAGACCCTCTGGTGCAACCCAGCCACCAGAGTCAGACTCGAGGCCCTCGGTTGCACACCAGCCACCAGAGACAGCCTCCTGGGAAGGAAAGCTTCCCTTGCTTTGGCTTCCCGCTGTGCAACCTCTGCAGAATAGGTCTCCAGGGGGCAAGCTTTCCTGTTGCACTCTTCCCACCGCCCACCCTCTGCACTTCAGGATTCAGGAGACAGGGACCCTCTCGGAACCGGCAGCTGATATCTGCTGAACAGTGGTCCCGGCGTCTTCTCTGTCCTGCAGCTACTGCCTGTGCTGCCTGCACGAATCACGCTGAAGCTGCTTCCTGCTTCCTCTGCTCTTCTCTATGGCCTGCACCTGAGGAGGGGGCCTTTTAAGCCTCTCTGTCTCCCTCAGATGTGCAAGAAAAAATATATGGGCAGAACCCTCTTTTTTAAGGGGCCTGACTCTAGAGGGTTGAGAAGTACAGAAATATAGGGGGGTAGAGTCAAGGGCTTCCCTGGCCAGAGGCGTGACAGGGGGTCAACAGGGCCTTGCAAGAGAGCTAGGTAACTATGAGCTCAGAAAGGAAATCACCGTAGGATACAAAAAACAATAGAGATTTATTTTAACAGGAAGACATATTCTCAGAGTTATCGTGTGCCGTAGCACAACACATATGCATACAAAAGTACATTTGTAGTCTGCATAATAGTGGGTTAGTACATAGTAGTGACAGTCTATTTTGTGTATTGTTTGAGATCACAATACATTAACATTGTCGACACTTAGGTTGGTGTTTCTGGTTCGGTACATGGATGACAAGGAGCAGTGGCTGGTAGAAGTGGAGCAGCGCTGCCGGGTAGGTACCGAACTGTCTTCAGGACTATAAGGTCGTAGTCAGATTGGGTTAAATGGGAACAGCGTCATCCTATAGTAAGAGAGGAGACTGCATTAAAAACGGTGAACTGGGTGATACCCACTAATGGCGAAAATGCAAGGAACAGGACCTACCATGTTAACATTGGTTGACGCCATGGCTGAGGTCTTGGTGTTTTACAGCTGATGGAAATGAAGGCTGGGCGGGCAATCTGCAGGAGTCAGAGGCCCGGGTCTGAGTGAAAGGAGTCAATCATTGACTAGTAAGGAAACAAATGATGTTCAGTCTTATTTGAAGAAAGGGGAGAGGCCATGACTATGCGAAGACTAAGATGCCTCGTGTACAGTGGGCGGCCATGACTAGAGCTAGGATGAAGAGCACGGATGTTGGTAAAGTGCTCTAGTGAGTAATCTGGACAACGACGGATGCGCAAGAGATTATCAAACAAAGTTATAACAAAAGATGGGCTGCGTGAACCATCTGTGAGGAATTAAGTCCATGGGTGAAGTGGCAATGCTGGGCAGACAGACTGGTTAGTTTTTCTCATTTCTTCTGATTTACAGTAAGCTATTAGAAGAGTGGGGCCTAGGTTAAATAGGTGGGTTTCAACCTGCCCTGCTCCCCCCTCATATGATCATCCCACAGAACAGCTCCCCCAGGGTCAGGATCTGAAAGCGTCTGCCTTTCCCTGGACACAGGAGAAGGGTCCGAGGCCAGGTAATTCTGGGGGAATCATTTCTGATTCATCAAAGTACCCCTTGAATGACTATAACCGTATATGTTCTTACGCACGTGCAAGTTAGCCTTCTCTGTCTTCAGGGTTTTAACTTGCTCCTGTAGCTTCTCTTGCATATCTTTGAGGGCTTGCATTTTTTATTCTGTCTCTTGGCAGTTTCAGACTACCAATCCAGGTAGCAATTCCACTGCTTTTGGTGCACCTGCAACTCATTCCATTCAAAGGTACTTTGAAAGGATATTATCTTATCTAAATCAAATGTGCCTCCCTGAGGGAACTGCCTGGTTGGGTCTTTCCGAGTATATTTGTACCATTTGTCCAGGAAATTACATGTTTTGAGTGAGTAGTGTGTGTACATGAAGTGGGCTGGACTTTCTGTAGGAGGAAGCAGTACATCTCTATACATAGGAGAACCCATTCTCAATGGGGGAGGGGCAGGGTATGGTTTAATGAGGAACCTGGTCTGTGCCACCCTCCGTCAGTGGATAGCACTATCATGCTCTGGGCTGGTGGAGTCGGACCCAGTTCCCTTTCCCAAGCTACCATATAGGGGAGCTTCTCTTCCATTGAGACGTTTTCCAGGCGTTTATAACAAGTGGCTAATTTATGGGTCTATTGCCCTTCTAGGATTTTAAGTTCTATTCCCATTGGGTCTCTGGTAGCTGCCTGTCGGATGTCCCTATTGGTCAGCCAGTGGCAGAGTTTTATGTATCTAAAACACTCGGATTCAGGCAATTGGAATTTCTCCTTGCATTCTATAAACATTGGGGGTTCTCGGTTTGCATATAGATCCCCTAACCTCAGAGGCTCCTCTGAACTCCAGAGCTGGAACGAGCCTATCTGGAGGCCTGGCGTGAACAGTGGGTTCTGGGTAACGGGTGAGAGTGAGCCTAGGCCTGACTTAATCCCTCTCTGTGCGCAGGCTTTATCCCAACTATGGAATGTCATTAAGGTGGTGGGCAGGATTGTGTCTCGGTGCCTACAGGCATCCTTGGGGAGAAACGGGAGAGAAGCCTGGGAAGGCGGAGTTCCGACTTGCTCAATACCTTGCCATTTAGGGGCTTCAGGCGATTCTTTCCAGTTCAGCATTGCAGCGACCTGGGCTGCTCTATAGTATCGTGGGATCGAAGGGAGCCTCAGTCCACCCAGCATCTTCCCTCTGGTGAGGAGTTTGCAAGGAATTCTTTTTTTTCCCTTTGCCATATAAATTGGCCTACTGCTCTTTGCAAAGCGAGGCAGTTACCCTCAGGGTAAGGTGTGAAAAACGTATAAAGGTTTCAGAAGGAGAGTCATCTTAACCGCCCTGATGCGGCCCAGCCATGAGATTTCCTGAGAGTCCCAATGTAGGATCCAATCTTTGGCTTCCTTCAGAAGACCGGGGCTGTTAGCTTTTAAGAGTCCTGGGTATGTTGGGGTCAGCTTTATTCCCAGGTAGGGGATGTCTGTGGTCGACCAGCGAAAGGGGATGCTACTTGGTGGGATGTCAATCCAGTGGGGATTTCCATTATAGCCATTCCCACTGATTTTTATGGATTCACTGCGAACCCCGACACCACTGCAAATTGAGCCAAGAAGTCAGTGAGAGGTGGAAGAGACCAGAGAGCGTCATTTAGGAAGCAAAGCACATTGTCTGTGTATAAGGCCACTTTATGGCATTGTCCTGCATATTCGAAGCCAAGGATTTTGGGGTGTAGGCGTATCTGTTGGGCCAGGAGTTCCATCGCCAGGGCGAATACCAGAGGGGACAGAGGGCAACCTTGTCTAGTGCCTTTGCCCAGGGTTATCAGAGGGGTCCATTGTGAGTTGATCTTATCCCGGGTCGAGGGAATTTGGAAATTTGAAAGAATCAGTTTTGTAAATTTCGGGCCAAAACCAATTCCTTTTAGAACTAATTTCAGGTATTCGCAGGACATGCTACCGAAGGCCCTGTGGGCGTCTAAGGATAGTAGCGATAGCTTGCCAGGGATCCTAGGGGCTAGGGAAATTAGATTGATCGCCCTACGAATATCATGCGCTGAGCGGTTGCGGATAAAGCCCGTCTGGTCTTTCTCTATTAGCGTCGGGGAGACCTCCCCTAGCCGGCCTGCTATTATTTTGCTACAGAGTTTCGCGTCTGTATTAAGCAAGGCAATGGGGCAGTAGGATGTACACTCCATGGGGTTTTTCCCTGGTTTTAGGATCAATGTGGTAGTGGATTCTGCCATGGATTTGGTTACAGATGGTATTAAAGAGTTTTGTCAGGTGGGGGGTGTAAGGTTAGCACTAAAGATTTTGTAGAATTTGTTTGTGAGGCCATCCGGACCCGGGGCTTTTCCGAGGGGGAGGGATCGGATTGCTAATTCAATTTCCTGAGCAGATATGGGCTCCTCAATAGGATCCTGAAGCTCCTGGACGACTTGCCGTACGTGCGCATTGCGTATAAACTCCTGGGCCATCTGGGGGTCAGTATGATGGGGAGAGGAGTGTTCCCTAAAGACGTTTTCCACTACCTGGAGTTTTTTATCCTCCTCTGACGAGACACATCTCCCATTAGCGTCTCTTAGAGTTTCTATGCGGTTACGCCTAACTTGTTTTTTCAATTTTGCTGCCAGAAGTCGATTGGCTTTATTCCCTTTCGAGTAAAATATTGCTTGGTACTCATTAGAAAGTGCACCGCTCGGCACATATGATGCGCTTCTAGGTCCTTCTGAGATATACGCATGACTTGGAGCGAGCGCTGGGTTCCCTTTTCCCTCCTTTCCTTGGAGTTCTAACTCCAGCTGGGTCTGTAGGTGTTTCCTGACCCTCCCTCTTGCTGTTGTTTGGTATGTGATGTGATCCCGGATTACTGCCTTTCCAGAATCCCACACTGTGTCATAGCTCACCTGACCGGTGTCATTCTCGGTAAAATAAAGTTTTATGGCTTCTGATATGTGGGACCGGAACAGGGGGTCTTCCAACAAGAGCTCATTCAGGCACCAGGTTAGCTTGGGCGATGGGGTGGCGCCGTGGGGTGGGGCTAACCTGAGCATTACTAGAGCGTGGTCCGACAGGGCTTTCGGGAGAATCTCTATGGTGATCGTCTGGGCTATAAGAGTGTCAGACACAAGAAACATATCTAATCTAGAGAACCCCTTGCGCACTGTGGAGATAAAGGTGTAGTCACGTTCCCCCTGGTGGAGGAAGCGCCACGTCTCTATAAGTGAGTGTTCGCGCATGAGTGTGGTGAGTGCTATCAAATTTCTTTTATCATTGGCGGTTGGAGGTAGGGATTATCTACCAAGGGATTAACCACCTCGTTAAAATCCCCTCCCAGAATGAGGTCTCCTTCTGCGTGCTCCCCCAGTGTCCTGGATAATGAGGCAAAGAACAGGTCCTGATGAGTGTTTGGAGCATATAGGGAAACCAGGGTCACCTTCCGCCCTAAAAACATTGCAACTAATAAAAAGTATCTCCCACTCTCATACCACAGCTCTATCAGTACTTTCAAGGGGGTACCTTGGCGCACCAGAATGGCGACTCCTCGTTTCTTCAGTCCCGAGGAGGCACAACATTTTGTGGGGTACAATTTGTTATTGAGGCGAAATTCATCTCAGGGCAAAAGGTGAGTCTCCTGAAGGAACAGGAGCGAAGAGTTAAGGGTGGCCATTCTATCAAATAGTGCCTTTTGTTTTAGAGCGGAATTTAGGCCTTGTACCTTCAAGGTAAGGCAATTAATGCCAGGGGCAGCCATTCTGATATCGTTAAGGCATCTGCATAGCTCGATATAGGAGTACCCTCTCGTCAGGGAGCCAGCCTCCCACAGTTGTGCTTCCAAGTGCAATTGATATATAGGCAAATGTGTCAAGATTTTTAGAATACAGTACCCCGAAGGCTGGCTCGTCCATTGTTTGTAGACTCCAGAAGGTAATCAGTGCTGGCATTGTGGCAGAGAGGGCATAAAGAAGAAATCCGAGAGGCATTGTGGTAAGGCCAAAAAAAGGATTCGATAAAATGTGATTAAAAATTTAAAAGGGTAGAAAAAACCGCGGGAGAGCTTGTCAGTGCTTTCCCTAACACAACCAACATCAATATTAAGTCAACAATAATAGGCGCAATTCGTTCTGGGCACCTGATCAGCGTCGATTCCTGTTCCCACCGCTTCTTGTGCAGGATTATATTTGTAGAGTCAAGTGTGTCTTGTCATTGCAATTAGTGGATCATCCTCGGCAGTGTCCGTCTTGTGCTACTTGTTCAAAGTTATAATTGCGGAAGTAGGTGTGCCTTTCCAGCAAGCAGGGATCCCTTGGTAGTGTCTGGTTCATGGATGTGCAGTTCTTATCCGGATTGACAAGGTTCGTCTGCTCTTGCCGGTATTCAAGGGTGTGCATAGCTTCTATGGGTCTGCGCAGTGTCATGCAGGGACTGCAGTCTCCGGCTCCACGTGTGGGGTCCCCATCCCGGAGGGCCAGCCCCTGGGCTTCCTTTTCTTGTCTTTTGGTGTGGGGGCTCTGACATGGGTCCCCCATTTTCTCGGCACCCGGGGTGGCATCATTATTAGGTTACAGCGTTGGATCTTTAGATTCTTCTTCAGAGCTAATGGTGTAGGGCCGGTTGTGGAGCTCAAAGATCAGCTTACACAGGAACCTCCAACGCTAACGGACCTTCCTGGTTTGAAGCCATGTTGTAACTTTTTGCAGGTGCCTGCGACTCGCTAGGGTGTATGGCGATAGGTCCTGTAACAGGGTTAGAGATGCTCTTCGGAACTTCACTGGCTCTGTCCTTCTAGCCGCCGCCATGATTTCCTCTTTTTGGTGAAAGAAATGTACTTGAGAGAGGACGTCAGGTAGGAGGTTCCGTCCTTGCTGAGCAGAGGAATAGACCCGGTGGGTCCTGTCCAGGATCAGTTCATCTGAGTACTGAGTAGTCGAGGTTCAGCAGAGACTTAAAGATAGCTCTCACTTAATTTGTTAGGTCTGGATCCAAGATTTGCCGCGGGACCCCACGGAGGTGAACATTATTTCTTCTCAACTGCTTTTCCAGGTAGGCCTGTTTTGCCCATACTTCTTTCCTTGAGCCGTTTCTGGTGAGTTCTGCGCAATCATTTGCCTGCTTGCAGGTTGTATTTTCCAGGTCGTTGACTCTAGCCTCTAAATCCACCAGGTGGGTGTTCAGGTCAGCAATTGATTGTGTCAGGGAGTCCTTGGAGGTTTTTATCTCCAATTTTATTTCCTGCGTAATATCCTGTTTGAGAGCTCTTAGCATATCTTCGAAGTCCTGTTTGGAGAGGGCAGATTCTGGGAGAAGGGCAGCCGCCGGTGAAGTGTGAACGTCAGCTTTTGTAGCCTGCATCTTCTGATCTGGTGGTGCTTGGGGTGTCAGGAAAGCTGTAATTTAATTCCCCTTGTTCTTTATTGCAGCCTTGGACATTGTTGGGGGGGTTTTCATTAGTGTGCCCCACAAGCAGGTGAAGGCAGTCCAGTTTAATGGTGCTGTCCAATGTCTCAGGGAGGTTCTTTGGGAGTTTTCCAGTGTCAGAGCATTATTGGATAATGTGATTATCTGCAGAATCCCTGTGTTTCCAATAACAGTAGTTTCTGACAATCCTCTTAATCCATGTCAGTTTTTCTCTCCATTAATCCTGTTTGCACATCCCCATAGAATGAGAACCCAGGATCATGGTGCAACGGGTATTGGGCCCGCCCTGCCGCTTCGTTGTGTGTGTTATGAACAGCAGGCATACAAGGAGGAGGCTTCGTCGAGGCTCCAGTCACTGGGCCTCATTACGACCCAGGCGGAGGACCATGGTGCTATTAGCACCATGGTCCATGCCGGAGTCCGCCATGGTGAATGGCAGAATTACCGCCCCATTCCGAGGTTGGCGGTCGGTATTTCCCCATTCACCATTGGCCCTTCCCCATTCCCATTTTTGCCCCATAGGGCTCAATGGGAATGGGGAAGGCGCTAAGTACGGTACCGCAAATTGCGGTACCGTACTTGGCACCAAGGTCCCTTTGCGGGTCCCTACTTTAACGGCTGGTAAAACCAGCCGTTAAGGTCGGGTCCGCAAAGGGACCTCGTAATCAGGCGCTAAGTGTTTAACCTTTTAGCCTTTTACGGCGCCGTTAAACACTTAGCGCCAGGGTCGTAATGAGGCCCACTGTCCATTGCCCTCCCTGATCCAGGAGGCGGTGACCGCTGATTAGGAGAGGGGGGTCGGGACTCTACTGAGTCCTCCTTTCACGGTCCCAGCATTGTTACGGTCGTCTTCCCCGGTCCTCAATGTCCCACAGGAGCGGGCGGGCTGGGGGGAGGGGCCTTTGCGAGTGTCGCTACCCCCAGGCCGTGGACTCCGGCACCCACCCCCAATCCTCACCTTCGGCACCGCGGTATCCGCTCTACCAGGCAGCCACGGTGGGTCCGTTCACTTCGCCCCCGGCTCCTCACACAGCCCAACCCATAGGTGGCAAGGGTTGATTGGGGCTGCCGCTACTTCATTTAGTGCAACGTCTGGTTCCGCGCTTCACCACCAAGGATTTGGCGGACCGCCTGCCATCTTGCATCCCCGGCCAGAGACGGAACAGGCTGCAATTGTGCAGGCACTCTAAAACCAGCTCCTCAAGCTGCGAATTTGCTCCTTCGTGCTGTTTCTCAGACCGGGGCACCTTCTGGCATCATAGTTGGGGGGGCGGGGGAACTCTCCTTTTAAAAATACTGGAAGTGTCTGGATTGGGCACCATAAAGCGGAGCTCACGGCAGGCGTGCTGCCTAGCCACGCCCCTTTCCTCCCCTCTTTTAAAATGAGATTCTTGCACAAACAGAATATCCACTCCTTTCTGTATGCATCCCTGGTCTACAAGAGATCCTATACAGGGGGCTAAGTCCCTTCACTTTCAAAGTCTCAATCGTCTAACCATCCTCCCCTGAGTTATTCATGGCCTCTTGTGAGAAGCCTCCACAGTCCCATCACTTTCTCTCCTTGCTTTTCCATGGTTCCTTTGCATGTTTTGAGTTGTCTCTTGGTCCCAATTCATGTTCACCTCCTGAAGTAAGAATGAACTTTTACAGCCCATCCCTATTTCCCAACCCACACCTCTGCCCACAATACGATCCTGCCTTGACACCCACTGAACCTATATTCCAGCATGTACCAATAAGGCCTGTTTCTCTGTATAGCAGCATCCTCTTTATCATCTTCCTCCGCCCCCTAAAATGTTATGTTGCCACCTCAGCGCCATCAACTCCTTCACCCATGCTTAGTTGTATAAAAGTGCATGTCCCTTACCCCTTCTAAATTACTTTATTAATTGATCCTTGTCCCTCGAACAATATCTCAACCCAAAATAAAACCAACTCCCCCCACATCCCCAACCTTTTGACTTTCCCTGTGAGATCCTTGGTCTCCTCTTACATTACATTGCGGTCTGCAATGCTTACCCCTGCCATATGTGGATATGTGTGTGTGTCTGTTCAAATGTTCTGCATACTTCCCAACATGCTATAAACCTCAAATTTGGCATGTGGGTAGGTTTCCATGATATGGACAATATAAAAAGTATAAGATATAGATTTTTAGATTTTCTTTTTAAGTGGTCTGCCATGCTTACCCCTGCCATATGTCCATATGTGTGTGTCTGTTTGAAATGTTCAGCATACTTCCCAACATGCTACAAACCTGAAATTTGGCATGTTGGTAGGTTCCATGGTGTAGACATTGTAAAAAGTATAACATATACATTTTTTCTAATTTTTGTTTTTGTTAAGCGGTCTGCAATGCTTACCCCTGCCATATGTGGATATTTGTTTGTGTGTGTGTGTCTTTTCGAAATGTTCAGCATACATCCCAACATGCTACAAACCTGAAATTTGACATGTGGTTAGGTTGCATGGTATAGACAATGTAAAAAGTATAAACGATAAGCGGTCTGCAATGCTTACCCCTCCAATATGTGGATATGTGTGTCTTTTCAAAACGTTCAACATACTTTACAACATGCTACAAACCTGAAATTTGGCATGTGGTTAGGTTCCATGGTGTAGACAATGTAAAAAGTATAAACGATAAGCGGTCTGCAATGCTTACCCCTGCCATATGTTGATATGTGTGTGTCTGTTCGAAATGTTCAGAATACTTCCCAACATGCTACAAACCTGAAATTTAGCACGTGGGTTGGTCCCAAGGTATAGCCAATATAAACAGTACCAAATATACATTTTTCAGTTTTTCGGTTTTTTCTACGTACACTTCAGGTGTTTATTGTTCCTAAACGTTCCACACTAACAGCATTCTAGCTGACATTAGCGGCACTCACTTCTGAAGCTAAGAAACAGAAATTGTTCCACCAAATAAATGCGCTGCTAGCACCACCAAAGTTCAAAACTTTCAATGATATGGTTCAGTGTTGCCAATGAAGCTAAGTCCTCAAAGATGCTGCTCAAAGGGATCTCAAAATTGTTTTATATATAATATTTAATAGTGTCCATATTCAGGAGCCAGAGTTGAATGCCAACACGTGTTTCGACCTCCACAGGTCTTTTTCAAGGCAAAGCTCTGCTCACAATAAGTGATAAAAAAGAGACATGTACATACATGATGTTAGACACAATCCACATTGCAAGACCCAAAACAAGGACAAGGTGAAAAATAAATTTCAGGGCAAAGTATGCAAAATGACAATAATAGTGCATGGGGATGAAAACAGGAAAACAGGAAAAAACACACATGAGGTATACATTACCAAGAACAGATTGGCGAATAAAGTAAACAGGAACATGTCACCACCGGTACATGGAATAAAATTAAATAAAGGAAAATGACAAACGAAGACTTATGCTCAAAAAGCAATGAAAGCAGAAAAATAGCATGAAATCAATACAATGTTTGAATAAAATGTAAAGTTGAAATAGAAACTAGCTAATTAAATCACATGAGTCACCAGCAGAAGCCCAGCAGCTCCAAAGGCCGTGCCTGCCACCGCACCCGCTGACGGAAAGAAAGAAGCACACTGTGTGGAATGTAAAAGGTAGCCTAGTTCAAACTCATGCCATGGACCTAGTTTAAGTACCACTTCCATCAGATGGCATGGAGTGTCCCAGTTGTGCAACATCGTGGGTTAATTACGCAAAATTCCAGTCCTCGCCAATTAATACTCGTTTCTAAATGCATTCAGGCATAACCGCGCTCGTAAATCTGACGTCCTGAATTAAATGATGAGAGACAAATCACTGAAAAGAATTCAAGAGCCAATGTGCTATGGTCGAAGAATTCATAGTGAAACTTATCGCATACCTAAAAAAGAAACTTAACTGCTGCGATATTGAAAATACGCCGGGTAGCGACTCGTGTGTGGATGCCCAATTAATCCGAACGCTTTAAGCCTCAAAATGGCATGACCTATTAAAGCAGAGGGACGTCTGTGTTAGAAAATCAACAGACTCCCAACGTAAAGAAGTTTAAGATGCCACACTATAGGTGTACGGTGATATGCAAACTTACCAAAATGAACTCCCGTCTGATTCTGCCAAGTTCGTGCTGCATAGTGGGCTGACCGGCGCTCGTTTCCGTATTCAATACCTAGAGAAAAGGACCTTACGAGCGCATGACGCGTCCCTAAACCCGTCACATGATCTGATCACGTGATCCGGAAAGACATATGGGATAACGCGAGGCAATTATTTCCAAAAAGCTAATAATTATCTGAAAAATGAGCCAAAAGTTCATGAGAAATGTATGTTTGGTAATGTAATGCAAGGGAGAAAATAATGGTCCGATCATATATCACGGTACTGGTCACGTGACCCAATGTGGTCACATGATCCAAAAAATAGGGACCTAAGCAATAACGACAGATTGTATGGTAAAAAAGTAGGAAAACATATTAGTAATATAGTTAGGTGTTCATAATGCAAATTTGTAACAACACATAGCACGGAAGTAAGCCCGTAACATAAATACGATCGTGTGTGTTCAAAGGGTCAGAATTAAATTTGGCGTGATAGACGTGCAGGCTCCTGATCCGGAGGTGCAAGAAAAAAGACATTGGTGTGATCCTATATTACCCATCACTAAATCAATTGGCCAGAATCTAAATGATTCTGCAGAAACTGGTGGCAAAGGTGAATGGGGGAGGATAACGATCCACAAAGCTACTCACAAGGTCCTGTTCATAGAAAGAGTGACGTGTGCTTCTCTGTGTGTAGTAGGTTTTGAGGTGCCTACCTGTTTCATCAGAGTACAGCAGCTAGTTGTGGTACATTATTAAGTAGTTTGCACGTGATTTGCTTGCTCAAGCGCTTCCATTTCCTGGCACACCTCAGTTATACTGTTTTTCACTTCTGAAGTTATGCGGGTGACACAAAACAGTGCTTTTGTATGAATGCAGGTGACAGGAAACGGTGCATGTCTCTTCAGAAGTGTTTGCAATTACGTTGTCTGTCACATCGTGGCAAATCTCTCATGATAATTACAGGAACTTCATTTCCCACGGGATTTGATGAATGTATGCCATCTCAACAGTACAAAGCTTACACGCTTCAGCCCTACACTTACGGTACTTATGTTGAGCCCGCTCCTGCCTTGGCTGTACACCGGGACACCAATAATGTTACTGCACAATCTCAACGCTCTTAAGTAGGAATACTGTGCGAAGCACGGGTACAGGTGCCAGTCTGTGAATATAAATGTGACAGGGAAAAAATATCTTAAGTCTCCATAGGACCTTCCGCTTTTTTTAAAATACCTTTACTTATATTCTGACCTCACACGTTCATGTATTAATGTAATGTATTTGTATTGTACAATGTAAGGAAGTCATGGTATCAAAGCAAGACATACACACATGATCACAGTTGAAGGGTGTTTATTAAACTGTAAAATGGGTGAGATAAATGCCTAATCTAAACCTAAATCTAAGTTCGGAGCAAGTTACATTGCCAATCCTTACCGCTATGCTACAAAAGAGTGTGGGATAATGTTCACAAGAAAAGAAATAATTGTTCACAAAATGATAAGTCAGCATGTTATGGCCGTGGTCTGCCTTCCCCACGTTTTTAGCACGGGACAAGGTGGGACTCTCGAGCACAGCACACTCCTGGGCTTCTCCGGCACAAGCTTACAGTTACTTTTCTCAATATCAGGGCCTTCTGTATCCAAGTCTCTTCTCATGCAAAGTCTCTTGCTTCAGAGGGCCTGATATATCAAAACAACAAAACAAAAGTTCCTTCTGGTAATCTTTACATCACCCTTGGATCCCCCTCAGCCGGCTCCGATCCTTCTCTCAGTCTTCCTCTGTCAGGCTCAGACCAACCAGGGCACTTGTCAATTCAAACAGAGGCTTCCGAAGGCAATCTCTTCTCACTGGGTTAGTGTGTTTGTTTACGGCAAGCACGGTCTTCACATATTCACAGTTTACACAGCATTTCCCTCAGCCAGGTGCAAACGCCTACTTCACAATGTCAAAACCTCTGCAGTGGGTCAAGGACTTTTCGATTGTACAAGGGGTTTGACCCTTGTACGACCATCTTAACACATTATGCCGGCCTTCCCTATTGCCTCTTGGTATTTGTAGTTTCTTTCCTCCCAATGTTCAATACAGTCTTTTTGTTCATAAGAGGGGTACCCGCTAGAGACCTGCGATGGAGCCAAACCACTCTATTTATGGTACCAAGTTTGCTCACAAAAGACTTTGGGCCTCATTACGAGTATGGAGGTAGCCATTCCGCTAAAAGCGGCATGGCTACCCCCATACCGGGTACCAGGTCCGGGTCCCGCAAAAGGGGATTTACGGGGCCATTCTGACCTTGGAGGGCCCGGTAAATCCATTTCACGGGACTCTGACCCGGTATATCCCCATTTCCATTTGAGCCCCCATAGGGCTCAATGGGAATGGGGAGGATGCTAACAACAGGCCCGTTAATGACGGGCCTGTTGTTAGCATCCTGGACTGCTGGTCTGACCAGGCGTTCCTTAGCGGGACCCACAGCAGTCCTCGTAATAGGGCGGCCCGTAATGAACGGTGCAGGTCCCTTACCGGCACCGTTCATTACGTGTCCGCCAGGGTCCTAATGAGGCCCCTTGTGTCTCATTATCTTCTTAATCTTTTTTTGAGAAACCTGAGGGTTTTCTCCAAGGTAGACCCCGGGAGTCCCTTATTCAGGTGACCAACAAAGAACTGGCCCTCTCAGATCACAACCCACAGGTAAAGGAACCCAGGGCCGTGCTCGGGGGAAAAACCCCAGGTGAGACGCTGTATTATACCGGGGAAGGAGGAAAGGAGGACGAAGTCCCTGTGGCTTTTATAGGTTGCTCTACATCTACCTCCCTTCCGCCCAATGAATCTCCCTTACTAGAATACAACAACCCTCTGCATCTGGTAAACCCATCGAAAACCACAACTCTCAGAATCCCTGCTTTTTTGTCTTCTACCCGGATATTCCCAATCATTCCTCTTCACGTCCCTCTGATAATTCATTCCCGAATACCCAATCTGCCTTGACAAAACACTACCATTCCCACAATCCCCTCTGTTCAGTTCACAATCCCAACTATCCCCGTTTGCGTGGGGATCTGTGGGGAGAATGCGTGTTTAAATGTGGGAAGGGGGTTGTGGGTGTGGAAAGATGGGTATTGGGGGGTTAACATGAGAATGAGCGGGCGAGGGTGAGGGTGGAGGGGGGGGGGGTTCTATGTAATACTGCACTTTAAAGCCTGCACTGTGTTCGGGCTTTCAAATGTGGGATTATGGCATACAACTGATTTATAAGCAATATGTATGACCTTGCATCTGTTCCTTGAACTGGATTACTGTTAAAACAAGAATTGTCAAAGCTAACAGTATTGGCTCTTGTATATGCACTATATATGCATTTGTCGGGCACTGCCATAATATACAGCACGTATTTTGTGCCAAATGGCACCATTATGGCAGTGCCTGGGAATGCCTATCCCATCACTATACAACAAAAACGGTTGCTTTTCCTCTAGAGAGTTTGGGGTTTGTGGCCTGCCCACAGGGTCTCTTACTGTGGCCTTGGCGCTGCACTACTTTAAATTGTTCAATTACAACATAGTAACATAGTAACCTCTGAAAACGGCACTGTAATAGAGTTTGAGCGAGGGCGGTTTTATGATATTGAAGATACACTAATGAGCAATACAGCTATTCCAGCAGATGGCGCTCAAGCCTCACACGAATAGACGCATTCCAGTTTCATAGCAGTACACCCCGTTTCGGTGCCGCCGGTTCGGCGCAGGACAATTTGGCACAGCCAATTTGGCGCGGCCAGTTCGGCGACGGGATGTTTTGGCGTTGGGATGTTTTGGCGCGCCAGTACGTGCATATGCTGGGAGTGCTCATTTGGCCTGATCAGAAAAGCGGGTTGTCTGCCAAAATGTTACAGTAAAGTTCTGATCAGAGATAAAAGAGGCTTGTTACATTTTCGCGCTGTCAGGTGAAATGTAGATGTACCCCTCGCTCTGAGCTAAGACACTACACGTGTCTACGCTGATGTCTGTTAGACTGGTGTGCTGCTCATTAGAAACAATACCCTGACATACTGGGCCTCATTACGAAGTGGGCATAAAGGGATACCGGGCACCGTTAAGGACATCAGTGCCGGTAATCCCTTTGCGCCCCATTCCGAGGTTTTCCCAGGTGTTATGGACGAGGCCCGTTAAGGGACTTCAGAGCTAATAACGGTACAGCAAATTGCGGTACCGTTATTAGCTCCCTCCCCATTCCCATTGAGCCCTATGGGGGCTCAAATGGGAATGGGGACTGACTTTATCAATGGGGACTTACCGGTCCCGCATAGGTCGGACTAGACTGGTAAGGTCCCATTGAACAAGGTCGGAGTCGGAACCGGTTTTGGAGGCAGCCATGGCGCAAATAGCGCCATGGTTACCTCCAAACTCGGAATGAGGCCCACTGTATTGCAAACTTGCGTAAAGGTAGTGTTCATTTGCCTTGATGGAATCCAGCAGGAGTTTGCAATGGACAGAGGCACTTTTGTTCATTTTTTTTGTATGCTTGGTTAATGCAGTTTTGCCGCCGAGTCACTGTCGTGTAAGTATGCCTGTAATGTTTTATTGTCACAAACCTGTGGAACTTTAGCTTTGCAAAACTCACAAAGGAGATACAGCTGTGCGGACCCGGCAGAATCGTAAGAAGTCGGAAGGATGGTGGGGTCTGCTTGCTTTACCCGCCGCCTCTTGACGTGAGTGAGCAGAGCCTGCCAGGTTGATGAGCCGCTGCGGAGCAGGACATTTCTGTGTGGCCAGTTCGGCGCCGAACCGGCTCCTGCGCCGAACTCGCCGCGCCGAAATGTCCTGCTCCGGTTTCATAGAGATCAAAACCATAGCTTGCCCTTTTTACAAGATAGTGTCGGGTCATTATGAGTTTGCCGTTATCCCATGGAATACCGGCAAACTGACCCTAACATTACTGATATCCCAGTATTTCCGTGATATTCCATGTGCTGTCAACGGCGGGAGATCCCCATTCCATGGAGGGGATTGCCCCAATTAGTGGCAATGGTAATACCTGTGCCGGTAATTGTGTCATTTTCTTGCTGGTGGGGGCCTGATTTACCAGCAGCTCAGGGCTGGAGATAAATCAGTGCTCCCATCGGCAAACTTGTGTTTCACTGGTGCAGTAAAAGTGCTGGTGCCGGAATTACCGGCACTTTTACCACACCAGGGAAACTGTGGGCCTCATTCCGAGGTCGGTGTTAACCCCCCGGTACCACTGGCGGGTTCCTGCCCACAAGGAAACACTGAATCCGCTGCCTGACTTCCTGGTGCCACCGGGACATTACAAGTCCCGGCGGAGCGGGAAGTCAGGTGGCAGATTTGGTAAGGGTGCCAGTGCTTCTGTGACAACTCTGCCTACCAAGGCCGATGTGCCCTAAGTGGGACTAAAAAATGAGCCCAGGGCTCATCAAGGGGGCGTGGTCTAATGGCAGGGGTGTACGCGGGTGCGTCAAGCCACGCCCACCTACGAGCCCCGGCCTAATTCTTTTGTCCCACTTAAGGCTAAATGGGCTACAGGCACCCCTGCCAGGCAGCCTTTTGTGGGGATCAGCACCCTCTCACCACCGGGGGAGAGGGTGCTGACCTCAGCATTTATTTTCTAAAGGCTTGCCTGGCAGGGGACACCACCTCGCCATTTCAGCCATAATGGTGGTGCTGCCCCTCGCCAGCTGAGGAGGGGCAGCATCACCTTTAAGGCTACGAAGGTGAGGCCGCTGGAAGCAGAGGACTTTTTTTCTAAATCCTGAAGCTCCCGCTCATTCGCGGGAGCTATAGTATTTTGAAAAAAAAGTCCTGTGATTCCAGCGGCCTCACGTTTCTCTCCATAGCGCCAGCATTATGGATGAAAAGCATTTTTTTTCGCACATTTATCGAGAGCTTCAGGCTTTAGAAAAAAGACTTGTCCTCTAGCGGCCGGGCTGCCAGGGGAGATTAGAGAGGCCCGGCATGGCCCTCCTCAGCCCCGGCCCACTTAAAGCCACGTGGCAGGGGCAGACCTGCCGGGCGCTACGGCTCCTGCAGGCAAGCCCATAGTGTGGCAGTCCCGAAACAAGGGTGCCGGTGAGCTTACTGGCCCCCTTGTTTCCAGACCGCCACACTCGGAATGAGGCCCAGTCACATGAGAACAGGGTAACAAAAAGCCAGGCACAAACCCCCTTGAAGGAGAGACAAGCCATCCTTCAAACATCATAAGAAGGACTGAATGAAAGAAATGGATACACCTGACAGACCCATCTTGAGGCGCAATTGTACATGCTACACAGCCAAAGAGGCGCAATAGCCCCGTGCGTTGAGTAAAGACAGCGAGGGCAGCAGATAGGGACAGGAGATCGAGTACTGGAAGCTCTTCGTGGATGGAAAGGTTTTGAGCTCTGCAATGCTAATTCGGCAAGTGGCCCTGTCTGGCTTCAGTCCCAAAATGGACGTAGGTGAAGGAACTCTCGTGGTGGTCGCTTCGTTTGCATTCACTGAAAGTTGAAGTTGAGTTTAAATCGACTCCATCTGATGGGAAAATGGCAGAGGTTGTACTGCCCTGTCAGTCTCTTTCTAACTATTGCTCCCCTCCAGCGCACCCCAACCTCTCCAGCCTGCAGTTGATGACTTTGTCCAAACAGCGTGGTGCTCTTGCTTGAGACAAACATCCTCAAACTGAGAGCCACTCCACGGCATTGCATTGCCCACAAGAAATTCGGACAGAGAACGTCCCCATTCAAGTCAGCATCAGGACGAATGACTCTGCAATGACCTAATACACTGAGAAAAAGTCTAAAAATTAGAAAAAATACCCAAAAGCAAGATCAAGGGGTTCTCGCCAATTCATGAGGAATCTTTGGTGTGAAAACTGTCTATCTCCGACCCGTGAAGATTTGACTCTGGAAAAAACAACGTCCTCTTTTGTGGTAGGGGTTGACACATCTGTTGAACATCCAATGAGTATTGAGCTCCAAAAATCTCCTCGAACAGGGCAAAGCAGAAGTGTAAAAATCTTGAGAAACCTGGGCAGTCTGGGAATGGAGGACCAATTGATAAATCCTTTAAACCAAGGTCAGAGGCTGGTGAAGGCCAGGACCTGACCATGCTTTCAGTCTATTCTGAGATAGAGAGTATCAGTGAATCGGCCTATGTAAATGGGGTATCGCCAGGTGAGACTTCACCCCTAACCAGGTTTGTAAGGGTCTTGTGGACCCCCGTGAGAATTTCTCCCCACCCATTCCAGCCCCTCGCTCTAAGGCCTTGCCACATTTCAGACTATTACCCCTGACCCGTATCTTCTTGCCTCGCAGTACGGACTCAACCAATTCCGCGAAACCCACAACAACAAATCAAAATGTAGGGGCTAATAGAACTTTAGCAAAACACAAGAGGTGATGGCTGGAAGGTTTGGAATAAATCTTATCCACTGGCATTGCTCTGGGCAACCCTCTAGACCATCGTTCTTCGCCTGCCAAGCCATTACAGAAGGGGAAAGACTATATGCAAATCAGGCTTGGACCCACCCCAAAAGGGGCAGTCCAGCTGAACTACTAAGAATCCCCAAACATGTTTCAGCCTTTTTGGGCCTCATCAGTGAGGAGTAGCTTAGGTCTCTAGGCCCAGCAGGCACGGGACCCAAGTCTGGGCTTACCCGTCCCACTCTGGGTGACTTTAGCAAAAACACAAGAGGTATCCTGCCATCCCCAGGAAGGATCGGACTTCTCCTATGTTGGTAGGTTCATTGAGCTCGTTCATTGCCCGTACCTTGTCGAGGTCGGGTTGCATCCCCTCCCCAGAGAATGTGTCCATAGAACCTTAGTTTGTCCCTGCTGATGTTACATTTATCATAGTTCAACGTGAGTTCTGCTGTCCTCCGGATTTCACACACTTCTAGGAGTGCTTCTTCATGCTCCTCCTGCGTGGTGCCATAGACCAGGATGTCGTCCGAGTAATTGAACGCTCTCTGTACTGGGAGGACTAGGTGCCTGATTGTCTCTTGAAAATCTCTGCGGCAGAGGAGATTCCAAAATGTAGCCGTTTTTACCAGAAGAGGCCGTCATGCGATGCAAACCTTGTGCTCCCTCTGGAGTCAGGGCGCAACTCGAACTGGTGGTACCCCTGGTTGAGGTCAAGTTTGGAGAATTTAGTGGTGCAGTTCAGGCTGACAATCATGTCTTCAATTCTGGGCCCTGGGTGTTTCTCCCTCTCTATGGCGGTGTTGGCTACTCTCATGTCAACACAGAGGCGTAGTTTGTTGCCCTCCTTTGGTACCACTACCAGAGGAGAATTCCATGGGGTGGCCCCTGTTGCCCGTTCAATTATGTCATTGTCTAGGAACTGCTGCAGTTCCTCTGACGCGGCGTCTTGTAAATGGAAACCCACTCTGCGTGGGTGTTGAAGGACGGGCTTGACCTGCCCATTGATGTGGAGGCTGATAACCGTTCCTTTCAGTTTGCCCAGCCCACGAAACAGTTCCGGAAACATCCCTTTGATCGATTCCTTGGTAAGCGGGGACCCCGCTAGGTGGCAAATTGACCAATGGCTTGGTTGGCTGCCAGTGCACATTGCCATGTCTCCCTCGCTGAAATTGATGTCGATCAAGCCTAGTGCTTCCGCAGTAAGGTAACTGAGGAGAAATTTACCTTGGACTGGGCTGCGTAGAACGTGTATGACGGCGTTGATCCTTTTCCCCTTGAAGAAGAATGATCACTTCGGTATCAATGAGGAACGTGTGTGACTGTCCATCATTACCCTCACTTTCGGAGCCTCACTGCCTTCATGTGTTCCCTGGATGAGGTTCACAAACTCGTTCAGGAATTCGGGGTCCAGTCTGTAGGAGAACTCATCACAGTTAGGAGTATTGGTCCTCTGGGTAGCCGTGTGCCTCTTCGTAGTATTTCTGTTAAAATAGTGTCTCGTTCCCTGAGGCCTCACCGTATTCCCCACCTTGTTCCATTGATCTTATCATCCTTCTAGGTGGTTGCAGGTAGGACTGGTTCTGTCTCCACTGTGGGAAAGGTTGAGCTGGTCTGTATGGCATCGTCCAGTTGGATGGTGCTGACTGTGGTTGGCGCGTCAGTGGGAACGGTCTCCCTTTCTGGCACACTGTCTGAAGTGACCTTCTCTGCCATATCTGGTGCATCGCTGCGTCATTGCCGGGCATGGTCCTCTGTGTGGGAATGGCTAACCACACCCATAACACGTACGTTGAAACCGTGGTCCTGTTCTCTGTTGGGTGTATCCCTCTCTCTGCGGTGTCCTCGCAGGGTCTGGTGGCCTGTGGTGTTTCTCCCCTTCTCTGCTGCTGGTGAATGCTGTCTCTTCTCTGTCCACTTTCTTTTTTGGCATCTCAATGGCAGAGGCCTGAAATTCCACTCTCTCATGCATCCTTGCCATCTCTATCACCACGTCAATCAATAAGGGCTTCTTCAGGAGTTGTTTCCGGAGTACGGACGACAGACATCCCTCTGACATGTAGCCAGATCGCCTCTTTGTCTGAGAAAGAAGAAAATTGGCAATGGACGAGTTTCAGTCGGAGTCGCGTCATAAACACCTCCACCATTTCGTGGCAGGCCTCACAGCATTAGTTGAACACATATCGTTCATAGTCCTTGTTTGGTTGAATTACGAGCTTCTTGGTCAGTGCGGCGACAAGCGTCTTGTTCGTTTTTCTGTCTTCTGGTGGAATGGAATTGATGATGCCATTTATCTGTCCCAGCCAGATTTGTGAAGATATCTTTGAGTACTGGAGACTTTTCGTCCCCTGCCGCCTTGATGAAGCCGGCAAAGTCCTCGACCCACGTCCATGTGATGGTTGCTTTTTAGCTGTGGTCCTGTGGGGAAACAGTTGTGCCTGGTTCCTGGGCTAGTGGAGTAGGACCCCAGCGCAGGATCTTGCGTGGTAATCATGGCTGGGCCAGGTGCTTTCTCCCAGCATGCCTTATGAGCTGTGCAGCGGTGTGTGGCTAGCTTTCCCTTGTATTTTTCCTCTTTCCCAGTTGCCTGGTGTTGAGGGGTCTTGGCCCCCTGTTATCAGTGCTCAGGGCTGGCAGCCCTGCCAGTACATCTGCCTTGGTATTGAAGGCTTTCCTGGGGGCAGTGTGCTGCTAACGGTGCCGGTGTCCCTGTTATCTTGGGTCTTCTTTTTTTCCAATGGCCTTCTCCGTGTTGGGGGTAGGGCTTGCTGCCGAATTGCTAACGGTGCCGCCGTTCCCAGGCAACACTGCATGGTTCCCCGCATGCGTGTGCCTGCTCAACGTGAGGTTCGCGTGTGCAGCACTGCTTGTCTTCTCGGTCTCCTCTCTCTCTCCCTCCATGCGGGTGGGCTGGAGGCTACAAGAACAGCCCTGCAGGCCAAAGGACACTGGATGGCGATGCGGTCCACCTGGAAAGGATGGCGTGATACCAGTGTAAGGAGGAGCGAGGCCTTTACAGTCACTTTATCCTCATCACCAGTTGTTAGAAGGATAAGGTACTGGCAAAGGACGGAAGGATGACATGACACTTCTTACTCAACAGATTTCTATTCAACTAATGATATGATATGACATTTATAAACTTCCCATACACAAGTGTTTCAAGGCACGACATGGCAAGGGAGGGGAAACAGAGGGAAGACAGACAACAATCCTACTAGGCCAGGTGACATTGAGATTGTGCAAGTGCAGGGGAACGGGGAAGGGGAAAAGTGCAGGGGGAGAGGGGAGGGGCAGTGCAGTACATAGGATAACAGTGAAATAAATAAGACAATTAATAAAAGGGCTGTCATCTGATGGCAAGTGCAAGGGTGAGTGCAGACATCAGGGGTCAAGTGCTAGCAAGAGCTGTAGGGATACAGAAACAGTTTCTGAGTGCAAGGGTTGCCAGGAGGGGTAGTGCAGGTGTGCAACTGGTGGGCAGGCGACCTGGGCAAGAGATCAGAGGGTAGCCAGGTAACCAGTGCAGTTTCAGATTCAGCCAGGAGATCAGCAGGGGAGAGGAGGAGAGAAAGCAGAAGCAAAGAGACAGGTCTTGGGAAGCTTCCATAACCGGAGATGGTTCTCCTCAAGTTTCAGAGAAGCAGGGAGGCTGTTCCAGAGGGAGGCCCCAGCAGAAGAAAGATCTACCACCAAATCGCTGCTTGGAGAAGCGACTGACCCTGAGGGAGTTGGAGGCGAATGAGCGAAGAGCTTGAGAAGGAAGATATTTAGAAGGAGAGAGTTGAAGGTATTGAGGTTCCAGGCCCCAGAAGGCCTTGTGGACAATGCAGAGGGTTTTGAACTTAATCCTCGCCACCACAGGGAGCCAGTGCAGAGATTTCATTCCTGGAGAGGTACGATACCTGGGCTTAAGGCCAAGGACAAGTCTTGCAGTCCTGTTCTGGATGAGTTGCAGGGGGTGGAGAGTAGAGGCAGGCAGATTTAGAAAGAGGCTGTTGCAGTAGTCCAGCCTAGAGAGAACCAGAGCTCTGGAGACAGTGAGCTTCTGCGGGGAAGAAAGGAAGAATACCTCTAAGGAGGTGCAGCTGGTAGTGTGACTTTTTAGAGACGTTGGAGATGTGAGGAGAGAAGGAAAGTGTGGAGTCGAAGATGACTCAGAGGTTTTTAGCCTCACAGGTGGGAGCAGGAAGAGAGCCAGGAGAGGCCAGCCAGAGAGCGACAGGAAAGGAGGGAGCAGGTGAGCCAATGAGGAGAATCTTGATCTTACTGGCATTAAGACAGAGATCATTGGCGGCACACCACTCCTGGATGGCGGACAGACGGTCAGAGATTAGAGAAGAATAGGTGGAGGAGGGGAGCCTGAAAATGAGTTGAGTGTCATCCGCATAGCACTGAAAGTTCGGGCAGAGAGCGGCAATGCAGTGGGCAAGAAGTGCCAGGTATTGGTTGAACAGCCAGGGAGAGAGGTTAGACCACTGTGGAACACCAGAGGTAGAGCTAGAGATAGAGATAGAGGAGAGGAAGGACCCAAGTTGGACCTGGGAGGGTCGTTCAGAGAGGAAGGAGGTCAGCCAAGCCAGGGCCTGACCGTTTATGCCCAGGTTATCACGGAGACGGTTGGGCAGGATGGCATGGTTGACCACGTAAAAGGCGGAAGAGAGATCAAGTAAGATGAGGACACACGGGGTATTAGAATCGAGGTTGGAGAGCAGGACTTCACGGATGTTCAGGAGAGCAGTTTCCGTGCTTCTGGCTGCTCTGAAGCCAGACTGATGGCCATGAAGACAACCAACAGATTCAGTGTGAAGATTAAGCTGAGAGATGGTCAGCTTTTCCAGGAGTTTGCCAAGGAAGGAAGGAAGTGATGGTGATTGGACGATAGTTAGCAAGGCAGGAAGGGTCAGCAGAAGTTTTTTAAGCAGAGGGTGCACAAGAGAGTGCTTCGGGGGGAGGGGAAAACTCCAGTGGCGAAGGTGTGGTTGCAGAAATCAGACAGAGCAGGAGCCAGGGTGTCAATGTGGTCCTTGATGGTTTTGGAAGAACAGCGGTCAACCTGTTTTGACGAGATTTTCATAGATCGGACTTGTCTAGAAACCTTGTCTGAGGACAACAGGGGAAAGGCCGAGAAGGAGGGAGGAGAGGTGGCCAAAGAAGGGCCAGAGGAAGAGAGGGGAGTAGAGGGAGGAGGAAGAGGAGAGGAAGAGAGAGAGAATAGGATGTCTTGAGTTTTAGAGATGAAATGAGAAGCCAGGGCCGAGCAGAGGGCCTGGGAGGGGACAGGAGAGGTAGAGACTGCAGCAGGTTTGGCCAGATCCTTGCAGATTTTAAAGAGTTTGGCTGAGTTGTTAGATGCCGCTGAGACGCAGGCTTGGATGTGGGCTCTCTTCTTGGTGCGGATAGAGAGCCGGTATTGCCTTTGCAGCAGGCGGCAGGCCACTTTGTCAGAGGATGTACCGGAAGTGCGCCATTTCCTCTCAGCCACCCTACACTTGCGTTTAAGGGTGACGAGGTCTAAGTCGTACTAAGAGTTGCACTTGGCTTTGGGTTTCAGGTGGATCCTCATGACAGGGGCAAGAACATCAAGAGTATCAGATATAGCAGAGTGGAGCATGGAAAGGGCTGTGTCAGGGTGTGAGTGAGCCAAAGGGGGAGGGGAGGTGAGAAAGTGGCGGCAAAAGCCTCAGCTGACACACGCTTCATGGGTCGAATGACCGAGAAGGTAGGTAGCAGTGCTGGAGTTGGCTTGGCCTGAGGGGTGGAGAGAGTGAGAAGGACCCTGCTTACACTGGCGGGCATCTCCTCTTCCTCCTCCCACCTCTTGCATGACTTAACCCTTTGCTGTCCTCCTTCTCCCTCGTAACACCAGTTGTGGTCTGGTGCGTTTGATGCTGCTCGCCTTGATGGGAGGCGGTTTGCTGCAATTTTAAACTCAGTGTGGTATTCTGAATTTAAAATCAAATATGCCATTTGGTGTTCATACCCCAGGTGCATAGTTAACTCTATGTGGTGCCCTATATTTTGCATCATGGATCTATTGTGCATTTCACACACGTTATGCTTAATTCACCGAATGTGGTTTTATGCATTTTGAACCGTGGTTTCGTATTTCAGTCGATGGGGTTTAGTGCTTTTGATATCAGTGCTGCATATTTACGGGAATATTGCCGGCATATACGTTTGAGGGCATGTGCACTGTGGGCAATCGTGGGTGTTTTTTTGTGCATTTGGCGATAGCAGCATGCGCATGACTTGCGGCGGCTCCCTTTACTGTTGCGTCCCTAGTGC
Organism: Ambystoma mexicanum; assembly: GCF_040938575.1. Lineage (NCBI taxonomy): Eukaryota > Metazoa > Chordata > Amphibia > Caudata > Ambystomatidae > Ambystoma > Ambystoma mexicanum. The sequence goes on from NC_090926.1 coordinate 16,588,368, forward strand.
ATATTCCACTCAATGTGGTGGTCCTTATTTGGTACCACAGACGCTAGTGTGAAGGTGACGACGGAAGCATAGCCACAAAATGGAGGAGGCACCCCGATAACCGGGACAGGGGCCTCTCTCCTCCGCTCTCTCCTCCCTCCCCCCGTCGGGGGCAGGGGAGAGGGCGGGAAGCTCTAAAAAGGGCACCAATTACACAAGAATCCCGCAAAGGGTGAACAAAAGGAATGGTGGGGCAAGCCCAAAATAAGCAGCGGGAGTCCAGCGGGAAAGCACTTGCAGCTCTTCCAGCAGCCGGACACCCGCCAGCAAGGAGAAAAAGAAAACATGTCTCATTCTGCACCTTACTGGAAGGGAAAGAAAGGGGCATATGCGAATGAGTAATTCGTGATGTATATGGCATAACAATTGCCCAGGTTATGCATTTCACACTTTGTGTGCGCACTTCACTGAATGTGGTCCTGTGCATTTTAAACCTTGCTTACATATTTCAGTTGAGGCAGTCCTGTGTTTTTGCTGTCAATGCTTAATATGTAATGGGTTAGTGCCACATACTTGCCAACATTCTGTGGCCAAAAAGATGTAGGATTGTTCAAGTTTCAAAAATAATACTTTGCATAACCATTACATCACAGGAAAATACAAAACATACATTGTTGGCACCACTGGAGCATTCTAAAATACACAACCCATCAAACAGCACAACATGGAAAGATGTTCAAATGTTTAAAATGTATACTTATGAATGGTAAGTTAACACCGGAATTCAATTACCTAACTTCACGGAAGGTAATCACACAGAGCTGGTAGGCAACGTTTGCCACTGCTCTGTAGCAGCAGCCTGGGCAGTACATAAGTATTCCTGCAATCCAAGATGAATAACTGAACAACATGGAGACTGATACCTTCCTCAGTCTGATATGCAGATGCTGTGTGATGGTGGTGCGCTCTGCCACTTGCCTTCACTGGTGCTTCACCTAAGGCCTGTCCCGGCTGGAGTGCAGGGCAGAGTCATGTAGCTGTCAAGTCAGTGGATTGGTCTGAGAATATCACTCAAAGTAATCACTTACCCGCCCACCGCACTGTCGGACTAACTAATGTGTTGCATGCTTTGTCCTGGGCCGGTCTCAAGCAGCCTGCCTTAGAGTCACATAAATTACCTGCCCCTGTAAAAAGCAGTAGGATCTGTCGCCCAAATCTGTAGGCGGTAGGACAGCTTAAAAAGCAGTAGCCTACTGCCCAAATCAGTAGGGTTGGCAAGTATGGTGCTATGAAATCATGGCTATGGGTTCACTCGATGGCGTGCATTTGAGGTCACTGTCATTTCTCTCTCGAGAGCTATTCTGTGACGTCACCGTGTCGTATTTCAAGCAATGTGGTCTTGTCCTTTTCGTCAGGGGCTCGCAGTAGTGCATGCATTTAAAATCATGGCTCGCGTGCAATGCCAGCTGTGACGCGGGAACAGTGGAGTAACTTTGCTGAAAATGTTGGGGGGGAAAATGATATCTGAAGAAAAGGTGCCCCAGCCAAATGAATGGGGACAAAATGGTGTGCCATGAAAGTTGGGGTGGACAAACACCCCTGTACCCCCCTAAAATTACGCCCATGAATCCAGCTTGCCACCCCCTGCTCCTATTTGAAGCATCAGGCTTGTTATTGGTCTGGGAAATTAAATATTCGCAGGCACGCGTGGCATCTGCAAAAGATACAATAATATATAGCGCCCTGCAGCCAGACCCAACAAAAAGGCGGGGAACAATGGCTTGGATAATTGGAGCATGCAATGATACTCAATATTTCAAAAAAGGTAGCGGGCGCTCCTCTCCAGAAAGAACACTGCATGATAACCTGTTCTGAGATGAGAGTTTGCAGCACGCGCTTTTTGCTCACTGTACCTTTCACAGGTGGGAAATATCCATTTGCATATCAGTCTTTGTCCCGCCCACATGGGCAGGCCAGCACCGAAATGCTATGGCAATTCCTCTCTGAACAAGAGTACCAACAGCAACCCCATACACGTGTTTCAGCCTTGTTGGGCCTCATTAGTGAGGTGAAGCTGTGCCTCTCTGAGCACAGTGAGCAGAGAGTTCACGTCTGGTTGCCCCCAGGTAACTCAGGGTGACCAACCCCAAGTTCCTTACAAATATTTAAAAAAAGGTAGCAAGCGCTCCTCTCCAGAAAGAACATGGCATGATAACCTGTTCTGAGATGAGAGTTTGCAGCACACGCTTTTTGCTCACTGTACCTTTCACAGATGGGAAATATCCATTTGCTTATCAGTCTTTGTCACGCCCACATGGGCAGTCCAGCACCGAAATGCTATGGCAATTCCTCTCTGAACAAGAGTACCAACAGCAATCCCATACACGTATTTCAGCCTTGTTGGGCGTCATCAGTGAGGTGAAGCTGTGCCTCTCTGAGCACAGGGAGCAGGGAGTCCACGCCTGCTACCTTTTTTGAAATGATACTCAATATAGCTACCTTTTCACGTGGGCTGTTTTGTGTTGGGGTGCCGCCATTGTGGAGTACACTCCAGTGCACAGGGGGTCGGGCAGATTGAGGTGCCACCACGGATTGCAGGGCCACCCCCTCCACGTTGTCATGAGGCGGGAGTGAATTGTTTGCCTTCTGCTGAATTGCATTCTGGTATTTGTTGGCTTCCATTCAAAGTAGGGAGCAATTGCAATATGTTAACTTTTGCGCAGATCAGCCATTTAGTGGATGTTTTTTTGCTGTGAGGGTCTTTGTTGGTAGGGCCGCTGTTGTTGGCAGGCTGTTGCGTATCGTTCCCAAAGGGTGTGGCGCCGGTCCGGCTAGGTGGCCATGCGGGGCGATGGCCCATGCTGAGAGATTTTTCAGTTTTGGTTCACTAGGGGCATGTGTGATGGACACTTGCCCCCTGGTGGCAGCCCCGGCGTCTTGAGCCAACTGTGTGTGATGCCCCAGTGGGGGCTGGGCAAGGGGCTTCGGCCAGGTAGGGTCTGCAGAGGATGGGAGATCAAGGAGGGGGGGCACAGAATGCGGGCCAAGCGTCTGTGGGCTTACCAGGTATCATTTCTCAAGGGGTATGGCTGGGAGAGGGGCCACACTTTTCTTCTGGGCGCTTGCCCATTCTTAGTGACAAGTTTTCAGTTGTGGTTGTTTTGGGGCTTGTAGGGACGTCATTTAGGGGTCACCAGAGGTCGCAACTGCGACCTACGTGGTCTTCCTTGCGACCTCTTAAAAAAAAAAAACCACATTAATTTTTTTGTAATGCATGCTCCTGGGCTGTGGCCAGCACCATGTTCAGGCCCCTTAAAAAATGAAGACAAATAAGAACAGGAGTGCCACAAGTCTAACACTTTCAGCACTGACCCTAAATAAGAAAGAATAGGAATACCAAATAATGTGTCTTTCTGGAATTCTATACAATAATTGCTAGACACATTAAAGGTTTATTTCAGGCACACTTCAAGGGGTGAGTCACTGATTTAGCCTTTCAGCCTTCTGAGGTCGATAAATGAGTACCAACACAGGTTGGGTGATATTGGGTGTATATTTTTTCTATATAAAGCGCTTAAGCGTAAGTGCTATATAATAACACATCATTATCATTTGGTCATGGCCGTCTGCTTGCATTCAAAGTAATTTGGTAATATGGGCCTGTACACACTGATCTTAATGATACATATGGCGATCCATTCTTGTATGAAATGTACATCACATTATAGTGATATTGTAACAATATTTTTCGTAATGTACAATGCTTCCTGTTTTGTCAACGGGTGAAAGGTCGTGTTCCATCACTTCCCGCGATATCACTTTGTGGTGGGGTCAAATGACACCACTTCCTGTGATGTCATCAGGGTCAAGGATCGTGTGATGAAACTTCCGCTACCCCTGGCATTTTGGTGAAATGACCTCCCTGGGGGCTTGTGTGTTAGATGCTTGCCCCCTGGTGACAGTCCTGGTGTCCGGAGCCATTTGTTTGTGGGGATCCCAATTACAGTGGGGCTGGACGGCATCGGGCAGTTAGGGTCTGCAGAGGCTGGGAGATCGGGATCTGAGAGCACTGGACGCAGGCCGAGGGTCTGTGGACTCCCTGGGTATCGCTTCTCATGGAGTGCAGCGGGTGAGGGGCCTCACCCGTCTGCTGGGCAGTGCCCATACAGAAAGACAAGTGTCAGTGATGGTTGCTTGGGGGGCTCGTGGGACAGGTGCTTGTCCCCTGGTTGTAGTCCTGGTGTCCGGAGCAGTTTGAATGGGAGGCTTTGCTTTGAGTGGGGCTGAGGGTCTTCTGAGCAGGTAGGGTCTGCAGGGACCGGGAGTTTAGGATCTGACGATGCTGGATGCAGACCGAGGGTCTGTGGTCTCGCCGGGTATCGTTTCTCAAGGGGTGTGGTTAGGGAGGGGGCCACACCTTCCTGCTAGGCATTGTTAAGGATTCCAATCGGGCGTCACACACTGGACCAGGACACTTGGTCTTAGCCTGGGATGTGGTTCTCAATAGGAACGCTTTTTATTTAATTTCTGCGAGTTCAAATTGAGCCAATACCGGACCCGTTTCACACCCACTTTTACAAATACCCCAGGTCACAATGAACCATGAACCAGGCCGGTTAGTGAAGTCCAATATTTATTTATTTAAAAATTCACAAAAAATCACACATTTTAATATTGGGCAGCAATCACCAATGGGGTGATAATTACAATAAAAACTACTGAACTACACTGGGTTAACCTTCTACACGAACATATCCAAAGCACAATTGAATAGGAGCACTTTTTGAATTAGGATAGATGGCATCCAAGTTAAGGTTTCCCCCTGCAATGTTCCCTCAACCCACAAATAATCGAATTCTGAGTGGATAGAAAGAAGCAACAACGGATGATTTTAAACCCTTTGCAAAGGCCTAAAATGACACTCTGATTTTGACAAATAATTAATTATATATGTTTAAATAATGAGATACATATGTTTAATCACAGTATTAGGGATGTTATATCACTAGCAACGATATGGTAAAGTATCACAAAAGCATGCAGTTCACAAGGAAGGTAGAAATTGAAAACCCAGTGCAGCCGAATTCACATGTGGAAAAGTTGCATTTTACACTTTTTTTTTCAGTTTTAAATGTTAAAAGAGTTTGTTTTTTAAAACAGTGAAAAACACTGAATTGGAATGCGGTCTTTGGGCTGGGGGATAGATGCAAAGCACAGGGATAATATAGAAGTGAAAGAGGGCTATAGCTTAAGAATTGAGAGAGATTTGGAGGGTAGAAGGAGGTTTGTTTTTAGGAAAATAGAGCAGTTAAAAAGAAAATCTGTTTTAAAAGGCAAATTTTACTTAAACTAAATTGTTTAGACTATTTTGTTAAAGAAAGCCACAGTACGTTCAAAGATTGATTCGCAACGTCAACCTTTTACTCAGATCTATGTGGAAATTACTTTAAATTATTCCAAATACTCCTAATGAGTTACAAGATGAGGTGAATGAAAGAATGGTGCTAACACTAGAAAAGCAAGACAGGGTCCACAGAGAATTAAAACAGTCTAGACAAGTTATCAGGGTATCGATAGGGTTGCTTAGAGAGTGGAACAAAGACAAAAATTAAGATGGGGTAGACTATGTGTTGTGGGATACTCACAGTTCGCTCTTAAATTTGGTATTAAGAACAGTCAACCGGGTTCTGGACTCCAGGGCTTGGGTCACCAGGTAGCGGCAGACTCTACTAGCAGGACAACAGCTGGGCCTGTCTGGTCACTGAATCACAAGGGCAGCTGGATGGCAGGGTTGCAGCGGGCATGCAGTTGGTGGGCAAAAAGCCTGTCTGGTCTCGGGATGCTTCCCAAAAGAATACCACAGCTTTTCCCTTTTGTTATTGGGATTTCTAGCGGGATTTCAGGATTGAGGCCTTGCTGGGGTAGGGTCAGCTATGCTTTGGCCTTGCAGTGGAATCAGCTATGATTTGGCCTTGCAGCGAAATCTGTAATCTGGCAAGATGAATGTAGAAGATCAGGAACGCAGGTGCAGGAAATTCAGGAAAGAGTGTGTCCAGAGTTCTGTCAATCACTCTTTTTTATAGAGCATGGTGACATCATAGAAATATATGGTAGCGGCGTAATCAGCCTAAGCCTGCCCTAAACAACTGGATTGGTCAGGGCTGATAGTTATCGCCTTCCTTTCAGCTTGTTGGGTTTCAAGGGCATGATGTCAGATTTATGATGTAAGTTTTACAATGTCCAGAACCTCCCATGATTACTTTAGCTAAAATCCATGTTTGACATAAATGGCACATTTGTACAGTTGAAGCATCTTAACAAATTACATCATCAGGTTACACATTTTATGCAGAACATGCCAGTCCAACTCTCCAGTCTGGAAGACATTGTTTCGCCCTTCTAATAATTTTTAGTCATTTTTGGTGTGAAATATTCGGCCTAAAATTCTATAACTTTATACATGGGTATGGATTATGATTAGGCATGTCAATATTGAATTTCACATGGGCATTATGTACTCTTTTCTTGGAATACCCAATTCTCTGCCATTTCTGTTCCCAAGGTGGCAGTGAAGGCTACAAAATCTTAAATTAAAACCCACAAAATTACATTAAAACAGTTTTTACATTCCTGCGAATTTCTGTTGTAAAAATAACCGTTTTCAAAGTTTCTTAATAAAATAGTCTTTTGAAACAAATGGGCTGGCCTTGGTCCTTCACTGGACCATTTTTTTCTCTTCAGCTACCACCAACTGTCAATTCAGCCTAGTGTGGGGATGAGGGTTTCCCAGTTTGATTTAAGGTTTATGGCCCCCTCTACTTCACAGGTTGGTGTCTCAGAACTTCCATTGTAAGAGGCCTCAGCCCAGACAAAAGTCTGCCAAGGTAGTAATTAGCACTTGTGTGTTCTAGCATCTACTGTGAGGGGCCTTCTGTTGCTGGCAACCCCCAAGCAGAAACCTGTTTGGGGCTGATTTCCCCCATGTAGCCAATGCAATCTAATTCCTTATTTTACTTATTTGTGTTATAAATCAGAAGAACGCCTGTTGAATAAAATCTCACATATATGTTTCACAGCACAAACCCCTTCATATTGCTAGATAAGTAGGGCCTTATCCAACATACACTTAACAAGTATTTTTGTTATTTGCAAAAGTACATTTAAACACGTGGTGACTGCTGGTATTCTCCTTGCAAATTCGTTTTTTCTCTTCCCTCTGAATTCCCACATTGTTTTGTAGCCATAGTTAGTTTCTTGTCTGCAGAAATTTGTTTAAACACAGATGCACTGAAATTGACATAGGTCCAGAAAGCCAGGGCCTCTTTGACGCATTGATCTTTGATATTTTGTAGCCCAAAAGTAAAGCGTTTCCTGTGTAGCTGAAGTAAAGCTTTTGATTTCTTCAGATCTGAACAGCTTGTCATTCAGGGATACTGCTCTTGTCTGCTGGAGCACAATGTCAATGTGGATGGGCATGGCAGGGTCTCATTAATGAAAGTAGTGTGATGAGGAACAGAGGAAAAGAGCATCAGAGCGGCATCATTTTTTAAATGCAAATATTTCCCTTTTTCGATGGGAACTTTGGGCTTGCAGCAAAGCAGCGCTGCTTTTTCACTCCCCTTCTTTTGTACATGTAAGAAACACACTGGCAGGCTTTCTCAGTGTGTCCCTTTGTTCCATCTGGCCGAACATGTGCTTGGCAAGATGGTGCAGCCATCTTTTCATAGCTGCAAAACGCAGTTTTGGTGTGAGGCAGTGGTGCTCAAAGGAGCCAGCGCAGACATTTTGCTGTTTCTGTTGAAGTGCAGCTTGGTTAGGGATGGGAGTACTGCTGAGTGGGTAAATATATCCCACAGCATTGGTCTAGGCAAAGTGACAGGTTTGCAGGGTGGTTTCATGGTGGTGTGCTGTGCGAGAGACTTGCCCCCTGGTGGCAGTCATGGTGCCCAGAGCCTTTTTGCGTGGGGGTTCCACTTCGAGCAGGGGATGCAGGGCTTTGAGCAGTTAGGATCTGCGGGGGCCAGGCTAGCGGGATCCGAGAGCGCTGGACACAGACAGGTTCTCCGGGATGTCCCTGGGTATCATTGCTCAAGGGGTGTGGTGGGAGAGGGGTCCCACCCATCTGCTGGGTAGGGCCCAAGTGGAAAGACAAGTGTGTCAGTTTCTTGGGAGTCTTGCAGGATAGGCGCTTGTCCCCTGAGTGCAGTCCTGGTTTTCGGAGACTATAGGGGTTGAACTGACCGGCTTTGTCTTGCAGATTTTTGGGACCATAATTCTAAGCCATGGTTTGGGTGCATCAGCATTGCGGCCTGAGGGCGCGCCCCTTCCATCTTTCTGGGATGACAAGAGTTAAGACCCTGGTGGGGGCTCCCAGTTTCGCAGCTTTCTGGACGTTATTTTGGCGGATCTTGCATATGATGTGTTTACATGACTTGTTCTGTATCTCTAGATGACACCCAATGATGTGGGGGAATGAACCCAGGCATTAGGGCCTGTGGATTGGCCACCACTTCGAGCAGGGGATGCAGGGCTTTGAGCAGTTAGGATCTGCGGGGGCCAGGCTAGCGGGATCCGAGAGCGCTGGACACAGACAGGTTCTCCGGGATGTCCCTGGGTATCATTGCTCAAGGGGTGTGGTGGGAGAGGGGTCCCACCCATCTGCTGGGTAGGGCCCATGTGGAAAGACAAGTGTGTCAGTTTCTTGGGAGTCTTGCAGGATAGGCGCTTGTCCCCTGAGTGCAGTCCTGGTTTTCGGAGACTATAGGGGTTGAACTGACCGGCTTTGTCTTGCAGATTCTTGGGACCATAATTCTAAGCCATGGTTTGGGTGCATCAGCATTGCGGCCTGAGGGCGCGCCCCTTCCATCTTTCTGGGATGACAAGAGTTAAGACCCTGGTGGGGGCTCCCAGTTTCGCAGCTTTCTGGACGTTATTTTGGCAGATCTTGCATATGATGTGTTTACATGACTTGTTCTGTATCTCTAGATGACACCCAATGATGTGGGGGAATGAACCCAGGCATTAGGGCCTGTGGATTGGCCATCAGTTCAAGCAAGGGTACTGCTTCGGGTGGTAGTAACATCTACAGACCGCACAAAAGCAGTGGTCGGCACAATCCAAAGGAAGCATCCAAGAATTCCAGGGTGGCTTCTGCCATGGGCACCTGAAAAAGTAGTGCACATTTGTTGTAAATGTATGTATGATTGAAGGGCCGTCTAATGAGGGAGAGTAGATGTGTGTCTGATTGTGTCGCAGGGTGCAATGGGATGGAAGTCATGGCGTCTGACAGTAGTCAGTCTCGAGAGCCGAGCAGAAGTATTGTTTCAGGAAAGCGGGGAAAGGGGGGAGTGCCCCTGGCCGGTAGGCCAGTGGCCCTGTGGCAGTAGATAGGGGCACATTGGCATGGGACATCATTGGCAGGTGCTGCTGCTCGGTGCCGGAGGTTTGACCCAAAGGGTCAGTGGAGGGTATAAAAATGGGGGGTTTTCCCGCTCGCCCACCTTTTAGATCTGGTTTTTTTATAGTGTGTTGCGGTAGGTTTGGGCACATTTCATTGAATTGTGCTATGGGCTCAACCATTTGGGTCACTGGAAGGGAGATTTATTGCTTATTTAGATTCTGTTTCTAGGTTTGGTGTGGAATGGTGAGGTGCTATGCCAGGGGCTCATAGAGCAGTCCTCACCAGTCTGTGCAAGGGAGGAGCGGGTCTGGTCAGTTTATGGGGGTCACATATTTCTCTCAGGCCTATCCCGGAGCATAGGGGGCGATGACCACTGCCATGCCCCCACGCTCAAGAACATAATGACGTAATTGATGATGTAACTATGACACAATGATTATGTAATTGATGAGGTAACAGTCGTATTTGTTGATGATGTAATACATACAGTCTTTGCCTTCCAAAGAATATTTTTCTGGTATCCCACACTGGCCCTGCCGATTGACCTTTCTTTTTCTAGATATTTTGGTGCACGGAGGGGTGTGCGAAGACTGACACGGGGGAGGGATTTCAGCAGAGCGATGTGGAAGGAGCGAGAGGCTTTTAAATCCACAACTCTCTCAAATATAGCCTCTTTATTTCCTGAAGCTGGCTGCGTTCCTGCCTTTTAACCCCCTCTACACCCCCTCTAGACCCCTTAAGCGATTTTTGGACTGTTGTTGTTGGATCTGAAGCAGGGTATAAAGGGTTCCTCAATGGTTTCCAATTTGTCGTGGTCTGTTTATGAGGTGTAGCGACTTATTTCTAATTGTAAAGTTATTATGAGGGTGTATGTTCATGGGACCCCTTTGTACATTTTAGGAAAGAGAAGGAAGTTAAAGTTTGGAATCTTTTTTTTTTTTAAGTTTTTATTTTTGGCGGCAGAGGTACAAAGGCACACACAAGAGGCAACAAACTTATACAGCAGTTACATCGTAGAGCAGCACAACAATTACGATACAGCAATCACAGCATATGCAACATGGCAATACCTGAGGAGGAGCAACAGTGGGGCTTCAACCAGTGGGGTCAGAGCCCGATGGGGCAGGGGACATACCGGACACGCGGGTGTCCTTGCCGAGGTTGTTAAGGTAGGTGTTAAATTCACTCCAAATATTTCTGGGGCGAGATTGGGCGGGGAGCGTAGCCAAATAATCTTCCTCGCAATTTCGTGCCCAGGTGAGTAAGCGGAGCCACTTGTGATAGGGCGGGGGAGAAGAGCATTTCCAACTCTGGAGTATACACTTTTTGGCGATCATGCAACTTATATTCAGAAATTTGGCCATCGTTTTTCCAGGCCCCGAACAAAACCGCCAGTGGGTCAGGGTCAACCACGGTGTCAGTTATTGCGGAAAGCGTTTTCAATATGCTATCCCAAAACCCCAGAGCTCCCTACAGGCCCAAAACATATGCAAATGGTCAGCTTCCTCCGCGCCACACCAGGGGCACAGGGTAGCCGCGGTGCGGATGAACCTCGTGGTCCTACGTGGGGTGTAGTAAAGCCTGTTGAGGAGTTTGTACTGCATGGCGCGGAAGCGAAAGTTGAGGCAGACCTTTTTGGTGTGTAGACACATTTCGCCCCAGGCAGCATCGGATATCTCCAGACCCAGTTCGCCCGCCCAATCGTCCCGCGCTCGGAGAACTGGGGTAGAGGCATTCTCCTGCAGGATCTTGTATAGTGAGGAGACGACGCCGCAGGCGCCGCCAGAGTTGGCAATGTAAGCAATTGCCGGGTTATCTGGAGGCTCATCCGGGAATGAGGGCCATGTAGAGCGAAACGCTGCCCGTAGTCTGTAGTATTGGAGAGTCTCTAAGGCGGATCCGGTGTGGCCCTGTTTCCATGTTTGGGGGTCTATAAATCTACCTTCGGGGTAAAAGTCGGACAGTGCCCAATATCCCAGGGCCCCCCAGTGTTGGGCTAACGCAGTGTCACGTGTGGGTTCTAGGCCAGGGAAATCCCACACTGGGAGCCATTTGTAATAAGGGGAGGACTCGGAGGTTGGATCCAGCAGACGCCTCCAGGCCCTAATGGTCGTACCGACAGGGTCAATAGGAGAGTCAGGTGTGTAACGACGATGTAATATGAGGGACATCATGTTGGTGTCGATAGCCGCAAGCCGCTCCAATTTGACATGTCGGGGAGCTGGGGTACCAGTGGGTGGCATGCTGGGCCTGGGCCGCGGTCCAGTAGAGAACCAGGTTTGGAGCCGTGAGACCCCCCAGCTTATATGGGAGCGCCATGTCCGTCCACTTCTTGTGCACTTCGCCGGAATGCCATAGGAACTGCGCGCATAGTGTGTGTAGTTTGGTGAAGTATCCCTTCCCAGGCCATATAGGAACGTTACCGAAAGTGTAAAGGAGCTTAGGAAGCAGAATCATTTTAATGAGAGAGAGTCGACCCACCATGGACAGTGGGAGAGAGCGCCACCTCAACATTTTGGCCACAGCCGACTGTGCTGCGGTCCCATAATTGTCAGCCAGTAGGGTAGGTTTAGTTAAGGATATCTGCACACCTAGGTATCTGATGCCGTTCGGGGACCAGCGGAGGGGGTACTCAGTGGTGGGTCGGTGGGTAGATTTGGTAAGCGGGAAGATCTCAGACTTTGAATAATTGATCGTGAAACCAGAGTACGTGCCGATGCGCGTGATATCCCTTAGTATGGGATCCAAGTGGGTTGTGGGCTCTCTGATGTACAATAGCACATCATCCGCGCATAAGGAAATTATTTCGGGGTCATCTTTCAGCCTTATTCCCTTGCGGGCGTGGCGTGCACGCACATAGTCTGCCATTGGCTTTATTGCGAGTGCAAAGAGAAACGGGGAGAAGGGGCAACCCTGTCGGGTGCCCCGAAAAAGCGTGAAAGGGGACCAAGCCTGCCTGATCCTCGTGGACTAAGTGTGGCATGATAGGCAGAAAACGGTTCGCTATGAACTTTGCAAAGATTTTGGTGTCGAGGTTCATAAGGGAAAGGGGTCGATAAGATCCGCACTCGTCTTCAGGTTTGCCAGACTTGAGCAGTACCGTGATAACGGCTTCACGCATGGAAGGAGGAAGGATGGAGACCCGGAGTGCTTCGTCCCAGACCTCGAGTAGTCTGGGGGCCAGTATGGCCACATGCTCTTGATAGAACTCGGAAGTGAGGCCGTCAGGCCCTGGCGCCTTGCCCTTGGGTAGATTTGAGATGGCCGTCACTATCTCGTCAAGTATGATCGGGGAATCCAACTGGTCGCGGGTGGCAGGGGATATTTCAGTAGTGGGAATCTGGGCAAGCAACTCTCGTATGTGTTGTTCAGTGTGTTCGGCAGGTTGGGAATACAGGGACCTATAGAACTCGGTGAATACCTCCAAAATCTGTTGATCTGCCCATTGTACATTTTCGAACTGGTCCTTGATGGAGGTGATCTGAGTTCGGCCGAACTGCCCCCTCACCAACGCTGCCAGTGTCTTTCCGGCCTATCCCCCTCGCCGTATTTCCTGGCAGCCAGTGGTCGGCTGAAGTACTGGATTTCACGGGTGGCGAGTGCGTTAAATGCTTGCAATTCCTCGCTAATTTGGGACAGTATGGCGGGGTCAACCCCTGTGGAGCATTGTTGCTCCAGTTGCTTCAATTTGGCTTCGGAGCGGCAGAGGGCCGCGCGAATTGTTTTCAATAACCCAGCCTCCCATGAGATGGACATTCCCCTAATGTACACCTTAAAGGCATCCCACCGGATCGCCGCCGAAGTGCCCTGGAGAGAGTTGCGCTCAAAGAAGGATTCGATGTCAGCCAGAATTTCGGCTCTGAACACAATGTCCCTGAGGGCCTCGGATTTGAACCGCCAGTGCTAAGTGTTGGGACGGGCATGCTTAGCTTCACTGAGAGAGTAACTGGAGCGTGGTCCGATAGAGTACGGGGGAGGATCTGGGACCCCTCCACCCTGCCCATGGTTTCACTGGACACGAAGAACAGGTCTATTCTGGACGAACTGTCGTGTACCGACGAATAATAAGTGTACTCCCGGCCCTGGGGGTGTAATGCCCTCCAAACGTCGCGTATGTTAAGTGTCCGCATGTGGCCGTGAAGTCTACGTGCAGCACTGGATAGGGCGCGGGGGGGCGTGCCAGTTCTGTCCAGGAGGTTCATGTCTCCCCCCCATATAGTCTGGATCCCTACATAGCCCAATAGTATATTGGTCACCACATCAAAGAACTCAGGAGAGTCGACATTGGGGCAATATGTATTGACAAGTAAGTATTCTTTGTTCACCAGGGTGCAGTGAAGTATGACGTAGCGACCCTCAGGGTCTATGTAACTCTTATGTAGTATAAATTTGATCGATTTATGTACCATCGTGAGGACACCCCTGGATTGGGAGGAATAAGAGGTGAAGAATCTAGCGGGGCCCCATGATGGGGCCATGGTGCCCGGGATATGGGCGTTGGAGTGTGTCTCCTGTAGGAGTAGTACCTTGCAGCCATGCCTGCCTGCAAAGGCCATGATCTTACGAGCCTTGGTGTGATTGCTCAATCCGTGGACGTTCCAAGACATTATGACGGCGGAAATTTCAATAGCAGATATATGAACTCACAGTACACATGTCAGTGAGCATCCCAGGTCCAGCAATGGTGTGTGTTCCCAAGGTCAAAGACGGGAGTGCACACGTGGTTTACCTTTGTGCGTGCCGAGGGACCTCAATTGCCTTTTTTGTGTAACGTCCCATACCCACCCTCCACCCTCACCACCAACCCAAATTTAGCAGTGTAAACAGAACCCACCCTCGACAATGCAGAGCTGGGCCGACCCCAACATGGCCCAGTCCGCCAAGAAGCCCAACTGGGGCTGGCCCGCAACAAGGGCATAACCAAGAGCAGTGCAATCGCAGTGGGGTGCGCTATTGCCACGTAGTAGCATGCTGGGAACCAGCTGGTTCCGTTACAAAGCAAACAGTGTTAGCGGTCATATCGTAAATGTCTCTGTTTTTCTCAATCAAGTACGGGGGTCAATAGAAGGAACATAGCGGTTCAGCAGCCCGGCAACCAGGTGTGACCATAGAAAGGTTCATGAGGCAGCCAGAGTGAATGCAATCAAGTAAGCAGAGCGAAAAGCATTTGGTCCATGGCAGGAGTGAGAGCAAGGCAAAAATTGAACATGCATAAGGGGGCGTTGTACCCGCGGGGATACAGAACGCAACCAACCATGAATGCGAGCAAATAGTGGTATGAAACAAACAGAATGTGGTCATTGCGAAGAAATAGCACAGATCAACATGGAGTTCAGACATTGTTCATAGAGTCATCGACAGGAGGTTGCAGGGGAACATGTGCCTCAATGAATTTTACTGCTTCAGACGGCACAGTGAAGAAATATAACTTGTTGTTGAACGTGAACTTCAAGCGTGCCGGGAAAAGTATGGCATAGGGAACATTCCTTTCTCTGAGGAGTTTCTTCACTCCAAGGAACTGGCGGCGCTCAAGCTGGACACCAGTTGAAAAGTCGGGAAAAATTCTGATCACTTGCGAGTCCATACGTAGCTCGCCCTTTTCCCAAGCGAGGCGGAGAATTAGGTCGCGGTCCTTGAAGCTCAAAACTTTCGCAATGATGGGCCTCGGGAAGTCTCCAGGCTTGGGCCGCGGCGAGAGCGCCCCGTGTGCCCTTTCAATGGTGAAGAAGGGTGACATGTCTGGATCGCCCAGTAGTTCCTTCAAAAGATTTTCGACCGCCGGTTCCAGTCTGCCCCTCAGCGCATTCTCCGGGACACCAATGATGCGTATATTATTTCTGCGCGACCTAGATTCAAGGTCATCACACTTGGCCTTGACCGCCTTCATGTTCGCAACCAGAGTAGACACGGTGCCCTGGAGCGTGGCTATGTTGTCTTCGTTGGTTCCAATTCTGTTCTCCGCCTCCATGATTCTCGACCCCTGGTCTAATTTGGCTCTGAGCGATGCCACGTTGGCATTGATGTCATCGAGCTTTTCGTGGAAAGCTGCAAAGTTTCTAGCCATGGATTCCATGATTGAGGTGAGGTCCGGGGTGGGTGCCTCAGCAGGGAGCACATTGGACACCTGGTCGTCCGGCGTGTGGGCCGAGTCGGACCTCGGGGCGGGCTTGGCGAATTTGTCCATGGCCCCGGCTTTATTAGTGTTCCTGGATCTGTTGGACATCGTAGCAGATGATCTTAGGGCGTCGAGTGCTCAGAGTGGGGACCAGTGCGAGCGTGTTAAGGAGGCGCGCCGCAAGCTCCGCAGTCGGGGAAGCACGGATCAGTGAGGCAGGGCGCCAGGCTACAATTGCACATATGGAACATAGGTGGAGGCGGCAGGGTCCGCGGCATCAAAATGGTGCGGAGCAGCCGCTACGACGCTCTGATGGAGGGCCAGTGTCCGGGCCGGGATCCGAGTAGGCGCAGCAAGAGGGACAGTAGAGGCAATGTTCAGTGGAATTGCAGGGCCCAGCCAGGGCCGCACCAGAACAGATATGAGTGGTCGACAGGCGGTGTAGCGCAGGGAGAAGGCAGGCTCTATGTCTAATGTCCGAGCGTGGATCAAGGCCCACTAGGAGGGGGCATGTGTAGTCTCGTGCAAACGGAGGCCGGCCGGGGTGCAGGGCAGTGATGGCGGGTATGGGCGCTCCACGGGGCGCGCAGCACGGACAAAAGGCTCCAGCCGGGGGTGGCAGATGGCGGTTGGGCGCAAGGATAATGTCGAATGCTGCGCACAGCAGATGGAGCGGCGCCTCACCTGGGGCCCTGTCAGCGAAGGGATGAATCTGCAGTTCTCCGGCGGGCTCACAGTCGAGCGAGGCAGGTCCAAGTATGGTGCTGAGGGCCGCACCGGGCGCACCCGCCGGAGGGTCCTTGCGCGGCCCAGCGAGGCGGTCTCGGGTATGCCGCGGGCAGGCCGGAGCAGAGCAGTGGGGGCCCAACCCAGGCCGCAGCACAGGCCAGCGGGGGCGCCGCCTGACCCGCGGCGCTCACGGTGCGGGTCGCAGGCAGTGCGAGGCGGACTCCCCACAGGGCCCGGGCGATTGGGCGGGCAGCGGCAGCGAGACAGCCAGGCCAACGAGAATGTCGCGGCGGCCGGCCACGCGCCACCGCAGCCCCGATGGCGTCGCACACGCCGAACTCCGGCTCCGGGGTCCGATCCGAGCCCAGATTGCAGTGGCACGTAGCCCTAGTTGCGGAGGGCACAGGGGATCAGGAATCCAGGCGTAGGGAAGAAGCAGACCGCAGATGTCGTCGGATATGCAGCGGCAACACACGGAGCTAACAAGCTAGGCAGCCATCTTGACGGCTGCTCAACAGCGCCCCCCCCCTAAAGTTTGGAATCTTCATAAATTAATCTCCCAAGGTTGTGGCTGTGGGGTCGTCGGGGCTCCTGGTAGGCTTGCTGGCCATGAAGCTCAGACTCATGCCTCTTGCCCGCCCACTGGGTGTCAGGTGAAGGTGCCCATGGGCATTTGTGGTTGCTCCCAATGTGAACATTTAAATAAAAGCAAGATGGTATATGGGCTCATGCGGTAGTTGCTGTGCTCAGTGGCAGGTGTAGTCACAGTCATTGTGCTAATTAAATTAAGCTTTTTCTTAAGGAAGGGGACCTTATTATCTTTATATACTGTTTATATTCTTAAATGGGTAGTTTGGTCATAAATGTTATTGGCCTAATGGATCGTGCATTTATTTCATAGCATACATTAATCGTTCTTAAATACATTTCCAATGCAACTTACCCGAGTTTTCTCACTTTAACACATGCGAAAATGAAGGCTTGGGTACCGCCATCTTGTGCTATTCTTATCCATTGATCTATCGCCCTAAGTTCAAGTGCCCTTGCAGCACTGATTCGGATTGCCCGCCCCTAACGCTGACAACACTAGACGCTCACGCCCCATTTCACAACAAAGCAAATGCATGTCTCATGTCAACATCCTCGGTGCACAATCTATTGACGTGTCTCCATGGAAATGGCAAGATGCTTCGTTCCTCCAAGTATAAACAGACCCTTTCTGATCACACATCGTTGGAGTTTCATTTTCCTTTGTGTCAGTGTTTTTGATTTAGAGCCTCCCTGACTTGTTTCTGCTCTGTTCAGCTCTCTGCCAAGGACGACACACTGAGAAACAGGTAATTAGACGGCCTAAAATCAATTAACCAAGTAGTCGCTTTTGATTTCTTATATTATGTACAGCAGTCTTTTCCAGACCATATTTAAAATGTGTCCATGGGAATTTTTACAGTTTGAATCTACTAAATCTTGCCTTTTTACAATGTTTTTGCATTACACAAACAAGGTGTTTATTGGCCTCTGTATTGATTCTGTTCTTCTTCACTATTCAGGAACTATGGCCACAATTCAGCCCTACCTGTACGAGCTTGAATATTCTGAAGATGAGATCCTTGAAAGAGAAAAAATTGGATATGATGTGGAATCCGGTGAAAGTCATGAGGATCAATCAGAGGAGGCTGAGCCTGAACCCAGTTACATGGGAGACGTTTCCACCTGGTGTACATGCTTTCATTGTGAGCTTTTGCCTACCCTGATGGAGAACTGCTGCTGCAGAGAAAAGTCTGGCTGCTTGGTCTACATTGCCAAAGAAAACACACCACCACTATGCGTTACCGAGCTGCATGACTTCAGGGCAGCCTGCCTTACAAGATTCGTGCTGCGAATGATGATGATGCTTATGCACGAACTTCGAGCTACAGTTCGACCCTCATAATCCAAGTAAGTTCACTTTATATATCTTATTTGTTTGACAATAGAGACGGGTAACATAATGGCCCTCATTACAACCCTGGCGTTAACCAATGGCGAACTAGCGGCATGGTTAACACCGGTAACTTACCGATTCCGTCATGGTGAAATGGGGAATTACCACCCCATGCCAAGGTTGGCGGTGCGGTAATTCCCCATTTACCATTGGCTCTTTCCCATTCCCATTTTTGCCCCATAGGGCTAAATTGGAAAGGGGAAGGCAGTAATTACAGTACCGCAAATTGCGGTACCGTAATTACCTTCAAGGTCCCTTTGCGGGTCCCTACCTTAACGGCTGGTACAGACCAGCCGTTAAGGTCGGGAGCCGCAAAGGGACCTCGTAGTAAGGCGTTAAGGGGTATACGGCGCCGCAACCTTTTTACAGCGCTGTTAACCCCTTAACACCTGGGTCATAATGAGGGCCAATTGTTATTCCCCTAGATCAATATAAGTTTGATGGATCACGGACATGAGAATGTTTCTGTAAATTGAATAATTTACTCATTGTGAAATTAAGCCAAAGTGTTCCACTGTAGATTCATCGTCCGAACAATGACGTTATTTTTAGATGGAAATATTTCCAAAAATGTTCTTTCTTTAATGTGCATTCACATTTGTAACTGATCCGTACTCCATACTGTCAATACGTTGTATGAAAAGGTACTTTTTAAATCAAAACAATGCTGTACATTTTACAAGGTCGTACAAGTAAAATAAATGCAATTATTGACTTCATTCCAGTAAACTATGTCTGTATCTCTTACAGAGGTGGTATGGGCTTTTGGCATAACTCGCGTTTACATGGTGGAGTCATGGAAGACTGGGATTTCATGTCGGAAGAGTAATACCTGCCTGTGTAGTTCGAACCATTTGTGATGAATTCTCCAGTGACAGCGGACAATACCGTGGATTTATGCAGCTGGTACCTCAACCGCACCAGTATAATTTGTAATAGCATTGACCTCCACTTTACCATACTAAATAAAACAATAAAAAATAATTCAAGCATAACAGTTATGAGAAATGTTTTGTAATTCCACTAAACGTCGAAATATATAAGATCATTGTAAGATATCGGTGTGCAGTAACACGTGTATTGACCCATCACACTTGCCTCATCCACATCCATCCCCCATCTGCTATAAATGACAATTCGCACCTGTGGGCATGCGCTCGCAAGGGGGTGGGTGGATGGGAAGGCTCAAGGTGCCAAACACCATGTACAGCACAAAGGGTTCTTTTGCAGCGGGACCCTTGTCCACATGGTCACCCGAGACCCGCTGTCTGCAGACTCCCCTTTGAAGACCCCGTCCCTGCAATCAACATATCAACATATCCCTGTGTCCCTTAACCAATGTTCCGGGCCTTCTGCGCTCGCCTCAACCACATCCATCCCCCATCCGCTATTGTGCACATGGCCATCCCAGACCCGGTGTCTGCAGACTCCCCTTTGAAGACACTGTCCCGGCAATCAATATATCCCTGTGCCCCTTGAACATTGTGAACCCGTAGCCTTGGGCCCTTTAAGACAAGGTAGCAATAGATGGGGATGCAGAATTTACTCAAACATCAATAACCAAACTGACTCAGGAAGTTGGCAAAACAGTGTACTGTTTTATTAGCATTTGCCTAAAACACAGAGTTACAACAGACATCAAGGATCATACTCTCGATTTCGCTCAACACTTTTCATAAACACAGTTTATATAGTAAAAACTCCATCAGTGACGTCATCCTACGTGGCAAACTACAAAAACCTACTTGGGAAAGTGATAGGCTTACAAGGAACATACGACAGGGATGGTGATTGGTTCTCTAACATCAGGTGTACAACTAAGCCCTCCTCTAATACATGTCATCTACATCGTCATAAAGTACACAACAATACATTGGCTACTCAAACTATAGGGCTCTCTGTTACGTGGCCCTCTGTAATTGTTTGGCACCTTTGTACCCCCTCTGGAATATTCCACATGCTAGCAGCACGCAGGCTGGTTCCCCATGTGCTTGGGGCGGTTGGGTGGTCATCCCTCCCTACCCAATTAGTCCACTATCCATCATCACTCTCAGTCTGCCAATCAATTAAGGCTTTAAACTTGGCCTTGTAGATGTTCTCTGTGGCTGAGAATAAAAGGGAAAATAGGCATAGTTTGTTTCCCAGTTTGATTGTAGCTCGACCCAATGTCTATTTTCATCTGACCATGTGACTGGAGACCATGTTTCTGAGCTTTTTGCTGTATTTAATTCTATTAAATGATGAACTTCTGACGTCTTCAGTGTTTTTTCATCCCAACTCAGACAGGAGTTTGTTCTTTTCTCATGTTTATGGAACTACTGAATGGGCACCCGGCTCACGGTGGCCTCGACTTCTTGGTGCTGGGCCAGCTGAGCCATTCTAGAAGTCTTCCTTCACTATTAGCTGTTTTCCAGCTGCGCCACACTGAAAAGCTTTTCTGTTCACGAGGTCCAAGCTCTGCTAAAGTGCATGGTGGAACATCCATATTCCATGCATTCCTATGTATTATACGTTGGCGCATCGCTGCAATCTATTCAGTACATAGCCAGCCTTATGATCACTTAGTCTGCTTGCGTTACTGCGTCTGTACAATTGTAAAATTACTTTGCATTTTCTTCAGTATTTTTATAGCATGAGCATCTTCATCTCGAGCCCGAAATGTTGCTCATCTTTAACACCTCCTGTTCAACTCTCATAGAATGCTTATGTTCTTTTGCCTCTGCCTCTTTTCCGGGTGCGTCAGTCCTGCTTTGCATGACGTCACCAGTCCTCTTTCTCATTCATTTTCCCACTTCCTCTGGGATTTTTTTCAAATGGCCATCATATCATCGTGAATTCAGATATGGTTTCCTTAGTGATACCTTGCTTCCAGGATTCTTTGTGGTACATGCATTTTCACTGGCACTACGTGTCTCATTTTCTGGCTCCCAACATATAGGCATCATGGGGCAGAACCTTTGGTGGGGGTACTTGGCCTCTCCTCTACACTCCCCCTCTGGGCCATTGTAGTGATACACAAAATTGCAAATTTGCCAATCAGGGCTTTAGATGACAGCATTAGCCGCTGAAAGCCAATAGTTTATTCAAAGTATGTGCTAAAAATGCTGACAGTAGTCTGTTGTAGCACCTCCGTTACGCAGTAGTGAGCTACAAGGAATATGCAGGCCTAGTAGGGGTGGTAGTTCACATTATGCATTGTAGATAGACAGGCAGGGCGAAGGCCCCTGTTCTGTAGCTAGTAGAGACATTGGAGTGTTTGCAGCATTATGGCACCTATATAGCGCTTAGATAGCCAATCTTAAGCGCTATGAACACTGAGCTATGAGTGCATGCCTTTTAGAGCTTGCTCACATGGGGTTAATTCATCTCGGCTTCTCTTAGAATATTCTGCCTTTCTAACTGTAGCCCTGCATGGCTTCGTAAACAAATCCTGTTTCCCTGAGAAGGCCTGGTACGGCCTTGCCCACACGCTGATAAGGACATTCCAGTGCTTTCACAGAGAGGGCTCCAAGGGAGGGGTAGGAGCGAGCAGGGAGCATCACAGAATTGGGTTTTTCCTATATTTTGCACAGGGAAAGTTCTGGAACTGTGCGTCATGGACTGACAGCACGAGATTGTAAAAATGCATGCCAACATGACTCAGGTGGGAGATCGATCTGTGGACTTGGTTCGAGCAAAATCGAGTGTCCGGAACCTGCTGCTCTGTCGGCACCTTGCAGCGCTGTCCTCTGAGCGGGGCTGGCTACAGCTAGCTTATGAGGGCCAGGGTCTCCCAGTGCTGATTGAAGGGGCTTAAAACTGTGTTTCTCTATGTTTCTCTAAGTTCTATGTTTCTCTATATTTTGTATTTCTCTACGTTTTGTGTTTTGTAATCTTCTCTAACTTGAATCCCAAGATGTTGCTGAAATTCACTGTTTAGAATAAATGCTAAAACCTTTTGAAGGTGTCATTTGTCACTAGCATGAGTTCACTGCTCTGCACAATAGAACCTGTATTTTGGGCTGAATTGGGTAATTTTTGCTCTCAAGGGCTGGTCCCGAGGAATATTTTCCCCATTTCAAGACAGCCATTCATCGACCACTCTCTCATTCTTCACATCTAGACATCCTCGTCTGAATAAATGCTTCTTTGGGACCCATATCTTTATGACTCCTTTCAGGCATCCTGCTGATTTCACATGCTCATCAATACTCCGGTTCATAAGCATGTATTGTCCATTTGGACTGCAGTAAATACATTTTCCCACATACTTGTGGTTCCTCGGGTACATGAACTTCGTTCCCTCAGGTGCATGGATGCTGGCTTTAACGTAGTCTCTGATCTCTTTGTCTGTCAGCTCTTTGGGTTCGAACCCTGATTCAACATCAATCACAATCTTCATTCCCACTGCTTTCTTTGCAGTCTTCTTGCATTGTGTGATTATTATCCTGTCACACAGAATCCAAAACATGATCATCACCAACAGAGCTCCCATGAATTTGAAAATGTTCGCCATCCATTGTGGAACCCATGAAAAGATTGATCCAAACCAACTGTCATCAGCAATGTCTTCCACTTCATCTTTCATCTTGGTGTGCAAGTTTGTCAGCAAAGTTATGGCCTCTGTCAAGGTGCCATTCTCGTCATGGTGAGAAGGTATGAATGTGCAACACGATTCTCCGATTTTGGTACAAACACCCCATCCATAGCTGTGATCCTGTCCAGGACAGATCTGTTCTGTAGAGTCGTAAGGCTCTCATCTCCTCCTTGATAGCATTGTATCCCTTTATGGCAGTGTTGATAATCTGCAAAAGCTCCCATCTAGTTATCTGTAACCGTTTGGTATTTGCTGCTGTCTGGACCCTGGGCATAAAGATTGTCGTGAATATCGAGGAAGTCTGACTGAACAATCTGTGTTCATATGTTCATATGGAATGGCATCAAAAGCTTCTATTGATTTAGCTGAGAAATAGTTCTCCCTCTTCATTCGATTCAAGAGCAAAGCAGATCTCTTCTTCCTCAGGTGAGCACCTGCTTTTGGAAATTCGCCAATGCTCAAGTCACTTTTAGGAATCACCAACGCTGGAACATGAACAATCACTATAGAACAGTCCTCCCCAATCTCTGGGCAGCTTCATATAAGCTCTGGATCCACAAGCCCAATAGTGATCCATTATCACTGCTGTTCTATCCTTCATTCTTGGTACATCGCAGATTCGTCCACAGTGTTGATTCTCTCCAACTTTTCTCATGCCATTATTTCTGAAACATAGTTCTGCACTAGCCAAAGGCACTATCTGCAATGGTCCTCCTTTATCTTCGACCCAGGTCAGAAGTTTTGCAAGCTTCGGCCATAAAGGTTTGCATCCATTTTCCACACGTTCAATAACTGGTTTGCGATGTCCAGTTACTGGCACTGCTCTGAATATGACTACACCTTCTTCCCATTCATCTGGAGATGGCACTGTTCCCCAGATCTGCATCTGTCCTCTTTCCTTGCAGCTTCAAACTTCTTCATCAGTTCTCCCTTGACAATTGAGTTTTCTGCTTATCTTCCACTTGATTCCGGCTCCCTTCACACCAGGCTGTTCATATCTTATCACATGGTTTCTGGTGTGTGCTCTTGCCTTTATATCTTGAACATAATCATCTTCATATGGTGCTGACCATTCTGTCACCCAGATCAAGGATGCTGTTCGACCCTGTAATTGACCTCTTGTATGGCAGAGTGCAAGATGAGTCAGGCAGTGAGCCGTTTGAACATCTATTTCAATGGCTATGAATATCTCAGACTTTCCCATAGTATAAGGCAGGAGTGCACATTCATAGCATTCCTCCTGAGGTTCTCTTTCCCACCTCTTGCATGTGTTGATACCACATGTTGTTCCCCAAGTGTGCTGTACTCTCTAGGCAATCATGTAATTCATAATCATCCTCCCTTGTGCTTCTCTTAGCTCTTTCTTTCCAAATGATCCTGTCTGTAATGACCATAAAGTATATCAAACATGGACCTCCCTCCCAAGGGACCTATAGAGCCGTTTGTCATGGAGCTAGGTGACTTCACATGTGCTACTGGTGTAGGAACAATCACATGGGGTCTTGGCTTTTGTAAAACTGCTATATCTGTACCTTCCTTCTGCATAGGAAGATACAAGGGAACCACTGCTCTTTTTGAACCAACATAATACACAGTGTGTACTGTGAGAAACAGACGAATAATGATGAATAGATGCATGCATATTTTATATATCAATTCATCAAACTCCAACAGCGATGGTTCTTTGCATGCCACTGTGCTCTCTCATTGTCTGCCACGTTATTATTGCTATCAATATTCATATCTTGCCTGTGATTACTTTTAAGGAATGAAAAAAAGTGATTTTAATCAGGCAAGTTTATCAGATGCTCAGGTAGCTGCTGAATCTGTTAAATGATCTTGTGCAGCAGCCCATTATTTGCAGCTCAATTTATGGGATCTCACAGAAAGTATCTGTCTTAAATGCTGACAAGATAAAGGGTGTTCTTGAAGCAAATAATAAAAGAACATAGAAAGTAGTTTGTGGGCATCTTCTTTAGATAGGACCATCTGTACCTTCAGTACAATACTCAGGTAGCTGGAGCATTTGTTCAATGATGGCTGAGAGCATCTTCCTCATGATGGGACAATTTTTAGGATCTTACAAAACACACAAATGTTACAAGTACTCCCAACCAGTACAGGATATGCTCGCAAAATGAAGAGGAAAAACAGCAAAAATGAGCTGATAAGTGTTGCCATCAGACACCCCCATGGGTGCCTCGAAAGAGAAACTCACTAAGAAAGGAATCGTGGAACTGCTCCCTCTTCCAATCATCGAAAGGAAATTCAAGATCTGGCATTTTTTTCTCAGAACTTCAATGCTCCACAGTCCAATGTTAGCAAACTCCTCTGGCACAAGAACTCACTCACTTCTTGCTTAGCAGCTACAAAGAGTGTTTCAGGGGAGCCACAATCCATGTGTACACTTTTGTCTGTCTCCTGGACAGTCTTTGCATCCTTCTTCGTCGTCATCAGTTGAGTCTGCACGTGCTGAACTTCTTCTCCTTGATTTGCTTCTGAATGGGGTGTGGGTGCAGTGGCCTCTCCAGCATAGGCTTTCACGTCTCGAGATGAATTCAAGCACTTCTCCCTTGGACCTTGACTGCTGATGGAATAATGTCCTCCACTATGAAAGGGCCGCTAAACTTAGGCTTGTGCCACTTTTGTGTAAAGTTCCTGATCAGAATTCGATCCCCAGCAAATGGTCTTGGTACACATAATCCTTCAGGTCTGGTTGCTGTATGGTCTTCATCTGTGTTCTGAGACCGACACCCCGTCCGCTTGATTTGATCTGAAATGACAGATACCCGCGGTCATACATGCCAAGTAAGCACGTAACTCATCTCCTAACAATTCTGCAGTTGTCTGGGCATCACTCCTAGTCCTCGATGGAGGAGTTAGAGGTGTTCTCATTTTGCTCCCTGTGACTAGTTTGTGGGGCTTGAGGTGGTGGTCGGTGCTAGGCTGATTTCTCAATGCATATAATGCAAGGGGCAGGCAATGCAGCCATCCCTTTTCAGTGTTAATTTCAACTTGGCTATTCTCCGTTTGAGCAGGCCGTCTCTCACATATCCCGTTCGCTTGAAGGTGATAAGCAGAAGACAACTTGTGTTTTATGCTTAGCAACAAGCTAATTTGCTCAAATACCTCGTTCACAAAATGGGGACCATTATCTGATCTCAACACATCACATATCCCCCATCTAGGGAATCCTTCTTGGACTAAGAACTTCGCAGCGCAAGTGGCATCAGGATGTGTGCATGGACCAGTTTTGATCCATCTTGAGAAGGGGCACAGTACCACTATCATATACCTATATCTATCGGTCTAGAAAAATGGACACCTCTCACGATTGACGGCAAACGTATTTTGGTGGCCGAAGACCAACCGTCTCATGTACATAACGATAGAAATACAGATTTTCGAGTTTGACCAATGAGCGGCCATTTTGATGTAACAAGGATCACCATTTTGTTTTCTACCGATTGCTCATTGCTTTCTGTTCAAACTGATTCGCAGCACCTTTTTTGCTTACTCTGCTCGACTGTTAACATTGTTGTCTGAACGTGAAAGGACAAGGCCGCAAGGCTAATAAGGAGTTCGTTGAAACACAACGTAGGCAGCTCCGGAGAGGAATGCCCAGCTCCCTCCCGAATATAGCCTTGAAGGAGAGCGGCAGGGCATTTAATCATTTCACAGCTGCCAGCCAGTCTCGTTATATGGTAGAAAATGTTAGAATAAAGCAGCTAAAGGCTTGAATTATGCTATTCTTATGGCCCCCCTTTCCCGAGCCCTGTAGATCGTGTTGGCTCCCAGGCCACGAATAGCACCTCAAAGATAGCAAGGTCTGGAATGTGACTCTTCCCCCGTATGTAGCTCGCTTACAAGAACAGAAGCACTGTGTTCTGTTCAACAAAGAAAAGATGTCTCTACACTTGCAAGGTTGCATATTTTTGCTAGAATAGATATATGAAGGTGTCATATTCGTCGAAATTGTCCATCATCAAACCGAGTTCAAAGAAACCCAATAAAGGGCGGTGTTAAACATGTCACAGCTGATTGTATGATATGCATTTTGTATATATGTAACTGATGTACGTACTTCGCTCTCTTGCGTCCCACGAGGTCCCTCGAGGTCTAGAGATACACGTCGCGGGGCGTGAGACCGAGTTGGCCAACTGAGACTATTTGCTTTGCAATAAACCCTAGCTTTGGGAATACAACCTCGTGTCTGGCGTATCAATCGTGTGTGGTGATTTGCCTTGTTTCCATAACGCCAGGGACCCCTAGGGGGTATATCCATTCCAGACCTGCAGCATATCAACAAAATTGATATGTAAATGCTGAAAAGGACCATTTGGTCGAGGAATTACTGCTCTAACTGTTCGCAGTGTGTGCCCAGCAGTAAACCTTTGACATACGATGCAATTTACTACATAAAAAGCAACATGTTCTAACAGGTTCGGTATGAACCAGTCCTCCGCAATGGTTGCTGCAAGGCTTTCCCTAGTGGCATGTGCAGAGTAGTGTAGCTGTTCTAACACTACCTTCAATAAGGCTACAGGCATCACTGGTTTACTAGTGCGGTCTTGTCACCACAGTGCTTCAGAAGAGCACCACCCTCCGTGTCCATAAATATTTCTCTTCTTGTGGGGCTCCACCTTTAACTTCCATGAATTGCATATGTGAGAAATCATTAAAACTTTCATTCACAACCATCATTATGACAATTTTCTCATCAGGCGCATCAAAATTAAACATTTCAGAAGAATATGCAACTTTTTTGGCCTCTTCATCTGCGGCTTAGTTTCCATGTGAAATAAAGTCTGTTCTCTTAGTGTGCACTGCACACTTAACTATCGAGATGGCTACTGGGAGTTGTAGTGCTTTAATAAGTCTTTCCAATAATGCTGCGTGTTGCACTGGAGTGCTGTCCGCTCGGAGGTAGCCCCTCCTTTTCCAACGTGCTAACCCTGCATGCATGGTTGACGTCACGTAGGCTGAGTCACTGTACACCATCACTTCCTGCCCTGTGTGATTCTCGAGCGCAACAATGAGCACCAACAATTCTGCAGCTTTCCCTGAAAAATTAGATGGTAGTCTTGAACTTGCTATCACTTCAAATTCCCAGTGGGCTCTGTGTCTTACCACGGCTGAGCCTGAATGCCTTTCTGCATCAGTTTGATCGATCCTTGACGAACCCTCAATAAAGAGAACCTCCCCAGATGCTAAAGCATTTTTTTACTCTCTGGATCTCGTCATAAAATTCCTCATAGTTTGAACAATCATGCACTTGTTCATCCTCTGTCAGCGGTTTTGATGTTTTCAACGTCGCCTCAGCTCTTTCAGGTGTAACTTTCTTTCCCTCATGCAAGATTAATTGTCCTATGTACCACACCTCTTCTTGGCAATACTGGAATTTCTCCTTGTCTACCTTATATCCTTTGTCTGCTAAAATAATCATCAGCTGATTCGGGTCTCGTCTACACTCTTCTTCTGATGTGCTGCAGACCAAAATATCATCTACGTATTGCAGCACAACACTTGGCAAATCAATATTGCTCAGGTCCATCTGCAGGACCCTATTGAAAATCGATGGAGACTCACAATAACCTTTGGGCAATCTTGTAATTTTCAGCTTAGTCTGATGGAAAGTAAATTACATCAGATCTTGGGAATCTTTATGCAACGGGATTGAGAAAAACGCATTTTTCAAGTCAATCACAGTAAATATCACACCCCAACAGGGATACTATATAGTATCGTCACCGGATTCGGAACTAGAGGAAACTCTGCCTCTATAATCTGATTAATTGTTCTCATATCCTGAATTAAAAGCCATGACCCCCCTTTTGATTTTTTGATCAATACACTGCGGTATTGCATGGTGACTCTGACGTCACTAAAATGCCTTGTTCCATCATGGCCAATATCGTCTTAAAAATACCCTTGTCTGCCTCTCGGGATACTGCCTTGCTCGAGGTAAAATTGCTCCTGGCTTCAGCTTAATCTGAACTTCTCCCATCCCCTTTAACAGGCCTACATCATATGGGCCGTGGTCCATACAGATATTGGCACGTTCTCCATGCCATCAAAAAATGCAGGACGCTGCCGCACAATCAACATTTTCTGTGGAACCTTGCATCTTTCTGTCCTTATCCAATATGTAATGCTCAACTCGAACACTACTTCGTCATCTGACGGGTCGTCTCTGAACATATTCTTGCCAGTGACATCAGTCAATCTATAACCCTCCCCAATAGAAATCACTGTTCTCCATGGCCTGCTGTCATCATCAAATCCTTTGCGCATGGCCAGTTCCCCTCACACTACAGCTGCCTGTAATTCTAAGGGAAAAACTTGTCCCCCCTCATCGTCCATAGGTATCTGTGGCCTGAACAAAAATTTATCAGGTACTCTCATAGTTTTGCCCACTAAACCGGGTAGCCACGTTAACAAAATGCATACCCCATAGTGAAAGACTTCTGGTTCTAACAGCGTCTCTCGTATGGCTATTTGCCTGTAAATGCCATGATAAATTTTCCTATGTGTAAATAATGTATTGCTGGCGTTGAACACAGTATGTCATCATCAGTGAAAGAGATCGTCATGTTAAGCTTCATCATCAAATCTCGACCCAGTATATTAACTGGTGTCTGCCTTGAATACAATAATGGAACAGACATGTCACACTCTCCTATATAGACTGGCAATTCTTCAGTAAAAGGAACTCTTACTTGTAGCTCCAGAGAACCCCTGAGCATTCATGGCACTTCCCCATAACGAAAATGTTCCCTCTCGTATACATGAGCGAGTTGCCCCTGTGTCTACCAAAAAAGAAAAGGATTTGCCTCCTATGGTGTCAACCCTCGGTTCCTCTTGAGGATTTTGCTTCACTGATAGTACTGAACACATCAAGTCACCCTGTGAGCTGTCCTATTGTGGGTACATACTTATTCCTGTGCCCATAAAAGGATTCCCACCCTCGACAGTGACACCCCCTACTCTAGGAGTCAATAATTGTCCTGTGTTTGCGCTCTGCTGTATTTACATGGGTGCGTACTGTGACTGCTCTTGCAGCGGATTCAATGGTGCTTGCTGTGGTTGCAAAGCCTGTTGCATTTGCAGCGCTTGTGGTTGATACACTGTCTGATCTTGGGCAAACCCGTCCCTATCTTGTGGGCTATATGCTGGAGGATATGCTGTCCCCCCTCTCGAGAATTGCCCATTCTGTACATATCTTTGGCTCCCACATGTTTGCGCAATGTGCCCTGTCATTCCAAATGTCCAACACACAGGAGGGAGTCTTCTAATTTGCCCTCCCTGCATGCCTTGATTATCACTCTGCATATTCTGAAAACCACCTTGGTTAGTCTGAAAATGTCCCTGATTATTCTGGAAGCCTCTTCCGTGGAAGCCTCCCCTACTTCTTGGCATGAATCCGTTCCCTCTTTGATCCAACTGCCGCTGGTTATTCACCTGCGGCATACCTGCTGTCTGTTGTGATCCTGGCCTTTCTCCACTAGTTAACATTTCCCCTTCTATAGGATATTTTGACAACTTCTTATGCACTAACTTAGCTTCCTCAATCTTCCTAGCATTTTCTATCTTTCGAATTTTCTCCTGCAACAGCCAGCAATGATGTGAAATGGTCAGCTGTATTTCTGCCCATGGTTTTGCCTCCATACCCACCTGCTTTTTGAGTTGTCTCTGCACCTGGTCTGGCAGACCCTGACACAATATATGAAAATTCTGAATGTAAGCAAGAGGATCCTTCCCTTCCTTCATTTTACGTGCCATAATTGCGTCCATATCTGACGAATCAGGATATTGTACTCTAAGCGCTTTCCTGACTGTCGCTCTACAATTATTAAATGGCGCTGGATCATGTGCTGTGTTCTGTGCAGTGACACTTGCGTATCCTGCTCTCGTCCAAATGTCATCAGCCCTCTCCCCAAGGATAGTTGCTAGAAGACCCTTAATGTTCCCTATAACTAGCGTGTTTCCTCCTGTCATTTTCTCTAATACATAGATCCATATTCCCACACCGGAAGTTAGGCTCGGGAGCTTACACCTTAGGTTATCTTTATCTATCTGGGGCCACGGGATATACTGTGGTCTGGCCCCTCCTTTCTCTAACAAGGGGAATGGAAAAATCCCAAAATCGCAATAGTCTCCCATCGTCTGCCTGGCCAACGTAGGGACAATGGTTTTAGATTGCCTTCTCCCTGGTAATGACCTCAGCCTGTTCACATAGGGTGGCAAGTCCCCCCTCTCACTAAGAGGTAGCCTTTAGGTCGATCTGACCGCGCCATAAGTTCTGTCATCCTGTATTTAGGTAGGTCCAGATCCGACCATCTCATTTCTTTGTCCGTCTGTGAACACCCGTCGGGACCACATGCACCAGCACCCTCCTCCCCACGGAAGGCTTCTCTTTCTTCGTCTGACATATCTTGTCCCCAACTGGTTTGACTATCATCTTTCTCATCTGTTTAAAGTTAGCCTGTCCAAAGACAAGGCTCTATGCTCGAGGCTGAACAGACCCCCCTCTTTGCCTCGCGATTGAGCACCTTCAGATTGATCATCTTTCCCTTTGCCTCCTGATTCACCTTTTTTCTCTCATGTCTTGATAAACTGTTTCAATCCTGTCTCAGATATTTCCCATCTCAAATTATCCTTTAGATGGCATTGGTTCTTGTGACGGGAAGAATTCCTCTGTCTTCCCATAATACTACTGGATTAGGTTCCATTAGCTGTTTCTCGACGCAATCAATGTCGCATGCCCTCTGCCTTCTCTTTTGTTCCATTTCCTCATCAAACTCTTTGTTTCTTTGCTTTCTGCCTAACCCTTTCCTCTTCCTGTCTTTTCAATTCTCTTGTTTCTGCGTCTTTGCATTCTTTTATCTCTTAATTTCTGTTCTTACCCTTCTTCCTTTTTCTTTTCTAGCCTGTCTCGTTCTTCTAGTGCTCTTTGCCTTTTGTCATACTTTCTTTGCTCCTCTGCTCTCTCCTCATTTCTCAACTGTTCATCTTGAAACAGTAGTTCCTGCCTTTGTCTATTCTTTCTTTTAGATGTGTCGTCTTTCAATCGTTTCTCTAGTTCCCTGTCTTTTTTATCTTGCCCGTCTTGATCTTTCCCTTGCCGTACTCCCTCAATGCTCTTTCCTTCAATTATCTTTCTCTCCTTTGCATCTCTTTATTTCTCTTTCTATATCTAAAGACATACTTTGTCGGTCACTTTTCTCCTTGTCCCAGTTCAAATCTTTTTCTGAAGTCCTCTCTGGGCTCTCGTCGCTGCTATATGCAGGCGGCTCATATGTCGGATTACTGTACCCTGTCGCTGCCTTAAGCTCTCTTAATGGATACAATCCGTCATCTTTCGTACTATCGTCATTTACTTCAGGCGCGGTAGGGCGGAGCAGAAGGCTCAACACCCCCCTTTTTGCACTGATTGAGCATCCAGTTTTCAGGATGCAGGTCTTCCCTTTCTCCCTGGTACATTTTCTAAGGCTAGCTAGCTAGCCGTTTGTCCACCTTTTTTCTGTGTACGCAGCGTGCAAGTATGTTGTCATGTGTTGCAAACTGCTTTTGACAGTGATCCCCCTTGTGGCCATGGCATGAACATTTTATCTGCTGTGCCCTTAACCCATTCTGCACTGTATTGCTTAAGCTTAGGTGTGTGTTTTGGCAGCTGTTTGCACAAGTGTATCAGCGGTGTAATATCCTCCATCATGACTAGTCATAATCGACTGTCGATATTTACCGTTTGTTGACACAGAAAAAATGCTTTTCAGAAAATAATACAATATGAGCGTGCACCAATCGTCGCAGCCCAAAACCTTTGTGTCTGACTTTACTTCAATCTACCTATACAATGAAAACTATCAATTGATGAAATAAATAATCAAATCTCAGCCTTTTATCACAAATTACTACTTGTCACTTCAATATTTCATCATTTCCTTGACACATACAACACATTTAACAAACACAGACAAACTGGCCGCCCCCAACATATATTTCTCTCTGCCAAAGCTGCCAAAGCTCCTCGTGGCTATTCTCTCCGCCCCTAAAATGACTCTGCTCGCAAGGTATGGTTTTCTTTAACAGATCTATCTGTTTGTCGCCAACGCATCCATTTGGATTCTAAAACAATTCCTTCTAGACGTCCTTGACGTATGATTTTGGGCTTATCTTATGGATCGCTCCTCGTCCATATACCTTTTTCAACGTTCTTCGTCTTTCATTTATTTGACGCCCTTCATCATTAAACTAAAGTACCCCACCAAACCTCAGTTACTTTCTTCCCTTTATCACTTTCCCCACTCAATGCTCATTTGTTTTTTTTTTTTTTTTGCCACTCTCAATCTACTCACCATTCAGCTTCTGACACTGGGATTTTCTCCTCCTGAACCAGCCACTTCAGCCTTTGCTCCGCTGCCTGTGGAAACCGGGAGGAGAATTCCATGAAAGAGGGACCCGTCCCACCTGCTTCGTTTGTCTTGCAAGATCTTGATTTCACTGCTATCCACAGGGAGCTTCACGGTCCTCCAGCTAAATGGCAGCGGACATCCGACATTTCCGAGACCCTTAAAAGCCTACTGGGTCGACTGATCTTTAACCATCATATCTCTGCTACCACGTGAACCTGTGTGTTGGGCCCTTTAAGACAGGGTAGCAATACTCACAGAATTTAATGGGGATGCAGAATTTACTCAAACATCAATAATCATCAGTGACGTCATCCTACATGGCAAACTACAAAAACCTACTTGGGAATGGGATGGACTTACAAGGAACATCTAAGTATACATTCCATACTTGACAGGGATGGTGATTGGTTGTCTAACATCAGGTGGACAACTAAGCCCTCGTCTAGTACATGTCATCTACATCATAAAAAATTACACAACGATACATTGGCTACTCAAAGTATAGGGGTCTCTGTTACGCGGACCTCTGTAATTGGTTGGCACCCTCGTACCCCTCTGGAATATTCCACACGCTAGCAGCATGCAGGCTGGTACCCCAGGTGCTTGGTGGGCTGAGGGGGGGTTGGCTGGTCATGCCGCCCCACCCAATTAGTCTACTATCCATCATCACTCACAGTCTGCCAATCAATTAAGGTTTTGCACATGGCCTTGTAGATGTTATCTGTGCCTGAGAATAAGAGGGAGTATAGGCATAGTTTGTCTCTCAGTTTCGGTGTAGCTCGACTCAATGTCTATTTTAATCTGAACATGTGACTAGAGACCATGTTTCTGAGCTTTTTGCTGTATTTAATTCTATTAAATGATGAACTTCTGACGTCTTCAGTGTTTTTCCATCCCACCTCAGACAGTTTGTTGTTTTCTCACGTTTATGTAACTACTGAATGGGCACCCGGCTCACGGTGGCCTCAACCTCTTGGTGCTGGGACAGTCAAGCCTTTCTAGAATTCTTCCTTCGCCGTTAGCTGTTTTCCAAATGCGCCACACTGGAAAGACTTTCCATTGACTCGGTCCAAGCTCTGCTAAAGTGCGTGGTGGAACATCCATATTCCATATATTCCTATGTATTATACGTTGGCGCATCACTTCAATCTATTCACTACATAGCCAGCCTTATGATCACTTCTTCTGCTTGCGTTACTGCATCTGTACAACTGTAAAATGACTTTGCATTTTTTTCAGTATTTCTATAGCATGAGCATCTTCATCGCGAGTCTGAAATGTTGCTAACCTTAAACACCTCCTGTTCAACTCTCATAGAATGCTTATGTTCTTTCGCCTCTGCCTCTTTTCCGGGTGCATCAGTCCTGCTTCGCACCAAGTCACCAGTCCTCTTTCTCATTCATTTTCACACTTCCTTTGTAATTTTGTTCAAATACCCATCATTTCTTCGTGAATGCATATATGGTTTCCTTGGTGGGTACCTTGTTCCAGGATTCTTTGCGGTATGGGCATTTTCACTGGCACTGCATGGGTCTCATTTTCTGGTTCCCATCATATAGGCATCATGGGGGCGGAGCTTTCGGTGGGGATACTTGGCCTCTCCTCTACAATTGTTCCAGGCTTTGTGTGCTCGCCTCATCCACATCCATCCCCCATCCGCTAACAATGACAGTTCGCACCTGTGGGTGTGCACTCTCTAGGGGGCTGTGTGGATGGGAAGGCTCAAGGTGCCAAACACCATGTACACCACAAAGGCTTCTTTCGCACAGGGACTATTGTCCATATGACCACCCCAGAACCGGTGCCTGCAGACTCCTCCCCTTTGAAGACCACGTCCCTGCAATCAACATATCCCTCTGTCCACTGAACATTTTACTGGGCCTTCTGTGCTCGCCTCATCCACATCCATCCCCCATACGCTATCAATGACAGTTCGCACCTCTGGGCGTGCGCTCGCAAGGGGGCTGGGTGGATGGGAAGGCCCGAGCGCCAAACACCATATACACCACAAAGGGTTGTTCCGCACAGGGACTATTGCCCACATGGCCATCCGAGACCCAGTGTCTGCAGACTCCCCTTTGAAGACCCCGTCCCTGCAATCAACATATCCATGTGTCCCTTGAACATTGTTCCGGGCCTTCTGTGCTCGCCTCATCCACATCCACATCCATGCCCCATACGCTATCAATGACAGTTCGCACCTCTGGGCGTGTGCTCGCAAGGGGGCTGGGTGGATGGGAAGGCCCGAGCGCCAAACACCATATACACCACAAAGGGTTGTTCCGCACAGGGACTATTGCCCACATGGCCATCCCAGACCCAGTGTCTGCAGACTCCCCTTTGAAGACCCCGTCCCTGCAATCAACATATCCCTGTGTCCCTTGAACATTGTTCCGGGCCTTCTGCGCTCGCCTCATCCATCCCCCATCAATGACATTTCGCACCGGTGGGCGTGCGCTCGCTAGCAAGGTTGCACTGGCAGGATTCAAGAGGTCAAACATTGTCATAGAGATCTGGTGGGTGTGTAGGAACACATCAGACATTCACATACCCACTTCTGTAAGCCTTTATAAACACTTTACAAGTTACCAAGAGAACATCTTTGAAATCCTCAATGAATATCGGCATCTCTCCACTTCTTACCTTGCTCACTGAATCAGCTCATCTGTTGTTCCAAGTAACGGTTAGTCAACTTTTACTTTAGTTTTCTGTATTGTCCACAATCTCCAGTAGGACACTTTCTATTGCTTTATACTGCAATGTATACCCTATACTTAATTTTTTTAATTTAAAAAGTCTGCACCATTATCAACCGGCATAATCATTTTTATCTCTGTAATTAGGACATGAAATTACACAGTATTGTTTTTAGATGTAATTTTTAGTAGTGCATGTTTTCTATGTGCATTCTGTGCCATTTTCTATAAAGTCAATTTATTGTTATTATCAGAGGCATGAGATGTTTGGTTTACCAACTGATATTTATTTTTATATTTCTTTAACAGATCATAAGGTCATTCGAGCAATGCTTTCTTGTATCATTTTAGTTTGCATTAATACCAGCCATACTAAAAGTGATAGTACAGTCCTTCATGTTTTTACGAAGGATTTATATTTAATAAGAACATGGCTCTTCAACTGTGGATTTCCAGTGTCTGTAATTGAAAGCAGAGCCAAGGATGTCTTGAATGACATGAGGGGCAATCGATTCTGCCTCTGCAGTATGCACTTCTCTGAAAATATGTACGAGCAATCACAGTACACCAAAAAGCGTAACCCCACACTACTTTAAAAACTACTGCCTAATGCAGTTCCAACTCAATTTCAGCACACGCTGACCCAGGTGAGTAATGGATGCTACATTTTTTAATGTATTTTACCATTTACTAGGTTTGCATGTATACGTCTTTGAAGTGAACACTCATATGGAAATAGTAAGTGGGCAGGTACCATAAATACAGGTTTTCATTTTTTGGGGAATAATTCCATTGATATTTCATTGCATGTCTTTCCTTCTTGACACAATCTTCTTTGGTTTATACATTTGTAAGTTTAGAATACTTTGTAAGAATCTCAAATAGCTCCAAGCAATGGGAGCTTTACCAAACACATACTCCCATTGCGTCTTTTTAAAATTATATAATCTTTTTTGGTAAATTACCATGTCTGTCTTTACGTAGACTGCAAGATGGCAGTACAGACTGTTAGCATGGAGGAAAGCACATTCACGTCCAACATCCTAATGGTGAGACATGCACACAAACGTCTTTTGTTTGTTTTTGATGTGGTATAAGGTATAATACCAATGTACATTTTCTAACGAACAATGTTCTGGCTATTTGCATCGATGGACCAGGATGCTACATCGACCATTATTCCAGAGTCCACAGCGACCTCACTCAGCTTTCAATTACATTTATTAGAATAATCCTTCACATGCGACTACACAAAATAGGTATTTGTTCTGGTTCCTACAAAATACGTATTGATTATTGTTATGTATAATGTTCACTTTTAGGCTTCTTTGTCAATAAAGACCTTTTCAATGTCATTTTTTTGGATTTTGCTTTTACATCTTTCTTATGTCAATTATCATTACATAGGCGGAGCCTCGAACTTCGACAATGTACTATTCTTCTACTGCAACCGGTCTGGAAGATGAGGCAATAGATGTAAAAATGTATTGATTTATACCAATGGTGATAGATTAACAATATGTTTCTTACTTTTAAGTTGCCATTGTTTTGTGCAGATTTGCAATACTGTCAGCAAATTGCAAAGCATTACATCAAAAACCTTGCTGTATTTATCGCAGAAACACATGAAATTATGAAAGTAAACCTTCAGAAAAATGTACTATGTCACTGAATAACATAGATCCCTTTCACCATATAAATTGTGTTTCTATTAGTTCAAAAACTTTAGCTGCTTAGCGAAAAATGGAATGTTGAAACAAAATAACATTGGAAGGCATTAAAGGGGACACAGTTGAATCAATGTTTTCCAGGGTGAACTCGAACCAACTCCCTGCGACATCTCTGATGGTTATCAGGTATAGTTTTCATATATGTATTTTAAAAATGTCAAACATACATACATTGTTAGAGTTGACATTATTATTATTTAAAAAATGTTATTTGGAGGATGGAACTTAATTTTTTAGAGCATTTCACTCATATTGCAAGGTCGACAATCATTAAAACCACTTTCTCAAGATGTAGTTTGTGAGATTGAAAGCTTTTAACATTACATTATTTGAAAATGTATTACATTTTATTTGAATGTATTATGTACAAGGACTGTGCTACTGAAGTGGCCAAAATTGAAGACACAAGAGGTATATGGAACAAATAGTAAAATATCATGTATCATCCATTTTTACAGAAAAGTAATATTTAATATGTTTTAGTTGCTTCCATAATGACATTTTCTTATATTTTGTTATAGGGATAAATCATTAGTTAGGTGTAAGAGCAAATTTCAAGGTTAATACAATTGAAAAATTAGCTTGGTCTGGTGGTTGCAAAATCGAATTTGAAAGTTCCAAGGAAAATCCACAACAAAAGGGTACATAACAAAGGTTTTTAAACAAAAATAATTTGTTTAGGACTAATTCCAATGATAATACATTTTCAAGTTGTAATTGATCTATTCTGTATGTGTGCTATGGAATAAGCATGTTTATTTTTTCTTAAATTAGAGGCCTAGGAAAAGGAGGAGCATAAAGACTCAGACAACTAGACTAACCAATGATGTTGGTTGCCAAACAGACGTGGCTTGGGAGCAGCTCCATGTTGAGGCTGAGCATGGTTCATGCAAGATTCAGTGTCATGATGCAGCAGCCCAGTTGCCGGAATTCAAATGAAATGTCAGCAGTGAGTCATGGAAAGTATGCTTGGATCATTGTTACACCACACGTCAAACAGAAGAGATGGACAACACAGCAGATGTTGCTGAATTGCTTGCAGAACGCCCACACAAGCAACACCCTACAAACAAATGATTTCTAGGAAGCTGAAAATATTACCTGTTTCACCAATACATGTGGACATATCGTAAGTTTCACACACAGAAATAACTGAAGCATCTTTGCCACTAATTGATGATTGTGCTTGTGATGTGGACTACACTCTTCCTAGTGTTGAGGAGTTATCCACTTCAATGCAATCGCAATCCACTTTACCTCTAGACAATTGGCTATTAAATGAACCAAAATACATTGTATTCGACAGCTGTCTGATCGAGATCATGAAAATGGTGAAATGCAATCATAAATTGCGTCAGAGTATTTGTGGGGAGCCATTGGTGGAGTTTACTCATTTAGTTAAAGGCACCAACGTGCAGATCAAGGGTAGCTGTGTACACCACCATAACTCACTTTCATGGTCTGCTCAACCCATACTTGGAAAAGTGCCTGCTGGAAATGTAATTTGTTCATCTGCATTGTTGTTTTGCAGATCAACCTTCAGTACACTTTCAAGTTATTCTAACTTTGTGGGGCTCCATTTTCTTTCAAAAACCCAATACTACAAATATTAGAAGGATTTCTTGTTCCCTGCTATTAGCCAGACATGGACCCTCCAACAGTTGTCAATCAACAATGCTCTCACAGTCAAAAGGCTCTGGCTTGCTGTTGATGGACAGTGTGACAGTCCTGGTTTTTCTGTTAATACTGCACTTAGCACTTACAAGACATGGAAACCAAAAAAATAGTCAGTTTGGTGGTTGTGCAAGTAACTGAATGTACATCTTCTGCTCCCATGGAAAAATGTGGTTTTGTCAAATCCATTCTACTTATGCAATAGAGTAATGCACATCGACCTGATAGCCACTGACAAGCACATTTCAATTGCCAAGGTCATGCGAGAGCAGTTCCCAGACATAAAGCATCAATGTGATGTATGGCACATAGCCAAATCCATTTTGGAAAAAAGGTACAGTTGTTGGAAATAAAAGGTCACAGAAAACATTTTAAAATGGTCACAGTCTGTAAGCAACCATTTTTGGTGTAGCTCAAAATCTTGTAAATGGTCAGTTGATATTCCACTTTCGCATTCAGTGATGCAACATTGTTCTAACGTGCATTGTTAATGGATCTACAAACAATCCCCCACTGTGTTTGATGATTCATAATTAATGAATAAGGGAGTTTTCAATAGTCGCGTGTATCTTAAAAGGATATCTCGCTGGGTAGCAACGAAACAGGAAAACCAGTAAGTAGAAGAGATGTGTCTCAAAGGCATTTGATATTGAAATGATACTAGAAGGAAACGTTGCCACAAAAAAATATTTGCTTGTGGTTTATTAACTCACTGCTGAAAGGGTAAGAGGTTTGAAACAAATGCAATACGTTGACATATAGGTCGCATAATGTGTAAGAAAATATTCAAGGATGCCAAGAATGCATAATGTACATTCTTGGCACGAAAACAAACATTTCCATGAATGTGCGCATGGACCATTGAGCAAGGAGGAGAAGTGTAAGAAAGGGTGGTTAGTTCAAGGCTCCCCACCTCACGCAGCACTTTCAAAGATTGTTTGCGACAAAACACTTTCAAAGGACACAAGGGGACTCACCCAATTCTGCCACCCTGCAGATTTAGAGGTGTTCCACAATATGTGCCTGAAGTACAGGCCTAAAAGGTTATATTTCAGCATAGATAATATGGAGGCCAGAACAAGACTGAACAAGACAGAACAGAATGAAACATTGAAGGGAACAAGCAAAAACTGCAGGAATGTTTGGTATGCCTCATTACAACACGTAGTATACCAAAAGAAGCAAACAGTGGGTCAAAGCCAATCTAACAGCAGATGGATTTTGAATTGTGAAAGATCTGACATTGAATGTGGTGGCCATGCAAACACATGTGATTGATCCAGATTTTGTTTCTAGGGCCCAGGCCCAGGCCTCTTTACAATGTTTGACAAAGGCTGTTTCAAGCTTGCGCACAGTTCCTGCAAGCAGTTTTCATTGTACAAAAAATGTAATAGGATGTGACTTGAGGTGTAATTGATAAAAAGGTGCTTTTTAATGAATTACTGCTTGTGAAGTAAATTATTTATTTTTCAACAATTTTTCAACAATAAATGCCGGTATGATTATTTCAAGTGTTTCACTCGAATGTGCTCAGTCTCAATGAGAGCAAGACTTACATTCTTTCAATTAGGACTGCTGTTCGATCGTTCCTCAATTAACTGTGGCCACCCTGCCTGGGCTCTCATCCCTCCTCTTCCACTCAAGCCAGAAACCTTGGAGTCATGTTCGACTCCACCCTCTCCTCCTCTCCTCACATC
Source organism: Ambystoma mexicanum (assembly GCF_040938575.1). Lineage (NCBI taxonomy): Eukaryota > Metazoa > Chordata > Amphibia > Caudata > Ambystomatidae > Ambystoma > Ambystoma mexicanum. The sequence goes on from NC_090926.1 coordinate 16,629,363, forward strand.
ACAGACGTCTCTAAGAAGTCCAACTACCAGCTGCACCTCTGCATAGTTATTCTTAATTTTCTCACTTTCCCCCAGAAGATCACTGTCTCCAGAGCCCTAGTTCTCTGCAGGCTGGACTATTGCAACAGCCTGGTGCCGGGGACAACACTACAACAAGCTATCTCTTCCTAAACACTTTCCTTCTCGAGCCTGCCGCTCATCCACCTACAACTCTGAAGGTCAGACGCTTCTCGATGCTTTGAGTGTGGGGTAGATCTTTCTCCTTGGCTGGTGCCTCCCTCTGGAACAGTCACACTGCCTCTCTCAAACTTGAGCAGGACCACCTCAGGTTTTGGAAGCAACTGAAGACCTTCCTTTATGCTTCTGCTTTCTTTCTCTCTCCCCTGCTGATGTTCTCGTTTGGCTGTGCTAACTTATTACCTGGCCACCCTCTGAACCTTATAACCCATGCTGCGGAATAAGGGGATACCCGCCCATGGAGCTCAAGGGTACAGCTCTTTGAGCTTGGAAGCAGCCCATGGTGTACCGAGGGGGGAAGGGTGTGGGATAAAGGCAACCATAAAGCAACACACTCTCATTGCCCCCCGTGTGTTCTCTCCTGAAGCAGCACTCACAGGAAGAGCATGACAGGGTGGGGACTCAGGACAGAACACAGTGTGCTACTACACCGTAACCCCTAGTGTCTTGCACTCTCTTCAAAGGTGGACCGAATACTCTAGCAATATGAGAGAGGAAAGGCGGCATGGGCCTGGAAGGAAACCACCATCAGGCACATGAGTGCTCCCCTGACAATTTACAGGTCCCAAACACGCAGACCTGGGAGCTCACGCTGCCAACACCCTGTGAGCACAAGTGCCTAAAAGTACAGAACTAAGAAAACACTGCACACCTGTTGTTGGGGAATACCCATAGTACTAAGTTATGTTTTTAGTAGTATTATGTTTACTAAAAAGCCACAGCCTTTTGATTATGAAACCCAAAACAAGTTTTTGCGTATTGTTTTATGTATTTATTATGTACAATGCATGCCCCACAGGGAATGCAGTTCCACAGCTTATGGGGACCAGGCTCCCTCATGACTAGTAGCCCCATGCACTGCCTCCGGCCCTACAGCGCACTAAGGAGTGTATCTGCAATCACTAAAGTCCCCTGCCTATTTGCACTTACTTGGAGCTGGCCACCCCGGCGGCACATACTCAAGCTAGCATTTTGCACTCTCCCCTTCTCTCCCTCTGGCACTTCCCCTCTCCATCCCTCTTGCACTTGCACGATTTGAATAGCACAATGCCTAGTAAGATCGTTTGTTCTGTTCCCCTTTGTCTTACCCTTCCTTGTTGTGTCTTGCCTAGAAACACTGGTGTACAGCATTTAAATAATGGTGGAAGGAATATGTATTGCCATGTGCATTATGAACCTGCGCCGGTGGCATTTGCACATTTACATCTTACTGGGGAGGCCCATATGTGGATGACATCCAGACGTACCTACATCAATGCAGAAATCAATATGATTGCGGGAATAACTCTACACAGAAGCTAGCAAGCCTCTACTGACATCTGCCTCCTTCTTGAAAAACTTTGATCTCGACGTCCTCGCTCTCAACAAGACGTGGTTTAATGCCAGCTTTGTCACTGCTTATGACTCCCTCCACAATGTCTACAAGATCCTCTCCAAGCCTCAAAACAACCGATCTGGAGGTGTGGTAGCCCTGATCTCCCCTGAGTTGGTCCCTACCTTTCTCATAACGACCCAGCACTATTCCTCCCTTGAAAGTCTTGCCTGCAAGATGGGTGTCCTCCGACTCACCTTTTCCACTATGTGCATACTCCTTTGCCCTGTGTCTGTCTTCTTTTTTGAATGGGGCGACTTCACACCCTCTCCTGTGATTTCTGCATCTAAACTACTCCTTGTTGACTTCAACATACGCGTGGAATGCAAGGTTTGTGCCTGTACACTCTTCCATGATCCCTGTACCTCTGTCTCCCTCACTATTATCCCTTCAGGCACAAGCCATTCTTCTGGACAAACTATGTAGTGGGAAAAGGCGCCTTGATTACCCTCAACATTGAAGTAAATATTATCATATGCGGTTTACTTGAAATATTTAGTTGTTTTTCAGCACACTGATCGGCACTAATAATGTTCATTTTTGTGGCATGTGTTACCGAAAATGAAACTGACTCGGGCGCGCTGTGAAAGATGAAGGGTCCCATTGTTATGTGTCCTTGAATCCACTGCACTAAGAATTTGAAGGACCAAATGTGTCAAAAATCCACAAAGAGATAATAATATTCACTATATTGAAAGCTTACGCCGGAAAGTACAGTTTCTATTTCAGAAAACTTCAAAGCGGTTGGTCCTCCATCACATCAGAAGAATGGAATCTCAAAACACAATGTAAGCAACATTTTAAACAATATTTATCTAAGTGTGAATGGAAAGTGTGCTGTGTGCTACATGATGAACGTTGTGACGGATGAATATTGAATTTGACGCAACGAATAGACATCATGCGCATTAATTGTAACTTAAATGTATAGCCAAATTAAGAATGAATGTTTATATTCAATTATAAAGAGGGTACTGAAATATGTTTTTGCTTTCTCGATTTTACACAGGACAGGCACACATCGGGCTCAGATAACTATGTAAAATCGAGAATTTATCGGCCGACGGCTTCTTCAACAATATTTGGACAATAATGATCAACTACGAATATATTATGCCCATCATCTGGGTCAATCAGCAGACAGCAATCTGTCCTTTCATAGTTGCAGTAACAAGGAGAAACATGGCAGCCTATAGGTTCTAGAAACATGCGGCTGTGAAAGTGTTGAATTCAATTCAATTTTAAAGCACTAATTTCTCCTCTGTAATGGTGCGCCATGTGCGTAGATTACTCGTCGGTCATGGAACATAACTTTCTGTGAAGAACGGAAAGACTTGGATTAATCGATCGATGATCGGATTTGGCATTAAAAGATCGTCGCTCATAATTACACCAAAAATGAGAAGGATGCAAGATTTGATAGCTATGATGAACTGTGTTTGAAACATTTAACAACGTTTTTGTGGACTTTACTATTTTCATCGTTGTGTCAAAATGAAAAGTACTTGTTATACTCCCGACTATTGCTGTTTTCTTCAAAATAAATTGTTTCCATCAGTTTTGTAAAAACTAGCAAAAGTTTGGCTTTTTTTGTGGATGTGTGTGAATAAGTTCCTGGTTCTGTGTTAGATAACGTTATGAAGTTGGTGATGACAGGGTACGTTTGGCTACGCTGTCCACTAACGTCATTTGAATAGGTTGAGCTCATCTGGAACGTCTAGTGATGTTAGCATTAGGGGCGGGCGATCGGAATCGTTGCCTTGTGGGCACTTGAACTTAGGGCGACAGATCAAGAGATAAGAACAGCACAAGGTGGCGGTTCCCAAGCCTTAGTTTTCGCATGTGTTAAAGTGAGAAAAACTCGGGAAAGTTGCTTTGGAAATGTATTTAAGAATGATCAATGTATGCTATGAAATACATGCCCGATCCATTAGGCCAACAACATTTCTGAGTGAACTACCCCTTTAAGTCAAGTTCTGAATAAAAACGGTCAGGGCCTTTTCTGAGTGTGTCTTTTCTGTGGGGCCAGCAATGGCTTCTTGCGTCATCTGAAATGTGCAAATGAAATGCACCAAGAAAATACATATTTTCAAACTTAAGAGCGTAGCAGAGCAAAGTATATATTTTGGGGATCCAACCTATGAAGTTTTCAAAGTGAAGAATTGTAATGTGTCCTGTCTAGAGCAGGTTTCTGCAGCTTTCTAGATGCTAAGGACTACGAATCCCACGAACATCCACCATGGACTGATCTGGAAAGCACCTGAGTTGTGGCTTTTACATGAAAAGAAATGCTGATGTAGCACAGGGTGTTGCAGAAAATACCAGGTGACTTTGAACCCTGCCAGTATTAGTTAGGGAGGTGCAGAAGTGTAGTTGAAGAGGTGAGTTTGCCTCCTTGGCCAGGAGCTGCGGAAAGTGTGGAGTCATGTGGGGCTGGAGCAGGACAGGGGAGGGCACTGCTAGTCGTTGAGACATAAACACCTTGGACGACCACAGACAGACACACAGGCACACGCGCAGAGTCACCTTCTTTATTCGATTTTAGATTAGTGTTGGATCATAAGAAACTTCGATCATAAGTTGGAACAAATTCAACTCCTCCACATTAGGGTCTGATTGACTTTATTCCCACAACCCGATAATCAAAATAGCAGACTGCAGAATCCAGCTTCACCATAGCCACAGAGGAGGATAATATTTCATGTAACTTTGATGAATGATGGTGCCTTTGGCGACAAATCAGAGCCCCTGGGACAGAAGCAGGATTTATTCTTAAGGTTCGGCCAGAGGCGACTTGGTCATAAGTTAGTAGCAGGGTCAGAGACTTCCTGGAATGGTGTTTAGGGTCGAAATTGTAGCTGAGCAAGCATCAACATTCACAGCTGTCCTATCGCACGCAATGGACACAAGCATCTTTGATTACCTAGCTTATTAGGTAAGGGGCATTGGTCTTCTGGAAGCGCCCCCTCTGGTTGCCTTTCTGGGAAGTCTTGGTGGTGCTGTTGTTTCTGAGGCGTTGACTGATTTTCAAAGCAATGTTTAGAGGATGCTTTGCTGGGAAGGTCCCCCCAGACATAGGCACTCCTGGCTGTCATTATTCATTCTAGCTGCATTTTGCCATAATACATTTGCATAAGGGGGGAAGTAAATCTGACAATGTGATCGGTTCTTTCATATTTGCCAACTCCGACATAATGGCCTCAGTTGCTGCTGGGTCCTTTGAGTTCTGCGAGAAAAGACAAGGCATTTAGGAAGCATGTTAGTGGATTTAGGAGAAAAGAGGACACATCTTGCACACCACTTACATGTGGTAGGAGAAGCTTGCACGCCCCTTGCTTGTGTGTAGGAGACCCATGCTGAAGTCTTGCATGTGTGTAGGAGAAGCAAGCACCCCCTTGCATGTACGTATGAGAGAACCTTGCACACCCCTTGCATTTGTGGAGAACTCTGCAAATACCTTCCATGTGTATAGGAAAATCTTGCATATGAGAACCTTACACGCCCCTTGCATGTGCATATGAGGACCTTGCACACATCTTGCATGTGTATATGATAACCTGGCACACCCCTTGCATGTGTATATGATAACCTTGCACACCCCTTGCATGTGTATTTGAGAACCTTGCACACCCCTTGCATGTGTGTAGGAGAATGTTGCTCACACCAGGCAGGTGTGTAGGAGACACTTGCATCTGTGTAGATGCTTGCACGCCCGTTGCATGTGTGTAACAGAACTTTGCACACCCATTGCATGTGGGTATAACATTGCAAAACCCTTCCATGTGTATAGGAAAACCTTGCATGCGTATCAGAATCTTGTACACCACTTGCATGTGTATGGGTACCTGCAAACCCTGTGCATGTGTATAGGAGAGCCTTGCACACCCCGTACATTTATATAGGAGACCATTGTACACCCCTTGCAAGTGTAAATGAGAACCTTGCACACCCCTTACGAGTGTATATGAGAACTGTGCACACTGCTTGAATGTGTACAGGAGAATCTTCGACACCCCTTGCATGTATACAGGAGAACCATGTACACCTCTTGCATGTGTATAGGAGAACCATGTACACCTCTTGCATGTGTATACGAGAACTGTGTACACCCCTTGCATGTGTATAGGAGAACTGTGCCCACCACTTGCATTTGTGTAGGAGAACCTTGCACTCCCCTTGCATGTGTATGGGAGAATATTGCACACACCTTTCAAGTGTATATGAGAACCTTGCACGCTCATTGAATGGGTATAGGAGAACCATGCCCACCACTTGAGAACAGTGCACACCACTTGCATGTGTATATTAGACCTTGTACAACCCTTGCGTTTATATCAGGGAACCTTGCACACCCCTTGCATGTGTAGGAGAACCTTGTACACCTCTTCCACGTGTATAGAATACATTTGCAGACTCCTTGCATGTGTATAGGAGAATCCTACAACCTTGCATGTGCATAGGAGAACCTTGAACCCCCCCCCCCCCCGAGATTGTGTAGGGGAGAAGCATGCACACCCCTTGCATATGTATAGGGCACTATTACACACATCTGGTATGTGTATTTAGTATTTATTTATTTTTGTATTAACATTTATTTGGCATTTTTATAGCGCTTTTTATTTGGCATTTTTATAGCGCTTTACTCCAAAGCGCCACACAGGACACACTTACAGTACAACATTTCCAAGATTGACATCAGGATGTAGGAGATAGTTCTTAAGAGTAGTGTGAAATAGAGAGTAAGATATAATGGAATAAAGTTAGATGTGGAGTGCATTCCAATGGAGATGAGCAAGCAAAGAAAAAGAACAGAATCGTGATTGAGTGCACAGGGGCGAGGTACTGATAATACAAATAGAGATTGAGAACGAAGAGAACGAGAGGGAAGATAAAGAGACAATGGACGAAAGATAACAAGGTTCAAGGCCATAGAGAGACTTAAAAACAATACAGAGAAAATTGAACTCATGGCGAGAATGGAAAGAAAGCCAGCTGAGAGAAGAGAGGGACAAAGAAATAGAATCACGAGGAGAGAGTGATTATAAAAGGCGAATGGAAGCATTGAAGACAGACTCTAGAGGAGCTAGGGGAGAAACAGGAAGACCAAAGAGCGTAGTAGAGCAACAGAATAGATGTGAGAAAATAAGCGAGGAGATCAAAGGTTTAGTGGCATTGAACGTAATATAAGGCCGAGATTTACAAATTTTAAAAAGATGGTAGTGACAGGAGTGAGGAAATGTGATGAGAAAAGGATAAATCAGTGTCAAGATAGAGACCAAGGTTTCGAGCGGTGCTAGAGAGAAAGGGGAAAGGAGACAAAAGATGGAGGGGCTAGGGTTGGTGGAAAAAAGAGAACTTCAGTTTCAGTCACATTCAAAACAAGAAAATGGTCTGACACGCTGGATTTAATAGCTAAGAGACAGGAAGTAAGATTGTCATGGACAGAAGGCGTGAAAGAGGAAAAGGACAGAAAAAGTCAGATATCATCTGCATAGAAGTGATGAGATATCCCAAAAGATGAAATAATATCAGCGAGAGAAGTATAAAGAGAGAAAAGAAAGGGGCCTAAAACAGAGCCTTGAGGTACACCGTGGAGAAGAGGTAAAGTATCAGAAGAACACACAGCCGAAGATACCGAATATTTGCGGTTGTATGTATAAGAACGAAACCAAGATAAAACAGAGCAAAAGAAGCCAAAAGAGTTGAAAGAAGTTAAAGGTAGAGTATGATCCACTGTGTCAAACAGAACAGAGAGATCCAATAGAATAAGGAGAAATTAGTGTTAAGAGTAGCGAGCAGAAAGCAGTGAGTTGCATACAAAGAGATGAGCAGTTTCAGTCGAACAGCGAGGTCGAAAGGTAGACTGAAAACAAGGAAGAATAGTTATCTGTTACAAAAGTGGAGATCTGAGAATAGACAAGACATTCAAATAGCTTAGAAAGATAGGAAAGAAGAGAAATTGGTCAGAAATGTGAGGCAAGAGACGGATCTAACTAAAGTTTCTTAAAAATGGGAAGAATAGAGGCATGCTTAAATGAAGAAGGGAAGGTTGAGTTAAGAGGAGAAATATAGAAAAGAGTGGTAAGGTAGAGAATAAAGAAGAATAGACTTTAGGTATAAGCGATGAAGGACTAGGCTCAGAGGGGGAACCTCCTAGGATGAGAACGGGCTAGTAAGGAAGAAGTATCTGAATTAGTAATCGGGGGAAAAAGATGAAATAACCGAAGTAGAAGGGAAGATGGAAAGGAAGAGGAACAAGAGGAGGAGGATGGTACAATGGCCAGATGAAGAGTAGCCACTTTAGAAGAAAAATAGGAAGTAGAGTCAGAAGCAGTTACGGTACAATTAAGTTAATAGTCAGGAGAGGGAGGAGAAAGTCGATGAGAAAGTCATCTGAACAGATCCTGGGATGAGCAGATTGGGCATGCAAGAGATCAGAATAGTATGAACGTTTAGCTTAGAGAAGAGCATCATGATATAGTGCATGATGGGAAAAAAGGACTAGCGATCTGAATCAGAGTTTTATGCTAGCGTTGCTCATGGAGACGGAGGGCTCGGCACATTGAGTGAAGTTGAGAAGTAAGCCAGGGTTTTGGTGGCGTACGAGAGGATGAGAATGAAGAGGCAGGATAAAGTGAATCAAAAGATGAGGAGAGAGAGAGAAAGAAAGGATAGAAGCTGCATCATCAGCAGAAAGAGCAGCAAATGCATAATGAGAAGGAATACCAGAAATACAGGATATGACAAATAGGTGAGTATTAAAAGCATGAAGGTCACGACGAGAGTATGTGGGTACATCAGAGCAGGCTGGACTAGTTAATGAAAAGGGAGGGAAAATAGAAAAGAAAAAGAGACACTGATCAGAAGAATAAACAGGAAGAGCGGAAACTGAGGATGTGGATAGTGATGAAGTAAAAATAAAGTCCAGACTGGAACCAGATACATGCAAGGGGGGGATTAGAAAGAACAGAGAGATGAGAATCAAGAATAGCAAGGAATGGGATTGAAGAATGAATACAAGAGAGGTGGAGATTTAAATCGCCTACAAGTGCAAGTGGGGTTGAGCACAGCAAAACAGAGAGTAAAGCATCAATATCATCAAAAACAGCAGCAACAGGACCAGGAGGGTGGCAGACAAGTCAAATGTCAAAGAATATGGTTTAGAAAAGATAGTCAGGGAATGTTCAAATAAAGATAAAATGGGAAGAGACAAGGAAGTAGGAGTAGGAACATAGGATGAGTGATACCAGTCCCACTTCCAAAGGCCCACGGATGAGGGGTGTGAAGAAAAGGCAGTAGCAGAAGTATAAAGGGAGGCAGGAATGGCTGTGTTAGAAGATGAAAGCCAAGTCTCTGCAATACACAAGAATGTAGATGCAAGCGCAGGAAAATATCTAGATCAGAATGAGATTGTTTACAGAGTGAACAAGCATTCGAGAGAGCAAGATTAATAGGAGGTGAATGGAGGAGACATGGAGGATAGATAAGATTAGAATGATTACAAGAAGATGAACAACGAGCAGGATCATGGTGAGTACGGAAGCCTTGTACACCCCTTGCAAGCGTACAGGAGAACCTTGCTCACTCCTTGCATGTGTATAGGGAAACATTGTACACCCCTTGCACGTGTACAGGAGCATCCTGCTCACCATTTACATGTGTACAGAAAAAGCATTCACACCCCTTGTATATGAATAGGAGAAATGTCCATGCCCCCTGTATATGTTTAGAAGAAAGTAGCACACCCCTTGTATGTGTTGCGAGGGTGTCAAAGAAGGCAACACATCAGGTGACATGGCTGTGGTTATCCATTTGTATTTCTTTAAGAAAATAATCCACATCCTCCCTAAACCTATGAGGGGTTTACCTGCCTCAACCTAAAACTAAGGAATATGTCAGAAGGTCAATGTAAAATTCACTGTCCAGGTTCCAAGCCTGTCTCTATCCCTTACAATAAATCTAAGGATACTAACGTCAAGCAGAACGTTCTCTCACCAGGAGAATGACTCCCTTCCCCTGGATTTCCAATGGCCAAATCCTTGGGTGAAGCACAGTGCTTCCTTACCAGGAGAATGACTCCCTACTCCTGGTGATCTATCCTCAATGTCAACAAAATACAGACCTGGGGGAATGACTCCCTTCCCCTGGTTCCTCCTTAGCAATATCAACAACATGCCAATTCTTTCTTGGGATTGCAGCAGTCCTGTTCCAGCCACTGTAGAGAGGATGTTCCCCTTGAATATTTGTTTCACATGTCCTAGGGTCCCCGACCCTTCTCTGGTATTCAGTGGGGGTCTTACTTTTTTGCAAAGTCTGAAGCGGCGGCTGTGTGCAAGCGAGAACTTCAGGCTTTACACTCACAAAAAAAGCAAGGCTTTTCATTGCGTCTCCGACCCCCCGCCAGGCACCAATTTCATTATAGATGCAGGCATCATCACCCTCATTGATACAGTGATGATCCCTGCAATTCCAGTGAAAGGGGGGCCTGGCAGGGGGGGTCTGCATCGCAATTAATAGACAATAAAACGCTTACCTCACCTGAATGGTGCCTGTTAGGCCACGGCCCCTGCCCTTTTGCAAAATTGAGCCGGGGTGCTTAAGAGGGCGTGGCCTAACAGGCACCATTCAGGTGAGGTAAGTGCTGCCTCCTAATTGTGGTACAAACCCCCTGCCTGACCACACCCCCTAAGAGCCCCAGCTTCAGTGTGCAGGCCATTTAAAGCACTGGCGGCACAACCCCAACCCTCTGCACCCGCCTCACTAACGGTATAGCGTTCTTTCTGAGTCCATTTTACTGAAAAAACTAATTGAAATGTTTAGGGGGTTAGAAAAGTATATATATGGGGTGGGGGTCGTCGGGAATAGGTACAAAATAATAGGGGATGAGGAACTTGGGGGGGGGACGCCCCAAATAAAAAGAAACAAATAATAAAAATCAATTTCAAGAATTTTTTTCTGTAGAAAATACTCTGAAAAAAAACATCAAAATTTCGGCCATCGAGCAAATGACATAGAACCCTCACTAGCCCTCCCCCTCCCCACTCCTAGCACCATCGCACCAATACTGCCTGACTCTAACCTAACCAACCATCAACATTTTGGTGTAACTTTTGAGTGAAAAAAGAGCACAATAAATTCCAGCAGTTTTTGATCGAACAATAGACACAAATAGACACAATACCGTGTGAAATATCTGAGTTACTAGATTGAACCACGTGATTGTTTGTGTCAAGGACACTCATCCTAAAATCCATTATCAACAAACAACAAACTGAAACCTGACAATGCACGCTGTAATGGGTACGTTTGAATAAGACATCTCAAATACGTTAGTACCTGTGTAATGGAATCTCAGAAATGAAAATAGTTTTTAATAAAACAATTATGAAAGACCATAACTGGTAAGTGGTACCCGCGCTGAAAAGCCTGGGGTAAGAGAGTGGGGGCTCAGAGGCGTCAACGAACATTTTAGCTTCCATTTAGGGCACAAGTGAAACGTTGCAGCCAATTCCTATGGTCATACCTTTTCGATCTTCACTATTTTCCACGTACACATTTCGACAAACAAATAACACAACAAAACATACACAAAATTACATCAACTCTATACTCAAATCATAAAACAATTCATCAAATGACTTCGACGTAATTAACCAATGCAACCATCAATTACTCCCAAATCTCCCTCCATGCTGCTTCCCCCTCAGACATTCTATTCTTCAAATCCTGGAAGATTTCCTGTAAATATGATGTCAAGGCAATTATTAAGGCCTGATCAGCAGTAAGCATTAGCCACTCCCATAGTTTTTAATCAGGACCAGGGCGGAGAATGTAAGCACCTCCCCAAGTGGCTAGTTCTCTCTGCTAAGAAAAAGGGGCACTCTACTACCAAGTGGGCCAATGATTCAATCTGGCTATACCCAATTTGGGCCCCACCGCTTCTAAAGTGGGCAGAGCATTTCAACAGAATTTAAGATAAAGATCCCAGTGTTTTTTGGATGGAAACTTCTGCAAGTAGGATCTCAAATTGCGTGATGGTGAAAATAAATGGTGGTTATCCCTGAACAATAGCAATCTGTTCAGGTCATCGTAGTCGGAAATTCTATCCCAGACAATGACAAATTCGCCTTCTTTTATGAAACCCCAGTAAGAACGAGGAAGAAACCAAGGTACCGCTTAGAAGATCTTTCATATATGAACAAACAGAATTTCCATCGGCCTCCAAAATGTTGACATGCATGGATAAGCATCTTTTTATATATTGGGATCTCCAAGATGTGAGGCCCAACTCCAATCTGATAGCACTTATCGGCGTAGACTTTGGGAGACCCAGGACGGCCTTCCAAGCTTCCCCTTCTAGTCTGTCACAAAAGGTTCTGTCACAGAAAGGCATCAATTCACAACCATACAATGTGGCTGCAGTAACTTTTTATTTGTACAACTCAATTAGGGGCAACAAAGAGAAAGCACAAAGTTTTCTCTCAAGAGCCTTCATCAGAGCAATGCCAGGCCCAGGTTTTGCTGCCATTTTATCTTTTTGCAGCCACGTACACATTTATAAATATGAATTTCTTTTCTCCTACTGCTTGGGACAGGCGGCTCTAGGAAGAAAGCATGTGTCACGTGTCGGCACACCTTCCATATGTGTGTTCTTTCAGGGTTTTAATAAAACATATTTGCAGGCTTAATGCCGGCACTAACACCTATCTTATTCAACCTTACTCAATAGAGCGTGCGCAGAGTGTCAGGTTTCAGTTGCTTTTATTTTAAACCCAAGCCAAGTTGTAGGGTCATTCTTTGCCTATGAGGCTAATTTGTCCTGTTGCGATGTTTCCCTGTGTGTGCATCCTACGTGTGGCTGGGCTGGCATTGGGGGCAGAAGGACAGCATGCCAAGGGGATTTGCTCCACAAAGCCACGGCCCCTGTGGGACTAACCGGTCAGGAAGGTGGGGGGCACGGGTTAAAAAGCATGGGGGGCTGACCCATGCACCCGAGCAGGGGGGACATCCACCCGTCACCCCAGCAAAGGAGGTAACCTCACAAAAATTGAGAGACGGAAACAAAAATCAGGTGGAACGGGGCAGAGCCTCAAGCGCAGCATGAATGAAGGCATTGACCTCAGGTGTGAGATATCAACAGGGGGTCGGGCAGAAACCCGAAATCTAGGAACACACTGGTTCCAAGAAAGGCAACCCTGTCCCATGAAAAAGGGACAGCACAGCAAGTTTATAATTCATAGTGCGAGGACATCCAGCACGGATAAGCTTGCCAGGGCGGGCAGGACAGGAGTTTTCTTTCCCACCACACCCACCCGATCTGAGCAAGGAAAGAAGGGTCCTAAGGAAGGGAAGAAGCCAGGCAGCAATACAGTGTCTGGCTGGTGTAGGGCAGAGACGGCACCACTGGTTAGAGGCGATAATGCAGTTGGACATGCAAGGGGCGCCAGCCAGAAATGGAAGGAACAGTAAAAGAGGGAACGGTAAATGTCCAGCTTGCAGACGCAAAATGGGACTTGCCTAACAGAGCTCAGGCATAGTGGACAACCTGCTGTCGAGTACTAAGAGCTCTGAAACCCTCTAGCTGGTGGCAGGCATGAATCTCCTGGACCACGAGGTGCCCAAAAGAACACCATGAGCTTTGTTTTCGGATTGCTTGTTGTGATGTTGTGTTTGCAAGCAATAAAGCCTATTGTATTCCAAATAACATCCTAGTACAGCTTGTTTCATTCAGGTACATGTAGAGTTACATTGCAAGGTATGCCAGCCCTACTCCGCTAATTGCTTATGTTGCTTCTATAAAGGTCAGCAAGGGGCCAACGTTTCCAAGGGGGAATGGGCTTGTGGTGGTTGGGATGGTGGAAGAAGAAGGGACTTGCCAAAATACTGCTGTGAGGCCATGTGCATTTATTTCTGTTCTTGTAGCAGAATTGCTTTGTGTTCGCAGGTGTGGGTGGACAGCTATGATTCAATGTTGTTGTGGGGGGAAGAAAGGCTCCCATGATGCTGTTGACAAGTTGGCAGCGCTGAGGTGGCCATTTTGAGTTTGCTCCCAGACAGGTCGAGGATGAGCCTGGGAAATATGCACTATTGTATTGTACCATTGCGCCAGGCCTGCAACAAGGGGCGCCAAAATGTGGTCATTTTACGGGACGCCCACAATCTACTTTTCTGCTTTGCCAGCTCCGCCACTGCCTGGTGCTTTGTGAAATCGGCAAATGGTGGCTGCTGTGCGCATGTGGAACCATACCTGTCTAGTCTCCGGGTTTACCTCCATGTTTTTACGCTCTTCTCTGGGTCCCCGGGGAACAGCGTAGAGTCTCTGGGATTTCCCGTAATCCAAGGAAAGTCGCCCACGCCTCGATGTCATTGACTACAAACACACTGGCCCTCATTACGACCCTGGCGGAAAGGGGTTTACGCCGGCGTAAAGCATGGCGTACCTTTCCGCCAGACTACGAGTTCCCGTAGCGCCATGGTGATTTTTACGCCTGCTTTTTGCAGGCGGAAAAATCCATGGCGCTACGGGACTTGTTGTTAATTACGCCACCGTAATTTACGGTGGCGTAATTAACGCCTTCCCCACTCCCATTATACCCTTTGGGGCAAAAATGGGAATGGGGAAGGGTAAATGGGGATTGGGGACTTACCGCCCCGCCAAGGTCGGAATGGGGCGGTAAGTCCGCCAACCACCATGGCGGAGTTGGCAGCTTTGCGCCATGGACCATGGTGCAAATTGCACCATGGTTCTCCGCCAGGGTCGTAATGAGGGCCACTGTGTGTGGCCAATCACATCGAGATGTGGGCGGAAACTAAGGATCTGCGACAGATTTGAAGGCCGACGCCCAGTTAGCAGCATCTCCTGGACTGATGTGAAGAGACTGACACCCATGCCCCTTTTCTTTTGTTTGCGTGTTGGCGTGTCTTTCAGCCGTTTTCTGTTTGTTTTCGAAGTGGCTGAGTTGGGTGGGCGGGGTGTTGGGGAAGGGGGTGGGTCATCGGTGACGTCTTTCCCCGGGGTTTTGCTTTTGGGAATGCAGGCATGTTTGGGCGGAACCTGCCAACAGTAACATGACATGTAAGATTGTCCGTAAAATAATAATTGTAGAAATGTTGCAACTAAAACAGTATTCATATAATAACACACGATCTAAATAATGGAGTGTGAGAAAGAAGCCCGTGGCTATGTGTAAGGGCTATGTATCAGGCATTAGTCTGTATGTGTGTAAGTATGTTCCCAGGCTTCATTTTTGCTGCCAGCATGTATGGTGTGCTCTCACCTTAATCATTTGTCCACACTCCTCCTGCATGAGCTTCATCATTTGCTTGTGGCTCATGCACGGCTTTCCTTCGGGCGTCTTCATGTCGCAATACTTATGGTACACTTCACAAATCATATTCACACACTTCATCATTGTGGTTTCAGCCATCTTTGGATTCTGGAGCTGGTGCGGGGGGACAGAACAAGACGCCATGAATGCCCTCTGCCATGTGAGTACCTCACAGGCACACATCCGATCTTCCGTTTGCCGCACCCCCCCCCCCCTCCACACTATCACACACCCCTCAGCTTCGCTGTCCTCTGCCCCTCCGTATTTCCTCAGTCGCCCCGTGTTTCTCTTCAGTCGCGGTGTCCCATCAGTAATGTTCAAATGTACGCCTAACACCCGCACTCCCCTTCCCCCCCAACCCCCCGCCATCCTCTGCTCTCCACCCGCAGACCGGCATCGAGGCCTCCACCCTCTTTTTGCCCCAGTACTTCACTCTTTACTTCATCATCACGCCGCGTCTTCCTCCTCAAATGCTGACCCTTCAACCATGCTCGACCTCTCCTGTCTCCCTCAGTACTTCCACACCAAATAAATGTCTGTCTTCTGTGTCTCGCTCTGTATTTTCCGGTACACACTTTTCAACCATTTTGCCTTCTCCCCATCTACTTCCCCCATTATACCCCCCCAGTTCCCTTCCTTTTGCTATTTACCCAGCATACTCTCCTGCTATCTCTCTCCTCTCATTGCCACTACCAGCGGGTCTCTAGAGATGTCTGACCACCACCTAATTGTCCCCCTTTATTCTGCAGAAGCAGTCTCGCAGGACAACAGTCAGTGGCGCTACACACAATGCAGAGGCCTGTCTGTGTTGTTTGTAACAAAGGAATGCTTTCTTACAAAGCATGCATTTTATGGGTCACCTCTATGGGTCCCCTCACCCTCCTGTGAGGCAAACAACCTTGGTGTCATCTTTGACTCCTCTCCCTCCTTCTCTCCTCACATAGCGGAACTTTGCCAAGAAGGCCCACTATCAGCTGCACCTCCTCAGAGGCATTCTTCCTTTCCTCACCTTCCCCCAGAAACTCAATGTCTCCAGAGCTCTGGTCCTCTCTAGGCTTCACTACTGCAACAGCCTCTTCCTCAATCTTCTGTTATCCTCCCTTCGCCCCCTTTATCTAATCCAGAATAGGACTGCAAGACTTATCCTTGGCCTCAAGTCCAGGCACTGCATCTCCCCAGCCCTAAAATCTCTCCACTGGCTCCCGGTTGCTGCAGGATCAAGTTCAAGACCCTCTGCATCATCCACAAAGCTTTCTGGGACTGGGACCTGCTATATCCAATTCTCTCTCCCCAAATACCTCCCTGCTAGAGCCCTTCGGTCTTCTAGCTCCAACTCTCTGCAGATCAGATGCTTTGCTAAGTAGAGCGTGGGGCGTATATCTCTCTCCTTCGCAATGGTCTCCTTCTGGAATGGTCTCCCTGCCTATCTCAGGCTTGAGCCGGATCTCCTTAAATTCCAGAAGCTCCTCATGACCCTCCTTTTCTCTTCTTCCTTCCCTCTTCCCTGCTAACACCCCCATCTGCCGCAGTCACTAGCTTCCTGGTTCCCTCTCTGTTTTACAGGGCACCAGCTGCCACCCGCCAGTCCACCCCCCTCCTCCCACTTAGCATGTGGACCCTCACCCCCTGCACCCCATGCAATCCCTGGCACTTGCCCTCCTGGCCTCCCCTTAGCACTTTTCTAGCCCCTTGGCCCTCTTCCCCCCTTCTGCACCTGCCCTTCACTAGCACGCTCACCTCTTTTCCCTGCACTTCGCATTTCACCCAGACTGGAACTCCCTCCCCCTCTTCTCCCTTGCAATTCTTGTTACTGCACTTGCACGGTCCGAATGTCACAAGGCCTAGTAGGACTGTTATTGTTTATCTTTCTCCCTTGTACCCCCCTCTTTTTTTGCCTTGTGGCACCTTGAATCACCATTTGTTGTATAGGCACCTTACAAATATACAGTAAATAAAATAAATAAATAACTGCTTAACTTTTTCTCTCGTGGTGAGCTCAGAGGCAGCCGTCTAGGTGGGCCCCTTCCTGCGCCCCGTCCTCTGAGCTATTTAGCTCTGCTCCCTGGGCAGTCGCCTGCTACGCCCGCCCCAGGATACGGGTCTGTCTCGGGTTTCCACACACCCTGTTAAAAATCATCCAGGCGCTTCAAAATGCTGATGTATGCCTTTCAGCCAAGCTCCTCTGACTGCGTGCCAGCTTCGCAGGCTGCCAGCTAAAGAATCCTCATTAAAACTCCTGTAGTCGCCCAACTCACCCTCCACTAAATGGCCCCTCATGCAGTCAAGAATTGCATTAGTCCCATCCATCCCCCCAATCGCCTGGAAGCAGAACCCTTTTTTAAAGAGACTTTTTTAAAGAGAAATGGCAGAACTGCCCTCTCTGTTCTTGCCCCCATGCTATGGAACGCCTATCCACGCATTACAATCATTTAAAGTGCTTTATGAATGCTTAAAAAAATCTGACTATCGCCACAAGGTAAATTTACCCTCATACGTCTGCTCGGTTCAGCAGCAGGAGATCTTTCAGTGATGAACATACATTTTACCCCCAAATGGTCTCGCCCTCCTGCGCCCCCCTGCACGTCCTCATCCAACACTGCTCCAAGTGTATTTGCCCATCACACACAACCAGTGCTTTAAATGGTCCGTCTCTATCTGGCCCTCAGTACCTGCACTTCTTATTTTTTGCCAAAATGAGGGCCGGGACTTCTCCAAGCTTGAGGAGAGAACCGGTACTCATTGCTACCGTCCCTTATAAATGTCTAAGTCCTGTCAACAATTCATTACAATAAGGGCATTTAGAGATTGCTAGCTCAGGCAGAAGGGTGCTTGGGGAAAGGACTATTGTCCACTAGGAGGTGCAAATGGGAGGGTGGGGGCTTGAAAAGGAATGGGAGTGGAGCATACCATTGCATGCTATGTGAGTGGAGCATACCATTGAACGCTATGTGAGTGGAGCATTCCATTGCATGCTATGTGAGTGGAGCATACCATTGAACGCTATGTGAGTGGAGCATTCCATTGCATGCTATGTGAGTGGAGCATACCATTGAACGCTATGTGAGTGGAGCATTCCATTGCATGCTATGTGAGTGGAGCATACCATTGAACGCTATGTGAGTGGAGCATTCCATTGCATGCTATGCATGATATGTGAGTGGAGCATTCCATTGCATGCTATGTGAGTGGAGCATACCATTGAACGCTATGTGAGTGGAGCATTCCATTGCATGCTATGTGAGTGGAGCATACCATTGCATGCTATGTGAGTGGAGCATTCCATTGCATGATATGTGAGTGGAGCATACCATTGCATGCTATGTGAGTGGAGCATACCATTGCATGCTATGTGAGTGGAGCATACCATTGCATGCTATGTGAGTGGAGCATTTTATTGCATGATATGTGAGTGGAGCATACCATTGCATGCTATGTGAGTGGAGCATACCATTGCATGCTATGTGAGTGGAGCATACCATTGCATGCTATGTGAGTGGAGCATTTTATTGCATGATATGTGAGTGGAGCATACCATTGCATGCTATGTGAGTGGAGCATTCCATTGCATGCTATGTGAGTGGAGCATACCATTGAACGCTATGTGAGTGGAGCATTCCATTGCATGCTATGTGAGTGGAGCATACCATTGCATGTTATGTGAAAGACTTTAGCAGGTGAAATTACATTCAGCTGCATGTTCTTTCTCTGAGAATTCCATTTTAAAGCCCATTTTCTTTTTTATTGTGGAAACAGTTTTAGAAGCACAAGCAATGTTGCAGGATTGTACTGTGATCTAGGCAGGATGTATACAATAACGCTAGAACCCTATTTTTGCTCATCATGTTTTTAAAAACGATTTCCATAATGTCAGATTAGAGTTTTATGAAATTGTTGTACTTTTAAATGCATTGTAATTAACATATTTAAGCTTTTCAAACCCAATCCTTCACTAAAGATGGGAAGATATGTAGCCAAGTGCTTGAATCTCCGACTGCGCTCAAGATCTAGTTTCACCACTTGACCAAAGTGTGTGATCCTGGGCAAATCATGTAGGCTCACCGTGACTTATCTGAACAAACTGGGTGTCCTCGGAAAATAAAATCCTCCATAACAATGGGCCAGATTCAGGGGGTAATGTTCCAACCTCCCAGAGTGGCAAATACAAAGTACACAACACGTGTAAATGACGTACACACGTTTTTAACCTCGTTTGTCGCTCTTCAGGATTTTAAACATTTTGACTGGACGGGGTGGGTACCCAGAACAGAACTTACTGCCCCCCTGCCCCATCTTTCAAAAACAAATGCATATCCGTCAGCATCTCATCTGATGATGGCAGAGGTGCACTCGACTCCTATGGTAGCAACTGGTAAAAGTTGGCCGATTCCATAGGAATTCATAGAAATGCCTCGTGCCATGCACACACATGGCAGGGGGCATTCACGATTTGCCCATCACACACAGCCAGTGCTTTAAGTGGGCCGTCTCTATGCGGCCCTCAGTACCTGCACGTCTTATTTTGGGCCATAATGAAGGCCGGGACTTCTCCGCGCCAACAAACACTTGTTATGGGCGCGTTATAAATGACTCATCCTATCACTTAGTTCAAAGAATGCACTGAAACTCAGGAAACTATGAATTGCTATGCATTTGCCTTTCGTGGTGCAAGCATTGAACTGTGTATGTGTGTACTGCTAACATGCCAGTGTTGGGGAGACTGACGCTCTCAACCATGGCCTAGGCGTGATATGTTGCTCTCCATACAATCTGCAGAGCCTGTTTCGGATGATTACGGTGGAAGCCAAGTTACACATCTACAAGTCTGCAGAGCAACTCATTGGGATGCTCAGGTCTGAAGCAGAGTTGGACGCCCAGCTGCTCATTATTGCATGTATGCACCCACCTGGGTCCCTCAGCGGGTTTCAATGGGGATTGGGAGAACTTATCAGTGACTTTTCCCTTTAAGCCTCCTAGTTTACCCACAATGCATAGTCATTCGTATTGTGTTAGTTGTCTTTCTGACCCTCCTTTCCTACAGAGCCTGCCAACTTGTATACAGCACAATATTGGTGCCAAAACACTGCACATTTAGTCTGTAATTGATGGGCATTTTTGAGAAGTGACTGCCTTAGGTTGACAGGATCACATTTCAAGCAAATGACTTAAAGGTACACCATTATCCCAAACTTTTGGTTGGAATCACTGACTGTAATGTCTCAGTGTGACAGGGTTCCAAGGCCCAAGCCCAGAAAAGAAGCGGCTTACAGACTGAAGTAGGGTGAACATGTGATTGGAGCAGGGATAAGTGGGGAGGGAGACCACTTGAAAACGATACAAATAATGAGACACAAAGACCAAGACCCACATAGAAAGTGAGAACAAATAGAGATCTGCAGTAGCTGGGTGGGAAGACACAGTGCATTTCATAGAACTGGATCTGGCAGGCCCCCACCACAGTGGGCCTGAGCCCCGGCTCACTGAAAGCCTAGGCTGGTGAGTACCTGCACTTATTTATTTAATTTAAAGCTGTGCACACATCCTACTCCGCTCACCCTCCTCTAGACTCAGTACTACTGTGTACCTGTGTCTCTCACCGTAAGAACCTATCATCCATCCTCCAGCCGCCCGTGCCTCGCACTGTGGGCACCCGTCACGCACCCTCAGCACTTTCGCCATCCATCACACACCTCATCACTCGCACTGTAGGCACTCATCTCTCAACTCTCCGCGCCAGTGCCTCGCACCATCACGCACACACACACACACACCCCCCCCCCCCACCGCCCCCCCAGCCGCCTGTATCTAGCGCCGTAAGTATTCATCACACAGACCCACGTCCCTCATTCCCCAGTCGCTTTTGTTTCCTACTGGAGGCCCCCATCACACACCCCTCCACTCGCAGACATCTACGCCTGTCACAGTAGGCACGCATGCATGTCCCCCAGTACTCACTGGCGGCACACCCATCACACATCCATCAGCTGCCTGTATCCGGCACTGTAGGCACCCATCAAACATCCGTCCGTTCTCGGCCACCCACCTACAGCAGTATAGGCACGCACCCCCTGTCCCTCAGCTCTCGGGCGACTGTTTCTCGCTCTTTAAGTACCCAGCACCCATCCCACAGTTCTCAGTCGTCTGCATCGCGCACTGTGGGCACCATAACCCGTCCCTCAACTCTCAGCCGCCTGTTTCGCGTACTCTAGGTTCCGATTCGCACACCCCTCACCCCTCTTCCTTCCTCACTCATCCCCTCGCCTCCTTCCCACGTACAATGCTAAGGTGCGCGCTCGAAGCCCCAGAAAGGACTCACCTGCTACAACAGGTTGGATTTTAGTGAAGTACGTGGCGCTGCGTCGTCTGACTGTGGTGCCTAGCAGCACCGTTATATATTCTGTCTTCAGTAGCCCCCGCCCCAGGGGTTCGGGTGGAGACACTAGCACTTGGCAACCTCGCCCAAGCCAAAAAATTACCTCGCCCGTGTTCAACCGGTCCCACTGCTCTGAGGAAAGTGGCATGAGGGCGCTGCTCCGCAGTGTGTCACCCCTTTTTATGGCCGCGCCCAATGAGGAGCACGGGAGCACGGGAGCCTCCGAGGTCAAGCTAGTACCTGGAACATTCTAAACTGGAGCTAGATCTGATATTCACACCCTTTGCAAAGAATGGCTTTGATGAATTTAAGAACGATAAGGAAAAGAGCTGGTTTTGAGGCAGTTGGGAGAGACTGATGAAGGAAAAACAGTTTAAAAAGAAGAGCGTGGGCGCAGAGGCACCCGAGGAGTTTATTCCAGGAGGAGGAAACCAGTTTCCAGGCACCTTGGGGAGATTGTTGAGGCAAGAGCCCGGTTTCTAGGCACATGGGATGGTGTAGAGGAAAAGTTTAAGAGCTGAGAAATGTATGTACTCCCCTAGCATATTACCACTGTATCCCGTAGTGCACGCACTGTGAACTGCCATGCTTAAATCACTGCTTCTAGTGTGTGAGGCGAGGAGGTACACTGTACTGTGCATGTCTTTTCCATGAAAGCCCTTTGCCTAGCATGTCGGAATGTGCGCCATCACAGTTGCCACTTCTGGTGTATTTCCCTTTTGGCATATGCAAGCATACTTTATGCTCTTGCTTTCTTTTAAAAAGCGGCATTTGTAGGTGGTAATCATCATATTGCAAGTGCTCTCGCCTGCCACAGAGCATGTGTGAATCTTTAAGGAGTGCATTCACCTTCACAAAATGTATTACGCTGTTCTGTCCTCCACGATAACACTAACTAGCACCACAGAGAGAGCTGGCATCAAAGGCTTGATAATGAGGGTTTGTTCTCCATCAGCAACAATGTTTCAAGGCGAGACCTTGCCCCATTGGGAGCACCCCTTCCATTGAAACACGTGTGCTTTTGGGATAAGAGCGAGGTGAGTGGATGGAAGGGGGGGTCACTTCCACCGGTGTCTCGTGCTGCTGTTGGTTATGCTTTGCTAATAAATTGTTCGCCAATCCACCGTAATAGCGAGTGGCCATTTCTCCACCACAATTTCGCTCCTTAAGACATCGGATTCCCGCTGCTCTGTGGCCAGGTCTAAGGGCCACCGGGCACACTTCCCGGTGATCAACCTGGGACCAGGAGAGACGATTTCATCAGAGAGGACAGCGAGGCAGAGTGCCCAGAATCTCGAGGAGGGTGGACAGAGCAGATTCAGAAGCAAGAGGCAATCAAAAAATCGTGGCTTGGTGAACACATGTAATTGTGTCCATTTTTGTTGTTGTATCCATTTCATGTATTCTGTTGTCTGAAACAGGTAGGGGTAAATGTTTGTCTTTTGAAATCTGGAAACCAAAACTGGAAGTCTGAAATTTGTTGGGATTGTCCAAGAACACGAGCAAAAGTACCATCCCTAACAGAACTGGTTATCTGAATTAGGGAAAAGTAAACGCAGCTGGCTCCCTACTGACTTAAGAGAACATGAGACTGCTGTCCCGGTCAGAGTAGTGTAGGAACCGATCAGGGATTAGTGCAAATGTTTTCTGTATGAGTGCAAAGGAAATATTTTTGATGAGAACCCCATGATTTTCTTCTATTCACCCATGCATCCTTACTTGAAACCCTCAATGTGACCCCAGTTGTGACCCCAATTTATATTTCAAACTCTTCTCTATCCTAGCACCGTAGCTGTGATAGGCTTTGTTTCTGCCGATTATGTGTCTTGTCTTTGATGCTTTCCCATCCATGTCTCTGAAAAGCTGAATACTGCTCTGCATCGTGGGTAGCGTAATAGGGGACAAAGGCTGTGAACCAGCAGTTATCTGAATCTGACCAACACCATCAGGTGTTTCTGAAATTTGTATACAGGGAGGAACAGGGCTCAGGGGGTGATACCTCATCCTCTGAATAGTCATAGCAGATTGGTTAAGCGAATGTGCCATACCCATGCTGCCAACCACACAACTCGATAGCGCTCCGATGCAGATGGATTTAGGAACAGACCTGGCTCTGTAATTAGCCATGTTTTACCCCATTAGAATGGGATCAGAGCAACCTAGACAAGTACCACTTCCTCCTACACACATCACCTTGCACACATCAATCACTGAAAACCTCTCAAACACAAACCCAATGGTGGATGCCAGCTGTTATCGCGGTGGCTCGCCCTGCTAACTCAACTGCAGTACACGCTTTGCACACAATCAAACATTGGCTTTACAGCATTTACGCCATATCGTTTTTAGACAGCCTGTGACACTCAAAGATATAGGTGGGTACATATGTGGGTATGCTTTACATCTTGCATCCATTTTGTGCATTGCATTGTGATTGTGCTTGACATCTTGCATCCATTTTGAGCATTGTAATCCTTTTTTAAAATTGAATCCTGCACCCCACCTATTGCTCTACATTTATATGTGTGCCCTCCTTAACACATCCTCTCCCATTACTGGTGGCACCAAGTCGGAAGTCCTCTTGGAGGGCTTCTTCTCATCACGCTGCTTCATTAATGTCTACTTCACTGGCACTATCCTGGTTCAGGGTCCTCAAGCCAACCTCCTTCTCTTTGACTGTATCCTGCTGTCCTTCATTACCTTTCTTCATCCTTCTGCCTCTCCCCTACCACTCTCTCTGTCCCCCTCCCGACTGGAGTACCACGCCCCTGTGCCCCGCCTCAAAAAACCTTCAAAGGCAGAGACCATCTCCACCTGGCGACTCTTAACGCCCGCTCAGCCAACAAACACTCTGCTGACACCTGCCTCCTTCTTGATGACACTGACCTTGACATTCTCGCTTTTAGTGAGACATGGTTCAATGACAGTTCAGTCACTGCTTTTGACTCCCTCCTACTTGATGCTTTAAGATCACTTTCAAGCCGCAACCTCTCTGTGCAGGCGGTGGAGTTGCCTTAATCTTCCCTGAGTGGGTTCCGTCTTCCATTTTACCCACTCGGCTCTACTCTTCCTTTGAGAGCCTGGTATGCAAATTGGTCATCTCTCCCTCCTCCACCCTGACCATTAATACCATCTACCGGCCTCCAGGCGCTACCTCTCTGTTCCTCTCCGAATGGGCTGATTTCTGTTCCTTCTTACTTTCAACCTCCTCCAACCTGCTCCTCTTGGGTGACTTTAACATCCAATTGGACTCTCCTGGCACAGCCCCACTCTTTTAATTAACCTCTGCACCTCCCTATCCCTGTCCATTCTCCCTTCTGGTCCAACCCACTCTGCTGGACACACTCTGGATGCCCTCATCCACTCCAACCTCATCTCCTCTGGTCACTCCTCTCTCTCTTGGTCAGACCAATCTTTTCTCTCCTATTACTTGGGTTCCTACGGCCCTCCGACCCTCCGACCGCACCTCCAAAAGCCCTGCCAACCTCGTTCACGAACAGCAGCCCGATGAAACGAGTGTCAGCTGCTGCCTTTACCTTCACCTTTATCCCTCCCTGCCCCCGCAACTCAGACTCCACCACCGACACTGCTCTCAGCAACTACCACCTGTCCATCACCAACACCCTTGACATTATTGGCCCAGTCATGAGGATCCACCTGATACCCGCCTCTAAGTGCAACACCTGGTACAACACCCAACTTGCTACACTGAAGCAAAAGTGCAGAGCGCTGGAATGGAAGTGGCAAACTTCAGTCTCACCCTCTGACAAACTGTCCTGCTGCCTGCTCCAAAGGCATTACAGACTCTCTATCCATGCCAGGAAAAGGGCTCAGATTCAGGCACAGGTATCTGGCACATCCAACAACACAGCTGAACTTTACAAAATCTGCAGGGAACTAGCCAACCCTTCTGCAGTCTCCCACTCCCCTCATCCTTTCCAGGCCCTCTGCAACGCACTGGCCACTCACTTCACCTTGAAAACTCAGGACTTTCTGAACAGCCTTGTTACTCACCCTCCCAACCAATCCCTCACCCACTTGCCTCCCTTGGCCACTCAACCTTCTCCTTCCTCCTTCACCCTTGTCACACCCGAAGAAGTCACCAGAGTTGTCCACTCCATGGCAGTCTTTTCCAAACAGGTTTCCCCTTGCTCATCCGGAACCACCGAGGACAACATTGGCTCTCTTGCCCCTGCACTCACTGATCTCTGCTACCACTCCTTTGCTACTGGTTCTTCCCCCCTCCCTCAAGCACTCCTTTGTGCGCCCCCTCCTTAAAAAAACATCAGCAGACCCTACCTGTCCAGCCAACTACCACCCTATGTCCATCACCCCCTTCCTGGGGAAACTGCTGGAGAAGTTGGCCTTGCCCCAACTCAACTCTCACACTGAACTTATTGGTGGTCTCAACAACCATCAATATGGATTCCGAGCATCGAGAGGCATGAAAATTGCTCCTCTGAACACCCGTGAAGAACTGCTCGAATCCCTGGATTCCAACTCCCCAGCTGTCCTCACTCCTTCTTGATGTCTCCTATGCCTTTGACACAGTCAACCACTCCATCCTCATACAAAGGCTCCTCAACACCCTTGGTATCTCGGAGTGGGCACTGACTGACCGCTCCTCCCAAGTCATCCTGGGCACTGTCTCTTCCCCTACTTCCTTCACCACCTGTGGCGTCCCCCAGGGCTGTATACTCACACCTTGGCTCTTTAACATCTACCTTACTCAGCTGGCACTCCTCATCTCCTCCTTCTTGCCCAATTTCTAGTGTTACACAGAGGACACACAACTCTTCTTCAAACTTCCTACTGACTCTCTTGCACCTTCCATCATCCCTGACTGCCTATCTGCCATCCAGGCCTGGTGCACTTCCAATGATCTCTGCTTGGTTGCCTGCAAAGCGGAGATCCATCCCATTATGACCCCTGCTCCAGACTTCTTTCATTCACTCTGGCCTTCCTCCGTGGGCTCTCCCCCGGTTCCTTTTTCTGAAAGGAACCTTGGAGTCATCTATGACTCTACTCTCTCCTTCCTCCCTCACACTCAGGAGATTGCCAAAAAGTCCCACTTTCAGCTCTTCCTTCTCAAAGGAATTCTACCTTTTCTCACCTTCCCTCAGAAGTTCAATGTTACCCGAGCCCTGGTTCTCTCTAGGCTTGAGTACTGCAATAGCCTTCTCCCAAATCTACCTTCTTCCACTCTGTGACCCCTCCAGCTAATCCAGAATAGGGCAGCAAATCTTATCCTTGGCCTCACCCCAGGGACTGCATCTCTTCTGTCCTAAAAAGTCTTCACTGGCTCCCAGTTGCTTCACGGATTAAATTAAAATCCCTCGTATCATCCACAAGGCTGTCTGGGGCCGGGCACCACAATATCTGCAACTCTCTCTCACTAAATATTCCACTTCTAGAACTATCCGATCCTCAGGCACCAACTCTTTGTGTTTAAAGCGTTTTGCTAAACAGAGGGCATGAGGTCAATCGCTTTCCTCAGCTGGCTCCCTTCTTTGCAACAGCCTCCCCCCTCTTTGTCTTGGGCAGGACTTTCTTAAATTCCGGAAGCTCCACAAGACTTTCCTCTTTGCCTCCTACTTTCCCCTTCTCTTCTCTGCTAATCTCACAGTTGCCTGTTTGGTGTCCAGAACCCTTATGCATCCTCAGGGCCTTGACCTCCCACACCGAATCGCCCCCAGCATCTGTCTATCCTCAGCACTTACCTCAGCACACACTCCATCCTGGAGGCTCACACTTACCTTACATTGCATTTCACCTGTTGTTCACCCATGAGCACCCGAGCACCTATCCCCGTTCTCCCTCCCTTCTGCACTTGCACGTTCTGAACAATCATAAGGCATAGTAGGTTTGTCCTCCCCTACCCCACTGTATTCGATATTGTTTATGCATTTTAATGTTTCTAATCCCCATGTCCCCTCCCTGTTGCACTGTGGGTGCTTCGAACAATATATAAAACACATAACTAACCGTCCATTGCACATATAACTGCATAGATTAGCCTTTGTAACACACAGCAGTTATAGACAGGTATCCTTGATATCACACTTAGCAGACTCCTTTGGTTAGTGTATAGAGAATTTGGAAGACATGTAGTAAGACTATAAAGGTAAGCAGCCTCTTGCGCTTAGAGAATCCCATTATCCTAGTTTCTTTTAGCCTATCTGTACCACTTAAAAGATGTTGTAGGAAAACCAGTTGATTGCACTTGGCTTGACCGAGGGTAGCCAGTCCGTAATGCCTAGAATAGTCTACGAAGGCAGCTGGTATTGCTTCCCCTCTGAGGACCGGACACAGCGACATCAACAATAAGCTCCATCTGAGCTCAAGGTATGTATAAATGCACCACTTCGGTGGACATCTGCCGCAGGTACTGCTATTCAACCACAAACTTTACAATACAGCCACGACTATGACAAATTCAGTCTTGCTGGTGTGAGAAACCGGGAGTTACTCTTACATCTACTCCCCAGGGATCTTCTGTTCAGGTGGCCAGTTAAGGGCTATCGCTCTTGGATCCCGACCCTCGGGGTGGACTAGCGAGGGAGGATTACCTGGGTGGATGGTCCTTGAGGATTGGGGAGAGAAGGCCAAAGGACCAGACACGGTATCCCCCTTTTTCTGACAGTGACATCATTTACCCTCCTTCAGCTTCTGTAGGATATTGTTGTTCTTATACTACTTCTCCCGCTAAAGTGAAGGCCAGAACTGGGAAGAAGAAAATCATCCCAAGAGTTTTGCAGGTAACCTATGAAGAGTGCCATTATAGTACTGGGACGAAGAAGAGGGAGCATGAGAATTACAGATCTGAAGGTCAGGAACGTCACAATAAATGGCCTGATTGTGGTCAGGAAAACAGGGAGAATCGTGCACACCCGAAACCACTTGAAGAGGCACAGGTTTATAAAGAGAGGTGAAGGAGGCATGATAGCAGTAGCAGCAAGGCCAGCAAAGCTCGTGGAAAATCAGAGGAGAATGGGACACCAAGGTGCTAGAGGAAGACCCTGTTTGGTAAAGTGTCGATGCATGGCGAGGGAGCTGTATCACCAGGAAGACAGAGTACAAGAGCAAGAAGGGAGGGTGATCCCTTTAACATGGCCAAGAAGTGCTCATTCCACTGAATGGAGGAGTCCTTCAGGGGCGTCTGAGGGGAAGGCGATAAGATCCTGACCTCAGGTCCCATAAAGCAGCTGACTACAAACAAGAATGCGGCAACTAGTGAGTTTCAAAGAGTTGTGCTGAAACCCGGTGCGCGTAAGCAAAGTGAAGACATTACAGTGTATCAGGAGTGCTCACAGGCAAGTCGGCACGTCCCTGAAAGCCTACATATGAATTTGATTGAAAAGCAAAAGCACTACATTGTATCAGGAGTGCTCATGTGCAGCCGGCACGCCTCTGAAAGCCTCCAATTGAAATAGACGAAAAGCCTTGAAGTTCAGCAGCGCTCGTGTGCAACCGGCACATCTTCAAAAAACTCCAGAAATAAACTATTAAGACACTGGCAGTGTAGACGTGAAGCTGAGGGGAGCCAGAAAAGTGGGAGCAAAATACTGAATGAGCAGATTTATGTTAAACCAGCAAACCCACATTAAAGCAACAGAGAGAGACTTCTATCCTACAAGTTATTGTGAAACTTTGAGCCTCAAAAAATTGCCAAGTTGGCGGGGAGTGGGGCAAGGACTACTGGTTGCGTGACCTGTAATAGGTGGGCTGTGTGGCCCATAAACTGTGCCTTTACCAGGCAGCTCCTAGCCCATCCAGAAGGAGGTTAAAGCTTGGGGAAGGGAACCCCTCAGCCCTTTGACATTTGTGTTATGAACTAAGGTGGGAAGCTTAGGGAAGAGCCATGTGCACCCTTGGAATGGTGTTCATTGTGCATTTAGATTGGAGAAGAGCCATGGGCTCCTTTGGAACTGTGTTAATTGTGCATCCAGCTTGGAGAAGAGTCCTGAGATCCTTTGTAACTGTGTTCATTGTGCATCCAGCTTGGGGAAATGCCCTGAGCTCTCTTGGAACTATATTCATTGTGCATCTGAACTTGAAGCTTGGGGAAGAGCCCTGAGCTCCTTTGGAACTTTGTTTATTGTGTATCAGAACTTGAAGCTTGGGGAAGGGGAGCCCGAGCCTCTTGAGAACATTGTACCTTTGAACTGTATCCTGAATGTGAAAAAAGGAGCTAGAGATTGCTCCAGTCTTTTACTTTAAAACAATATTTGAGTTAGAATATCCCTACACTACATTACGATGTTGAATGTGAAGGCAAGCATAGGTTGTGACACAGGCAGATTTTGGTTTTGGACTTTAAGACACTGACATTCCCTAGTTTCTTTAGGAAGGGCAATTCCCACCATGGTAACAGGGCAAGTTAGGCGTAACACCCGTCCTGATATTTTAATAACGGTTTTTGAAACTGTTTACGTTTGATGTCTGTGTCATTTCTTGATACCATGCCTGTTTCTCACTAGTCACATAACCGCTTCGCACTGAAACCCCAGACTTGCCTCAACAACTCTGTCATTAGAATACAGCGACAACCTGTGCCAAATTTCTGTCTTGCACGGTAGGTATCGAGTCTCCTGTACTAGCGCTCTGTCGTGACCTCCTTCAGCACCCATCTTACTGCCTGATCATTGGGTTGCTTACTGGTGCCTAGCCAGCCCCTGTAAGTCCTTATCCCGGCCAAATGCACACATGCATCTCAAGCCTCCACTGAGAACTTTCACCGTACCTTGACTTCGGTCCCCGAGGGTGTGCCTACCACAAAGCGCTTTGAGGCCATCCCAATGGTAAAAGGCGCTATATACATGACTACTACAGTACAATACAATACAATACAATACAATACTAAAGGAAATCAAGCACACTTCATGTTTACTCACTACTTGTCAAAAGCATGCAAGCACCTGGAACAATGCCACAAATATACAATGAGCGAATGACCTAACATTTCCCCCAAGAAAGCACATTTAATTTAGACAGGATAATGAATTTGCGTAAGGCATTAGAGAAGAAAGGCGCACATGTACACAAACACCAATGGGATAGTTACTTCTACTGGTGTACCGAAGCCACTAAGAGAAAGACTGAATCTAAGACCCGGCCGCTGAAAGACTCTCAAGAAAAGCTCCAGTAGCAAGTAAAATCCAGGAAAACGGAGTATTCTAACCTGCAAGAACCGCCCCACAAAGCCAGGTACAAACAATTATATCCCGTTCTCCAAGGGGAGCCCCCATTAAACAAAAGCCCCAAAGATATTTTGGACACTTAGTCCTGCCCGATCAATGACCAGCTAGACCAGCTAGACCAGATTCCACTCAACCACTAACTTATCGCCGGTCCACTCCATAAACCCAATGTTTACTCCTGAAATACAAGCCCAGATTTTGAAACTGTTTTTGACAGCCTCAGGCACATTTGAGGGATTCCTGAACTCAACAGCCAATGCCAGTACTGGTGTATTCCCGCTCAGGCAGCTCCAGGGAGTAGGCAATACCCTAGTTACAGTACATGCCCCATGGAGTGGCACTGATCTGTTTAATATTGTTCAGAGATTCCCAAAGATACGAGAAGATCCTGTTAAGTTCAAGGAGAACTTCAGGTCATCATCGACTGTTATCACACTACCTGTGTTGACTTGAATCAGTTGTTATGAGCAGTGCTGCCCACAGATACATTTGCTTGGCTTAAGGTACGTGCATATTGGCCAGCTGAAGAACCGGTTGTATACGAATTGTTCGTTTTACAACTGTTCGAATTACAATTGACCTTTTCACAATTGACCGAATTGTGAAGGTCAATTGTAACATTTATGTGGGGGGAAACCCCCCACAACTCCCCACCTAACGCCAAACCCCCCAAAACCCCTATATATATAAATAAATATATATTACCAAACAGATATATATATATATATATACAGTCAATTGTGAAAAGGTCAATTGTGACCCTTTAAATTCGGTCAATTGTTCATTCGAACAATTGTAAACGAACAATTTGGGTAATACCGAAGAACCTGCTACTGTTAGGGATTTGAAAACGTTCTCTGATAGACTGGTGCAAACTATTCTCGAAATGTGTCCTCGAAAGACAGATTGGGCTAAGATCAACTAATGTAAACAAGTCAACTGAGAAAACGTGCACAATATCTATCACGTTTAAAACAGTGTTACAAACAGTATTCACAGCTTGGGGTTCCGCCCTGCTTCGCAAGGGCAGGGACAGTGAAGTGGGAGAGTAGCACCTCAGTCATTCCCAATAGGGCAAACTGCTGAAAGGTAATACTATAACAGATACAAGTCACCAGTGCAACTACTGTAAGGAGTTTAGGCACTGGAAAGCCGAATTCCCATATTGGCCTCTGTATGACAGTCGAGGCGGACAGCTAGCTGCACCAAGTAGGATGGCAAGGTCCCTGCTTCCTCTACTCATGACAGAAGTTTAGGATTGTCAAGGGGTCTCTCAGCTTATAGGACCACTTATATCAATTGGTCCTGCTGCCCCATATGTCGATTGTATTGCTGCTGGTCAAAAGGTTTTCTGTTTGGTTGATACAGGGCATCACACTCCACACTAAAAACATCTGCGTTTCCCCTGACACAGCAATCCGACAACATGGTAAATGCTGTAGGTATAGGAGGTACACCAATACCTTATCCTATGGGCACTTATGGGCACGATAGGCCTAATTCCTGAGCAGCATGCATTTTTTACTGAGTACTTGTTCTACCGTGAATTTGTTTGGACTAGATTTATTGTGTAAACTAAACTGCACTATTCACTGTTCCTCTGATGGTTTACATCTGGATATCAAACAAAAGTCAAGTTCCGAAATCTGGGAACTCGCGCCCTCTGCACTCTATGGGTGGCTCAATGATGAGTCCTATTATTCATTTTTTTCTATTAAATAGAAGATTGGGTAATATATTTGATTGCGATATATCTGGATATCCCCACTCATAGAGAGCACAAAGTGCTGACAATATTATTGGAAGTCACCCATCCAGACCTTGGGGACCGAACCGACACCCCGTTTCCACGGCAGGGGTTGTTGGACCAGGTTCCAGTCAAATTACCGTCAACCCATGCAAATGACACTAGATATATGCTTAATGCTGAGCCAGTTAAAAACATGTTGAATCCTGACATGTGTACCTCAGTATCCTATTTCTCGATAGGCTGAAGAAGGGATCCGCCCTGTGATAGTATCCCTTCTCCAACAAGTATCATTGTGCGGACCCGCAGCCCCTGCAATACGCAGATCTTGCCTGTGAAGAAGCCAGGTAAAGAGGTTTATTGTTTTATTCAGGATTTACATGTGGTTAATGCAGCTGTGTTACCATCTCTTCCAGTGGTACCCAATCCAACTACCATTTTGTCATGTATACCCTGTACAGCCAAGTATTTCACTGTTGTAGATTTGTGTTAATAATTTTCCTCCATACCCATTCATCCTGATAGTCAGTATTATTTTACGTTTACCCATATATCGACTCAGTACACATTCACTAGTTATCCAACGGGCTATGCAGAAAGCCCTACATTATTTCTCCAGATCTTAAAGAAAGGTCTTGAGGGTCAATGCTGGTGCAGTACATAGATGATTTGCTCATAGCCTACTCTCCTTGAAAGCTTGTGAGGAAGACTCACTTGTCCTGTTGAAAGCGCTTGCTGAAAAGGGTCACACAATATCTACGTCTGCCCACTTGCGATACCTTGACCATGGATTTCTGCTGGGGAAGATACTTGTCCCGGGATCGTATTGCAATGATCCAGAAAGTCCCTAAACCCAGACCAAGAAGCAGATGAGGGGGTACTTCAGGATGGTTAGTTGCTGTAGGCAGTGGGTCCCCGGCTATGTATCCATAGTTAAGTCCCTTCAGAACCTCATGCACGATGCTACCCCCGAATCCCTGCCATGGTCGAAGGAAGCAAAATATGTCTTTGTCACCATTAAGCAAGCACTTGCAATGGCTCTGGCTTTAGATTTACTGGATTGTAATAAGCATTTTTTTCTTGTTTTGCAATGAGGGCAACAGGTTTGCGGAAGATGTGTTGACAGAATGATAAGCACCAGCCTGCATCCTACCATAGCGTAGCTCCAGATCCAGTAGCTATGGGACTCGCAGCATGTCTGCAAGGCATCACCGATGCTGCTGTGTTGATAGAGCAAACTGACTCCTTAGTCCAATGACATTCTTTCAGGATTTCGGTTCCACATTCTGTCTTGTCATTATTACTAAAAGGGAAGACACACCACATGTGATAAAAAAGCTATTTATTTCTGCTGACAATGTAACTCTGAGTCGCTGTTCAGTCCTGAACTCAGCCTCATTGTTACCAACCCCTGAAGATGGGGAGCCTCATGACTGTCAGGGTTTTGTGGAGACACTTTTGTCCCCCCATGATGATCTGGCTGATGCAACCTTATTGAATCCAGACATTATTCTTTCACTGACGGATCTTGTATCTGCATTCCAACTGGGGAATTAATTTCTGGGTATTCTGTATGTACCCCCGTGCTGTTCTAGAAGCATATCGATTGCTAATGACCAAATCAGCACAGGTTGTTCAGCTTGTGGCCCTCACCCGGGTGTGTATTCTGGCTCAAGGTTGATCAGCAACGAACTATGCGGACTCCGGGTTTGCTCACATGGTGGTCAAAGACCTCAGAGTTCTCTGGAAACAACAGGGATACTTAACCTCCACAGGCACATCAATATTAATGGAAAATATGTTTCCGCTCTATTGAATGCATTGTTACTCCCTGCAGCAATAGCCATAGTGAAATGTAGAGGGCACGACCCTTCATCACAAGGATGTTAGGTGAATTTACCAAATAAAGTGTGCTGAGAAATGAAGAGATTAAGTGTAGAGGCAGACCCTCAGTCTTGCATATTAGAACGACTCTGCACTACCTTAATCAACACTCTCTTCATCTGATCTCCTTCTCCTGACCTAAAAGACTGTGGTTTTCAAAAAAATGAGTGACAATTATGCCAGTTCTACTATTGATGGGCTGATCAGCAATTTTAACCAAGAGTGCTATCTAATTGTAGGGTATATGTAGGTTTTTGAAAAAGTACCTGTATCCTGCTAAAACCTGTTGGGTTATTTGAAGATTGGATTTACCAAATATTGTATAGAGGAGATTTGACAAAGTCTATTAATATATTTGAAAGAAAACATATATGGACTATTTTGCTAAGTTATGATTATTCTCTTTTTTTCTTAGAAACTTAAGAAATTGTCCCATGCGATGGCATCACAGCTGTATCCAATGGTCTCCCACAGGCTGGCTCCGGTTCCACCACCACCCATGACGTCCCCAACCATTTGCCGATGTCAGACTGTTCCCATGTGTCTGGATCAGGGAGACCTGCATTAGAGGGCGGGGGCACAACCCTCGATCAATCAATACGCCCACGTGCTGAAACAGAATCCACAACTTCTGAGTCTTTTCAACACTGTGAGGATCCAGCAGAAGCTATTGCTAAAGCTTCTTCGGCAGGAGGTCAAAGTCCAGGAAGGGACGACCCTATTTCAAGCCCCGCTTTTGGGGTACCATCTTCAGTGTCTGATTTGGGTGGTACCGGGCATGTATAAATCAACATAACATAACATAACACAATATAACATAACCCCTCTGGATCTCACAATGCAACCAGACAGACGTACGCTCTGCAATCCTGTGGAAGAATACCAGCGAATCAGTAGATTTGAACAAAGTGGCAACTGGTCAAGTTACTCTCCATTGGATCTGACTTCTATGCGACAATGTATCTGCCTGTGGCGCCAATGCGTGAGCAGAGAATAGATGCCCCTTCTGCTAATTCCTCTGCATCTATACATGTTTTGGCTCCTGCTGCTACCATTTGTTGGTTATGCTTTTTGTTACCATGACCCTTTTATTCACTTGGTTCTGGTACTTCACGTATTTGTAGTGTGGGCTGTTAGGAGTAACTCGTGATCACAAATTATGAGCCTTGGATTTCATTGGCCAGCACCTGAGGCCTGGTGGAACGTTGGAATATTTCTTCGGAATTATTTGCTTCTTCACATCGCCTGGTAACATTGAACCAAACGTTGGTCTCACATACTCCTTTCACCTGCTTCCTGTATCCTACCAGCCTGGATGAAATGAAGTAAACTTTACCCGCAGGCCACAAACGAGTGGCCCAAAAGTTACGATTGATTGCAGGACCTGAAGGCCCAAGAAGTGGGCCTGGTGTGCACCATGTATGGCTACATCTCTATTATTGTTATTCGTAATATTATTATTCATTTGGTATTTATTGAGCATGGACAACAGAGCACTTTACAGAGGTATACACAAATACAGATACATAACGGTGCGCTTTACAGAGGTGTACAACATTACAGATGCATAACAGAGCACTTTTCAGAGGTAACAACAGAACAGATATACAGCGGGGGGTAGTATACCGAGGGACGCAGAGGGTTATAGCTGTACCGGGTAGCGGGGAGGAGAGAGTGGGGGTCATCTAGTGAGTCGAGTGGTGCGAGGGGCGACGTGATGGCCTATGTGTTGGGGAGGCGAGACTCCTAGAAGAGGTGGGCCTTGAGCTCTTTTCTGAATTGTAGGAGCGTGGGGGCGAGTCTGATGCCGACGGGGATTATTGTGATTATGAGACTAGTGATATACTCTTGTTTCCCTGTAACGCGCCCTGCCCCACCCTGGCTCAAGCCCGCCCAAATTGAGGAAGTTAAAGGCAGAAGGAAGCACTCTGCCACAGCACTCAGCCCAGGGAGTCGACGGGAAAGGAGTCCTTTAACAAAAACCTGTTAAATCTATCACCTTTGAGAGCCAAGTTTTATAGTTTCAACAATCAATAGCAGGAAGCAGCAACAAATGTACAGTGGCAAAGGATATTGGGTGATCACTCATGGTCATAATCGTGAGCCCCTCTTTAAAACTGTCATCCAGCCTCCCAAAAATCTGAAGCGGCTTGTTCCCCTGCCACTGTGAAAATCCCCAAAAGGTTTCAAAGTATTTCTTGTGTTTGGAAGCAGCTCACTTGGTGACTCCGAGGCTTAGTATGGCCCCACTGCCCTTGATGGCCACTTCAGTTTTGAAAGCCTCCTATGTGGAGCAGAATGCAACTCTTTGTGAAGCTATAGAATCCTTTGTAGTGTTTTGTTGTGAATGGGCGAAGGACGGAAAAGACAAGTCGTGCCAGGGAGTTGACCGCGAGGGACTGATGTCAATTGGTCAGTGCCGGCCTTGAGTGGGGTCCAGGGTGGAAGAAAGGCCTGGATTTTTCAAAGTGCTTTCTGCATTTAGGCACAGATTTGTAATGCATGGTTCCCACGTGGAAGACTCGGTTGTGGGGGCCTGGTAATGGCATTGTTAATGCAGCAGTTTCACAAACCACACTGCACCATCCGATTTGGGCAATTCTGTCTTGACCGCAAATAACTCTGCAGAAAACTCGAATACATTCCAATCTCAATCTAAGATTTTAGAAATATACTTTTTTGGGATACTGATATATTCTCGAAGTTTAATTAGCCGGGGTGTCCATCCATCTGCACACTCTTTACTCTACAAGGTTTCTCTCAGCTCTCTGACAGAATTAAGTTTTGGACGAGTACGCCTCATATCCTCTGTAAATGGTGGACCTTCTTCTTATGTGGTTCTGCAGGAATCCCTGGTGGTTAGGAGAACTTCCTGTTGCTTTTGTTGCCGACAGGCAGATGCAAGTGGTGCTGCAGTTCGTACAGGCACACTGAAAATACTGAGCAAAGTCAAGCGGGACAGTCTCCTGATTGGCCCAATCCTTTCAAAGTCCTTGGTGGGGTCAGTCCTGGAACGATGTTAGTCCTCTATGCAGTGTGGCGGTATTGGAAGGGCTGGGAACCTTTGACGTGCACTTTCACGCAGTAGTAGTCCTTGAGAGTGAAATGGAGATTACAGGCAAACATGCAAGGGAGGTGCACTTAATGTCTGTGTGTCACAGGAGCAGAAATGGGTAGTTCTTGTGGTAAGCACTACAGAAAAGAATCTGGTTCTCAATCCACACAGACTCTATCACCATGTACCAGACCGTCCTATAAGACCGGGGTCTGCAACCGGTGGCACACCACATGTTTTGGGCTTTGATTCCCATGATCCCTCACCATTGAGTCTAAGAGGTCCCACATCATGGAGTTCTTCCTCCTTTTGGAGAATAAGGGGATTAGGTCAGGGTCGGACTGGGGCCAGAAATAGGCCCGGACACCCAAAAAAAAGTGGCCTACCCCTCGCCTCAAAAAGTGGCCCACCCCTCGCCTCACGACCCTTGACCTCTGATGACATCACCTGAAGTGGTGTCATTTGAGCCCACCCCAAAGTTACATCCCGGGAAGCAATGAAACACGACCTTTCACCCCTTGACAAAACAGGAAGTGGCATCAAATAGCATTGTTCCTAAGTACACTAAATTACTGTGAATCCAAGCAGACGTTCAAGGCCAAATGATAATATGTTATTGTATAGCACTTACGCTTAAGCTCTTTTTTATAGTACAAATATACATACAATATCACCCAACCTGTGTTGGTACTCAGAAGGATGAAAAGCTTTTTTTTTTCCAAACCGGCCCAGGCATGGCCAGAAACCGGCCCCCACTCCCCAGGGATGATATCGGCCCGGCCACGGGCCGAAAGGCCGAGGGGCCAATCCGACGCTGGATTAGGTGAAAAAAGGCAAGGTGGTGTTACCTCCAGTGGAGGTGCTGGTGGAAATGAATCTTGTGGGGGCTCATTAATGCCAATCAGGAAATAGTTCATAGGAGAACGACAGCAGACGGCGGGGTATGTTATATACAATCTCAAACGGGAACATTGTCAAAGCCATTGGCACCCTAAGGGCCAGGAGAAAGGAACCTTCTCTGCCACCTGGATCACTGAACGTTCTCTATCCCTTGGATTACCCTAGTCAAAAGCAGAATTGCACACAATCACTAAAGAGGCAGTTTAGCTAAAGATGGGATGAACGTCACAGATTTGTCACAGAAGACAGAGACGATGAAGCAGAAGTCGCTATGTTTTGAAAAAAAAGAGAAACGAGATTTCAACACCTGCCTGTGAGTCTATCGATTGGAGGTAAAAAGAGAAACAGACGATACTCAATCGGCCAAAGAGATTTCTACCCAGAGATCCATTCAGAAGGTCTTGGCCAGGGAGCAACAAGGTCCTGTGAAATGGGGGCTCTCAGGGTACTGACACAAAGCTACCCATCTAAGGAAACTGATGCAGACTTGTAGGTCATATGGTTTCAGTAGTTCCTAATTTAGCAGGAAACCTTCCGTGGCTGCCGTGGATATGACACTCAGAGACCCCGTTGACTCCAAAGTACGCTAAGCAATCAGAAGGGAAAAGGTTAACGGTGGTCAATCTTTCACTGAGAAAGGGCTTCTACGAGGTGTATATAGCCTGGTCATTACTGGAAGACTTCAAGGCCTCTATACAGCAATGGAGGAAGATATTGATAGCAGAGACATTGGTTAATATGGAAGTTCAGGCTTAACTCATATCAAATACAGCTGTGGATCGCACAAGAGCCACAGCTCTAATTAGGCAGAACTCTGTAGCACCTCTTTCCAGCATAAGAAAAAGAGATTGTAAAGTGGATGGTAATCAAAAGTACACCCTAAAGCATATGCCCTTTGTGGGCATAAAACCTTTTTGAGAAGATCTAATCAAAAATACTTTGAAGTAGAACGTTTTCATATCCCCTGTAAGGTAAGCTTTCAAATTATCAGAGAAACTGGATCCATCCAGACTGCAGGAGCAAACATCGGCTCCTTTTCCTACACCATGTCAACCTCAGATGATCACGTTCATACATTTGTACCCATTCCATCTATTGAAGCAATCCAGTGGTTGGATCGGGGCAAGTAGGAGTCATGATTCAGGCTTTCAAACAGGAGTGCAACAGACTGATTCAAGATCCACTGGCTTATCGGATTGCATACAGTATTTACAATGGAACTCCCACCCCTTTGGTGGGACTTAGGGTATGTAATTGTTACGTCTCCTACACCTAACATCCCCTCTGCGGGTGCCACGCCCCCACCCTCGGCCTCTTGCCGTCCCACTCACTCACATACACATCCGATTGCACGCATGTCCAGGCGCCCATTCAGTCAACATACCCGGGGGTTTACTCATTCACCTGGCACTTACTTTCCCTCCCGCTCCTGGCAGCTACACTGGAGGCTTCCATGTCGC
The DNA here is from genome assembly GCF_040938575.1 of Ambystoma mexicanum. NCBI lineage: Eukaryota > Metazoa > Chordata > Amphibia > Caudata > Ambystomatidae > Ambystoma > Ambystoma mexicanum. The sequence goes on from NC_090926.1 coordinate 16,668,916, forward strand.
CAGGGTGCCCTGAATGGACCTCGGAGGATCCGCGCGTCACGCGTCACGTGACTCTCCATTGCAGCAATACTTCCGTATCACGTGATTTCTGTCACTCCCCATCACGTGATACGCCGTCATTGGATAAAAGTGTCCGGAAGTCAATGAGCGTCGCTTCACAGCTGTTTCCACCTGGATTCCGTGACGCTCGTTCTGTTGCTGACTCTACGGATTTTCTCGACCACATTTTCTGTACCACGGATTGCCTTTGCCTTGCCCAAGTATTGACATTGGATCACCAGTTGCCGGACTACCTTTGCTCATTGGATTCCTAGTGCCTTTGCCTCTTGTTACCTCGTTTTGGAACTGTTTTCTCGCTGCCTGACCCTTGGACTGCCCTGATCTGCCTTACGGATATTGTTTCTTGCCTTGGATTCTTGGCCTCTGGCCTTCACGCTGGGCATTTGCCTGTCTGCATGCCCACCATCCGCCCTCCACCACTTGGGGAACCCCCAACGCCTCTCTGCTGTTATTGAACCATCTATTGCCAACACATTAGGTAAGCCATTTAGGATCATTTCCCTGTGGTTCTACTCTTGCCAACTGCTCTGTGCTTATCCTATAACCCATTGCCTTACAGCGTTCGAGGGGTCCTTTTCCGGCTGTTCCCGAATCCAGGCCTACGAACCACTTCACCTGTGGCCTCAAAGACCACACAGGCAGTATTTCTGGTGTTGTCTGTGCGGTACTTGGGGACGGAGGTATCCTTACTCTGCACGACCATCAAGTCTGTAACAGACTGTGAAGCCACTGGCCGTCGGAGTATGGATCCCTCCGCCGGGGACCCCGTGACCGCTTTAATGCAGGCCGTAGCGGCTCTCAGGACTGACATGGCCACAGCCACAGCCGCCATTCACCACCGCCTAGACCTCCTACAAAGCGCACATCATTCCCCGTCTGCGGACATCGAGTTTAGGGATGACACCCCTCCAGTCCAGGCCACACCTGCTTCCGCTCCTGCCCCTGTACTGGTCCCAACCTCCTCTCCTCTTGCTGCCCCAGAACGCTTTCAGGGAGACCCACGGACCTACCGCATCTTCATAAATCAATGCAGACTCCATTTCTTGTGCAGACCTCAGGCCTTCCCTGATTTGGTAACGAAAGCCGCTTTTCTCTTATCTCATCTGTCAGGCATAGTGGCCACTTGGGCAAATCCGTTCTTAGAGGGCAACCACCCTGTATTGTATGATTTTGAGCTTCTGGTCACAGAGATGGCTAAAGTGTTTGATACCCGCTACAAGGCCCAGGCAAGGGACCTGGAACTATTGGACCTTACACAGGGTAAACAAACATTGATCGAGTACATCACCCGGTATAACCAACTTGCCGCTGAAACCTCTTGGCCTGAGGAAAAGAAGGCGATCGTGTTCTACCGAGGACTCAGTGGTGCTATGAAGGACGCCCTTTCAGTGGTCCCTGCCCTTCCTTCTGTTTTCACAGACCTTGTAGACCTTGCCCTATAGGTGGACGCCCGCAAATCCGAACGAAGGATGGAATCCACGTTTGGGCAGCCATCTCCAGCGCCATCTTCCGTCGGTTCCGAGCCCATGCAAATAGGCGGAATCCGCAGTCCCATAACACAGTCAGAACGTGAACGTCGAAGAACCAACAACGCTTGTTTCTATTGTGGTCTAAACGGACATTATGTAAAAGAATGCCCCCGCCGACCGAGAAACAAAGTGCCGGGTTTTCAGAAGGCTCGCCCATGATACCGGGGGCACCGGCGAGCCCGTTCACGACCTCCGCTGACCCTGCATTTGGTCCTATCAGACCTGTTACAGTACAAGCCCTATTGAAACCCACCAGAGACATCGTTCATGCTGTTCAGATAGTGATAGACTCCGGAGCCACGGGCTGTTTTATGGACATTGCGCTAGCACATCGTCTTAACCTACCTCTGATCCAAAAGGATCACCCCGAACCGGTACAGGCTGTTGATGGCACTTCTTTAGCCTCCGGCCCGATTAAGCATCAAACCGCACCTTTGGAGGTGGTCATACAAGGTACCCACAAGGAAAACTTGTCGTTCGACCTCATTACCACACCCCAGTTCGGGGTCATACTGGGAATACCCTGGTTGAAACACCATAACCCGTTAATCAACTGGGGTACGGGACAAGTACTATTTGAGTCAGAAGAATGCCAACATTTCTGTCTCATAGAACCTGAGTCACTCTCATCTCCTGCCTCTATTCTCGGCGCTATGGTTTCCTCCCACATCAGCGACACGGCACCTGACGGCACGTCAGCACACACCGTGGGAGCCGTTATGGCAGGCATCCCCCAGGAATACCAAGATTACCACATGGTCTTCGATAAGACCGTAGCGGAAGGCCTACCTCCACATAGGCCCTATGATTGCCCTATCGATCTCCTTCCAGAAGCTCCCATACCCAAGGGAAGGGTCTACTCGCTATCACCATCCGAGGAACAAACCCTAAAGCATTATATACAACAGGCCTTGCGTTTGGGTCATATCCGGCCGTCCTGCTCTCCGGCTGCTAGTCCTATATTCTTTGTACCAAAGAAAGAGGGTGATTTGCGCCCATGCGTGGATTACAGACGACTGAATTCCATCACAATAAAGAACAGATATCCTATCCCTTTTATTTCCACGCTCCTGGATAGGCTGACTAAGGCATCGATCTATACCAAACTAGACCTAAGAGGGGCATATAACCTGGTCCGAATACGACGCGGTGACGAATGGAAAACCGCGTTTTGTTCCCGACAGGGGTTGTTCGAGTACACTGTGATGCCCTTCGGGCTTTGTAATGCACCTGCAACGTTCCAACGTTTCATCGATGACATTTTTTCTGATATCTTAGATACGTATGTGGTGATCTATCTAGACGACATCCTGATTTTTTCTTCCTCTTTGGAGGACCATGTCTCTCATGTCAGGGAAGTCCTATCACGCCTAAAGAAGAATGCATTGTTTGCCAAACCCGAAAAATGCTCGTTCCATGTCAGAGAGGTGGACTTCCTGGGTTTCCACATTTCTCCTGGGGGACTATCGATGAATCAATCCAAGGTCCGTGCTGTCACGGAATGGCCAATCCCTGGCAACACCAAACAATTACAGTCTTTTATCGGCTTTGCTAATTTTTACCGACGATTTATAGTTGGGTTTTCTTCCATTGTATCTCCCTTGACAGCGTTAACTAGCCCTCTTGTCCCCTTTATCTGGACCTCCATACACCAGAAGGCGTTTGACACTCTCAAATCTAGGTTTGTCTCAGCCCCTGTGTTGCAGCACCCCGACCCAGATCTACCGTATGTACTAGAAGCAGATGCCTCTTCATATGCTCTAGGTGCCGTGCTGTCCCAACCATGCCCTGCCACGGGCTGTTTACATCCGGTTGCTTACCATTCGCGGAAGTTCTCCGCAGCCGAATCCCACTACACGGTGACCGAGAAGGAACTCTTGGCCATGAAGGATGCCCTCCAGGTATGGCGGCACCACCTCATGGGGGCAAGGCACCAGACGATAGCGTACACAGACCATAAGAACCTCCAGGACTTGGCCTCGCTTAAATGCGCAAATAGCAGACAGGTGCGTTGGCACTTGTTCTTTGCTGCTTTTGACTTTGTGGTTAAGCACAGGCCGGATTCGGTCCATGGCAAAGCTGACGCTCTTTCTCGCTCCCCTGGGGGGAAACGCTGCCTCTGTTCCCGGACACGGTTTTGGGAAAGGGCCATGTCATATGTCTATGTACACCATCCCCACCCATGCTTACGACCGTCAAGCAATGGGTTTCCCAACATCCACACTTACTCAATGAATGGGATATCGTACTTCAGGAGGGGTTGCCATTCGTCCAGGGTAGATTGTACCTTCCCACGAGCGACGTCCGCAATCAGGCGCTTGCTTGGTCCCACAACGCGGCTATCAACGGCCACCCAGGGCAGCAACGTACTCTTGAGTTGTTACACCGATGGTGTTGGTGGCCATCCATGAGACGAGACATAGATAACTATGTTAACACCTGCTCAGTATGTGCTCAATGTAAGGCTCGTAGGGGACGTCCCTTGGGGTTACTCCAACCACTACCTATTCCCCCCAGGCCTTGGCATACCATCTCCATGGATCTTATCACATACCTACCACGCAGACAGGGCTATGATACCATTTGGGTTATAGTAGATTCCTACACCAAAATGGGCCACTTCATCCCCTGTACCGGCATTCCCTCAGCCCCGACCCTTGCCCGCCTGTTCTTTAAGGCTGTTTTTTGTCTTTTCGGTCTTCCGCAGGTTATTGTATCGGATCGTGGGTCACAGTTTACTTCCTGCTTCTGGCGTGCCCTCACCAAGCTCTTAGGCATTGATGCTCACTTTTCTTCTGCCTATCACCCAGAAAGTGACGGGCAGACGGAGAGAGTAAACCAGGCCCTGGAACAGTACCTGTGTTGTTTGACCCTCCAGTATCAGGATTCCTGGTTTAGCCTACTCCATCTCGCTGAGTTTGCATATAATAATGCCCGACATTCTGCTACGGGTTTCTCTCCCTTTTATTCTATGTACGGTCAACATCCCCGCACTCTCCCACTACCTGACCTCACTACTGCCACTCCTGCTGGTAACGCCTGTGTTCGCGATCTGGCTGATGTCCATGCTCAAACCCTTGTCCATCTTCATGAGGCACAGGCAGTTATGAAATCAAAGGCTGATAGGAAGCGGACGGCGGCCCCTGATTATCACGTGGGTGATCGGGTATGGTTGTCGACCCGGCATCTACGCATCCCCGGTTGTCGCAAACTGTTGCCTCGCTTTGTTGGTCCCTACAGAATCACTCGCGTCCTGAACCCTGTTGCTTTTCGCCTTGGGATCCCTTCTGCCTGGCGGCTCCACCCGGTTTTTCATACTTCCCTCCTCAAACCCTGTTTTGCTCCTACCCGTATCACTACGCCTCCTGCTCCCGTTTCACTATCCACCCCTGATGAGTTCGAGGTCAATGCCATCATGGGTTCTCGTCTTCACAGGGGGCGCCTTCAGTATCTCGTTGACTGGGTGGGTTATGGCCCTGAGGATCGTTCCTGGGTTCCCTCCTCTGATGTCCATGCCCCTCTCCTTGTTGCTCGATTCCATAGGGACTGCCCTGCCTGCCCACGAGGTTGTGGGCCGTTGAGGGGGGACTCTGTTACGTCTCCTACACCTAACATCCCCTCTGCGGGTGCCACGCCCCCACCCTCGGCCTCTTGCCGTCCCACTCACTCACATACACATCCGATTGCACGCATGTCCAGGCGCCCATTCAGTCAACATACCCGGGGGTTTACTCATTCACCTGGCACTTACTTTCCCTCCCGCTCCTGGCAGCTACTCTGGAGGCTTCCATGTCGCCAGGGTGCCCTGAATGGACCTCGGAGGATCCGCGCGTCACGCGTCACGTGACTCTCCATTGCAGCAATACTTCCGTATCACGTGATTTCTGTCACTCCCCATCACGTGATACGCTGTCATTGGATAAAAGTGTCCGGAAGTCAATGAGCGTCGCTTCACAGCTGTTTCCACCTGGATTCCGTGACGCTCGTTCTGTTGCTGACTCTACGGATTTTCTCGACCACGTTTTCTGTACCACGGATTGCCTTTGCCTTGCCCAAGTATTGACATTGGATCACCAGTTGCCGGACTACCTTTGCTCATTGGATTCCTAGTGCCTTTGCCTCTTGTTACCTCGTTTTGGAACTGTTTTCTCGCTGCCTGACCCTTGGACTGTCCCTGATCTGCCTTACGGATATTGTTTCTTGCCTTGGATTCTTGGCCTCTGGCCTTCACGCTGGGCATTTGCCTGTCTGCATGCCCACCATCCGCCCTCCACCACTTGGGGAACCCCCAACGCCTCTCTGCTGTTATTGAAACATCTATTGCCAACACATTAGGTAAGCCATTTAGGATCATTTCCCTGTGGTTCTACTCTTGCCAACTGCTCTGTGCTTATCCTATAACCCATTGCCTTACAGCGTTCGAGGGGTCCTTTTCCGGCTGTTCCCGAATCCAGGCCTACGAACCACTTCACCTGTGCCCTCAAAGACCACACAGGCAGTATTTCTGGTGTTGTCTGTGCGGTACTTGGGGACGGAGGTATCCTTACTCTGCACGACCATCAAGTCTGTAACAGTAATAAACTTTCCAGAACCCAGAAAAACGAAGGAGCCTAAACAAAACAAAGAAGAATTGTAGAAGAACAAGGCAAATGCTCAAGTCTGAACCTGAGAAAGGGGAGGTTCTATTCAATAGAATATAGAATATCGGATTTCCAAAGTGTCGGGAGGATAGTGCTGGATTTACAGATCCAGACAAATGGATGCCTGATATCCGGTTCAAAATGGAGACACCAGCAGATCATCCCACTTGTGAATCAAGACATTTTCTTGACAATAAATGTCCCACAAGACACATACCAACACGCTTCGATTTGCAAGAATCATGGGATGTGTCTCTGGTTCACAGTGCTACATCAGAATTTCCACTACAAAGTTCAGTACCTTTTGGACTGAGGATGACACCAAGAATCTTCACAAAAGTGGTGGCAATGGTGGAGGCATTATACATTTCAAGGGCAGTCATCTCAATCTTTATCTGCACAGTTAGCTTTTCCATTCAGAGGGCCTGATTCATGGAACGTTTCCGCAGGTGAGTTGATAAGGATCAAGTGTGGTGGGTAAATCATCAATTGGGATTTATGGTTAATTTGAAAACAAAATCACATTACTTCATGACTGAATCTGGTTCAATTGGTCAGGATTTAGTTGACAGTCCACAGGGACATAGAAGAAACAGTTTCCCTTGTACCATGGGCCAATTTCCACTGAAAGTCCCCTGTGAGACATCTGGCAGACTACTGGAATAGACGTTAGAAGATTTTGAGAAGCTGATGACATTGTGAGACGATATCCTGGGAGGATAGCTCAGTGGCAATGTGCTCGCTTTGGAAGCAAGAAGACACGAAGCAACATGGTTCGATCCCACGCTTAGAAACCTCTGGGTATTAAGCGCTTTAGCGCAACTCAACCCTCCAGACCCAGAAGGGGCTACAACCAATGGAAGCAGTCTAGATTGGGGAGTAACAATGGGAGGTCAGTCAGTTCAGGACAAGTGGTCCAGGAGTCTCCAGCAGAGTTAATACAACTGGAAGGGCTCTATGCAATTGTTTGAGAGCTCATATTCGTATCGGGCCAGCAAAAGGGGAGAGCCCTCTTGGAAAGGGCAGACAATGTAAATGCCAAAGTCCACAATCTTGATTTCCCACCTATCCTAAGTGGCCAGGGTTTTCAGAGAATGCTCTTGGATTGGTCCATATTTATTTGACTGACAGATTTCAATGGGTTAAGCTTGGGCCTTTCCTTCCTGAGTCACACTCAGTCAGGTGTGGGCGGCCACAGGGGTATTTCCCCTTCTCCTATACCATTTAGTATTTATAGTGGTCCTCTGTTATCTCTTCATGATAACTTTGGTTTATGATATTACTCTTAAGCTAAGCACACTCTGATCTATGTTAAGATTTCTACACCCTGTAATGATCTCACCCAGCTGATTAATGGTCTGATTGAAGTCAATGTCTTGATGGAACAGAACAGTCTGTTGTGCATTTCATCAAACAGTGAAGTTGTCCTTTTGGGATCTAGTAAAGAATGTGGGGGTCCAAAGGGAGGCTGATCTCAGTGTTAACAAGCATGTCAGCGAATGGTAAAAAGGGCCTTCTTTAAAATCTTTCAGCTTAGCAGGATTCTTCCATGCCTTCCCAGAGCTGAATGTGTTGGTTAATTGTTAAACTCTAAACTTGATCACTCCAACTCGTTATATGAAGACATCTCCAAGGGCCAACTGGAGCATCTCCAGTCAGTTCACAATGCTGGCATTTGCCTTATTGATGGTCTTAATACATCACATTCACTTTCTAGCATTAAACGCGCTTTCTGCTGGACACCAGTTCAGCAGAGGGCACAATTCAAACTCATCTGCTTTGTTTTCATGTGTCTCCATGGGCTTGCCTCTTCAGATCTTTCAAATACAATCTGCCTCAGGGAATAACAGCTTCAGTCCCACTGCAGCTGCACCTTACACATTCCAGGAAGACTAGAGGAGGCTGGAGGTTCACCTTTGCCATCCCCTTTGCTAGAACTTCTTGTCTACTAATACACGATTTTCCACTTCTTTGATAAATTCCGTAAAGCATTAAAGATTTTTTCTTTTGCGTTGACTTATCTCTTCTTAGAAAGCTGCCCCAACGCACGCTTCATTTCCTCTGACACCCATGTCCAGATGCAGTTTATTCTACCACAGCATCCTATCAAATGTCAACCAGCAGTGAAGCAAAAAAAACATGTCCCCGGATAGCATAGTGTCACACATTCTTTCTTGAGCAGCAGAAAATCTCAGCCCAAATTGTTCTTCCTTCCTAGATATTTTCCCTCTCCAAGAGGGATTTCAATACTATTGGTGTCAAGTTGGGGCTACTCACGCTACACCTCTTTGTCTTGGTCAGGTGGAGTGGACGTTCTGACAATCCCTTGGTTGAAAGAGAAGTTTAACGCCTTCTCCACTTCTTCCCAAACTATTGGCCATGTTTTGCGAGAGGGCGCAGGTGATACTAGTTCTCCCCTTTTAGGTAAGAAGGCCATGATTTCTGATACTGTACAGTCCGACCCTGGAACAGGTCCTGTTCCTGGATTTGAATCCATTTCTCTTCAGGCATCCCGTACTGGAGTGGAGGAAGTTACTGTAGCATGTACTCTTGGCCTGAATGCTGAGAAACAGGAACTGATGCATTGGGACTCTCAGAAGAAGCTGATAAGGCATCTACTAGAGACCAGATGCTAAGAAAGCTTATACCATCACTTAACTTCTTTTCAGCAATGGAGCTCCACCAGAGCAATCCATCTATTGTTTTCTGAGCACTCTACCAGATTTCCTTCTGTAGGGCTTATAGACGGGACTAACTATAGTTATATTAAAAGTTCAGTCAGTCGCCATCACAGCATTACGGCATGTCTGTGGTGGCATTGAGACTCTATATTCCTTCGTTCTTAGATTAATTAGAGGGTTTATTCTTCTCAATTCCTCCGAAGCAGAATGACCCCCCCCCCCGACGCCGATGACTGTCTTTGGTGCTGGGAGCACTCCAAACTTCTACACTTTGAACCACTGCAGGGCTCAGACCTGGAATGGTAATCTTACAAACCCTTTTTAGTCTCGGCTCATAGAGATGGTGCAAGCCACATGTAGGAGAACAATCTATTGGTATTTAAAGTATATGTGGACTTGGACATTTTCCCGGGGTTTATGGACTGATACATAATTCAATAGCTTGGCCAGTGGCTCATTGTCTGTCATCTAAATACATTCTTGTCATTTTTAGGTGATTCAATATAGAAACCTTTGGCTGCAAAACATGCAGAAGCTAAGCTGCCCCTGGTGTAATACAAACATCTCTACCAAGTCTGCCTTCAGTCACTTGATAGCTAAGAAAGACAGCGCTGCAGCACCCAGACCCTTAAAGTACCAATCTTGTCTCATTGTTATTTCTTTTATATAGAAAAGTTAAAGACTAAAAGTAACATGTTACTTATTTTATTTGAATGAATTGTGATGTATAAAAGTTGTTCTGTTAAACATATATACATATGGGACCATATCTGTTTTTTGGAAACTGTTGGCTTTGCTCATGATTGTTCTGGTTGCCTTCTCACATTTTTGAAGATTGGGGGATTGTGGGAGAGCTGCTATGTAGCCCTCTGCATTTTGAAGGTTTTTCTGTGATACATACTATTGTGTCCAGGGTTGGGAGTGAGCCTAATAGAATGCTCCAACTTTCGTGAAGATCAGGCAGTGATTGTGTCAGTTATTTGTCTTTCACTGCCATCCCCTTAGACGATAGAGCTGCAGACGCTTGACCTTAAAAGAGTGGTACTTTTTTGCTTTTAAAGGATGAATGCTTATAGAAAATGTGACTTTTAGTTTCTGACCTTTGGGAAAAACAGAAAGCTTTCAAATCCTGCCTAACTACTGTGATGAATCCTGTGGAGTCATCAATGATTTCCTAGCGGTAATCTCATCTCTTCACATGTGGCCAGGGGATAGCAGCCGCTACCTGATCCTGACCCTGGGGGCTGCTTTATGAGGGAGGATCACATGATAGGAGACAGCCTCTGGGGAGATGTCATGGCTCCATTGGATGAGACATGGTATCCCCCATTTTCCCTTGAAAATAACTTTTCACATATCTGAAACCCTCATGGCTTATTGTCATGCATCTAATTCTATAGACCGACCTTCCAACTTTGGTCTGCCTTGCAAAACTGACAAAACCACCTTTTTCAATTCCACCTGTAAATCAACCAGAACTGACTTGGCCATTAAAAACCTTTGAAAATACTTATCCAAGTTCCTTGAGTCAATTGTCAACAGTACTGGGACGAGGAAGAAGGATCGAGCAATGTGGAGCAAAATAGATTACAAGCTCAGCGAGCGCTCTAGTGTTTGCTCGCTTTTACCTGGGAAATTTGAGTAGCCAGAGCAGAGAGTCGAGGTCTGCTGCTGTGGCTACTGGTGTGAGAGAGTTGCCCCTCACAGAAAGGCTGGGACCAGCGTGGTGGAGCCAGGCAGCTCACAGATGCAGAAGAAAGAAGCTGCTGCACCAGGACACACCTCAGGAATGCCAGGAACCAGCGAGGGACTCCTGGGCATTTGCAGCTGAAGGAAAGCAACGCTTCACTTACTGGAGCCAAGAAGAAAGCAGAGGTGTCAACTGGAAGCCGGGGGAGACGAGAAAACGAAGTAACAGCGATCTCGAGAAGGAAGGAGACGGGATCTCTTCACTGACGGAGCGCGAGAGAATACAGGAATGACAAAAACAGCTGTTGGGTCCACCCCAAAGCAGCAGTACACCAGGGTTTATTAGAGAGCACACAAAGTGCAAATAATTGTGAACAACGTAACTGAGAGAAAGGAAAAGAATGGACATATTGTAAAAGGGGGAATTAAACTACAAACAACCCCTCTTCAAATGAGTGAATGCATACAGTGCAAATACTTGGGAAACACAGAGAAGATAATCGATCAGGAAGATACACTATCCAATAATATATAAGTACTTTGGGAGCGGGCAGAAGCCCTGAATGAACAGAAATCATGGCAGGAGATTATACCAGGCAATTACAAGTGTGTGAAAACCAGAGGCCCTGGCAGGAGAGTGTACCAGGCAGTCACACGTGTGTGAGGACCAGAAGCCCCGGCTGGAAAGTATACCAGGCAACTACCATTAAAATGCTGACTTTTTTTAAACCCCTTTACATCACATACATATGCGGGGGGAGACCCCCCTCATCCCCTCCCATATTAATATTTTATTCTATACCCCCCACGTATATATGTGGTGTAGGGGGGGGGAAATAAGTAAAAAATTGTCGTTTTCAGCCGTCGTAATTTTGAGGGTGACATTTTGATTGATTCCATTCAATCAGCCTCTCTGATCTGAAACCGCTGCGGCGTAGCATTGGCAGGAAACTGTCATGCTCCGTCCATGGAAACTCTGGAATCAGTGGAGATTGGGTAGCCTTATGCGTTCTAACTGCATTCAACAGTCTAGTGTACCCCTAAGATGGCCACCAGGGTAATATAGACGGTCACTTCCGGATACACGGTGCATTGTATCCGTCCTTGGACCTTCGCTGCTAGTACCGCTGCCAAGTACTAGCGTTCTGCTCTGTTAGTTCATGCCCATTTTTTCTTCCTTCTTGTACTTTCATCCTTTGCTGTTTCGTATTCGGCTTCTGCCGTTCCGCTCCTCTGTTTCCATGCCTATTCTTTCTTTCTTGTTCCCATTCACGTGGAACTCTTGTTTTACTTTCGGTTCCCCCCTTTTACTTGTTTCGGGTGCATTTATCCTTTTTATTTCTCTCCTGCTTTCTGATTTACTTGCATCTTTCGGTGATCAGTGTTCGACTTTCTGCCCTTTGTTTTTCTTTAGGCTTTGTGTCTTTTGTTGAGACAGTTCCGGCTTTGCTGAGTTCTAGTCACTCTGACTTTCCATTCAATCTATCCTTTACTTACCGGTCTCATTCTTGGTAGTGTCCATTTTTTGGATACCGGATTCCCTTTCCTTGTCATTCGGAAGATGGGGAACACTTTATCCACCTTTGCTACCAACCTCGTACCCGCATTGAAAGTTACTAGATCTGTGTTTGTAGCACAAAAGGATCCTCAGTTCTTTGCATTTTATCTGAGGTCTGGTGTTTGGAAGAACATTACTACATCAGTACAAGGAAATATTTACTCAGGAATACAGCTATTCTTTCAAGTCAGAGTTAAGAACACATCCTAACAGGGTTATTTCTGCCACTTCTGGCTTTTTCCCTGGACATTTTGGCGGCTTTGGTAGTCAGGGATCCCCTTGATCCTGTTCCCCTGCAGGTCACGGTGGCCTCCGAGGGAGCTTGCCCTTATTTGCACGCTAAAAAGGAAAAAAGACTCAAAGAGACCAAGAAGACCAGAAGAAAGAAAGAATCTAAATACTCCAAAGATACTTCTGAAGGCTCAGGTGAGGAGAGGGACCGGGGAGGTATTGCAGATCTTGACAGAAACACACAAACAGGAAGATGAGAAGGGTCTGTGGCTCATGGGCCTTGAATAATTCAAAGGTCTTAAGCAAGTTGCCAATAGAGAATTAAGACTGCAACAGAAAGAGGACCAACATATTTGTCAGTTACATACTACAGTACTGGGTTTGAACAAAGATCAAGAGTTACAGGTCTTTCTATAAATGTTACAACATTTTACAAAATTAATCTGATTTTATAACACATGATTGTTTCGAGAAAATGCATGTGTAATGGCTGCTTCTTTGTACCAGAAGACTGGAGCAAAGACGGGACCCACACACAACGAACTATGTTGGCGGTAAGGATCTTGCATAGTGACAATGCTGCCAAAGCAGCAATGGTGATTAGACTTCAATTTTGAAGAGTAATAAAGACAGGGTTGACAGTGTTTGTCCACGCGATATACCCAAATTCTTGGGTTAGTTATTAGCACCATTACTATGGTCGTGGAGGTGACATTTCTTGGCCATAATTTACACCCTCTTATGTTTGAAGCAACATTGGGATCAGAACACAATTTGGGCTTTCTCCAACATGCCTAGAGCTCTTGCATTCTTCTTGATCTCCCGCAAGATGTCCGTTTAAGCCCTTGGCATCCTGGAGTGGTTGCAATTTAGAGGAGCGAGAAAGTTGAGTTAAGAGTCCCTACAGCTTTAAGATTATTCAGCATGGTAGCAGCTGCATGGTCGTTAGGCAGCGCAATGTCTGGTAGATCCTGGATGGAGGCCACAGAGCCACCGTGCTTGATATTTCTGAAACTGATGGTGTCCATGTCCATTTCTGGAATGGTAGTGTGGTGCTCATCGGCCATGCAGAAGTGGATCAGAGCAAGAGAGCTGCTGGTAGTCAGAGCAAGCCAAGGCTGTGTTGATTGGCATGAGTAGGATCTCGTGCCAGCTCTGCGTAAGGCACAGTGTCATTCTCTTATCAATAACTGAGCATTGGCATTTGATTAGGATGGATCAACGAACGGTTAAAGTTTGGCTCCTTCTTTGAGATATGACAGGACAGATTTGTGCCATTTGGCACGGGGGTAGATGGCAGCACAGATTAGTGATGAGGGAGGTTGGTGATTACTTTGGTGAGGATGTTTGCAATTGACGTGTCGATGGCCCTAGGATCTGCACGGATCTGCACGCGGGCTATGATGTTAGAGAAGATCGGGGCAGGCCCACCTTACCAGTCCAAGGATCTATTCTAGATAGTAGGTGGTAGTTTACAGGTAGATCCCAAGGATTTCAGGAGTCTGACAAACATTTCTCAGCGAAGTCGAGAATGAGGAGTTTGTGGTCCAATGGGGCATTGGCATTTTTAGTGACTTATCTTGCTTTGAGGAAGGTATAGATGAGGATGAATTCCTTCTTAGTAGTGGTGGATAAGATGGATCCCCTGCTCAATGGTGCACACCACCCTTCTTCTGGATGGTGATCAATGCCCTTCTTCTGGATGACGAGCAATGCCCTTCTTCTGGGTGGTGAGCAAAACCCTTCTTCTGGATAGTGAGCAAAGCCCATTTTATGGGTGTTGAGCAAGACCAAATTCTGGGTTCGTGAGCATGGCCCTCTTCTGGGTGGTGAGCAAGGCCCTTCTTCTGGGTGGTAAGCAAGACCCTTCTTCTGGGTGGTGAGCAAGGCCCTCTTCTGGGTGGTGAGCAAGGTCGTTCTTCTAGGTGGTGAGCAAGGCCCTTCTTCTGGGTGGTGAGCAAGGCCCTTCTTCTGGGTGGTGAGCAAGGCCCTTCTTCTGGGCTCACATTGAGGTAGAGGCAACTGCTGCAGGTTGACTTTGATGGTTGGAGGGGAGCTGAAAGCTTGACTTGTGGCAGAAGAGTAGTGCTGAACAAGCGGGCCTTGGCTGCTTTTCCCACGTCATCATACATTTTATTGAGAAGGGGAAGCTTGCAAGTAGCATTCCAGGCTTCTTGTGAAGACCAAGTGGGGCTGATGAGGGTACCCGGGTATGTGATCTTGGCCCGCCCGACCTGGGAGTAAGAGCGCTAACCAGGTCAGAGGGAGTGTTGGGCGTGGACAAAGTAAACAAGGGAAGGAACAGAGGAGCATTAATAATTAGATGCAGAATTAAGTCTGTTGAGTTTGCAGAACCTGCTTTCAGAGGCCGTCTGATTATGTTGTTTTCCTTGTATCCGTAATGTGCAATTCTTGTAAAAGCAAATTATTAGGAATGGGCAGTCTGCTGCCTTAGAGTTTATGGCCAAGGTTTGACACAAGTTAAAGCACTTGCCTCAGACATAGGGGCAGCCTACCATTCCCAGGTTCTAGTAGAGAAAACCAAACACGTCGTGCCAACCCTCTGACGTCTATGGCCAAAACCGAAAATTGAGTGGTCAGTTACGAAGCACATTTCTCGCCTTTCCCTTCTCCAACGAATGACTTTTTCAGTCTTAACAATGGTGACAACATGTTTTTGTTTCCATTTTAAATTCTTCATGAGGGGCTCTATAACTCTTTACGGTTATGCTTTAAAAGATGTCAGAGAGAATATAAAAACAAAATAGGGGCAACAGCTTGTTGTACGCCTGGAGAGACCGCCATCAGGTCCTTGTTGTCATTGGCCTAATCACTGAGAATAAAAACAGTATGGGAGAGTTGGCGTTCGACTCTTGAGTATCCTGCAGGCCAGGCTGTCAAGCATTGCAGGTGCTGATCAGCCCTCTCTAAATACTGAGGCCAGAAATGCTACTCATTGTTACTTGCTGGAAATCATATCCCTCGTATTTCCCAGAGACCTGGCAACCTTTCCCACAGGGTGAAGGATGCGACAAGAAGTCAGGAGTACCAGAGCTATCTTGCATTATTTCATATTCACGTGTGCAGGGAGTTGGGTTTCGTGGGGCCCTGCCAACTCTAAACTTTAACCGTTCCTGTATATCTCAGACAAAGAGAAATGCTTGCTTAAGGTTTCTCAAGCCCTTCCCAAACAGGTGGGATGTTTAAATAACAGTTTCCAAGCAGCGATAAGCAGTTCTCCCGGTCAAGCAGTTCCTATTTCTTTAAGCATTGAGTAAACTGCTTATGAAAAGTTCACTGACTGTTTATTCATTAGCGTTTCTCAAAGACATACTCAAATGTTAAATTCTAAACTGGTGTGGTCTTAATAAATGTTTACTTACATAGCACTTGCAACAAAAGCAGTTGCGAATCAGCTTTAAGCATTTGCACAATCATTTCAAATCACCATACACACATTATCTAATTTAAATATTTTATGCCCCATACAGGCCTGGACTGGGCATAGTTAATGATTAAATTAAAGGTTCTCTACACAGTTTGCTTTCTTAGTCATACTTAAGAAAGGTCTCATGTTATCTCGTATTTGCCCCAAACACTCCCACATTTCACTCGCCGTCCCTAAAGACAAGCAGTCACCCCCACTGCTCCCCCCGCCCCCTCCATGATCAGAATGGTACTGGTCTTCTCTTCTAGTAAATAATTCTCTTGTCCCTTTTCTCTTTTCATTTTCAGAACGACGTGACCTTTATATTAGGCACTTCTGTTGCTTACCCTCATTTACTTTCCCATGCTGAGTCCTGTGGACGAGATGAAACACCCTCAAGTCCAGGAGGCATGTAGGTCTCTAATCATTGGTTCTATATGTCTAGCAGAGGTTGTCAGATTACTGAGACTCTTAGTTGAATTAATAGTACTTGGATGCCTCAGGCTTTGTGCGCTCTACAAATGCAAAAATAAAAAAATAAAAAATGAGCCCCACCCGCGTATTATGCGGTCGAGGGCCCCTGCATGTCAGAGCTTCAGATACTCTGACGTAACCATGGTCGTAGGCATTAGCACCTTGGCAGTCAGAAGGTGCTGGTTAAGTAGTGTTCTGTCTGCCCAGTCAGGGCTTCCAGTGAGTCGTCTCTCATACCTGTTGCTATTATTTGCCGGCCCTTTGGGTTTGGTAACCCAAGCACTTTTTAATGACCTTGAGATTTCTTTCCAAAATGGTTGTAGGATTCCCAACTGATAGGTAGTCAACACCCTTCTACCCAGTGTCGGACTGGGACAAGAAATATGTCAACATGAAAGTGGCCCACATCCACAAAATCCAACGATTCACGGCTTTTTGTCACACACAACTTGTGCTGGTTCGTACCTTCTTGCTCACTGCTGGTGAATACATTCTATGAACCCCTGACAATGAGCTGCAAGTTAAAGCACTTGCATCCCATTGTGCTGAAGATTTGTAGCGTGCAAGAACCCCAGAAAATCGACATCCGTTTCCTCATTACTGGCAGAGCTACAGCACAGGCAGCCGTAAAAACCTTTCCTTATATTAACTTAACAGGGAAAGCACAGCCAGTATACTTCTCTCAACGAAGGAGACAAGTTGGAGCATAGGCAGTTGATAGGTAAGAATGTGAGAGTCCAACTGGTGTGGGACTTTACAAAAGGTATCTCTTGGTATGAGGTAACCCACCTTTTAATTAAAAGGCCTGTACTACACACGATGGTAGAGTGACTGAACAGCCAGGCTCATTTTAAGAGGGGGAATGTGAGCTGTAGAGCTGTACAATGAAATTAGCAAATACAGGAATCCAAGTAAACACTTACACACTTAAAATTATACTATGCACATGTATTTATATATACACAAGGATAATTAGACAATCTTTAAAAAGCAGCAAATAATAGTAACATTAATACCAAAGTTAGAATGAAATTCAACACGAGCAATAAAGTAGGTAAGTATGCCAAACATATTACAGCACACTGAGTGACATCATTTGAGGTCAGTATTAGCACTTATTTGTGATCACCATTTCAATATATATATATTTTTTTAATTTACTTTATATTTGTTTTTTACAAACCTTTAAAAAAAAATTCAGATCGATATTGAATGAATGCAGATTAAAACACAAAGAATCGCCCAGAGACTCTTGAGCACCAAAAACAAAATTACAGTGGGAAAATAAAAACAATAAATATAAGACCAATTAGTGATAGTATTTCATCCCACATCATCTTGCTTTTCTAAATGTATGACCATTGCTTCTAAAAAAAAAAGTTAATGCAATGGTTAGTTTACGATCTGTCTCATCAAACATTATCTGCCACCAGTCTTCGACGCATATTGTTGGCCATTCCATCATGTGTTTACAAAAATGAAGTTCTCTTTCATCACGAAGGGCTGTACAAAATAACACTAGATGTTTTAATGTTTCTGCCGCGGTGTTGCACAGCTGACATTCATTTGATGCAACCTTGTTTGCTGACCACAGTTGGGTTCTTTCTCTTGTTTTAAACGTGTTAAAACAGAACATCATATAAATACGCCTTCTCTCCCTGTCTGGAAATAGTTTCCAGACACTAACGATCTTATTTAGACCTTTTTTTCCACAGGGTACGTGTTCCATAAGAATATACGTTCTTCTGCGGGCACTTGTCTCGCACCTGTCTCTTTGCCATAGTCTTTTTTTCACACAGTCAGGATTAGTGTGAAGCATGTCAATACTAGAGTTCGAATCTGCCACTAGTACTATACTACCTTGGACCCATTGGGCTAGTACTGAATTCGGATTTTGATTTCCTGGATTTCCTGGATTTTCCAAGACTTTATCATAGTTATTTTCCGATAGAGTGAGAGAGTATTCCAACATACTGTCGCATTTATAGAAGTTAAGCTGAACTCATATCGTATACATGCTGATGGAGTATTTTTTGGTAATCCGAGAACTCTAGACCAGAAGATATTTTCTGATGTGTCCCATAGCTCAGCAGGACAGCCTAGTGCACATTCGGCTCCATCTATCAAAGCCGGAACAGCCTTTTGTTTAAAGTAAGCCAGGACAGGAAGAAGTGAATATTTCCTATATTTCCGGTTTAACACTCGGGCCTGACTGGCAAGTTGGCGACATTTTGTTTTTGTCAATTGCACCCATGGATCGTCATTTATACTGGCACTAATTTGCATCCCTAGATACCTTGTATGCATTATTGGTTTCAGCTGTATATTATCTATATGCCAGTGAAAATTTGACGTAGCTTTTTTTTGGCCTCGCAGATCTCTAAGCACCAATATTTCCGATTTGGTTACATTGATGCTTAAGCCAATCATGCTCACATATGTTGCTAAGGCGTTTAACTTCCTCTGCAAGCCCACTGGAGTTAAATCTAACAAAATTAGATCGTCGGCATAGAGCAAATGACTTACATTCAGACCGTTTATCTTTGGTGAAAAAGATAACGTACCACTGATTGTTTGATCGATGTCAGAAATAAATAGGCTGAAGATGCAGGAAGCAAGAGGGCAGCCTTGCTTGACTCCAGATTGCGTTTGTATGGGAGTGGAAAGTTTTCCAGATCGATCGAGTCTAATTCTGATGGCTGTCATAGTGTGAAGTTCATTTATTGCAGCAAGAAGACTCAGAGGACACTTCCACTTGGTTAATTTGACCCATAACAGTTCCCGATCTATGCTATCAAAAGCATATGATAAGTCAATTATTGCTAAATAAATCCTCTGCCCCATTCTGATTGCTTCCATTTTCAAAATGTTAACAATAAAAAGATTCAAACTGCATCCAACCCCTTTAACAAACCCAGATTGCCTCTGGTCAACACGATTATTGTTCACACTCCAAGTTAGGAGTTTATTTTTCAGTAGTGTAGCATAAACTTTACTCAGAACATCAAGCAAGGCAATCGGTCGGTAATCCTTAGGATTAAACCTATTTTCTTTTTTGAAAATCGGAACAATGATTGGATTTTTCCATCTGGCTGGTGTGGCACATTCGGGGGGGTAACTTTAAGAAACAGTTTATAACAGAAATCAGTCCATCTTTCTGGGCTTTCCTTTAGAGTAAAGTGTGTAAGCCCATCCAGGCCAGGAGCACGAGATCTACTTAATTTAGTAATTATCTCGTAGCTGTCTTCCTTTGCAAATATCAAGTCCCAGTGTTTTAATGTCTGAGTAGGCGGATCTTGTGATGCACTTTTCTTCGTATACAGAAACTTATAATGTTACCCAGTCAGTTTCTGTTACCATATTTGTTTGCAAGGCCGATTGTGAGCCCGATATGTTGTTAATTAATGACCAGAACTCGCGTGTATTGTTATTTTTCATTTTTGCAAGCATTGATTGATCATACTTTTGTGTATCTTAAGCCAGTTCTTATAAGCTTGTTTTATGGCTTTGCTTTTCTTCAGATATTTACAGCTGTAATTTTTGCTACACGCTCTTACATCGCTTCTCATTTTTCGCTTTTTTGGGAGAACTTCAAGATCAAATACTTGGGTATTAGAAAAGTGACCGTTTTTGAGTCCTTATTTTTTTTCTTTATAATTCTCAAGGATATGTTGGTATTCCAGATGAGAAGTCCCATTTTGGTAAGCAAAGTTTATCGTTTTGGCCTCTTCCTCAGTTAATCTTAGGCAAACTCAATTAGATTAAACCGTTAAGTCATAGACCCATTTCTCTTCATTTTTCCAGATTAACACTCCGATGGTTATAATTAACAGGTTATGGTCGGTTTCAGGCATATATTTTACATGGAACTGTTGTACCTTGGGGTGCATACTTTCTGAGACAAAGAAGTAATCTAGAATGGATTCCTGGTTTGCTCTCTTCCAAGTAAATTTTGCAGGAATGTCTCCATTTGTATTCCCATTAAGAATTTACATATTTCTGCACTCGATTTCAGTGCACCATTGTTGTGCAATATTAGAGTGTTCTGAAGTGTTCTCCTGTTTTTTCCCAGTTCCATCGAGACAAGTTATATTTAGATCTCCACATAACAGAATTTTCGCAGCCTTCTCTCTCATAAATGCAGTCGATGATATTTGTAATTTGATCAATAAACAAAGAATCGTTGTTAGCTTTATGTTGCCAGTAGATGCTAATAATGTAAAGGTGTTCTTTATATCGTTTAGCATTAGTTTCTGCCTGCAACAAAAGTGTCTGGATATACGGTGTACAGTTATGTGTTTCCATGATTGTATAGCCAGAACTTTTTCGTACTAACGTCATAAGGCCAGCCATAGGTCGACCCTTGGCTTTTTTAATTGCCGGATTGAATGCAATTTCTCAAAGGTGTCAATAATCGGACATACTGACAACCATGTTTCCTGTACACATATGATGTCTAGGGGCCTCATTACACGGTATGTGGTAAGGGTTTACCGGTACTGGTATTTTACCGGTACCGGTAAATCCTTACCGCCTTACTACGAGGTCCCTTTGCGGGTTGGGGAATTTAACGCCTGCTTTTAACAGGCATTAAAAGCCAACCCACAAAGGGACCCAGGGAGCTAATTACGGTACCGCAATTTGCGGTGCCGTAATTAGCGCCTTCCTCATTCCCATTATGCCCTATGGGGCAAAAATGGGAATGGGGAAGGGCAATGGTGGAAGGGGGAATTACCGCCCCACCAACCTTGGAATGAGGCGGTAATTCCCCTTTCCACCAAGGCGGTGCCAGTATTTTACCGGCATGAACCATGGCGCTAATAGCGCCATGGTTCTCCGCCTACCGTGTAATGAGGCCCTCGGTTTTCTAATCAGTCAAGTTTAGACAAATGGGCATAGCCACGAGTATTCCAACAACCTATATTGATACACTCTCGGCAGTTCGTGTTTTGACGTTAACTCTTAGATTGGTCACCCAATGTTTTTGGTAGCCAGCTCCAGTCTTTTTCACACATTCTTGAAGATCCGCTGCATGCCATCCTAATTTGGTTCCCAGGGGAGCCAGGTCTTGCAGCAAAGGTAATTTTGATTTGATCCAGAGGCATGAGGCTGAAACTTTAGAAATTGAGGAATTTTTTCCTACAATAGTAGAGTTTCGCACGTCAGAGTCATTAGTTTCATAGAGATTTTGCTTTTCCATTGCTTGTTCTTTTACTACTAATTCCGGTTTCTCTACTGCAAGGTTGTTCCTCAAGTGCGTTTCGGTAAGTTCGAAGCCCATGGAAACCAATACTGGAACTGCTTCAAGTAAGGTGTTACAGACAATTCTTGAGTCTATATGTAGTTTTACAATATCATTTAGTTTCTCCACGTGGAAATCCTCACATTTTTGACTCGATCATACACAGGGTTGGGACATAATGTAAGAGTTTCAATACGTTTAGCCGATTTAGGGTTAACTCGTCAGAACTGTGTTCAATCCGTTCCAAAAGTAAACAATATTTTGCTTGAGCTTTTTCAATGGATGCCAGTTTAAGGCGGCCCGCACGCCTACCACCGTCCTCGCCTTCAAAGTCAAAGTTCTTTTGCGTACGTTCAGATTTCAGACTGTGGGATGGCTGGTCAAGTCCAGTGAACTAGAGAAATTCTGTAGGCTGGCGTTTTGATTGGTTTTAGCCTGGGTAGCACACACCAAAGATTGAGCACCCACAAGCTTATCACGTTTTTGAGCCATTGTCACAAACACAGGGCTGCCGGGCGTTATCAAACTGACTTCCCTAGCTGCAGGCACCTCAATCAAGGTGGACACGCGGGACCGCCCTTCTGCAACCGCCAACAGAGGGACGTTCAAAGTTGGAGGCTCTTCAAGCATGGTTGGTGCAATATCTTGAGCCGGATGAGAATCATCTTCTTCAACATCCCCATAAATTGAGAGGTCAAGTAGGTTAGTTGAATTAATGGAAAGTTCCTTGTCGACAGCAGTTAGATCAACTTGGTCAATAATGTCCACAATGGCGCATGCTTGTTCTTTCTGCTCTGTGTTGCCGTTTTGCCCATGGAGTAGCTGTTCATGTTCCGATTCGTATAAGGATACATTCCCATTCAAGTCTTGAAGCGACTCTGCCTGTAGCGTCATGCATACAGCTTTCATGTTTCGCAGGAACTTCCTCGGGTTGTTAGTCATACAACCTTTCTGCGTTTTTAAATGTTTTGATTTCTTAGTTTGTGACAATTTCAGTTCGACTGCTTTCTTGATTTGTACTGATTCCACTTCGACTGGCATCTCCACACAGTTAAGTTTATAATTAAATATCGGGAAAACTCCAGTCTTTGCAGAGTCCGTTCCACGGGCAGTTTGATGTAAACTTGTCTGCCTCGTGATTGACACTTCAGACGAAGACGGAATTTGCACGTCGTCATTAGCGCGGTTGCTTGCAGATTGTGCGCTTCTTAAGGCCTCAACAAAAGACCCAATTTTTGCTTCACATGTCAACTGTTTTGGTATTTCCTTCAGAATTGGCTCAAGTTCATTTGTATGCATGTTTGACCTGAGCACGATCACTTCTTGGTTGATCAAGTCTTGCTCCGGCTCTAGAGTAGTTGTTCACATCCATTTATTGTTGTCAAAGGAGCTTTCACAAGATTAGTTATTTGTTGTGTTTGAAGTGTTGTGTTTGCGACATTTGTTGTTATTAGAGGAATTTCCACGAAGTAAGTAGTTTGCTCTGTTCGGGATATTATGATTGCAACTTTTGTAGGAATAGCGTTGTATCTCTCTCTTGTAACATAAGCACTGTTTATCTCAGGATTACATAATGATGATCTAGCCGTGCATGTATGTGGTTTTAACAAGGCAAGTGCTTCCTTGGCAACCTCAGCAAGCAGTATTTTGTCCTCGCTATTATTTCTTTTTTGATCCACTATGGCAGCAAGAGAACATTCGATTTTGTTTGTCAATTCAAAACTTGTCTGTTTGAAGAGATTGTTACCCCATTCCAAATCAATCATTTTCGAATTAATTAACGCAATAAAGGTGCCCATATCATTTACACTATCCTTAAGCTGTTCGTACATCTTTAAGAACGGGCACATGGTCATGGTGATAGACGATATTAAAATCGGTTGCAGTTCTTGGACGATTTTATTCACAGCATTATCTGAAAGTGGACACGCCAGTCTTACAAAAATGAGTTTTATATTGTAATCGTCTTATTTTGGGGAAATCTCTTTCAATGATCGATGATTCAGTGGAACAGCTGTCAGAAGAAGAATCACTTCCACTGCTATAGCGCAAAGGTAAAGCTACTTTAGGTTTATTTACCCCATTTATCTCTTTCCCAGGCAATTTATGGCTGTTGTATAGCTTTTTTTAGCGTGCTTTGTTGAGAACAGTTAAGCCCAGTGGAGTCACGGTCGTCCAACCACCTATGCTTTATGGCACTAGTATAGAGCGTGTTTCCCAAGGAGTTTTTGCTTGCGCACATTACTGAATTAAAAGGCGCTATTGCATTTTGATCCGTAAGTTTCTTCTCAGACCTTGATTGATTTAAATTGGTTAAATCTTGTAGTAATTTATTTACTACGTCCAGTGGATTAGTCGTAATGGGCGGCATTGGCTTAATCGCGCAGGTCTGGTCGCTAAACAATTCACTCACGTTAGATGCGTTCAAAGTGTTTTGCTGTACATTAGATAGTCCATTCATACAAATTGGTTCTAACACATAAGCACATGTGTTATTTAAGACCAATGGGTATTTTGTATTTTCAAACATCTCATCCATTCCTGTTGCGTGTTGGCTATTCGCACATGTAACACGTTGTAGTCTCTCTAGATAGTTCTCATTATTAGCCATCTCAACGCTGGCCAAGGTCACAACATTAAGACAATTTCTTTGAGCCACATCCTGGGGACTACTTGCTCTACCTGTGCTAGCAAAAAATGTCTCATTCCTAGGCGTCAGGGTTTCTGAGACCAAATAAAATGGTGAATTCGAAGCCGATGACCCTTTTTGAGTCACTTTTTTCATGATTCGAGTTCCGCTCTGTGTAGCGTGCTGACACCTTCAGGGCACGCCACGCGAGCACACTCATGAAAGGTAGACTTAAACAATCAGGCACGCAAGAATCTCTTGAATACTCTTCAGAGTTCTGACACCAATTATGTTGAAAGGAATGGACCGGGCTTAAAGCCTCCACAGCCCCCGCCTGAGTTCCTGTCGAAATGTCCTTCATTAATGTCTGAGCAGAGCATGCTATAGAGTCCAAGTTCTGACCATCAAACTCACCTGACTTTACATCAGGGTCATTTTGGTTTGTGTTTACATTTAAAACTTGCTCAATGTGTGCGGAGGATTTCCTAGGTTTTAATTGGGATTGAACTTGCAAGTTAGATTTCCCGTTTGGCACAATTAAGGTGCTGGGCACACAAAAAATGGTATCACAATCTTGATCGTAGTCGGAACTAACAGCATATACACTTACTTTCTGTTTTGTTGATCGGCCCGTTGCATTACCAAGAGTACAGGGGCCAGGCATGCCTTTTTGCAGTTCTAAACATGTTTAAGGAAGTTGAAGGAGACGAATCTTTGTACGCGTCGCAGAATGGATGGTGGTTGACTCGACGGGCTCATCCATCTCTCCTCACGACTCTAAGACTCTAAGACTCTAAGACTCTAAGACTCTAAGACTCTAAGACTCAGCTGACTCCGCGTTCGCTCCGCGAGAGTTAGAGTCTTTGTAGGCAGCAGGTCAGCAGATGGCTCCACCTCCAGGCAGGAGCAGCAGAGCAGGAATAGCTGGATTCAGGCACACCAGCACAGCACAGATCAGTAAAGACTCTAAGACTCAGCTGGCAATATTGAGTTTCAAGAAGGGAAAAGTTAAAGTCAGATCAGAACATGTTTTCTAAGTATTAGATTCACCCAGGGGGATGTAGGCAGTCTTCTATCCCAGAAATAATCGTGTTCAACAAGTAAAACCTGTAAGGGAACACGCACTGCCAAAGCCAATAGGTTCAGGACAGACAAAGGGCCTCATTACACGGAATGCGGTAAGGGTTTACTGTTACCGGTAAGGGTACCGGTACCAGTAAACCCTTACCGCCTTACTATGAGGTCCCTTCGTGGGACCTGACCTCAATGGCTGGTTTTACCAGCCGTTAAGAAACGGGCCTGCAGACCGACCTTGGAGGCAATTACGGTACTGCAATTTGCGGTACCGTAATTGCCGCCTTCCCCATTCCCATTGAGCCCTATGGGGGCTCAAATGGGAATGGGGAAGTGCCATGGTGAATGGAGAATTACCGCCCCCACACACCTTGGAATAGGGTGGTAATTCCGCCATTCACCATGGCGGCCTTGGTACGGTACCGGCGGCAACCATGGCGCTGATAGCGCCATGGTTACCGCCTACCATGTAATGAGGCCCAAAGTCAATGGGCCAGTTCAATGTTCTGATGCTCTCTTCTTAGAATAAGGTTTTAAAATAGTCAGTAATTCAGTAGAATCACAGAAGCTCAAGAGGAGCCACCTTGAAGAAGCACAAGCTGGGAGGCCAGTGCAGTTGAGGTGAGGTGAGTTGAGGTCAACTCAAAAAGGTTTAAAATAGTACTTCCCAAGATGCAAATCACCACAAATGGCAAAAGGTAGATGTACCCCAAGCCCCAGAGAATTGAAAAATTGTGGCCAGCTGGATGCCTTCCTGTTGCAGTGTAGCAGACCCTTGTTCCTGTTCCTTGACCATGGTGACAAAAGGGAGGATGTCTGGCGGGCTACTGTGGCAGCACTTGACAGAGGGACTCTGCAGCAATGGATTCTCCTTGATTCAGCGGCCTTTTGTGGTTTTGGTGCCTTTTTTTCAGCATCAAAGAACGGACAGCTCTGGTTGGAAGTTACTTGATCCCGCAGTCTTGTACTCTGGTGAGGGGACTCTGGATGAAGATTTCCTGCTTCTGTAGGCTCCTCTGGATGACCATAAAGGTTTGGCCGGATTTGCACATCCGAACACAATGCACTCGATGATGGCCAGTGGTCCCCGGGCATTGGGATTCTGCAGCCTTGGAAAGTCACAGCAAGTCAGGGGTTGCACCAAAATGTAGCTTGTCTTAAGGCTAGTTGGTCCCACCAGCCAAAGGGACGAAGTCATCCCTTGCAGGTCTTCCCAGTCGAAACAGAAACGGGGTCAGCACAGCAGCAGGGCTTCACTGGGCACTTTGCGGTCCAGGAGGGTGCTGCTGGCATCTCTTCATGTCTTCTTCGTCGGATGTTGTCCTCCAGTGGTCGATTCTGCCTTGCCAAAGGCAAAATGCACAAAGGACTCAAACCTGATTCAAACAACAGAGTATAAGCCCAGAAAGAACTAATTGACAAGAAATGGTAAAAAAAGAAGACAGGGCCCCTTTTGAGAAATGTTGTCACCCTTGGGTTCTGTCCTGCAGCTGAGGAATCAGCCTGCAGATACATGGCACAAAGGTAGTACAAAAAAAGAAGCCACTGCCATCACCCATTCAAGTTAGTTAGTGTAACAGAATGTTACATGAGAAGGGGGACAAGGAGTTACTATGTAACCCCCCAGCACTCCACAAAGGGTGGTGTGTGCTGCACCCCTAAAAAAAGGTAAGACAAAAATAATCTTACTATTCTTGGGAACAGTAGATCACACAAGAAACTGTATTTAAACATTAAGAGAAGTCCCTTGGTCTTCTCAGTGGCACTGCACAAACCGTGCTGTGTGTAACAATGCAAAAAGCAGATGCCTATGGAGTTTACCAGACTCAATTAAACCGTAAGAAACACAAAGTCCTATTCAGAAAAACACACGAGGGAGTTGTGGGTAAAGTCCCACTCACTCAGGAGTAAAAATGAAAAAGCCCATAGTCCAGCAAAAGAGCTGGGGGTCTCTAAGGTGAAAAGAAAGTGCCAGCGTCCATGCCACGCAATAGGCAGAGCACAGGAAGCAGGAGCCCAAGTTTCCTTCGTGCCTTACAAATAGAACATATAGTTTCAGGTTTTCATTAATTTTTATTTGCGCTTTAGTTTCAACAACCTTTTCACAAATGTATTCATACAAATGCACATTTCCCTTCAATTAAATAAATAGGTAATACAAAGTAAAATCCTATTCCTATAATACATCATAAAATCCTTTTTCAGATATAAACCCACCAGTTATTAGTTCCACGGTTATAATTTAAAATTCCTATTCCTAAAAATGATATATTGTTATGCTCATTTAGCCTGCCTTGCTAATAAATCGTTAATTCTGAGCAACAGTTTGTACAAAGCCATTTTCATATGGCCATATAGTTTCAGTGCACACTTTACACACACCTTTGATCCAGCACAAGCAACAGTTCAGATCCCCATCTCAGAAAAGGCAGAGAAAGTGTCCCTCAAACAGAGACGGTGCAGATAACAGCAGTGCAAGCATCCCTCTCAGAACAGGTCCAGCACAGGCATCAAAAGTGCAAACATCCTACTCAGAGAACAGGTTCTGAACATTCCCAGCAGGAGAGCAGGTTTTCCTTCATCTACAGCACAGACAGCATCAGGGCAGGGGTTTCAACCACACAGTAGCTGTGGCACAAATCAGCAGTGCACGCTTTTATCACACTACATATCAGAGACATTTCTGCA
This sequence comes from Ambystoma mexicanum, assembly GCF_040938575.1. NCBI lineage: Eukaryota > Metazoa > Chordata > Amphibia > Caudata > Ambystomatidae > Ambystoma > Ambystoma mexicanum. Next base: position 16,696,838 of record NC_090926.1, read on the forward strand.
TGGGGCACTTGAGGTCAACAAAGTAAGATGAAGGCATTCAAGTAACCAAACTGTTTATCTAGTTTCCTCATGTTGTGTGTCCCACATGAAAATATTCCCTAACAACTTGTATGAATGATTATATAAAGATTGTAATTGAAAATAGTCATATGTTTGCTGAGCATGAGCCTCATTAACATTCCTGCCACCATTTTGCCTGTCTTTGCTTCTTTCCTCTGGCTCTTGTGAGGAGTCAGAAATGGGAGACGGACACAAGGTTGTTGTATTCTTAAGTAAATACATGTTTATAAAACACAAATGTTTTGGGAAAATGCCTCTCTAGCCCTATTATAAAGAGGAACTTCCCTACCTAGAAACTAAAACTAAGGATCTGTCTGTGTCAGGATGTCAGTAACTGAAAAGCCATTTGTGTGTCCAAAGCAACCTATCCTGACCCTCACACTTACAAACAAATAACAAAAGGTTCAGGGAAATGTCTTTAACTTGATGTTATAAAATGTGTTCAAAACCAAAAGTGTAAGAATGACTCTAACAAAAATGTTCTCCAAAGAAAAGTCCCTTGGATCAAGAAGGGGGTTCCCTTCCCCTTGATTCTTAAAAAGGATGGCAACATTTCAGTTTAGCAAACAGTTCCTTGGTGTCTTTAATGGACTCTGCGTGTTCAACTAAACAGTTCTGTTCAAGTAACATGTTTTGTAACAGTCTTTCTGTAAAGGTTCTTGTATCTTGACAGAGTACCTGGTATACACCCCTGCCAGGAATCTTTCTACAATATTCAGCTGCCTGGTGTACTCGCCTACCAGGACTTTTCTTTAAGGTTTGCAGATCTCCTAGTGTACTCTCCTGCTAGGATGCTTTGTACAACTTCAACTGCCTGGTACACTCTCCTGCCACGACTTCTTATGTGTTTCACAGTTCCTTGATACATCTTCAGCTGCCTGCGGTATTCACCTGCCAGAGCTCTTATGTGGTTCACAGTTCTTTAATATACCACAATAGCATATACCATGTGGTGTGTGGTGTATTTATTTATGGTAATATTTTACTCAAATCTATTTGCTCAAACATCTTCTCCACATTGGCATCTCATGCATCTGTTTTTGATTAGGGTTTGCCTTCATACATTGCCTTGGCTGCATTCAAACATTCTTCTTATGGCATTTTGCGTTTGCACTTTGCCTTGGCTGCATTCAAACATCTTCTTGTGGCACCTTGCCTTTGCACATTGCCTTAGCTGCATTCAAAGAAATGTTGTCTTTGTATATTTTCTGCATTCAAACATTCTTCTTATGGCATTTGGCGTTTGCACTTTGCCTTGGCTGCATTCAAACATCTTCTTGTGGCACCTTGCCTTTGCACATTGCCTTAGCTGCATTCAAAGAAATGTTGTCTTTGTATATTTTCTGCATCAAACATTCTTCTTATTGGGTGTTGTATTGGTACTTTTTCATGACTGCATTCAAACAAACGTTGCCTTTGTACATTTCCTGCATTAGCAAACTTGTACCATTCAATCACTTGTTGTCGTGGTTGTCGGAACTCCCCGGGGGCACCAACTGCTTTGGGCAAACTCACCAAGCTTTTCCAGCGTCTCTGATATTCCTTGCGCTTCTGCATTATGGCTTCTTCTTCTGCCTGATAGGTTGGAGTGTGCAGACACTCCCCCAGCACCTGATGTGGCTCCACGGCCACACGCCAGCTCTCCTGCTCGGCCTGGGATGAAGTCTGCTGCCTCGTCGAGCGACCGTACCTCCAGGAGCTCCTGCACTGCTCCATTTGTCTCCACTGTCTTTCTTTCTCACCCATAGCATCTCTCTCCCTGTCCCGACGGCTTTCTCCATTTCACCAGCTTTCTCTGTGTTCCTCACACTTCAGAGCCACAGCATCTATAGTAATGTCCCCTTCTGCACTGCTTGCTGCACCTCTCTCTTCCATAATGTGGTTGCCATTATTAAATGTCCTGCTCATTGCAGGTTTGGAAAAAAACTAGCCTGCATGTTGTATTTCACGCTCCTGTCACTGTGCACAAACTCCCTTGTCCTCCTCCTCTTCCCAGTACCTGAGGGGTTATGGGAGTTGAAGTCCATAACTTTCTTTGCTTTTTTTTAACTCCAGGGTGTATTTTCTCACGGATTGAATAAAAAGGCACCTGAGGATTAGAGATCATGGTTACCTTTGGACTCTTAACTCTTAAATGGGATTTTTCCTGGACTTTACAAAAAGGCACATCAAGAACAAAAGGTCTTAGGTGTGTGTTATGAATGTTTCGGTGGAAAGTGGGGGGCTGACTAGAATTAAATATGGAGAAGGTTTCTTGACTTAATGCTTATGATAGTGTTGTGAGGATTTCTTTCAAGTATGTAATTCTCTTCCTCTAGTTCCTAAATTATGAGCTGTATTAGAGAGTAAAGATGTTGTTAGTGGGTTCCCAGTTTGGTTCAACCGGTTTAGCATCCCACTCTAACACCATATGGGAGTGGGCAGAAATGAGAGACGGACACAAGGTTGTTGTATTCTTAAGTAAAGACATGTTTATAAAAAAAAGAGGGTTGGAAAAATGCCTCTCTAGCCCTATTCTAATGAGGAACTTCCCTACCTAGAAACTAAAACTGAGGATCTGTCTTTGTCAGGATGTCAGTAACTGAAAAGATGTCCTTGTGTCCAAAACAATCTATCCTGACCCACACACTTATAAACAAAAAACAAAAGGTGCAAGGAAATGTCTTTAACTTGATGTTATAAAAAGTGTTCAAACCAAAAGTGTAAGAATGACTAACAACAATGTTCTCCAAGGAAAATACCCTTGGATCAAGAAGAGGGTTGCCTTCCCCTGGATTCTTAAACAGGATGGCAAAATGTCACTTTAGCAAACAGTTCCTTGTATCTCTACTAGACTCACAAAGTTATTGTTCAACTAAAAAGTTCAGTTCAAGAAAGAAGTTTTGTAACAGTATTTCTGTAAATGTTCTTGCATCTTGACAGATTACCTGATACACTGCCCTACCAGGAATCGTTATACAATATTCAGCTGCCTGGTGTACTCGCCTACCAGGACCTCTCTTTCAGGTTTCCAGATTTTCCGGTATACTCACCTGCCAGGAACCAATGCACAACTTCAACTGCCTGGTATACTCACCTGCCAGGACTTCTTATGTGTTTCACAGTTCCTTGACACAACTTCAGCTACTTGGGGCATTCACCTCCCAAAGCTCTTATGCATTCCACAGTTCTTTGATTCAACTTCACCTGCCTGGGGTATTCACCCACCAGAGCTCTTATATGGTTCACAGTTCTTTAATATACCACAATAGCATATAGCATGTGATGTTTGGTATATCTATTTGTAGTAATATTTTACTCAGATATACTTGCTCAAAATTCTTCTCTACATTGGCATCTCATGCATCTGTATTTCATTAGGGTTTTCCTTTCTACTTTGTCTTGTCTGCATTCAAACATTCTTCTTAAGGCATCTTGCTGTTGCACTTTGCCTTGGCTCCATTCAAACAAACTTTGCTTTTGTATATTTTTTTATCAAACATTCTTCTTATTGGGTGTTGAATTGGTACTTTGGTTTGAATGCATTTAAAGAAACGTTGCCTTTGCATCTTTCCTGCATTAGCAAACTTGTACCATTCAATCAATTGCTGTTGTGGTTGTCGGAATGCCTTAGTGTCCCCAGCTGCTTTGGGCAGACTCACTGGTGTCTCTGATTTTGCTCATGCTTTTGCTTTATGGTGTCTTCTTCTGCCTTCCAGGCTGGAGTGTGCAGACGCAACCCAGCACCCGACATGGCTCTGTGGTCACACGCCAGCTCTCCAGCTCGGCCTGGGATGAAGTCTGCTGTCTTGTCGAGCAACCGTATCGCCAGGAGCTCCTGCACTGCTCCCGGTGTCTCCACAGTCCTTCTTGCTCACTCGCAGCATCTCTCTCTCGGTCCCGACGGCCTTCTCTGCTTCGCCAGCTTTCTCTCTGTGCCTCGCACTTCGGAGCATGGCTGTCAAAGTCTCCTTCTGCACTACTCACTGCACCTCTCTGTTCCATAATGTGCTTGCCATTTTTAAATATCCTGCTCTTTGCAGGTTTGGAAAAACAACCAGTCTGTATCTTGTATTTCAGGCTCCTGTCACTGTGCACAAATGCCCTTGTCCTCCTCCTCGTCCCAGTACTTGAGTGGTTATTGGAGGTGAATTCCATAACTTTCTTTGGACTTTTAACTCCAGGGTGTTTTTTCTCACACATTTCAAAAAAAGGCAAATCAGGATTAGAGATTATAGTTACCTTTGGAATCTTAACTCTTAAATGGGTTTTCTCCTGGACTTTACATAAAGGCACATTCAGAACAAGAGGTGCTAGGTATGAGTTATGAGTGTTTGGGTGGAAAGTTGAGGCCTCACTAGAATTACATAGAGAAGGTTTCTTGACTTTCTCCAAAGGGGGGAATTGTTATCTGATAATAGGCCATGAGGTTTTAGGGTCCAGAGTGTCTTTCTCATGGGAAATGGGGGAACACCGTGACTCCTCCAATGAAGTCATAACATCTCCCCGGTAGTTGTCTCCTCCCATGTGATCCTTCCTCATGTAACCTCCCCCAGGGTCAGGATCAGCTCACAGCTGACAGCCCCTGGCTACATGGGAAGAGGTTCCCACCGGAGAATCTGTGATGACTGCATTGGATTCATCACACTCTCTACTGATTTGTCCAGCACTCTTTTTAGTCCTACTCTTCTCTGCTATCTTGCTGCTTTTGGTCCCTTTCTCTCCCTAGGTTTTCCATCATGGTGCCCCTCTATTCAGTTTCCTATCTTCTCCCTGTCTTCTAGAGTGGCACAGAACTCAGTGGAGTAACAACTGCCCCACCACCATACCCTAAAAATATATGGTATGAGTGCTCACTTTTCAGCTGCTATTTCCTATTGTCTTCCCCCTAAGCATTCTCTACCAAGCTATTGCCCTGGGCTTCCCAAAACATTATACCTTGCTTCAACTAACTTTAAAAAAGAGAGGAATCTGCCATTTACCCTGCTTAACCTACATACTGTAATTTGTCCCATCTCCTACCATCAAGTGACACTTACAATGCTGTGTGCTTTCAAGATTTCTTTGACCCATATCAGCCATTGTGTTGTGTAAACTGTTATTCTCATCATTCCGTCTGCCATTTTTACAACCACTTCCCCCATTAACACACCTGCTATAAAATGCCTACAATGCACACAGAAAAAGAAAACTGCATGTATCTTACCAAAATATAGCAAATACATAGATTGCATGCATTGAACAGGGTACCTGCCACTTACCTTGCATAACCTACTAAATAAACATACTGTCATTTGTCCCATCTCCTAACACCAAGTGGCACTTACTTACTTACAATGCTCTGTGCTTACAAACCTTTCTTTTGATGCCCACTTGCATAACTGTTTCACACTTCATATTTCCATTTTATCACCACTCTCTCTGATGTATTCATAAATGAAAAAAGAAAACCACATTGGAAACACTTTTACAGCTAATTGAAAAGGCGGGTCCTATGTGAAATGCCCAGAATGCACACAGAAAAGGGAAACTGCATGTATGTTCACAAGGCATGGCAAGTACATACTTTGCACAATTGACAGAACACACCATTGATTCAAAAGCAAACAAATACATATGTACATTGGGAACAGTGCCATTTGTAAATGTGGATAAATAAATCAAACGACATAAAGAATTTCTACACTCATGTAGCAAGTAGCTATATACGGGAAAGTGAATGGAATTCCACACACATAAACATAATCCTTTCCAGTCTGTACATCTTTCTGAGCCTTTTTCTCACCCTACTGCAACTTGCACTAATCTATTTTCAAAGTAAATAGTGCAACAGCAATGCACACACCTGTTAAAGTGCATCTCATAGGACACACTTATAAATACACCAATGCCCCCCATAGCAACGATGCTGATGCTCTCAAGTCCACATTCATATACAAAGCTGTGCAATTTCACACCCACACACACACCACACACACACACACACACACACACACACACACACACACACGCACACACACACACACATACACACACACATACACACACACACACACACACACACACACACTCTCTCTCTAACTCTTCCTGCCAGGAAATTCTTCTATAACTTAAATAATGTGTTCTCCAAGTGCAATTACTGTGCCATTAACACATTAACACACATATGTACTGACTTCCTTCTTTCGCAATTACAGTGAAGACCAATCTCCTGAAAGCCAGTGTCGTCTCAAGTAGAAAATAGAACCCAGAAGAAACCTATTGTTCACATCCAACAAAGTAAGTGCAATACTGTTGTAGTGTTCTGCCTATTACTCAGACAGTGAGGTGCTCCTGTATTCTAGGCTACACAATTGTATCAACCCAACAGCATTTGCTTCACTCTTAGTCATTGCACCTCAGCAGGTGCACACTTTGAATTGTCATCTGAACACCAGTACAGTAACACACAAATACCAGTACAACCTTCCCAACCTGAAGTAACAGCCCATTCCACAAACACACACCTCTATATGTATGCCTACCATCATATTCAGACACTCATGCACAGTGCACACATATACATTGCACAACCTCCCAACCCACACTTTCCTTTCTTCTCCAACAGACACTAACGAATGCCTACCAAAATGCAACTCTGTAGAAAGCAATGCAGAAATAGAGCAGATCAAACTAAATGCGTTCAAAATAACCATCTGCCTCTAGCAGAATTTCTACAAAAAGTTCAAACAAAACAGCTAATACAGTCACTTAGCAAAACTGAAGCAGCTTGCAGGAAAGAAACTGTGACTCCTCTTTCAAAATGTAAAAATAAAAATAAATGTATTAAGAAGATTGCAACTACCACTAGTGCTAACACTGCAGCTATAAATGTTGATGTAGCCACAAGTAAGCATTCCAAAAAAATAATTTTACAAAAATGTTCCACCACAGAGTCCTTCAGAACCTAGAAAAACAGGCGACAAATCACGGCCAACCCTTAAAACCTACCGCAGATAACTCATCCTGGAAGCTCTCATTGAAAGTGCAATCCTTCTCAAAAGGAAATTATTGATATTAGTTTTAAGCAAAATGAAACCGCTAACAAAACAAATTACTAAACTACAACAAGTACTTCGCAACAGACAGAATATCAACATAGATAGTTTTGCAAACATCTGTGCAGGTGAGTAGAGCCACAACACCAGCACAGAGCCATATTTCAATGAAGACGCATACAAACAAAAGCAAACAAACCCAATTACCATACATAGCAGTGGACGAGTGTATGAAAAGGTTGACAATACCATTATGGAAGAAGAAAGGCTGCTCACAAGAATATCCCCAGCAAACTTACAATCAACTCTCCATTCCACCAAACCAATACATCCAATCTTCAAATGGCCGTGCACATCAATGTGTAACGTGTGAAAAAAATCTTTCACATCTTTACGCCAGTTCCTCAATCAGTATGTGAAAGGCAAAAACAAATTAAATATTTAAATATTAAAACTATAGACTCATGTCCAGTGCGCAAATACACAGGACTACAAGGAAATTCATTAGCCTGCATTTCTGGACTTACTTGCAAAACCACCTTCCACCATATCAAAATGTTAGCAACACACTATTCGACTGTATGAAATCTCGTTCATAATCTGTACTATGCAAAAAGTCATGCTTTAGCACTGGACCATTTAAATATCATTCTCCTACATAGTACAGCCAAAGAACTACTCGAAGAAATAGACCACATCCAAAGCAAATATTTTGGAACTGAAGACCACTTAGAAAATCCAGTACCTTTAGAAAGGAGCAGCAACAAACTTGCAGATGTCAACCCACTATAACACACATACAAAAATGAAATACTAAAGTTTAAAAGCACCTCTGCTGAAGTACCAAATCAAGTATGGGTGTGTTGCTGCAGAACATTTTATAAAAAGAGCACCAAAACTGTAGACATAATGTACAAAATAGAAGACAATGAGGAATCCCAGGGGTTCCAATTAGCTCTCTATCTTATAGCTTAAAACAAATACAAAATTACTAACCTCTCAATACTTTGCATATACTGCACTGCAAAACTTGGCAACAACTAAATACCATCACAGGCTATAACTAATAATTTGGAAATATTCCCACTGCCAAAACCACGCCAACAACTTAACTTGTATGAGCGCATTATAATCCAAACAGTGCACCCATTTAAAGTAATAATATGCCTTCAACCAAAAACACCAAAACTGCCTTCCTCTGAATTACTGAAAGGCATTTGTGGCAAAGTAGTTTATTTGCCATTAGATCTGAAAGAAAATGTAGACACACTAGGAATGCAATGGCCAATAGATCAATCTTTGGTAATCCTAGTGAATGGCGTACCTACAAAAAGACAAAATAATTTGGCAGCAACTAGTGGACTTACATAAAGTTAGGGAAGCCCTGCAATACCTAAATGACAACAATGAATACTACAAAGAAATAAACATTGAAGAAAACCTAAAGGAAACCATCAAAATAATTCAGGACTCCTCTGGAACTGGCCAATTTGAACTTCTAGATCTGACTACAGCCTCCAGTATTTTAGACCACTATACAATTCACCCACTGCACTCCAAAGACACCATAGACGATGCACTGGAAACATATCAAATGCAGCAAGCCAAAGGATCTCCAATCAGCATATGGGAAAAAAGTGTAGAAGCACAAACCTTTCCACTACTTTTTCCTTCTGGAAAAGGTGGAAGGCACTGTGATGCTGGAAATGCATTGGAGGGACACGGCCTCCCTGTCCTTGTCCTGTAGTCCTTTTTCATTTGTGTTCACTGTTTTCTGCCCAGGAGTCCAGGTGGGACACCTGGCAGTGCAGCTCTTCCTATTTTTGGTTTGGTTTAGAGACACATGGGTGGGGGTACAACCCTGTGCCCATAGTATATGTTTTTGGGCACCTGTGTGTGCCCCACAGAGCAGGGTATGGACTGGTGGCAGCTCCATGCTGAATTTGACAGGTGCTCTGAGTATCCTACATTTTGGGATACCCAGGCCCTGCCATTGGAATAAGTTGATTCCTGATAGGAAACAAGATGACCCCTGTGGCCTCTTGCTTTCTATTGCCTGTTACCTTGTTTTCCCAAAGACCTGGGAAGCTCTGACTCTGTCCCTTACCCCTGACTGGCTGTTGGGTGTAAGTTCCATATATTGTATTGTAGTGAAGTCCAGGCCAGCCTGGCTGGAGTCTTCCTTGTGACTGTATGTTGTGGGTACACCCTGTGGGTGGGACCTGGGTGAATGGAGTGTGTGACCAATATGCACTTCTTGTTGTGGATGTCTGGTTTCTAGTATGAAACACAATGACTGAGACAGCCCTGCCCGAAACTGGTATGAATTCTGTATGTAGTGTTGAATGGCTGAGTATTTGTCCCAAAACACATTCCTTGTTGTGAGTGTCCGAGAGGGAGGAGAATGGCCTGAATGCACTGTGTGCCTGATTGGCTGACTGACTGCTGAATGCCCTTCTGAGTGATAGGTTGCCTGAGTGTGATCCAGCAGAATGAATGGGAAATCAACTATGTATATATGGTGGCCGCTCACTGCTAGAAATCATTCAGAAGCTGAAGTAGAAACTGAAGCTGAATCTCGAAGCCGAGCATGAAGAAGAAGGTTGACTTCTGGTCCTCTCTCGGATCAGTCTCGACGTCATGGCGGCTTTCAGATTGCGGTGAAGGTACCGCAATCTGAAAGCCGCTGTGACATTGTGACTGATCGAAGAGAGGACCTGGTTAGGCTCCCTCTTCCCGTGCTCCGAGGGACCATCGAGCACCGCCAACCTTCGCCAAAGCTCCCTGGAAGTCAGACCCTCGACAGGCTGCCGACCGTAGACAGGGACCGCCGAGGAGAACGAAGATAAGCAGAGGACATTCCGTCCACCATCATTGACCAGGGTTTGCAGGTTTGCTATAACCACTGGAGGTCCGTCGAAGCCGTGTTGCCCGGAAGCGGGGACCGCTTGACGCCGTGACATTGACGACTGGAGTCGAATGCTCCATTGATTAAGATATTTTGATTCCCAAACGTGCCCGTTTGCACCGCCGCCTGCCTTATCCTGCCAGAGAAGGCCAGGCCGACGACGTGCCGAGGAGCATCCGCCGGTGGGATTCCTGCCACCCAATGACCGTAGAGACGCCGGACGACTCGACGCCCTTGCTGGGCCACAGTTCTTCACAAACTCTTTGCGGGCTGTGAACTATGAACATCGAGGTGCCCCGCATGCCTCTTTCTTGCAGGATGTCTTCGCACCGTCGTCGATGAGCCCCGCCAGGACCAAAGCTGCCGCCTCAATGCCGAGTTCACTTTCTTCGAGGGATCTCGACGATACGTAGCTCCTGCTGTAAAGGGAGCCGCTCAAGAAGGATCCGTTGAAGACCTGTCGTCGAACTCTCCTATTCCAGGTACATTGGGGTGGTAGAAACATTTTAGAAGGGAATAAGACTAATTGAGCAATATATGGAATGGGCTTGTGATATATCTTTATTTTACAGGGTGCCCAGGTGGGGGATATCCACACAGAGTTGTGACTTAGTAGCTAAAGGACTGTTCTGCCAATCGTTCTAACCAACTGCTTTTCCTCCTAGGTCTTCTGATGGTTACCTTCATTAAGTGATTTGTGTGACATTGGACCAGAGTACAGTTGATGCACTTTAATGAAATCTGATAATAATTGTGGTAACACTTAGAACTGTATACATTTGCCATTGTAGATCAACTGAGCACAAAGTTAGTCATTGTGATTGTGTATATAACCTTGAACCTTAATTATATAAAGATTGTGTTTTAACTAATACAGTGTGTGGACATTCCGTTGTGGGGGCTTGGGGACAACACTGTACTTAAGAACTAGCCTGCATCACCTGCTGAGAAGCTAGGCCTTGATTGCTCGTCCGTTGCTACCATAATAGAGAATTTAGGCTGGGTCCTCTGTGCCTCTCCTCTACTATGCAGAGAGCAGGAATACGGACACCCCCCACCAGTCTTTACATTGGTGGCAACGGTGGGATGCTTATGGGTTTAAGAATCAGTGTATAACCGTGCCACTTACAAAATATCTGCACTTTGTTAAATTGAGGTTTAGTTGTGTGCTAGATAACTGCATTACAAGCAATGGAATCTATGGCAACTGGTAAATTGACTAGGTTGAGCTTAGAGGCTCTCCAGAGTGCTTGTGAAGCCAGGGAATTAGACTTTGAAGATATGTCTAGGGCTGAGCTGATAGCTGCCCTGGTGGACTACCAGACTGATTGTGAAGCTCTTGAAGGGGAGGTTGTAACCATTGAGGCCGCTGCCCCTGGGGTTACTTATGAATCTGTTTCTGGGAATGCCACCATTCCTGCTGCCTCTATTCCGACCCCCAGAAATTCCTTTGGAACTTGAGTTATTAGGGATGAAATTGGCCTTTGAATACCGCAAGTTGGAAATAGAAACTGAGCTTAAGAGGAGTTGGCACAGCAAGTGGAACTCAAGAATAGGGATCTTGAACTCAAAGACAAGAACACTGAATGTCAGCGAATCCCGCTAGAGAAAGCTAGAGTGGAGACTTCAGCTAAACCGGTTGAGAGTGTCAGGTCTCCAGCCATCAAGTTTATGAAAGATTTGGTTGGTGTGTTTGTGGAGGGTTCTGATATCCTCCAATGGATTGAAGTGTTTGAGATGGCCTGTGCAATTCATAATGTTGATAAGAGAGATTTGTTTGTTAAGCAGAGTGCCTCAGACTGGGTATGATTGTATTCTGAAGCAGAGTGTTGAAGAAAGGGGTCAGTATGAGTGCATGAAGTCTGCTTTGATTGCCAAGTTTGGCAAGACACCTACCCAATACCGTAAAGGGTTCAGGAATTTTAAGAAAAGAGAGAATGTGTCTTGGGTTGACTGGGTGAGGGCTGCACATATGAACATGATGGGGTGGATTGATGGATACAAGGTGAAAGCTTTTGTTGAATTGTCCCACCTTTTGTTTTTTGAGCATTTTTCTGAAGCCTGTTCACCAGAGCTGCGTCAGTATGTTGCTGACCAGAACATTTTGGACCCCTTTAAGCTGGCCAGGCTGGCTGACAAGTGGGTCTCCCACTGGGTGTCCCTTAAGGACTCCAGTGGGAAGGACAAGGACAAAGAAAAGGTGACCTCTCGGAAAGCTGAGGAGTCCCAAAAGCAATCACAGACCGGTAAACCAAAACCTTCCTCTCCTCAGACCCAAACATTGAGTAGGGATAGGTCATCTGTGGGTGAGAATAAGAGTAGCGGTCCACCTGCTGCAAAGCAGGCTCCCAATGGTTTCAGTACTGTACCCCACATTCCTGGCACTTGCTGGGGCTGCGGGGCTCTGGATCACAAGAAGGGTGACTCCAAGTGTAAAGGTAAGGCACTTGGAGTACAGGCTGTCAGCCTGAGCTACCCTTACACCATGTCTGAGGTGGAGGCCATCCTCTACAGGGAATCACATTCAGTGCTCCTGTAGAGATTTCCCTATTGCCCCTTGGGGCCTGGGACCAGTATGCAGAAGTACTGGCGACAATCCCACAGAACACCCGCAGGTTTTTGAGAAGTGTCCTCTTGAATGACCATCCTTCTACTGGCTTCAGAGACACTGGGTCAAGCATGACAGTGGTGGACAGGACCCTGCTCAAGCCAGAGCACTTTGTAGGTGCTCCTCTGAGAACCACCAGATTAGCTTGTGGGCCTCCCAAATTATCGCCTGTAGCCTTAGTCACACTCATGATTGAAGACAAGACAGTAACACTTCCTGTCCTGGTTCAGGACAATGTCCCTGCTAACATTCTGTTAGGAAATGATCTAGTAGAGTTGGGGTTGATCTCGGATGGTCTCCCCATGACTGCTGCTGCAGTCACTAGGTCACAGGTGACACCGGGTCTGGCTGTGAGTCAGGTACCCGAGCCAAAGGCGAGGCCTAAGGCAAGAAGACGGAAGAACAAGAAGGCCACCTCTGTGAAGGGGGCTCCTTCTCTTCCTGCTGTTCCTACAGCACCCATTGGGATCCATGCTCCAGACTGGCAGGGTCCAGTGGAAAACCGAAACTCAAATCCTGAGGGAGAAGAGGCAGAAGACCCGCCTGCGGGAGAGGTGCTCAACCTGGAGGACCACACCAACCTTCAATGCCTGTTGGCTGAAGGGGGACCGTCGAGGCAGACTCCTGTAAGGGTCAGAGAGAGTGCCACTCTCTCAAGGGTCTGAGGAAACAGGCCCGGTCCAAGGCACAAGGAGAAGTGCCTAGGACATTCTGGCTCTATTGGGAAGGTGGGCTCCTTGTTGGTGAGCCCACTAAGCCTGAACCTGGTGCCCTCAAGAGGTTGGTGGTACCCCAGGTTTACAGGCCCTTCCTGCTGCAGTTGGCGCATGAGGTGCCCTTATCTGGTCATCTTGGTACCCAGAAGACTAATCAGAGGCTCTCTGCCCATTTCTACTGGCCTCAGATGGGAGTAGAAGTGAAGTCCCACTGCAGGACCTACCCAACTTGTCAGTTGTTTGGCAAGACTGGAGGCAGTGTCATTGCCCCACTGAAGCCATTGCCAGTGGTTGGCACACCGTTTGAGAGGGTGGGCATCAACATTGTCAGTCCCCTTGACCCTCCCACTTCAGGTTGACATCGGTTCATCCTGGTCTTGGTTGATCATGCCACCAGGTACCCTGAGGATATACCCCTTCGGACTGTTACTGCCAAGGTGGTTGCTAGGGCTCTCCTGGGCATTTTCACCCATGTTGGATTCCCTAAGGAGGTTGTCTCTGACAGAGGATCCAACTTCATGTCTGGTTACATGAAATTCATGTAGAAAGAGTGCGGGGTAACATACAAGTTCTCCACCTCTTACCATCCCCAGACCAATGATCTGGTTGAGAGATTTAATAAAACTCTCAAGGGCATGATAGGGCTTTGGAAGAGCCCCTAAGGAGGAAATGGGATCTCCTCCTGCCATGCCTGCTGTTCGCTTACAGAGAGGTACCTCAGTCCCTTTGAGTTACTCTTTGGACATCCCGTGAGGGGGCCCCTTTGCCTTGATCAGAGAAGGCTTGGAAACAATCCCTCCAGGTCTTGCCAAGCAAGTGGGGGACTATGTGTTAGGCCTCAGACGGAGGATGAGACAGATGATGGGCCTGGCGACAGCAAATCTCAAGGCCAGCCAGGAATTGAATAAGTACTGGCATGACCTTAAAGCCTTGCAAGTTGATTGGACTCCAGGACAGGAGATCCTTGTGATGAGCCTACCAAGCCACGAGCTTTGGCAGGCAAATGGACTGGATCCTTCAGGATAATCTCCAAAATGGGCAAAGTCAATTATCTGGTTGACATGGGAGTCTCTGGGGTAGCCCCTTAAGTATTCCACGTCAACAGGCTCAAGTTTTTCCATAGGCGAGCGGAGGTCTCATGTCTCTTGCTAGCTTCAGAGCAAGAAGAGGATGAGAGTGAGCCCCTTCCTTATTTACTGCATAGCAACCCTCAGGATGGCTCAGTGGAGGGAGTACATCTCTCTCCCGTTCTGACGCCAGAGCAGCAGAGGGCCTGCAGGGCTTTGCTCTGGCAGTATGCCTCTCTGTTCCCACGGACACCAGGCCTTACACCGTGGTGTAGGCACAAAATTGACACGGGTGACAGTGTGCCTGTCAAAAGCAGGTGCTACCGTATGTTTGATGCCGTTAAGAACCACATCCAGGCTGAGGTTGCCAAGATGTTGAATCTGGGTGTTATTGAACCCTCAACCAGTCCCTGGTCCAGTCCTGTGGTTCTTGTCCCCAAGGCAAGTTCCCAGGCAGGTACCAAGGATTGAAGGATCTGTGTGGACTACCGAGGAGTCAATGCCATCACCAAAACTGACGCGTGCTCATTGCCCCGGGCTGATGAGCTCGTGGACACCATAGGTGCTGCCAAATTTGTGAGCACCTTTGACCTTACCTCAGGCTATTGGCAAATAGCTCTGACAGACCATACCAAGGTAAAGACGGTGTTCTCAACACCTGAGGGACTCTACCAGTTTAGGGTCATGCCTTTTGGGTTGAATAATGCCATTGCCACCTTCCAGAGATTGGTCAATCATGCGCTCAGTGGGATGGAGGCCTTCTGTGTGGCCTACTTATATGACATTGCCGTCTACAGTTCCACCTGGGAAGATCATTTGACACATCTGGATAAGGTGTTGCAGGCCTTGAAAAGGGCAAACCTCACTATCAAGGCCACCAAGTGCCAGATAGCTCAGGGGAAAGTCACGTATCTTGGTCATGAGGTAGGAGGGGGTCAGATCCAACCTCTCCCCAGTAAAGTACAGGATATAAATGACTAGGAGACTCCCACTACTCAAACCCAGGTGAGAGCCTTTTTAGCTGCACCTCTGACAGCTCTGACTTTACCCAAACAACCTAGGAAGGTTAAATGGACTGAAGACTGTCAGAGGGCCTTTGATGGCTTGAAAGAAAGTCTGTGTTGGGCACCTATGTTGTGTGCGTCTGACTACAGCAAACCCTTTATCGTCCAGACGGATGCCTGCGACACCGGAATTGGAGCTGCCTTGTCCCAGTTAGATGACAAAGGGAGGGCACATCCGATCATATTCATCAGTAGACAACTCAAGGGTAGAGAAATTAGGTGGGCTACTGTTGAAAAGGAATGTTTTAGCATAGTTTGGAGCTGTAGCGTTTTAGGCCCTACCTTACGGAGTCTACCTTCAAGGTCCAAACAGATCATAAGCCCCTGAAGTGGCTTATGCAGATGAGGGGTGAAACCCCGAAACTGCTCAGGTGGTCCATTAGCCTGCAATGGCTAGACTTCACCATTGAGCATAGACCAGGGAAGAGTCACGATAATGCAAATGGCCTTTCCAGAAGATATGTTGACCGTCTGGATGAGGGTGTCTATCTTGTGGAATATTAGGCACCCTAACGTCAGTCTGGGGGGGTGACTGTGATGCTGGAAATGCATTCGGTGCTGGACTGCCCCAGGGCAGGACAAAGACTGATATGTTTAGGATATTTCTCCTCTGTGAAAGATAGTGAGCTAAAGACTCTGGGTAAGGCTCTTGTAACCAGGACTCATGTCTGGCAGAGAGTCTCCCAGGACCCCCCTTGTTATTTGCATATTTCAAGTAACTTTGGGTCTCACCCTAAGTTACTAGGGGAATCCAGACATGGACCCCTTGCTCACTATTCTTAGAGAGGCACAGCTACATCCTACTGATGAGGTTCAACCAGACTGAAACACGTGTCTGGGGTTGCTGTTGGTACTCTTGTTCAGAGGAGAATTGCCTAGCATTTCGGTGCTGGACTGCCCCAGGGCAGGACAAAGACTGATATGTTTAGGATATTTCTCCTATGTGAAAGATAGTGAGCTAAAGACTCTGGGTAAGGCTCTTGTAACCAGGACTCATGTCTGGCAGGGAGTCTCCCACGACCCCCCTTGTTAAATGCATTGGAGGGACAGGGCCTCCCTGTCCTTGTCCTATAGTCCTTTTTTATTTGTGTTCTGTATTGCTTTCTGCCCAGGAGTCCAGGTGGGACTCCTGGCAGTGCAGCTCTTCCTATTTTTGGTTTGGTGTACAGACCTATGGGATACCCTTATGGCACCCATGGGTAGGGTTACAACCCTGTGCCTACAACCCTGTGCCCCTAGTGTATGTTTTTGGGCACCTGTATGTGGCCCACAGAGCAGGGTATTGGCTGGTGGCAGCTCCATGCTGAATTTGACAGGTGCTCTGAGTAGCCTCCATTTTGGGATACCCAGGCCCTGCCATTGGAATCAGTTGATTCCTGATAGGAAACAAGATGGCCCCTGTGGCCTCTTGCTTTCTATTACCTGTTACCTTGTTTTCCCAAAGACCTGGGAAGCTCTGGCTCTGTCCCTTCCCCTTGACTGGCAGTTGGGTGCAAGTTCCATACATTGTATTGTAGTAAGTCCAGGTCAGACTGGCTAGAGCCTTCCCAGTGACTGTATGTTGTGGGTACACCCTGTGGGTGGGACCTGGGTGAATGGAGTGCGTGACCAATATGCACTTCTTGTTGTGGATGTCTGGTTTCTAGTATGAAACACAATGACTGAGACAGCCCTGCCCGAAAATGGTATGAATGCAGTGTGTAGTGTTCAATGGCTGGGTACTTGTCCCAATACACATTCCTTGTTGTAAGTGTCTGAGAGGGAGGTGAATGGCCTGAATACACACTATGCCTGTTTGGCTGACTGACTGCTGAATACCCTTCTGAGTGATTGATTGCATGAGTGAGACCCAGTAGAATGAATGGGAGATCAACTAGTATATCTGGGGGCCTCTCACTGCTAGAAATTGTTCAGAAGCTGAAGTAGAAACTGACATTGAAACTGAAACTGAATCTGAAGCCGAGCCCAAAGAAGAAGGCTGACTGCTGTTACCTTCACTGCAATCTGAAAGCTGCCGTGACGTCGAGACTGATCCGAGAGAGGACCTGGTTAGGCGTCCTCTTCCCATGCTCCGAGGGACCATCGAGCACCTCTAACCTTCGCCAAAGCTCCCTGGATGTCAGACCCTCGACAGGCTGCCGACCGGAGATGGGGACCGCTGAGGAGAACGAAGATAAGCACCGGAAATTCCGTCCACCGTCGTCGATCAGGGTTCGCAGGTTTGCTAAAACTGCTGGAGGCCAGTCGAAGCCGTGTTGCCCAGAAGCGGGGACCGCTTAACGCCGTGCCATCGATGACCAGAGCCGCACGCTCCATTGATTAAGACATTTTGATTGCCGGACGCGCTCGTCCGCACCGCCGACCGCCTTATCCTGCTGGAGAATGCCAGGCCGTTGACGCAGCGAGGAGCATCCGCCGGTGGGTTTCCTGCCACCCAAAGACCATAGAGGCGCTGGACGACTTGACGCCCTTGCTGGGTCACAGTTCTTCACAAACCTTTGCGGGCCGTGAACTATCGACATCAAGGTGCCCCACATGCCTCTTCCTTGCAGGATGTCTTCGAACCATTGTCAACGAGCATCGCCGGGATCGAAGCTGCCGCCTCGACGCCGAGTTCACTTTCTTCGAGGGATTGCGATGATCTGTGGCTCCTGCTTTAAATGGAGCCGCTCAAGAAGGATCCGTCGTCAAACTCTGCTATTCCAGGTAAATCGGGGTGGTAGAAACATTTTATAAGGGAATGAGACTAATTGAACAATATATGGACTGGGCTTTTGATATATCTTTATTTTACAGGTTGCCCAGGTGGGGGTATCTCCACACAGAGTTGTGAATTAGTAGCTAAAGCACTACTCTGCCAATTGTTCTAACCAACTTGTTTTCCTCCTATGTCTATTGATGGTTACCTTTATTAAGTGGTTTTTGTGGCATTTGACCAGAGTACAGTTGATGCACTTTAATGAAATCTGATAATAATTGTGGTACCACTTATAACTGTATATATTTGCCATTGTAGATTAACTGAGCACAAAGTGAGTTATTGTGATTGTGTATATAACCTTGAACCTTAATTATATAAGTGTTTTAACTAATACAGTGTGTGGACATTCGTTTGTGGGGGCTTGGGGACTACACTGTACTTAAGAACCAGCCCTCATCACCTCCTGCGAAGCAAGGCCTTGATTGCTCATCCATTGCTACCGTAATAGAGAATCTTTGCGGGGGTCCTCTGTGCCTCTCCTCTACCATATAGAGAGCAGGAGTACAGACACCCCCTCCAGTCTTCACAGGTACGATGAAAGATGCACACAAATGACAGAATCAGAATACCACTCTTTACGAATGTATTCTGAGGACCCCAGATTCAGACAAAATGTTGAATACATATTCCACCTTCTCTTTGAAAGTGAACTAGCAACTCTATGTTACGGAGTTGCACACACATTGAAACCAGATTCCAATTTTCAAAATATGTCTGTTACGCAAAGCAAAGGGTACAAGAGAAAGATTAAGTTTTATAGTCAAGTATTACCAATCTTTTAGCAAACATGTGTGGTACGAAAGAATACTGGTTCTGATGTCACAGAGATGTACGCTGTATGATACGCAACCTTGGCCCGTCCACATGGTTTGTGACTTTAAGTTGTGCACAGTACGCATAGCAAATGAAAACAAAGCGAATATAGACATAAAAACACCAGGAGAACTCTGTTCTCTTGATCCTGTAAATGTATCAAGGGACTTCCATCATCGCTTTATTGCCATGCTGCACTTCATTTGTAATAAAACAGTTCCTCCCCTCGGAGAAGTGGAGCACTTCTTTTGGAGAAAAGAATGTCAAGCCAGAGGAGCACCACACATCCACATGCTTTTGTGGATTGAAGATGCTCCTAAATTTGGTCAAGACAGTGATGCCACTGTTTTGCAGTTCATTCACAAATATGTCACTTGCGAAATCCCTTCAGAAAGTACATATGGCGACCTACATGCACACATTTTGCAGTTTCAAAGACACAAGTGTGGCAAGTATTGTTGGCGCAAATACAAAAACAAAGGCAAATACTGCACCAAATGCTACTTTGGTTTCCCTACACCAGCTTCAGCAAGAGGACAAGTGAACAGCTTCATGTCTTCGGTTAAACACAGTTTGAAAGGCAAATCACCTAAGAACACATACTGCATAAAAAGAACAGAAGCATCAAAGTACATCAATGATTACAATGCAATCATCGCCCTCCTATGGAATGCAAATACAGATGTGCAGTACATTGCAGACACTTTCACTGCAGTTGCACGATATGTCACAGCTAACTTAACCAAAGCAGAGAAAACAGAGCTACAAGACCTCTGGGATGACATATCATCTGACAAAACACTGTCACAGAAATTGTACAGCTTTGGCATACAAATGCTCTCCCATAGGGAATGTGGCTGCTACGAAGCCCAATGTGGGCTTTGATTCGCCTCCGTTTGCAAGAGGTCCTTAAAACAGACTACGAAGAACTCCTTGGAGGAAAATATGTTATTGTTTTTGGAGATCTTCTTCAATTAACACCAGTGAAAGGTGAACCTATTTTTAAAACCTTAGGATATAAACTGTGCTGTAAAACTCTTAGCAGCAAGGGAAATGTAAATATCTGGCAACATTTCCAATACAAAGAACTAACTGAAAACATATGTTAGTCTGCAGATCTCACTTATGCCAACATTTTGAAAAGTATTCAGATTGGTTTACTATCTAAGGAAGCACCGTATATATTAAATACCAGATGCATTCATGAGCTATACGGCCATAACACATGTGCTACTGATGTCATGGAACAATTAGCACACAAAAATGTAAGCTGTATGTCCTTAATGGCAACCCTTGCAAGCTGGGCACAATTCAATGAAACAATACTGAAAAAAGAAATGCAACCACTAGTGCAAATTTACTCTACAGACAAACTGGATGCGCACGGTATGGCACTACCTATGTGTCAACAAGCCACAGCACGACTAAATACCTTAGAATACTCTATCCCTAACACAGCTGGTTTAGAGAAAATGTTAACATTGTGTTTAAACTGTAGCGTGATGCTAAAGCATAACCTTGGCGTGGAGCAAGAATTAGTTAATGGAACACTTGGTAAAGTTGTTGGCTTCCAGACATACCCACGTGACAACAGCATTCAGTTTGTCATGTTCACTTTGACAAACTTTCAGAAGTTAAAAGGATAGGATGCTCAACAGCCCAATTCCTTCTTTTCAAAGACATGTAACAGCCCAATTCCTTTTTTTCAAAGACATGTATGTACACAGAGAACAGTTTTCTCAGTCTCTAGCATACACAGTCACCATTCAAAAATCACACGGTCTAACCCTGGATCAAGAATTGATTGATATTGACAGCACAGTCTTTAAAGAAGGCATGATTTACGTAGCACTGTCACACTTACGTACACTTGAAGGACTATTTCTAGTCACTTTTGATGCAAGTAAAGTCAACGCTGACATTCCTTGCATTGTAGATTACAATAGACTACGTGCCCTCTACACAACCCATCTCAAAACATACCCTGTTCCTCAAAAGTCAAACTTTGTAAGAGAAAACTAGTACAAACTCAACTTATACATGATCTCACAACAGTACCACCAAAGAAATTGAAAGCCGTTGGTACTTCATCAATTACCACAACCAAAGAAGGATGTACTGAAAAGACAAATGCATACCCAACTGCACAAAGAAAGATAACTACCTCTTCAAAGAAACTACTTGCACTTCCATCAAATGACTCAAACATAGAACTGTCTGGTCCATTCAAATTTTCCAATACAACTGATGTAAATTGCTATGCAAATGTAGGATTCAATGTTCTATTCCAACTGCCACCAATTGTTGAAAACATGTACTTAAATGGCACAGACCAATTGTGTTTGCAAATGTTACTCCTTCACAGAAATGCAACAAACAATCCTGACAACACTTACAGTGTTTCTGGAATAAGGCAGGAATTGGACTACTGTGCAGGAATGGTGAGATTCACCATAAACACACAAGAAGATCCACAGAAATGTCTAATGTACTTAGTACAAGTACTGGAAAACAAAAACATTCCTATAAATGAAATCTTCCAGATTGCATACATGTGGAAACATACATGCACTCTCTACAACCATGTAATGCACAAACAAGTCCCAAATATGCGCTTTGTGTATGTATCTATACCTAACTGTGAATCCATTCAATTTCAGCAGCTCGTACAAAATGCAAACTATGGCATAGTATGTACTACTTGCAATTCCTATAATCGTTCCACCTTACAGATACAGACACATAGGGCCTCATCACGAGTTGGGCGGTAACGCCGGCGCTGTTAGTGCCGGCGCTAAAAGCCCAACGCCAAACCCCCCGGCGCTATTAGCGCCGGATCACGGGTTTGGCGGAAGGGTTATTGCCCATTCCCCATTGGGCCCATTCGGGAATTCCTCATTCCCCATTGGGCCCAATGGGGAAGATTTGCGCTAATACCGCCGGCGGATTTCCCGCCGGCGGTAATCGCACTGAAAATCAGCAATTTTGCCGCAGATTTCCCCCCAGCTCAGAGCTGGGGGGAAATCAACCAAAGCCATCTTTTATCACACAGAATGAAAGAACAGTTTCTGCTACATTTCCACATACCATGCAAAGAACTGCGTAGATCCTCAACAATGCAAACAGTAAGTATACAATGATTGGTGTCATACTTCTTTTTAATGTACAAATTTCATTCTGTACACATATTAGTACAAACCATATACCTGTATCACAAGGTTCAGTGCATGCCTGTATTATACTGCGATAGTTGTAGCCAGGCCCTACACTCTTGGGTCTAAGGTCTACAGCCTCCAGCCATGCACCCAATAGTCTAGGGCCTGGCCACAACCACCACAACATAATAAACTTTTGCATGCAAACATCTACCCTCTAACCATAAATCACACACATAACAAAGCCACCTGAGACCCTATCCACTTCAGTTCACATACTGTTACAATACTTTCAGCCAGTGCACAGACTGTTGGCTCCACACCCAAGACTCTACTAACTGCACATAACCACTATAGCATAAAACAATGAAATACCCAACAATCTGCCCAACGGCCACAACCCAAACACATAACTCATCCACCTAAACCCCTGTCCACTTCACTTCACATAGTATAACATTACTCCCACCCACTGCATAGTCTATGATACACCCAAAAACACAGTCCGCTCCAACAAACCACTTGCCACACAACCTATCCACTTCTGGACACATACTGTTACACTACTTGCAGCCACTAAAATGATTCTTGGATGCATGGCCTCTAGCCATGCACCCAAGACTCTAGGCCATGGCCACAACCACTGCAGCATAATACAGCCATGCATGCAAACATATATCCACTTCACTTCACATACTATAACATTACTCCCACACCGCACAGTGTATGATAAACCCAAAACTGCAGGGCACTCCAACAAACCACTTGCCACACAAACTATCCACTTCTACACACATACTATTACACTACTTGCAGCCACTGAAAAGACTCTTGGGTGGATGGCCTGTGGCCATGCAGCCAAGACTCTACTACCTGACACAATCATCGCACCATGATACAACCATGCACCCAACAATCTGTACACTCACCACAACCCACAAGGCAACTGCCCCTGAGACTGTATCCATGTCTCTACACATAGTATTACAATACATGCAACAAATCACTACACTATTGGGTGCAGTAAGCAAGCCACCCAAGTTCATCTCCACTCTTCAACACATACCATTACAGTACTTCAACCAGTGGACACACTCTTGAACTCTTCACTGCATCACCTCCAGCCATGCACCCAAGACTACAGTAGCTGGCCACATTACCTCCCACTACATACTATATCATACACCCAAGAATCTTGAGACATTCCACCAAACTTGCTAACACACACCCTGTCCACTTTTATACACACATTTTTACAACCAGTGTACAGACTCTTAAATGCATGCCCTCCACCCAGACACCCAAGAGAGTCTAGTAGCTAGTCACAATCACTGCAGCATAAAATAGCCATGCACCCAACAATCTATGCACTGCCACAACCCACACACATAAGCCAACCACATGAGACCCTGTCCACTTCTGCACACATGGTTTTCAAGGACATACAAGCCCTCAACAAACTCTTACATCCAATAAGCCAGCCACCTAAGGCCCTGATCACTTTTCTAGACATTCTATTACAATACTTCAACCCGTGGCCAGACTCTACAACTCTTGGTTACATACACCAAACACTATAGTAACTGCCCACAATCACCTCCTACTGCATAGAACATCATACACCCAACAATCTGACGACAGTCCAACAAACCAACTGCCACACACCCTCTCCACTTTTGTACAAATACTATTACATTACTTGTAGCCAGTACACAAACTCTTGGGTACATGGCCTCCTATGCAATTCACATGCCACTGTCAAAATGCTTGCATGCATGGCCTTTGGCCATGCACCCAAGACACTAGGCCCTGGCCACATCCACTGCACCATAATACAGCCATGCATGAAACGTCTGCCACTTACCACAACCCAAATACATAACACAGCCACCTCAGGCCCTATCCACTTAATTTGACATACTCTTACAGTACTTGCAGCCAATGGACAAACTCTTCAATGCATGCCCTCTCCATCCAATACTCCACTAACTACCCAAAAGCAATACATCATAATATATTAAAATGCCCAACAATCTGCCCAGTTGCCACAACTCAAACACATAAGGCATCCGCTTGAAGCCCTGTCTATTACAATATGCATAGCATTCAAGTACGTGAAACTAGTCAGAACACTCTTCAGACCAATAAGCCAGACAACTGAGGCCCTCCACACTTTTCCACACATACCATTACAGCACTGTAATGAGTGGCCACACCACTAGACTCTTCAGTGCATCACCTCCACCCATGCACCCAAGACTGTAATAGCTGGTTACAAGGAACACAGCATAACACACCCATGCATCCAACAATCTATACACTAGCCACAACCCACACACATAATCCAGCCACCTGAAGCCTTTTCCACTTCTATATCCTTCCTCATACCATCTACATTCCACTCCCCCACCCTAATGAATCCTACCTGCAGTCACCACATAAGCTTGTTCGCCTGAGCTTCTGTCTGCGAACTACTGCGGGGTCCGCGGACACCGTGATCACAGCGCTGCCTTATTCCACCTAACCAAATGCATCATTTGACCCATCTTTCACTGTCCCACCCATTCCAGCCCCTCTTCCCCCAGCAGACTCTCCAAAATGGTTTTTGGCCCTTTTCACCGCCACGCTATCTGTGAATATCCATGGATCCAATATGGCGGGCACATCAGGAAAATTTGATGCACCTCAGACTTCTTTCCAGTCAATCGAGCATGTCATATGTCCGCTGACTTTACATTGCCATTGTATCCAATCGGAGACCTGTCGCAGAGTGACCAGAGAAGTGAGTCTGCGGAGTAGAGCCAGATATCACACATTTTTAGAGACCTACATTTTGGCTGTTTTAAAAAAAAATACTGAACAGCTCCTGCTGCAAATTTGGTAAAAATCCATCCAGCGGTTTGAGCTGTAGGCATGAGCAAAGTTTTTTCCATTCAGTCTATGGAAAAAACAAACAAAATTGGCACCCACTTGCCACCCCTTGACGAAAACTCACCAAACTTGCCAAAAAAATTCTAAGCGTGCCACATACTTTTTTGTTGTTGGTGAGGATTCGTCCAGGGGGAGAGAAGTTATAAGCCGCCCAAAAAGTGCTCTTCCTATGAGATGAGATTTAACCATAACTACACGGCTGCTACCGCCGGCCGTGTAATATGACCCGAATTTTGTCATCACTTTGTTGGTCGGGTGTTACCATGAATCAAATAAGCATAAAAGCCAGTGTGCATTATGTGCTCAGAAGGGTTGCAGGCTTGAATCACTGTCACAGATATGGCATATATAAAAATGTGTGTTTGTTGTTATGTTTGCCAACATGCTCTTTTATTTTATGCAAAGCACCAATTAGTTGACATTGGTGGTATTGGTCGCCTTCTCCTTTCTCGCAGGTGCGCTCGTGGGTAATTTCAGGCCCAGCTGAAGATATCAGAGCTAAGCAGACCCCCAGCTTATAGCGATTTCAAAATCATTATAAAAAAAATCTGTGAAATCAGCAGTTTTAAAAAGAATTTGTGAAATCAAGAGTTTTTGCAAAAACACATTGGAAGCTGTTTTGCATACAACTGTCTTTAAAAAAACTCTCAAAATTTACATTTTTCAAAATATAAAGCTACAATATGAAGGGGGTGAAGGAGGGCGTGGGAACTGGTGGGACAGTGTCGGAGTGGTGGGCCAGTGGGGGAAAGGTGGATGGGAAAGCAGAGAGTAAGCAATGGGCCAGAGAGGGGGCAGTGGACCAGAGGGGGAGCAAATGGGTGGTAAGCAGGGACGTAATTTCACCAAAAGGCCAGGGGTAGTGGAAGTGACACCACACAACCTCTGAAGGCATCACAGGAAGTGATGTCATTTGCCCCTACCTCCAACTGACATCATGGGAAGTGATGGCCCACGACCTTTCACCCCTTCATAAAACAGGAAGTGGCATCACATAGCATTGTTCCTCAGTACACTAAAAACAATATGGTTACGATATCACTGTAATATGATATTCATTTCATACAAGTATGGATCACCATATTTATTATTAATATCAGTGTGTTAAGGCCCATATTACCAAATTACTGTGAATGTAAGCAGACGACCAACACAACAACCTGGACTATTGTACATCGCTCGGGCTAAAGTGTAAACAGACAGAGCCTAAAGCCCAAAGCGCAGACATCCAGTGCATGCCAAGTGTCTGGCTACAGACTGGAAACAGCAACTGACCGAAACAAGTACAACCAGAAGACAATCAGAGGTTGTATCAATTCATCCTTTTATTTATTAAATGTACTTATTCATTGAACATTTGTATGGCGCCTATACAGCAAGAAGTGTTTCAAGGAGCCACAAGACAAAAAAGGGGGGGACGGAGGACAGAGGCGAAAACAACAATAACAGTCCTACTAGGCCTTGTGACATCCAAATTGTGAAAGTGCATTAATCTGAAGTGCAGGTGGAGGGGGCAGGTCAGGGCAAGGAATGGGAGAGGGGTGAAGAGAGAAGTGCAGGAGGGACGGGGTCCCAGGGATAGGCAAGTGCTACGGGGTGCCCAAGAGGACCAGTGCAAGGGGAGAAGGGTTAGGGGTGAATAGGGCAAGGACATGGATGGACCAGACACAGTGACTAGTCAGGGAAGGGAGCCCGAGGACAAGTGCTAGTAGGGGGTGCAGGGGATGACTGGTTAAAGGAAGGCCTGGCCCTGATAAGAATCATAAGGGTCACAGGCAACCAGTCGCAGCGGCAGGTGGAGGCCAGCAAGGGAGGTGCAGAGCGAAGGAGGAAGAGAAAGGTAAGGTCTTTAGATGTTTCCGTAATTTAAGGAGATCTGTTTCAAGTCGTAGAGGGGCAGGGAGACTGTTCCAGAGGGAGGCTCCTGCCGAAGAAAGAGATCTACCCCACTCTATGCTTGGGGAAACGTCTGATCTGCAGAGAGTTGGAGCTAGAGGACCGAAGGATTCCAGCAGGAAGGTATTTAGGGAGAGAGAGTTGGATGTAGCAAGGTCCCCGGCCCCAGAAAGCCTTGTGGATGATGCAGAGGGTCTTGCATTAGATCATTGCAACCACTGGGAGCCAGTGGAGAGATATTAGGACTGGAGAGATGTGGTCCTTGGGCTTGAGGCCAAAGAAGAGAGAGAAGTAGAGCTCTGGAGACATTGAGTTTATGGGGTAAGGTGAGAAAAGGGAGTTTTGCCTCTGAGGAGGTAAAGCTGAAAGTGGGCCTTCTTGGCAAGGTCAGCAAAGTGGGATGAGAAGGCTAGAGAGGAGTCACAGATGACACCCAGGTTTTTAGCCTCACATGAGGGAGAGGGGGCCCAAGGAGGGTAGCCAGATTAGGAGGGAAGGAGGGGGCCAGGAGTCCCAATGAGAACCATCCCAGTCTTAATGGCATTAAGGCAGAGATCGTTATCAGCACACCATGCCTGAAAAGCAGTCAGACAGTCAGGAATGAGAGAGGAAGGAGAGGTGGAAGAGGAGGGAAGCTTGCAAGAAAGCTGTGTGTCATCAGCATAGTACTGGCAATGAGGAAAGAAGGTGGAGGTCAGTTGGGCAAGAGGGGCAAGGTAAATGTTGAAAAGCCAGAGCGAGAGGATAGAGCCCTGAGGGACTCCGCAAGTAGAGAATGAGCTAGAGGAGAGAATTAGGCCCAGTTCCACTTGACAGGGCAGATTCGAGAGGAAAGAGGTCAACCAATCCAGTGCCCAGTCCGTGATGCCCAGGGTATCATGGAGCAGATTTATGAGGGTGGAGTGATTGACTGTGTCAAAGGCAGAGGGCAGACCGAGGAGGATGAGAACGGAAGGAGAGTTGGAGTGGAGGTCTGAGAGCAAGTCATCACAGGTATTCAGGAGAGTAGTTTCTGTGCCTCTGGCTGCTCTGAAGACAGACTGGTGGTCGTGGAGACAACCAACAGATTCAGTGTGATGGATTAGTTGGGAGATAACCAACTTCTCTAACAGTTTTTCTAAGAAGGGAGTAGTGGAGATAGGGCAGTAGTTAGCCACGTAGGAAGGGTCCGCAGACTGCTTTTTTAGGAGGGGGTGCACAAGGGAGTGCTTGAGGGTTAATGGGAAGGACCCACTGACAAAAGAGTTACATGCTTTTACACTTGGACAATGCGTGCAGGGATTTTGTTGTCAATAGTGCACTTTGAACCATTGCACAGCAACCATTTTCACCACGGGCACCCCACCAGTCACTGCGTGTTGCTAAGAGCCCTTCGTCAACACACTAGCACACACTCTCACCCTCCAAAACCTTACACCTCCAATGCCTTGCTCCAACACCTCATGTTTACAAAGTGCCACCCTCCAGCAACGTAAGTCTCCAGTTTTCTCCAACACCATCAACTTCAAGCAAACTAGAAACGTAAGACACCAGTACCTTCCTTCAACACCGCCACAGTGTGAGTCTCATTTGTCCTCCTCAAACATCTTATATCTGCATTCAATGCATTTCAACTCTCTTACAACACATTACATCTCAAACGCTCTCTCCCAACATATGTAAGTCACTAGTACCACATCTAAAGTCTCCTGTACCAGCCTCCACATCATTGAGCATCAAGCACACACCTTAAACCCAGGGCTGGGCCCGTGGTTATGAATGATGTGACACCTTCCAGTCATCACCTTTCTGTTTTGCTTATTTGGTAAGTAGCCCACCGTTTTTTTTTGTTAGATGGGAGATAGAGGGGAAGGATGTGCTGCAGGGCGCAGTAATTGCAGCTTTTTTAATTTTAAAATGTAAACAGCAGTAGCTCCATGACATCACCGCCAGAAAAGCCTAATTGTATTGTTTTCTTTGGTTTGTTATATGTTGCTTAATGCCAGCCTTCTCCAGCTACTGTGCACTGCAACAAGAACTGAACCCATGTTGCACTGCATCCTCTTGTTGCCAAAGCAAGTGTGTTGCCCCTGAACTATCCTTCCAAATATATATATAGATATATATATATATATTTGCTTAAGGAAGCAACAGATGGTTTACTTTAAAGGCAGAGGGCAACTTCATGTAAATTAATGATCTCACCTTGCGTCTATCTAAAGTGTATCTGTGATGCAGGTCTCGCAGATCTGGGTCAAGTCACACAGTGCCCAGGCAGGATTGGTAGCAGAAGCCACTGGGGCACACCCCTCTAATCACAGGCCCAGTGGCTCACTGAATGTGCAAAGCAGACAATGAGAAATACTGATGAGCTCTGCGTTCATGCTGTGCTGTCACCGAGTATTGCAGGCTGTTCTTACCCATCACCAGGTAGCTAGACCTAGCCCCCATACTCTTCCTGCTGCTACAGTATAGTGTATGAGCTGCACAGACAGCCCCACCTCTAAACCCAACTATTTAGGCAGTGTTGCCTAAATAGACTGCCAACCTGTTAGTGATGACGGCTTCATGGTTTTTCTTGAATACCTGTTATTTCTTCAGCTAACGAGATCTAGATTCCAGGTGAAAAAAGCTCTGCCACATTTAGTTGCATTTACAACTGCCTTTTTAGGTGCAACACAGATATCTGCTCTTGGCACTGCCTCTTTGTCCAGTGGCCCAGGGGTCGCAAGGACAGTTCTAGGGGTAGCAGCTGCTACCCCTGGCAACCCCAAATGACATCCCTGGTGGTAAGAGGGGGCACTGGGAAGTGAATGGGTGGTAAGAGGGATCAGTTGAGAGTAAGAGGGAGTGATTGGCATATTGGGACAAAGGACAAGAGAGTCTGAAGGAGCGAGAAACTGGGGGAGAAAGCACGAGTCTGGAGCAAAGAGATACTGACAAAGAATGAAGGACTGGGGACTGCACAAGTAACTGGAGAGTGTAAAGTGTGAGTTGGGAACCCGGCTGGCAGTGTAGCAAGAACTGGGGAGTGTGAGTTATGAGTTGGTAGTTTTACAGAGCTAGTGAGTATTCACATGAGTGAATAAGAGTTTTGTGAGTTTAACTTGTGATTGAGAATTGGTAAGTGTGAGGTATGTTGGGGAAAGGGAGGTGTGTGGGTCCTTCGGGGCTTGGTGAACATAGAAGGGGAATATGTGCACCATTACCAGTAATAATGTTTCAAGTTATGATATGATATGGCATTTATAACGCACCTATACACAAGTGTTTCAAGGCACGACGAAGCAAGGGAGAGGGAACAGAGGGAAGACAAACAGCGATCCTGCTAGGCCAGGTGTCATTCAGATTGTGCAGGTGCATGGGGAGGGGGGAAAGTGCAAGGGAGAGGGGGAGCGTAGAGTGCAGTACATGGGATAATAGTCTAAAAGCATAGTAAGTACGGCCAGCTGGTGGCAAGTGCAAGGGTAAGAGCAGACATCTGGTGTCAAGTGCAGGTGGAGGGACTGCAGGGATGCAGCGCCAGTCCAGAGTGTGGGGTTTGCCAGGAAGGCAGTGCAGGTGTGTGACTGGCGGGGAGGGGACCTGGGCCCGAGATCGGAGGGTGGGCAGGTAACCAGTGCAGTTTTAGCCAGGGGTTCAGCAGTTGGAAATATTAATAGTATTGAAAAGGACTGTGTGTCCAACCACAACCGTATAACAAAATAAATATTGTTCTGTCAAGGTTGGGGCATTTGGGACTCTTTCGATTACATTGATAACAGAGACAACATGCAGAAGATGCAAATAATGACAACCTGGCTCTCTTGCAGCCTCACACACTGCTCCTTTCTCACAACCTAGCTCACTCCCACCCTCCAGTCAATGTAAATGTGCTGCAAAAATGCTTTTTTATGCCGTGAAATATTCAATTTCATGCCGCAATATCCTGGAGGGTATAGATAAGTTAATACCTTGAGGTCGGTCTTTTGTCAGCAAAACACATTTGGAGTGACACCTGATACCGTTTTGAGTGGTGCAAAGTACATGCTTGCAGGGCCACGTGATGCATTGTCTGGAGTAAGTGGCCCTTAACCACCTGCCCCTACTTTAGTACAAACCCAGCAATATGAACCCCCCTCAATTTCGTATCCCACTTAAAAAAATACTAGGATGGCGGTTAAGAGCGACCTTATAACCAAAACTACAATGGCGGGATCACATTTGGAGCTGTACTTGTACTGAGGTCTGACAGTCAAGGAGGAGTGGGCGGTTATTAGTGTTCAATGCTGCAGATGTGTCAAGTAAAACGATACACATCTACATACATTTGCTTGGGAGACGGGTAGAGAGCAGTCTGCGGGATCAGGCCCACGGTTCGAGGTGGGAGATCCCAGCCTCCTAATTGCGTCCGGCAAGATGTATGCTTTCATCTGACCTGGCATGTAACTGCGCATTGGTGAGGTTTTGAGGTGTAAAATACCTTTTGATAACACAAAGGGTATAAACAGACAAATTAATGTAGTCTTGGGTGGACAAATGAGAGCGCTCCATCAGGCCAGGCAGCACCGCGATCAATCACAGATCCTTCGAAGTGCCGGGACCTGTCTGTCAGCGATGTTTTTGCACAAATCTACAAAACAGGGGCTGTTTGAATGTGTACCTGGTAAGAACGATACCAGGGGAAGCTGCTGCACATGCTCCGATATGTATTGCATTGTATTTGTCATTTACATAGTGCCCTTTCTCCATTGGTTTTGTCCTCAATGCACTTTGTGGTTGGAACGCCCTCGTGACCATAGTCCATGTGTGGGCGATTCTAAGAGTTAATTAAAAGATGCAGGAGTGAATTTTGGCAGGTTAAGACTTAGGTGGGGTGGCTAATCTCCAGTAAGCAGCCCGGAGGTCAGGCACGTGGGTGGCTGCTGTTGGTGGTTTAGGAAACAGTGCTAGTGTCAGAGATTCGATGTGTGCCCAGCCAAACTGACATTTTTCGTAGGTCGTCCCTGTATGGCAGAGGCGTTGAGGTACGTCAGGGGATTCAGTGTGGATGGCTATGCGAGCGGCTAAACCATAATTGCATAGCCATTACTGCATTCTAGAGTGCATGGATGGGTGGCTGTGCCTACCGCCTGTGTCCACAGACGTGATGCAAGGTGTACATATCTTAAACTCGGATGATATGATATGATTTGGTATTTATAGCACACCCTTAGACAAGATGGAGTTCATCTTTGATGTTGTTTTTCTAGGTACAACGTGATTGGCTGGTCTCACCCTTTGTGGTCTCCCTAGATTGAAAGTATGAGCCGTGGCAGAGGGCCCACAGGGACAGGGGAGTGATGTGCGATCATCTGTCGGTATGTGCATGGGGGTGGTTGAGGGTGTATTTTGGACAAGGGAGTTTGAATGATCCTCAACCTCCTACAGCTTCCCATCGAAGAGCGCATCCTCTTTAAAACCCTGGCCCTAACCCAGAAATGCGTCAATCACACGGCCCCTCTTTACCTTGCCCAAAGAATACACAGATCTGCATTCTCCAGAACAAGAACACCATATACCAACATGCTCACAGTACCTAAAATCAAACGAGCCAGAGCAGGCAGCGCCAGCTTCCCTTTTATAGCAGCCCTGCAATGAAATGCACTGCCACCACCCCTAAGAGTGGAAACCTCCCACCTAGCCTTCCGCAAATCCATCAAGACAATTATAGTTGCCTAATCCTGGACTGTAGGGATACAATGTATGTACTAGGATTGCCCGTACTATATGCATGTAATGTTTCTATAAATGTCTGACACCTGCCTCATGTAACTAAGTTCTGTACCTGTAACAGCGCCTCGATGCCGTTGGGTTGTGAGCGCCCTTTATAAATTAAAAAAATAAATACATATGCCACTGCTGTACTCGTTCCCCGGCCTACTCAGAGTAGCATGTATGGATCCATTAGATCATTGTTTTATTGACACCCCAGTCCACCGCCTCTCCCCCACCCAAGTAGGACTCTCTAAAGTGGCACACAAGCTCGTCTGCATTTTTTCACAACATCCCCTTCCTTGTTTCTGACATTACTTTTAATCATCCTTATTCTCGAAATCAAGGAGTCAGTAAAACAATTTCACCACCCTTATTGAAAATGTCTTACCTCCCACGTGACAGTCAGACATTTCTGTGTACTGCCCTATCGCCTTAACACCACCAAAGTCATTGTTACACTTGAGCATCTTGTGAATAAAATGTGAAACACGCAAATTTGAGAGACTAGAGGTTTTTGGTCTATGTTTTTGTCTTGGACCTTCCTGCAACAGCCCTCCTAAAAATACTGCCTACAACATGGTATTCAATGTGCAGAAGGTCCCTTGTTTTCCACTATTCAACCAGCTATTGACCATAAGCACATGTCTTATTTCAATTAAATTTTGACATACTACAAAAGATTTTGTATCAAAAAAGATATCACAATTTTATTTTCATATAAAAATATATATAGCAGCTTCACTACATTTATAAAAACATACATATTTCATCAACTTTTAAGACAATACATTTTTCAATTTTTTTCTTATTATTTTGTAAATTGTTGCATACAAACGGTCGACTTGATACTTCAACAAATCTTTTCAATAATATATTTCACAAAGCCAATTCATCTTATATCTAGTGTGTTGTTGCTTGTAATCACACCTTGGGATACTCAATCACAGTTTTTGTTATTGTGGTGTACTGCCCATAAGTATCCCCTTTGATTTATACCGATGGTTCACCAATCATCCATTCTTTCATTCCTCACACAAAAATACCCGACATGTTTCATTCCTCTTCAACAACTAACATACTAACAGGAAATTCTTCAGGGAAAGAAAAAAACACACTAGATTGAAAACATTATATTTTTATGAACTGTTCCTTATTCAAGGATTTCACCGGGCTTTGCAATTCCCCTTCTCAACCCTTTCCGCTCTTGGTCAATTTCTGGTTGAGATTTCTGTGGAAATACAAGGAGTAAAAGAGGGCTATATTAGTCACCACTACGTAAAATGTAGTGTAATTCATACATTTTTCTGAGGTTTTAAATACATTTCTAGATAGGTACAGTCGACCCTATCACATGTCTCCTTTGCTTCATTCACTCATCCTCCGTATACTTGTGGGTAAATGTTGTCACATGAATCACGTGCCTTATAATGCTGTCTCTACCTGTTTTGAGTTCTATTGACATACCCCCTTAGGGGCCTATTACACCTCAATGCTTCTTAATTAGGCAAATTACATGTCATAACTACCTGTATGGGGAATCATTTTACAATTCGAGTAGCTGTTGTTTAGTTTACAGCTAGAAGGAATACACACTTCTGTATGGTTATTCTGGATTCAGCATATCCTGTCTTTAAAGAGATATACAGATATGGGAAGATAATATATAGGATTAGATTCAAATCCCAAACATCTATCAGCTTGAGTTTAGTTGTTCATTTCTCCAGTTGCAATATTTACCTCATTCCATGTTTATTGTCTTTTTTAGACATCCCGTGACCTTTTGGCTCAGCGAAGAGGAGATATATTTCACTTCTAGAGACCATT
Organism: Ambystoma mexicanum; assembly: GCF_040938575.1. NCBI lineage: Eukaryota > Metazoa > Chordata > Amphibia > Caudata > Ambystomatidae > Ambystoma > Ambystoma mexicanum. Next base: position 16,731,372 of record NC_090926.1, read on the forward strand.
CGCCGGGATCTCTTAAAGTCGTTTTTGGCCTCAGACTTGATAATTGCTTAATCATATGCAGCTACATCTCTGGGTTTGGTATCCTGTGTGGTAAGACACATCTGATCTTAATAATTTTTTCGGGGCGCTGGACATCGTGTTTCCCCTTTATTATATCATTCATTCCCCAACTATAGGATCCTATCACATACGGTGGGGGTTATGGTTCTTTCTTACCTCCATCAGACTTATTATTTTCCAACTTCGCGGTCTCCCGCGGTCCCGATCATATACACCAGCTTTTTGCTTCTGCGATTCCTGGGTGCCTTCAGAGTAGATGCACGTCGCGTCTTAGTTACTGCTCATAGATGTGTCTTCCTACGGCCTCATCGACTACCGTTACTGGAAGGTCCTTCCATCTCGGCATCTGCTTTCCGGCATTTCCGTCTCTATGATCCAAATCTCCTCTTTTATTGGCTGGAGGTTACGTCGATTTAGTCTTCCAGTGACAGCATTCCGTCAAACTGACGTGTTTTAGGTCCTTTTTTCCTTCCCTTCTAAAAAGTCACATTGTTTATTTTCAATTTGCTAGTAATCAGTCAATAGTTGTTCCCTCAACTGCACGTCTCAAATACAGGTATGTATGCTTCATGACCCTAGTGTCTTAATCGGGTTTCAAGCATCTCAAACAGCTCCTTTGTACTTCTAATTATCCATATTTAGTGTCTAAAATGTTTTTGGACGTAAGCTCCTATCTAACTCTATTCTTTTCACATTGCATGGGCTAGCATAGATATTATATCTAACGGTCCACAGTTTTAATGATCACGGGCACCATGTAATTATTCTATTCTTTCATTTAAGCCTGTTTTACGCACTCTTAGTCAGAAAAATCAACTCTTTTTCTTTTTTCAGTAGCCTTTTGCAATCTACATTAGGATCATTGCTCCGTTTCAATTTGAAAATGACAGACCATGTCAGGTCTTCTGGTTTTTGAATGTTTTCAACAAAATACCCTACTAAAGGTGCTGAGTGGACCCGGTTTTTGATGCAGCTTTTATGCTCCGTCATCCGTAGCTTTATTTTCCTTTCCGTTTTCCCCACGTACAGTTTCTTACACGGACACCAAATGCCATAGACTACAAACGTCGAACTGCAGTTTGTCATGCTGCATTGTTTCCATTTTTCTTCCAGACCTATATCTATTTCTGATGTTTTATTGGTCTGCTGGCAGCAATTACAAGATCCACAGGGAAAATGACCTATTGGAGTTTTTAATCCCCATGTCTCAGTCAAAGTAGGCTGTTTCTTTTTCCGTGCTGTAATATCGTTCCTCAAGATTTGATCTCTATTAGTTTTACTTCTTCGGAATGCTATTAGCGGCTTCTCTATAGGGATGTTGCCTTGTTCTAAAATCTTCCAGTTCCGGTAGATAATTTTACGAATTCTATTCGACAAGTTACTATAGGTGTTAGCAAAATCTATGCCACCTTTTTTAGTTCTCATTGGTTTCTTCTGGTATTCGAGGAGGGCCTCCCGATTGTTGTTATCTGCCCTTTTCATTGCTTTCTTCGTCAGATTCATCGGTTATCCTCGATTGTGAAGATTATATCTCGATTTTCTGGCTCCCTCTTTGTAGTCCTCTTTATTGGTGCTGTTTCGCTTGAGCCTTAGAAATTGGCCGAAGGGCAAATTATCTCTGATATGGACTGGGTGGTGGAAGCTTTGATAATGTAAGATGGAATTTCGATCTGTTGGTTTTCTATAAGGCTTCACAAATAGTGTTCCATTCACTGGCTCGGCCTTAATCGTAATGTCAAGATAGTCAATTTCTTCTCTCCTATGGTTATGTGTGAATTTTAGATGTGTGTTCTGTAAGTTTAACCATCTAAAGAAGTCCAACATTCTCTCTTCATCTCCTTTCCATATTACAAGCACGTCATCTATGTACCTCTTCCATAATTCGATGTTATCTTTATATGGATTACTCTGACTGTAGATGACGCTTATTTCAAATGCCTCCATATACAGGTTGACTATACTAGGGGCTAATGTAGCCCCCATCGCAGTACCTTGTACTTGTTTGTAGAATTTTCCGTTGAAATGGAAGTAGTTCTCTGTTAGTGCTACTTCGGCGCACCACAGAATAAAGGAACTACGGGTCTTGCTCTCTCTTGTTTCTTTTAGCAGTCTTTCTTCTAGGACTTCTAAGGATGCTTGTTGCGGTATATTAGTATATAATGCTACCACGTCCAAGCAAATGAGGATTTCTTCCGGGTTGAATGGTCTTCCTTCCACCTCCTTTATTAATTGGGTAGTATCTTTAACAAAGGACATCTTTTTTACCATGGGTTGCATAAATGCATCTGCGAACTTAGAGAGGGGTTCTAAGACTGATTCACAGCCTGTCACAATTGGCCTCCCTGGTGGTCTGGTCAGGGATTTGTGTATCTTTGGAAGCACATAGAATTGCGGAGTCCCTGGTTTATCCTCTTGAAGGAAATCTGCTGCCTTTTTTGGTTAACCAGTCTCTTTCTAAGGCTTTTGAAACTTTAAGGCTAATCATTTTCTCCAATATTTCTGTTGGATTTGTGTCCAGAGGTTGGTAATTGTTTGCATCATTGATCTGTCTCATGCATTCTTCTATGTAGTCTTCTCTATTTTGGACAACAATGGCTCGGCCTTTGTCAGCCTTTCGGATGACTATTGATTCATTCTCAAGTAATTGTGTTAAAGGAATGGCTTGGTCAAAATTTTTTATTGCCCCTATGGGTCGGCCATGTGTTTTTAAGCCTAAGTCGCTCGATTTTAGAAAAATTTCCTATGGACCTTACCCGAGTTTTCGTCCATTAAACGCACGCGAAAACAGGCACCAGGGAGCTGCCATTTTGTGATAATCCTATCATTTCCCCCATTGCCCTGGCTGACCTGCTTTTGCGGCACTAAATCATATCCCCCGCCCCTGAGCCTGTCATCAGCAGACGCATACCGCCCATTTCACAATGCCAAAGCACGTCTCGTGTCAACATTCGCTGTGCTTCAGCTAATGACGTGTCGCCATGGAAATGGCAGGAAGCCTCTTTCCTCAATAAGTATAAACAGACCGTTTCACAACACACAGAAGAAGATTTTCGATTCCATTCCTCTCTCTGTGTTACTTTGAGTATTCTTTGACTCGTTTCTGTGCTCTGGTCAGCTACCTTCGTTGCTTGTAGCCCATGTGGACAGATACCAGTACCACCGCTATCAATTATTTTAGTTTGTGCAACACACAATGGATACAATAATGCCCTACATGTACGAGCCCGAGTATACCGAGCAGGAACTACTGGAAAGGGAAACACCAGAAAACAATGGGGCTTCGGACAGCAGTTGGCAGGACGAATCAACGGATGAAGACACTGGACCTAGTCGCATGGATGGTGTTTCCACCTGGTGCACATGCAATCGGTGCGAGCTAATGCCGACCGAGGAGGAGAACTGCTGCTGCTGTGAAAACTCGGGATGCGTGGCCTACATTTCGGAAGGCGAGACATGACCGCAATGCATCAGCGAGCTGCCAGACTTCAGGGCAGCCTGCCTCACACGGTCCGTGTTGAGGATAATGATGGTGCTTATGCACGAACTTCGCGCAACTGTTCGTCCTCGTAATCCGAGTAACGAGTAAGTATACTCTGCTTGTGATGCCACTACTATTTCATGGTCTTCTACTATATCCAAAATTACATATGCATATCATTGTAACGCATGAAAGTCGTTCAATAGTGTGCAGTGTGTAGATAGCATTTGTCCGAGCAGAATGTCATTAGTTACAAGAATTGTCATTGACAACAAACGTTTATTAAAATTATCTTGGTCATTTAAAAACAGTGTGTTTCATTCCTTTTCACAAGTGTTACAGGCTGGTGGCCTATCGTTCCTTTACATGGTGGCTTCACGGGAGGCTTGGACACCTCGTTCGAAGAGTGATACCCGCTTGTGCCGTTCGTGCCATAAGAGAAACGTTCCCGAGTCACAGCGGTCAGTACAGGGGATTTTCTCTCGCTGTGCTGCAACCTGAACTGTACAATGTGTAAACTTTTGTATTTTTGTGTCATCAAAATAAGCTACAAAATAAAACACCACATATATTTTAACAACAGTTGTTTAGATTTTTTAAATCAATCAAGTGTGTCTCCATGCAAGGATGGAAGTCAGACACCTGTGCTCGGAATGGGTGATGTTCAGGTCGCTGTGAAGCGGGGTGGTCACTATCTAAGCTAACCAAATATATTTTCAATAATGCATGCACTAAATAACACTTGTTCAAAGTCTTTCAGTCGGTTATGTCTCTATAAAAGTCACACATAAATCAATACTATCAATGAACATTGGATTATACTAGGCCTTAGGTCTAGGGTCTTGACCACTATAATACAGTGTTTGAAGTGTGGGTCTGTGCTCACAAGAATCTCCGATATGTGGCATTTGTTATTGATAGGCAACGATATACTGCAGTAGGGGTCTAATGTTAGTTGGGGATCTACTAGGTGGCCATCATGGCGTGGTCAGTGGTCTGGCACATGAAGAGAATACCTTGCAGGGACACAGGGTCAGAATGGCAGTTACTTTCCACTGGCGAGGGTGCGTGGGCAGGGACACGTTTGTGGAGATGAACGAGCCATGTGCATGGTTCAAGCCGGTTCACATGCAGGACCGTGATCTCAGAGAGTGATGTGTTACATTTATTAGCTGTTGCAAATACCTCTGGAGTTTTCCAGTGAGAGTGGGAACGAGGCGTGAGCCATGTGCTCTGTGCGATGTACTATCGCAGTGAGGCCTGGTCACCAAAATGGAGTGGAAAGGGGGTACAAAAATGGATGCCCCGTGTCCTTTAACATCACATAAGGGCAAGGGACGGGCTCAAAAGGCCAAGGTGCCAAACACCATGTACACTTCAAAAGGTATCCCACGCCCAGGGTCCATCACTCACAGGGCCTCCTCAGACCCCGAGTCTCCAGGCAGGCCTCCCCTGAGACAGGCCGCCCCCCTGCAATCCACATAAGTGTGTCTCCATTCAGCAGTTTTCCTGTGCCTTATCTGCACGCCCCAGGCCCATCCATCCCACCCACCCCCTCTATCAAAGGCGTTTCGCACCCGGGGATGAGCGCTGGCATGGGGGGCTGTGACAGGCGCAAACGGCCAAGGTGCCAAACAGCACGTACACTTCAAAAGGTATCCCACGCCCAGGGGCCATCACTCACATGGCCTCCTCAGACCCCGAGTCTCCAGGCAGGCCTCCACTGAGGCAGGCCACCCCCCTGCAATCCACATAAGTGTGTCTCCATTCAGCAGTGTTCCTGTGCCTTATCTGCACGCCCCAGGCCCATCCATCCCACCCCCTCTATCAAAGGCGTTTCGCACTCGGGGATGAGCGCTGGCATGGGGGGCTGTGACAGGCGCAAACGGCCAAGGTGCCAAAAAGCATGTACACTTCAAAAGGTATCCCACGCCCAGGGGCCATTGCTCACATGGCCTCCTCAGACCCCCGAGTCTCCAGGCAGGCCTCCCCTGAGGCAGGCCGCCCCCCTGCAATAAACATAATACCACGACATACACACGTCATTCATTCACAAACACACCCCTGTTTCTAATACTTTATAAACCACTTGATGTGTCTCATGAGAACCTCTTTGTGCTTTGCAAGTCAACTCCTGAACCGTCTACCTGAGAAGCACTGAGATCTATGCTAATCTGCTTGTCGCCGTGCTATCTGTGACCACTTCGAGCAAACTCGTCAGTGTGCTGCCTGTGGCCATCTACCTGTTCTCCTGCAACATACTGCTCGGCCTGCTGAATCCAACTGTTTGTTGGTCAAGGTAAGGCCATGTATCCTAGTCATATTTCGGTCAGTTTTACATTTCAATCTATTTGCTATTACAGTACCCAATAGAGCTACGGTCATTGGTCTCATTGCTATTGACTTGAGTTTCAATTGTTATGCTATCAATAGATCTATTTATTTTCATCTATGTCAATTGTCATCGAATTGCATCCTTCGGGGGTCCAGTCTATAATGCAAGCATGGTTCCTTTTCATGGAAGACAAAACCGAAATTTCTGTAACTTATGCAAATACTAAATACTAAGCCGCACATGATGAACTGGTATAGTTCTGGCGACCAACACAAACCTTGCATTGAGCATGGTATGGTTCATTTACTTTTTTATGACATTTTTATTAATCAAGGTTTTATAATAATCTTCATATTTACTTTTCAGAATTTTCAACAATGCCTGCCTGTTCGATTAACGGTTGCCCTTCGAAGATCCATGCTAAATCTGAAGGCACTACAATGCATGTATTCCCGAAAACTGTTGATCGAATAAGAGAATGGGTCAGACATTGCGGATATCCACTGGATGAGCTGGAAAGTAGAGTCCAACAAGTCTTTGAGGACAAGACGGGTGATCGATACCGCATCTGCAGCCGGCACTTTCCCTCGAACATGTACACCATATCTTGGGTAACAAAGAAGAACAAACGGCGATTGACACGAAAATTGCTCGCAAACGCTATTCCCACTCTATTCATCCACAATCAGCCACTGGTGAGTCAAGTGTCCGTTTTTAGCTTTAGGCCTTGCAGTAGTGTGTAGGTAGCCGAATGGATTCATTGATATTTTAGGTGTTGTTTCCAATTTGTAATACTTTCGACATTGATATGAGTGTATAGCTTTTTGAATAATGACATTTATCAATATATTATTTTTAGATTTCATAACCCACAAACGAAATCTATATATGGGCACAGGGAACTGTGCTATATTGCTCATTACTCAAGTATTCTGTCTCCTTACATGGCAATTTTAAATATTGGCATTTCATTATCAAACAATAATTTACCTTTACAACTTCTTGACTATCCCTTGAATCTGAAGCAAGAACACTCTACTTCCGTCACGTGCTCGCAGTTATCAACCACTTCTAGCGTGTATCAGGCAATCATACTTGGCTATTCCGCTACAGACTTGTTTTGTGCATGTCAAGTAATAGTTTGTATGTATCGTGTGATTATTTTACCAATTGTTTGGTTAGTGCTTTCCAATTGATATACACCTTAGTTGTCGTCCCCTGGTGTTTGTTTTCAGTTATAATTAGTGTTATCCATACTAATGCAAGTACTGTCTTTCAGGGAGATGCTGAAGCGTCCACCACATTGACAACAGCCCTAGATGTTCTTCAGCAGCCCGAGGTATGGATACTGACAGCTCAACTGACCGTGATCATCAGGACTGGAACACTTGTCGTTTGATTTTTCTACACCATGTTTCATTTGTGGTTAGCCGTTGATATGTACCTGTGCGGTCGACCCCAAGCGTATGTTGTGTTTTCAATATTGTAATCCTTACTAATGCAAATACTATGTTTCAGGCTGTTGTTGAATCGTTCACCCCTGCACTTGATGCGGAGCCTGACATTCAAGTAATTCCGGTGGATGCGGGACCATGCGGATACGAATCGGCGCAACAGCTTTCGGAAGTGCACACCACATTGACAACAGCCCTAGATATTCTTCAGCAGCAAGAGGTATGGATACTGAGAGCTCCATCGAGCGTGATCATATAACGTGATTCCATTTGCTATACTTTCTTCCCTATTAACGCAAGTACTGTGTTTCAGGGAGATGATGGAGCTTCCACTACAATCACAAGATCACATTTAGATGATGCAGATGTAAAGACATTGGAGAAATAAGTCGATTAAATCTGATCATTTTTAAATATTCCTTGATTCTTTTAGATAATGCAAAATTTGCGGTTATCTCTTTATATGTACCTGTGCCGTCAACCCCAAGTGTGTGTTATGTTTACGATATTGAAAACCATACTAACGCAAGTACTGTGTTTCAGGGAGTTGCTGATGCCTCCTCTTCAATACAATCATTCGTGGCAGTCCATGTAGAGCCAGAGGTATGTATACTGACATCTCCATCGAACTAGGTCATCAGAGCTCGAATACTTGTCGTTTGATTGTTCCACACAATGTTTAAATCGTGTTTGGCTATTGAGATGTACATGTGTGTTCGTCCTCACGTGCGTTTTACGCTAACAATATTTTGATACACAGTAATGAAAATACTATGTTTCAGGGAGTTGATGGAGCCTCATTCCGTGCTGTCTATGTGGATACAGAAAATATAGTCATTGCAGCGCAAGAGGAAGGGGAGACATGTGGATACGTATCAGAGCAACAGCGTGCAGATGTTGAAGGTCGAGTCAAAAAAGTTGTAAAGAAAAGAAACCAAAATAAGATTAGTTACAAACAGTTCATAACTTTAGAATTTTTTTTGTGCTGGGGACTATTTTATTTTTTTTTCCAGTCAATTGTACTATACTTTATCTTGTGTTTAAACTGAACATCGCTTTTCCAATCTGTCCTCTAGTTACCCGTGGGTCTACGAACTATACATACACAGACAGTGAAGCGAATGAGAGATGTTGCTTGCCAGAACATTTACACTATGGAGGAACTATTAATTCAGACGCGGCGTGTTGAGACTCGGGATGCTCATGTCCAATGGCCAGAACATGAATGAATGTGTCCGGAGAATCCAGCAAAGTGTTATTGGACCATTGCTACAGTACGACCGCACCGCCGCAACAACATGATACTGGAAGTATTGAAGATAGCTCTGACGTAGTCGCAGATCAATTCACACAATCTACACCTGCCAATAAATTGCCACCAAAAAAGCTGTCGACATTGTTGTGTTCTCCCATCAATGTTGAAGTAACAGATGTTGAAATGACAGAGAATGAACCAGCAGCAGCATTCACCGACGCATCAGAACTTGATAGCAGCGATATTTCTTTCAAATGTGGTGATATGTCCTCAACGTCACAGGCAGAATCAACTTTGACGAGGGATGACAGTCTGATGAAAGAGGACAAATACACAGTATTCGACAGTTGTTTGATGGATATTATAAGTATGCTGAAATGTGGGCATTCCGTCAGAGGGAAAGTATGTGGGAAGCCATTGATTCATGCGACTCCTCAAAAACAAGGCAGGAACATCGCAATACATGCCGCCTGTAGATTACATCATACGTTCTCATGGTCTGCACAACCGATGCTGGGGAAACTGCCAGCAGGCAATCTACTGTGTGCAGCTGCATCACTTTTTAGTGGCTCCAGTTTTAGAAAGTTAGAGTCTTTCTTTCAGTTTGTGGGACTCCATTTCATTTAAAAAACGCAGTACTACAAATACCAACATGATTATCTGTTTCCGGCCATTAGTGATGCTTGGAAAATTGAACAATTGTCTCTAGCAAGTACATTCGAAGGCAAACGATTCAGGCTAGCTGGCGATGGACAGTGCGACAGCCCTGGATTTTCTGCCAAGTACTGCACCTACCACTTTCAGGACATGGATAGTAAGAAAATTGTGAGTTCGGGGGTCGTGCAGGTAACACAATGTACATCCTCAGTGGCCATGGAGAAACTAGGATTTATAAAATCAGTGGAATATCTACAATCAAGGGGAATGCACATCGACCTCATAGCCACGGACAGACACATTTCAATTGCCAAGACAATGAGAGAGCAGTTCCCACATATTAAACATCAATTTGACATATGGCATCTTGCTAAATCAATCAATACGAAAATCTCGGCTGCAGGGAAAAAAAAAGGTTTGGAAAGTATTTCAGAGTGGTCCCAGTCTATCAGCAACCATCTTTGGTGGAGCTCCAAAACTTGTGAAGGGTCAGTGGAAATACTACTTGAAAAATGGCGGTCACTGATGCACCACTGTACCAATGTGCACCGCTGGTCAGAAAACCTACATTTCCACCAATGTGAACATGGCCCTTTATCCCAAGTGGAGGCACGGAAGAAGAAGTGGTTGAATCCATCTTCACCGACACACAAAGCCATTGAGAAGATTGTTTTCGATAAAACTCTATCAAGAGATTTGAGGGGACTGACAGAATTCTGTCACACAGGAGGTTTGGAGGTGTTCCACAATATGTGCCTAAAGTACAGGCCAAAGCGCTTGCATTTCAGCATACAGAGCATGAGACATAGGACTCTACTTGCCGCCTTGGCCCATAACGAGAATCTCGACCGTGAACAATCTAGGACTAAGGGTAATGTAAGGATGCCTCGCTACACTAAGGCCTTTTCAAAAAGAAGTAAGCAATGGGTGATCAAACCAGTCTATGAGGAAATGGAGTTCGACTTTGCCAAAAGCCTTATTGTTGCTGTATTAGAGAAGCACAGATATGGAATCTTGAACGTTTCTGTGCAGAGCACTGATCCATTGCCACCCAACATTGCCACTGTGCCATGTCCACCCAAAGGAGAGCTGGTTGTGAAGTACAAATCCCGGTTTAAATAATTGTAATACGATTGTCTTTTTGCAAATAAATTTTATTGTACAGTGTGCATACAAAGTACGCTAACCCTAACCCCTACCTTCACCATCCTGGGTGCCGAACTACCTGGGTGTCATCTTTGAATTCTCTCTCTGTTCACCTCAGATTGCTGACCTTGTCTATTTGTGTATGTGTATATTTTTGTTGATGTAACTAATTTTCGCAATCTCTTATAAATGCTGGGCACTGTTAACCGAGGGGAGGCTTGCGTATTGCAAATAATAAAACAAACAAACAATAAATCTCACTTTCAAATCAACTGCTAGGGTACTTTATACTTTCACCTGACCTTCCCCAAAAAATTGAAAAAAGTCTCAATAGTTATGGTTCTTTGGGGCTTCAAAGCTCGCAGACAACGAGGACAAAAGTGGAGCCTTAGAACGCGCCAAGCGAGCCATTGCAGATGAGAGAGAAGCCAGTTCGCATTTGCACATTGAGGCGCACTACATAGATGGATTCGAAACTTCAAGTTCTCACAGATGGCTTTACTACGGGATGTTGCAAAGAAAGAATGTATGCTAATTTCTAGTGAAGGTCAGCAGCTTTGATTTTCAGCTGGCGCCCTGAAGAGGCCCACAACTCGCACTGGCAGTATAAGGTTGTATTGTTTTTTGACCTTGAGAGACAGGGACCATGCTGAAATAACTTCATTTGAAGGAGGGGTTGGGGGGTGCAATAACGTTTGAGACGATAAGGCAGAAAATTCTTAAACTAGACCGAGTTTCATGTTAGTTCAGTATACGAAAAATCGTTGTCAAGAGCACAGTGGGATTTACGGACTGCATTACCCAGAGACACAATGGAAATTGCAAATATAATGTAAGTAACTCTTTAGACGCTTTTATACCGGAATGAAGAATTAATGAATGGATGCATGAATAAATGCATGAATAAATGAATGAATGAAGAGCTTTGAAAAGGTTTGTGGGATCGTCCTTGTAGCGGGCACATGGGCATGCAGGTCCACATTCCACACGCATGTAGACAAAAAGTTGTTTCTCATTGTGTACCAACCTCGATTTATTTAGTTAGTTTTCGCATTGATTTTAGAGCCGAACATACTCCATTGCACTATACTTGAAAGTAAATAGTTTCAGCTCGGCCGTAATAAATAAAATGAATAATATTAATAAAGATCGGCTGGCGAGACTAATTATACATTTTATGTTTTCAAAATAGGTACATACTCCCGTTTTGCCCCTGCCATCAGTTTCAGACACCGGCAGACGGTTTCTTCAGCCGCCAGCTGCAGCTTAATGTAAACAACTGCACCATTCTGATGATTTTATGGGACGATCGCCAAGGGCCCATATGCCCTTACGCGGTACTAGCGGCTAGAAGCAACATATCAACCTTTACGCTGGCCTAGTGCCTACTTGATGGAACAGCCTTGCGATTCAACGTGCGACAAAAGTGCCTCTTTGAACGAAAACCAACACCCTGTGTACCATAAAGGAACAGCGCGTGACTCACGATAACATTTTAAGGATTTGCAGATAGAGATAAAAGAAAATAAATGACTTTCGGAGTTCATATGCTGAATATTCTATAAACATTTAATGTCAAATAAATGTACTTTACCAAATTTACTGTGTTGCTGCTTGATTTTAAAGTACAGTTTCATATTCCAATTTGTGGCGCGCTGTGTTGTGAGCTAATCTGTGTTGGTTTCCGGGTTCTTGTGAAATCGCGTAGAAGACGACTGGGCGCGTTTGCCTACGCAGCACAGTAACGTCACGGAGAGAGGCGGGGAATATGAATGTTTTGATAATGTCAGGCTCAGGGGCGGGGGATATGATTTAGTGCCGCAAAAGCAGGTCAGCCAGAGCGATGGGGGAAATTATAGGATTATCACAAAATGGCAGCTCCCTGGTGCCTGTTTTCGCGTGCGTTTAATGGACGAAAACTCGGGTAAGGTCCATAGGAAATTTTTCTAAAATCGAGCGACTTGGGCTTAAAAACACATGGCCGACCCGTAGGGGCAATACAAATTTTGACTGAACCATTCCTTTAAGGCAAGTTTTTCTTCATTGGTTATATTCTGGAAGCATTTCTCTCTTTCTGTTTCCTCTTCAAGTTTCCTAATTTCTTGTAGGACTTTTCTTTCAAAAACCTTGGCCTCTGCACTTTGTGAAATTATTGGTGGAATGAAATCAGATTTTTTGTGGAGTCCATTGTCTTTTCTACTGATTTCCTCTTTGTCAGCAAAATACTGCCTAAGATGCATCTTTCTCATAAGTTCAGAGAACTCTCCTCTGAATAAGAAACGGTTATGCCTATTTGTGGTGACAAACCCTAGGCCTTTCTCTAGTATCCTAGTTTCTACTTGGCTAAGTATGTAGTCTGATAAGTTTACCAGAGTGCTTTCATGCTCCGTGTCACTCTCTGGTCCGGTTCCCATTCCGTCCTGTCCTGTCCTAAAAAATGTTGGTCATTAGGATTTCCCCAGTTGGCATTTCTCCTATTGCCACCTTGTCTGCCTCTATATTGTCTCCGGCCCGTGTTAAATTCAGCATTCCTTCCACGTCCTGGCATGTTTGTTCCTTCTCCCATAGTGTCTTCACTGGAGCTATAGGACGTGCCCCTGAACCTCACTCTCCTATTCCCATTGTTCCCTTTCTGTGAGGTTCTTCAATCCGCCTGTTCTTTAAAGAAATTCTCCTGTGTATACGGAAAAGCTTTTTCATGGGTGAATTGCTGGATGTCTTTTTTCAGTCTTCTGATCCGTTCTTTAGTTAAATCTTCCTTGAACGTTTTCATTTCCATCAGTAATTCGTCTAGTCTTTTTTTATACTGCTCCAGAGGAACTATTTTCTTTATTTCCTCCTCGAGGTTTTGTAGATCTATGGCAATTTTTTCTGTAGTTAGTTTAGCCGTGTCGATGATTAAGATGACCCAATCTTGCCCACATTAATTCCCAATATAGCTCCAATGGACCAGGAACTCTTTGTTATCTAGGAATCGTCTGGGCTCGTTTCTTACCCCTAAACCTTGTGGCAAGATGCCATTTCTTAAGTATTCCAACATTATACTCCCATGGAGTTCTGATCTTATTATCCTTTTTTTGATTTGGGTAAGCTCATCCCAATTCGTGAGATTCGAAGTATCTCCCAATTCTCCACCAAAAAGTGATGAATTACTCAAGAGTTCCGTGATATATCCATCATCATAGCTTTTGCATTTCTCTGCCATGATGTTGCTTGTATCATGTGACACATTCTCCGCCCAAGTGTCTGTCAGTGGATGCAATGAGCAGAGAAGATAGCTATTGTCTCACGGCCTAGCGACCGTTCATGAAACACGCAAATTTGAGAGACTAGAGGTTTTTGGTCTATATTTTTGTCTTGGACCTAAATTGTGAAAGCGCACATCAGGATTAACACACTGTTTTCATGTCAATAAATTAGCCACATCGCATATCAGTCAGCAATGAGTTAAAAAAACAGGTTTATGTGGTGCAGGCATTTACTGTGGAGTATGCACAGATGAACGCCAGTGAGCAGGCAAGGACTGGCTTATAGGGCAATAGGCCCATGGGCGAACCAAAAATACAAAATGTTTGTGTGGGCCAGTTTTTTGGGTCAAAGTGGGGCACTTTTTTTGGCCAATGTGGACCATTTTGATAAGTTACTTCACTATGTGGCTAATAGTTTTAACCAGTGCTGCTGAATATTCTTTAAAAGTACAATTTGCATCAAATTTGATCAAAAACCTCCCCCTTGTGTACTATTCAAACAGTGTCACAAAAGATATGATTTCCCATTTGCCACTGCACTGTCCGAGACAATTTTATGCCCCAGTCCGACCCTGCCAGTGACCTCTTCCCAGTGAGCCTTAACTTGACAAAGAAAAAGGCTGTTAGCAGTCTTCCCTCACTTCACACTTGTGTCTACCCAGCCCATTAAGAAAAGCTAAGCCATCAACTTACTTGGGGAATGGCCTGGGATGGCTTGCTATGACTTTTCTATAACATTAAGTCCTAACTTTTCATTATCAACTGCACCAAACAAAAAAACAACGAATTTATCACGATTTCAAGAGGCTGGCCTCCATGATGTACACTTCAAAATGGCACCCTGTGTTTTCATGGACGAGCATGCGCACACGGGACATCATTAAATGCCACCACGGGCCTCCTTCACCCACCCGCCAATTAATGCCATGAAACACCTTGCAATGATTCCTAGCTGTTGTGGAGCAGCTGGGTCAGGATGGGACGCGGTCCCCACCCCAGCGTCCCCACGCGTGTACCTGCACACTTCCCTCCCGGGTACATGGGTGTCTGCCAGGCTCTGACTGACTCACTCGTGGAGCGATGGCTATCGTGTGTCTGGGGGAGAGGCCTGGCGTAGCCTAGTCAGTAATATTGAGGGGTGTGGTAATCAGCGCAGAACACAAAGCACCCTCAGATCCCATTCTCCTTCTTGGGGCAAGGCGAGAGTGTGGAGCAATGCGGGTGAGGCTAGTGGTAGTGTCATGGCAGGGAAGTGTAAAAAAATCAGAGAGTAAAAAATGGCGCCCGGTTTTACTGGTGTATGTAGATTACTTGAAACGTGCACACGTCACGAAATAAGCCAAACTGGCAACATATAGCTCTAAATTAGTAACATGTTGAGCAAAACGAGCATGATGATAGCTTCATTTAGCATATTCTAAAAAAAAATTCTACAAGAAAAAAATGTGCTGTCAAGACTGAAAGTAAGACAGTGAAATGAAAAGTAATAACGCAGTACCCCCTGGTGCGTCTTCTTCGTCACGGTCCTCCGTTCTTATAACAAGGACTTTTTTGAAGAAGACCCAGAATAATGAAGATTACCAGTAAATTATCAGGCCAGTACCGGAAGTCATTGTTGGACAGGGAATTCTTTTAACAACTTTATTTTTTTTTGTGTTTGGCAGAGCGAGAGAAAATCAAAAGAAGGAGAAAACAGTACATGATGTCAGCTCACACTGGAACGAGTACAACATGCCCTGGACATACAGTGTAACATACGCCAACATTGAAATACAGTCTGTGCATGCAGGGGCAAAAGGACATAGAAACATGATCGACAGCGCATTGCTGTGCACAATCCATTGTCCCAGGAGGATAGCTCAGCGGGAACGTGCACGCCTTGGTAGCAAGATGACACGAAGCAACACAGGTTCGATCCCTGGGTCCCACACTTAGAAACCTCAGTGTGTTTAAGCGCATTATAAATACGCAACAATGACGCAACTAAAAAAAACAAACAATTCCTGTAACAGCGCCTCAATGCCCATGGGCTGTGTGAGTGCTTTAAAAAAATAAAATATATTAACACCGCTGGGCCTGGATGTACTCGGCATGGCATGGCATGGTGGATAATGTTCTTTCGGCTAGGAGAACCATTCTCATGACGTTCGTGCAGTATGCAGCGTTTGGCCGTTACAGGCTTGAATGCGTTTTTCCTGGATGGCATCCACAACCCAAAAGTTGCCTCATCAGGGGAGTATGAAAGGGGGCACTGCACTATCCCTGCCAGTGTGTCAAGTACTTGCCTGCAAAGGTCCTGAAGCCCAGGTCAAATGCAAGTGACTCGCCTCTTCGTGTTCACACCTGGGGCGCTTGCCCGTTTGATCTGAATATATCTTCCCGAGTTTCTCGGGGGTGTAGTATAACCTAGTGAGTAATTTATACGGAATGAGTTTAAACCTGGAGTTTAGGGACACAGTTTTAGTCAGGGAGCACATTCTACTCCCTTGCATATCTGTGATCTTGACATTTAGCTCATCTGCCCATTTTACTCTGGCGGGGGGGGGGGGTGGGAGGCACGGGGGTACCTGTTCACCAGCTTTGTCCATGATCATCCTGTACAGTGCTGCTAAGACCCTGTGACATTTGCTTGAGTTGCATATATATGCGAGAAACACATTGTTTACTGGTTCCTCAAGGTGAGTGTCCCACCATCTGGCCACTACTGCACGCACCCTACATAATTGCAAGGTGTCAATCGTGGTGTTTGTGTTCCCCTGCTTCCATGTCTGTATTGTGATGAACCTCAACTCCCGGAATAGGTCACCCACCGCTCGATACCCCAGTGATTTCCATCTCCCCATAAGTGTGGTGTTCCAGGCGGGTTTCAGCCCTGGAAACTTCGCCAGTTGCAGCCATTTTTAGTAAGGGCGGGGAACCCCTGTGTGCAGGAATAGTCTCTGCCATGCGCGCAGTGTGGTTTGTACTGGGTCAGAGGGGCAGCTGTCTGTTTATTTCCCATCCAACAGCAGGGTTCTGAAGTCGAACCTGCCGGCTGCCCTGCGCTCCAAGCAGACATGCAGGGGCATGCCCTCCATTCCATACCAGTATGTCGAGAATTGTGCTTGGCCAGCAAGCCAGCATATTTCCAGGTTGGGTGCAGTAATTCCCCCCTTCTCATATGGGAGGACGATATCAACCCATTTCATGCAGACTGCCCCTGCGTGCCACAGGAACTGAGCCAGTGCACTGTGAAGCCTAGTGAATTATTCCTTACCTGACATTGAGGGCCAAGGATTCATGCCCACGGCCAGTGGTTTTCAGGCCGGGTGCAGCGGTAACAAGCACAGCAGACTCTGCTCTCGCTCCAGCCTGGCCCCTTCTGTGCCACGGCACAAGTTCCACAAGTCTGTGTGGCAGCAGGACGGGACCTGTTGTGCGGTAGGCTCGCTGGGCCCGTCTCCACGTTGTGTCCTGCTCTGCCTTCCCCAACCGCAGCACGCTCTGCCAACTCAGTGCCGTCTACTCTGGCCTGGGGGAGGTGTGTAGGCTGCCTCGCGTCTCGCCGCCGCACACAGTGGTGTAGTGGGGCACTCGCTCCCCAAGTTGGTCAGAGTATACCCCGGCCCCTCACACACTCCCCGATCAGCTCTGCATTCGCTGTATGTCCCGTTTTCGGGTCTATGCCAACTTTTGTGGTATTGGATGCTGCGCAGCTCAGAGAAGAGCAACCATCTTGTAGGCTGCCGATAAACCCCCCCACCCCACACCCCTACCATTTCTAATCACCCACCATTCACACCTTTTAAGGGACCCTAGCCACCCCCCATTGCCCTGTCATGTCTGTGTCTGCTGCCATTTAACATTAATAGCACTGCTTGAATGCAAAACAAACACAAAATGGAGCAGAGTCCTTCTGATTGTTACCGGAACAGTGGTGTATGGTGGCTAGGACAACACTTTTGCAGGATTCTGGTTCCAGGAATATCGGTTCCAGTTCTAGCACTAGTGGTACTGAGATTTTCCCAACAAACAGTACTTCACTTCACGAAGCTGTCCCCATAATATATGCCAGCATGGCCAATATAAAGCACTTTGATGTTGTGCATGATGCAGCACTCTTGCAGCTACACACACAAACACCCAAACCTATATATGTGCACTCACACAAACATATACATGCACAAGCCCACGCTGATTCTTCTGTGGTCTTCTCTCAGGCGGACCAATAACCATGCCACGTACAGGCAGTGCTGTGCCACCAGGCCATCCCAGTGAAAAACAGGCAGGGTGGGCACCACTTGTGCACACAATTTTAATGATGGTGGTCGTCATCAGGAATGCCCCATTGACCCATGGACCGCAGGTCCCAATGAGGCCCCTGCTCTGCCAGTCAGTGGCAGACTGGGAAGGGGGGCAAGATGGCATTTGCCCCCCAGGATGGTTGTGTTGTACCCTACCCTGAGCCAGAGCTGCATCATGTAAAAAAAAAATGAAAAAGACTTTTGGACCTCATTATGAGCCTGCCGGTAACCCGCCAGTAGCCAACAGACTCACCTTACCATTACTGGGTCCCGATATCCCGGTGTTACCGGGATATTATGGGCGCCGACAATGGTGGAAAGTTCCCATTCCATGAAGTCCCAGAGAACTGCATACAATGGAAAACTACTGAATCACTGGCACCGGTGCTAACAGTGCCAGTGATTCAGTGAATTCTATGCCGGTAGGGGCTGAACTCCCGCAGGTCAGGACTGCCGGTAATTCACTGCCCTTACCGACTGACTCAGAGTATGCTGGTCTGGGAAAAATGCCAGAGCTGATAGTACTGGCTGCTTTACTGGCATATTTCCAGGACTGGCCTACTCCTATGACCCCCAAAATCCTTCAGAATCCAGCATGCCTCGAAGGAACAGAATTCTGTAAAGCCTGCTTGGCTTCTGTGTAGATGTGGCGAGGCACTGAACTTGATTTCAGCAATATTGTAGAGGCTCATGGATGACTCCCACATATGGGCCTCCACAGAGAGTGATGAAGAAGAAGAGTCTAAGCTGCAGGGGCAGGTTCATTCTGCCCAGTTGCAATATACACATTTAAATGACAGTTCCTGTGACCCTGGATAGTAATGTTGGCATCACTGGGACCCATACACCATTGGTCTTTTACAATCCATAGCAGCTTATCATGACTCCTACTAGCCATGAAAGTAGGGGCGCATATCTAATTAGAGTGTGTCTTCAGTTTCAGTCTGTACGAAGGCTTACCCTGTGTTCTGGTGAATTTCTCGAAACTAATGAGTTAATTAAAAAGAGTTTAAAAGCACCCTGAATGGCACCCATGGATGTTACTGTTTGGTGGTTACAGAAATGGCTGCTGGATTGTTTGCAGCACTCACTTTTGGGCACAGTTGAAAAACGATCACAGAAAGATTTAATATTCAGGTATTATTAGTAGGCTACAAACTAAGGGGCCATTCCGTGTTGGATGGATTTAATTTAATGGAATGCCACTGGAGAAAGTTACCAACTCAGTCAGCTGTATTTCTGAAAATCCACCCTATTCAAAGTTGATTTCAGCAATACAACCTCTGCCGGTGGTAATGTAAAAAGGTGTTTATTGAGCGTTTTTTCAGCCATTTGCACCATCAATGTAAAGGTAGAAAATGGACTATGTGCAGTTGTGGCTCATGTCACTACTGTACATGTTTATGTACAAAAGGGTACATTCGTATCCTTTTGTGCATTAGAAGGGCAAGGTGGGGAGGGGTGGGCAATGCGAGCTGCCCACCTTTTCATCCTTTAACATGGCCCTTTGCAAAACCTTTTTTCAACCTAGTGAATGGAAGCAATCATGCCTCTTGGTTGTACAGTAAAAAAAAGTTTTGTAAAAAAATGGGGCCAATTTAGATTTTTTACTTTGACCGCTTAGGTGGTATTGAAAATAGATGGATTCTCTACAAAAAGTCCACCGACAATAGTGCTGCCGGTATTCCCACGGAATACCGCCAATGGTATTTGATCTAACACTAAATTGGGTGAATGATGAAATACTGCTGATTTCACATTACCACCCAACTGAAAGACCCCCTAAGTCTGTGATAATTATTTACTCTCTTGTCCAGAACATTCTTGTCTTATTTGACCAGCAAAAGACACACATGCAAATAAACAACAGATACAGATATACAGATCCAAAGTCACATACATACAGACACACATAGAACATATTCCTTGGCAACACAAATAACTATAATGGGGCACTTTTGCTCCCTCTCCATCACTGCATCCCAGGGAGATTCCCCTTGTAGTTCCCTTTGCTTCAATTAATGGAAATAAGCACCCAAATGTGCAAGTAAGTGCAAGGTGGCAGCACAATAAAAATCCAGTCCCCTCTGCATCTTCCCTTCTGTGCTGTACAAGTTCAGACCCCACAGCCGCAATTAACAGAAAGACCCACACCACGGGTTCTTGTTGTGTCTGAGAGGCTGACTGGCAAATCAAGTTAGTCAAGTGTCTACAAGTGAATCACGGCAATGGAAGGTGATGAAGCCAAGGAATGGCCTTTGTATGATGGGTAATTAAAGGCGGTGAGTGTCAAGGATTTGGTGACTGAGCAATGTAGGCAAGGACAGTGGGTGTATGCAAGCTAAGGGAATGGGACTGAGTTAAAGGCTAAAGGACCTAGCCAAAGGGTGACAGAGAACTGAAAGTTAATTGTAAGGAATGAGGGTACATCAACATTTGTGGAACAAGGCAAGGACACTGGAGGGTGATAGGTAAAATAGGTAAGGAAAATAGAAATAGGGTAAATGAGACAGAGGTATACATCTCGAAATAAAAGTAGGTCAGCAGGTTGACAGTTTCTGTGATCTGTGCCTGACCTGAATGCCACTGCACCCGATTGTGGGACTGGCTCGACCCTTTTCTTTGACAAAGTGACACATACTTGCTTTATGAACATCTGCTTCAATTAAGACTGCTCTTCTATTTTTTCAGGTTGCTTTATCATGTGACTTTGTGCTTTGAAAGTACACACAATTGGATGGAATAAGCTCACAATGGTGAGTTTTCATTATGATTGTAATCTTAGTCTGTACAATTGTGTGTACTCTCAGATACATTTGAATAAACATACAGACGATTAAAAGGCTTCCCTCGTTTAGATACTTTGGCGCTTGGAAAGCTAGATTATTGAACAGTGTACTAGTTTAGCACTTACATAACAACTTTACCGAACGTGTGTTGTGGTTTCTAATATTGAAGATGCAAAAGGAGAAGATGAAGTTTCCCCTGCTTTCTGAATTGGAAACTGTGGAAGCATGAAGATGGCACTCAAATTCTTACTTTCCACACTTTATACATTATGTGATCCTATGTAAACTGATTTTCCTCACTGTCTTGTTTTCCTGAACTACCTGCAGATAAAATCTTACTCATATGGATTTATAATATACTGTGTTACTCAACAAAAAATTTGAATCTTAGCCATTTTTATAATGTGTGCTGGTAGGGAGGCAGGATGCCAAGTGTGGATCTTATGTTGTAGGGTTGTGGGTAGACAGGTTGCATGTATTGGTTTTGTGCTGTTGGCAGGGAAGTCAGGAAGTCAGGTATGGGTCTTTTGCCGTGCCAGCTCATGTTTAGCTCCTACAGCGAACCAGACCCCCTGGTTCAGCAATGGCTCAGCTCTACCAATGAATTCTCTAGCTTCGGCACCTCTCTAGATTGGCCTAAATCTACTGATGAGATCGAATGGGAGGGCAGGAGATGGGGCCTGCGGTCTAATTAAGAACTGAGACACAAGGAAACCTCTGCTCGAATCCCAGCTTTCCCTTTTCATGAAATATATTATCCCGGTGAAATCATTTTATTATGTTTGGCATGCAGTACAGTTTCCTGGCGTCCAGCTCGTTAAGAAACCACAAACATAACTTAAAGCTATGATGCAGACAAGGAAAGAAATGTCAATAATGTCTACTATACTCGAGAATGTGTGCATGGAGAAGTTGGTATTAAGTTAACTTGTTCTGGAAGTTGGGGGACCATGCATTGTGGGCTTTTGCCATCACCACTTGTGCCAGAAAATTATACTTGCCCTCTAGGCCAAGTTTTGCCAGTCCTCTTCTGCTGCCGTTGCATGAGCCCATCTTCCCACTGTGTACAAGGAGGTTGAGAGAAACCTTTTGTAGCCTGCAGAGGGCAGCATCTCCTCATTTATGCATAAACAGACACAGCCAGTTGAGGAAGGAGTGGGGTGATTATATATAAAAATCAAAATATCTGAAGGGTGAAGATACAGCAAACTACAGCAGGATATGCAGGGAGTAGCAACAGAAAATGTTGTGTGCCACAGGCGGGTTGGTAAGTGCATGTGTTGTCTTCAGGATACAAACAGTGCCAGAATTACATGATTCCAGAGACACAACAGCAGAGTAATTGTGATGTGTGAACAAGGCATCAGATTTATTGGGGAATATGTGAAAAGGTCCCCATGCATGGGCCTGGCGGATTGTCCTCATCTCCTGACAATGGGCCTCATTACGACCCAGGCGGACTTCGCGGTGCTAAATGCACCGCGAAGCATGGCGGAAAGCCGCCGATAGCGCCATGGGGGTTGGCGGATTTACCGCCCCATTCCGACCTCGGCGGAGCGGTAAATCCCCAATCCCCATTCTGCCCTTCCCCATTCCCATTTTTGCCCCATAGGGTATAATGGGAGTGGGGAAGGAGTTAATTACGCCACCGTAAAATACGGTGGCGTAATTAACAACGAGGTCCCGTAGCGCCATGGTTTTCTCCGGCTGGTAAAACCAGGCGGAGAAAACCTCCATGGCGCTACGGGAACTCGTAGTATGGCGGAGAGGTACGCCATGCACTACGCTGGCGTAATACCCTCTCCGCCAGGGTCCTAATGAGGCCCAATTTCTCTGTATATCAGATCATGTCACATGTATGTGTGTGTCGCTTTTTTCAAGGAAATGCCAGTAAATGGATGGGGGTCTAACACTTTACTAACATGAACATCTGCGGTGCCCCTGCGTAGTTCAAGTCCCATTTTGTTGACACTGCCAAGTGACCCCATGCCATGTGTGGCTAGCAAAAACAACGCTTTGTCTTATCTACACCTGGCAATGAATTCGACCTCACATGTCCCCTCCCTGCTCCCACCACCTCCTGCGAAAACCGCCAGCACTCCACTTTTATTGGCAGACGGTCAGTGCCGCCAGTCCCCACCCACTCCACAAGTCACCCCCACTGATCTGCATGTGCTTCTTCCCGACCAAAAGGGAACGTGGTTTGGCCACACCATTAAGCCCACCTCTCACCCACTAAATCCCACCTTTCCAAGAGCCGGTAACATCTCAGCGAATTCTAGGAGCCATAAGAACCTTCCAGAAACCGGAAAGGGTACTCCCAGACACGACCGTACCCTCCAATAAATCTTATATAGCACCCCTAGCCACCAAAAGGTACCCTACTTCAGCACATATGAACAATGAGCCATATAACGCTAGTCAGAATCTAAGATGTGCAGGTCACTCCCAGTAGACGCTCCCGAAACCGCGGACGCCACAATCTCCTACAGACTGGCCCTTCTAGCTATCATCGAGTCGCGGTTTCTGGAACATTCAGGTCCGACTATTGACATGGCTATTCCCAGCGGGTTTAAAATTCTGCACGAAAATAGACCCGAGGCCGGGGAGGAGTCGCCGCTCCCACTTATGGACCATCATTGAAAGTTCGGTTTATTAATTGGCAGAGATTCCCAGGCTGCGAAACTCTTTGCATCAACATTGCAATGCTTCCCTCCCCCACATGGCAATGTTTAATACTACACAGGCCCCCTTCATCACCCAAAACATGTTCCTCACATTTGTTGGAACGTACCAACTCCCACTTCAGAAGGTTAGTTATTGATAATGGGGGATTTAAACCTTGGTTTCAACGACCCCTGCAACACAAAAGCCATGGATTTGGAATTAATACTCGCCTGCCTCCAGTTTAATGAAATTGTTTCTGGTGCCGCGCACAGCAAAGGGTGCACTCTGGTTTGGGTCTTGGTGAGAAACGTAGCCTCTACTGCTACGATTGTAAACCCCATGAGCTGGACAGATGATGACTTTTGAGTCTATTTCAATTTATCTCTGGACAACCCAATAGTAAATCTCCCCACACAAGAGATCTATTTCCGGAGTCCCCGTACATAAGCATTCGAAAATTTGGTGGACGGCCTACATGAGTGTATTAATTCAATCGACCTCGAGCAATCATTAGGCCAATTAGTAAAAGATGAGTTCACAAATACTCATTCCATGATGAATGTGAAAGCTCCCCTCATTAAGAAAGGTATTAGAACCAATAACAAGAACAAATAAATGGTATGATCCACATCTTGAATGACTCAAAACCAATATTAGAACCTAGCGGAAGGACCCTTCTCCCGCAAAGAACTTATCTCAAGATTAAACATGAGGAACATAAAACAGCCATTTTTTTAGGGCAAGCGTAAATTTATGGTGACCCGATCGATGCTGCTCCTAATGCACCTAAGAACTTGTTTAAAATATTGCAACAGCTCTGTAGTCTTGCAACAGCTCTGTAGTCTTGCAACAGCTCTGTAGTCTTGGTTAAAAGCTGTCACAAATATGCTTGAAGTGGCTTTACAAGGTTTCCCATCATTTTTAACTGAGCACACGTCTTGTATCAGGGTTAATCAATCTAAATCCAAAACATACCACCTTGATTGCGGAGTCCCAAAGGGAGCATGCCTAGCCCCTATGCTTAAACCATTACTTGATTGGCCCCAAGATAATGACATCATGTTTCAAAATTATGCAGATGACAATTAATCCTTGACATTTCACCGTGCAATGTGTACCAAGTGTATTCTAAAATCAATTACATCATGAAACCACATCCAGCCGACTGCCAGCATTCATCCGCTCACACACCCTTACCTTTTACGACTATGCAGACGACACCCAGACCACCTTCAAAATCCCCAAGACTTCAGCCTCCTCACTCCCGGACCTCGGCTCTTGCCTCTCGGATATAGATATAGGCCTCTGGATGACGACCAACAACCTTATCCTCAACCCGGGCCAAGGCAGAAATCCTACTCTGATTCCCCAGCCTTTCCCCTGGCCAATACCCTGGGAGCCACAGCTGCCGCCTCCACCTCCGTTGAAAATCTTGGATGCACCATGGACACAAACCTTTCTTTCTCCAAACACATCAACTCCGTCTCCAGAACCTGCCTCTTCCATCTACACATCCTAAAACAAATCATTCCCTACCTCTCCTATCCCCAATGATTCTCTGCAATTGTGGCCATCATCATTTCCCCATTCAACAACGAAAAAGGCCACACTGTTGTGGCTGTGGTTGTGCCCGTGGGCTAACGTACCAGTAGGAGGGCAAGAGAAACTAATATTAACACAAGGTACTAGTACGTATGTAGGTTGGCCTATAGGAAGGTGTGAATGAATTAAGGTCCTACCCCTGGTCCAAACCTAAGTACCCCTTTGGGGTAATAGCATCTACATATAATTAGTATCCATCATAGTACAACACATCAAGGATAGTCATGCAAATTATTGTAAGTTAAAGACAAAACTTTATGTGCAAACATCCGTACAAATACAATCAATAAAACATTTACAAGGTTACATACATATGAAAAACAATCCTTCTTAGTATGAATCAGAATGCAAAATTGCTAAACAGAAATCATGAATGTTAGATAAAAAAGAAAGAAGGAAAAATGGAAAAATCAATGAGACATAAACCAAAATAAGGAAATATTTCTCCCAATGTAGAAACATCAACACTGGAAAAAGGTAACAAATACTTTTTTCAACATTATATGATCATAGTAAGTATCAGTAACACCCCAGTGGGAATATTTGTTCCTACACCAATGGGGTGGGGTCTGCCATCATCATTTCCCGACTAGACTACTACAAGTCCCTCGACCTCGCGTCCCTGCAAGCTAGCTCAGAACACTTTAACAAATCCAAAACACAGCAGTCAGACTGTTCCTTGCCTTCTCGCCCAGAATACACTTCACGCCCACACTCCTAATATTGCAATGGCTCCCTGTTAGCTGAAGAGCAACTTTCAAAGCCATTTGCATCACACACTGAGCCCCCCATAATAGATGACAAGAGTTCCTTCAGAACAAAAAAGAAATCACTACCAACTCCCCAGAAACCTACGATCAGGCTCAGCTCTCATCTCACTATTCCCTCCTTCCAATCCACTTGAGTAGGCGGCTCAGCCTTCTCGGCCCTTGCCCCTACCATCTGGAACACTCTGTCTCTGCACATCCGCCGCACCAAAACTACCTTTGCTCCAAAAAGCCCTGAAAACCTGGCTTTTTGCTGCATTCGCCTAAAAATCCTCCATACTAAAATGTTCAATTCTTATACCGAAACTAAAAGCACTCAGCACCAGTCAGTGCTGGCTGTATTTGTCGCGACCCCCGACATTTCCGCAGCTCACACCGCCAACATTTTCATGGCGGCCTGGACCACACACACACACACACTTCCATACACCAATCATGACCATGGTTTCCTACACGCACCACTAGCTGAATCACAGCCATTCAAATATGACATGCCCCAGGATTACTGAGTCACAGCATCTGGCATGTACGGGAAAACTGGCAAATCGCACTAGCAATGGTATAGTAAGACTAGAGTGACTGAATCACTTCCATCGCAATCAGACACTTTGAGATGCACTACAGGGAATTGTCATGGGAGGGTGTGCTCCTTGTTTTGCAAATAGCTGTAGCATAGACTGATGATGTTGCTAACGGTTTTATCACATCCTCAAGAATAGACAGAAGAAGCCAATTTCCTGACCAGGTGCACAAAAAATAAATCACCACCAAACTTGGCTCGTTATATATAACGCACCACCTCAATGGACACTGGCCGCAGGCATGGTTTCCAGTACACATCAGAATACAGCAAGGACTATGACAACATTTGGTCATGCTGCTCACTTAAGTACCACCTACTTGCACCAGACTACGCCTCAACGCCTCTGACATCGGAATGACACACAGACCTATGACAAATTTGGACTATGGAAATTCTCTTTTGCTCGGTGCACCTAGATATGTTGTTAATAAATTACAAATGATTCAAAATGCAGCGGCACGTGTTGTCATTTGATTGCCTTCTAGTTTGCACATTTCCCCCGCCCTGAGAAAACTTAATTGGCCACTTGTGGCAAACATAATTTGGTTCAATGCACTTAGATTACTCTTCAAAGCTCTGCAAAATACTGGCCCAAGCCACCTCTCTAGAATATTTCAGCGATATTCCCCTTCATGGAATTTACGTTCATTACGTGATTCCCTTCTGGTGGAGCATCGTTTTAAGTGTTCCAGTGCGCTGGGGAGATCTTTCTGAGTTCTTGCAGCCAAACTTTGCAACACCTTACCACCAGATTTATGGAGCAGTCACAGCATCATACCTTTTAGGAAGGAATTGAAAACGTTCCTATTTCGGTAACGGCTGTCCTCTTCATGCTATATATTTTCTCTCCAGCCTTGAAACACCACTTTGATGCCGAGGTCGTTAGTGCTCTAGAAGAAACTACAGACTATAGACCATGTGTGATCTCTTGAGACAACCGTGACTTTTCTATTTGTGAGCTGAAACTTGTGGTTTAGTCTTTGCTATTTTAAGTATAACCCTGTCTTTCAATATCCATAGTAGTTCCCTAATTTATACATATTACTCAATTTGGACAAATAGCATTCAATCACTACTTACTTCAATGTTATATAATATGTGTACTTGCACCCTCTCACTAGCAGCTTGTGAGTAACACTATAGTAGTCACTGGGGGTCATTACGAGGTTGGAGGTAAGGGAAAAACGATGCCGGTAAAGGATTACCGGCATCGCTTACCGCTCCGGGCTATTATGACCCGCCAACCCGCTATTAGCGGCACCGTAAATAACGGTGCCTCTAATAGCTGCATGGGTGCGGGCACGCGACCCTTCATGCCGGCAATACCGGCATGGCGTAAACAGGAGGACATCACAAGTCACGCGAACATGCAAATAACGGCCTACTGAAGCCCGAAAAGTACCTTACCGGCATGGAGTAAATACCGGCATCGCGGACCAACCGTAAACGGCCATGAGCAGTGTTCCCAACTGCCACAGGTGCACACAATCAGCACAGGTGGAGGCAATATAGACTGGACAAGCACAAAAGGAGCACACCCCACCCAGTCACACACCAAAATGATTCCAATACTACTAGCAATGCTGGGGCTGGAGGACATGATTGCAGTGGAACTCCAGCAACAACAACAACAACAACAACAACAACAACAACAACAACAACAACAACAACAACAACAACAACAACAACAACAACAACAACAACAGGCATCACAGAGGATACGCAGGAGTAGAAGGAGGGTGAGGCAGGCCCAGCATGCCCCACCAGTGCAGCCAGTGGCACCACGCATGCAGCCCCCAATCCCTCACATCAGACCCAGTCCATTCAACCTAAACCCTGAGCAGATCCACACCCTGTACCGTCTTGACCGGGACACCATCACCACCCTTGTGGACATGATACATGATGACATTGTCAGCCTCATTGAAATACGCACCGCCATCCCATCTCTACTGAAGGTAGTATCTGTACTTCACTTCCTGGCCACAGGCACCTACCAGCACACAGTGGGGCACATGCATGGCATATCACAGCCATTATTCTCACGTTCGCTGAATCCAAGTGCTCGATGCCCTCCTGAAGCATACAGGCAACCACATTTTCCTACCACGGACAGCCCAGGAAATCTCCAACACCAAAGTTGGTTTCCATTCACTGGCCAGCATCCCTGGTTGCATTGGTGCCATCGACTGCACCCATGTTGAATTGGTGGTCCCACATGCCATGGAGGCAGTGTACCGCAACCGTAAGTTATACCACTCCATCAATCTGCAAATGGTATGTGACTCAAACAAGATCATCACACATTGTTGTGCCCGATTTCCCGGATCAACCCATGATTAAATGGTCTTGCAGAGCTCCACAATACCACTCTACATGGAGCGACATGCAGTGCAGAGATCCTGGCTTCTTGGTGAGTTGCATGTCAGGCTCATGGCATCGCGATGTGGGTAGGTGATTGGGGGGTGAGATGCATACTTCACCTGTCTGAGGGGGGGAGAGATGCATACCTCACCTGGCTGAGAGGGGGGGAGAGATGCATACTTCACCTGGCTGAGATGGAGGGGGGGAGAGATGCATACTTCACCTGGCTGAGAGTACCTGAGAGGATGGACCATGCTCATACCCCAAAGCAGGCCATACTTCAGCTGACACCTGACCCCAAAATGCAAGACGTAAGCTGCCCTACCATGAAAATGATGCAGTGTTACAACCATTCCATAGCCATCAACATATACACTGCACATATCAGACCGTAGCCCCCACAACACAATAATGCAGCGACAAGCAACTCAACATCCCCACACACTCTCTCCTCCCCTTCCCACTCCCCCCTCAACTTCCCCACACATGGTGTGCACTTGCATTCACCAATGTTCTTCAGGAGTTCGGATTGCCAGGCTGCACCTACACCCCTTTCCCACTGGCCGCATCGGGTGGACCACTGCCTGACTTGCGCACATTCCGGACAGACCTACGCAGGGGGCTGGTCGGTCTGGAACTGCTATTTGAGGAGGTCTCTGGTTGTTCAACCACCTGTGTGGGACGCAGGGCCTCCAATGCTGACACCATTTGGATGAGGACCTGCCTCACAGCCGCCATTTCACTACATATGTCTCTGCCAGTGGACTCAAAGGCAGATTTGAGGGATGCGGTGCATTCCCTCTTTTCCTCCCTTGCCTGGCAACATTTGGTTATGTGCTGGGTCAGCAGCCCTGTCAGCTCCTCTTGGTGCTGTTGTATTGCCCTGATGCCTTCCTGCCTGTCCCAGACACTGGCTGATGTTGTTGGTGCATGCGGAATGGTTGGGCCCTCATGCATGCTCCCCATGGGGCTGAAGCTCCCTGGCCAGGACTCCACTGCGGACAGCTCATGGCTGCTGGCATCCTGATTGCTGGGTGGGGAGTGTTGGGGTGACTGCTGGGGGCCTGTACCAGTAGGTGTTCCGGGTGTCAGTGTGTATAGTTCATCATCAGACACAGCTGCCGTGGCAGCTGTCTCACCAACGGTACCGCTTGCAGTAGAAACTGTGCCTTCAGCCACTGGCTCCTGTGTGGATGTGGCTGGTGGGGGTGCTGTCGTGGTGTCAGTGATGGAGAGTTGTGCTGTCAGATCCAGCGTTGTGTTGGGTTGCCCAGTAGTCCAGGTTGCCCTCTTCCCCTGTATGTTGAGGGATGGTTTGCTGGCGCCATGCCCCTAGACCTCTTGGCTGGTGTTGCAGCGTCCTCCCTGGGGTCCTGATCTTCACTCTCAGAATGTGTGCCTGTGGGAGACCAAGAGAGGGAGTCCATTAGTGATGGGTCTACATGCATCAGGCATTCATTGTGGTAGCTGCATTTCTATGGAATGGCAGGTGATTGGCATTAGGGTAGTAACATACGGGTTGCTTGCCTTTTGGGTGGGTTATACATGGATGCATCTGGGATGAAACATATATGGAGTGCATCATGCATGGGGACAAGATGGTGCTGTGCACTGCCTGTAGGCAGTCTTGCAAAAATGTGTCTGGTGGACCCTGCTTCCCATCATTGCACTGTCACCTCAGGGGGACATCATTGTGTAGTTCTTTACAGTGTTTCATTTGGGACACCTACCTGCATCAGCCGATGACAGGGCGCCACGCTCCATATCACCCACTCCTTCGATTGCCTCCATCCCAATGGTGCTTACACAGATCTCCTCCCAGGGTTGCATCTTTATGGGGGAGGCCACACCACCACCTGTTGCCATCCCCAGGTTGCGGCTGGCAGAGATGATGTTCCGCATGCGTAAGCGCAGGTCGTCCCAGCGCTTCCGGACATCTTTAGCTGTGCGCGCGGTGGTGCCAACGGCACTCACTTTCTGCGCCACCTACGCCCATATCTCTTTTTTGCGCTGCACTGCAGGTCGCTGCATGTTAGTGGAGAACACGACATCCGCATCTCTGCCAGAATGTTGAGCTCCTCTTGTGAGAAGCGTTCCTTGCGTAAGCGCTCAGCACTTTTTTTTAAGGGCCTTGGGCATTGTGAAATGCCTCAGGTATATGTTGGGACAGGTATGGTGGTGATATGGGTCCTGGTTACAGAGCATGGCAATGGATTGCGTTTTTAAAGATGGCCACCGTGCTCTTTCCCGTTCCTGTATGCTGACGCTACTTCCGGTTCCGCTTATTAGCGGTCACCGCTAATAGCGGTCACCGCTACTGCCAGTGGCATAGATGGCGGTGGAGCAATCTGCACTTCGCGCAATGCCGGAAAAGGCGATTTTTCGCCTTTTAACGGCAGGGCGGTAAGGTCATTACCGGCATGGCGCAAAGCTCGTGCCCGCGTACTCGTAATGGCCCTCTAATAGAGGCCTTGAAGCAACAGGCATGTGCGCCCAACTGTTTCTGGGTATTTCCCCTGCCTACAAAACACATACGTGGTTTTCTTTGTTTTAACATTTTCCTGCCTACAAAATGCGTTTAGCTTCTTACTACTTCAAGTAACACTTCAAGGCCTCTATTAGCTATTTTTCTCCATGCCGGTAAGGGCCGTTACTTACCGCCCACCTCGTAATGAGGCCCACTGTATGAAAACTAACATTTGAATTAACAGCATACAGAAGTATGCGCCCAACTGTTTCTGGGTATTTCCCCGGCCTACAAAACACATACGTGGTTTTCTTTGTTTTAACATTTTCCTGCCTACAAAATGCGTTTAGCTTCTTACTACTTCGGCCTTCCTCTCTGCCTACGAAATGCATATGTGTTGTGCTCCTTGATTTGGTATCCTCCTCTGCATACAAAATGCCTGTGGTGTTCTCACTGCTTTGGCCTTCTCCTCTGCCTACAAAATGCAGGTGTGGTTCACCTTGCTTTGGCATTCTCTGACACCTTCAAAATGAATATGGGATTATGCCTTTTTAGGCAATCGCCTTCGCCTACAAAACACATGTCTAGTTCTCTCTGCTTTGACGTTCTCCCTAGCTACAAAATGCATGTGTTGTCCTTGCTTTGACATTCTCCCCTGCATATAAAATTCATGAGGGGTTCTCATTGCTTTGTTCTTTCACTCCACCTAGGAAAGGAATGCAGGGTTCTAAACATTTTGGCTTTCTACATTGCTTACAATCTGCCTATTGATTTCTATCTACTTGGGTGCTCTCCCCTGCCTAAAAGATACATGTGTGTCTAACACTACATCGAAATTCTCCTCCACCTCAGCAAATCATGTATGCTTCTCGCTGCTTTGACATTCTTCCCACCTGCAAAAAGCACTTAGGGGTCTCTTTGTGTGGGCGTTCTCTTCCGAGTACAAAATGCGTGCTTAGTGCTCTCAGTCTTGGCATTCTCCTGTACCTACAAAATGAAAGTAGGGGACTTGACCTTCTCCACCCAATAATTTGTTGTTCTCCCCACTCACAAAATCCATGTGTGTCTAATCATGTGTTGTACCTTTCCTTCAATCAAAAAAGACACATGTGCTAAATACTGTCTTGAACATCTCCACCAGTGTGGGGATCTCACTATTTTGGGCTTCTCTTCTACCTACCAAATGCATATGAAGTACTCACTGCTTTGGAATTCTCTTCCAACTAAATAATGCATGTGTGGTTCTCCCTGTGTTAGTCCTCTCACCAACCTTCAAAATGCGTGTGTGTTTAACACTGCCTTGGTCTTCTCCACTGCCTACAAAATGCACGTAGAGCCCTCCCTACTTTGACCTTCTCTTCCACCTAAAAAATACATGTGAGGTTCTCAGTGATGAATGTGGGGGTTTCATTGCTTTGACCTTCTCCTGTGCCTACAAAATGCATTGAGTCCTGACAGAATTGGACTTTTCCTCCACTGTCTGGTGTTGTCACTGCTTTGTCCTTCTCCACCGGCTACAAAATGACCATGGAATTCACCCTGCTTTGCTGTTCTCCTCCACTTACAAATGTCATGTTTGGTTATCCCGCCTTGGTTTTCTTATCTGCCTACAAAGCACACATGTGTTTCACCCTGCTTTAGCATTCTCCTCGGCCCACCAAATGCAAGCGTGCTTAACACTGCATTTGGCTTTCTCCTTTACCAGCAAAATGCATGTGAGACACTCATTGCTCTAGTCTTCTCCACGGCTAAGGAAATGCATGTGTGTTTCTCCCTGTTTTGTCGTTCTACTCTGCCTACAAAATGAATATGGGTTCTCCTCCACCTGCAATGTGCATGTGAGGCTCTCATAGTCTTGGCCGTCACTTCCGCCTACAAAATGTACATGGCGTTCCCAGTGTTTTTGCTTTCTACTCCACCTACAAAATGCACGTGGGACTCTCTATACCTTAGCGTTCTCCTTTGCCTACAAAAAAATAAGTGCCTAACACTGCTTGACTCACACAGTTTGGCGTACTGCCTGCTTCACCCACAAATGATGAGCCACAACCCCCACAACATTCTACCCTAATTCCCCAACTCTACATTATTGCCGCTGGGTAAATCCATATCCGTCTTGATGCAGTGCTGTAGACATGGGATGAGCGATTGCAGGCAGGCAGGGGGATGGCTCCAAGGGTCTACTGGCCCAGGATGCCACCCACAGGCATGTCAGAGCATAGATCCTACCCAGGTCTAGTTACCCACAGGCATAGGCCCAATAAGCACTCTGCACAAGCCCCAGCAACAGCTCAACACTATGGTGCTGTCCTAATTACTATAACACTAATCATTCTTTTAACATGTGTTACTATTACCCAATGTATTGACCCCAGAAGAATGAAATGCTCAGTCCGCCATCTCGCGGGATATGAACGTGTGGTGTCCACGCTACCCCATGTCAGAGGCATGCATTTAACTTCTGAGATATTTAGTAAGTTCTAACTTATCTCCAGGATGACCACCAGGAACCAATAGTGGCATCCATACAGCCCCCCTCCCCTTTGGCAAAGTCCTGACCATGTGCAATTTCTATGCCAAGGGATCATTCCAGAGCACTGACGTCATGGCATGCGGAGCACAGAATAACAGTGCACAACTTCTTCACAATCCACAAACAGGTCCTTAATGCATTTCTGCGCTAGTTGGGGGTGTTGGCGGTAGATCAAGATTTGCAACTGATCGGCGCACTATCAACAATGCCAGGTGAGCATGTTATATCACTGTGGCCTTCCCCAATGTTGCTGATGTATTACAATGAACCCTGTGCCATCCTCATTCCACCAACGCCTAGGTAGCATGTCCACCATAACGGCTTGCCACAGATGGCCGAATAATTCACTGAAGTGTACACATTTGTTTTTCTCGAAAAATCAAGACAACCTAGGGTGTGGACTGTTTCTCAGAGCATAGATTGTTCTGCACAAATCAGGCAGCTGGTTTAATAGGATGCACCGGCTGGAAAAAGTGTTTGGGAGGTGGCGCAAGGTCATCCCACTCTCTCTCGTCTGCTGCAGAATTCCCATGCTAACCCAAATATTCATGACCGCTGGTTAGTGCTACCGACCAGTAACCTCTACTGTCTACGAGTGCCTTCGGCTGAAGCTGTCTCCCTAAAACATTGTTTCTCAATCTCCCTTAGGGACTTCCTAGCTAGCTCTATCGATGTTTAGTTCTAAAAGGGGATGGGTATTGATGTGCCGTGTGATCTTCAAGTCCTCTATATCTCCTGACTATACCCCTTCTCTTACTCTCCCCCTCTGTCCGACTCCACCCACCTTCTCTCCTGCCCATGTCTCTCTCTGTTTCTCCAGTGCTTCGCTCTCTCCTACCACCTGCCCTCACTCCGATGTTACTACCTTCTTTCCTACCACTCTCCACTCTTCTACTATTCTACCTTCTCTGAACTATGCTCCCCTCACTCCCACTACTACCTCTCTCACAGCTACTAATCTTACTTCTACTCTCCCCTCTCCACAATTCCCTGATGACTTCCTGTTAAACGAATCTTCACGAGATTGTGAATTACCTCTGCTTCCTGTAGACCGTGGAGTTGAGGTTGCCAGTATGTCGATGTATGATGGCCGATGAATGGGTAACGCGAGAAATTAGTCCAATCCCCTCCTGGTGAGTAAACACAGGACGGCACTGAACCAACTCCCAACGCCACGGGTGGCACTTCTTAGAATTTGCGTGACGTCGGGACAGTGTTTCCACTGGCTGGGAAGGCTTGATGAAATCACCGAAGATAACAGGACTGAACTCAGGAACTCCCAAAAGGCAGTAAGACACAGGTACCGGGAGGACACAAGACAGGCAAAGGGAGGCAACAGTAAGAAGGCAGAACTGACAGGAGATTCCCACTACAACTAGGAACCCAGGGAAAACCTACTCTACCATAAGCCAGGGAAGGACAAGGTATCAGAATGAAGGAGCAGAAAGAGTAGGAGGACCAGGAAGCAAGACTGGAATAAGGAAATGAGGCAGAAATGGGCTGAAAAGGATAGAACAGGAAACTGGAGGACTGGACAACAAGTGCCAGGACTCCAGCAGCGCATACACAGTAACAACCGCGTTGAGACGCGTCGTCCCTGTGTATGCGGTGCCCTTTTATAGCTCAGGGACAAAGCGAGGCTTGGAACGCATGTTCCGACACTGCGCATGCGCGGGACGTTGAAACACTGACGATCCGCGCATGCGCAGATCCTCGCAAGATGGCGGCGTCCACGGCGCCCATCCGAACCGCAGGTCGTCGTGAGGAAAGACGCCACCGCGGGTATAGTCTCCATGAAGGAGGAGACCGCTGCGGCCGTGGACCAGGGACCCCAGGACAAGTAAGTGGCGCCCGCGAGCGAGCGCACGGCGTGACACCATACCCCCTCCCGGACAACCCCGGAGCACCGGGTTTCCAAGGGTAGCGGAGATAGAAGTCCCGAACCAGGCGCGGTGCATGCACGAAGGAGCGCGGTTCCCAAGTACGGTCACAAGCAGGATAACCCTTCCAGCTGACCAGAAGCTGCAGAGCACCTCGCCAAATCCGTGAATCACATATCTCTTGCACCTCGAATTCAGGAACCCCCCGAACCAAGACCGGGGCAGGACGGGAACAGGTACGACCCATAACATCGGGCACGTAGGGCTTCAAAAGGGAAACATGAAAGACAGGATGGATCCTCCAAGAGCGGGGCAAAGATAAACGAAAGGCAACAGGTGAAATACGCCCTGTGATGCGAAAGAGACCAAAAAAGCGGGGGGCTAGTTTCACAGGTAAGTTGCGTACTGGTAGATTCTTGGAGGACAGCCAAACCATGTCCCCAACATGAAGGACAGGCTCAGGGCTCCGTCTCCTGTCAGCCTGCTCCTTCATATGTGCTTGTGCCGCTGCCAAGGTACCGGCCGCCAGACGATGTTGATCGCGAATCAGGGACACCAGGGCATCTGCAGATGGAACGGCGCTGGAAGATGTTGGATGAATAGGCAGCAGTCGAGGATGAAGACCGGTAGAGCAATAAAAAGGGCTGAGTCCGGTAGCGGAATGAACAGCGTTGTTGTAAGCTGCTTCCGCGGTGTCCAACCACTCCGACCAGTTGTCTTGGGTAGCATTGGCATAACAATGTAGGTATTGCTCAAGGGTCTGATTAGTACGTTCCGTCTGTCCATTAGTCTGCGGATGATAGCCGGAACTCAGAGCTCGCTGGATGTCCAAATGCCGACACAGTTGGCCCCAAAAGGAAGAGATGTATTGAGAGCCTCGGTCAGACAATATCTTCTCCGGAAGACCATGAAGGCGATATACCTCGTGTAGAAAACATCGTGCCATCTGGGATGCAGTGGGCAGCTTAGGAAAGGGCAAGAAATGAGCTGTCTTGGTGAAACAATCCACCACCACCATTATACACGTGAAGCCACCAGACAGAGGCAGGTCAACGATGAAATCCGTGGCGATGGTATGCCAAGGGTACGGAGGCGTTGGCGTGGGTTGTAGAAGACCAATGGGTCTTTTGCGAGGAATCTTGGTCTGGGCACATACCGGGCATGAGTCCACGTATTGCTTTACCATTGTAGCCCATCCAGGCCACCAGTACTGTCGTGCAACCAGTTCTTGTGTTGTACGTACTCCACGGTGACCGCAAACAACGGAATCATGACAATTCAGTAAAACGAATTTCTGGAGTTCCAATGTGGGGACGTACAGACGATCCTTGAAGAACAATAAGCCATCACGTTCCCTGATGTCAGCACGTTGTAGTATCTGTGTTCTTAAGGGATCCGTTCGTGTGGCCTCAGTAAACTGTTGGAGCTGGGGAGTCACCATCGATAAGAAATGTTTGGACGCTATCAAAGGTTCCGGTTCCTTGACACCTTCAACGTTGTTTTCCAGAGACAGAGACAAGGCATCAGCCTTAGTGTTCTGGGAACAAGGAATGTACGTGACGGTGAAATCGAACTGTGAAAAGAAGAAGGCCCAACGAGCATGACGGGAGGTCCTGCATTGTAAAGAGCGCAAGAACTGTAGATTACGGTGATCCATGCGAACCACCACCGGGTACCTCCCACCCAGCAAGTGATGTCGCCATTCCTCAAAGGCAGCCTTTATCGCCAGTAATTCCTTTTCTATCACTGCGTAGTTTCTCTCACTCACTGACAACTTCCTCGAGTAATACGCCACCTGGTGCTCTATTCCCGTGATTGTATCTTGCTGTAGTAGGACCGCCCCAATTGCGTAGTCCGAGGCGTCTGTTTCAACCACAAACGGTTTTACATCATCTGGATGTCTAAGAACAGGAGCCGACATGAATGATCTTTTTAATTCCTG
The DNA here is from genome assembly GCF_040938575.1 of Ambystoma mexicanum. Taxonomy (NCBI): domain Eukaryota; kingdom Metazoa; phylum Chordata; class Amphibia; order Caudata; family Ambystomatidae; genus Ambystoma; species Ambystoma mexicanum. Next base: position 16,768,882 of record NC_090926.1, read on the forward strand.
GAATGCCTCCTCGGCCTGCGTGTCCCAGAGAAACGGCACCTTGGTACTGGTCAGGTGGGTTAAACTGTTGGCCAGTTGAGAGAAGCGTGGAATGAAACGCCGATAAAAGTTGGCAAAGCCCAAGAACCTTTGAAGTGACTTCACGCCATGTGGCGATTTCCATTCTTGAATAGCTTGCAGTTTTGCGGGATCCATCTGTACTCCTGTGTTGCTGATCACGTAACCCAGAAACTCCATGCTCTCCCTATGAAATTGGCACTTCTCGATTTTGGCATACAGACCGTTGTGTATCAATCTACGGAGGACTTCCTGTACATGCGCCACGTGTGCAGTATGAGTGTCAGAAAAAACCAGAATATCGTCAAGGTAAACCCAGACAGATATTCCGATAAGGTCAGAAAAGACATCGTCCATGAACCGTTGGAAGACTGCCGGGGCGTTGCAGAGGCCAAACGGCATCACCCTGTATTCGAAGTGGCCAATAGGTGTTTTGAAGGCCGTCTTCCACTCATCTCCCTTCTTAATTCGCACCAAGTGATAGGCCCCTCTTAGATCCAGCTTGGTGAAGATCTGTGCTGATTTCAGGGATTCAATGATGTCCCGGATGAGTGGTAACGGGTACCTGTCCTTCCTCGTGATCTCGTTTAGTTGACGGTAGTCGATACAAGGACGCAAAGTGCCCTCTTTCTTCTTGACGAAGAACAACGGGAATCCTGCAGGGGATTTGGACGGCACCATATATCCCTTGTTGAGGCAATCCGTAATATACTCCTGTAGTATGCCCTTCTCGAAGTGAGTCAACGAATAGATCTTGCCGTGGGGAATGATCGCACCAGGCAGAATGTCAATGGAACAATCAAAATGCCGATGGGGTGGTAGTGGTATGTCCTCAGGCTTGGAGAACGCTTTGTGGTATCCGGCATATTCATGACGGACCGATTGAGTGGCACATAAACGAGCAGATACATCAGCAGGATTGAGGGACTCCAAAATTGCCGGAAAGGTTTCGTGTATTTCACAGTCACTAGGACAACGTGTCGAAGAGAACACCAAGGAGCGAGCGGTCCAGTCAACCTGGGGATTGTGATACAACAGCCATGGTAAACCCAACACCACCGGAAATGAAGGAGACTTGATGACGTCCAATGAAATACGTTCGAGATGCCCTTCCACAGAGAGCCACAAGGGATCGGAGTGTTGGCAAACCGGACCAGAAAACAAAGTAGAGCCATCGATTACCTCAACCACCGTTGGTCGTTCCTTGTTGTGTAAACGGATTCCATTGGTAATTGCGAACGAAGCATCGATGTAGTTGCCAGATGCTCCGCAGTCCAAAAGGGCCCAGGTCTTCACACACTTTCCAAGCCAAGCAACACCGACTTTCAAAATCAACAAGGGTACTGAGTTCATGGGGGGAAGGACGGATTCAGAAGGGCGGCCCGCTGCTGCCTTCGCCTGAAACAACGGGCCTGTTAGTTTTCCTGTTTCTTCAGAGGACGTAACGGACAGGTACCTAGAAAATGGCCAGAACCACCGCAATACATGCACAAGTTCTTCTGTCGTCTTCTTTTCTTTTCAGTCTCGGATAACGGTCCTCTGACGGCACCCAACTGCATGGGTTCTGGAGCTACATCGATAGAAACAGCTGGTCCAGAGTTCTGTGCTGGAAGAATTGGTTGATACCTGTCAGATCTGCGGCGTTCACTCCGTCGTTCGGTTAACCTGTGGTCAATGCGTAAGACTTGTTCCACCAATGCTGGCAGCGTTTCTGGCTCCGGAATGTGCAGCAATTCGTCTTTGTACTCCTCTCGTAGTCCCCGACGAAACAAGGTTTTTTGAGTGATTTCGGGCCATTGCGAATCAGTTGCTAGTTGTCGAAACCGACTGATGTAGTGGATTATGTCACCTGACCCTTGCTTGATCTCCATTAATTGATTCTGGGCCATGGCTGCCAAGTTGGGCGGTTTGAAGACATCCAAAAAGGCTTTCTCGAAGGCAGCGAAATCGGCCAACAGAGGACTGTTGGTAGAGACCAAAGGTGCGGCCCAGGCGAGTGCATTGCCAGTTAGATTTCCAAGGATATACCCGATCTTAGCTTTGTCTTGAGAAAAATGTGTAGACCTGAATTGGAAATGGATCCGACAGTGAGTACAGAACTCAGCCACTCGACGCGGATCACCATCATACTTCATCGGAGTGGTGTAAGCCATGGGGTTCTCAGGCGGTGTGACAGGTTGTGCGGGATTAGCCAAACATCGATCCAATGCTTGTCTGAGAGTGTTGTTTTCCTGGCAGAGAGTGGTCATTTCCAGGCGCATGGCACGCATTTCTTCACGTAGTTCCTGCATGTTGTCCATGTCGGGACTGAGGGATAGGCGTCTCAATCTGTTAAACGAATCTTCACGAGATCGTGAATTACCTCTGCTTCCTGTAGACCGTGGAGTTGAGGTTGCCAGTATGTCGATGTATGATGGCCGATGAATGGGTAACGCGAGAAATTAGTCCAATCCCCTCCTGGTGAGTAAACACAGGACGGCACTGAACCAACTCCCAACGCCACGGGTGGCACTTCTCAGAATTTGCGTGACGTCGGGACAGTGTTTCCACTGGCTGAGAAGGCTTGATGAAATCACCGAAGATAACAGGACTGAACTCAGGAACTCCCAAAAGGCAGTAAGACACAGGTACCGGCAGGACACAAGACAGGCAAAGGGAGGCAACAGTAAGAAGGCAGAACTGACAGGAGATTCCCACTACAACTAGGAACCCAGGGAAAACCATAAGCCAGGGAAGGACAAGGTATCAGAATGAAGGAGCAGAAAGAGTAGGAGGACCAGGAAGCAAGACTGGAATAAGGAAAGGAGGCAGAAATGGGCTGAAAAGGATAGAACAGGAAACTGGAGGACTGGACAACAAGTGCCAGGACTCCAGCAGCGCATACACAGTAACAACCGCGTTGAGACGCGTCGTCCCTGTGTATGCGGTGCCCTTTTATAGCTCAGGGACAAAGCGAGGCTTGGAACGCATGTTCCGACACTGCGCATGCGCGGGACGTCGAAACACTGATGATCCGCGCATGCGCAGATCCTCGCAAGATGGCGGCGTCCACGGCGCCCATCCGAACCGCAGGTCGTCGTGAGGAAAGACGCCACCACGGGTATAGTCTCCATGAAGGAGGAGACCGCTGCGGCCGTGGACCAGGGACCCCAGGACAAGTAAGTGGCGCCCGCGAGCGAGCGCGCGGCGTGACACTTCCAGGCTTCTAATCCTTGCCTCCACCCTTGTATGTTATTCCTCTGTCCATCCTGCTACAACCACTCTCTTAGCACTACTCACTTCTTCGTGCTATTACCATGTCACACAACTACCCCTTCCTCATAAGCAGTACTCTCCCTCTCTGCACAACTACTACTCTTCTTCCCCAAACTCAGGGATATGGTTTCCTGTTCACCCTTTCAGTAAACTCACTCTGGTTCCCTCTCCACTTCTCTTCTACACCCCTCTCCTCACACCACACCCCTACACCCCATTCTAATAGCCTCACTCTCTTCTTGCATTCACTCCCACTTGGGCTACTACTACCCTACTCCTATCTCCCACACTATCTCCCTCTCTCACACCTTCTATACAACCCCCTCTCCACTTCGTGCACTAAAATACAATATACTACAGAAAACGGGTATCACTCTCTCTCACAAAAGACCTCACCTTTACTAAGCTCTGCCACCAACTCTACAACACTGTGCTCCTACATCTGTCCTCCACCACGTCTCCCAGTCCACTGTCCCCTCCTCCTGTGACTTCACCCAAACAACCTTCAGTCTACCTTTCTTGCTGATTGCTTTTTATAGTGTGTAGCTGGTGGTCACCCTGACCCTGACCCTGTGTTGTAATGTAAGTAATGTAATGTAAGTTAGTCAGTCTTATTATGTATCACTGGCCAGGAGTGCATGCTGATGGAATGTTGATGCATGCATGATAGACAGCTCTGGAGAATGTTGAGTGGGTGTGTGTGTGAGGGTTCTATGAATGTCAGTTGGGGGCCTGAGCTGGGAGTGAAAGGATGGCCAGTGGGTATGTTCTTGCAATGGCCACTTGTGTCTACATGAACTTGTGATGTATGTACTACAAGTAACTGGAACCTATGCATAGTGCATATATGTACAATAAAGCTTCCTGGACTAACCTGCCTGGTTCCACAGCTGGTCTGTGTACTTAAGGTCCGAGCCTCACCCTAATACATAACACCATGCCACGGGGTCTATCCAACACTCTGAGAATATACAGAAGCACGGTTCCTTGGCTCAACTCAACCATTTATTGTTTTGAGGAACAGCTGCTTACCAAAGATCATGCTGCCTCTGGCTGCTAGGTATGCAAGCTGCACAACTCACATGCTACCATTCATAGGGTCATGTTCAATTGCATGGGTCATTTAATTGGTTACTTGTAAGGTGTCTATACAACAAATGATGTTTCAAGGAACATGGGTACCACACACGACGGCAACACCGCCACATGGGCCTTCAAGATACACGAACACAGGCACACCACAATGTACCCAAGTTATTTTTCAATAGTATCACTTGTGCAAAAGTGGGATATTGAGCATTGCACAGTACCTGGCAGTCCTAAAGGAAACCGAAAATGTCTATTGAGCAGAAGCAAGGACGAATGCCTGGCTTGTAAAGACACACATGAGGCATTATGAGTAGGCAGGTCATAGCCAAATTGGCATGTGTCCACGATGCACACATGCAATGATGAACTCGGCCAATTTCACTGGGGAATCTGGGGACCCGCAGCACTGTGTGCTGCTCATCCCAGTGCGGCACTCTTTAATGACCCCACATCAGCACTACAATAGAGGCGGTCATGAAGACCAGCAATACCTTCAGGTGGGCCTTTGGGCTTTGGAGAACAGTTCTCTTGTCTACAGAAAACCAGGGCAGGAGAGAGTATTGCAATATATTCAGGAGAAGGTGTGCTGTATCGTATATTTTCTTAATTGATTAAAATATTTGTAATGACAAACACCAATGACCAAATTCCTTCTTGGTGCTTCTGATCATGAGATGGTAACTGAATTCACAGTTGGATTAGCAAAAAAGCAATGTCTTAAAGGCTTTTTCAAATGCCACACAATTGGACAGACTACACATTTCCAGGGCCACAGCATTCCCCAGGGACGAAGAGCCTGACCTGCCAGCGACCAATGACCAGACAATCCAAGCCTCTGGTCAGGGATATAGAGATGGATTTTCACCACATGGAGAAGAGGCCTGAATCATGGATACACATAAAAGTCTGACACGCGATTTTGAAAGACACACGGCTTGACACAGTCAACCAGGGCATGTATTAGCATAGCTGCCAAACATAAGGTGCGCTGCCGTGTCTTGAGCGCTGCCGTTGCTACGATTGATAAACTGGCAACCTGGCATATGGTGCTTGGGCATAATCCAACTGAGCTCTCACCAGTGCATCTACTAGTATACGATGTCTCCTGGTTCTGAAAGTCATTGGAGGGATCTAAAGAAACCATCTTTCATCATGGCTTCTCTTTGTGCTCACACCCCCAAGGCTGCCTTGTGAAGGACGCCCGGTGTGTTAACTTTATGAAGAAAGACATATTAAGGCAATACAGTTTTGGTGGCTCGGTTTGGTGTTTCGATTCTTCAGCAACTGTGGATGTAAAAACAACCTTGGTCTTGGAGGCATTTCATGTTCAGGTGACTGGTTGACATCCATTTCCCCAGCTCCATGTGGCAGTCCGCCATTTGAGAAAACCTGGGGACAGTGACAAGGCAGGTAAGTCTGCCTATCACCAGTATGAGAATGAGGGAGCGGCCATTGCTGAAGATAGGGTGCCCCAGTGGATGGATATAGATAGTAAAGAGCAGGGGTGACAGGGAAGATCCATGTGGGACTCCACAGTCCACATGGGTTGGGTTAAGATACATATCCCCAATTTCACATTCTAGACACTGCAAGTATAAATGAACAAAACCACTCAAAGAGCAGACCCAGAACCTTGAGCGATAGAACTAATGTGAGAAACAAGAACCCACAGAACCCCTGGCAATGGAACAAGGGCGAGAAAGAAGGACCCACAGCATCGTTGGCGATGGAACAAAAGCGGGAGAGAAGGACCCACAGCATCCTTGGCGATGGAATAAAGGAGGGAGAGAAGGACCCACTGCACTCTTGGCAATGGAGCAAAGGCAGGAGAGAAGGATCCACAGCATCCTTGGCGATGGAACAAAGGCGGCAAAGAAGGACCCACAGCATCCTTGGCGATGGAACAAAGGAGGGAGAGAAGGACCCACTGCACTCTTGGCGATGGAGCAAAGGCGGGAGAGAAGGACCCACAGCATCCTTGGCGATGGAACAAAGGCGGAGAGAAGGACCCACAGCATCCTTGGCGATGGAACAAAGGAGGGAGAGAAAGACCCAGAGCCCCCTTGGTGGTGGAACTAAGGTGGTAGAGAAGGACATTGTCAATACTGTGAAACGACAATTTGAGGTCCATCAGTCCATGTAAAGATAGTCCACATTCTCTGGCGTGTGCCAAAATCTCGTCCCACATAGCTATCCCGACAGTCTAATCCAGAGTTTGGGATAAAAACCCTACTTAAAGATATCCAGAATCCCTTTCTCCACCAAAAAAGTGTGTAGGTGGGAGGCACATTTCTTTACAAAACTGCAGAAAGGCCATAGTAGCCCTCTTGTAGGCAGATAGTTGATTAGTGCAGAATGAGCTAAATAACGCTTCATAGGGATAGGCTTAGAACTGACTTCTTTAAAGTCACAGGAACTCTGCCTCGCATCAAACTAGTGACAGATGTTCCTATGGCATTGCCCTAATCCTTAATAGTCAAGACAGGTGCCCCCTTTCCTGGTGGCAGGTGGGGCACAGTGAAGAAGATCTGCCCTCCCCACTGGATGGAGTAGTCTGAGGATTGTCGAGTGACGAGATGAATTATGAAATGCACGTTTGCATTTTAAGCCGTAGTGAGGTAGGTAGTGAGGGGCTAGATCCCCAACAGCAGCCCGATATTATCAGGTGAAGGGACGGGTGCCAGGGCAAATTGTTAAAAAAAAGTCAGTGAAGCCACAAGAGACAAGAGTCAAGCTATGTGAACGGCTGGACCGAATTTTGTGTTCTATTAGATGTGGCGCTCGGGCCGAAGATGAGTGTTTAGGGTGGCTGTAGTCAAGCAGTGTTTATTGCAGATGTGTGAGGTTGTGTGGACTGAACACCTGGTGGGGCACAGCTGTATTCCCTGGGATGCAGGGCATGAAGGTCTGGTGAAAATGGACAGCAACATAGTTGGATTTAGTCATGCAGAGTGTATTATAGTCGCCTGCTTCGGACGTGCTATGTCCCACCAAAATATACTCACTCATGTCGGCCCGATTTTCCCTGTAGAGGGTGGGCGACTGCGATCTGGGTGACGTCTGTGAGGCTGCTAATGGGAAGAGACAGGTTTTGAGAGCCGTCTTATTAATGGGAGGGAGTTCCCGATGGTGGGTGCTTGGACTGAGAAGGAGGAGCACCCACATGGGGTGATTTTGTCACTGGAAGGGCGAGGAGTGCGGAGCCTCGTCTGACATTTCTGTTAGGCCTGTAGTGTGAACATTTGTGCTGCGTGTATTCTGGCCCTACCAAAGTGATGCACATCGCCTTGAAGGTAGATCGTTGCCAGATTGGAAAAGCTGGGCCCTAGGGATAGCAGGAGCATCGCATACTGTATTTTGAACTTGTGTGGGATTTCTTATGTGAGATGCGGGGCCCCTAGGTATAGGGCGTTAGCATAGTCGAGGTGTGAAAGGATGATAGCGACGATCATAGAGACTGTGCCGGAAGGTCAGGTAGGGGAATAGGCGGTGGGGGATGTAAATGTCTAGGTAACAGCATTTTATCACAGAGTTTATGTGCTTTGATTGGGTCAGGTCCATGTCCATAATGCATCCAAGACTTTTTACTGTGTGGGAGGTGGTGGCCGTGGGCCTAGGGAGAGTGGTCACGGGATAGGCTGAGGAAAGAGGGCGGTCTTCCCACAGAGCATGATCTCAGTTTTGTCAGGATTGAGTGACAGGTGGCTGGCTGTCATCCAGTATTCGATTTCTAAAAGACGTGTTCTAAGATCGGGAAAGAGGCAGTGGGGCTCTTTGGTATTTTAAAGGTAATTTGAATGTTGTCTGCGTAATTATAGCACGATAGACCATGGGATCGAATGAGTGTCGAAAGGGGGCTCAGCTAGAGGTTAAAGAGGAGAGGGGACAGTGAGGCACCATTCAGCACTCTGTGGGTGATTGGGTGGGGAGCCGAGGAGAAAGGAGGCATGTGAACTATTTGCTATCTGTTGGAGAGGAAGGAGATTATCCAATTCAATGTGTGTCCCTGATACTGAGTTTGTGAAGTCTGTCAGTGAGGATGGAGTGGTCAATGGTGTTGAATGCGGCTGCAAGGTTATGTAGGATTAGGGCGGCACAGCCTTCTGAGTCAGTGTGTCTTTTTAGATCATCCCAGATGAAGACTAGGCAGGATTTAGTTCCTCGTAAGTGCCTGAATCCAGATTGGGTGGAGTCGAGGATCTGGTTGGATTCTGAGAAGAGGCATAGTTGTGAGTATGCTGCCCAATCTTTTAATTTGGCTATATGACGGTTGTTTGAGATGGGTCTGTAATTGGTCGGGACTACAGCATTGAGTGAGGTCTTTTTGAGCAAGGGCTTGATGTAGGATGTTTTGAATTCTGCCAGGAAGGTGGCGGAGGTGAGCGATGTGTTGATGATGTATCTTGCGATCTCTCTGAGTGGGTAGTGGGGAGGACAGGTGTCTCTAAGGGGTGGCAGAGTGAGAAAAGTTTAGGAATTCTGGGTGGAAGAGTGGAGAGAAGGTGGTAAAGAGCAGTAGGATGGATGGCGGTTCTGATGCCAAGGGCGAGGTTGGGGGTGAGGTTGGGCTGAGCAATGCGATTTTAGAGAGGGCTATGTTGTGGAAGTGGTTTGAGAAGGAGTCACAGAGAGATTGGTCGTGGTTGGAAGTGCTTGTGGTGCGGGGGGGTCATTCGGTGATAAGCTTGAAGGGTGCAGGGGATTGATGATTCTGTTCCAGTGGTAGGATGTTTTGGCTTTGCATATTTCTGTCCGGTAGGCTTTCAATCTGTTGGACGAGAAAGGGTCTGCCACCATCTCTGCTTTCGGATGTGGTTCTGGGATTTCGTTTTTTGGAGGGCTGATGTGAACCATCTGGGAGAGAGGCCTTGTCTGTTCAAGAAGGATATGATTGGGGTGAGGGGACTGTGTGCTTTGGAAAGGCACTGATTGAAGTTGGGTATGGAGATCAGACCCGTATGGAGGGGAGTGGAGGTCAGGGAGGTGAGTAGGGTATCTTCCTGGTCGGGAGTTAATTTGACTTTCTTCCAGAGGAGGGGGGGGGGAGTTTGTAGCCCCAGAGCTGCCGGAGGGGTGTGTGCGTCCACAGAGGAGAGCAGGAAGAGTATGGAAGAGTGGTCAGTCTAGACAAGTGGCCATGACGCAGTGTGGAGATGAGATCTGCTGACCCGAAGATTGCATCTATGGTGTGGCCAGCAGAGTGGGTAGGAACTGAGACTAGCTGCAAAAGATGCAATGTTTCCTTGTTATCCAGTTGCGATTGGGCCGTAGGTTTATGTGGGAAGGCGAACCAGATGTTGGAATCCCCTAATACTGTGAGGAGGGGGTGGGAGACCAGGATGGCTGCTGAGGAGTCACTTAGGGATTCAGCAAAGCTTCTCTTTTATCACGGGGCCTATATATAAGCAGGAAGTTGTGAGTCTGCGACAGGGTGACCAATAACTTTACCAGGAGGGATTTGCAGTATGTGTGGCAGCGTTGTTCATCAAAGTGCGAGACAGTTAGGGATGATTTGTGAAGGATGGCAATGCCTTGTACCCTGCTGGCACTGTTATTCATAATCATTTTGTATCCCGGGGAAAGGCTTCATGTGGAGTCAGGAATAAGTCTTGGGAGAACCAGGTTTAAGTGATCAAGAGGATGTTGGGGCTTTCAGATGATATTAGGTTGTACATTTTGTGACAATTCTTTGCTACGGATCTAGCATTGATGAGGATGCACTTCGGATGACTGTTTAGTCATTTGATTGAAGTCAGGGGGGTTTAGATTCTTATTGGGTCCGGGGGGGGGGGGCTAATTCCCCAAGGGTGGGGATGGATTGTTCCAGGGTGGGGGAGAGGGTGATGGCTGCCTTGATGCTGATGGCGGATGCAGTAATTGCTGCCATGGATGGGGGAGAGATGAGGTGAGGTGCATGGCTTGTAGTGCCGAAGGGGAGGAAGGTGAGGGCTGGTGCCCGGTCCCAGATGTATCTGTAGAACTGTAGATAAGGTGCCTCTGGGGGGAGGGACAGATGGATTCTGGGAAAAAGAGAGGGGGCAGAGGCCTTATGCGGTGGTAGTGGATATGTGGTGAGGGCTTGGATGATGGGAGAGGTCTGGTCATTGGATGGAAATGTGGCTGTAAGGTGTGAGAGTGTATGTGGGGGGGTGAGGAATAGTGTCCCTTGTGGGGTGGGGGTGAGGTTTGATAGTGGATGCTGTTTCAGTGGTGTATAGGTGGAGGGTGGGGAGGGAAAGTCTATGAGTTGGCTTTCCGGTCGAAGGCGGGGAGACCAATGACAGTCATCTAGAGGTGCGTGCCATGGCGAGTCTGTCTTGAGGGCCATTTAGCAGGTTGAGGAGCAATTTTACTGAGATTGGGGATGAGGGGGGGGATGCAAGGGTGTAGGTATGAAAGTTGATCATGGGTCTGGACGGTAGGTAAGGGGAGTTGTATAGATTTGGCATGGGAGGTGCAGTGTCTGCTCCTTAGGTATTTAGGAGGTGCTGGGGCATGTGGGTAAGGGTTGGAGGGACGGCTGAGCAAGGGGAGGATTCCAGGATTGCCCGTAAGGTGCTTAGGGATGGAAAGTGGGAAGAAAATTTGAGCGTGGCAAAACCCAGCAGTGGCGAGATTCAAAACAGTATAACCCTCCCCTAGAAACACTGTTGGCAGAGAAAATGCGAGTGTGGCAAGACACAGCAGTGGCGAGACTCAAAACAGCACAACTCACCCATAGTGACGCTCTGGGAAGAGAAAATGTGAGTGTGGCATGACACAGCAGCGGTGAGAATCAAAACAGTGCTACCCACCCCTAGAAATGCTGTGGGAAGAGAAAATGAAAGTATGATAGAAGCAAGTGTAGCAGGTCACAGCAGAGGCAAGATTCAAAACAGCACAACCCACCCTTAGAAACACTGTGGGAAGAGAAAATCCGAGTGTGCCATGACACAGCAGCGGTGAGAATCAAAACATTAAAACCCACCCTTAGAACCACTGTTTGAAGAGAAAATATGAGTGTGGCAAGACACAGCAGTGGCGAGATTCACAACAGTGCAACCCACCCCCGGAAACGCTGTGGGAAGAGAAAATTAAAGTATGATAGATGAACTGATATAGTGTAGCAAACTTAAATTAGGAGCAGCCTGTGAAGAACGACACCATAGTGGTGAAGTACAGCAATGGTACAAATCAATATATCCTGCAGCTATACCTCCTTCCCACAAAACCTCTCTGTGTATCATCTCTTCTACCTCCCATTTCCACATTCCATGGCCACACGCCACAATCCACAGCCCTTTATCTGTTCTTGTTGGTCCGTTTGAACGCCAAGCTTCATTAACAGCCCTTGGGATTCCAAAGCCTCTTGCCAGGTGCCCTGCCACCTAACTGCTGGCCCATAGCCTACTCCCTCCCGAGTCCAGGGACGTCATTTAGGGGTCTCCCTTGCAACAAAATTCGTTTCTTCTTTCTTTTTTTTTTTTATATGCAAGCTCCTGGTGTGCCCAGCACCATGTGGCTCTTTACTTCTGGAGTGGCTGGCATTCTTATTCAGGCCCCTTAAAAAAAAAAAAAAAAAAAAAAAGAACAGGAGTGCCACAAGTCTAACACTTCCAGCACTGACCCTAAATAAGAACGAATAGGAAAACCAAATAATATGTCTTTCTGGAATTCTATACAATAATTGCTAGACTCATTAAAGGTTTATTTCAGGCACACTTCACGGGGTGAGTCACTGATAGTCTGTTCTTAAACACCTCAACTCAGCCTTTCAGCCTTCTGAGGTCGATAAATGAGTACCAACACAGGTTGGGTGATATTGGGTGTATATTTTTTTATATATAAAGCGCTTAAGCGTAAGTGCTATATAATAACACATGATTATCATTTGGTCATGGACGCCTGCTTGCATTCACAGTAATTTGGTAATATGGGCCTATGCACACTGATCTTAGCGATACATATGGCGATCCATTCTTGTATGAAATGTACATCACATTATAGTGGTATCATAACCATATTTTTCGTAGTGTACAATGCTATGTGATGCCACTTCCTGTTTTGTGAACGGTGAAAGGTCGTGTTCCATCGCTTCCCGCGATATCACTTTGGGGTGGGGTCAAATGACATCACTTCATGTGATGTCATCAGGGGTCAAGGGTCGTGTGATGTCACTTCCGCTACCCCTGGCATTTTGGGGAAATGATGTCCCTGCCTGAGCCCCCTCTACTGACACATCTCCATGCCTACCGACTCATTCATGGCCCACCTCCTCCCACCTGCCCCCTTGGGCCAGCCTGTGCATGACAAACGCTCACACAATATTTGTGAAAATAGCTGCAGGAGGTGGGAGATACCATTTAGTAAATGCACACCACATGTGGACAACATGTCTGGAGTACTCAAATGAGACACATAATAAGCAACTGCAGCTGGCCACTTCCACACTGTGCTGCAAAAAGCAGTGCCAAGGGAAGGCAGGGTCCAACTTGGGTAGCGCATCTTTGCCTTTGCAAATAATGCGCCACCATGCACAGGCATGGGAAGAAGTCAAAAGATCCGATGTGCAGCCCTCGCCATACTTTCACACAAGTAGCATGTCAATACCAGTCTGCACAATTGCCCCTAAAAACATTGCAGCTGTGACATTACTTGATACAGCAAGCCCTGCCCCCAGCATCCCAGGGATGTAGATCAGTGATCCCCATTGCAGAAACATTTCAGCCTGAACATACATTTCACAAGCCTCATGGCAGAGCAGCACCGTCTCCATGAATAACCTTGCTATAACCTTGGCAACAGACCCTTTGGCATATTCATTTGTTGAGAAAGCTGAATCTTAGAAGATTTTGGGAAAAGCTTAGCACCCCTGGGAAATTCCCTGCCTCCATTATTCCTATTGCATGGCAGTACCAGAATTGTATGACAAGCTCCAGGCTACAGTCGGTCAGGTAGCAGAGCAGTCCAAGTGCTGACAAAAAACCACTTCAACCAATACATGTGGACCAGTGGCCACAGCTTTGCCAACACGGCTATCACAGTATGCAGGGAGGTCTTTCCTCCCTCTACCAGAAAGGAGTGGCCCTGGAGTAATGACAGGTGAATGTGCAGGCTTGTGCATGCAGGGGCTTCAGGGAAGAAGCCACAGAGAAGGGAGAGGGTGATATTTCGGAGGAGGTGGACAAGGTGAAGGCAAAGTGACTAAGGCTTTGTAATTTGCATTTGGGTTTTGTTGCCGCAGAAAATGTATTGCATGTCCTTCCTGCCTTTTGAATTGGGGAGACAATACGGGTCTCCCATTTTGCACCTTGTACTTCACCTCATCATCATATGCTTGATGAGAGTAGGTCAGCCTGTGAAAGAAATGGTTGCTGCCGCCCAGAAGATCACCTCACATTTAAGCAGGGCTTATCATGCCAAGAAATGCACTGCAGTGCACAGTCACCACCGAAGGTTCTTGGGCTCTTCCACAGAGTGCAGACGCTCCCCAAATTTCAGAGGCTCTCCATCAAAACGCAGCCCGCGTTACTTGCCTCAACTTTGTATTGATGCAACGGACAGATCCACTGTCCCTTAATCGTATGGCTAGACTGCAAAAGGACACATACGTAAATATGTATAATAACCTCAAGGGTGAATGTTTGAATAATAGTGTCTGATTTGTTAAACATTAATGGTCAAAATGTGCAAGCAAAATGCATACCATTTTGATATCCAAAGTGCGGCACTTCAAGTGCCTGGTTAAAAAAATATTCCTTGGATTATGGTACGAATCTGTAGCTAGATAAATATCTACGTAAGATCTTCTCCGGTATTTATACATTAACCTGTGAAGGATTATGGGCTTTTGGAAAAACCCATGGCAGTTTAAAATGCCGACTTAGCTATATTGAGTAACTGTAGAAAAGCCTACTCTGTGGTGGAAAACTCAATTGGAGCCCCACAACAACCAGATGGTGGCAGATTCTGTTTTTAATAGTGACTGCCCGGCGGTGTGCTCGTAATCACGGCTTGGCGTCATCAACGTGATCACGTCATTGTGTTTGGGTGCCAACACTTCATATATGGCCTATTAGTAAACATTGCATATAAACATGTTTTGCAGATCAGTAACATTGTCATGTATAAATATAAACAATCCTCACTTTATATGATTACATTTGGTAGTAATGTGTAGGCTACTCAATGGTACATTCTGGCTTCTTTTATGTTGTTAGCCATCTCAGTTTTTCTTGAAAATCTGGTCGCCCTAAAGATAGGACAAAGCATCCTAAACCAGTGGTCTTTAAATGGCTTGGGTGCAAGGCTCTTTCGAATGAGAGTTCGGTGACTGCTTTTAATATCGAATACATCATTTGTGGCATTTGGTGGGGCTGACAACTATATTGTAACTCAAAAGGGGGCTTGGCATAATACAATGTGGATACCACTGTTCTATAGAGATCGGCGGGCCTTGCAAGACCTATTTTAGGAGGATTGACCAGGGCTATACTCCAGCACACGTGTAGTCAGGGGTTCAATCTACATTTCAGCCTTAAACTGCTGCTGTAAACGAGAATGTGCCACCATTTATTACAAAGGACACTCATCATAAACCTAAACAGTCAGCAAAGGAATCAAAATGTTCAGAGATATTTTGGCAATTCTTCACGTCAGACGGTGTCCTGATGAGGGACTATGAGGGTCTGAAATGCATTGGCCAATACTGTCTGCCTCTCAAGTATCGAAGAAGATGAAGATAAGAATAATAGAATGCATGGTTTAACCACTAAAAAGGTTCTCATTGTAAATATGTTATAACGTTAGGGTTCATTTTCTAGAGTTATCACTACTAAGGTGCAGCCAGCAAAAAGAAATGACAAGAAACAAAAACACAGAAAAACATGAAGTATCCTCCTTCAAACAAAAGAGTGCCCTGCTGCCAAAACACTTCTTATCTGGTTAATCCTTCCTTCCAGGTTCACTGCGGCAGCCTAGGCTTAAAGGTATGGCATACATAGCCCAGGAAGTGGCGGTAAAATTGAGGAAGGACTGGCTACACGGTGGTGAGGAGAGTCGCCGGAAGGCGGCAGTGATTTTGGACACATCCCAGAAAGAAAGAGATGGACAACACAGTGTACAGTCTACACAGTAAACTGGTGTCCCCATTTGCACCCCCCAGAGTATTACCGGAGACATCAAGTAAAGGTGTTGTGCCAGACCATCCAGCCGATGCAGAGGGCACCAGCCAAGACAGCGCCTGTAGTGACATCCAGGCTAGCAGCATGCAGAAGAGGCTCTGCAGCGCCATCCCGAGAGAGGGAACACCAGCTCTTCTGGTGCGCTCAAGAGCCACAGCCACTCTGCGAGTACCAATGGGGAACTGCACCGCTGCAGCCCTAGCAACTCTGCCACAGGTGTGGACAGGAGGGTCGCCCTTTATGTATATGCATGAACCCAGCGGATTGCATCAGAGTTGCAGAGAGTTTCAGGCTTAGCACACTCCAGCACGTGCGATAATGGGACACGCCAGTGAGGACCGGGAAACGGAGCATCTGAATCCTCACAATTACTGCGCTCCGACCATGTAAAGACAGGGAACAACAAGAAGGCTGCAAAGTGATCTGGGAATCAGCATCCACCCACACCAGCTAGTTTGTCCGAGAGGAAGATCCACTGTAGTCTCCCTCTCAGCAAGTGCAGCACCTGAACATCTTGGGAGTACCTGAAGGGCTCGTAATATCACCAGTCACTGTGACAGTTGAATGAATGATAGTTTATTTGTATAGTGCCTATACACATTTGTTTCAAAGAGCTTCAAGGCAGGGGAGGGAGCAAGGGAAAATAAAACAACATTCTTACAAGGCCTTGAGACATTAGGAATGGGAAATTAACTATCGTACTAGGCCTGATGAAATTTCAGATAGTGCAAGAGCTTTGACAATGATTAAAGGAAGGGAGGGAGGGGGAGGAAGGAGATGAAACAAACAATACCTATGGTACTAGGCCTGACGACATTTCTGATAGTGCAAGGGGATTGACAATAGGTAAGGGAAGGGAGGGAGGGGGGGGTAAGGGGATGAAACAGACAATAACTATGGTACTAGGCCTGGTGCCATTTCTGATAGTGCAAGGGGATTGACAATAGGTAAGGGAAGGGAGGGAAGGGGGGAAGACCATCACTGGATGGCAGGCACAAGCACTCCTGGATATCGGCTCACAGGTGACCAGCATGTATGAGCCTTTCTATAGAAAACACATGGACCATATCCCATTGGAACCCTTAACTGAACTGGAACTTCTCGGCATGGGAGACAGCCCCTGCAAATATCTGGGTTAGACTGCAATTTCCACGCGATGTAGCTGGAGTTAGTATCCCCATTAATACCCTGGCTCTAGTCTGCAGCAGTCGGAAAGAAGAACCTGCAACACTGATGGCGATTGGAACCAATTTCCTGATGGTGGACATGCTGGCTGCATTATGTGGGGAGATGGCAGGAGCACGATATGCCAGCACGTTGTCCATGCACCCCATGTGTCAGCACTTGCAAAGAGAGATCTGGTCCAGAGCTCCACTTGACAGAGCTTTTGGAGATGTTTGTACTACATGGTTTGGGGACATCACAGACCCAGCACACCGCACAGTGATGGTTCCTGACAGAGTGAGACTCAGCAGGGAGCAACGTCCAAGATGTCTCATAATGGAGGCACCAGAATATGGGGAGCTCCCAGTGGGCTTATTGGTACACCAGACCCTGGTGACGACAGATGACACAGACCTGAAAACCATCAAGGTGTCAGACATTAATGTGACCAATAGGACCATCCTCTTACCAGGATGCAACCTCATTGCACAGTTCCACCTGACTGCTTCTGTAGCCCCAGCAAGTGTTGCCACTAGCCCATCCCAGGCGGTGCTTGATTTGAAGACCCTGCACTTTGGGGACTATCCTATCTTAGAAAGGGACAAGGGCCACCTGAGGAAACAGCTTGACCTGCATGGGAAGTCTTTCTTCATCAGTCCCTGGGACATCAGTAAAGCCCACAGAGTGGAACACTGGAAATGTGTCAGTTACGAGATGCCCTTTAGGGTGCGATCGGGACACCTGACCCCAGGAGACAGAGAGGATGTACGCCGCCACCTGGACAATCTTCTGCAGGCAGGAATCTTCTAGGAGTCCACGAGCCCCTATGCTTCCCCCATCGCTATCGCCTAGAAGAAGAACAATAATGTCCGGATGTGCATCGATTATCAGCAACTTAACACCTGCACTATTCTAGAGCAATACACCATGCCCTGGGTGGACGATGCATTGGACTGCCTGACATTGAGTATGTGGTTTGCAGTCTTGGACATGCAGAGTGGGTATTACCAGCTCACCCAGCGTAGGGGAACAAATGCTGATATGTAGCCAAGGTTAAGGTTCATGACATTCAGGCTGGTGTTCGTATGTTGATCCACATCCTGGGAAAGAGAGAACGGAACAAGCTAGGTGACAAGTGGGAGTCTTCATCATTCATTGCTGAGCAACAGTTAGGGGAGCTCCCTGTCTTCCGACTAAGAGAGGAAGGATGGCCAAGGAATATCAAGACCTTGCACCAGAACCACCTGTTCCCAGTCAGGGATGAGCATGAGCTGGAACCAGTAGTGACCGGCCAAGGGACCTATGACTAGACAGCAGAGACTCCTCACTGACAAGCACGAAGAGGAAGACCCTTGGATGGCTTAATCCCCAGAAGCTTCTCAAGCTACTGAGACTAAGAGACCATCAAAAGGTCAACCGGAAGACAGTGATGACGCTGAGGGCAATGAGTTTGAATGTCTACCAAGACCCTTTGTTAGATCAGGCACAAGTGTGGATTCCTACACCCATGGGTCCACCTCCCACTCTGCGTGCACCTGAACGTGTTCCTTATTAGTCTAATCTTGGCCCGGCTCCGATCGCCCCTGCTATGCTGGATGTGGAAGATGAACCCTTACCCATTCTTTACTGCTAGATAGGGACCCTGACTCAGTTCAGGATTGACTGCTGGGTCAGGAGGAAACAGTAGATAAGGCCCCAGCTGCTCTCCATCTTTCCACCAAGAGAGCAGGTCTCTGATGAAATTAACATATGATTCACCAGGGGTCCAGTGTGAGGATCACATTGTCTGGTCCTCACAGCTTTCAGTTCCTCCTTCTTTAGAGCAGTTTCCTGGGACTTTAGGGGTACTGTGGGAGGTGCCTGAGATTCTGAGTACTGGGTGGCAATCAGTGGCCTGTAGATGAAATTCATGGCTAAACAGTTTCATAGATCATGCCAAGGCTGTCATCAGGGCCACACATTGTTAAAAGAGGGGAGAATGTAAACTGCTCTTGGGGGATGAATAAATGAAAATGAACAAAAGAAAAAAATTAAGGATATACCTGCGCATGACGGGGACCCGGCATAGCAAAACAATAAATGCTCACAGCAGTGCAAGAAGAGGGATGTTTCAGTAGTTGAATCCCAGTCCTCACTTTGGTGAGTTGGGGGGCAGGGGGTGGGGTCATAGCTCTACTCAGTTCTGTGTTCCCAAAAATGTCTTACCTGGTTGCTCCTTCCAGGTTCACCACTGTGGCCTGGACTCGAAGGGTGGCAATCCACTGATAGGGAGGGGAGTTCCCAAATTCACTGCCACCTTCTGGCCCCTCTCCTCACCATGAATGCCATACGTGGCACTCCCGATGAGAAGGATGGGAGACCTGCATGATTGTGTTGCCCCCGTCAGGAGGGCCAGAAATACTCCACAGGCTGCTGGTGGCATAGGTGGCTCAGGATAAGGACGTGGACTCAGGACACCCACGCTGCAATTTATGCCATGCTGCACCTAGCATACGCAGCCTGTCCATAAAGGACTAAAGTGACTCTCCCTATGCTGTTGCTGCTGCTGAGTTGCTGGGCTGCTTCTATCATGCACAGGCCAGCTTTCAAGAACTTTGAGGCCCCCAGCACGCTGTTGCTGCCCTGCCAGCTGACCATCTAGAAGCAGAAACGCCAGGAACTGCAGCAGAAGAAATGTTTTTGACACTTTTTAATATATTTTTAAGGACTCTAATTTATAGTTTTATATTTTGAAAGTGACTGTTTTTAGTGTTTAGTACTTTTTTCTAGTTAGGCAGCTGATTAAGTATAGTCATTTGTTGTGATTCCCCCATTTTTATAACAAAAGTTTAAAAACTGCTGGTGTACTGGGAGAAAGGAAATATCGAAATACCAAATGAAGAAAACATACACCAGCATGTATTTGTCTACATTTCTTTATGTGTGTTCAAAGTTATTACAACCTAGTATTTCTTTCTTAGGGAAGTTGGTGAAACCTACCCTTTACCTTTTCATGCCATATCCATTTCCTACAGAGGTGCACCAAGGTGATTTCAAGCTCAAGTCAGTGGGGGTTCCTTGAGATAGGTAGGATGCGAGTTAAGTATTTAGAAATAAGATAAAGTCTGATCAAAACGTATATTCCTGTGCCTGCCTACACATGTCTTCCATTCAGTGAGTTAGGGCCATTCCCCACTAGACATGCACAATGTGTTTGCGCAAGCGTGCAGTTTTTTCTCATTGCAACTCTACATGTGGTTTTATTATGGTAAAAGGAAAGCGTGTATGTGATAGCAACACATCTTGCATTTTTCCAGCATGCACAGTGGCAACCAATCACAATGGCCAAGAAATAGCCCAACGAGTAAACAGTTGAGCTCTTTTTTATTTCCTTATTTGGAATTGGGGTGCATGTTTACTGTTCATTATGCTTCAAAAGCATCATGTTGTATGGTAAAGCTGCACCAAACATTGAAATGGTATGGCCTGGGCTGCATGGACATTGCCTATAGGCCGATGCTTCTGAAAGGCCAGAGAGTTGGTTTGACTTAGTTAACACATCCAGTGAACACCGCAGGAGCAGCTGTTCTACGATGTACAGCCTCAATTCAACGTTTTACCACCAGAGGGAAGTGTGTGACCTCTCTCCGAACACAGGAGGACTTGTACATTCTGTTACAGTTTCAGATCCATGTCTCGTTGTTACTGAAGAGGAGCAGCCCAAAAGAGACTAACCCCACCCCGCCTGGTGAATGGACTGGTGAAAATGTCTTTTAGGGCCTGTGCCCCACCCTCCTGTCTAACATTGAAAAAGTCAGAAGCATTGTCCATTGAGGCAGCCAGGCTGCCCTTATTCTGGTACATTAGAAAATAGGTGCACAGCAAATTGAAGAGGACAATAATAGGTGCACAGCAAACATGTATTTAGGAAAACACAAAACATAAAGAAATGCTTACATTGCGCACAATATAAATAACACAGAATGCAGATTTCTGATATAGACTATAGACCAGCAAGAGGCAGCCATTTTTCCCAAAATGGATGCCACATCATGCATTACAAATGGCGGCAGGCCTTGAGCCTTAGGGAAATTTGAAAGTGACGAACAAACAGAAAATATAGGGCTGTGTGGAAGCTCAGACAAATAACAGTTCAGGCCAAGGTTATTGAGAAAAAGGAGGGCTTGGATAGAAGCCAATGCACCGTGATCTAGCTGTTGAAATGGTAGGAATATACAGTTTTCAGCATTGATACTCAAGGGGTTTTCTTTAAATAAAATTTGGCAGTAGGATAAAGTAGATAAGCTCAGGCGAGATAAACTATAAAAAGGCAGCAATAAATCTCATGTCCTTTGCAGAACTTGCTCAAGTGTGTGTCATCAAAGAACTGCTAGTTTCCAGTTTTAAATTTGTGAAATATGTCTCATGTTCACTGAAATAAGGGATAGTCTGAGTCATTGTGACAAGGAATAATAATGTGTTTCGGGAAGTGTTTATGTGCAATGAAAAAAAGTAAATGTATTTTTCCTAGAAGAAATTTGGCCTATCATATTGTAAGGTTCATATTAACAGAACCATTGTGTAATTTTTGCCATCTTATAAAAGCATGGAATATGCAGAAAGACAGTGAGAGTTTCTTTTTCAGCTTGTAAACAGTTGATTATACCAATGCTTCCAGCCGGCTGTCTTTATTTCTCAGTCTTGCACGGGGTGTGTGTTTCCAAAGATGGCTGGCTGCATGGGGGTATTTTTGAGGGATGACCTCTCTTTAAGATTACTGTCATTGTATGTTGGTCTCTGTGACTGTGTATCTCTTTGTGTGCCCGTTTGTCTCCGACTTTGCCACCCAATATGAAGTAACTCTACTGACTGAGCCAGGACGGCACTTCAGGCTCTCTCTCCACTTCTTGCCCACTCTATTGAATTGGCATTTCTGGAGCTCATCCCCATCTGGGCAGCTCCCTTTGAAAACCAATATCCATCTACCACCAATGATACAGTCAATGGCTTATAACACTGCATAGAGTTTTTTTTAAAGAAGGCTACAACCTCCCAAGTTAGCATTTCTTTGTGAAATGAATCACACTTAAACAGTGAGATAATTTCTACATAGCACTGGCATGACATAATAGAGGGTTGGGCATTTATGATAGATGGAAACGTCTGCTTTTTCTGCTGGTTTAATCAAAAGGGCCAGAGATAGCCTGCAGAAGTAGGCGTTTGTGGTGACAGGAGTGAGGGGCCCAAGTAAATTGCCAAAATAAGGTAAAATCTGAGAAGGAGAGGAATTGTGATTAATTTATAGTATTTTAGTAGATGATTAGGCTCGTTTTCCTTTTTGTGGGATGTGTTAGGGCAATCAAGTGAGTGCCTCTATGTCGTCTGAACACCATTGGAATTTCTTTTGAAAACTATTTGTTTTCTGGTATGTTATTCCAGTTGAACAAAAGACTACAATTCCCAGAAAGCATTGATCGGTTACACAAAAGCATAGGAATGGAAACACATGCTCAGGCGACATGGAGTCACGTTGCCAAACTACGCTCTCTACTGGGAGGCAAAAACAGTTTCAGTAAGGAAAAAAGAAATAAGGGATCGGGAGTTGGACAAATGGACGTGTTGAAGGCTGCAGGGATTGCACTCCAGGGGGTGACTTAATTGGTGGTGGCTGTGTTTTATTTACTGTGAAAAAATGTATGTGCAAAGGGCGAAAACAATTACTGTATCAACCATTCATGACAAGGAGAACAGTTTAGAGATATGTCTAGTAAAAAGGTTTTCTTTCTTGATGCTTGAGGTATTGAGATCACATTCCTATGTACAAGTTACCATCATTACATAGGTTTTGCTAGGATATGTCAAGATAAAACCTATTAAAGTTATTGCCATCATAGCATTATAATTTTGTATTTCTTAGAGCTTCATGCAGGTGGACCACTTCTAAGCTCGGCAGTATTCAGTGTTGTTATTACCCACCGAAGGTACTCAATGTATCGCCCCCAGAATGCCCAAGGGCCTGATCATCACCACCATGGTTTCAAACTTGTCGCATGGCATTGTCCCATTCCCAAACAAGTACTTTGCACATGAGCTATCCATCCGGCATGCAACTATAAGCCAGAAATTAACATTATGTGCAGAGGAACTCAACCCATTAGGTAGCTGTTGCCATCACCAGCCTAAGTACTTATGCCATTTTCTAGATTTTGACATCAAGTGCTCTAACCATATACTAAGTTTTTCCATTATATGCTCATGCACTCAAACCATTTGGCAAGAGTTATACTTTGTTGAGGTACGCCGATCAGATGGCAACATGACTGCTTCACCTCATAGCGCACGCACTTCTCTGGTATTCCCCTATAGCGCTTTGAAGTACTTTCAAGGCATTCTTTATAATCTAGCCTTACTTATTGTAGCTGGGAACTGCCTTCTTTTTTTTGCCACTGCCTAACTCTTTCCATTTATTTCAAACCCATCCTCTATTTGTCTGCTGGAGCATTCGGAACGGCCTCCGAGGGCTGTATTCACCAGCTGAAGAGAGCTTTCGGCTCTTGTTGCACTTTCAATTGAGAGCAAAATTGTGTGAAAAATAGATCACGCAGCAGCAATAGATGCTTTTTTGTGGAATCTTCATCTAGGATGGGGCCCTTCATTTAGACAACTAACAAAACCAATGAGATAGAAAATGAATTCCTAGTTGAAATATTGCTCTATATGTTGGGCTCCCTCTTGCCTCCCCACATTAACAAAAAAAAAGATAGCACTGTCCGGGGAAGTGCCTCTGGTGGCTGAAAACAGTGGGCTGAGAATCTGTATATGGCCCTTCCCCCAGTGAGACTGTATTTTGCCCCGAGTACAATATTGTCTGGAAACTGGCTCCATCTGTAGATCTCCTGCCAGCCAATGTTATCCAGCAGCTGAGGGCAACCATATGCCTCACTTTTTGCTACTGGCACAAATCCCGATCTACTGCTCCCTATAACGAAGCTCTCCTTGCTCTCACCCCTGCTTGGGACCCTGCTAAGTTGCTCAGCTATTGCATCTCACTTCCTGCTCTCATCCTTGCAAGCTATACATGGCCTTGCAGTCAATGCTCGACCCCTTCGACTTCACTATTTCTCCTAATCCCAACTCCTTCCTTTCCACCATCCTCATCCTCTCCGTCTAATTAAACTTTCCACCAGCAGCCCACGGTGAGCTGGCACATACCCTCCAAGTCCTCCTGCTGGAACCTTCATAACAGAAACAGTGCATGATCTGCTGCCCTAATCTCCTGGTACCTCTCACTTCTCTTCAACCTTTCACTTTTCAATGGTATCTTCACATCCAGTTTCCAGGTGGACACTGGGATACCCATTTTGAAGAAGCCCGCCGCTGATCGATATATTCCAGCCAAATACTGACCTGCCTTCCATCTTCCCCAGAATTCAAAAGCTCTCAAACATTTCGTCTTCAACTGCAACACTGACTACCTGGAGGCCAATGGCTTCAGCGACCGCCTTTAGCCTTGGGTCTGCAGAACACATTGCGCAGATACAGTGCGTACCCACAAGTGTAACCCTGTACCGCCCTCCCTGAGGGTCACCGCCACCATCCTTCTTGATCTTTCAGCTGCGTTTGACACAGCTGACCACTTCCTCTCCAAAAGACCCTCTCACACCCTGGCTTTCAGGGGACCCTCCTCACTTGGGGGGATTCCTCCCTTGCTGGTAGCTCCTTTTCCATTTCCTGGAACCCTGGTATCTTCTAGGTCATCCCCCTGCTGCTAGGGGTCCTGCCAGGGTCTGTAGTTGTCTCCCCTCTTCACACTTGAAACACTGGTCCGTCCTCTCAACGGGACTCCCCCACCCTCCCTCATCCCCAAAAGGCTGGGCCACTGCCCCATCCTCCTGATGGAATTCCACCAGACTGGCCCCAATCAGGCGGAGTTCTGGCCCCAGGCTCCGAATTGCACTCCCCCATCTGGTCCCCAGCAGGCTGGATTATTGCCCCAGCTTCCTTACGGGCCTCCCAAAACGGGTGCCCATTCAGGTTGGGGTGTTGCCCCAACCTCCTAATAGACTTTCTCGCCCTGGTCCACAGCAGGAGGTGTTATTGCCCTAGCCTCCTAATGGAACCCCCCCCATCCTGATCCACGGCAGGATGGGCTACTGCCCCAACCTCCTAATATAACTCCCCCACCTAATCCCATGCAGGCTCTATTTCTGCCCCAACCGCCTAATATAA
The DNA here is from genome assembly GCF_040938575.1 of Ambystoma mexicanum. Lineage (NCBI taxonomy): Eukaryota > Metazoa > Chordata > Amphibia > Caudata > Ambystomatidae > Ambystoma > Ambystoma mexicanum. Next base: position 16,793,817 of record NC_090926.1, read on the forward strand.
CTCCCCCACCTGTTCCCATGCAGGCTCTGTTTCTGCCCCAACCTCCTAATATAACTCCCCCACCTGGTCCCATGCAGGCTCTGTTTTTGCCGCAACCTCCTAATATAACTCACCCACCTGGTCCCATGCAGGCTCTGTTTCTGCCCCAACCTCCTAATATAACTCCCCCACCTGGTCCCAGGCAGTCTGAGTTACTGCCCCAGCCTCTTAATGGGGCTCCCTGATTCTCGGCCACAGCATACTGCAGAACTGCCTCGTGTGACTCCCCTGTAGTCCTTTGCACCTCTTGTGTTGAACGTTGCTACCCATTTCTGCTGCAACCTCCCTTGATTGTGCCTACCTCGCTCCCCAAGCTCTAAACCTAGAGTAACCAGCACCTGCCCACCTGGTGCTGTCTGCCACTTGCACCCTGCCACTCTTCTGGCTGGGTCCCCATCACTGGAACTCCCTGTCCCCTGAATGTACACATGCTCTAAGCGTGACTGGCTTCAAGGTCGGCCTGTAGAACCCCAGGTCGCCCAGAACGGTCTTAGAGTGCTCCCCCACACTCCCATTACTAGATTGCATATTTGTATACGTGTTTACACACTTTCATTGCTGAAGATGTATTTAAAGACTGGCCCATGTACTCTTTCCAGCTGCTTGCCCGCCACCAAGAGGCGTAATCTATTAACCTATATATAATGACCAAATGGGCCTTTCCACAGCGCTTCTTAGAGAAGTACTTTTAATTTTCAATAAATAAATACAAATACATTTCTTTGGGGCCCGTCCGCCATTTATCATGCAATGCAGCAAGATATCAGATGCATAAACTATTCTAGTCTTTCTAAATCAGTAATGAGCAGTTCACACAATCCCAATGTTTCTTTGCATTCTGGGACTTGTGGTTCAGAATTATTCTTGTGGGAACAATTGTTACAAGTACCAGATTCCAGAGAAATTAGAGAGGGATAAGCTACTCCCACGTAATACAAGACAATCAACTGCCATTTTTAAACCACAAACTTTTCCCCCATGCCTTAAAGATGCATGGGAACATTATCCATTCCATTCGGGAGACACTACTCCAGTCCTGGTTTTAACTTTGTATTTTGGGACCTGAAATTCTGCATTCTAGCATGTTAAATGCAGAACTGCAAGTCCCAGAATGCAAAGTTAAAACAAGGCCTGAGCTAGCGTCTCCGTAATGAAGTAGATCATGTTGACATGTACGCCCAGTCCACCCACACCATCTTCTTGAAGTGACCTCTCGTGAGTAAGTGTGTTGTCATGTTTGTAATTTCTCTCTGCTAACGTGAGGGGCTGAGGTGACTGGCATCTGGGAATCTAATCTGATATTGGCACTTGGCCGTAAAGGTTTTGATTCTGAGTAAATAACTGTCTTTCTTGACCTCTGATTTTACATATGCTTAGTGTATTCCTTTTTTTAAGCTGTAAAGTGTACTGGCTCCTCCCTCTTAATTTCTTCCCCTTATCTGCTGGGTTCAGTGGGCCGATTTATGAATTCCCCGGGGGGGCCCAAATACAGGAAGTGACATCACTGGCAGTTATATGACCGCAAATTTGCATGTAGTCGCCAACTTGGTGCAACGGCGCGCGGGGGGCGGGTGTTGGCACGCGCAGCGCAGAACAGTGGGAACATTGGCTAGCATGCACTGCATATACTAAAGTCAAGAAAGAAGGAGATTTAAGCCTTCGAGTTGCATTCCAGTAAGACATCACTACCCCTACTCCACCGCTCTATAATCGTCCAGCAACACAACTAGGATGGGAGAATGAAATGCTTGCTAAACAGAAGGTAAAGCTGCAAGGTGGAGTACCACCACCACCACCAAAATAAAAGTTACCAATTCAAGGGAAACGAGAAGTAAAGACGTTTCCGATTAAAAACTACCAAGCAAGACGTGTGTGGTGCCATAGCTCAGTAAAACATCAACAATTGAAACTTACAATAGTGCTGCTGTAGATTGGCCAGCCACAAGTGGAATTTGCTAAGAAGTTACCTCTGGGAAACCAGATAGAGTTAGGGAGGTAGCTTAATCTTAAACCTTTCAGTGGACACATCAGATGTGCTGCTGAAGTATAATGCAATCCTGGCTGAAGTATAATGCAATCCTGGCTGAGGTATAATGCAATCAAGTGTGGCTTCAGACTTGGGGGAGGGGGGAGAGTGTTAACTGCTTTTAACATTGTAGTTTACCAAGAATTCTGGTAAAGTAGTGTACAATGTTAAAAAGCAGTTACCCAGGCTCACCCTGGAGCCAGGTGATGTTTGGGACTGATGGAAGCACTTGCGTCTAAATGTTGTAGCCATGGTTGTCTCCATGTTTTAAAAACTCCCACTTTCCGGGTTTTCAACATTCATTTGAAACACCCCTTATTCAAAAAATGAAGGAGTCAGTAAAAAAGCCAATGCTGGAAAGCCTATTTCGCACAGAGTAAGACCCAAAGGGTAAGAGCGACTGTATAGCAGACCATGCCAATGTAGGATACTCCAGGATTACCTTCAGTCAAAATTCACCCACTGTAATGTTCCTAAATTCAGATTGCAGAGTAGTGTCTGACTGAACCTCAATCAGCTCTTCCTGGGCATCAAATGGATGATGCACCACCTCCACTGCCAGATAAGTCTGCATCACCCAGTCATTAATGCCAGCATTTACTTCAGGGAAGTATTCATCAAAGCTGGACCTTAATGTTGCTAGGTGGCTTGTCCAGCTCCAACTGTTCTTTTGCAAAGGTCTAGCTTCCTCTTGAAGGCAAATACTTTTTTATTCATTCTTTCCTCTGTGTTCCCATGTCCACAGGAATGCCCCCAAAGGCGGGATTGGGAGTTTCTGGGGTGGTGAGGTCTAGTGGTCTTAGTTTCCTTTATAAAATACACAAATCACATAGTATGTCAACCAGACAATGTATCATTGTGTACAGCTTAAAGGGGGCCACCTGACCCAAAGCAGCACACTAGGAGATGTATTTTGGAACAATCAACATTGTAAACACACCTCTAGTTTAGATTGTAAAGAGTGCTTGGCTGCAATTACAAGCACCCAGTTAATAACGACCAGGCTTAAAACACTTAATCAGCATTCAGTGAGTAAAATAACCTTATAAAAATAAAATACAGCTTTGCATAAAATTACAGAGAATTTTGGGATTATGGGGGTAATACCGCTGAAATCCACCATGGAGTCCTAGGGACTCCAATTAATGGGGACTAACACTGCCTACCACCACTTGTAATCCGGCAGTAATACCACCAGACCAAGTGGCAGTAATGGTAGTGCAGTTTGGTGGTATCTCGGCAGATTTACAGGCCACACAGAGACATCACCTCTCTCCATGATGTTGTCTTTTATTGTAAAGTGGATTACCAGGTTTCAGACCTGTAAAATACCCCTGTCTCCTCAGGTGACTCAGACCCCCACCATTCCATCCTACATAAACTTGATGCCCCCAGGCTGTTCTTCTAGTCTACTTTTATTCTACCCATGTAGATCCAGGAACATCATACTCCTGTTACTGTCATGGATTATTTTACTTCCTGTTCCTTAAAGCCAAGGGTCTTAAACATGTGGCTCTCCAGATGTTTTGGACTACGACTCCTATGATCCATCACCATTGACTATGCTGGCTGGCACTGATGAGCATTGTAGTCCAACACATCTGCAGAGCTAAAGGTTAGAGAACCCGGCGTCCAAGCAGAGGCCTGGAACTCCATACTGCCACAAGCACCTTATCATTTGACTCTGGCTCTGAAATAGAGACTTTATGCAGGCCCTTTACCTACAAACACTGGTTGTTAATATTATACCTTGGAGCTGCACGCGTTAATAGCACTAGTGCAAGAAACGTTCAGGATGGGCGGTAAAAAGACTTCTGTGGGTCTTATGCGGCCTATGAGTTCACAGGGTTTGGTTGACCAGGGAATAGCACACGAGGCATGGAGTTGGGACAGGATGGCAGGTTAGCTGCTGGCAACCTTTCAGGTGGCAACCGTAAACCCATGAAGAGGGAGCGGAGATGTGCAGTGCTTCTTTGCCCCCCTGATTCTCTGATTTGTCAGAACTACATTTTCAAAGCCTCTCTCTGAATGGAGTATGAGCGCATTCATCTCTCAGTTGACTCACACAGTTATTGTTCTGTCTGCGTCTTTCATTTGTTATAAAACAGCACCCAAGGTTGGTGGCTCTCAGGGGGTAGGGAGCCTGGGATGCTCCAAGGACAATGAACTGGCAGCCAGGGGGTTTTAGCAATGCGCTTCTTTTGTAAACAAAATGAACCCCCCAAAAAATCTTTTTTTTGAAACTGCACCAGTAAATCATCAAGAATCGATGACTGGGAGAGAGGCTAGAGGAGAGCGATTCCCCCCTAATTTGTATGGTACAGTAGCACAGATAGGAGAAAGAGGTTGGTTGGCTCTCGACTTACATCTACCTGTTCAGTAGCACACCTGGGAGTGGGTAGTTGAACTGGCTTTGGGGTCCCCGTTTCTCTGTGATAGCATACTCTTGAGGGCATACTTTTGTAATGAACATTTAATTGCAACTGCATGTGTATACCAAATATGTTCTAGCACTTCTATGACGCTTTGGCAGTTCCACACCACTGCTGCCACCCAGGGTTGCCCCCAATGGCCTACCCCTCGCCTCAAAAAAGTGGCCCACCCCTCGCCTCACGACACTTGACCTCTGATGATATCACCGCAAGTGATGTAATTTGACCCCACACCAAAGTGACATCCCGGGAAGCGATGAAACACAACCTTTCACCCCTTGACAAAATAGGAAGTGGCATCAAATAGCATTGTTCCTAAGTAAACTACACTACGAAAAATATGGTTATGATTTCACTAAGGTGATATACATTTCATACAAGAATGGATCACCATACGTATCATTAATATCTGTGGGTATAGATCCATATTGTCAAATTACTGCGACTCCAAGCAGAACTCCAAGGCCACATGATAATATGGTATTATATAGCACTTACCCTTAAGATCTTTTTTATAGAACCGATATGCATACAATATCACCCAACCTGTGTTGGTACTTATATCGACCCAAGAAGGATGAAAGGTTTTTGAAGAATAAAAAATGAAAAAATAAATTTGAAAAAAAATGAATTTTCCGAATTTTTTTTTTCAAACCGCCCCAAGCATGGCCTGAAACCGGCCCTTACTCCCCAGGGATGATTTCAGCCCGGTCAGGGGCCAATCTGTCCCTGCTGCCACCACCCATAGTGTGACAGAGGCCGGCCGTTATGGGGCCTCAGGCTCCATTAGGAGCCTATTCATGAAGACAAAAAAAAGCACACTCATTCTTTTGCCGCCATAACCATCATCAAGGCAAAAGAAGGTGTGTGCTTTTTCTTTTGTCTTCATAAATAGCCGTGGATCGGGCTGCTGCTTGTTAATGAAGCAACAGCCCGACCCTTTGGTCATTTATCCGTTTTTTTTCTTTTCAAACTGTGGATGCGAGACCCCGCCCCCCCCCCCCCCGGGCATGAGGCTGTGGCCCACCAGAGGGGCGCGCCCCACAGTTTGAATACAGCTGCGCCTAAGCCCTCCCCTCCAGGACCATACACCAATGAGTCCTAGAGGGGAGGGCTTAATCGCACATTTTCGCGATTATATCCGGCCGAGAGAAGTGATGCAGTATCGATGGAAAGGGCTCCGACTTGATTTTGCCATGGGGGGACAGGGGGGGTTCAGTGCCCAAGGGGACGTTTATTGATGAATGTGATGCCAAAAAAAAGAGGACCGTTTTGACCAAAAAAACGTGCCCCCTCCAGCATTTTGTATTTTTGGTTCGGGCATTGGCCTGTATTGCCCTGTAGGCCAGTCCGAGCCGGTCTATATGCTAAGAGCCCGGCTTGTATTGGGAGCTCGGTTCACTATATAGAAATACTTCTTGTGCAATGTTCCCTTTGCATGCGGCCGTCCGGGTTCTGACGGCTCCGCGTTGTCCACCGCGGCTCTGTGTGTGCGACTCTCTGGTCGCAGGTGGAGAGAGTGACCCCTGGGGCCCGCGCACCTTCCTCCTGATTCACCTTCCTTGGCGGTAGTCGGGCCTCCTCGGTCTCCCAGCTCGCTGCAGATCACCGCGCGTCCCACCCGGGTATGGCAATGCTGGAGACCATGTACGAGCTGACTGGATGAGACAGGGAGAGAAAGGAGGGGGGAGGGGAAAGTGGGTGAGAGGTGGGGGAAGAAGGGGGCTGGAGAAGGGAGTACAAACGGAGCGTAAACTGCCATCCGGTGATAGTGCCACTGAAAACACGGGTCACTTCTGATATGCTCAACCAAAGCCATCACACCCTTGAGTACTGCTGTAGCAGTGCCAGGGGGTGGGCATCTTATCAGGACCAGTTACTGGCAGCATATCAATTGCCAGATACAATTCCAGGTAGAGTCATTATGTGGCCAGATACAGCTCTTTTGCCAGTCGAAGCCTCATATGCCAATTACAGCCACACGCCTCCCATCACATGCCAGGTTTTGCCATCCAATACCCAGGTGACGCCACATATCAGGATGCCTGCCACCTTACTCGGTACCGAGGACCCCCCAGAGGTCTACAGTTCTCAGAAGGCAGTGTGCATCCCCCAGAGCAAAGTGCTCTCAGGACTCCATCTCCCCGTATGCCCTGCCAGCAAACAACATGCCCCTACACCCATCCTATCCCACAGTGCACCCCAGCCCAAAGGATGCAGACGACTGAAAGTCCCAAAATGCACCGCGCATCACCCAACATGACGTGGCTCGAAATGCACTCCACCTCACTCGCCACAGGTGTCCCCACAGTATCACATTACAGATTTCAAACAGCCTTTGTCTCACTAATCACACATTCCCTCACATGACTATATATCCCAGAATGCACCGTGCCTCACTCAGTACAGCTGTCACCACCAGAGTAGCTACCACAGAAAACATTTTCCGTCACTCAGACTCACAGGGCTGAGGCTCATGATGTATCGCGCTCCTTTAATACAGAGGTGTCAGCACCACTGAGCCCCAGCTCTCTCACAGCATGCACACCCACAAGGTAGACGACGGCAGAGTGGTGCATGCACTCTTTCCCACAGATGCCTCCACAGAACTGCCTCTTATGGAATGCTGTCTGAACCCGAAAATGCCTACGTCTACATTTCCCAGAATACAACATATTACACAGCGCAAAAGGGGCCTCACAGGGCATCGAGTGCAGGCATTGTTATTGACTGGGCAAGGAGCTTTTTTTGGAAATATATAGACTGTTGTGGTTATTTGTACTGAGTGTGGCAGGGTACATTCAGCGGACGAGGACTTTTTCGCACGAGACCTGATATTGAAGATTAGTCTGGGATTTAACCCATGAATTGAGACCAAAGACCTAAAGAGTACTTTTTCAAACAAGCACCATTGGCCCAGATTTGAAAAAGACGAGGAGATTGTCGAAACACGTCTAATCACAAAGGGCACTGTCAAATGCACAATAACATTTTTTGAAAGGAGGAAAACAACAGAAAAATGAAAACCAAAAAATGTGCAACACTGAGAAAGGGGTCAATTATCTTCCTTTCTCGGCAAACCGTGGGCGCATGGGAACATGTCAATGTAACTGCATGAATTTGTCTTTTAATTAAACGGAGTTGAGGAACCAGATACTCCGTTGTTACTCTCCCAATGCGACGCTGAAAAGGCAATCATCAAGTACATGCAAGGGCGCTGAGGTCCAACCCCCCCCAAAAAGTTCCTCAGAAAAGCCTTACATTCCGAGGCATGTTCTGCTCTAGACACAGCTTTACTCAGCGACACAGGGTGCATTCTGGGACGGATGTGCATTAGATTCAGAAAGTACATTTGTGGATGAGTAGTGCTGCGAGAGTATCTCTAGGATGTTATGAGTAAGACAGAATGCATTTTAGGATGTTTAGTTAAGTACCCAGTTACTGTTACGAAATGACTTGCAAGGATAGTGAGTTGAGTAGTGTCTACACTCAGCCCTGCACTACTCAGGGGTATGCAGTGATAAAATCGCGGTAAAAATGTCGCCTGAACAAAAAATCCCGGCAAACATGCTGTGGTTTGACCCATTAAGGGTGTACCCCATTCAGACCCTCCAGTTTATAGAGATTTTGCGATCCCGCAAAATGTTGCGAAAACAGCCATTTTTGCGCAAAATGTTGCGGAAACAGCCGTTTTGCGCAAAAACTGCTGTTTTTTGCAAAAAAAAACTGCAGAAACTACAAAAAGAAAATAATCCTCAAGGTCCCAGATTCTCAAAACTTATCAATGCAAGAAATGAAATGCGCAAACACATCTCATCACTTACGTCCAAAAAAAAGAGCAGCCCAATCCACAAGGGACACTTGAATGTGCACATTGTATGCGCGCACATTCAGATGGTCTTTTTCGCCTCTGAGTAAATCAGGGGGCGTTTCTGCCAATTTAAAAGCGCATCCTAAATATCCACGCAAGATGCACTTTTAAATGTGCCGAAGCTGTAGGCAATCCTATGCGCACAGGAGCTGGGGGTGCCACTGCATGACAGGGGGCCTCATTATAAGTCTGGCGGTATTTATTTTTATTATTAGCCATGCCGGTAAAAATGGCACGGCTGGCGCTGGAGTCATTTTCTTTCTGGCAGTCCCTCCGGCCAGTCTTTGGAAAAAAGAAAATCCCCATTACCATCGAGTCCCATTGGACTCAATAGGAATGGGGTGGACGGCTGCACCAGCACTGTGTGCAACAGTGTCGGTGCATCCGTCAAGGTCTGCGGCCGGTTGCCGTTCCGCCCACCAGGTCAGACCTGGCGGGCTGAAAGACACCCGCTCGCAGAACTCGTAGTTTGCTGGTCCGGAAACAACAGTAGCAGCAAATTTACTGGTACCGTTGTTTCCGGACCGGCAACCTCATAATGACCCCTACGGTCTTTCTTGACCCGGTCATGCATCTTTTGAAGGTATGAACCGCTGCTATGTCGCTTGCATTTCTGTTCCTCAAACAGGATAGCAATGTGTTTTTGGGGTCACATTTTACATTGGATGCGCTGGGAGCTTGCAGAATACTGTTGGGAGAGCGCTTCTATTCAAGGTCCTACCCATTTTGCCCCCAAAAATCAATCGAATGGTACAATTTGACCTATTTTGCCAGTACCATTCGATCAATTTTTATAAATACCGAACATTTGGAGCGGGAGTTGCGGGGGTGTCACCCGCCCCTTATGTTCAGTATTTTGGCCATGGGCGTTGCAGGGGTGTCCCCTGCTTTCTCAAAATTGGATGTGGGGGTCTGAAAACAAAAAGAAAACTAAAAAGGGACCCTGCGGCGTCGGATCCGTCCTGCAGTAGAGGGACTGATCTGACACCGCAGGGTTGGAGGGGAAGCGGTAGCGACCAAGCAGTTAACTTGGTGAGGGGGTGGGTTGGTGGTGAAAGGTACATTTTGGGTTGTTTGGCTGAAGTGCAAATCTATTTGCGGCAAATTTGAAAAACTGTTCTGCCAAGCCAGAGACATCTGTGATTCTTCCTATTAAATTAATAAAAAAAGATACATAATAATGACACGCTGACTGTCTTTTAGCCGCATTCTGCCTCTTTAGATAATATAAAATGTCCAGCACAAATTCTGCAATAAATAAAGGTTTGCGCCGCTAAATTTGCCATTTCATGCCGTAAAATCCTGGAGGTCTGCCCATTACACCAGTTAAGGAGAGCGGGGGTTTCAGGAGTGTCCCCCGCTCCCCTTAAATGGTATAATGGGTCAGAGCCCTTGACATCTGATGACATCACGGCAAGTGATGTCTATTGATCGCACCCTGAAGTGATATCCCGGAAGCGATGGAACACAACCTTTCACCCCTTGACAAAACCGTAAGAGGCATCACATCGCATTGTTCCTAAGTACACAACGAAAAATAGGGTTACGATATCACTGTAATGTGATATACATTTCATACAAGAATGGATCACCATATGTATCGTTAATATCAGTGTGTATCCCATATTACCAAATGACTGTGAATGTAAGCAGATGTCCAAGGCCACATGATAATGATGATTTATTATACAGCACTTACGCTTAAATGCTTTATATAGAACAAATATACATTAACTATCACCCAACCTGTGTTGGTACTAATTTATCAACCTCAGAAGGATGATTAGCTGAGTTGGCCTTGCCGGGATTTGAACCTGCAAACTACAGATCCCACACACATCACAGCAGCAAGCGCTCAACCCACTGAGCTATCTTTCCAGCTATAGCTATCTTACCCGCTATAGTAAAATAAGGAATTGCATTTCTGAATGTTCTCAAAGTCAGAAAGCAAATTTCACTCTGTAGTGGATACCATTAACCTGGTAACTGAGATTTAACCTAGGCCAGTGCATCTGCAGGTCTGGTGCAAAGTTGGCCACACGTCAAGCCTCCGTGGATCTATTTTTCAGGCTCCAGGGGTTGCCAAAATACATACCACTGGTTCATAACTGTGTATTAAGCAATAAGCCCAGAGCAGAGGGGGCATTACCACTTCAGGTAATTCCCAGGGGCCTATAGTTATAGGCCCGAACAAAGCAAGGGCCTTAACGAAGGCCTGGGGCATTACCTGAAGTGGTAATACACCCCTGTGAGGGGCTTATTGCTATTCGTACCACTGCTCGTAAGGCCAGTGTACTAAAAGCATTTTCTTTTCTCCTTCTCCGTTGCGAAATGTTCCCTTTCCATGGTGGTGTGCCGCACATCGGGAGCGGACACGCTGGGGCCAGAAGTGTACCCGGCGCATCCGCTCCCGATCAGGAAGGGATTAAGGTAAGTGCGGCAGTGGGGGAGGGAAATATTAGGTAAAGAAGGGTGGGGGGTTGGAGGGAGAGCCACTTAGCTCATTCTCCAGTGAGGGGAGAGGGTGGTGGCTTGCCCTGAGGAGGCTAAGGGTAGCGGAATTACTGCCTGATAACACACGTGTTTTGAGCCTCCCCATTGGCTGGGAGGCCGCCACCCCCTCCAGCCGGGTGCTGATTTAGAGTAGCGCCGAGAAAGCAGCGCCCTCACACGGCACACATTACAACAAAGCATTAATTGTGGCACAATGAAATCAAGGGCCACTTTATGTGCTATGGTCAAACATTTCTACACTGTACACACGCTTTGAGGCACAAGGATTTTGTCATGTGACTGACGACTCTGAGATGGAATGTCTTGTGATGATCGGAACAGAGACAACAGCTGAAAAAAAACATGCTATAACTGCAACTTGCAAAAAGAAAAATACATAGTCCGAAATGGATGCTTATTCTACCCTAAATGTTTTTTGGAGGTTTTTGTCTGCATTGTGAATTTTAGGTGTTTAAGAAGAGACTAAATCAGTGACTCACCACTGAAGATTGCCTGAAATAAACCTTTAATGAGTCTAGCAATTATTGTATAGAATTCCAGAAAGAGAAATTATTTGTTATTTCTATTCTTTATTTTCTAGGGTCACTGCTCAAAGTGTTACACTTGTGGAACCCCCTGTTTTTTTATAGGCCTGAATAATGTAGAGAAGGAGCCAAGTACCCCCTCCTCAAGCATCTCGCCCATGTTGCCTATATGTTCGGAACCAGAGTGTGAAGTGCGTGCAGTACCAGTGAAAATACCAATACCAAGGAGAATCCGAGAAGCCAGGTTCCCATTTAGAAAGCCATACCTACATGCAAGACAGTATGATGGCCATTTGAATGAAATACCAGAAGACGTATGAAAAATGAGCAAAAGAGCAGATTGGTGACATCACACAAAGTAAGACTGATGCACCCAGAAAAGATGCAGTGACAAGAGAACATAAATATTCTATAAGAGTCAAGGGAGTATCAGAGATAAGTAACATTTTAGGATCAAGTTGAAGCTGTTTATGTTGCAGAAATAATGAAGATATCAAGATTTTTACAAATGTACAGATGCAAAGAAACGCAAGTAGACAAAGTATTCTTGAGGCTAGCTATGTAGTGAATAGATTGCGGCATGCGCCAACGTGTGTATATATATATAAATATATATATATGTGTATATATATATATATATATATATATATATATATATATATATATATTACATGGACGCAGTAGCGTCCATGTAGTTATGGTTAAGTTGGTGTTTCCATAGGAAGAGCATTTTTTGGGTGGCTTATAACTTCGCTCCCTCTGGACGAATCCTCACCAAACTAGCAAAAAAAGTATATGGCCCACTCTGAATTTGTTTGCAAAGTTTGGAGAGGTTTGGTCCAGGGGGGGCAAAGTTGTAGGGGGGGTCCCAAAACTTTAGTTTTTTCCCATAGGCATAATGGGAAAAAACTTTGCGCACGCCTACAGCCCAAACCGCTGGACGGATTTACACCAAATTTGCGGCAGGAGCGGGGGCTTGGTCCCGAAAGCGTGCTTTTGCAAATTTGGTGTAAATCCGTCCAGTAGTTTTTTTTTTAAATGACCAAAATGTAAGGCAAAAAAATTAGTGATATCTCCATTTGCTCCGCGGACGGACTTCCCGGTTCGCTCTGCAGACAGTGCCCTGATTGGCCGAGCGGCTTGTGTGATGTCTGCGGATATGCAACATGCTCGCTGATTGGACGGCGTTGTGCGTGAAGCGCGTCAGATTTTCTGTGGCACCCGCCATCTTGCATTCGCGGACGACCGCAGACAGCGCGGTAAAACTTGGATTAAAAATTGTATTTAGTGGAGTGTGTTGGTGTGTAAGAGTGTTTGGGGAGGGTGGGGGAGTATGAGATAGGTTCAATGTTCTGTTTTTTTTATGTGCTAGATGCTTTTGTTGTGTTCGATTTTTCTGCGGACAACACAGCTGTTCTGAAATGTTCTATATAAACTAAATGGTGGGGTGTTCTGAAGACGGAGTATGTGTCCGTTTTGTTTACAAGCAAGCTAAAATTGAGCTAAGAACACTCGCGGTGTCCTTAAATGTTCGTACATAAACAAAATGGGGATGTCCTGAGGACGCTGTCCGTATTGTACTCTGGCAAGTTGAATGTGTTCTAAGAACACTTGCGGTGTCCTGAAATGCTCTGATTACTTACCGGTAATCTTCATTACTCCTAGTCCTACTCTTCCTCGTCACAGTACTGACGACCCTCCTCACCCTCCCTGCGGGGAAGGTCCCATGCTCCGGCTTGGTAATATGAAACTGAGTGATGTGGATGTGGGGGAGGAGTATAGGAATTTAAAGAAATAGAAGAAGGTCCTGTGTCGGAGGCAGGGGCCTCATGAAGTAAGTACTGGGACGAGGAAGAGTGGACGTGGAGGTAATGTTTGCAATTAAACAAAATGGGGGTGTTCTGAGAACGCTGTTCGTATTGTTCGTTGTCAGGTTGAAAGTGTTCTAAGAACCCTCCTTATGTCTGTTGACATTACAATTTCCAATGGGCCTTACCCGACTTTTTGTCCAGAAAACAAACGATAAATCAGGCTGCTGTGCGCCGACATTATGTGATAATCCTATCACTTGCCCCATCGACCTGGCTGACCTGCTTTTGCGACACTAAATCATATCTCCCGCCCCTAAGCCTAACATTATCAAAGCATTCATATTCCCCGTCTCTCTCCATGACGGTACAGGGTGCGTAGCCAAACGCGCCCAGTCGTCTCCAGTCCTACGCGACTTTACACAGAACCCGGAGAACAACACAGATCATCTCACAACACAGCGCGCAACAATTCGGAATATGAAACTGTGATTTATAAGCAAACAGCAGCAAGATTGTACATTTCGTAAAGTACTTTTATTTGACATCAAATGTTTAGAGAATATTCAGCGACTTGCATTTGTCTTTGCTGTCGATCCGCAAAAGTTCCTCTTGAGTCACGCGCTGTTCCTTTGCGGTTCACAGGGTGTTGGTTTATGATAAAAGAAGCACTATGGTCGCACTGATAATCGTAAGGCTGTTCCAACAACGAGGCATTAGACCACCATAATGGTTGGTATGTTGCTTCTAGCCGCTAGTACAGCGTAAGGCCCAGTCGTCTCCAGTCCTACGCGACTTTACACAGAACCCGGAAAACAACACAAATCATCTCACAACGCGCCACAATTCGGAATATGAAACTGTGATTTAAAAGCAAACAGCAGGATTGTACATTTCGTAAAGTACTTTTATTTGACATCAAATGTTTAGAGAATATTCAGCGATTAGCATTTGTCTTTGCTGTCGATTCGCAAAAGTTCATCTTGAGTCACACGCTGTTCCTTTGCGGTACACAGGGTGTTGGTTTATGATAAAAGAAGCACTATGGTCGCACTGATAATCAGAAGACTGTTCCAACAACGAGGCATTAGACCACCATAATGGTTGGTATGTTGCTTCTAGCTGCTAGTACCGCGTAAGGCCCAGTCGGCTCCAGTCCTATGCGACTTTACACAGAACCTGGAAAACAACACAGATCATCTCACAACACAGCGCGCCACAATTCGGAATATGCAACTGTGATTTAAAAGCAAACAGCAAGATTGTACATTTCGTAAAGTACTTTTATTTGACATCAAATGTTTAGAGAATATTCAGCAATTTGCATTTGTCTTTGCTGTCGATCCGCAAAAGTTCATCTTGAGTCACGCGCTGTTCCTTTGCGGTACACAGGGTGTTGGTTTATGATAAAAGAAGCACTATGGTCGCGCTGATAACCTGAAGGCTGTTCCAACAACGAGGCATTAGACCACCATAATGGTTGGTATGTTGCTTCTAGCCACTAGTACCACGTAAGGCCCAGTCGCCTCCAGTCCTATGTGACTTTACACAGAACCTGGAAAACAACACAGATCATCTCACAACACAGCGCGCCACAATTCGGAATATGAAACTGTGATTTAAAAGCAAGCAGCAAGATTGTACATTTCGTAAAGTACTTTTATTTGACATCAAATGTTTAGAGAATATTCAGCGATTTGCATTTGTCTTTGCTGTCGATCCGCAAATGTTCATCTTGAGTCACGCGCTGTTCCTTTGCGGTACACAGGGTGTTGGTTTATGATAAAAGAAGCACTATTGTTGCACTGATAATCGGAAGGCTAGTACTAGTACTAGTACCACGTAAGGGCATATTGGTCCTTGGCGATTGTCCCATAAAATGGTGAGGGTCATGAAGTTGTTTAGAAGTAGCTGCACCTGGCAGTTAAAAAATCTCTCTGCCGGGGTCTGAAAATCGTGGCATTGACAGTACGGAAGGACGTACCTGTTTTAAAAAACATAAATTAGTCTTACCAGCCGATCTTCATTAAAAATATTCATTTTATTTATTAGGGTGTGAAACTATTAGCTAGCGAGGATAGTGCAACGGAGTATGTTAACTTATTCCCATTAACCCACCCTCTGTCCTCTGCCTTTTTCAGAGCCCTCTAAGTGACAGGGGACCAATTTGGCGTTGATATGCGCGGTAGAAAACACTATGCCACATTGAACGAACAAGTACAACTAAACTGGGCTTTAACGCCATGCTATTGTTATTATATTTCGGTATAAAATAATCTAAAGGGTTACTTACATTATATTGGCATTTTCCATTGTCTAAGCGTAGTGCAGTCCCAAAATACGACTTCGTCTGTGCCAACGATCTTTCTCATAGTGATATAATAAATAAAAGTGGTTTCGTTTCAGAAATGTCATCCTTATCGTGTCTTACGTTTTTGCAACACTCCTTCAAAAGAAGTCTTTTAGCACGATCCCTGTCTGTCAAGGTCAAAAAACAATAGAACCTTATAGTGCGAGTCGTGGGCCTCTCCGGCACGCGAGCAAAAAATGGAAGCAGCTGACCTTCACTGTAAACGACCATAAATTCTTAGTTTGCAACATTCTGTGTACAGCCATCTCTGAAAAATTGCTTTTTACACTCCATCTTTGTATATTGTTTGCATGCTAATAAAAACACTTTGTTAAAGGGATGTTATGGTTCCAAGTAAAACCGAAAAACCCTTGAAATTCGACAGTTATGGTAATCTAAGCAACCATAACTCGCGCCACCACCGTGCACTGCAAAGACTAACACCCACGACATCAAAGATGACATCACAAATGTCATTGATGACATCACTGATGTCATCACATGTGTATGTACTTTTCATGAAATATGTGTACAAGGGATTCTTATTATAATGTTGCGAAAAAAGTATCAAGGATCATTGCAATAAATATCATACCCTAATTAGTGCTTTGAACAATGCATTGATATAAATAGCATTCTATTATGGGGTTCTATCTCTTATACTAAGCTACTAATGCAGAAACATAGCATTGTGTGCAGCGTACAAGATGAAGGTATAATATTCGTAATGTTAATATGTTGAATAATGAAAAGATAATTGTTTTCGTAATAGATTTTTGTGTACTGTGAAATATGTAATAAGTAGCTAATAAAACCCATGTATTACATAATTGTATTACTATAGAGAAAACACAAAGAGACAAGAACACATACCAATATACATATACATAGGGTAAATAGCAGCTTTGAAACAGAGAAATCATCATTTATTTGCTTGAAAATAATGCTGTCTTTAAAGCTTGTGTCTTCCCCTATGTATATGTTTCACATGATGTGACTGGACTCTAAGGGAATTACTATAAGAACCTACTTGTAGGATACGTCTACAAATAAAATACAATTTTTAGTTTCTGACTGTTACTGAAGAAAACCATGTGGCCTAGATATGTCAGCAAAAGAAAAAAGAGTGAGCCAGAGGAACACTTGCGGTGTCCTGAAATGTTCGTACATAAAGAAAATGGGTGTGTTCTGAGGATGTTGTCCGTATTGTTCGCTGGCAAGTTGCATGTGTTATAAGAACACTCGCGGTGTCCTGAAATGTTCGAAAATAAACAAAATGGGGGTGTTCTGAGGACGTTCTCCGTATTGTGTGACTTCTTAGCTGTATGCAATGAGGGAATGGCACAGAGAGTGAAGTGGAAATGGTAGAAGGGCTGTCCAAGAGTTACGCGGTCCGCGGACACCGCGGCTGTCCGTGGACAGGGCATGCTACATCCGGGGTTTTCCAGCAAATCCAGCATGGAAAGAAGACTGTAGGGATCAGCCAATTAGATGTTGAGGTTGTGGATTTGTGTTGAAAGAGACTGTGTGTAGTGAAGATGGCAGAAGTGGAGAAAATCAGGGTGTTGGTGCTCGGAGATATGTTTGTGCATGGTTTACAACAGTATGCTCAATGCAGGCATGTTGCAAAGAATTTTGATGTTAAAGGAGTGGAGGTCGTGTGGAGCACTGTGCCTGATTGCAATGGACAGGGAATTGTACAAGTTTGTGAAGATATGGGCAGGATCAACAGTCCCCATGTGGTAGTTTTGCACTATGGTGCTTTCCGTTTGGGCTATGTCAGTGCCCCTACTTTGTTGGCAGATTTGGAACACTTGGTTCAAGCAGTAATGAACATCCTTCCAAAAGCCAAAGTATTTTTTTCTGGATTACTACCTAGGGCAATATGGGACAATAGTTCAGTTTTTTGTCCTCAGCAAAACAATGCTAGGTGTGTAATCAACCGAGGCATGTGTGCCTTCATGCTTAGAGCTGGAATGTTCTTCTGTAATAATGAGAATATTGATTCCAGTAATGCTGTTTATTTTAAAGAAGATGGCATTTCCTTATCTTTTATGGGAAATGCCATGCTGTTTTGGAATGTAAGGGTTCCTTTGGAGAAGGTTATGTGAAGATTTTAGGAGTAAAGTAAGAAAAAAATAAAAAGAAAATACAAAATAACAGGTATCTGTCAAGCATCTGCAAAAAAAACAAAAAAATTGGCTCTTTTCAGAGCCAACCTCAAAGGGGAAATGGGGCACACTATTTAAATTTACAGATTTTCTATATGTCCGCGGACATGGCGGTAGTCCGCGGACATCAAAATCACTAGCTAGGGGTTCAGTATGTTCTATGTTACATGTATTTAAAGTCAGGGATATTATGGTTAAGTTGTGCTACTAAAAATCTATGAAATTCTGTAAAAAAAACTTCACATCATATGAAACATATACATAGCGGAAGACACAGGCTTGAAAGAGAGCAATCCTTTCTGTGCTTGAAGATAATCATTAGGGTTATCAGCACTTTCTCATGGTTTTATTTGTATTACTCTACCTTCCCTGTATATGCTTATATTTGTATACATTATACTCACTCTCCTTTCCTTTGGGTGCAGTCACATCATGTGATACACATATATATGGTAAGTAGCAGCTTTGAAACAGAGCAATAGTTTGTCTGCATAAAGACAATCAGTTAGGTTATGAACTCTTTCTGCTACTACTTCTGCTTTTTTGTTTACTTCACTGTCCCTGTATATACTCATATTTGTATGTGTTGTTGTCTCTTTGTGTTTTGTCTGTAATAATTATGTATTAAGTGGGTTTTATTATCTACTTATTACATTTTTCACAGTATGCAAAACTCTAATAAGAAAGCAGTTATCATTTCACTATTCAACATGGCAAGATTATGAATATGGCACCTTCATCATGTGTGCTGCACACACTGCCTATATTTCTGCATGAGTAGCTTAGTATACTGGATAGAACTTCATAATAGAATGCTATCTATATCAATGCATTGCTTAATGCACTAATTAGGTCATGATATTTATCGCAATGATCCTTGACAGTTTTTGGTCAGCATTATAAGAATCCCTTGTACAGAGTTTTCATGAAAAGTAAATGCACATGTGATGTCATCAGTGATGTCATTAATGACATGTGTGATGTCATCTTTGATGTCCTGGGTGTTAGTGTTAGCAGTGCACGGTGGCGTGAGTTATGGTTGCTTATCTTACCATAACTGCCGAATTTCAGGGGTTTTTCGGTTTTACTTTGAACCATAACGTCCCTTTAACAAAGTTTTTTCACTGAATTTCATAGGTTTTTAGTAGCGCAACTTAACCACAACGTCCCTTTAGCAAAGTTTTTTTACTGAATATATATATATATATATGAAGTGACTGAACTATGGATGATTCCACCACTACACATTTTAGCACAGTTGGACCAGAAAAAGAAAGGCTTTTCCAGTGTGTCGCAGTTAAAAAAGCAATTTAATTACAGGAGCGAATCTCAAAAGGGTGAGGCTGGACCAGCCCCAAGAAGCCAAGGCCGCTTTGGACTGGAATGATCAGACAGTAGTTACAATTGTGCAAAGAAACAAATTCATGTTCAGAAGACGTGCATGAAAACAAGGAAGACATCAGAGGTTCATTAAATAGTAGTATTTTAAATGCACCAGAGCTCACATTTGTGGTCTTCAGTCACGTGGAGGGATCAGAAAGGACAATCATGTCGAACCACACTTACACAAGGAGACAGAATATGCCTCTACTCCTTCGTATTCTCCAGAGCAAGGAACATTTCCAAGGCCAAGTTCAAAGCCTTAGTTGACGTGCAAACCACAGAGTTGATGAGAGATGATATGCTATTTGTCAGGAAGCTATGGTCAAGACCAACCCACCAGCACCTGGAGATCAGCCTGCGTGCTGCTGGCATAGGTGGAAAAGTACTGACGGATGTAACCGTGTCAACCAATTATAGAAGGCCACGTAGTAAAGTGCCCTATAGTTTGTCTAACCAATGGGACGTTGTGTATTTAGTGATGTTCATAGTGACCTATTTGAGGGGTGGGCTTAGTTGCCCCACCTGACGTTAGAGACCCTATCATTCTCTTAGACTAGTATGGAACGTATACCTAGATGTTTCCTTAGACCCAATCACTTTTGCCAATAGGTTTTTGTAGTTTGCTATGCAGGTTGATGTCAGCAATTACGAGTTGTTGCTATAAAAATTATGTTTTTTATGAAATGCTTTGAGATCATGCTGTGAGACGTCCGTTATTGTCGGTTGTACTCCCTGTTTTAGATAATTGACATAAAAACAGTCAAACTTTACCAACTTTCTGAGTTAGTCTGATTATTGATGTTTGAGTATCTTCTGCATCCCCATCCATCTGAAAATATTGCTACCTCGTCTTAAAGGGCTGGGTCGGTAATTCCGGTTCAACAATAACGCCAGCCACTCCAGAAACAAAGGGCCACATGACACTTTGCACAGCCCAGGAGCTTCTATTTAAAAGGAGCTTCCATTTTAGGGGTTGCAAGGGAGACCACAGGGATCACAGTTGTGACCCCAAATGACATACCAGACATTACTATTAAAGCAGCTGTGATTCCAATAATAAAGGTTAGTCACAGTTCCCCAGGTACACCTCCTTCACCTCGTGTTTACATGGGTCGAGGTCAGATTAAACTTCAGGATGGGTGTGAGCTGAGAACAGTAGCAACCCAAACAGCATTAGAACATTGAATCACAAATACAAGACTCAAATCAAGGTTTTATAAAAATTGGGACTTTAATTCATAATACAATCCATGCAAACAATTAGTTAAAAACGCTAAAGACCCACCCCTGTAAGAGAAACACAGAGAAAATACTTCTGATGAGAAAGGGCATTTTGGGTTGATAAGGTGTTCAGGCAAAAGGATTTGAGGAACAATGTCTGTTCAACATTATATCTTCAAATGTATGAAAAGGGGCTTAAATCACTATCGTCCCTTAAACTGGACCAAGAGGATAGGACTGCTTAAAAATACCTTTAGTTCTTGTCTTGGGTGTTATGCTTTGGTACTGAGCATTGTGATTTTGCTGCGATCGAGCTGATGTTAAGACAATCGAATTGTATGGTCCCACTGACGAGTCAGCACCAAGTCAGTTTAATGTGTGGGCTCTCTATTGGTTCAAGTCGCCATTCAAGATGGTTGAGTCGATGGCGTCCAATGGTTCGAAGCAGCAGCCAAGCCAATGGTGAAACAATGCTTCTGCTGGGTTGAGTTGGTGTTCGAGACGTATGAGTCGAGGGCTTCCAGCAGATTGTCAGCATTCAAATTAGTTGTTGCTATGGAGACAGGTTGGTTCGATATGATCCACTATAATGGATCGAGCCTGTGTCTGGATGGTTCAAAAAGCAGATAAGTGGTTCAAGATGTGTTGAGTGCCAAAAGCTGCACTGTGATGCCTGTAGTGGGTGGCTTGAAGCGTGCTGAGTGTAGTATAACCGGCTCAAAGGTGTCTTGCAGCAATGAAACAGGCCACGTGTTTCTGAATGTCTGGGTTGCTTGGCGGCCCAATCCTGGGTCTCCGTGGACCAAGTGAGTCCTTCGGTCCACTCTTTGAATCCAGAAAGTTGTGTGTTACATACAGGGGTCCTTCTCCTCCAATGAGGTGGACCCTGGTTCCAGTATACAGGCAGCAGGGAGGCATTGTTCTACAGCAGTGTAACCCTCCTGTTGGGGAATATAGATTGCCTCTGCTTTGGATGCCTTTTGTCTCCACCTCTAAAGCAAAGGTCTTTGGAATAGGATTCCCAACAGAGGTCTAGCGAAAGCTCCTTCTTGTGAGAGAACAAAGATGAATCAGCTGTGGATGGGGTTTCCCCTCCCTATAAACGTAAAATGTCAAATGAATTTTGTCCAGTCCAGGCTGTTCTAACAAGTGCCCTTTGCCTTCTGATATCATACCCAAAGTGCCTTGACTGAAGGAGATGGGGAGGACAGGAAGCTGTAGAGAGCCTTAGCAAAACCCAAGATGGTGGAACCCCTATCTCAGCCTACCTCTCTCCTTCCCAGCTACTTTAACTATGCCCTCTTCCTGGGTCTGCTGTCTTTAAAGGACCTTGGTGAGCAGCACCCTAGTGTGAGTGTGGCTTTGTCATATTAATGCTCCCCTGAAGCACCTGTTTCCATAGGGCCTCTTGGGAAGGTTTCCTATGCCCTGGGTGAACGGTGTTGGCATTCCTCAGGGAGATCAAAGATGCAACTTCCTGCACGTTGGCCCACATGTCTGTGATGGAGATGGTCCAGCCAGACAGTTTACACACATTCCTGCCATAGCTGAGCCCTGCTCACCAAGCTGACACTAGTATGATGTCACATTTCTGTGGATGTAGAATTGTGTGACCTTAGCAACCACCATGCCACATTTAGGCATGTCTTATTTTGGTACACAATTAACACGTTTTGAATAAGAGGTACGGAAGATTAAAAAGCCAACTCTGTCTTTTGGAACTTTGTGTTCTAGCAGCTGTCAGGAATGTACATCTGACCTTTGAACCTGCCCCACTGCCAAGCAGGTTCTGCATATGCCAGGTACTGGTACAGTAAAGGGACATTAGTGTACTGTTTGTAGCAGTAGCACAGTAGTGTTGGTAGAAATAGGGATTTCTATTTGTCAGGCAGGTATTGTTGAATGAGCCCTGTTTTTAATATTTTGCAGAACCAGAGTGGACTGGAGGCTTCCAGCCCTTTAAAATGAGTAGAAATACCCTGGAGATGGATGTGGATGCAGATTGTAATCAAACATCAATATCCAGATGACACAAATAGCTGGGCAAAAGTTTGTTTTAATGCAAGTATTTAAAACAGGGAGTTCAACAAACATCAGCAATCGCTTGATACTCTAACTCTCAATCATTTGATAAAAACGCTGGGTTCTTATAGCCATAATTGGTCATAGCTGACGTGTTGACCTGCGTCATTACCAACGTCATCCTACGTGGCAAACTACTAAACTTATCGAGAAGCGGGATACTTATAACTAAGTATAGGTGTTATATCTGTATGGAGTGATGAAGAGAAATAATCGGATAGTTAACATCAGGTGGGGCAACTAAGCCCTCCATTCAAAAGGGCTACTATGAACATCAATAAATGTACGACGTCCCATTGGCTACCCAAACTATAGGACCTCCAACTACATGGTCCCCTACAATTGGTTGGCTACTTACCCCCATCAGTACGTTTCCACCTATGTGAGCAGCTTGAAGACTGAACAACCAGGTGCGGATGAATTTCGTCTTAATTCCAGTTTCCCACCAATTAGCATATCATTCATCATCACCACAAGAGTCAAATGTCAATTAGTGCTTTGAAGTTGGCCTTGAGTCTGTACTGTTCTCTGGGACTTTTTAAGGAGTATGGGCACTAGCCGGCTTTCGTGCAAAGGTGTGAATGTCTCCTCATCCAATGTCCTTCCATCACGTGACTGGACACCACGAATTGAGCCTTTTCGTGTATTTGATTTTATTCTTCAATGGTCCTCCAACATCTTCTGCTCTGCTTGACCTCTCCGAAACAAGAGCTTCTGTTCCTTCATGTTAATTGTATCAAATGTCAGCCAACTCCAGTTGATAAGACCTTGGCTCTCTTGGCTCAGTAAACTCCTTAGCTGAGAGTGTATTTCGTTTAATTCAATTGCTTTTACTAACTCTGATACTAAAATTAGGCCTTCCTTGCGTTTGTTCGATACTACTTTATACGTAGTGGAAACATCCATTTCTCTTATTCCATATTTATCTATTGAGGTAGAAATGTATATGTTGGCGCTTGGCGCGGTCTAACTATTTAACAGCATTTGGCTAGCTTCATGATTGCTTTGCTGCTTGCGTTTCATTGCATCTGTACACATTTAAACTAACTATCTTCATCAGGTTTGTGGCATAAATCTCTTCATCTTAATCCCAAGATGTTACTTATCCTTGGTACTTCTTCGTTCCTTATAAATCGTCTGCCTCTCTAGTCTGGTTATCTTCTATATGGAGTCGATTCAGCTTTGTATGACATCACCATTCATCCTTGTCTTTTAGTTTCCTTGCTTCTTCAGTAATCTCGTTCAAATGACCATCTTATTGTCTTGGATGTAGGTATGGTTTCCTCAATGGGTACTTCACTTCCCATATCCTCTTAGGTATAGGTATTCTTATGGATACTGCACAGAGCCCTAGCTCTTCTCTTTGCGGGTTTATCGGTGCGGTATACATCACATACTTTGGTTCATACATTTCAGGTAATGTAGGCGGGG
This sequence comes from Ambystoma mexicanum, assembly GCF_040938575.1. Taxonomy (NCBI): domain Eukaryota; kingdom Metazoa; phylum Chordata; class Amphibia; order Caudata; family Ambystomatidae; genus Ambystoma; species Ambystoma mexicanum. Next base: position 16,817,669 of record NC_090926.1, read on the forward strand.
CCGGAGGAGTGGGGGTACTTGGCTCCTCCTCTACAAGAGTATAGTGGGGGTGCATTTCAAGCCTCTGCCAGAATTAAGTTCCAGATGGTCAGGTGTGGCAGGAGAAGGACAGCTTGTGAATCTTCTCTCTACAGTCTAACTTAGACTGCGTTTTGATAGTTTTTCTACGTGTGGTGTGATAGCCTCCAGAGGTGTGGAGTTTAGCATCCAAGTATGTTGGTGTCCCATACGAGACTGTTTTGCAGGTGATACATGGAGTTTTTAATATAAATCTAGCAGGGAGGGGAGCCAGTGGAGCTCACACAGTGATGGAGAGATATGGTCGAATTAGTGGGAACATCTAAAGAGCCAGGATGCTGCGTGGTGGGCTGCCTTGAGGGGAGCGATGTGTGCGGCTGGAAGCCCAGTAGGGAGGGATTTGTCAGGCTTGGTCCACCTTGCAGGGGGATTCACGAGATCTATAGCCATGCAGTGTGTGTGCCATTTTTTCGGGTATGTGGTTTTGGAAGGAAAGGCTGCAACCCACAATGAAGCCAAGGAATGTGGCTCAGTTCGGCAACTGAGGGGTGACTCCTTCCAGGCACGGGTCATCCAGCCATTGCAGCACAGGTTGTTTGGTGGGAGAGAGATAAGGACAAATTCAGTCTTGGGGAGGTTCCATTTGAGATGAAGCACTGTATTTTGGCCTGAAGCTTTATGAAAGGGGGCTCTGTTTAGCAGACTTCCTTTTCAGAAACAGAATTATCCGTACCATTTTACTGAATAAAAATCAAAAAGGCTTGGGTTATGCGGTCCTCACAAGATGGCTATTCAGTGAGACATAGCGCATTCTGAGGTGTGCAGTCCGGTGAAGCCTCCGTACTGAGCGAACACATGTGTATTTTGGCATGTGGGAATGTGGTGAAGAAGGTATGACTGCAAGCCCTAGCAGGTGATGGGATAACTTCGGCATGTGAGGCTTAGACACATGATGTCTGTAGCCATGTATATGCAACTGCAAGTGGGTTAAGCAGGGTCAGGGCCTGTCAAGTTTGTTCCAGTTGAAAGGGGCCACAAGCCGGGGGGGGGGGGGGCGGGGCTAGCAATTTTCCCCATGCCGTGAGTCAGTGGTCTTATAACACAGCAATATATTACATTTTGGGGTTTTAAATGTGTGCTTTCCAGCGCTCGCATTACAATCAGCGTTTTCTCTTCCCATGCGATATACAGAAGTGTTATCACCTCACTGCCTTTTAACACGGGTTCCTCCACATCAGCCACTTGCTAACACAGAAGGTTGTGTAGCTTTCCAGTGGGCATTTAGTGTTTCAGCTCTCTGCTGGCTGGCTGTGTCGTGATAGGTGGCCATTGCACCCCACTGGTGGCGCAAACTGATTTCTGCTCTAAGGAAGGGGTGGGGGGTGCAACCATCATGTTGAAATTGACCCCTGTACATCTTCAGTCGGGCCTGGGGATCATCTAAAGCCAGGCGTGTTGGCTTTGCCAATGCTCGTTTTTCTTTGCGAGGGGCTTTCCACATCCCTCACTCTGTGTGGGTCTGGGTGGTGTGTGTGTGTCTGGCCCCGTGCGTCTATCCACCCATCTCCCTGCGTCTGGGTAGTGCTCTGCTAATATCTATGTCAGTCTATCTGCCTATGGGTCTCTCTTTCCGTCTCTCTCCTTATCCGGAACTTGAGTACGTGCCTGTTTCTTCCTGTTTTTCTCTCCTGTAGGTGAATCACTTTTGGAAAAGCGCCCAGCGGGCCGACAGATCCTTTGTTGTTTCTCCTCCAGACAGGCAGTCCTTGTGACATCATGGGTGACATCATCGGATTCCGGTTCCGGCCGGTGTTTGTTTGCGCTGTACTGTAACAATTTACCAGGTGTTGCAGGTCAAGGCTGAGGTACACTGTCAGAGCTCTGTGAGGGCTACAGACGTTATCATAGCTCTCAACTCACAGGCTTTTGGCGGGTGTCACCCGCCTTGTAAAAGGCTGACTCACCCGCCAAGCCTCCAGCACTCCCATTCATTTCAATGGGCGTCTCACCCGCCAAAAACAAAATCGGGTGATTTCACCCGCCTTTGCAACACAAATGGTTGAGAGCTATGCGTTATATAGTGGAGGAGGCTGTGAGCATGCGCGTGATGTGCACTGACGGAATGGGTCGCTAGCTTTGGAAAGCCGGCGGGAGGTCTGGCGGGTAAGACTTAGTATTCACTGGCAGGAGCCGAGAGGAGAGTTTATTTCCTGTTGAGGTCTATCGGCAGAGCTGCACGTGCTCCCAGTGCTGGTTCTGGAGGACGGACTGTACGCCTGGATTTAGGGAGGCGGGGTGAGGGGGTGTTATTGGGCTGCACCTGCTAGTACTTATTGTCCCCTTTGAAAGCAAAACAGGGTATTTCTCCTTGGTGACCTCATTCCTGTTATTGAAAGGATAACATTCCACATGGACACCTCACAGCGCATTCTTTTTTAGAGTAACATCGCGGCCTGAGGATATCCCTGTCCCAAGCGCTCTCTTTGCCAGGCTATGAACTACTCTCCCAGCTGTGAGGGGGCAGGGAAGAGCTCCCGGAGAAAGGAGGAAGGTGGAAGAGCTGCGTCATGCCTCAGGAATGTGCAAATATGTTTACTCCGCTCAAGGCAGGGAGCCCGTTCCAGTCAGGAATCTCCCGAGCGCGGGAAGGCGCCATTGTATTAACCTGACCCGGGCGATGCACTGGACCTGTGTATTATGCTGTGCTACTGGGATTAATCTGCGCACCACTGCCATTTCTGAAGGCCAGAGGAGCTGTGTACAAAGCCAACGCATTCAACACCTGGAAGGCAGCACACTTACACACCCAGCGTTCCTCCCGCTCCGAGTCAGCCGCCAAGCTTCTCACTGGCCTTACGCTTCATTTTGTGCCCTCACTCACCCAATATCGTGGGTGGACGGGCCTATAGGCGACTCTAGGCCTCTGCACCGAGGGCCTCTTTTATGTGGTGACTTATTTTTTATTTTAAAATGTTCTCATAGGAAAAGGTTTGGTCTTGCTGAAAATGTGTACTATGGGGCCACTATTTCCAGGGCCTCTTCTGGTTCCCAGTCCACCCCGCTGGCACTAGTCTCGCATTTAGCCTCTCTGTGTACCACAGGGTGCACAGGTAGCTTTTGCCCATAGACTTGCGATAAAATTACTGGACATTGGCCAATTTCGTGCAAGTCCTGCAGTTGGGCCTTTTTTTTTTGTTTTGCCGCTGGCTCCGGCTGGGAAAACCAAAAGTCAACGCCCATGATGAAATGTATGTATAGGTTTCAGACTAAAGACTACCAACACCTGCTTAGGTGACAGAAATGCACTAGTGAATGGTTACTCAGTGCCATGGGGCCACACCTGTGTCAATTCAGTGCTTTGCACATGCTTTTACATTTCAGGGGAGGGGCTGTATGTTATCTCAGGGAAGCTGTAAATAACTAACACAGGGGCAGCTGCACAAGCTAAGAGCTGAATATGCGCCTTGAATTCTAGTCAAGTTACTGCATAGTACTTACAGCATAACCAGGTAGATAGCTCGCAAGTTAAGTGCTCGCTTGACACCGGGACCGGATGAATTTTGCAAGGTTAAATCCTACAGAACACCCACTCAGCTATTCCTCTTGGGTCTATGATTTGCATACCATTAAATTGGGCGATTCTGTGATTCCCTCTAGATGAGGGCCTGTGCATACTGTTTTTGGGAGGTTGGAACACATTTTCTACCAAAAGGCCCTTCTGACTTTCCGGACCTTTGCTGACAAGAATGTGCGTAGGTTTCTATTTTCACAGGTACCCCCCTCCTTAGACTTACTCACAGCCGGTTGTAGGTGTGGGAGGTGCTTGCTGAGCCTGGAGAAATCCAGCAGAGGTTGTTCACACCTTATGGGCAGTGGGGTGCTGACCCGACACACATTATGGAGGAGTCAGACCAGTGAAAACACTGAGTGCTCACTCAGCTACAGCGGTATCAGGTAATATCATCCCCACCAAAAATATCGCCGTACATATGGTCGTCGGGAACGGCCATAGGCGATATTTTTGGTGGGGATAATTTATGGGGTAAATGGATGAGGGGGTTGCAGGGTTGTACCCCGCTCCCTTTTAAAATATATGGGGGCTGCAGGGGTGTCCCCCGCAGGTTCCATGGGGTAATATCGCCGCAAAAATATGGCAACATTTTTGTATGGCAATATTTTTGCGGCGATATTATCACATGGAACCGCTAGAGGAAGCATCCAATGACACACCCCTGGGCTGGCTTTAACTGTGCAGGTAAATGTGATTTTCCTTTGACCAAGCTTGGGGCTTGCATTCCCAGCCTTGCATAGCCCATTAGTGGTGCCGGCTAGGGAACTGAAGTTTCAAAAGTATGTAGGGGGTGGGTGTCCTGTCACCTCCCTGCACATTTCGAGCCATTGAGACAGTGAAATGGTGGCACTCCATTCTACATGTGAGGAACCAGGAATCTCTCCCTGCTTAACTGATGTGAAGGATTGCCATTTGGTAAGGGCGTAGAAGCCCCAGCTTTTTTTTGATGTTTATTAAATGAATACAATGATTTGGGCAATTCCATCGCTGGAAGGGTAATCTAATCAAATTCCCCTTTCATAAACACCATGCCAAAAGCTTAGTGTATACCTGTGCCCTGCTGTGTCAGTATCCTGAACTGCAGCGCCTGCTCTACCAGTGGCACAGAGCAGGTTCAGAGGACCCAAGTGCCCATTCAACAGTCACAGTGGCAGCTAAGGGCAGGTAATACCCTCCCCAGAGAGACACACTCCACAGGAAACTGTAATGGGAACAGGAATCAAAGGGCAATCCCATTCACAACAGGAGAAGCTCACAATAGGATGCTTTAATCTAAAAGCCTTTGATGATGTTCAGAAGAAACGGGACAAGGTTTATGTAGACAGCGGGAGCTAGTTATAGCTGGAGGAATTCTACCATCTTGTTTCTCTCTGCCTCTGTCTTTCTTTCCTGTCCCCTAAAACACTTTGATGTGATATCAGAAGGCAAAGTCCACTTGCTCTAAGAACAGGGATTTGACTCCTTAAGCAGGCTAGCTTTTAGCCTAATCACATATGGGCTTTTGCCTTTAAAGGTGGGGAACTCCCACCAGATCTTTGATTGACTCCTGAAAAAAAACTGAGGAAGAATTCATTGAACCTGTTGGGGAAGCTGATCTTCCCAAAGTCCTCTGTGTGATGCTGGAAATGCATTGGAGGGACAGCGCCTCAGTATCCTTGTCCTTTACAGCTTTTTATTGTGTGTTCTGTCGTGTTTTCCGTGCAGGAGTTCATGTGGGACTCCTGGCGGTGCAGCTCTCTCTTTTGGTTTGGTGTACAGACCCATGGGATACCCTTATGGCACTCATGGGTGGGGGTACAACCCTGTGCCCCTAGTGTATGTTTTTGGGCACCTGTGCGGCCCACAGAGCAGGGTATGGGCTGGTGGCAGCTCCATGCTGAATTTGACAGGTGCCCTGAGTATCCTCCATTTAGGGATACCAAGCCCTGCCATTGGAATCAGTTGACTCCTGATAGGAAACAAGATGGCCCCATGTGGCCTCTTGCTTTCTATTGCCTATTACCTTGTTTTCCCAAAGTCCTGGGAAGCCCTGACTCTGTCCCTTCCCCCTGACCGGCTGTTGGGTGGAAGTTCCATATATGGTGTTGTTGTGAAGTCCTGGCCAGACTGGCTGGAGCCTTCCCAGTGACTGTATGTTGTGGGTACACTGTGTGGGTGGGACTTGGGTGAATGGAGTGTTTGACGAATACGCATTCTGTGTTGTGGGTGTCTAGTATCTGGTGTTTGACACAATGGGCCTCATTATAACTCGCCCGGTATGGAAACAACGGTGGCGGTAAACCCACCACCACCGTTGTTTCCATGCTAGGCGATCACAACTCCTGAAGGCAGAGGCATCAAACCCGTCAGGTCTAACCTGGTGGGTTTAACACCGCCCGCCTGTAGGCGGACGAGGAAACACCGGCACCATCACAAGATGGTGCCGGTGTTTCCATGATCCCCATCCCCATTGAGTCCTATGGGACTCCTCCACACAGAATTGTGCTTGGTGGGTAAAGGCCAGTATTCTGCCAATTGTTCAACCATCTTGCTTTCCTTCCCCTCTCTACTACTGGTTTCCTCTTTATTGATCTGTGTGGCATTTTGACAGTATAGTTGATGCACTTTAATGAGATCTGATAATATTTCTGGTACCACTGTAGAACTGTATATATTTACCATTGTTGATTTTCTGAGCACAAAGTGAGTTATTGTGATAGTGTACACAACCTTGAATATTAATTATATAAAGACTGTGTTTTAACCGATACAGAGTGCGGACATTCCTTGGTGGGCGCTTGGGGACTACACTGTACTTAAAAACCAGCCTGCATCACCTCCTGAGAAACTGGGCCTTGATTGCTCGACCACGTACCAATAATAGAGAATCTTGGCTGGGGTCCTCTGTGCCTCTCCTCTACCATATAGAGAGCGGAAGTACAGACACCCCCCTTCAGTCTTTACACTCTGCCAGTGAGGCGAAGACTGAGTGTCTGCAGCAGAGTCAAACTCTGGCCCTTCACCACCCCCAGGAGCATTAGGGGTGAACTGATGTTGTGACAAGACCTGCCTCTTTGCCAGCTGAAATGGAAGCCACCACTTCACTGTGTTGAGGGACACCTACAGTTGTCTGCCAGCCTCCGCTGTATGTGGTAGCACAAGCACAAGGACTCCAACTTATCCTCATATCCCTGGATTGGGACTCACACCAACCGACAGCCAAGGCAATCAGGATCCCTGTGTTTTCACCATCAAACCAATTCAAACCATGATTCATGCCAATTCGACTGCTTTGAACCATCAGAACCCTCCAGAGGGGCCTTTTGCAATCAGCTACTCTTCGAATTGCTGAACTGCATGCTCAAACCTGCCACAGTGCACTTGCTAAGCGCATTGTTGTCTATGCTTGAAGTTCTTTATTGCATCTGCCGCCTTTGAGCTAGCACTTTCACTGCCATCATCTTCATTGCCAATCGAAGAAAGCCTACTGGATCATGGAGCCTAACCCTCAAACATCACACAAAACCACTGAAACCAGACTGCGCATTCAGTCTCCAGCCTCTTTGTCATTGAATGAGTCATCTAACCAACCCTAGTTGCCCTCCCAATCCACATCTCCTTGAATGCCTTATCGAACCGATCCCATAAGAACTGCACATTCATTCGCCAGCATCTTCGCAGTCGAACCAGCCCTGGTAGCCCTCATAATCCACACTTCTTCAAGTATCACCTTCCAAACGCAGCAAACCCATGTCCAACCCCTG